>NC_141685.1:1253230957-1254488457 GCF_964263255.1 Lissotriton vulgaris | reverse complement strand
ATAGTGAATGTATATTGCATGGGATGAGCTGGGAAGAGAGAAACATATTCTATTAATCTTCAAAGCTAAAAAAAAGGCCACTTTTCTCTACATTGCAAAAACACATGTTAATTCAGAAAAAGCATTTCAGACTAAATAGGCCTCACTTTCATGATTTTCATGTGCCATGGTTTTAATTTGCACCAAAAGGTGCGTGGCAATTTAAATGCAGTTTGTCTGAAGCACAATAAAACCATGCCTGACTGCAGATGAAATCTGCTCCATCAATCCACCCTTCTGATGATTCAAATCATAATAAATTGATTTATAATTCATCACACATATTTCATTTTCACAAGTGACATTTTTTTAAAATTGCAAAAGCTGAGCATATAACAATTTTACATCTATTTCTAAGGCAAACACAAGTCTATCTGTAATCAGATCATATATAGCCAAGCCCAAATGTTTTAGTGCAGAGTTCTGTAAGTAGCTTCTTGGAACAGTTAGTCTTCTTTAAAATAAGTAACTAAAATAATAAAAAAGGAATTCAACAGGACAGTTTCAGAATTTCTTTTCTCTTTGTCATCAGCTTGCCATCAGAATGGCTCATTGGCATTCTGTACCTTTTTCAATGCAAATTAGACTACTTAGGTGCTGAGAAACTCGGACAGAGCACCATCAATCCTTGGCACTTTTTCAATCAATGCCTTTCACTCTTATCTTCACTTTGATCAGATTCAGATGATTCACCACTTCATTTCTCCGACCAAAGCCGTTGCACCATCCATTATGCAGATCTTGTGTAGCAGCTGCAATCTGGTGAGAAACTGCACACTGTACATCAACCAGACCTACACAGCCATGGCTAGTGTTCTCCTCAGTGTTTTCCACAAGTGCATTTGCATATGCATTTTCAAGCCACTTTGGTGTTGGTGAGACACCGTCTTTGGCAAAAGGTAACTCAGTGCTGCCATTGTGTTGCTTTATTATGCTTGACATTTCAGGCAGATAGCTGCAATCCATTCCTTGTCCAATCTGTTGTTCTGCACTCATTATCTTTGAGACCACATTATAATCTGATTTCAGATAAACTGGCAATCTATACCTGGGCATCAGTCTTTGCAATAACACTTTTGTCACTATGCAGTTGTCACTTTTCCCAAAAATAGTTCTGATACAACCCTGTTGTGCTGCTTCAAAAACATTTTCTTGAGCCTCTTTTAATTCACCTGTGAATATTCCATAGAATGTGCATGCTAACAGAACACAAATGTGTGCAACTGAATAAGCATTTCTCTCCCCCATGACAACAGTGACTCTCATTTGAGCAGATATACTGCATGTTATGGTAAGGGCAATCAATTTCGAATTTTGGGCTGGGGCAAGTACTGAGAGCCATGAAGCTTTGACAACATCATGTATAAGGAGCACAGCATGTGCTGCTTTTAATGTGTCACCTTTCAAACATGGGCCATCTACAAAATGGACATTGTTGGGCTGATTCAGACATTCATCATTAAAGTCTGATTTTGGCTTTATGCATATTTTCATGATATTTAGACACTCATTTTCAGTTTCATCACAAACCAAATCATTTGCTGACATTTTTGTGAAGTTAGGGTCAAAGGTCATTGGGCAATACATCACAGACCTTTGAACACAGTCATCTTTTTGAATAGGCAATGAGAGAGTGCAGCCCTCCCTCTCACTGCAAATTGGTGCATTTTCTTTTAAATAAACTTTCATTCCTAGTGCTGGGGCGCAACATTCTTTCTCTTTCAACTCTAGGAATGCTTTTGTGCAATTGTTGTCCAATGGAAGCGGATCAGACACACCTTTGTGTGTCAGCCTCAGTAAAGGCTTAGCCACTAGGGAAACGTTTGGTAACCACTCTCTACAGCAGCTAACCATTCCCAAAAATTTCCTGACTTCTTTCCGAATTTGAGGTGGATTCATCTTGGAAATTATTTCCACCTTCTCTGGTGACACCTTTCTACCTCCCTTTCCAATTTTGTGTCCCAGATATTCATCTTCTTTTTGACAGTCCTCCTGACTATTCTCATGCATTGGCACTGTGACATGGACTTTGCAAAAATCAATAAAAGCAAGCCATTCTTCAGCACATGGAATGTGAAAAAATATATTGGCTGGATTCGGTACCACAGGACAACATGAAAAAAACATGCTTTTAATCTCCTGCACTATTCTGTTCTTTTCATTTATTTTCTGTGAGCCTGTGATCAGAAAGTTACACAAACTCCCAATCAATTCCATCAAAAATCCTTTTATTGGTAAAATTCCTGCAACTGATGGTATTCTTGAATACATGTCATTTGGTTCTAATTCTAATAAGACATGTTCTGCACATTTTATTAATTTGGCATCCTTCTCTGTGAACTCTCTTATTTCTGTGTTTATTCTTTTTTCAAAATCAGAAGGTAATTTTCCAACTGTCTTTTCTGAAAATAATGCTACAGCTGTTTCTTGTTGGGCCATTTTAAAATGTACATCCTCATCAGGAATCTGAAAAATAACATTATCTGATGTACAGTAATCTGTGCTATTTAATTTGCAAAACAATTGTTTTTCTGCTAGGCCAGAGTCACAGACAACAGTTTTGCAGTTTTCCTCAAATGGGCCTAATTTTGGTGCAAATTTTTCTAAAACTGGGTTTATAATTTCTTTGTTTAAAACTCCTGCAACTAAATCTGGACTTTCCACTGCCTTCACAATGGACTTGGTAAATTCAGAATTGTGAGGGTTAAAACTCTCATTTTCAAACACAGCAACCTGTTGGACTGGGTTTTGATTTTGTCTCTGGAAAAAATTCACATTTGCTCTGGACACCTTATTTAAATTAATTTGAGCTTTTTCCATATTTTGTGGGACCATCTTTGCTTGGAAAATTCCTGCCATAGGTACCTGTTTCTGAACTGACATTTGCATTTGCTTAGCTTGCATATTTTGCATCTGCATTTCTCCATGTTTTTGTGCATCATGTTTAAATTTATATTTCTTCTTCCAATGCTCAAATCTGCTATAAAGATGGCAAAAGGACACATTTTCCTGCAGTACAACATCCATACCTGAATATGCACAAACCAAACCAACTTTACTTCCATCCTGTGTTCTTTTAATCTGTAGCCAAGCAACATCCTTTGCTGGCACTCCACCCTTCAGGAAAATAAGCACTGCTATATTTTCCTCCATAACAACAGAAAATTATGGTGCATTCATGCAAACCCTTTTCACTGTCTCCTCACCTGGCCTTTGCCAAACTTTAGATTCAAACCACAATTCAGTCTGCATGACAATGTAAAAGAACATTTCCAAATTAATGCACAGCTCTTTTAAAATCTCAACAAAGCCATCAACTTGTGGGTACCCCAGCATAAATGTGTCTCTCAATTGTGGGATTGTGTTCAGAAATGCTGCAAGTTCACTTTTATTCTGTAGCATAGGAACATGCACTTCTCCCACCATTTCTCTCAATGAGTAAGCAAAAGCTTCTCCCTCATTCTGCTTATTATTTTTCTCAACTAAATCTGGTGGCTTCTTTTCCTTATCCAGTTTCAATGCAAGGTCTGGTGGTTTCTTTTTCTTCTCATGTTTTCTTGCCCATTTGTCTCCTAATTTCTCAAACCCATTGCATTTAAAAACATACTTTATTTCTGCGATGTGCAATTGCATTCCTGAAGAACACATTTTCTCATTTGCTTCATCATCCATATGTACCCTAAAACTTTTCTGAAATGGGAAACTTCCTGAAACATCAAATTCATAATTTTGAGCCAAATCTGTCAGGCCATTATGGGTAGTTAATGCACATGCAACTGTTTCCTTACTCAGGGAAATTAATTCTTTTTCCTGACACTGGTTCACATTTTCATTATTTAAACAGCATGGACTGTTATTTTCCCCATGTTCAAGTGCTGAATTTAAAACACTAAGCTGTTTCTCTTTTTCAGGGCCTGTGTTAATATGTTCTCCCATATTTTTTATCTTTTTAATCACTGCTGCTTCCTCTAAGCAGGTTTGAAAAATCACATTTTCAATTACATTTATTTTATCCTGAGCTGTAGATGTTGTAAAGTCCATTTTTCCCTCACCCTTCAGTGCTTGGGGTAATTTCTGTTCAATAATCTGTGTATTCTGAGTTTCTGAAATAAACCCTGCCATAATCACTACTTCTGCAGCTCTTTGAACCTTTTCAGTAGGGACCATATTAATTGGGACAGTCATACTTTTTATATGCATTATATGTGCATCTGCAGTTAGCAATTCTTGGTCTGAATCAGGCACATTTGAAGCAGTAACACCTGGAGGTATCACTGTCAGTGCTGAATCAACAGGTAATGGGTCAATATAAAATGTTTGCACAGTTTTCTCAATCTGTGTTTTTCTCTGTTCAACAGAAGCAGTAGCCACTGTAGTGCTTACTGGTGCACTATTTTCAGCATTTTTAATGGGAACCACATAAAGTGGTGGACACTCAGTTAACAATGCATCCATTATTTCATCGCCTGAATCATTATTTATTTGAAGCTCTTTATCATCATTAATTCTCTTCTCCTGTATTTGTCGCTTTACGTTTTTATCCTCACTTGCTTTCTCTCTTGCTACCTTTTCCCACAAGCTTAAGGCCTCAAATTGTGCAGCTTTAGATTGTGTCTTTGTTTCACATAACACTTCCCTTAATTTGTCAATAATTTGCAATTCAAAAGTACCATCTTTTGGAAACCTCAAAACACCCTCTTTTTCAGTAATCTTGCACCATTGGTGAACCCACATACATGTATTTTGTCCCAAATTGGTAGACATAAAATGCACAGGTGTTCCTTCAGGAGCATCACCAATAAAAAACGAATTTTTCACTTTACCTCCTAACAGCTTCTTTAAGCCTTCAAACAATTTCATTTTTGCAATAGTTCAATGCAATTTCTTTTTTTTTCCAAAGCTGTCAGTCTCAATATCAGTCAGTTTTACTCCTACTACTGACCCTCCACAAAATCTTACTGCAATATTTCTCTGAATCAATAACTCTGTTAGTAACAACATAAATACATTCGCTACTCTGTCTGTTGTGCTAAATAAAGGATAGATTTATATTCACTGCGAGTAACACATTCCGCTTACCCTTCACACAGTAAGACCTTCCGTTTACTCTTCAAACACTACAGGGAAATCCCTTCCGCTTACCTGTCACACAAGCTCAGAAGAACCTGCTACTCCTTTGGACTTATCCTTCAGGATATATCTTAGTCCAAAGTTTCACCAGCGAACCCTTTTGCTGTCAATCAAGCTCAGAAGAACCTGCTACTCCTTTAGTGTGACCCTTTCTAGGTGATATCAGACTAAAGTTTCACCAGCGAACTCTTTGCTATCAATCACTCACACAGAAAATAGTCCCTAATTTAACACTGCCAGCCCTACCTAGCTTCTCAGTGCTATTCCAACAGACAAGTAACCTCAGTGCAGTGTGGCTTCCATTTACCACCCGCTATTCCTTCCCGGGATTCCACAGGTGTACATACCTGCGTGTTCAGACAACATAGAACAAGACACTCACTTAACACGGAGAGTTAAAACATGTAATCAATAACCAAAAATGATGTCCTATGAAATTACCAATATAATCAATAACACCATCAATTCAAAATGAGCAAAATGTCACCAACAGTAAAAATCCTTACTATTTTCAACACTTCAAAAATACATACATGCTAGCATATTAACAACATTTCACAACCCTATTCATACTCACACCACTTCTTGCATTACCTTCCAGTATACTGCTTTGCCAATCTTCAGGTTCTGAGCATTGGAGTCAGGAATCAGGACTTGGACATTTATCTAACTTGGGCAATTATTTTATTTCCCTTCTTAAGGTCAATGATCCATTAGTTGAGCAGTTGATGGTGAAATCAATAATCATTAATCACCAAACTAATCAATAATGACCATCCTCTGATTACCAAAAACTGATGGAGCGGTAATTTCTTCTGGTAGTTTCTCAATGCAAAACCCTCATGCTACCTCTAATTTACCGCTCAAAAGGTGTTGGGCCCTTCACACCATGTATTACCTTCAGGAGACTTTAATAATCATGAACAGTCAAAAATGCAATTATTATTTTAAGCCAATAAAGAGAGTTGTTGAGTATTTTAAAGGGTTTTATTTTCTAGTCAAAAGTTAATTTTTCTCTGACCCTTTATTCATTAGTAAAATATCAATCAGGTTACAGAATTTGGAAAACAGAAAAAATAGCATTAATACAGAACATTTTACAGTCTGCATATAACCATTACATATAGGATAGAAAATGTGGCGCAAAATGTCATTCAAAATTCTTAAAGAGTTTCTAAGAAAAATATAGTCTTGCAAGGCTAATCAAAAATCAAATAGTTTGCAAAAATCTCCCATAAAGAGAAATAAATGCATAAGACAAATAAATCTTTTCAGACCTAATTAATTTGTCTAAGCATAACTTGAAGTTTAGCATCTAATTCTATTTAATCAGCTGTTCTTCTGCATCTGTCTGTGTCTAAAGAGCAAGCAGGGAGGGAGACAGCCCGCCCTTCACGAGACCTCAAAGGAATGTGGCCAAGATATGACGTGGAAGCAAGAAACCTCCCCCTGATTCTCCTCGGACGCAAACCCTCAGCAATCTCCCGGGACGTTTCTCGTACCTAACCCATAGAAGCCTAAGCCAAAATGAGCAGGAAGCCAGCTGAGCTGAGAAAGCCCGCCCCTGTCAGTTTTTATACACAACATTTTGGCAGACTACACAAAATGTTGCATTTCAGGAAAACCTGTATGTTGATTGGTTAGTCATGGTGGCATGAGTTCTCATCACCCTGACGCATTCTAAAAACCTGACCATGCCAGTTTTTTAACAAATGAAGCATACATAATAAATACATTTTATAAGTTTGCAACAATTGCTAGGGAAAATTTTCAATAGTCTTCCTTCCTTCCTGCCAAAGCGCAGTCAGATGGACACTTTTAACTAACACTGGTACATTTTGGCAGAATCACAAGGATGTACAGTTCAAGGTGTTCTTGACTTCTTGGCATGAGGAAAGCTGCCACGGTCTGCGCATGCTCCCTTCTCATTCAAAGCAAGCCATAGCTTTTGATGGTTTCACAGGCTGCCATTTAATGGTAGGCCCCAAAAATAAAATAAACAAAAAGATAATGTTAATTTCATGTAAATCAGCACATTATGTTTCCAAACTCCATACTAATACTCATTATAAATGTTTTCCTAGCCAAGCTACTAGTGTAAAGCAGCTTTTCTATTATTTATGACAACATGTAAAATAAATGTGCAATGTGCAACAAAGTAAAAGAGGTGTTATTAACTGAAAATATTTATCAAAATATGCAACAAGTCAAAGTCTTTTAAGACAGGAATAGTGAATGTATATTGCATGGGATGAGCTGGGAAGAGAGAAACATATTCTATTAATCTTCAAAGCTAAAAAAAAGGCCACTTTTCTCTACATTGCAAAAACACATGTTAATTCAGAAAAAGCATTTCAGACTAAATAGGCCTCACTTTCATGATTTTCATGTGCCATGGTTTTAATTTGCACCAAAAGGTGCGTGGCAATTTAAATGCAGTTTGTCTGAAGCACAATAAAACCATGCCTGACTGCAGATGAAATCTGCTCCATCAATGTCATTTGAGATGTCATCAGTGATGTCATCAGTGATGTCACTGACCATGTCATGAATGATGTAATATGTGACATCATCAGCAGTGGGTTGCGGGTGCGTGATATATAGTTATTGCATCTAACTATATATGCGAATTTCCATGGTTTTGTGCGAATAAATTAAGGTTTTGTAAATGCTAATCCCTAACTATATATGGGCTAAAACCTATGGTTTTTTCAGTGAATTTCAATGTTTTTTTAATAGCAAATATCAAAAGCTGTCAAATGTCAAGTACGTGATAGGTAAAAACATTTTCGTGTTTATGCACGCTGATGTGCTTTGAACGCTGCCCCCCCCCCTCTTTTCTCTTAGTAGTACTCTCTCTTTGCAGGTAGTGAAGGGTAGTTAACGCAGGCCTTTGCCCCCGTTGTAATCCGTCGTGCCTGCTTGTCTCTCAATTTGATTGATTGTTATCCAAGCATTTACTGTTTTAGAATTGATTCTCTTTGGTTCATTCTCTATTTACAAACAAGCACAAAGTCGCAATACTCTGTTTAGTCTTTGCAGATAGTGAAAAATCGTGTAAAAAAACAAAAGTAATCGATCAAAATCAGTAGGCCACTAATGGGATCTCTTTTTTACCTCGCTAAAATAGAAACATTAGGAACAACCCTTCATGAGAAATACGAAACTAGTGAGATGAACTGAGCTCCACACCATGATGGCTGCAAGACAGCTCGGCTCCGCCACCCACCCCGCCCAAAATAACGATAAACTCTATGCAAATATTATAAATATATACAACACACCAGCAAAGTAACAGGGTAAAACATTTTATTAAATAACTATTTACATAACTATTTTATACTTTTTGCTGCCTGATCCGGCTAGCTCAATCGATCGAGCATGAAACTCATGCACTCTGATAGCAAGCGTTGCTGCTGATGCTATGCAGACAAAAACTGGTTTTCAGTTTGTACATTCATCAAGATTTTTCCATCCAAGGCTGGTTGAGAGTTTGTAGAACGATGGCTTCAGATTTTCAACATACGGTGTGGTGGTGCGGACTGGGAGGGGGCGCTTGGCTCCTGCCCCCTCCCCAAGTCGTGTTGCCCTGGTGTGGCCTAAGATCGCCCCCGACATAGGCGGCCGGCTCCCGGGGTCCGGCGGAACTTTTTGCCTTTTGATGACTCTTCCATTCTGGACCTTGTCCCACAATCCGTTTGACCTGAAGACACGCTGTAGTGGGGCGCCCCTTTACCGTTTCAGTTGCCATTCCGCCCGCTTTTGCTACACTGTGCCTCTTCCGCCATTCAGCTGTTTACCGCCCGCTCTTGCGACTACAGCGTCTCGCTCACCATGTAGTTGAGTTGCTCCCGCTCTTGCGATGCAGCGATAGGCGGCTGCCACAGGACTCTCAAAATAGCGGCCGGCTCTTCAGATTTGGGCGTGGTCCACTAAAATGGCCCTGGGACACCTTAGAACTCGGACGCTTGTCTGCTAGGGCTTGGGCCCCATTCTCAAAAGCGTCCACTGAGCCTTGAAGATTCTACAAAAGTCTTGGGGGCCCCCGACTCCTGCAGGCTTCTGGTGGGGAGCGGCTGCCATGATTGCTCGTGGAATGGCCACAACTGAGCTACGAGATGGTGGTGCTCTCATGCTGATGCCAGCTTCGGTCTGAAACATCCAGAAACACTGTAGACTACCAATTCGATCAGTTCCGGTAGCGCCCCAACGTGACCCGGTAGGGAAGAACTTGCCCTCCCCTCTTTGACTGATGGTTCTTGTTGCCTGTCCCTTCTGTTGTCATTTAACAGAACTTTTTAGACTGCTGAAAGGGGTTGTGTTCCGACCGCTGGTTGGTGGAGACATTTTGACTATATTCTGGACCTACGTTGTCGCGTAATGCGTTATATGACACGCCGCGTTAGCGCACCCGGAAGTGCTCCGGTGCGCGAAGCGCAGCTTCCCGGAAGCGATCCGGGGCGCGGCGCGCAGCGCGTAACGTAAGCATAACAGGTCATGTGACTTGTTAATAAAACTTTTCATTGGTTCATTTTACTTTTGTTATTCTAATGATGAAAGGCTTGGTCATATGACCTAAAAATTACGCTTTTTATTGCTTTCGAACATTATTTTTTCATAAACATATATGTTATAATGTTCCAGGCTAATGTACTTTCCCGGAAAATTTACAACTGTCCTGCAAGTAAAATATATTCCTTTTTCTAGAAAAAGGGCGTTTCTTCGTCCCATGACGGAGCCGTTGAGCAAAAGATGCTCGGCCTGCTGTCTTAGTCGCCGATACGCCTGAATATCAGATTCTTATTGATCACTTTATGTTGCATGAGTAGAAAACACAACAGCCCTTGACCATTTATCTTTACTGCGTTCCTGCGTATTATACCTTTTATCCGTCATGTAATTGGACTGCTTTATTTCACTTGCCTTTTACTGATTCGAAAACAGTGACTAAAATTAAAAACTTTACCAATGTAAATACTACTACCATGTTTTGTTTTAAAAACCTTTATTGTGAAAATGTCAGTATACAAATACGGGCCTATAACCACGTGGTCCGGCCACGGAGCAAACTGGAATCGTATATGATGAGGAGACATTTACACTGTAGAGGAACGTAACGAGCGGGCCATTAGGTTGCAAGAACTAAGGTGTCTAACAGTTGCGGAATCGGTGGACGTACATTTTGTAATTAAAATACGACAGGGCCACTTACAATAAAATTATCTAGATATACATTTGCGGGCAAGTACCATGGGTGACGTTAATTCGAACTTTCAATAGTACAGTAATCAATAACACATCAGAACTTAATATCAATAGGGATGTCGAAATATTCAATCAATTCTCGTCCCCGCCCGCCATGTGCTTCAAAACTGCATACCTATCTCGTGATATCAAGGTTGTGCAACCAGTACACAACAAGGAGTTACGAATCCCATTTATACCGGCGCCATTTTGGGCGAGGTCCAGGATATAGTCAAAATGTCTCCACCAACCAGCGGTCGGACCAGAACCCCTTTCGGCAGTCAAAAAAGGTTCAGTTAAATGACAACAGAAGAGATAGGCAACAAGAACCATCAGTCAAAAGAGGGGAGGGCAAGATCTGAAGCCATTGTTCTACAAACTCTCAACCAGCCTTGGATGGAAAAATCCTGAAGAATGTACAAACTGAAAACCAGTTTTTGTCTGTATAGCATCAGCAGCAACGCTTGAGTCAGCTTTGTGTGAAGCCGCCATTTTGATTCAATCAATAGCGTCCCCCTGCACACATTCAGGGACCTGGTCGTGTCTTCAGGTCAAACGGATTGTGGGACAAGATGCAGAAAGGAAAAGGAAAAAAGTTCAGCCGGACCCCGGGAGCCGGCCGCCTATGTCATGGGCGATCTTTGGCCACACCAGGGCAATAGTGAAGCTGCAGCAGGTGCAAATAAGCTTCAGACAGTGTTACAAGCGCTGCTCAGAACTCTCAACTATGACACCACCTCCGTGCCATCCAGATCTTGGCGCCTTGTGCTGGTTCCGACCTATTGACACATCGGTCCGCTACTGACACCACCTCATAGGCCAACGGGGCACCCCACGCCGACTTTCGGCGCAGCATTGTAGGATGGCCACACCAGTGCGGCAACTTGCTAGACACCACCTCGGTGCCATCCAGATCTCGGCGCGTTGTGCTGCCTTCGGCCTACTGTAGCCGCAAGTGCGGACGCAACTCAGCTGGATAGCGACTGAAACACCAAGGGGCGCCCCACTGCAGCCAAGGAGCCTCCATCTTGGGGGCGACGCACAGCATCACATTGCTTCCAATGCAGTCAGATCCTCAAACAGCCCCCACTGACTGACGCGACCTCACAGGCCAACGGGGCGCCCCATGCCGACTTTCGGCGCAGCATTGTAGGATGGCCACACCAGTGCGGCAACTTGCTGGACACCACCTCGGTGCTATCCGGATATTGGCGCGTTGTGCTGCCTTCGGCCTATTCGCACATCGGTCCGCTACTGACGCCGCCTCACGTGCCAACGAATTTTCTACGATTTTTATAGCAGCGCGTAACGTAAGCATAACAGGTCATGTGACTTGTTTATAAAACTTTTCATTGGTTCATTTTACTTTTGGTTTCCTAATGATGGAAGGCTTGATCATATGACCTAAAAATACCACTTTTCATTGGATTAAAACATTTTTTTTTCCCAAACGATTAAAGCCCCACCTTGTTTCGGGATGTTTCAGACTGAAGCTGGCGTCAGCATGAGAGCATCACCATCTAGTGGCTCCGTCGTGGTCATTCCGCGAGCAATCATGGCAGCCGCTCCCCACCGGAAGCCTGCAGGAGTCGGGGTCCCCCAAGACATTTGTAAAACCTTCAAGGCTCAGGGGACGTCCGAGTTCCAAGGTGTCCCAGGGCCATTTTAGTGGACCAGGCCCAAATCCGAAGAGCCGTCCGCCATTTTAAGAGTCCTGTGGCAGCCGCCTATCGCTGCACCGCAAGAGTGGGCGCAACTCAACTACATGGTGAGCGAGACGCTGTAGCCACAAGAGCGGGCGATAAACAGCTGAATGGAGGATGAGGCACAGTGTAGCAAAAGCGGGCGGAATGGCAACTGAAACGGTAAAGGGGCGCCCCAGTACAGCAGACGAGCCTCCACCTGGGGAGGCCCGTTCACGCCGCCTCCCCCCCCCCCCCCCGGGGCGCCCCACGCCGTTTTTCGGAGCAGCATTGTAGGATGCCAAAACCAGTGCGGCAACTTACTGGACATCACCTGGGTGCCGTCCAGATCTCAGCACGCTCTGCTGCCTTGGGACTATTCGCACAACAGACCGCTACTGGCGAAGCCTCCCCCCGCACCCCCCCGGGACGCCCCACGCCGTTTTTCGGAGCTGCATTGTAGGATACCAAAAACCAGTGCGGCACCCAGGTAACATCACCTGGGTGCCGTCCAGAACTCAGCACGTTGTGCTGCCTTGGGACTATTCGCACAAAACACAGCTACTGACCATTGTTGCTTCTTTTTTCAAAAAAATGTTTAAATGTATTTACTGTTTTTGTTGCGTTGTATATATTTATAAGTTATTAAAGTGTTATAATCCTACTACTTTGTTGGAGTGCTATATAATTTTAATGTGACACATAATTGTAAAAACTTTGGTGTACAAAGAGGCATCCCTGGAATCTTCCGCTTCAGGCTCGGACCCACACACCCTCACAGAGAGAATCCCCTCCCCAAGCACAATACAGGATGGTTATCAGATAGTAGGAACGAGTGTGGTGTGACGGATCTCATCGGGTGGGGGCCTTGATCTACTGTAACTCCTTTGAAGAGGGGTGATTCTCTACAGCTGGGGCCATAAACTACATCTGCAGGGCTAGGTGATAGCCTGGGACCGGCCTGGACAATCGGACACAGAGGAAGAGGAGTGTCAGAGGGTGCGGTAGTGAATAGGGTGAAAGGGAGGTGTCGGGCGGGCACAGGGTGTGATTCTCAGAGAAGAACAGCGCAGATGGGAGGAGGTTTCTGGCCCATGCATGAGAGAGAGAGCGGGGGTGACCAGTGCGTGGGGGAGATGCTTGCGAGGGTGGGGAGCCATGCTGAGGATCGGCGGCGTGCAGAGAGTGGGTCTGGTCAAGGCATCTAAAATGGCTGCCGTGCTCAACAAAAGTGTGGCATTGCAAAAAAGGCAAGATGGCGCAGACAATGTTTATCAATAAGGATTAGTTTATAACAATTATTTTTAACAAAATATTTACTTGCAGTGACAAAATGGCGGTCAACAGTTCCTGATTTCCATCGAATCGAACGTTAACAGACGTCACGCAGCAAAAAAAAAAAACCGCTCATGCACAGCCGCTGGAAGACATGTATCAACATATATGAGCCTCCTCAGCCACCCTCAGAAAACATAAGGGGTCAGGATACGTCTCCCGTACCCCCTTATACCTAGTAATTTAATTAAATCGAAACACAAAATGGCGAATTCACGTTTCACTACCAGTTTGCGACCCGGTTCGCGAACCGAGAAGCGCTTCTACCGCGAAAAATCAAATTTTTATTATTTGCCCCACGGGACCCTTTAATAACCCCAACATCATTCCTAGGGGGTCAAGAGGGGTCTACCTTGCCCCCTTTCATTAAATTCCCCCTTCGTTTTTCTCCTCCTCTTGTCTCTCGATCCTACCGAGAGACAAGATGGCGGCCGCACCGGACTGTTTAGAATGTTGACAGACACCGGAGAGCCAATCAGCTTCGCTACGCAAAGCTCCGTTACGCGAAAAGTATGCGATCTAGAGCGCTATCTGGGACACTGTCACAGATATATCTGTTTTTTTAAACGTTAATTTCTCAAAATCCACTGGAGCACATATATTGAGAACCAGCAAAGGCACATCGGGCTAACCGTCCCTATAATTTTGCCAAGTTTCGTGTAAATCCATTCAGCCGTTCGAGCTAAAAGTGAGGCCAAAGGCCCTATGGAAAAATAAATGGGAAAAACGCGTTTTGGGACCCCCCTTTTATCTCGGCCCCCCCTTGACGGAACCCCCCCAAATTTTTAGGGGCTGCTCAGAAACAAAATGTGCCATCTTCCTGAAAATTTCAGCCGATTCCGTCCACAAATGCCAAAGTTATTAGACATAGAATTTTCAAAAGTTCCATAGAGAAAAAATCCTAACTATATATACCTACTGGCTATCGCCAGTAGGTTATATATATCTGCTCATCGACCAAAACGCTGCCTGGCTGGCGAGGGGCTTCGAAGCGAGACTTTGCCACCACAGTTGACGGAGTGGGAGAGTGACGCATTATGCGGCGAAAAATCATCAGCAGGACTACAAGGACCATGAGGCACTGCTGCATTAGCACAACCCATCCAGGGGCGTGCCTTCATCTTTCATTAAGGCCCGTCCTGCTGCTCACCTGTTAATCATCGTCACCCTCTGAGGAAGAAGGCAGACGCCTTCGAAACGCGTCAGGGACTTGGGCGAAACAGAACTGAACTGAAGTCTCCCTTTTGTCAAGCTATCCAAGCTTCTTTGTGGTTGGAATAAAAGCCTTGTCAAAGCAGCCCCACGAGTTCGGCTTGTGTTCTTGGACACGCGAGCTTTCATTTTTGGACGGTCCCATCACCTTCCCAGCCGCACCCGCCACAAGAGTGCCAGCGCCTTGATGGGGAAATGGAGCGTCGTAGGGTAACTGCATCGCGCCAGGCACCGCCAGACATCGTCGAGGAAGGAGTCCTGATAGGACGAGCATACAGCTCGTTGGTTTCACGGTATTTACCGTTTTCCTGCTCATCGACCAAAACGCTGCCTGGCTGGCGAGGGGCTTCGAAGCGAGACTTTGCCACCACAGTTGACGGAGTGGGAGAGTGACGCATTATGCGGCGAAAAATCATCAGCAGGACTACAAGGACCATGAGGCACTGCTGCATTAGCACAACCCATCCAGGGGCGTGCCTTCATCTTTCATTAAGGCCCGTCCTGCTGCTCACCTGTTAATCATCGTCACCCTCTGAGGAAGAAGGCAGACGCCTTCGAAACGCGTCAGGGACTTGGGCGAAACAGAACTGAACTGAAGTCTCCGTTTTGTCAAGCTATCCAAGCTTCTTTGTGGTTGGAATAAAAGCCTTGTCAAAGCAGCCCCACGAGTTCGGCTTGTGTTCTTGGACACGCGAGCTTTTATATATATATATATATATATATATATATATATATATATATATATATATATATATATATATATATATATATATATATATATATATATATATATATATATATATATATATATATATATATATCTCCATCACTGACAGGATCCCATTAAGGTGAGGCCACACAAAGTAAATATTGCTCACTTTTCTTTAATGAAGGTTTGCCAGCAAGCCCCTTCTGGAGGCACTAACATCCATAAAATCACTGCCAGACACGTTTCAGGAATCACCTTTCTTCAGTGGCATAGTCTGTAAACAGCGCTGCTGCTCATACACTTTTAATTAAATCACCTGCCTCAGTGGGCGTGGCTGCAAAGCCTCTTGGTAAATGTAGTGCGCAGATATTCAATCCAAGTGGATGCGCTGTTCCACTCAAAATTAAAACTCAATCTATATATATATATATATCTTCCAACTTTGTCCCTCGAGTAAGGACGCCACTCCACCCTTGTCCGTTTCAACAAAAAACTTTATTTAAGGAAACCTTCATTTCCCCTTCTGTACAATCTTCCCCGACGCGTTTCGGAATCCTTACTCCATAATTTAGGGGTGTTCTGACATGTTCGCAGGATTCCAAATCACCTCTTGTATCACAATGTTTCCAGCTCCTCCCCGGTGAGTTCATCTTCCTCTCATTGCATGCTGGGAATCCTAGTGTTTGGAATTAATTATTGCCCTCCAGTGGGTCCCCTTGATGTCAGTGTTCATTTAATTAATTATTCAACAGCCCTCCAGTGGGCTACAGGCAGAGAAAGGCACAGTTCATTTTTCATGGACTCCCCGGCCTTTTTATTTAATTCCTTATTTGAAAGTTTTACCCAAGCACCTTGCGCACATGTTGAGAAAAAAATTGATCTATGCCATGGCTCACTGGCAAATGCTGGAAAATGTGAACCCAGCTGATTGTAGCAGTGAAATCTGGAAATACCAACTCAGGGACCGATTCAGATTTCGGTCGGAAGGGCTCCGAACAATGGTCGGAGCCCTTCCGAACAAACCGGAATGTGTGGCCCGGATTCCTTTCCGACCGAGCCATTCTGATGGGCTCGGTCAGAAAGGAATCTGACTTGAGTTTCCGGATTGCAGACGACAGGCTCGGAGAGTGTGTCCGCAGTCCGGAAATCCCTCAGTACTCCCCCGGTCGCCTCTTTACGACTGATGGAGTATGATGGCAGCTTTTCACTGCCTTTTCGTACCAGTGTGTCCGGCATGAAAAGGCAGTCGGAAGCTGTCTCTGGGGGCCCCCAGCAGGGCCCCCATGGGTGTGAGGCTGCCGGATGGCGGCCTGGGGGAACCTATGGTGCCCCTACGTTGATCCCTGCACCCAGTGGCAGGCACCTTGGGGTGCCGCCAAAGGGTGCAGGGATGAACTGCACCCCTGCTTTCAACAATGCAGGCATGCATTCCGCTTGGAATGCATGCCTGTATTGTTAAGTATACGAATGCGACCAACCCCGGTACTGGGATGTTCCTGTGGGGCCTGCTACAAAGGAACCAATAACAGAGCAAAAAGATTGTAGATTTTTGTATGAAGCTCCACATTACCTAAGACCCTTGAAAAATTCACTGCCCTGTGGTTGTTACCTAAGATGGGATCAGTACTATACTTCTCATCACATATTGGTGAACCAGAAATGAGGACATTCTTTAAGGAGAGATGTAATGCATTATGATTGTTATCAATTCTCCATTTAACAGCAAAGTCCTGAATTGTATTCCAATACCTTAAATCCAGCAAAACATATTCAATATTATTAGAATAGGGAGCTTTTTTCAAAATCTCATACTCCATTCTTATCCAAGGGTGAACCCCCATTGCCCATCTCTCAAGCCATGTAACATGTTATAGAGGCAAGTTGGTTAGCCCTTACAATGCAAGGATGGGATAATTTGATTATGAAGCCAGGTACACCCCTCGCTTTGTCCTCCTCCTCTGGCACTGAGTGTAATCAATATCAATAAGTTCATAGGTAATATTACAATCACCTGCCACAAATAGAAATGGGCTTTCTTAGGTACTTGACAAGTGCAGGTCTTAAATGGACAAGGTAGGAAACTCTGTTAAGAGGTACAGAACAATTATAGACATTATATACGTTCACTTAGGAACCATTTTGGGCTCTTAGATTCAGTCTCTGCATGTCTAGCAAATCACTGTTCAGGTTTTTAACTGTACCAACCAATGTTAATTAGACCCACATAGTTAGTTTGCCAGAAGCTTTACCTCACCAAGATGGAAATGCTATAGCAAACATAATAGAAGGCCCAGTTCATGCACAGGCTCCATAGTCCAAGTTTCCTGAAACAGACAAATATGATACTGATCTATGAAAGTATGCCAGTCAGGATCTAGCTTTTTTTTCATAATCCCTTCAACATTCCTTGACAAAATTGGATCAATCTCATTGTGGGCTGGTTTCCAGGGATACACCTCCAGACATGATCATCTTCCTGGGTCTTAGGAGGTCCCCTACCCACCATACTCCCATAATTGCCTCTTCAGATACTTTCTACACCTTGATCGTCACAGGTGTCCTCGAACCCAGGAGGGCATAAAGAGTCTACATGTGACTAACGATTTGAGAACCCTGGTCAAGATTGTAACTAAGCAAAGCAGATGGAACTAATTGAGTGTCCTTAGCAGAAGGCCTCATTGCATTCAATAAATCTACCTTGCTGAGTGCCATGGCTACTCGGCTCATCCTTCGGGTCTAACCTTATGGCCCTGGTCAGTCAAGGGAACCATGGTGGATGAATTTCCCATTTCTGGCCTGACGTGAAGTGCAATTTGAGAAGGATTTTTAGACCAAACGCAATCAACCCCTGCACATGTCTCTGATCTTTTAGGGTCAGTCTTACAGCTTCTAACAGATCAGATCCACCGAGATATGCTGAACATCCACTATATCACCTCTAATTTGAGAATAGCAATCCCACTGTTTCCTAAACCAATAAATCACTTGATTCTTCAGCGATTCATTGTCAATCGGGGACCTACCTTGGGAACGTTTAGCATATGTATTAGTACCCCTCTTGATGTCACACCCCTACTCCATGGTCTACCACCCATATTGAGTGGGGAGTGGGCCTTCTGGAAGTTATCCGCTTACACAACCCTCCCACCAACACCTGAGGACTTGCACAAGAGTTTTTATAACTCAAGTCACATTTTTCTCTATAACTGTTGGTAGTGAAACAATTTGGAAGTGAAACAATTTGGAACCAGCTCTCTGCACAGCAGGATAAAGATAATCTAGATAATGTTCACTAGCTATAATCTCTTTATTTGCTAAATAGCATGAGCAGTACGAGTTAGAGCAAGACATGAACATTACCTTATGTAGCTTCCCTGTCCAGTACTCTTCCTTGATCTCAGATGCAGCCTCCGGAGCAAGCAAACCAGGTTTATAGCGTAAGCCACCAAGTGACCTGTGTCAGGGGAGAGTTGCTGTTGAAATGTGAGATCAATCAACTATGGGTCACTTTATTAAGTGAAATCACTTCTTTCAGTGAATCTTATACATTCCTTGGCATGACAATTCCAGCTCACTCCTCCACAGTATGATAATGGGGCCAACGCATTTACATCAGAAATAGATTGAATTTCCAATGCCACCAAGAAGGCATTCAGCAGGGTACCTAGTCCAAACCGGAACATAAAGCCTGATTACGATGGCGGTGGGAACGCCACCATCAGGCCATCGGCCTTCGTCTCTTGCTCATATACCTACCGCATTGTGATGCTGTGGGTGGAGGCATCTGGTGGGGAGACCATTCGCAGCGCATCCGATGGACTCAAGGAGCCTGTCGGACGGTCATAGGGACAGTAATCCCTACAATAGTGGCAGTGCCTTCTAAGGCACCGTGGTAAGGATTACATTGTCGGGTCCCCATTCCCCCCTGACCCTCTGCTATGGGATCTAGAGGCACCGGTGGTCCCCTCTTGAACATCCCTGCACCGTGTGGTAAGCACCACATGGTGCCTGTCACAAGGTGCAGCGATGTTTCGAAACATGCCTCTTAGCAGTGAGGCTTGTGCTGCAAACTTTTTTCGGGCAGCATCACAAGCCTCAAAGATAAGAGACATGTTTCCGACTACCTCCACTGTGGTCAGACATAATTTGCCTGGAGGATTGCTGATTCTCTGTCGGCCGGTCACATTCCCGACAGGATGGCAGTCGGACGCTCGTCCGACCACCATCATAATCAGCCCCAAAGATCTTAAAATGTTGCATTTGGTCCCAAATCTCTGTACCATGCATACAGATGTGCACAATGTCGGGTATTATCTGACTGCCTAGCCTATTTTTACATCTAAAAACAGCATCTGCCAACTGCTTTAATACATGTGTAGCTTTGTTGATATGTGAGCAAAAGTTCAGCTTAAAGTTAAAGGGTATCCCAAGTTAATCAAAGTGGTTTATACAATCCAGGGGTTGTTTGTTGATTGAAAATCATCTTCTGGGACTTTTTGCACTTTTCATTCTCATAACTTTTGTTTAGCTACTGTTAATCATTATATCTATAGCACCATTGCGATAATGTATAGAAAAATTGAGGAGCTTATACATAGAGAAGACAGTTAATGGTAAAAGAGTGGCAGCATCTGCGATATCCTCAGAAAATTCCTGCAAATAGGTTCATACTTCACTGATAAACAAACAAAACAGCAGTTGGGATAATACACACCCCTACTGTGCAACTGATGCCATTACATAGCTGTCACCACATGTTCTTCTTTGACTATAATGCACTCTTGCTGTAGTTGTGGTGCATTGCTTCTAACAGCAGCCATTGGATACACATCCGACCAAGTGAAGTTCACAGCTTTTCTGTCAAACAAATCGAACTCTGATTTAAGCTCCAGGAAGGTTATATAAAGTGCATTTTTTTTTCCTGGACATTGTTAGACCTGACATCCTTGGTGTGGTTTCCTTCTGTCTTTATGCCTATGCCTCCTGTATTTTTGCTGTGTGCCTGATGTCCTTTTTGCTGGTCTGGATGCTTTGGGTTCTTTGCCACTGCTGATCAATGCCAAAGTGCAAGTGCTACCTATGTAAATTGTGCATATGGATTGGTGTTTTATTGATTGGCTAATTTGATTTATTAATGTCCCTAGTACAGAGCACTGTGTATGCCCAGGGCCTATAAATCAAATGCGGCTAGTGGGCCTGCAGCACTGATTGTGCCACCCACACAAACAGCCTTTCAAAGGGTTCTCAGACCGGCCACTGTAGTGTCTGTGCGCAGTCTCTACTGCCATGTTGACCTGGCAAGGGCGCCCACTTGCCAGGCTTTAACCTTCCCTTTTATTACATGTGAGTCACCTCTAAGGTAGTCCCAAGGTACCCCAGTGGGCTAGGTGTAGTGTATGTTTATGTTTACATGTTATGTGAAAGGTAGGACTTGCACTGGTGTGTGTGACATGTCCTGATAGGGAATTACAGTGCATTTCATTTTTCACTATGGCAAGGCTATCTGTCCCATTGGATATAATAAGGAATACTTTATAACATCTTAAAAGTGTAAATTCCCTTGGGGACATGATAGAAAGGTGGAGTTTAGTATGCCTGAACTCAAAATATAAAAATGCTATAGATGATTTTTATAGTGTGTGTTTGGAAATACCAAGTGGATATTTTCTTGCTTAGTCATCTTTTTTGGCTCTGCTGGTTTGTGGATTGACTGTCTGCTTTTGGAGTGACAGGGGCTTGGGATGTGCATTCGCTTCACCCGAATAGGCCTGGTCTGCCTTAAACAATGCTGCCTCCACCCCCTGCCAGGAAGCTGGATCAGAGAGGACATAACTGGTTTTGACTGAGCACAGAGCCTCTCTGCTGCAAGAGAACAAAGAGAAATTGAGTTTAAGTATTGGGGCCCAGACCTCATAACTTTAGAATACTTCTGGACTCAAGAGGACCATCTGACTGTGTGCTGTATGGGGTGGGCCTGCAGTGGATAATTCTGCTAAGGTGAGGACAAAGACTTTGCTGTGTGCTGTGTATCCTGCTTGAAGAAGATCTACAAGGGCTTGAAGTAGAGCTTGCCTCCTGTTCTGCAGTTTCAGGGAGACGAAAACTTCACTGCCAGCTCCCCTGAACTACCTTGCAGGGAGTTCTGACCTGCCAAGAGGTGCCTGCTCCTGTGTTGAGCCTCTGGAGGTTGTTTCTGCTGCAGGGAGCTGAGAAAATAAAAGCAACTAAAGAAGTGCGATTCATCTGCACCCATTTCCGACGCAACACGGATGTGCAGAAAGATTTTCCAAGCATCGTTGCAGTGCCGCTGAAGAAACCGATGCAGCGCCTGCCCACTGCTGGAGAAATTGCTGCACGCTGAGTCTCGTGCACCAATCTTCAAATTCTAAGATCACTACACCGACTCCGAAGCAGGCCCTGCTGTGCGGCTGCAAGAACCGGCGTATCGGGGGACCACAGGTAAAGAGATCAACACAGATCTTACCTATGGTATTTACATTGTCAGAAGTTACCAGGGTTGTTTTTGCTGCCCTGTTTGGGCACTGTTACGATTGCTGCAGCTTGCCATGATTGTGGGATTAACCCCTGGAGATAATACACAGGACCATATCTTATCTACATCCGCCGATCCTGGATCAGGCTTCAGAGCTCTTTTAGGGTTCTGTTTTTCTTAAAAGTATATTTTTATTGACTATAATCAAAAAAGTACAACAAGCATGATTAATGCCCATTAAAGTTATAGTTTACTGTTCTGACATTCTTAAAATACAGTTCACAGTATAAACAGTACGATGTATACCCTTTCTTAAGTCCCGTAATGATGCTCCTATAAACAATTAACACTTTAAATCATCTGACTCGAGAGGAAGGATATAGGGTGAAGAGACCTCATTGGGACTCATGATAGTAAGCAAGGTGTTCATTGTATTCCCATATGATTTCAGATCCTCTACCACTCTGTCATCTCTTGTGGACATTTTAGGATGGACCTCTTGACCAGCATCAATGCTAATTGCAAAAATGTATGCTGCATTTTAAAACGTTTTGGTCAACAAGCAGCTCTCTAGAGAGAGCTTAAATTAGATCCCGGTGACTCTACATAATATCCCATTTACCTTTCTCTAAAAATCCTCAACTCTGACACAGGTCCAGGTGTGATGATAATAAGATGGGAAAACAACCATTACAACACATGCATTACAACGCATGCCATTACCCTGCATGTTGTTACAACGCGAATGGCTTTTTGCAGGGGGTAGAAGGTGCTGGATTTAACTCCAACACATTCCCTACTGTTGCACACACTGAAGTTGGAATAGTAAATGTTAATATTTCAACTTCCAGCAAATCGGGATAAAGATTTGTGTTGTAATGGCATGCAGGGTAATGGCATGCATTGTAATGTCATACAACCAGAAAGATGCACCATCCTTCGTCACTTCAAGCAAACGACCGTCCTACTTGGGTAAAGTCTACTGAGTTGTACCGGCATCAAATGTGTCCGGTGAGGATAATTGAAATGCAGCAATTTGAATCTTAAATTTCAAGAAACTCACACACTAAATTGCATAGCATTTTCCATTGTAGCCATTAAGTGTTCTCTTTTCCACCTGATTCAACCACTATATTCTGGTGTGTGCCTGTCTGCCATCGGTGCATTGAACACTAGGATTAAAGATAATATCCCGTACCCAACTTCAAAATGGTGTCTTGTATGGGTATAGCAGTAGATGTAAAACCAACACACACCTCTTTGAAGCCCAAACAATCAATTATTAATTGAGACAATTAAATTAATACATTCATGATTTTATTAATTCAAAATTCATTAATAAACCAATACATTAGTTATAGGAAGAACAGACATCAACCTATCAGAAATCAAACCTACATAAGTCAAACAAGTCCCTAACTTCACAGAAACACACAAACAAACAATCATGTCCTTTAGTTAAAAACAAGACCCCTGCTATAGATACATAGGTCAAAAGTCAAGGAGACAATATGTCTTTTGTGGCCAACAGCAATAGTCAGATAAAAAAAGTCAACACACGTTTCAATTAATCACCCTGAACTTCATTTCCACCTTCATCAGGACCAAACACAATAACAAATGATGCAAAATAATAACAGATCGTCATTCTCTTGAAAGAGTTGCTAGGAGGTCAATAGTTATAATACCGTCTAGAAATAAGTGGGCGATTCCAGTATCTCATGCTCAGCCTATACAGATTCCTCGTAGAGCCATTCATATCAAATCCATGCTTAATGTCTGACCGAAAGGCAAACAAACAGATAAGGCAGAATGAATTAGGCATGATTCTAAAGCCAATAAAGCTTTCAGAAATAGTACTGAAATTACTCCAGGAGTGGTTACACCTGTGTTGGGGGGGGGTCCTACAGAAATACTCCGAAAAGCAGTACATCCTGGCAAAAGAATCCGGAAGGTATGGGTACCTTGAGAGCGAAAGACTAGTTGCTTATTACTCAGAGTGTGCCTCATAAAGTAGTAGGTGCACCACTGAAACAGTCCATATTTCTTCAGCCATAGCAGCTAGTTTAGAGAATTGGAGAAACTGTCCTGCACCCATACCAAATGCTTTCTGTGCTTTTTTATAGGTGATGAAGACCTCTTGCAGGTATATGTCTCCCAGGGTATGAGTTCCTCCCTCCCACCATTGAGATACAGCCATGTCTGTTGGTATGTGCTGAAATGACTAAGTTCTGCTAATGGAGATCCTGAGTTTGGGTATCCACTCCCTAACGCAGGATCTCCATTAGCAGAACTTAGTAATGCAGTTAATGCAGAAAGGGGAACTAAGCTGCCTAGACAGTCTGAAGATGAAGTCTTAGAGAGAGAAAGAAATATTTAAGATCATCGAGGCAAGCCCATGAAATCACCACAAAATCTTTATTTGCCCCCTGAAGCAACCCCGTATACGCTTATTTTGACAAATATACCTCCTTTACTACATAATACCTTTGAACACTGGTTGACCCTGAGGAACAAGGCATTACATCTCCTTGGTTTAAGGACTGGCATTAAAAATACCCTCTTCTGAGAATTTAAAATGGTACGGAGAATAGGGTGGGTGGGTACCTCTACAAAAACTCCACGTGGGGATTGTGTGGTATTAACCTTTGGCTCGCCATCTTTGGTGCACGCAATTCTGGAAAGGGGAAGCACTGGGCCTGTCAATTCTAACAATATAAACATTCTCCCTCTTGGTTATTTTTACCAACCACCAATACATTTTAAATTCTGTTGGCCCTCACTTGAAGTAGGAGATTTCATAGTGAATAGAGAGCCTAGATTTTGGGTTCCTGTGAGTAATCGCTTTGATGCTCTGAACTTATTGGAAGACGTCGACTGAATTGCTCTGGGGACACACATCCAACTTAATCCTGTATCTGGTAGTTCCAAAAGGAAGAGCAAGTCCCGACCAGCCTAGGTAGGAAATGACTGCCTATTTAGCCCCATTAATGGTTTCCCTAGGGATGAGGACCTAGGCATGAGAGCTCTAATTGCGAAAACCTCTGCTAACCCTGTGGGCTCCCCAAACGTTTCTCAGCCACACTGTGAGGTACTTGAGGGCCCATTAGGGATAGTAATTCCCACCTTTACCTTAGATAGTGATAAATCAGTTCTTTGTACTATTGCCTCATGGAATATTGCGGGCATCCGTTCCAAGTTAAGTAACCAGCTGTGGTGGGATTTAATCTTGCAAATTGACATTCTATATCTTCATGAAACATGGTAGAAAGAGGTAGTCCATATGAACGGGTACAAGACCTTTCATACGCCAGCAATAGATGGTCTGAGTGGAAGGGCCAAGGGTGGTCTTTGCACCTATATATCAAGTGCTTTGAAGATTAAGGAAATAACTATGTGTGCAAACGACCCTTATTATTAAATACTTATATTGGATATAGATGTAAAACACTCTATTGCCCTTACTAATGTTTACAATAATATCCCTCAAGCTGAAGTAGCACCTGTTATAGAGAATATTACAAAATTGTTGAAATCTGTTGGCAAAAGGAAGACGAAAGATATGACAATATTATTGGCAGGCGATTTTAACTGTGCATTATGTGCCAATGCTGAGGACAATATATGTGGGATTTTAATTGAAGAGAGGGTATGTTCTTCCCATTTTTGGCATTTTACTTTAGGGGAACACCTTAACAAATACATTTTTTTCCTCAACCTGGGCTTTGTTAATGATTTGTGCCCAGTACCTGTCTCTATGCCCTGGATCTTTAGTGGTAGGGGCTTATTTTCCACCAAAGACTATGTTTAATGTCAAGTAAGCAAGCGCATAGTCTCTACTCATTTTATGTTTCAGAGACCTCCCTTAGTGATCATTTTCCTTTGTGCTTGTCAATCATGTTGTCATCAGGTAAAATGGTTAAATCAAGCACAAATGAACAGTTGTTAGAAAACATAGCCATTGGGAGTGTGAATGATTTTTCTCTGCGCTGGTCTACGATGGATCAGGTAGCCATAATTAAGACAGTGGTGGATAGATGTAAACTTGCCGTTGAGACATGTTTGTCTGATTTTAGCCTCATTCCTGCCGATCTCCAATACTATAAAAGAATTCCTTCTCAGACGCAATAGTAATCGACATAGGAGTGGATGTTTTTGATTCTAAGTGCACTCAAGCTCATTCCCACCTAAAAAGAGAGCTACACAAATCCCCAAGAAACTTGGTAGGTCTGAGGACTGCTAGACGGGAATATAAACAAGCAAGGAAAAATACTTTGAAGAAGAAGGCCTGGGAGGCATCACACACGGCCTCATTGGCAAACAATAGCTTGGCATTCTGGAAGGCTGTCAAAATGCCTTTTCTCTTATGCGAGGCTGGCCCAACCATTGAAATAGCTATTAGTGAGGCTCAATGGATTGAGCACTTTTGAAGAGTATATAAATGGTGAGGGAAATCCTGACATGATGGACATTAATGTCAAGGAGGACTATAATTTGAACCCATCCCATCATTACTCTGACCTGTTGTTCACTTTAGACCAAGTGGATCAGGCACTCTCTAAAAGTCGGGGAGGGAAGGCCCCTGGACCAGAAGGAGTCTCTGTAGATCTCTTTAAATCAAATATTTCTCTGTGGGGTCCCATCATAGTCCAGGTGATTACTGCCAGCTGTAGTACTTCATTTCCTCCTACCTGGGTAGAATCTACTGTTAGGCCCATTTTTAA
The DNA here is from genome assembly GCF_964263255.1 of Lissotriton vulgaris. Lineage (NCBI taxonomy): Eukaryota > Metazoa > Chordata > Amphibia > Caudata > Salamandridae > Lissotriton > Lissotriton vulgaris. The sequence continues at coordinate 1,254,461,889 of NC_141685.1, read as the reverse complement.
AAAAGGGGATAGGCATGATCCGGGATGCTACAGGCCTATTTCCGTACTCGATGCTGTAACAAAAGTAAGAGGCAGAATAATTTTGGAACGCCTCCAGGATTGGGCAGAGGAGAACTCTGTGCCTTCTGACCTGCAGTACGGTTTTCGTGCTGGTCTTGGAACATTAGAGCAGGGCATAAATCTGTGAATCCTGGTAGGGAAATACACGAGGGCAAAACAGGGGAACCTCTTTTTAGATTTTGTGGATCTCACAGCCCCATTTGACTGTGTGATTCACAGTAAACTCTGGCCCATTTTAGAAGATATGGGGGTTGAGATCCAGATTATTTATTTTCTTAAGCGTTTTTATAGTGATGCCAAGGCACATGTGCGCTATGGACTGAAGGGTGAGTTCTCTGCTGCTTTCCCGATCAAGAGTGGAGTCAGGCAAGGTTGTGTACTGGTTCCATTTCTTTTCAATATCTACATCAAGGGTCAGGGGATGCACTCCTTAAAGATAATAAAGACTTCCCATAAGTGGCCGGACAACCAATACCAACGCTCCTATATACGGATGACACTGTTTGATGTCCCGCACACAGGTTGGCCTTCAGAGGGTGTTGGATAGCTTCTCTCGCTTTATGAACACTCTTGGCTTGAGAGTAAACTCCTCTAAGACCTTTATCATGCACTGCGGCCTTGGTATCAGGTAACTGAAAGATATGTTTGTTGCAGGGCAGAATATTGGGGCAACTAAAAGGTTCTCTTCCATGGGAATTCTTTTTGCCCACAATGACACTTGGGTACAATCAGTTTCAGCTAAAAAGTTGGTACTCCTAAGAACAACATCCGCCCTTACCACCTTTGCCAGAAAGCTGGGAAAAAGGCCACCAGAGGAGCTTATTAAGATCTAGAAGGCAAAGTGTGTTTCATCCGCAGTATATGGGGCAGGAGTCTGGGGGTTTGCTGACCTGCTTCCAATCCAACGCATAGAAAATTCCTTCTTAAGATATATTTTATTAGTCCGGAATAGCATTTCATCCTGCATATGCCACTCAGAGCTGGGACTCCACTTCATTTCTGACTTAATAAAGCTCGAGCCTGTACTTAGGTTATGGACCAAAGAAGAGGGCAAGTTAAACAGGGACATTTTACTAGATAAAATAGGTTTGAAACTTTTTAAAACACCTTGGTCACTTTGAGTATTTTACTATCCCTCTTTCTATTCGGCAAATACCAAGGAAAGAATTGAAAAAGGAGGGTCTTTTGTTGCTGGAATCTATTAGAATGTCATCAGAGATATTAAAAACCACTGTACTCCACAATCAGCTGATTTGAACTACTTTTAATATCCAACCCTATTTAACTTTTGTCCCTGGAGATTATGATAGATTCTTACTAACCCGATTTAGGTTGGAGGTATTTCACAAACTAGTTAATTTTCCCAAAATGATTGACTGGTCTCAAAACCTCCATCTATGCACTTGGGATAATTATTCCAAGCAATCAACGATTCATGTAATATTGTTTTGCAAATTTTATACTTTCTTAAGGAGACTCTACTTGGCACCAGTTTTAAAAATGATCGGGCTTCGTCAATGCCGACCTGCCTTACTTGCAACAACAGCTTTAAAAAAAGTAACTTATTTGAAGAAAGTCTTGAGACATAGGAATTGTTTGTCCACCTAAACCTTCACTTTGGATAAACTATATGAGAATCTAATAACGTTTTAAGTTTACAATGTACTAGGCATCTTGTTCATATTAAGATGACATTTTCATTACTTCAGACCATGTATTGATGTATTTTACTCTGATATGATATATAGTTTTACTTTTTTAAACTGTAAATCATGTATTGATGTGTCCTTTTTCTTATGTGCTTTTATGATTGTTTTTATGAAGCAACCAAATAAAGCTTTCTTGACTTGACTTATGTGCTGAAATGGCTGAAGTACCCATATATCTAGGTCATGTGGAAGAGGGAGGCGCTTCAGAACACTTTGCCGATTAGTTCTCATATCCTGCCCATTTGTTGTATGATATATGGCTAGTTACTAAGAATATGCACTAGCAGCTCCAACTATGATGTGTCCCAGAGTGTTTGCCTAAGCTGTCTATTCTCGCATTTGCCCATGGGTGTTACCCACTTGGCTGCATGCTTTATTTTGTGCAGCATAATAGTAAAGCTCTAGATCTAAGCAGCTGACCCTCAACTTGATCTCTGTTCAGTGTGTGCACGGCTAATCAGCATTTACTTGCCCAAACTAATGAAATCAGCATGGTATTTAATTTTGTAAAAATAGCAGGAGGCAGCGGACATGAGGAATTTTGTAAGGTGTATGCACATCTTGGAAGATTTTTTATTTTTTTGCTATGTGTATCATTCCTGCTATAGATATTGGTTGTGTATTCCAAAATGTTATTGAAGATTGCAGTCCTTTTGTTATAGGTTATCCTCCCCATACTATATTCATATTGCCGGTCAACTGCCAACACCCTGTATGGCCAAAAATCTTAACTTACTTGTTTACCACTTGAGCCCCAACTCTGGCATTTGCTCCTCCAAACACCACACCAGTGTCCACAGCAGGAATAGGACTGCCATTTGTTTCAATATGAGCCCTGCTAGTCTGGGTACAGATTCTCTGGGCCATCTCAAATAAAGCAATGCATCATCAGCATATGGGGATATTAAATGTTGCACACCCCCCACTTGTATCCCCTCAATTCTCTAATTCTATTCTGACTCTGATCGCCAAGGGCCAAAGAAAACGACAGAGGTAAAAGGGGATATCCCTGTCTTATGCTCTCCGCGGCTAGGGCGACTGACTCTGGAATCTGGGGATCACGGTTCGATCCCCAGCACCGGATAGATTAGCCCAGCACCATGTGACTCTGGGCAATAGCTTGCTTAATTTTCCCGACGGCCCCCAGCGCATAGAGACCCTTACGGGTGATTGTGCGCTTTACAAATGTGGATTATTATTATTAATATTTGAGCTTTTTGATGCCATACAGCCGCTCTACACCCTGGCAGTGGGATCTGTATAAAGCCGTATGATCCAAACACAGACTACTGAACTGAGCCCCATACGATGAAGAACTTCCATTAAATACAATAGCTAACAGTGTTGAAGACCTTTTCTAGGTCTACCTACACCAGTGAGAGTTTGTCCTCATCATCCATTACAGAATGTAACATGTGTGCCCGTCTATGAATATTCATTGCAGTGCTCCAACCCAGAATAAATCCACATTGCTACCTATGCACTAGACTACTCATTGCCAGTCTTAGTCTATTGACTAAGATTTTATAGAGGATCCTAACTTTAAAATGTATCATATTCGGAGAATAGTAAGGCCAGGGCTCCCTAAAGTTCCCACCTGGCTTAAGTATCAAGTCAATTAAATCTTCCCATATGCTTTGTGGATGAATGCCCAACTCTTTTGCCTCCTCAAGTAGCCTCTTGTTCAGCTGACCCATAAGTGTTTGGTAGAATTCTACCGGGAAGCCATCCCTCTTTGCTGCCTCCCCCCCCCACACTGACCTCAGTGCTTCCAGCATCTCATTTAGCGTAATGTTACTGTCAAGTTCTTCTCTCATCATCTGGGCAACTGTTGGGAGGTTTCAGAGCTCCAAGATAGGTGGGAACAGACTTTGCATATATACATCTTGGAGATGTGTCCTTAACAAGTTATCCATTGCCGTTCGTGTAGTTGCAGTGGAGGAATCAGGTTGGATCAAATTGAGTATTGGTGATATTTCTCACTCCTTTTGAGTAACCCAGCTAGCCATTTACTAGCTCTGTGTAGTTGCAGTTGATAATCTCTAAACATTAGACTGTCTAGTCTGTCCCAGATGTCTCCCAACTTTCTCTCTACTTCCATCCTATCCTGCTGTTCTTTCGATGTTACTCTGGTCCCCTGTTGCATGACAACTAACTCGCCTTCCTACACAGCAAATGTAGTTTGAATTATGTAGAGGCAAAGATGACTCCTGAGAGCAGCCTCAAAATAAGTAAAGCCCAACTCATACTCCACGACTAAGGGAAAGTCATCAGACAAAAACAGTCCAGGAAAACGTGGTATGCAGATAGGGTAAGGTTCATTCAGATATCAGCAAACTTATCCAATCTACTAAAGGTTTTGTGAGTTTTTGAAAAGCAGGGTTATTCTAATGCTGCTGGATGCATGATTCTCCAGATGTCAGCACACCTTAGGTTACCGATTGTATCTTTAAAAGCAGTCGTCATGGCTGATTTAGTCATCTGTTTCGGCAGGAGCCCATCCATGTTCCCAACTAGGCCACAGTTGAAGTGGCCTACCCAGATTATAGGTACATGCACGTATGCGGTCAGTAAAGCCTGCATTGTTGTAAAAAATGATTTAGCATCAGTATTGTGTGCATATGTGCATATGTGCATATGTGCTTAGTATACTTATCTCCCTTATATCTAATACATCATGAATCGCAGAATGCCAGTCTTCAATAGCTGCCTCAGTGTACCTGGATAGAGATGGCACGCTGGAGCCATACATACATACACTCATCTGGCATATGATAAATAAGAAAATAAGAACCCTTGGCACCTCTGCGTTTTCTTGGCCTTATCAGCCTCCTTATCCTTGAGGTGTGTCCCCTGAAGGCAAGCTATACCTATTTTTTGACTCCTAAAGACTCTCACATTGCTTGTGAGTACTTAATATGGAGGAGACATTGCCTATTGTGTTGCTGCTCACTGTCCAGTGATAAGTTGCACTGTGATAGAATTGCAAGGATTCTCCTTGGGACACTAAACATGGGGGCATATCATTTGCTCGCAGCCGTTAGTGGGTACAGACTAGCTTTGGTTACCTGTATGAACTCTGTCATTGTGGACCGTGTGGACTTGTGGAGGTAAACGCCGATTTGGGCCAGCAGGGGAGCTGAGGAACATCGCGAGTGGGACTGCGAGGACCAGCCTGCACAGCGCATCCATCACCGCCGCTGCTGGGGCCTCCTCCCGCCCTCCCTCGCAGCAGCTGAAAACGGCTCGCGGCCCGCTCAGCGGTCGCCGCTCGCAGCCGTTAGTGGGTACAGACTTGCTTTGGTTACCTGTATGAACTCTGCCATCCTGGACCGTGTGGACTTGTGGAGGTAAACGCCGATTTGGGCCAGCAGGGGAGCTGAGGAACATCGCGAGTGGGACTGCGAGGACCAGCCTGCACAGCTCCTCCATCACCGCCGCAGCTGGGGCCTCTTCCCGCCCCCTACCTCCCTGTATATAATTATTGGCACTTCTGCGTTGCGCGGGACGCGCGCGGGACTAAGGCTAAGCCCGGGCAAAGGGTGGGCCGTCTAAGGCCGTCCAAGGTCGTACTAGGCCGGGCTGGGCCCCCCCTCTTTCAACTGCAGGTTCCTGTTGTATCCTTTTATGATCCCTCTCTAGAATACCTTCGTATTGGCATTGTATGACCTTGTATGACTTTCATTCATGTGTTAAAGTTCTAAAGAACCAGCCATTATGTCTCTATGATCTGGGAAGGACAGAAATGTAACCCTTTCGTCGTCGGGAGTGGTGCTTACTGGTACTCTGGACCAATTCTTTAAACGGGCTACAACAATCATTAAGTAAGAAATAGCCCTCACAGAGAAGCGCTTATCCCTGGATCTTATTACGGGGAAGCGCTCGTCTTTAGATCCAATTGGGTCAGTGGTCTCTCCTGAACCGCTAAGTCAACCAGACCCTTCAGTTACCCATGGATGTAGTGCAAGTCCCATGCCGGCAGCCATTGATGATGTAGTGGGCTGCTCTATTATGAACTTAACTACAACCAGTACGGATTCTAGTACTTCCAACATAAGAGTATTAAATTCTTCCTTAACACAAAGATCATCACTTTTAGCGCAGAACCAGGTGCCACCAGCAACCACTACACATAACAAAAGGAATAGAGGGGGTGGTCGCTCGAAGGGGGGTCCGGCAAAAATTCAAAAGAAAAATACTAAAATCCCGGTACCACAAGTTGCCGTTCAGCCCCCTAGCCCACCTATGGCCCCAATAGCATCTACAGAACAATCCCCCTTTTGCGGTTTAGATGATGTCTGGTTCCTGGGTAAAATTGAAATTTTGATCAAATCATTGATCTTACCTCTCCTGGAAAGAACTAGGATGATCAATTCTAAATTAGACCAAATTGAGAAACAAGTTGTAGCAAACTCAAATACATTGAATAATCTGGTAAGAGGTATGGATAGCACAAAGGTCCCAGACACTATTTCTATGGGTTTGGCATCTGGCAATAGCGCTAGGGTGGCTTCACAAGCCACTATTGTCAAGCCTAACACCCAGATTGAAAAATCATGTCTGAGGAGCCCCCCTGTAGGTAAAAATCCCCCGGTTAATAACAGGGCTGGGGGTATGGTGGTAGGCGTGGATCCTAGAACGCAGACTACATTACGCGTATCAGATGCAGGTAGAAAGTCTAATGGGCATACCTTGCTGGAGAAGGAGATCTCTAAACAGCGTCTCCCTTGCATAAATCTCCCCCCAGAGTCCGCGCCTTATACGATCATATTGGTGGGAGTACGAGCTTTAGGGGAGGAGAATATAGAATCGCATAGGGAGTTTAAAAACGAGGTAATCTACTGGCTCAACAAGAATAGAACTCTACCCCCCGATTCCAACACAGAGATATTAGGAGTTAGAAGGGTGAGCTGTGTTGGACACAGCCCCAAGGACTTAGAGGGAGACTGTGTTGTTGTTAATTTTAGAGATCCCTGGGTGGTTGATTACATCCGAAGAGAACTAAGGTTTGGGAGAGTGGGTGATGTTCAATTATTAAGCCTTGATTACATTTATCCTCGCAATAACAGTGGTCTATCCTACCCCCAGTTTAAATCCCGTCGGGGAAGACCCTATGGAGTAAACCCCTATGATCCGGTGGTCTATTTTCTCCCCCTGTCTAATAGGTTTGATCCTCTTACTGATCTAGAGGGGGTGGATTGACTTACGAATGAATCTGGTGGTTACGTTTCGCCTAAGCAATCTGGAAGCCTTGAATCGGAGGAGGGTTCTCTGGGGGATGTAGTCGCCCCCTCGGAGGCGCTACTGTACCTTGCAATATCATAGTGGAGGATCGGGTGGGTCAGGAGGTTAGTGCTGATACAGGAAGGTCTCCCCTGGTCTCCATAGTCAGTGAGCCCCCGGGTAGAGAATCGCCAATGGAGGTTGAGTGGTCTCTAGAGTCCAACTTGAGCGTGTTAGCCCAATCTCAGTTGGCAAGTCAGGACACTTCTCTCAAAATAGTCTCGTGGAACATTGCAGGGTTGAAAAGTAAAGTAGAAAAAGGTGAGTGGGCAGTCTTTGTGGATATTCAGGACATTTTAATTTTTCAGGAGAGTTGGGCCACTGACCCTATTCACCGGCTAGGGTATCTTAATTTCTATAAACCCGCCATTAGGGCCAATATAGGTAGAGCGTCAGGTGGCTTAACTATTTGGGTAAAGCATTCTCTTAGATATAGGCCCACGGAGGTGATTATATGTAACCCAGATATCCTTGGGATATAGCTCACCAGTCCCAACTGCCGGGAGATCTACATTGTTAATGTTTATGCCCGTGGCCTCCCTGGAGGGCGGAGACCGACGATTATTAATGAGCTTGATTCCCTACTTAATTCTATGGGGAGGGACAAGTTTGTAGTCGTGGCTGGGGACCTCAATAGTACCTTTGAGCCCTTTAGGGGGGACAGGGAGGTTTTTTATGCTGAAGAAGATACGATTTGGAATGTCTCATCTCTTGAATTGGAACCAATTAAAAAAGTGACTGAGGCTGCACTACACTGGATGGGATTCTGCCTCGAGTGGGGGCTGAGAGCAGTTAATGGTCGAGCTCTTTCCGACAAAAATGGTAGGGCTACATTCGAAAATGGTATTAGAGCGAGTCGAATTGATTATATACTATTTAAAGTTGAATGCTGGTCTTCTTTGGAGGATATATTAGTTTCCACCCATCCGGAGAGTGATCATAATCCACTGGTTCTAAGTTTAAAACTAAAGAGTAGTCCAGTGAGCACCAGAGCCACCGAGTGCGCTACAGCTGAGGCCATCCTAACAAATGATAGGCGTAGGGTGTGGTGGAGCAGGGTAGTGGAAGACCCTACAGTTTTGGACAGGATTTCCCACGAAGTTTTAACCACATTGCATGCCATTCAGGTATTGGCTGATCCTATGGATAATTTGGCGCATATAGCGTACTTCATGAGCAGCTTTTTAGCACTCTGAAAGTCCTTTTTTGTAAAAACACCAAGTCCAAGATAATCTCGGCTCCAAAATCTGGCCACAAATGGTATAATAAATTGTGCCTTTTGGCACATAGTGCCCTGATTAAAGCACTAAAAACCTGTCTTAGTGCAGACATTAGGAAGGCAAGGCTTGAGTACAAAAAGACACAGAGAGAGACCAAGAGAGAATGGGATGACCGTCATTGGCAGGACCTTTACGAGGCTAGCAGTTCTTGTAATCAGAACAAGTTTTGGCAAATTGTCAAATGGGGAAGTGCTCCGGAATGGCAAACTCCATCAAATCATGTGGCAGTGGAGGATTGGGTTGATTATTTTGAGTCCCAGTTTAGGAGTCCCGAAATAGATACTGTTTGTGGCCTTGCCGTGAGTACCCCATCGTCAAGGACGCTGTGTCCCCACACAGTATTTGAGAACAAAGATGCAGAGATTGCACTTGGTCTGCTAAAAGCCGGTAAGGCCCCAGGCATGGATTGTATTCCGGCGGATTTATTTAAGTATGATCCAGTGAACTGGGTACCGTATATCACCATACTAGCGACCGCAATCGCTAATGGGGCCCCGATTCCGGATTCTTGGCGGGGGCCGAAATATTACCTATATTCAAAAAGGGGGACCGTTCGGCCCCGGGGAACTACCGCCCCATTAGTCTAATAGATGCAATCCAGAAAATTATAGCTAGGATGGTGTTGGCCAAAATTCAGGTCTGGATGGATGCTGAGAATATTTTATCCACCATGCAGGCGGGTTTTAGATCCTGCGTCAGTACGATCGACCAGGTGTTTAGATTTATTCTTATTTACTGGAAGGTGGTGTCCTTGGGTGGTGGAGCAATTTATGCTGCATTTGTAGACTTAAAGTCTGCATTCGATCTTGTCCCCAGAACCAAGTTACGGGAGGCTTTGGGATCCATGGGTATGCCTAGTGATCTTTTGGATCTGGTAATAAGACTGCACGAGGCAAACTTCGCGCAGGTTAGATGGGGCAGGCAGGGGCAGGTTACACAGAGATTTCCAGTCACTTGTGGAGTCCGTCAGGGGTGTGTACTTGCACCAACTCTGTTTTTATTATTTATCAACAGAGTAGTGCAGTATTTTGCGGACACACCAACAGATGCCCCTGCATTAGGCGGCACAAAGTTCCCACTCCTGATCTGTGCAGATGACACCCTTATCCTCTCCAAAACTCAAAAGGGGCTGCAAATTGCATTAAATAAATGTGAGGAGTTTTGTAAACACAATGATCTTCAGGTCAACGTAAGCAAAACCAAATTTATGGTGCTTAGGAAAAATAGGCCGCTGGTGGGTCATGTTACCTTGAATGGCATTGGGTTAGAGCAGGTGGAAGTGATAACCTATTTGGGGTTGTTTTAGAAAATAGGCTTAGATGGACACCGCAGATTGATGCACTCTCCTTGAAATTCGCTCATCTAACCGGGTGTCTCGTCAAGGAACAGAGAGCCTCACTAATAAAAAGGATTGGTCCTGCACTTAAAATATATAATGCTAAAATAAATTCTGCAATTTTGTATGGTGCGGACCTTTGGGGCCTCTCGGATTTGTCTCCGCTGGTTAGAGTACAAAATAAATTTCTTCGCAATCTTGTTGGTCTGCCCCAGTCTACCCCTATGAAACCCTTGTTACTGGACCTGGGCTGTCAATCCATTGAAGAAGTTGCTCGGTTTAGGACTGTTGCCTTGTGGAGAAGGATATGGTCAATGTTGTAATGTAACTTGTCTTGTGCATCAGGGGCTGAGCAGTGGAACTGCTCCTGGTGGGGTCTGTTTCCTGTATCTACATAACATATTGTACCAAGGATCTTAAATGAACAATAAACCTATGATCCTGGATACATCTATGGACTACAGATCTTTCTTTCATTACTTTAACAGTCAACTCCAGCACTCGCACCCTTTGCAAAGGAAATCCAAGACCTTAGATCTATAGTTGGTTCAGGTAATCTCCACTGGTTTAAGAACGCAAAATCTATATTGGAGAACATGGGCCTTAGGCAGCTGTGGTTGGCCCCTGGAAATAATGCATTTCCTCCAAAAAAGGTATTTAAGGAACTGTATTGGGCGGCCCAAAGAAAGCAGACTATTGTCCAGTTTGACCCATCCTCTCTGTCTGGTAGGTTTCTGGTTCACAAGCTCGACCCTTCATTAGAAGACTACTGGGATGTTATCATCAAGAGCAGTGATAGGAAGCTTTACCACCAGTTTAGAGCTGAGACGTTACCACTGAGATCCTTTACAAACAAATGGCGGGGTCAGTCTAAGGACACTTGTCCTTGGTGTAGAGTTCAGAAAGAGTCAATTGGCCATGTTTTCTTTGTCTGCCCAGCCTACCAAGCCCCCCGAAGAAAATGGTTAAAACCAATCTGTAATAACCTGAGAACACGGGTGGGACAGGAAGCCCTATGGCTGCTGAGGACGAATACATCTGCCCCAGTGGCCATAGCTGTAGCAAACTTTTTGGGTTGGACATGGATCATTAGAACAAGGCACCCGTCTGACACCTGTTAGTCGCTTAACTGACCGTTTTAATTGTAATGTATCTTTGGTGCGTCTTTAAGCGTTGATTTAATCCTGTTTTATGTATCTTAACTTATTACCTTGTATGTTTGGTTTAATTTATTACCAGGTATGAAATGTGTTCTGAAATTAATCAACTAAAATTTTAACGTGTTTTTTAAGTAGGGTATATGCTGTAATCAGTTAGAACATAGTGTTTTCGGATTGTCTTTTATGATGAAATATATCGAAAGAAAGACGTATGAACTGAACACAGAAAAAGTCCCTCTGGTTTTAGAGAGGAATTTGACTGTTTTGAATTCATTAAGTTCTGACTTCAGGATTACAAGTGATTTTTTTCCAGTTGCAAGGATTTTTTATTAACTTTATGCAGGCCAGTTTGCAAGAGGATATCTTCCAATGAGACAGCATCAATCTTAGTCCAAGCATGCAAAAAGCGGTTACAACTTCTCACCTGACTGATCCTTCTGGTTGACTGGGAGGCAAAAGGGAGTCAACATACAAATAAACAATTTAAAGTTCTTGTCACCCATCTGATCACACAAATAGGACTTGGAATCGGTAACAAAAGTTAATGGTTTATTAAGTTAATAATCATTCCAGTAAATACAAAAATAAGAACATGTTATGTAAAGCATACAATAACGGCAGTCAGAATAATAAAGATGCCAAGAAATAGGAAGTGGTGTTCCTTTAAGAAACTCCACTCTCCTCTTTCATAAACATGAATGGGTCTCTAAATCTAAATTGTAATCTGGTTATAAGGAAAAGTCTCAAAGAATATGGGAAAATGCAAAGGTGTCAGTATGGTGAAGGGTGAAGAGACAGAATATCGAGGGAGATATATCTTATTGCATGAATATCGATTAAAAAATATCTATGGTGTGAAATATAGAAGTACGTTTTTTCGTTGTTCCAAATATCGATTTTTGGGTATTTTAGAAATATCGATTTAAAAAATATCGATGTGAAAAAAATTGTAAATAATATTGACTGTTTGTTTTGTTTTTGTTCAATGTTTAAATTCTGTTTTTAATATTTTAGTAGTACTCAATTTATATGTATACATTTATTTTTTAATGTTTCAATCTATATTTTTACTGTATTTCCACATATTTTTAGGAGCAGGATGTTGGGTTTGTAGGGAATAAGGGTGGGGAGTGATTCAAAAATATTTGTTTAAAGGATTAATTCATTTTTTTAATGTAGAATTTTAGGAGCAGGTATACGGGATAAGGATGAGGAGTTATTTAAAAATGTTTCTTTATAATAATTTTTAAAATTTGAAAAAAAAAATATATATACATATAAAAAATATATTTTTTAAACTTAAATTAAAAAAATTGAATGTTTTTTTGAGGTGTAAATATTTTCATGTATATAACATACAAATTAATACAAATACTTATCTTTTTTTTATTTATTTTTTTATTGCAATTTTCACTTGGCAGCAGTACATAACATAACAATACAATACGTGACAGAAATCAAAGCAGAGCGGACCCAAGAAAGTGCTACTCTACTTGGTACTTATTCCTACAATATCAAAAAATTAAATGTTCAGACCTCTCACGTTCCAGTCCATTTTGCAATTGGAGACCATAATTTACGCCCAAATGTTTTCTTAGTAATACCTTTCATTTTATACAGTGCAGCTTCTAAATAATACATTGACAACAGCTTAGTTTGCCACATAATAAAATTAGGTGGTTCTGCATCAAGCCAACAAGATGTTATGCAGAAGCGGTATGCCGACATTCACACAAACATAAATCCTATTTCCGTATCAGAGTCTACATTTGTCGTTATTTCATCCCACCCGAAAATTACCATTGGTGCTGTTAGTTTAACTTGGATAAACAGTTCTACTGCCAAAAAATGCTCTATCTCTGCGATAAATCGTACCAATTTCAGGCAGTCAAAAAACATGTGTACAGCATCAGCCCCATGTAGGTTACATCGGCTGCACTTTGTCCCACGCACAGAACTCCATTTTGCTAACTTCCCTGGTGTATAATACAGCCCAAAAACATACATATAATGCTGGCTGATGAGAGAACCATTCAATAAAACATTTTTGGCTATTACTAAGCTTCTCTCTATATTTACACTATGGGTATTCATTTTGTTCTGCCATTTAATCGATATGGCCTCCAAATCATCCTCCCTTTGTTCCAAAATTAATTGATATAGATGTCCTATTCTTTGTCGCTTTTTAATTGCTTCAAGAATATCAATACTTCCTAAAAAAATCAAGGAATTTGAAGTTTTATGTAAACAAAAGCTGCGTACCTGAAGATACTTAAAAAAATCAGCACGGGGTATTTGGTACGTGTTCAATAAATAATCAAAAGAAACAAAATTGTTATCTATGAATAAATCTCCTAGTTTCCTGATACCTAAAGTGTTCCATTCATGCATTACCCCGTCATTAAATATCTCTGGAAGAATAGAGCAGTTCTGTAGAGGGGTATACCGATTTAAGTTAGTACTGATCCGAAATTTCTTTTTAATAGATCGCCAAATCAGAAAAGCGGTTTCTACTGTCTTAAATTAGTTTTTTTTGTAGTAACTCGGCTCTATTATCCGATTTAGACACTGTTTAGCCTCTGTGCCCAGGAGCATTTCATAAATTGACGGAGATAAAAACTCCTCTATGAGGACTTCCGGTAATAAAAGAATGTCCATATCTTGCATTATTGCCATCCATTGATACCATTGGAAATTTGGAATACCCCAACCCCCTCTATTGCGAGGTAGTTCGCAACTTTTCAGTGCTCTCCTTGCCCGGCGATATCCCCATAAGAACCTAGAACACATTCTCTCTATACGTGTGAAGTACCCTGAGGATATTAACAAAGGAATAGCCCGGAAAATGTATAGAAACTTTGGAAAGATTAACATTTTAATCACATTACTGCGACCAAATAGAGACAGCTTCAAATTATTAATTCTTTCCAAAGTTCTATTTGAGGATATAATTACAGGATCCAAATTAATAGGAATGATATCCTCGATGGTAGATGTAATTTTGATCCCGAGATATGTGGCCTCTTTATCTATTTTCATATTCTCAGGGCGTCCTACAATCGAATATATGAGTTGAGTTTTATCAATATTCAGCCTATACCCTGATAGACGTCCAAATTCTTTCGCCAATTTCACAATAATGGGTAGTGCCGTATTAAGTTCAGATGTTACCACGGCGATATCGTCGGCATAGGCGCAGACTTTACCTCCCAGCTGTTTAACTGTACTGGTTTAATTGCCACATTCCCTTCCAGCTTTCTTATAAATGGGTCAATATATAGAGCGAATAGCAAGGGGGAACAGGGGCAACCCTGTCTCGTCTCCCTTGCTATTCGCACCGGCCCCGATAGAGAGTCAGCAATCCTAATAGCCGCTGTCGGATGACCATATAATGTCTGCGTAGCTCTGATGATCTCTGCTGGAATCCCCATCTTTGCCAGCACAGACCATAGAAAGGACCAATTGACCCTGTCAAACGCCTTTTCGGCGTCCAACTGGGCCACCCCTACCGAAGAGCCAGTCCCCTGTGCCCAGTCCAGCAGGGATATTATCCGCCTAACATGGTCAGTGGTGCCTCTGCCATTTCTAAACCCGTGTTGCCTTGTGGAAACAAGCCTTACCGTTAAATCATTTAGCCGGTTGGCAATCAGCTTAGAATAAATTTCTGCTTTTAATATTTTAGTAGTACTCAATTTATATGTATACATTTATTTTTTAATGTTTCAATCTATATTTTTACTGTATTTCCACTTATTTTTAGGAGCAGGATGTTGGGTTTGTAGGGAATAAGGGTGGGGAGTGATTCAAAAATATTTGTTTAAAGGATTAATTCATTTTTTTATGTAGAATTTTAGGAGCAGGATATTGGGTGTATAGGGGATAAGGATGAGGAGTTATTTAAAAAAATTTCTTTATAATAATTTTTCACATTTGAAAAAAAATATATATATATAAAATATATATTTTTTAAACTTAAATTAAAAATAAAAACATTTAAATAAAAAAATTGAGGGTTTTTTTGAGGTGTAAATATTTCCATGTATATAATATACAAATTAATACAAATATTTATCAAATATGAAAAATTACTTAAATAAACCTATGTCAGTAAAATTATGTTTCTTTTTATGTATATTTTATGCATTTAAAAAACAATTACCCAAGGCTTTTTCTTCCTAGAGTATTTTCCCATGCTTTTTATGCATCCGCTGGGTTGGCCAAAAGAGGTGTAGCTATTTAATTTGGTAGAGGTTTGCCTTGGGAATTTGGTAAAGTCCAGAGAGATCCCTTTGGTAGATGGATTTGGGTCTAGGTAAAATGAAATGGGACCATATTAATTTTTGGAAACTATTACGGCCCAGTAGTAGATGATGCCTCACCACTAGTGAAAGCCAGTGAGCTACTCAGGGGATATCCGGACTGATCATTTTAGGAGGGGATTTTAATTTTAATCAAGATTTGAGAAAAGACACTTCTAATAAAAAAAAAGAAGCAATTTAAGCCAAAAACTAAAAAAAAGTCCTAGAAGCCATAAAACGGGAGTATCATTTGTTGGACCCTTGGCACCAAAGTAACCAGACACAGAGTAAATATACATGCTATTCCCGCCAAATTAAAACGGCTTCTCGTATTGATTTATTTTATATCTCGATCATTAAACCATATGGTTACTGAAAGAGGGGCTAATGCATTCTCTGATCACTCTTTCGTAAAATTAGAGCTGGAAATTGAGGAGGGAATGAGGACAAGATCTAGGTGGGCTGGACAACGGAAAGTGGGATTGTCATCATGTGCTATGTTTGAAAAGCCATGTTTCCATTGGTCAGTTTGTATGTAATTGATGCTAGCCAGAAATGTGATTTTTAGCATAAAAGACGATGCTCCGCTCCTTGAATTTGTGCAGTCTCTAGCGAACCACCCGTGTTGTGCTTCGTAGACCTCTGTTCCTGGTTGCAGCCAATAAATTTGGTCTTTGACGTCATCAAGAAGTTTCCCGTGTCTCTGTTTGCCGAGGCAGGGGAATCCGAAGACATCGAGCGTTATCCCAGTCGCCGCCTGGGTTCTAAAACCTGGTTCTTCAGTTGGCGCCCACCGTGGGGCGACTTCAGCGGTACCGGTCCAAGCTTGAAGGTCGTGAGGAGCTTCCTGTGGAAATTCTGGAAGAAGGCCTGCCACTTCATCGACCCCTGTATGTCGTCGTGGTCCGAAAGTCTTTGCTGCGAGGTTCCCCGCTTTCCGACGGCTATGACGGACTGCTGCCCTGACTGTCGCCCCGTCTTGGAGCCATTAGACAATTTGTAGAGCAAGACAATAGACGGGTCTTCTGGTGACACCATCGAAATTTCAGTTAAGTATGAGTGGAGCGTCTCCCAGTCCTTAGTTTTGTTTGGGTTTCCTTCGGGATCGCTTTGATTTGGTACCTGCAGGCCCCAAAGCCGAGGGACTCGTGTTTTCACGAGACTATCGTTTTAAGATTTCCCTTGAAGTTTGAAGCTAGACTAGTGAGCGAAGATACCTGGTCTTAGCAGACTTGGAAAGATATTTGGTTTTGGTTGTACTAGGGATTCCCGATTGGAGGATTCGTGTCCGGTTCCTCCCATTGGAACTCCGACCTATGAGCTTTAGGTAAACATGGAGTGGGCCCCATCGCGTATAATGAAACATGGGTCAAATATACCAGGAAAGACGGCGTCCTACAGTGGCCCCGTTATGGTAGCTTTGAAACGGAGATTCTAGATAATCTCGAAGTTAAACTGTTCAAGAAGAAAGCCCGGCCGGCAATGTTTGACTCTTTCCGCTTATGGCGCAAGGAAGCCAAACGGAAAGAAATTAAGCTAGCTAAGAAAAATAAACGTGAACGAGGTATGTCAATGGTGCAAGCTGCTATACAGTTTAGGGATAATGAAGAAGAACAAGAAAGTGGCAGCGTAAATTAGCGGTAGATAAGTGCTACCCAGCTTTGCCACCTCAACAACAAGAAGAGAAGAAAGATCTTATGAAGGATCCTTTAATGTCGCATCTATTGAGTTCGCCACCTCCATATGTGCAGAGTGCTACAGCACCTCCACAAGTTGTAGTTGCGTAACCTCCGGTTGCTTTGCCTCCTGCGATTCCTCAACAGCCAGCTCCTCTTCCGTTGGCTCCTATTGCTTTGGCGCAGCCTTCTCAAGGGCCGCCGACTTTGCTACCTCCTTCATCTGCTACTCCTACACCTGTGTTGTCTGTTCCTTCTGTTACTGTTCCGACGTCAGTTTCTTCTCATTCTGCCCCGTCTCCTGTTCTTTTGTCTACTTCTCCTTCTGCTCGACAGAGAATGACTGATGCGGTTGCTAGTATCTTTTCTCCTCTGTTGGGTTCATTGGGTATGTCTCCAGTTGTAGAGCGTAAGCAATCGCCTAGTTAATTGCCTGGTTCTGATGAACGGATAGTGTTAAAAAACTAATGACTGGCTGTTAGGAGCCCTAGACACATGTCTGCCCTTAGCTCATAAAAAACTTAAAGCCCATAACCCTCCAGCACCATGGTACAATGAATCATTGAAGATCTTAAAATCCAAATGCAAGCGTTTGGAACGTTTATGGAGGAAAGAATACTCCAGCATAGCTGGAACCACCTACAGAATGGAGCTCAAACTTTACCATAAAGCTTGTACCATGGCCAGAGCAACCTATGTGGCAAAAACCATTGCCGAAGCTACAGACAAATCAAAGACACTGTTCAACTTAGTAAAGGATTTGGCCGGTGCTAATTCCACAGCTAAACCCCCTTCGTTGAACGGAGTACAATGTGAAGAGCAAGCACTGTTCTTTACAAACAAAATAGAGACCATCTACCACAATATAGTCACGCAACAACAGACTCAGGCAAAGACACACCCTGATCCTGATTCTAGCGAGGTGAACACCTCCCACTCTATAGACCTGCCTTACGAGCCCTTGTCGTTCTGGCCGGAATTAAAAACTCAGGATCTTCAAGCCATCTTAGGGAAACTGAAGTTGGGCTCCCCGATTGACCCCCTTCCTGTCTCAGTATTAAAACTTCTTGACACCTCACAACTGTCTGTGATATGTCAGACCCTCAATTTATCCCTATCTTCAGCGAAGGTTCCATCCATGTGGAAACACGCAATGGTCTCGCCACTGTTAAAAAAACCTTCTGCAGACCCCAAAATCATGGCCAACTTCCGTCTGATATCACTGCTACCTGCCTTCTCCAAAATCCTGGAGACCCATGTCCATGGTCACCTTGCTAAATACTCAGAGAAAAACGGCCTACTACATTCTTCACAATCGGGTTCCCGCACTGGCTTCTCGACTGAGACTACATTGCTCGGGGTGACGGAAAATCTTCGCCTTTTGGTCGACAGAGGGGAGTCTGCTGCGCTGATCCTTCTGGATCTCAGCGCAGCATTTGACACCATCTCCCATTCCATTTTGTTGAAATCTCTCTCGGCCATGGGCATTAGAGGAACTGCATTGGATTGGATTGCATCTTTCCTTACTCTTAGGACTTTTCAGATTGCCTCCAATACCTCGACCTCAAAAATCCATCATTCCCCCTATGGGGTTCCCCAGGGATCAGTTGTGAGTCCCCTACTTTTTAATCTGTATGTAACTCCTCTTGCTCAGATTGCGGAAGATACAGGTCTAAATATGTATACATACGCAGACGATTCCCAGATTATTTTCTCCCTTTCAAAAGATGAACAGGACGCCCCCTCTTGCCATCAAAATGGCCTCAGAAAGATTGCAACTTGGATGAGTAACAACCTACTCAAGTTAAAGGGCAACAAGACGGAGGTCCTAGTAGTGGGTCCAGATCACTACTTGTGGAACCCTAGGCACTGGCCCTCTGAAATGGGCCTTCTACCTACCCCGTCTAACCAAGTACGTAATCTGGGTATCATCATCGACAATAAATTAACCATGGAGCCACAAGTCAACAATGTTGCAGCCATCTGTTTCACCATACTGAGATGGCTTAGAAAAATCATCTGGATGTTGCCAGAAGACACGCAGAAGTCAGTAGTCAATGCTCTGATCACCTCCCGATTAGATTACGGGAACGCCCTATACCTGGGATCAACACAAGCAGTCAAGAGACGTCTCCAACTAGTCCAAAATGCCGCGGCCAGATTACTCTGCAAGTGCCCCAGAAGGGAGAGAATATCTGGACACATCAAGGTGCTCCATTGGTTAAAAATCGAAAACCGTGTGAAATTTAAGACTCTGTGCCTTATGCACAAAATCAAATGGGGTAATGCCCCCAGATATATACAATCCCTTGTGCAGGCTTATATGCCGGCTCGCTGTCTCAGGTCGGCATCTCAAGGCCTCTTTTGCGTACCGAAAGTGCGCAGAGCTACGATCGGAGGAAGATCTTTCTCACTGCTGGGCCCCAAGCTATGGAACACTCTCCCACTGAACTTACGTCTGGAAACTCGCTATGACCACTTTCGCAAAGCAACCAAAACGTGGCTTTTTAACCAGTAAATTGTTCTAGCCTCCCTCTCAGAGTTTAACATCCTGCTCTGCAATTTAGTGTCCCTCAGCGCCGGGAAACCCTTTGTTGGGTAGCTGTCGCGCTTTAGAAAACTAATAAATAAATAAATAAATAAATTAGATCACTTAGCGTGTAAATGGGTTACATACCCTTCGCAGTATGACCTTGAGGGTATTATGGATGTTTTCCATCAATGGGAAGCACAAAAACAAAGATACGTCTTTGATATGATGTGTTATTTCCTTCGTGAGCAATGGGAAGATAGCGAGGTAGGTCAAGTTCCGCCTGAGTTGTACCTTATACGTTCTGAGTTTGCGAAAGGGACTGTTGTGGGTCTCTAAATTGAAAAAGCAATTGCGACGTTGTTGTCGTTTAGGAGAGAATCTCCTTCTCAGCGATTGTTTGAGCCTGATTCGTCAGTTAGGAGAAAGGCGCGTCAATATCCGATGCGTGAGGTTCCTCCAGTTTGGAGGCCTGGTGATGCAGCTGCTGTTCCAGATGTTCCACCACATTTTCAGCGTGTTTGGGTACATGTTCCATGGAAACGTGCTGAAGTCTTAGCTCTTAAGCAGACTTTGCCTGATCCTCGTAAAAATCCAACTGGGTACTATAAGGAGCTATCTCAGACTGCTGATTCATGTATCATGAATCTATCTGATATAGATATGTTGTTTGGGAATGTTGTTCCACAGCCTATCTGGGGAAAGATTTGTCATACGGATCATGCACAGGAGTTAGGTGATACATGGAATAATCTTAGAGCCGCAGATGATAGACAAGTAGGTGGTGCTAAGCCTGAAGATGTGATTGCTGAACTCCCTGGTAGGATTATTGATTATATGAAAACTTTGATGCCATCTGTGCGTGTTAATTGGGACAAGCTGTCTGCATGCAAGCAAAAGAAAGATGAAACAGTGTCCGACTTTTTCACTCGGTTCGAAGAGGCATTTGTAGACCACAGTGGTCAGGACATGAGTACCGAAGGTGGTCAACGGTTGTTCGTTGAAAAATTTGTTCATAATTTGCTTCCCGAATTATGTAATAGGTTGAAGGATTCTGAGAGTGCTTGGGCTGTCTCTACGTCAACGCAGATTTTAGCTACTGCCCAGTACTATGAGAATAGAAACAAGGATGAGATAGAGAAAGCGGATAGAAAGACTAAGGAATTGAAGACTAAAGTTCTTCTACAGCAAGCTTATCCGCCTCGTAATAATCAGTGCCATTATCAGCAACCTCAGCAATATCAGAGAAACTCGCAAAGGTTCGAGTCTTCTCAACAGCGTTTCCCCGTAGGCCCTAATCAGTGTGCGTATTGCAAAGAAGAGGGTCATTTCAAGAGTAGTTGTCCGGTACTGTTACAGCGCACGAATGGTGTTTCTGGTGTGAGAGGTCGAGGTGTTCAACAAGCTTCTAGAGGTAGAAGTCGTGGTCAGAACGTACGTTCTTTGCCTCCACAGAATTTTATGAATAGCTTTGATCAGCAGAATGGTGTGTCTGGTAGGACGGCACAGTCTTATGCGGATGATTACTACGTCGAAGGTGAGAATATGGATGGTAATGATTGCTAGGACAGCCATAGACAAAGAGAGGAAGTTGTTTCAGTTCCAGTAGATCAGAGTGGACCCTATGTTGAAGTGATTGCATCAGGTGTGTCAGAGCCTTTTCTGTTGGATACTGGTGCTGCAAAGAGTTCTATTATGCACTCTAAACTCCCTGGCGCACCTTTGTCTGGCTTAAAGAATGTTTCAGTAGGTTTTTCTGGCGCCCCGGTTACGAATCTGATTTCTAGTCCGTTGTCTATTTCTGTTGGTCCTTGTGAATTCGAAGCACCCCTCATTCTGACGACAGGTTGTGGTGAGAACTTGTTGGAATTGGACTTGTTAAAGAGATTGTATGCGACGCTATATTGTTCTCCGTCAGGAGTACACCTTACATTGGGTAAGAGAGTGATCTCTCCGATGTATTTGTCTAAAGATCGACTTCCACCTGAATTGTCTTCTCTCCCTGATTCTCTTTTGGCTACTGGTCTGAACGATGTGGGTCTTCTAGAGATTCCGCCATATGTTGTGACGTTGAAAGCGAATGCTAGATTACCACGCATTCCACAGTATCGCATTTCTAGTGATGGTGAAAGAGCGCTTTTAGCGATCATCTATGATCTGATTGAAAATGGTGTGATTGAGGAAACAAGAGGTAATGTGTGCAATAGTCCGGTTTTGGGGGAGGAGCTTCGCGGGCGACCAAGATGGCCGCGTAAGCTCGGAGCTCCGTGGACCGTCCGATCCACCGCAACTATCCTGTCCGGAATCCTGACCCACGCTGGTGGGACTGTAATGCTGACGGCCTACAGAGGCGGGGACTGAAATCGGCTTCCAAATCGGTGGCTCCTGAGCAAAGTTACGTCGAGCTGAACTCCGCTCCGTGACGGTGCCATTGTCCCTCCGGACTTCGTCACTTCGTCACTCCGCCTGACCGAACTGTGCGGTGCCCGCCTGCCGCCTCCTTGGTGAAGACACTGCGCTCCTGCCTCGCCCTCGTCGGCCTGGTCGAGACCTCTTGATCCGTCTGCCTCTCGGCTGTGGACCCAGACCTGCTGCCACCTTGCCTTTGTTCTCGCGTACCCATCATGGCGGGCAGAGGCGATCCGGACAGGGCATCGAACAAAGGTGGTCGGGGCAAATCGCACACTCAGAACAATCGCATGGAGCGATATGTAAACCTCAAGTCGCCACCTACATCTGGGGCCGTCTCTAAAGGGACCCCATCGACTAGCCCGCCGGACGGCTCGGATCCTACCCTCATGGACATCATGGGTGCCATCACTAGCCTCCGTGCCGACGTACAGCAGCAGCACGAGACTCTGTCCCATAAAGTGGACTCCATGGCAATTGACATTACCCTCATCAGGGCCGACTTGGGCAAGACCAATGAGCGTGTGAAAACTCTCGATATCAAGACCGCCAGCCTGACCTCGGATGTCTCTGAACTGCAGACTGAGGTCCGTAACCTGCGATCGACTACTGATCTGTTCTCAAAGCGGCTGGAGGACTTTGAGGGGCGAGCCAGGCGGCAGAACGTCCGCATAGTAGGGGTTCCGGAAGGGTCCGAGAATGGCGCAGCGGACCTGTTTGTGGAGGACCTGGTTAAGACTCATTTGGCGCCCTCTGGACTGAGTAATTTCTTCTCAGTGGAACGTGCCCACCGTGTGCCAGGGGGACCACCTAAAATGGGAGCGTCGCCGCGACCGATTGTGGCGCGCCTCCTCAATTTCAGAGACCGAGATGCGATCCTCCAGGCATCCAGATCGCACGGACCACTTCACTATCAAAATGCGGAGGTGCACTTCTACCCTGACTTCACCAGGATGGTACAACGTCAGCGGCTGAGCTACGCGGGGGTGAAGAGACGCCTCAGAGACATGGGTCTCAAGTACTCCATGCAGTTCCCTGCGAAGCTCCGTGTGAAACACAGGGGACGTGCCTTCTTTTTTGACTATCCTGAGAACGTCAGCGAATGGCTGGACACTGTTTCGCCTGCGCGTGATGAGCAAGAAGATGATGTTGGAGGCGCCTCGGGCGGAGCGGAGCGGCAGGAATGACCTGGGAGCTGATGCTGCCCCTGCCTCGGATGACCGCCGGACTGGTGTTTTTTGATGCTTACTATTCTCTCCTTTATTTACATGGTGGGTGGCGGGACGATTTCACGGGGATTCCTCACTCCTCTGGGTCTTTTGTAGAGTAGTTAATGGGGCGACAGGCAGGGTGCAGGGTGGGGGGTTTGTTGGGTACAGTTATGGTTTGTGTTGTTTTCCTTTTTCTTTCTCTAACGTGGCAATGGGACATTGGTGCTCCTGAACTGTTTTTGATGCGGGTGTCTTTGGGCTTTGGGTGGGGCGGGCAGTGGAGGGATGAGGGGTAGGATGTTAAGAATTCTCAGTTGGAATGTTAACGGGTTGGGTGATCGAATCAAGAGAGGGGTGGTGATACAATTGATTAAACGGCATATGCCAGATATTGTCCTTCTTCAGGAGACGCACTTGGTGGGTAACGCTTGTAAAGCTCTGAATCGTAAGGGTTATAAAATGGTGGCACATTCGGGGTTCTCTTCCGGCTCCCGGGGGGCGGGCATACTTGTGCGCGCGTCCCTTCCCCTAGAGATAGAGACCACTTTGCTTGATGATAGGGGGCGGTACGCCGCCGTAGCTGGTAGATGGGAAGGGCGTTCCCTCACGTTGTTTTCTGTGTACGTCCCCCCAGGGCTCCAGTCTAGTACTTTTCAAGACCTTGGTGGTGCCATTTTGTCTATGCCGGCTGGTCGTTTGATACTGGGGGGTGACTTTAACTCAGTTTGCTCCGGTCTGCTTGATCGCCAACCGCCCCGCGACTTACGTGGCCCGCAGATGTGGCTGCCGTCCTTCCTTGAGTCTACTGGGTTGGTGGACGGGTGGCGACTTTTGCATCCCACGCTCCGTCAATTTTCCTTCCTATCGGGTGCACACGGAAGTCTCTCGCGCATCGATTATGTTCTCACATTGGCTTCGGACGCACTGGCTGTTTCCGAAGCCCGCTTTCTAGCGCGGGGCATTTCCGATCACTCCCCGTTGTGGGTCTCCTTTGACTTTGGAGTGACTCTGTCGGAACGCCCGGCAGTGATCAATCCGTGGTATTTTCGTGATTTCAAGACCCGCTCCCTCCTGGCCAAAGCTATTGATCTTTACTTCTCCGAGAACATGGGCTCGGTGAGGTCGGCCGTTACACTCTGGGAAGCCTTTAAGACGGTGCTCCGTGGCGAGGCCCAGGCGCTCATCGCTGAGACCCGTCGGACTAAAGACTCTGACATGCTGGCTATCGAGCAGGAAGTTCTGCGCCTTGAGGCCCAACTGGGACCCGAGCCGGACCCCTCTGTCCTCCATACTCTCTCGCTGAAACAAGCAGAGTACCACGACCTGGCCACTAACGCCGCTCTTGTCCTGGCCAAGGAACAGCGAGGCCGTATTTATGATGTGGGCGATAAGGCTGGGAAGTTGTTGGCTTGGCTTGACAGAAGGGAGATGGCCAGCCGTGTGGTGCCCGAGCTCATCGGAGATGACGGTGTGGTCCTTACGGACCCTAGCGCCATTGTTGATTCATTCGCTGGCTACTTTCAGGGGGTCTATTTGTTCCGCAATTTCCTGTTGTGCCTGATATCACAGCTTTACTGACTTTGATCCCGGCTACAGCCACGTGGTTTTTGGTGATTGACTTGAAGAATGCTTTCTTCAGCATCCCGATTGCCGTGGAAAGTAGAGATATTTTTAGATTCTCTTTAGGAGGACAAAGTTTCCGCTTTAAGCACGCTCCTCAAGGCTATTGCGAGAGTCCATCGATCTATAGTCAAGCTTTGAAAACACAACTTGATTTGCTGGTTTTACCTGATGGTGCTGCTCTTATTCAGTATGTTGACGATTTGTTAGTTGCTGCAGACAATGAAGAGATCTGTAAAGAGGCTACTTTGTCACTGTTGCGTCACTTGTCTGATTTCCATCATAAGGTTTCTCTTTCGAAGTTGCAATATTGTCGACAAGAAGTTACCTACTTAGGTCACCTCTTATCGAAGGAGGGAAGGAAACTGACCCCAGAAAGAATTCGAGCGATTGCGAAAATAAGTGTGCCTACGACACAGAGAGAAGTGTGTGCTTTCTTAGGGATTACGTCGTACTGTAGACAGTGGATCCCAAATTTTTCGTTGCTTGCGAAGCCTTTCATAGCTCTTACGGTTAAGGATACACCAAATCCTATTCCTTGGACTGACGAATGTCAGAAGAGCTTTTCGGAATTACGCAATGCGTTGTGTTCGGCCCCTGTGTTGGGTACTCCCGACTACAGTAAGCCTTTCACATTGTATGTCCACAAGAGAGAGGGATGTGCATTGTCAGTTTTGACTCAACAATTTGGCGATAAGCAGCATCCATGTGCTTATTTTTCGTCGACTTTAGATCCGGTAGCTAGAGCATTGCCGAGTTGTCTGAGAGCTACAGCAGCAGCGGCTGTTTCGATTCGACAGTCTGCTGGTTTGGTAATGGACAATACACTGATTGTGATGGTTCCACATGCAGTGGATACCTTGTTGAATCGTACGAAGACACAGCACTTAACTAGTGCTCGGTTGTCGGGTTACGAATTGACCTTGTTAGCGAGTCATGTGCATATAAAGAGATGCAACACGTTGAATCCAGCTACGTTGTTGCCGATTTCAATTGAGTCAGATGACATTGAACAACATGATTGTTCCCTTAGAACTGAGGAAGAAACGAAAGGGAGGATAGACCTTAGGGATACTCCTCTTCCAGAGTGTGATGGTACCTTGTGGGTTGATGGTTTGTGCTTTAAGCTACCGAATGGTGATACGACTGCGGCATATGGTATTCCGACTTTGCATATGATTGTTGAATCTGCACGTATCCCACATAATTCAGCGCAAGCAGCAGAGTTGATTGCATTAACGAGAGCGTGTGTGTTGGTGAAAGGAAAACGAGTAACTGTGTATAC
Source organism: Lissotriton vulgaris (assembly GCF_964263255.1). Classification (NCBI taxonomy): domain Eukaryota; kingdom Metazoa; phylum Chordata; class Amphibia; order Caudata; family Salamandridae; genus Lissotriton; species Lissotriton vulgaris. Next base: position 1,254,436,032 of record NC_141685.1, on the reverse strand, counting down.
TGACAGCCAGTATACATTTGGTGTGGCTCATAGTTTTGGACGTTTGTGGAGAGAGCGTGGGTTCCTGACTTCGCATGGAACCAAGATCCAGCATGGTCAGTTGGTGAATGAATTCCTTGAATCACTTACTTTGCCATTGCAAGTAGCAATTGTGAAATGCAGTGCGCATAAGAAAGTTACGGATGATGTTGGTCGTGGTAATACGTTTGCAGATGAAGTCGCAAAAGAAACTGCGAGAAATGTGATGAGCCGAATGTATGTTGCGGGTCCAGTGAGATGGGTTCCAGAAATCTATCCAAGCTGAAGCTACAGAAAAAGAGTTGAATGAATGGAGAGAGAGTAAGGGTAAATTTGATTCGAATGGTTGTTGGATTAATGTGTCAGAGCATCAGAGATGGTTGTTACCCAATGCGTATGTGCTTCCGGTGGTTACAATGGCTCATGGTTTGGCTCACATTAGTGTGAAAGGGATTTGCAAGTTGTTGGCTCCGGTTTGGCAGAATGCTGGAATTCCTAAGTGTGCAGAGAATCTGGTTAAGAACTGTATGGTGTGTTTGAGGTACAATCCTGGTAAGGGAATTCCAACTCCAGCTGGTCATTTTGCTCCTCCAACGTATCTGTTGGAGGCTTTGCAGTTAGATTTCATCCACATGGAGAGGTGCAACAACCTAAAGTATGTGTTAGTGGTTGTTTGCTTTTTTTTTAGATGGGTGGAAGCCTACCCTTTGAAGGACAATACTGCCTTGTCCACAGGGAAAGCCCTCATCAAAGAATTCTTCCCTAGGTTTGGTTTGCCGAGAATGATCTGGAGTGACAATGGGAGTGAATTTGTGGGTCAAGTGATGAAGAGAGTATGTGATGGATTAGGTATTTGGCAGAAGTTTCACGCTGCAAATCACCCCCAATCAGCTGGTTTAGTCGAGTGCTATAACGGCACCCTCAAGTTGAAGTTGGCCAAAATTCAAGCGAGCTCCGGTTTACAATGGCCAGATGCTTTGCCTCTAGCCCTTCTGTCCACTAGAATGACTGTGCATTCACAAATGGGTTTGAGTCCGTATGAGATAGTGTTTGGTCGCCCGGCAAACATTTGGGGAGTGCCGCGGCCGACAAAATTTAGTGAGATAGAACATCCTGTGTTGCTGGACTACTTGTACGAATTGACGGCTAAATTGCGTGTTTTGCATCAACAGGTTCACGATAAGTTACCACAGTCTTCTGAAGGTCTAGGGCACGCCATTGAACCTGGATCCTGGGTGCTTGGGAAAAATTTCCAGCGAACGAAGAACGAGCAGCCCCGTTGGACAGGACCTTACCTTGTTTTGCTATCCACCCGTTCTGCAGTACGAGTGCACGGTAAAAAGAATTGGATACATGGCGTACATTGCAAAAGGGCTCCTTTGCCTCTGCCGTACGACCGTTGGGTCCAGAAGGGACTTTCTGATTCTGAGACTGAGACCGTGCCTCGTTTTCTGCCATTCAGCGATGCCCGTTTGATTGGAACGAACACTGAGCAAGAAAGTGACGATCTTCTTCAAGAAGTTGTGCCTCCGTTGAACCGTTTGAACACTACTGAACCTGAACTCCTTTTTCGTGAACAAACATTGCCTAGCAAAGAGCGTTTTAATTTGCGACCGAGAGTCGCGGGACAAATAGAGAGATAAAGCTTTCTTTTACTGATTTTTGCAGGTTGACTCTCCTCCGAGGAACTACTTTGATTTTTGTTTTTCGAACCGCCATCCGGGTTCAGCTGTAGGGCCGTGGTTGCCGAAGTCTTTGGAGTGCAAGCCGAAGACACTAGGTCGGCGGTTCTGGTTGGCCTAAGGGAGTTGCCCTGGGCTGACAGAAGCATTCCTTAGCATAGAACACCCTACCACCATGAGCAGCAAATTATTGAGGATGGAGTTTTTCGAGATGGAGAGACCTGTTGAGACAAGAAGCTTCAAGAGCAAAATATGTAAATTAATGTCCCGGAAAAGATTTTTAATATTGTGTTTATTCATGTTGCTTAGCTTAATGAGGTTTTTAATTGGATATGTGACATTCTCTTTTCAAGTGACGTTCATGCCCACTACGCAACCTATACCTCCTCCTACTATTTCCTCTCATTCTTTTTACCCTTTGCCTGAACATGAAATAGTTGAAGACTGGAATTTGCTAACAATTCCTTCATTCAGCTCCTGCACCAACACCAGCTAGTAATGAACACGACAAACTGTTGGGTTTGTGGCCTAATGCCCCATACGACCGATAAAGGTATTCCGTACCTGGTTTTGCCTTTCAGCTATAATGGTTCTGTTTGGGCATACAGAACGATGTTCATTTATGCTCATAGTGTCTATCCCCAACGTTCCGTGAAAGATAGTCTGAAGACTAGTGCTCTGGTCAGGGGCATAGTCGACATGATTAGAGGGATTAGTTCGTATGAGACTTTTCCGAGAGATGAGACACAAGCATACATTGGTTGGAACGTTACTGGATATGGAGTTAGTCTGAGTGTTAACCAGCGAGCGAAAAGTTCTTCACCGATTTGGATAGTGCCCCATCAGGGTCGCTATTGTCTGCAAGGTAATGGCAAGAATCCGAGAGCTCAGTTAGGGAAGAGTGTCTGCACTGAGACTTATGTATTTGCGTCCCAGACTTCCCCAGCGTTCCTAGCAGCTAAGGGTACCTATTTCATCTGTTACGACAAAGCGTATACATGGTTGCCCCCTGATTTCTAGGGCACATGTTTTGTTTCTTTCCTGTTGCCTCCCATTTTTACAGCTGCGGCAGATTGCCATAAGATGAGAGTTGCTAGAGGTGTCTTCAATAAGGAAGATACCGCAGGGCAAGAGTTGGGAGATTTATTTAAGGGTTTTCTGCCATTCTGGGGACCCATGGCTAACAGCAGGAACATTCGCCAGTTGACGAGAGTGGTTGAGTCCGCCATAGTTAAAACTGCCGGTGCCCTTAGTAACTTGACTGCTGAGCTCCAGTCGGATCGACTTATGACACTTCAGAATAGAGTTGCTCTTGATGTGATACTTGCAGATAGAGGTGGAGTGTGTAAATTGATTCAATCGAGCTGCTGCGTTTTCATTCCAGACAACGCTCCGACAGTCTTTCAGGCCATTTCCAAGCTACATAAGATCTCCGAATCTATAAATATTGACGAGGGAGATTGGTCGTTGATGGGATGGTTTTGGGGATTGATATCCACGTGGGGATGGAAGATTCTGATGGTCATTGGGATGATCTTAGCTATCCTTTTCCTGTTTTGTCTTTGGGTACAGTGTGCTCCTGCTATATGTGGCCTCTGTGCTACTTCGTGTGCAAGGAGACCTGTCCAGAGAGAGTTGCTAAGTACTAGGATGATGCTACAGCAACATCTTGATGATCTGATGAATATAGACCTGGATTCAGATTGACATGGATTTGGGTTTATTGCCTATGTAAGGGCAAAAGGAGCGTCTGTGGTTCTGTGGTCCGAGGGTTCGTGGTTCATAGATTCTGAACCCGTTCAATGAAGGTCGTCGGATATAGACGATTATGGTATCAGCGGACCGCAAATGACGAGTGCGGTATGTACGAGAGTTTTCATCATAATCAATCAATGAGAACACTGTGTATTCAGGGATTCCGTTTGAACCCTCGGGTTCCGCTTTGTGCATGTAAATGTTAAACATGCATTTTTAACCTTGCGGCGGGTGCTGCTTCAAGCAGCACCCGCCGCAAGGTTAAAGGAACAGGATGTGACCGCCAGGGTGGCGGTCACATCCTAATTTGCATGGAGGGACCGCCGCTGCCCATGCGGACGGTCCCTCTTCCTCGGGGTTGGCGGACGGACGCAGGTCCGTCCGCCATCCTAATGACCCCCTAAATTCTGATTGGTGAAATAATATTTAAAATGTTCCCTTCCATGCATAAGGCTCATCAAAACAATACAGGTAATACAATAAGTCAAAGGAATATGGTGAAAAGTAATACCCTCAGCAGCTGACGTAGGTAATTGTGTACAAACATAGCAATACCTGGCATCCATTATGGGAATATACCTATAGAGCAGTTTAAACGTAGCATTTGCCTCTAGATGTATCTCTGTGTGTAACTTTGTCTCATCTGATGAATACAAGCTATTCTCTCAAGGGCATGAGGGTTTGGGAGTAATTACAGATTTAGTCTCTACTAAATTAGATGTAGAGGGATATAATCATACTAGCAAATAGATAAGTGCTACAACTACACTATCAGTGTGCCTGCTATTATATACCTATGTCTACTAATATCAGGATTGGCTTCCTTTATTTCTCTAAAACCCGGACCCTTGAGTGTAACTTAACAGCATCACAGTCTTCTCTGACACTTTCCAACTGTGCAAATGGCAAAACCATAGTCCAAATAATATGAAATAAGATTACGTACAGGGCCTTGTGAGTCTTCCTTATCCCTACTCCATGTTCTAAAGGACAACCTTATGCTCCTTCAGCTGCCTCAAGCCTCAGTACTCTTCTTTCCTTACCTACCAATATATACAAATGTCTCTAATAATGCACAGCTGAAAGTCACTGCTATACTCTCCCAGAATAAAATGTCTCTGTCTTTTTGATGATAATGTAAATTAAAATTGTACTTCAAACAAAATGTTTTGTTCTAGGAGGTCACTGTTATACCAATATTCCCAAAATGTTCTCTCCCTTTAATTCATGGTAAAGTAAGTCTTTTCAAGGGACGAGTACATCCTAAATGGTACTCTAGCTTGTTTTGATCTTCTGAGAGCAATCCCCTCACCAACTTCCTCACTCAAATCAGAATCCTCAGTGTCTTCCAGAATATTCTGGAGACCACCTTCTCCTCGCAGATTCATTCTCCCTCTCTCCTGTCTCCTTGGCCAATGTTCTCTGGCTGCCCTTCACATTTCTACTGCACTAGGCCCTTTGTTAGAGTCTCAGTCTAACTCAGTTGTCACTACGGGACAAGTCTCTCTAGATTCTGCTCCACCTATGAATTCCTCAAGGCCCTTCTCAGGCAGAACAAGTGCTGCTTCAGTATCTTGCGATGCTTTTCAGCTCCGAACCCTGTGAATGGGTCAGCAGCTAAATAGAAAAAAAACGTTGCACCTGGGGAAAGATGTACGTGTATCGCTCGGGGCTGGCCTATTTAATGGAGGTAAAGCAAACAATTCAAGCAACGTTCCCTGCTGTGGCATGGTCTCATGGAAATCTATAATTGTATTTTATTTGGATGTTGGGCACATCGTTTTCATACTCTATTTTTAAGATCGGGAGGGAGGAATTATTACTGTATGAATGTAGATTAAAAATACACTTACAAAAGTATTTATAACTCTTTAGAATTAAATATAGGGAGCTATATTTAATTGGTTGATGTTGTCCTTGTAAACACTATGATCCAGTGAGGTGTGCTTTTGAAAGATGTTATGTTTCCTTTATGCGGAGAGGATGTGACTATTGCCAGAGCTGCCAACTGTGAATCTGGGCAAAAAATGTATTCCCTCCATGCTTATAGATAATGAAGGCGTCCTTGCTTAGTGTAACTGGTGCTCTTGTAAAGTGCATCAGTACTTTCGGTTGAGCTCACGCTATACAAAATCCTGCAAATAAACACCGGAAATATAGGGGGAGAATGTCAGAACTGACTTAATCTAAACTCTTTTTCCTGTTCATTATGCACCACATCCAGATATTCCTTCACAACTTATTTGTGAGTCATACAACTAGATCTGAAGTTGGCAAGGGACTGAATGAAGTAGTCTTGTTTCTCCACGAAGTACCTTTGCACATCTCTGAAGCTTTTACCTATGCCACCTACAGTGCTGAGCATGCATGATAGTGTTTTTTTCACATGCCACACCTGTGCACAGGATGGTGATACCTGCCTGTTTGAACAGCCACCTAATAAAAAATCTCTCTTAAAGGGCTTTCATTTCAACTGAGATTTTTCTGCTTCTGTTCACCGCGAATATTGTTGTGCTCAATTCCTTGCTGATGTGCTTTAGACTTTTTCAGCTGCAATACAGAAATCTGCCAAATGAATGACTTCCATTGAGCTACGAACCCCTTAAGTTAAAATCAGCTATTGTTTTTTTGCTCTATTTAAAAACTTGTTCTGGAAAATACATTATTTAATCCCATGTATTAAAACTAAATTTGCACAGGAAATCGTGACCGGCCTTGCATACAATTCAGTGCCACCCTAAGGTGAACTGCTTCCTTTCCAACCCAGCCCTGGTCACATAATCACCCCCCTTACTATGAGCAACACATTTTACGACTGCAACTTGAGCAGGCATTTAGGAATCCCTTGAGAAGCTTTCTCGCTTATTCTGTTTTAGATGGAAGACTCCTGAAGAAGTCCTAAACCTCTTCTGGGACCATACCTGTCCGAAATTGGGAATGACACCAAAGCCATACTGAGAGTCAATTAAAATGGTCACTCTCTTCTGGTCTGAGACTCAGCACGCTCTTGAAAGAGCAATCAAGTGGGCCACATGTGCAGAAAATACTCTTTGGGGCAATGAAGCTTCAGCTACTCCCAAACCTGTACAGACGGCATAGGCAACTATTAAATTTCCTCCATGGTCTAGCAGACAAAAGCCAGCCAGGAACAATGCAAAATCCAATTCAGGCAATGTCTCTCCTTATACATCCGGCCTTGGCTTGTTGCACGGTTCAGTAACATTGAGACAGTCATGCTTCGCCTCACCATCAGGAAGGAGCAACAAGGTGGCTGGGTTTAAAACAGGGCATTCCTTTAACTGACATTCTCAGCCACAAGTATGATCTGCTCATTCTGGGTAAGGCAGATATTTCTCAAGTGTTGAGTGTGAGTATGCGTGAACAATATTGCCACATAATGGGGCACATACTCATTTGGAGTATGACCCATAACAATGCCTTTACACCTTTCAATGCAGACACCAACAGCGGCCAAGGATTTGAGTAGGGGTGGGCACTACACAGAATTCTGTGGAATTGCATAAAAACTCCATGGATTTCCACAGAGTTCTGCGAGCGGGCGGAGTTGCTCCATTTGCCCACCCTACCGAATTCAGAGCTGCATGCCTTGTTGTAGGAAGCTCGCTCTGTATATACTATACCAAAGAAAGGTATAGGTGCACAGAGTCAAGTGGATCCGCAAAGGTAGGCAGAAGTAAAAGTAGATAATACCTTACTCTCTATTTGTGGTAGTGTGGGCTAGCAGTAAGGCTTTATCAGAGGGTAGTGTTACGCATTTATTGTACACACTCAGGCAAGAAATGATGTCACACATTCAAAGACTGAACTCAGACGAATTTGTTTGTATAAAAATATATAGTTATTTTATTTCTAGAACCAAGCCAGGCCTGGTGCAGGTAAGTGATATAATACTTTTGGAGATATAATGCAGTTGAATACAAATGAAATGCAATTGGATGCAATTGTTTTTTTTTACAGGTAGGTCAACAGTCTAAATTACTTTACAATTACTTTTCAGATTACTTTGCACGTTACTTTTCAGATTACTTTTTAAGTAACTTTTTCTACTCAGTGTTATATGCCTAGATATCACAGTGGGACATTTCCTAGAGAAAATTCAGTTTTTGTACATTTGCAGTTTTTCAAGGTTTCAAACAAACCAACTCCAAAGATTTTTCACAGAAAATCAGTCAATGTAGTCCTATGGGAAAAAATTGTGTTTTTAGTTTGACGGTAAGTACTAGTTTGACGGTAAGTACTTAGGTTTTGGAGTTGGTATTCTGAGGTTAGAATCAGGGTTCCCCCAGGGTCAAGGATGCACTCTCAAAACACCCTCAGTGGCACTAGGGAGACTGGGTGCAGCATGCTGAGGCCCACTGTTATCCAATGGTGGATAGGGGGGCTCCGGTTGGTGGCTGCTCACAAGCAGGCCACAAGGTTGTGGGAGCAAGACTCCTGAAGTTAAGCTCAAGGCAAAGGGGGATCCAGTTTAGCATACAAGGTGCATCCACAGTGGCACAGGAGTGGCCGGGTGCTGTTTTGGCGTCAGGTGCCCTTTTGTTTTCAATGGGAGTTGCATGTTTTGGATTTTGGCTGCAGGCTCGGTCCAGGAAGACTTCCAGGAGGAACCAACGGCTGGGCAGGTAAGTTGGAGGGCTCGGGGCGTAGGTGTACCTTGGGTTCTCTTCTCCAGGGTGCAGGGCGACTTGATGCAGGGGTGTCTTTGAGGTCAGATTTCACCTTACCAGGTCACTTGCAGTTGGGAGGTGTCCATGCAGAGGCAGCAGGCGACGTCGGGGAGTGAGGAGGGTTACCCATGGTGGAGTCGGACTTTGGAGTGCTGAGGGACCTGGCTGGGACTGGTGGGCTCCCAGATTCATGCTGTAGGTGTCGGGTCCAGTGGTGGTTCCAGGCGCCACTTTTCTTTGTCCTCAGCAGGCTCAGAGTCTGGCTTGGGAGTTTCTTTTGAATAGAGCAGCTGTTCACAGGAGATCTGGTTTTTGTTGAAGGTAGTCAGCCTTCCCAGGGTACTAGAGGCCGATGGCTGCAGGACAAGGTGACTTCACTGCAGATGGGCCGTTAGGGCTGGGGCCAAATCGGTTCTTCTCTGGAGTCTCCATTACTGGGCGTCTTCTTTCATCCTTCTTCTTTGTATGTTGCGGGAAACTGCCTTCTTGGTCCAGGGCTGCCCCTAAATACTGTATTTAGGGGGCATTTTAGGGGTCTTGAGGTCAGTAGATAATGGGCTACTGACCTTGGGGTGATTACATCCTTAGTATACTCACCCCGCGAGGGGGTGTGGGCAAAATCCCTAATCCTGATTGGAGAGTGCCTGACATCTGTAAGATGGGGGCACTGAAGAGTGAGCTTCACCTCGCCTCCCCACCTGAGGGGTGGGGTTGGCAGAGCTGGGCACACCCTCTGGTCTGTTCTACCACTTCCTGCCTGTTTTCCCACCGAAAAGGAGGGGAGGTAGGAAGGGGGCTGGGGGTCGCATTACAAAAGTGGCAAGGCCTTTGAAGCTCCCCTGTCACAGATGGCTCTTCCTGACCTGGGGAGATGTGAACACCAGATTCTAACAGGAGGGGGGAGAAAGAGAGTCAGTGGATTCAGTCTCCCGGGTAATATGAATAAACAAAGTGGAATCCACTCAGAGTGATAGTGATCCCTAGAGTGATGGGGAACACACAGTGTTGTTTAAATGCCCCTCACACACCAACAGGCCCCTTGGTGTCATGCTTCATCATCGGGGCCTTCGCACCCCTCTACGGGATGCGGCGTGCTACGACTCGCGGATACGCAGGAGCACTTGAAGTGAACTATGTGTAGGGGTGTGTGTTTGTTACAAAAGTGTGAGTGAGGTGAGGTGAAAAAAAGTGAATGGTTAAAAAATACCTGGCACGTGGGAGAAAAAAATACTTTATTTAAATCCCCGGCTGGTATTATTAAAACAAAAGTGCAGGGCGTGGTTTGAATAGATACGTATTAGGGTATCCAGACCACTGTATCAAGATGTCAACATGTTTCGGAGGTCACAGCCCCCTTCTTCAGGACAAGGGTTAATGCACTTACCCTCCCCTTACTCACATGTAAAATGTAAAAGTGTTATTAAAAATATATTACCATAATGTGTAATATTCCTAACAATGTTTTTATGTTAGTGAATGTCGTTGCGCCCAATTGGCGTAAGAACCTGTGGAAAACAAAATCATAGATAAACATACAAATCTATAATGCACAAGCTACTGGAGAAGAAATAAGCTTCTCTGAGAACATCAGGGTAAAACAAAAATAATGGGACCCTGGAAAAGAAAAACACAAGGACACTACACAGTACATACAGACATATACACACAACACCAAAATTGCTCTTTGCTCAGGTGGAAGGAGAGCAAACATAAAGAAAGAAAAGTCTTACTTAAATTTCCTAACTACAAGACTTCATGAGCCTAAGCGTGTATTGGGGAATCCTTCCTTTCTGATCAGAAACAACCTATAAAACATCAATGTCAGGGGTTCAGTTGGGAAACTGGGTATTAAATGCACCAATAGTAAAGAAAACGACTGCTCCTCTCTGTGGTCAATAACTCACGGTTACTGCAACAGCTAATCGCCTGCCTTCCCTCAACGCGGCTCCGATGAAGTGAGCTACGATAGAATCAGGGCCCTTTTATATACTGTCCCTGTAGGTAATTAGTGGTAGTAAATTGGTTAATGCAGCCCGGGGGATGCCCAAATACGGAGATAATAATCTCCAAGCGTCCGGTGTTGCGCTAGCGGTCTTCACTGCTTTTACGCGCATGCGCGTTAGGTTAAGCGGCACGCATGCGCGGCGAGCCAAGCGGCTGCGCATGTGCCGATTGAGACGCTACGCTGTAGTACGAAGCAGTGCGCTTCACAAATAGCCGCCTTTGCTAGCTAGGGATAGGCGCCTCGGTGGTGAATATACTATATTAGAAGATTTAAGGGACAACAGTTTTTAGTTTATTACAAAGGGCTCAAAGGATGTAATAGTTTAAAAAGGAGCCAAAGAAGGCTTATCTTTCGAGGGAAATCAAGAGGCATTGTCCCTGCTGATAGATGATATATCCTATTTCAGAGTTGGGGAGTATCACTATTAGTTTGCGAGTTGACCCAATAGGACCCCATGTTCATGTTTATTAGATGTAACCCCAAATGTACATCAACTGTCAATTATAGGTGATCAGGTTAGGGTTATCTGAGAAGATTCCAAGGGATAGAATCGTTGAGCCCAGTGGTGTCGGTTCCCAACCGGAACACCCACCGTTGCTCTTTTTCCAGGAGGCCCACCTCTGAGGGTAGTTGTTCTATTACCGTCCACTGTAACTCATTCACACAGTGTTGGTGTTCGATGAAGTGGGTTGACATCTTGGTTGTGAGTTTTCTACACCTGATGTTACTTTTGTGTTCATTCAGTCTCACACTCACAGGTCTAGTGGTCATCCCCACATATTCTTTACCACAAGGGCATGTAATCAGGTAAACAACATTTTTACTGTTGCAGTTCGTAAATGCCCGTTGTTCCCAATATGTCCCATTTGCGAAGGTTAGATTCTGGCTCTTTTTTGTGAGATGGCAGTTGTTGCAGTTGCCACATGGATGGTGACCATGTAAGCCCTGCAGCCTTGTCTGATCACTTTTTGGAGGGGGTGGTCTTGTATGAACGAGTAAATCTCGCAAGTTCCTACCTCTTCTATGCGCAAAGAGGGGTTTCTCCAGAGTCAGGCCACCACTCATTAAAGTGCGCCAATGTTTATTGACCAGTTTTGTGACTTGGTTAGTGACCGGACTGTATGTGGTAACGCAAACCGTCCTTTTTTCGGCATCATCTCTTCGTGGGTTATCCTCCAGAAGGGCCTCACGGTTGTTGTTTCTTGCCCTTTTGAAAGCTTTTTTAATCACAATCTCCGGATATTTCCTCTGTCTCAGTTTTACACTGAGATCCTTGGCCTGGGTTTTATATCTGGCAACATCACTACAGTTCCGTCGGAGGCGTAGGAACTGTCCATAGGGAAGGTTCTCTCTCAGATGACGTGGGTGAAAGCTGTCAAATCTGAGGAGACAGTTCCTAGCCGTCGGTTTAAAGTGAGTTTCTGTTTTTAAAATGCCGGCTTCATGGTAAATATTTAAATCCAGGAAGACCATGCTGGTATTTGATGCCTGATGAGTGAATTTCAAAAAGGCATTTTGATTGTTTAGCCAATTGATGAATTCAGTTATCGTGGTTTCATCTCCTTCCCAGATAACTAGGATATCATCAATGTACCTCCGCCAGGTGCGAATCCTCGCCCTGTGTGGGTTGTCTTGATGCAGGATTTTTGCAGATTCCAAATGGTGGACATACAGTCCGGCCAGACTCGGGGCAAATGTGCTGCCCATACTGGTCCCATGTTTCTGCCAGAAGAGAGTGCCCTCATATTCGAAAAAGTTTCTCATGAGTGCCAAAGAGATGCACTCCATTACTACATTACGTGGTGTGTGGTATTCCCAATTCGTAGAATGCAGTACCTCTTCAATGATTTGGATAGTCTCATCATGAGGGAGACTCGTATAAAGGCTCTCCACATCTAGACTGAGCAGCATCTGTGAAGTTGGATCAAAAGTTTGGTTATTCAACAGTTGGAGTACTGCTTTGGTGTCACGCAGATACGTATCAGTAGCTTGTACAATGGGTCTCAAAAAGGCATCCGCAAACTTAGATAATGGTTCCAAAATGGATGAGATGCCAGAGACTATGGGGCGACCTGGGGGGTTTTCCAGGTACTTGTGCACCTTGGGTATGGTGTAAAAGTACGGGATACGTGGGTTCCTCTGTATCAGGAACTCAGACTCCTTCTTAGTAATCCAATCGTGTGCAAGTGCCTCCTCCACCATGCCACCTATCTGGACTCTTAATGATTCAGTTGGGTCTTCTGTAAGTATCTGATAGTTCCTGTTATCGGAGAGAAGCCTTCTGCATTCCTTGTCATAGGCTGTGGTTGTTTGGATAACCACTGCCCCTCCCTTGTCAAAAGACTGTATGTCCACCATTTGGAATCTGCAAAAATCCTGCAAGGATCTCAGTGTAAAACTGAGACAGAGGAAATATCCGGAGATTGTGATTAAAAAAGCTTTCAAAAGGGCAAGAAACAACAACCGTGAGGCCCTTCTGGAGGATAACCCACGAAGAGATGATGCTGAAAAAAGGACAGTTTGCGTTACCACATACAGTCCGGTCACTAACCAAGTCACAAAACTGGTCAATAAACATTGGCACACTTTAACGAGTGGTGGCCTGACTCTGGAGAAACCCCTCTTTGCGCATAGAAGAGGTAGGAACTTGCGAGATTTACTCGTTCATACAAGACCACCCCCTCCAAAAAGTGATCAGACAAGGCTGCAGGGCTTACATGGTCACCATCCATGTGGCAACTGCAACAACTGCCATCTCACAAAAAAGAGCCAGAATCTAACCTTCGCAAATGGGACATATTGGGAACAACGGGCATTTACGAACTGCAACAGTAAAAATGTTGTTTACCTGATTACATGCCCTTGTGGTAAAGAATATGTGGGGATGACCACTAGACCTGTGAGAGTGAGACTGAATGAACACAAAAGTAACATCAGGTGTAGAAAACTCACAACCAAGATGTCAACCCACTTCATCGAACACCAACACTGTGTGAATGAGTTACAGTGGACGGTAATAGAACAACTACCCTCAGAGGTGGGCCTCCTGGAAAAAGAGCAACGGTGGGTGTTCCGGTTGGGAACCGACACCACTGGGCTCAACGATTCTATCCCTTGGAATCTTCTCAGATAACCCTAACCTGATCACCTATAATTGACAGTTGATGTACATTTGGGGTTACATCTAATAAACATGAACATGGGGTCCTATTGGGTCAACTCGCAAACTAATAGTGATACTCCCCAACTCTGAAATAGGATATATCATCTATCAGCAGGGACAATGCCTCTTGATTTCCCTCGAAAGATAAGCCTTCTTTGGCTCCTTTTTAAACTATTACATCCTTTGAGCCCTTTGTAATAAACTAAAAACTGTTGTCCCTTAAATCTTCTAATATAGTATATTCACCACCGAGGCGCCTATCCCTAGCTAGCAAAGGCGGCTATTTGTGAAGCGCACTGCTTCGTACTACAGCGTAGCGTCTCAATCGGCACATGCGCAGCCGCTTGGCTCGCCGCGCATGCGTGCCGCTTAACCTAACGCGCATGCGCGTAAAAGCAGTGAAGACCGCTAGCGCAACACCGGACGCTTGGAGATTATTATCTCCGTATTTGGGCATCCCCCGGGCTGCATTAACCAATTTACTACCACTAATTACCTACAGGGACAGTATATAAAAGGGCCCTGATTCTATCGTAGCTCACTTCATCGGAGCCGCGTTGAGGGAAGGCAGGCGATTAGCTGTTGCAGTAACCGTGAGTTATTGACCACAGAGAGGAGCAGTCGTTTTCTTTACTATTGGTGCATTTAATACCCAGTTTCCCAACTGAACCCCTGACATTGATGTTTTATAGGTTGTTTCTGATCAGAAAGGAAGGATTCCCCAATACACGCTTAGGCTCATGAAGTCTTGTAGTTAGGAAATTTAAGTAAGACTTTTCTTTCTTTATGTTTGCTCTCCTTCCACCTGAGCAAAGAGCAATTTTGGTGTTGTGTGTATATGTCTGTATGTACTGTGTAGTGTCCTTGTGTTTTTCTTTTCCAGGGTCCCATTATTTTTGGTTTACCCTGATGTTCTCAGAGAAGCTTATTTCTTCTCCAGTAGCTTGTGCATTATAGATTTGTATGTTTATCTATGATTTTGTTTTCCACAGGTTCTTACGCCAATTGGGCGCAACGACATTCACTAACATAAAAACATTGTTAGGAATATTACACATTATGGTAATATATTTTTAATAACACTTTTACATTTTGCATGTGAGTAAGGGGAGGGTAAGTGCATTAACCCTTGTCCTGAAGAAGGGGGCTGTGACCTCCGAAACATGTTGACATCTTGATACAGTGGTCTGGATACCCTAATACGTATCTATTCAAACCACGCCCTGCACTTTTGTTTTAATAATACCAGCCGGGGATTTAAATAAAGTATTTTTTTCTCCCACGTGCCAGGTATTTTTTAACCATTCACTTTTTTTCACCTCACCTCACTCACACTTTTGTAACAAACACACACCCCTACACATAGTTCACTTCAAGTGCTCCTGCGTATCCGCGAGTCGTAGCACGCCGCATCCCGTAGAGGGGTGCGAAGGCCCCGATGATGAAGCATGACACCAAGGGGCCTGTTGGTGTGTGAGGGGCATTTAAACAACACTGTGTGTTCCCCATCACTCTAGGGATCACTATCACTCTGAGTGGATTCCGAGATGTGAACACCTCCACCCAGGAAAGGCTTTGTTTTTGGGCTCAGGCAGTGAAGGCTCCCACCACAGGGGTTCAGCAATTTGTCTCGTGGTGGCTGGCTGGTGTTTACCAGTCATGGAACCCATCAGAGGCTGGTCGTTTTTCAGGGGACATCTCTAAGATGCCCTCTGAGTGCATTGTACAATAAATGCCACACTGGCATCAGTGTGGCTTTATTATGCTGAGAGGTTTGCTACCAAACTTCCCAGAATTCAGTAAAGCCATTTGGAAAAGAACACAGGCCCTGGGAACCTGATTGGCAGGGACCCAGGGCACATCAAGTCAAAGTGCATCAGAAATCTTGCAAACAATGGGGGGGTTACTGCAACAGAAACCAAGCTTCCTACACTCGTCCACTCACCCTTGTATTGTCACTAGTTTGAGGTCGGGTGGGCTTTCAAAGAAAGACGCAGAGTCCTGGGCACTGAATCCGATGCTGCCCCGGGGCCCAAGGGGGTTAAGCTCAGTGCCTTCTGTCTCTGCTTCTGTGCGTGGGTGGAAGAGAAGGGAATAACTCATAGGGGCCTCTGCAATGTAAAAGGTGGTGATGAGTCTGGGTTGGAGGGGAGAGGAGGTGCAGGTGATTGTCTGAGGAGAGAAGGTGCTGCACTGGTTAGGGCTTGGAGGAGAGAGATGTTGCAGGGGTTGAAGAACACAGAGGGGTGACAGATGCCACTGCAACCCCTGTGACAGCTACCACTCACATTCACCCACCAACCTGAATATTATTTATTTATTATTTATTTTGAGAATTTGTAAAGCGCAGCTGTCACCATTGCAGGCTTCCTGGCACTGATGAGATCAGAGGAGACGGAATAGAAAGAAAACACAGGGAGTGAGAGCTCACAGGTGGATTAACAGGGGAATAGCCAAGTTTTAACCCTTCTTCTAAACGGGAGAAGTTCAGTGAGGTGCCTGATCTCGACAGGGAGAGTATTCCATAGTCTGGCAGCTGCCACCTCAAAGGATCTGCCTCCGGCTCTGACTTTCCTGAATCTGGGTACGACTACAAGTTTGGTATCAGAGGATCGAATCTGTCTGGTTGGAGTGTACCAGGCAAATTTCGATTGTAAGGGGGCTGGGCCAGTACCATGGAGAGCCCTAAAGACTATATAAAAGGCCTTAAATTGTATCCTTTGTCTTATAGGTAGCCAGTGCAGTTTTGCCAGGGCGGACGGTCCATGAGATCTTCTCGGAAGCCCCAGAGCCAGCTTAGCAGCTGCTGATTGGACCCTCTGGAGCCTGTCCAACAGGAACTCAGGGGAACCAAGCAGGAGGGCATTACAATAGTCCAACCTGCTGAGGGTGGTACATCTAACCACTTGGGCGCGGGCCTGGTTAGGTAAGAGGGGCAGAACTTTCCTTAGGGAACGAAGGATGGCAAAACAACAGGCAGACGTCTTTTGAACATGCGTCTCCATACTGAGCCTATGATCCAACATGACCCCTAGATTGCGGACTGATTCCACCGGCCGTACATTGGTCCCTGTTTCCGGGGGCCAAAAGTTGTTTGGAAAAGGTCGGGAAATCCTAATTCCGGCACTGAAGAGCACCTCCGTCTTCCCTGCGTTGAACTGAAGGGAGTTGTCTTTTAGCCACCGAGACGTGTCACGCAGACAGTTATGTAGGACCTCCACAGAAGTTGAGTCCTCTCCTTCCAAGGAGAGGATCATGTGCGTGTCATCAGCATAGTTGATAATCCTGATGTTAAAGCTTTTGATAAGTGAAATCAGAGGTCTGAGGTATAAGTTAAAAAGTATTGGGCTGATTGCTGAGCCCTGAGGGACCCCATGCGTTACCAAGGAAAAGACAGACTGGAAAGGTGGCATAGATACTGCCTGCTGCCTATCCTGCAAAAATGATTGAAACCACTGCAGCGCAGTGCCTCTCAATCCCGCCTCAAACAGTCGCCTCAGTAGTATCTTATGATTCACCGTGTCAAAGGCGGCAGACATATCAAGCAGGATCGGGGACGCTGCCTGCCTTCTGTCTGCACGCCTTTGAAGCTCATCCATAGCGGTGATGAGAGCTGTTTTGGTTCCATGAGCAGGTCGAAAGCCAAATTGGTCCCCATCTAGTAAATGATGACATTCCAGATGGGCGGAGAGAGTGTTGCTAACTAGACGCTCAACAACCTTGGCAGGGGAGGCAGCAGGGAGATGGGCCTATAGTTTTTTGAGCAGTCAGGGTCTAAGGAAGGCTTTTTTAATGGAGGGGAAACTAACGCTCGTTTCCATTGAGCTGGAACGGTACCAGTCACTAGGGATTGGTTACAAATTAGGTGAAGTAAGGGGAATAGTTCATCCTCAAATTCCTTCCAAATTTTGGGAGGCACCGGATCCATAGGAGACCCGGAGGCAATCCCTCTAGCTAACTTAGTGAAGGCCTCATATGTAAGTGGTGGGAACTTAAGTAACGTTTCCTTCGTAGCCGTAGCAGGGCCAGCCATCCAGTCCACCGGAGAGCCAGGTCTCAAGTCGGAGGGAGGGACGAGATCCAGGGGAGTTTCCAGGTCCTTAAGGATGTTCAATTTTTTCCTTGAAAAATACAGCAAGGTTATCGCACAGGTCTTGGGATGGGATAATCGTATTATTGGAACATTCCGGATTGGTGACACTATTTAGTAATATTGGACCTCACTGGAGCTCCCTGCTACTCCCCAGTCTGGGACAGCAGCCCCCGGCACCTGGAGCTTCTAAAGAAGGCCAGGCACTGTCCATTTGTCTGCATTAATATGCCTACTGCAATGTGCCATACGTTACTATAACCTCTTAACTTGGTGTGCTGGATCTCCAGGCTGGCTAATGGGGAGGGCAGTGGGTGCAGAGATATCATCTGGGCCGCAGGGTCCTGAGCTTGTGTGGCAAACAAGCACCCGTCCTCCCCCTCTTTTGCGCCCACGTCCTGCTGGCTTTCATCTGCTGGAATGTCCTTAGCTCTTCCCCGCATGCATAGGGTCCTCTCGCCAGCACCTGCTGAGGGAAGATACCAGCTCTTCAGGACATGCTCGCAAAAGAAACAAAGCAGAAAAAGGCAGGGCTTTTGCAGACAGACGCCTTTAACCAGTCAGATGACTTTCTCTGCAGTCTTGAAGTAAAGCTAGCAAATGTCGTTGGGGCAGCGAGGACAGCCAACTTCCTTGTGATGTGGAATGGGGCAGCTTGGAAGCACACCATACTTGAGACAGCCTAGGACTTTGGGTGGTTGAAGGGAGAGGCTCCTAGAGGCCTGAGGCTCAATGGGCATGAAAACCAGTCTCAACTTACAGACATTGCTGGCTTTAAGTTTGTACCCAGAGGGCCACAGAGAAGAGGTTGGTACTGAGATTTCATCCAACACCAGACACTATAGCAATGTTCAGGGCCAGACCCTGTAGCGCACTATTCAAGAAGCTGTCATTTAGCATGTGCTGGGCAAGAGCACCCAAGTTAAAAAAAATAGTGACTCCCACGACTGGGCAAACTCATACTGGCCAAACACCTTCTCTGAAAAATGAGGGTACTTTGTTTAGGTGCAAGGGCATCTGATGGTCATTTTAATGCCCTCACAGTGCCACCTCTTGAACGAAAAACACAGTATTTTATATAGCATCTAGCAACATTCGAGGATGTATCTAAGTACTAGCAGTTAGTTTCAATTAAGTGAACTGAGTAATGAGCTAAACCATCACACTGTTGGGCCAATTGAGAAGATAAGGCATCTTGGTTTGGGGAAACTCATTGCACAGGTGTGAACAATGCTTTTTTGTTGGGGAGTGATAAGAAATACGTTGATTTCCCTGTCAAGGAATCCCCCGTTCTTCAACAGATGGGTTCGCTTCTTGTGTTACTTTGATATGGCCCTACACCTGGAGATGAACTGAAGAGACTTGCTTCTGTTATGAGTTAGGGGATATGGGATATTAGTCATCACTCATCAGTGCCCTTGAGCAGGCCTTTCCCGAACTTGATTTCTCCCCATTCCCATCCAGGCCTCACTTTCTCCCCATACAGCCCTATTAGTTTTTTCTTTGCACTGTAAACTTCGTTACGCGGCTTCGATTGAGTTTTTGCCAAACTCCACCTTCCAAGAAGAGTGACAAAAACTCTGTGAACTCCACTGGTGCAGTGGGGTTTACCGCCTACCCCTAGATTTGAGACACGAGGCAATTGTGCAACTATGGGATCAAGGGTAGCAGAAAACTAAGCTACAGGTCTATGGGCACTTCCATGCATCTGTGCAAGCACTGGGAGACTGCAGCCTCCCTTTCATTACAGAAAATCAAAAAAGCTTTGTTGTAATCAGACATTCCAAGTGCTGGGTGGCATCAGAGTCTTTCTCTCAATTCTAGGACGGCAACCAAACAATTGTTTTCCCAGGATACCAGCTCTGACACATCCTTGTGTGTCAGCTACTATAAAGGCTTGGCCACTAGGGAAAAATGTGGTTCTCAACTGGCGACAGTAGCACACCTTTCGCTAAAACATCCTGAATTCTTTCTGTGTTGTTGACTTCTTCATTTGCAGATTCGCTGGGATTCTTTCCTGTGACACCTTCCTGACTCCTTTCTCACTGTGATGTCCGAGATATAAGACTTCTTGTTCTAGATAAATAATCCAAGTTGTAAACAAGGTGGTAGTTCCAAGTGGTTCTTTATTTATGTTCCAATTGTAGATGTAAGTAAGATGGAAATAAGATTAAAGTTAGATTGAATTATAGGTGTACAGCCCCACCAGGAGCCGTAGTCTGGGATCGATGGAAAGTTGAGGCAATCTCATTAAATATTGAATCATGGTGGAAAAGTCTTGAAGGATGACATCGTGCTTGCAAAGTCCCATATAATATTGTGAGTAGGTGGGAGAACGAGCAGAAGAAGAACGCTCACCTCACAGCAAGAATACTTTTCACTACAGACACCAAATACTCCTACGTGATCCCCCAGCAGTAGCAGCAGAATGTCCATCTGTGTACAAGGCCGGTATTCAAGTGACGTGATAGGCACAGCAAGGACGCAGGGGCACGCTGCCGGATGGCTAGAGGAGTGTGCGTGCACCAAAGCGTCTGTAGCAGGAGTAGGCAGACGTCACAGAGGATCGAAGGAAGGCTCGATAAACAGGTGAGGCAGCGCGAGCTGTGCATAACTTTTTTTCAAACGTAGAAGGACAGTTTAACGATGTACTTAACCCAGCAAATAAAAATAGCCAATCTGTCCAAAACACTCCGGTCATTGTATACAAGGCCTCCATGTAAGTGTAAAAGTGCTTCAATGTTTAAGAAATAAATAAATGTGCTAGCTCACCAGGGTAACAACACAACAGCGGGTCCTCGATATTCACAGTACGACTGGCATTCAAAAGACACAGCACAAGTCAATCTAGATAGACCTCCACATACAGCTGGTTTAGAGGCACAACATCCCGTATATCATCATAACTGCTCACCAGGGGTGTCGGTTGTCCTCAGACAGTAAATCACTGTTGCTGCTTTAAGCTTGTAATACGAAATAGCTTGACTCACATGAAAGATGCAGGTCTCTGTGGATGAGTGATAAGCATTGTGACAGTCAAATCTGACATACCCGAGTTGGTGCTGACCGGTGTCAAGGTCACTGATGGGGCTGGGTACCAGTTTCTTTTAAGTAGTTCTTGAATATTCACGTAGATACTTGAAGCTTGTAATCCATAAATTGTAGTTCCTCTTCTTTAATTGGAGTATCAATGCTCCTTTCCTTTAGTTGCAGTTTCAATGTTCCATGTAAAAGAAAATTCAAAGTCTGTGGGATCAAGACTCCAAACGTCGCCAAAATGTTCTAGATAAATAATCCAAGTTGTAAACAAGGTGGTAGTTCCATGTGGTTCTTTATTTAAGTTCCAATTGTAGATGTAAGTAAGATGGAAATAAGATTAAAGTAAGATTGAAGTATAGGTGTACAGCCCCACCAGGAGCAGTCTCCCTCTGCTCAGCCTCTCATCCTCCAACTGACGCTCTCCACCAGTCCACACACCAACATTCCATGACATCATACATCATTCTCCAGCCAAGCAGGCTGAACAGAAGAGAGAGCATTGATGTGTAGAAAGAAGAGAGGAATTAACCATTACAACACTGCTCTAAAACATTATTGCAACTGATTGGAGACACTTATGTCCATTTACAGCCAAGTAGTTCAGCAGAGCTCTAGTGTCAATCTTTCAGGCCTCTTGAGTATTTGAAACATCCAACAGGTCATCAATGTACTGCACCAGGACGGAGCTGCAGAGTCTTATTAAAGACTCCAGGTACTTTTTAGGAATCTGTTTGAAAATGGATGGACTCTTTGTAGAACTTTGTAGGACTGGGCACCATGCCAAAACTAACCCAGGGCGAAGCAGGCGTCGTGCCTCTATTCTGAGTTCCACTGAGCTGGAAAGAAACTCTGTGAAACCCCGCTCTGCTCTGTTTCCTCCCAGATAATTTTAAAGTAAGAAAAAAGGCACTTACCTGCTAAGGCTGCCTCCTCCTCGCCATGGCCGCTCTCATTCCTCGCCCCTGCCGCTCTTCTTCTCTGATAAACCCTACGTTGTACGTTTTGCGCGTGCGCATGTGCACTCGCAAGTCGTACAACGTAGGGGTTATCAGAGAAGAAGGATGATGAGGACGAGGAAGGAGAGAGGCCATGGCAAGGAGGAGGCAGCCACAGTAGGTAAGTGCCTTCTTTCTTATTTTATAATTATTTGGGAGGGTGGAGGAGCCAGCTAACTATGCTCCACCACGGAGTAGTAGTTTTGCCGAAACTCCGCGTTCATAATGGAACATGGAGTATGCAAAACTACGTAAACTAAGCCCGTGGAGCGTAGTTACCTGCCCGGGCTTAGCCAAAACATGACTGCTGAACCAAAATGCAAATAGGAACTGACTGTCCTCATGCAACAGTAGAGAGAAAATGACCTGACAATTTTCAATGACAGTGAACCACTCAGCCTCAAATGGAATCTGAAAGAATATCACAGCAGGATTCGGTACCACAGGACAACAAGCAACTACAAAATTGTTTATCTTTCGAAGATCCTGAACTATGCAATACTTACTGTTAGGCTTCTGCAAGCCCATAATGGGTCAGCTACATGCGCTCTCCATAGTCTCCTTCCAAATACCTTGTTGGATCATTGTTTCGATTAGTGGAGTAATTCCAGGAATCGTTTCAGCGTTCAGATTATGTTGTGGGCTTCTTGGGTACTCAAGATAAGATTTTTTCTGTATGTCCCGACAGGCTCAACTCCTTTGATCAGTCCAATGTCCTTCCTTGAAAAATCCCAAACTTCCAACCACACTGTATCTCTGAGATCCCGGGGTAACTCTTCACTTGTCATTATAGGGAACAGCACAGATGCTGGGGTTTGATTAGCCAATTTAAATGCGGAATCCTCATCATAAGTTTGGAATTCCAAGACATTTGAGGTGCAATAAATGGTGCAATTCAGCTTGCATAAATGATCCTGTCCCAACAAACTCACAGGACTCGAATCACAAACCACACATTTGTGATTATCCTCAAAATTCCCTATTTTTACAGGCACTTCTTTGGTTAAAGGGTTTGTCATTTGTTTATTTGCAACTCCTACAAGTTGAAATCTCTTTCATGAGAGGGGTAGGATTGAAACTGCCACTGTTCCAACAATAGAGGGTAGCACCAGTATCAACCAGAAATTATATGGGGTGGCCATTTACTTCACATCTATTAACGGACCACTCTGGTCTACCTCCAAGATTACACCAACATGCAATCTTCTTCCTCACTCAAGCACCGTTCAGTGGACTGATAGGGGTTATTATTATCAACCTTATCAGTCAGAGAAACGGCTGAAAAGCATTGTTGTTCTGAAAAACATTCTGATTCATATTTGGAACTTGGTTTGAAGTCAAACTAGGGCAATTGGCAGCTTGTTGTGGCATCGAGGTTGTGAAACTTGCAAAACTGGGGCTTTAGGCACATTGACATTTTGACACCTTGGTCTCTGCACATTTTGTGACTGCACTGAGGTATTATTCTGTGGCTGTACAAACCCAGAATTTCTTACCCTGATTAGCAGGATAAAGACAACATTCTCGCTTCCAATACTCCATCTAATTGCAGTGATGACAGGGGTTAGACGTCTTCAAAGTAGCTGCATCATCTCAGCACTCAGGTCAATTGGGACACCAGAACCTCTACCTTGTGGCTGAAATCCACCTCCACCTTGATTCAGAGGAGCGCCCCACTGATACACTCCTTGTGTAGGAGGAACATTTCCCACAAAAGACTGAACCTGACCTCCTCTCGGACTCCTTATTTGCACCACCATCCATTACAGTACTTTGCAAATGTCAAAATGTAATCAACCAACGTATTCTGCTAACAAATCAAATGCTGCTGAATCACCATGCTAAGTTCAGGCCTAAATCCTGTCACTGTTTGCGATGCTGTTGTTGGCACTATAAAAGTAAGCTCACACAACCCGCAGCGCAGGACACTTGCTGTGGGTAAAGAAGGAGACATCCTGTCCCAGCATCCTTGGGGCTGGAGGAGTAGGAGACCCAAGACCCTATTTGCAATGCTGTTTTTGGCACTGTAAAAGCGCACTCACACCACCTGCAGAGCCGGACACATGTGGGCCGCACCCAGGCCAAGGACGGGCGCCCATCTTGTGCCCATCAGCGACAGGAGGAGGCAGTGCAGGGCCACCCCCCCTTGGCTTTGTATTTTTGCTTCATGGCCAGTCCCTGGTAAGTAAGTTATTTCATCTCCTTTGCAGTGCTGGGTGCAGTTTATAACCTTGCCCTTGTGTTGAGTGCTTCATATGGCTATTGTCATACTTGCATCTGCCTGCCCACAGCTTTGAGGCGTGCGTGTGAGAGAAACTTGGAACTATTGGGACTTTTTATCTCTGCTATCTACGGAACTGTAGAGATGACCCTTTGAACATACAACTGGCAAGGTTGTGTGCCCAATGGTACTGTAAAGGGAAAGAACTTCCAAAGAAGCAAAGTATTGATTGAGCCTATCTTCCTTGACTTTAGGTCGGTTCTTTTTCTTTTGATGTGAATGGAGTTAAAGGGAGCCATGCCAAAATTGATTGCAGCCGCATCATAACGTTGTTTGGTCACAATACTTTGATTCCAAGTTGATCTATGATTTTGTTGCAATATATCGTGTGGGGTGACATTTTAGGATTTCTGTGCTAGTACCGAGTGAGCGTACAGGTTGTACGTAAGGTGATCATCTTGACAGTCTTTTGTTTAATGTGGCTAAGCGGAAGGACTAAGATGTTGGACCAGGCAAGGGAAAAATACCAAAATGATGGAGAAAAGTAGTGGAGGACTGCACTCTAGGTGAGATCTATGATTTAATTTAAGAGATAGAGTCGATATTAAGTAATGAATGGAAACCTGTTAACACACTTAATCCGAAAATCACAACCTTTTACAAAAAAGTGCGAAGGAGCACCGCAGATATTAAATGCTGAGGGTGTCACTTTAACAGATATTTCACACCAATAGGTAGATACCACGGAGTTGCTACTCCCACCCACTTTGAAGGATGCTAACAAACATCCAGTAGACTGTTCCCCACTAGAGTCTATCACTGATAATGCTGGAAGTGGTGGCGGCGCTCAAACCATCTTGTGTTCAAACAGATTTGAACCTCTAGCTCTCTTGGTAACAATGGAAGATAGTGAAACCTAAGCCTCGGCATGTAATTCTACATCGTCTGAATAGAATAGAAACCAGAATGCTCCTTAAAGTTTACTAATTTCCTGCCTGCCACGCGAATCGCCAAATCCAGACACCTTGATACAATGTAACCATAGCAATCATGTCATGATAGGCTCCTCCAGAAACTGGAAGCTTTAACAAAGGAGGGTGCCGATCTAAAAGGAATAGTAAAGAGTCTAGTAACCAGAAGCAATGTTCAAGGAGCCAGTTGTTGAAGTAAAGCCCAAGAGAGCAGTTTAATACAAACACTCAAACCCCAGGCAACAACCACATTCAACACTAAAGCAGCTGAATCGAGCTACACTCAGAGTGCCACCCGACACAGCCACCCTTTGAACGTTCAACATGATTTGAAAAGAGGGAAACTGGAGAATATCTGTAATCTAGGAGCTAGGCGGGGGAGTGACACTACATTTCACACAGAAATGACAGTAGGGGTAGGCCATATTGAATACAGGATGCCACAGCCTAACCACTATCTAGGTCAGGGGTCTCCAAACCGGTCCTGGAGCGCCGGATCCATGCCAGATTTTTAAAATTACTACATGTATCTCAATGGGGATATCCAAAAAATCTGCCATGGATCTGGCCCTCCAGGACCGGTTTGGAGACCCCTGATCTAGGTGACTCCCACAATCAGGCAAGCATAAAGCCAAACTATAAATATAATCTTGAGGGGCAGGAATTATATAACGCACAGTTGTACCCTAACTACAGACACTTAGATCACAAACAACACCAATTTTGCCTCACAAGGAACCATTAATCCAATCCCGGGGACTTCGAAGTGCCCATGACTATTGTGCCCAATCTAAAACCAGCGGATAGGGAAAGCGAAGGCTCTCTTAAGGTGATACATTGTATTAGATACAAGCTCCAGTGTGTATCAATAGTAAACTCTGATTTATACTAGGTAGAACGCTTGTCAAGCGAAGATGGAACACTTGGTACAATAGTCTAGAGCTGAGACTAGTCGATGGCCTGATTGAATTAGATCTAATAAATAGCCCACCTCCTAATTCATTGGTAAGAATCAAGCTGAACAAACCTTGCATTGAAGTTGGTTGTAAACAAGCAGGCTTACCAAAGGCTGCTAATTCCCTCAAACCCAACCACAAACAGAATAACCTGGAATTTGTTGACTGACTGGCAACGCAGAAGGCTCCAACATCCTCTAGTGATAACTTTTTGTGTAATCCTTCATATCTTTCAATTAATACTTCAGGAAGCACTATCCTAGAACCCCTCTGCCAAGTACAGAAGGGAATGGATTAAGAGATTGATCCCTTCGAAATAGAGCATATTCAAGCCAATCCACCCTCCATTATACCAGAAGAGAGTCAACCGGTAACGAAATCTATAGGCTCTTGGAACATAGCAGACCTAAAACAGAAAGGATTTGACCCAGATTGGCAAGAATATATGGACCACTATGATTTCTGCTAGCTCTAGGAATCCTGGTTGCTGGAGCCCCCACATAAATTAGACTATAGATCGCTTAGTGTTAGGGCAGTAACTTCAAAAAGAGGCGGACCATCAGGGAGTTTGCTCATATGAGTTACAATCTCTTTAAACATGTCTATAGAAGTGCACATCGCCCGGCACCGGTCCGCGCCGCATTGGCCTACAAGATTCACAAAGCCTTGCATGACGCGGTACAAGGACTTCACCAGATTGCGCCTGAGGCCCTCTTAAGCAGCAGCAGCTTCCCGCAGCGCGGGACGCGCTGGAATCTGGACTGCCTGCCGTGAGGGGAACGGCCATATCAACGCTTTTCCCTGCTATTCCCTGCACCTACCTGCATTGCTTGCTGCTTCTGGGCACCAGCGTCTCTGACACATCGCCCCGCACCGGTCTGCGCCGCATTGGCCTACAAGATCCAGAAGGCCTTGCGTGATGCGGTACAAAGACATCACCAGAGGGTGCCTGAGGCCCTCTTAAGCAGCGCTGGGTTCCCGCAGCGCGGGACGTGCCGGAATCTGGATTGCCTGCCGTGAGGGGAACGGCCATATCAACTCTTTTCCCTGCTATTCCCTGTACCTACCTACATTGCTTGCTGCTGCTGGGCGCCAGCTGGGGGCCAGCGGCTCTGACACATCGCCCGCACCGGTCCGCACCGCATTGGCCTACAAGATCCAGAAGGCCTTGCATGAAGTTGTACAAAGACGTCACCAGAGGGCTCCTGAGGCCCTCTTAAGCACGGCAGCTTCCCGCAGCGCGGAACGCCCCGGAATCTGGATTGCCTGCCGTGAGGGGAACGGCCATATCAACGCTTTTCCCTGCTATTCCCTGCACCTACCTGCATTGCTTGCTGCTTCTGGGCACCAGCGGCTCTGACACATCGCCCCGCACCGGTCTGCGCCGCATTGGCCTACAAGATCCAGAAGGCCTTGCGTGATACGGTACAAGGACATCAACAGAGGGCGCCTGAGGCCCTCCTAAGAAGCGCTGGGTTCCCGCAGCGCGGGACGTGCCGGAATCTGGATTGCCTGCCGTGAGGGGAAATGCCATTTCAACGCTTTTCCCTGCTATTCCCTGCACCTACCTACATTGCTTGCTGCCTCTGGGGGCCAGCTGGGGGCATGCGGCTCTGACACAGCGCCCTGCACCAGTCCGTGTCACATTTGTCTACAAGATCCAGAAGGCCTTGCATGACGCCGTACAAGGACTTCACCAGAGGGCGCCTGAGGCCCTCTTAAGAAGTGTCAGCTTCCAGCAGCACGGAACGCACACGTCATGCCCCGGCAAAGCCCGGGCCAAGGGCGGGCCCGTCCTGCCCCCGTCCGTGCCAGTAAGAGCCAGGGTAGGGCCACCCCTCCTATATCTGCAGACTATTGTTGGGCCTTGAAGAGATGTGTGGACCCAGCTTGGAAAACCCAGAAGGTACTGTTTTCCTGTGACTATGTGCATGCTCAAACCATCAGCTTGAAGGTCCTTTTGTGATACATACTGTGGATTACTTTTGTTGCCTGGTGCCTACTAAAACTTTACCTTTAGCGGGGAGGGGTAAACCAGCATGGGCAAGTGTAAATTAATGGAAGGGGGAGGAGGGGGAGTGAGGCTGGGAATACCAGTAGACCCCGCAAAGGAAAGAAAGTGAGAAGGATGTCCAAGCATGCTGCTAGTAATTGTGTTCTTGATCAAATTGATAGCCTTGTAGACGAATGTGAGGTAATTTTAACTTCTGAACCTAGTCTACAATCAGCGGGGGATTTGGCCTATCCGAATATAGCTGGGTTGGGGTTGGAGGGGGTCATGTAAGGGTCCTTCCTCCCCAGCTATCCCCGCCATGTTTCTCCTAAAACCAAAAGGCCCAAAGGGCAGTGGTGTCGAGAGTGGGGGCCTTCAACAAAAGAGAGTACTATAACTAGTAACCCCGATGACTCACTACTAGCTGATGGCAGTCAATCTCTAACATCTGTGACTTCAGTCCCCTGCATCAATAGGTTCTCTATTTTGGCAAGTGTACAGAGCGAGAGTATTACGCAACAACCCTCCATTTCACCAGGAATAGCCCTGGACACTGCCTCAAACCATACACTCGATTCCCAAACCACTAACAAGGGTAGTAATGATATACCAGATCTCCAAGATCTAGTGAAGTTAGTATTTTTATTACGGATTGAGATAGAGTCTATGAGGGTTTTGATTGTAAATTTAACTTCTATGGTAGGGTGGGCGCCTAATGGTGGGCGCGCTCCCTGACAAACCCAAACCCAATCCTGAGTGATACTATCGCTTTCCCACTAAAAGCAGGCAGTACCTTGGCAAATCAAAAAGTGGGTGATGAGCGTATAACCTATAGTGAGGTGGCTAAATCTGGGAAAACTTTACCCACCCCACATGTACAAAATAGATCCCCACTGCTCACTAAAAATAGCTTAACCTATCCTACAAAGGCAAAGGAGAGGGAGTATTAATTGTTTAGAGAAAGGGGAAACTCCTGCCCAATGGTCAACAATCAATATAAAGCTCAAGTCACCAGGGGGTGTGAAATCAAGTACACCACAAAGTATTAATAACATTTATATGACCAATGTCCCCAAGCTAGTACGACCGAGAAGCAAGGAGAGCACTGACTCTCTGACTAATAAAGCTATCCATTGGATACGTCATGTTAGAGGGTGTCGGTCTGTGATTAGGGATGATATCACTAAGGTGTGTAGGCTGATTTCGGCCACCGGACAATCTGACTGTAATGAACTGACACTTCGGACAGAGGAGGTGGCTGAAAACTTATGTGCCCTTGAGTTTAGGAGCAGCCCCCCTGCCCATTCGTCCATTCAGCTAAGGAAGGCCCCACCTATCTATTATGTGAACCACTATTCTGGACTAGGGCCACGGGGTTGTGTCGAAAGCTCTGGGCTGGAAAATAATGATTGACTCCCTGGCGAACAAGTACAAGGGTTATCCATTGGTAGTGTAAAGAGCCTAACGGATGGTAGTGTTATTCGGAGCTACACCTCCGAAATGAGATATCCGCAAGGGCCAGGTACTAGCAGTGACAAGGCTTTGGCTGTCCATATAGGTAGGCCCCAGGGCGATAATTTTGATATTGCTAGCTGTATTCCTGAGGTGAGATATTCCAATATAATGCAAGCCACTGATGCACCTGGCTTTGGTCTGAAGAGGCAGGCTATGGCTAATCTACCAAGGCAAGGCAGTGATCCATTCTACATAGGTTATGTCCCCACTTGGGGCTCACTCATGTCATGCAATATTGCAGGTTTGGGTTCAAAAATATCATTACTGAATTCGCTTACCTTTGTAAATGAATTTGATATCTGTACCTTCCAAGAGGCTTGGCTCCTCGAACCGCAATTTTGTGCAGGCTACTTAAATTTTTTCATTCCTGCAATTAAGGGTGCCCAAGTCCGCCCAATGGGAGGCCTTACCATATGGGTTCGCCAAGCAATGGCCCTGAGTAATAAAGAACTGCCCTCTAAGAGTAGTAATATTCAGATGCTAAGGCTGGACCTGGACCTCTTAGGACTGTGAGGGGAGTCCGGGGGGGGGGAGTCCTTTGGGGAGTCCCAAGTTATAGCAGCTTTGGATAGCTTCCTCGCGCTCTACTCAAGAGACAGTAGTGTGATTGTTATGGGTGATTTTAATTCAACATTCAAACCACTTGCTACTGCGGGCTGCAACCTAACAGACGATGAGGATGGCCAGTGGGGAGTACCAAAATTGGAGCTCGACCCCGTTAAAAAATGGACAGAAGTCGTCATCCAAATTAATACTATTTGTTATGAAAGGGGACTTAGGTCCCTTAATGGTAGGACGCCGCAGGATAGGTTTGGGGCTAACACGTTTAATAATGGGTACAGTAAAAGTAGGATTGATTACATCCTTTGTAGTATGAAAATTTGGCACACAATTAATGATATGGTGGTTAAGAATTGCCTGGAAAGCGACAATAACCCTTGTGTGTCACTCATGGCTGGTGGCCATCCGAGCAACAACAGGTGGGTGAGGTTGATTTTCGTGCCCCGGATGTTGTCCCTACTAATGATATGCGTCGGCTTAAATGGTCACATATAATTACAAAACCTGAGGTTCTGGTGAATATTACTGAAGACGTAGACAGAACTATGCTAGAGATTGAGCAAATCCTGGTTGCTGGTGGTGACCTGGGGCGTGTAACGCAGATACATGATAGTTTTTTTATGCATACGTGTACCCATTTTATTAAACTCATTAGAACTAAGAAAGTAGCTGAGTTTAAACCCCTATGGTTGTATAGTAGTGAGTGTAGGCATTAATTATTTCTAAGACTCCTAGTGGCCTTCAGCGTGCTTTATTATTTTTGAAGATTTTTGTTGCACGAGGCCTGGAAGTTAATGTGGCAAAAACAAAACTTATGGCTTTCAATCCGCACCGTTTTTTTAAGGGAATTTTTTCATGAATAATCAACCACTCGAAATGGTCAAGGCTTTTACCTATTTGAGTATTCACCTGGAGAAGAGAAGGATCTGAAGTGGGATTGTCATATTAATATAGCTGCACTAAAACATCGACAACTCCCGCGAGCCTTAAGCATGGAACACAAAAGGTTACTGACAAACCGATTAGACCAGTCCTCCAAGTTTATGAATCAAAAGCTGTTAGCTCCGCGCTCTATGACGCTGAACTATGGGGGTTTGAGAAAGCAGCTTCCTTAACTCTTTCTGAAAATAATTTCCTCTGTAGCATCACTAATCTCCCACAAGGCACTCCCCTGAAGCTGCTTAGGTATGAATTGGGCAGAAATGCCATTTCGGATGTTGCCAAACTGCGCCCGATCTTATACTGGCGCAGATTGTGGACAACACCTGAACTCTCATCATACGCAGCGGGATTTCCAGATGTAATAAATTCTGATGTCTTCCACAAAATTAGCTGGTTAAGGGGTGTTAGAAATAGCTTATTAGGCTTGGGGATGAAAATGTTATGGGAGAACCCAACAGAAGCCATCTTCTCCTCTAAAAAGACCTTAAAAGAGAAGTAATGGTAATGGGCTACTTATAATGATTTGAGTAACACTGACTCATCTTCAATGTCGGGTATTTTCTTAGAAACAAAATTCACCCCCAGATTTGAATCTTATTGGGATACCATCACCAAATCGAGAGATAGGAAACTGTAATTCCAACTTAGGGCAGGTTCATTATCCTTAAGATCTCTTACCGCCAGGTGGACTCCCACAAGTGATAACATCTGCCCTGTCTGTGGGAGTCACAATAAAACAGTTCCCACATGCTTTTTGCCTGCCCTACGTACGCCATCCCTAGGCCAGTTTGGCTGACCCCTATGTGCAAACTACTTGGCACAAACAGGAGCGCAGTAGCTGAAAGGCTAATGCGTACCAGTACTCTGCCATTTATTGCAATAGCGGTAGCCAAATACCTAGGATGGGTGTGGATAATAAGGCTGAAATTAATATCTGGGTAATCTTTTGTTGAGCTATACCTTTAGCCTCCCCAGTATGGTTAAAGAATCTGATGGATTAAATGTTAAATTGTTTTTCCATTGCCGTCGTAATGAACTCTTTTAATGTTAGGAAATCGTTGACATGAATTTTGTACCTCTTCCAATTGCTCAGATCTTAGTTTTTCATTCAAATTGTTTAATTATTTGGACTATGTATAATCCAGCCGAGAAATGTTTATGTGTGTATAATCAAATGTTGTTTGTATTGTGCTTTTATGAGTATGTCTCAAATAAAGCTATTTTGAACTGGCCTGGAAGTATTGAGAATTCTATTACCAGACATTATTGGGCTAAAAATAAAAACACTAAATGGAGTTGAAATATACCTGCTCAATATTTTCATTTGACCAAGAGCGGCTTGCACAGAGTTCCTTCTGATAGCTTTCTTGACCCCATAAGCCCTGAGGCTGTAGTCATTATAGGAGGTGACCTTAATTGCACATTTGAGCAAATTGTGGGGCTAGAATCCATTTTAGAGGAAGAGGCATCTATTTCCTGTGTACAACAGCGGACATGCAATTTGTTCGCTTTGTTTCTGGGCATACCTTGCAAGCTTGCAATAGTAGGATACCCCCAGACAGCCAGAGTGCACATACATTCCAAAGGGGTCCTTCCACATCTAGAGTTGACTAGATACTAGCCATGGTCCAAATATGGGGTAGCCTAGTTGATATGAAATGGACAAAATAGGCGACAGTAACCATTATTCTCTTTTTTCTGAAGTATCAGGAACCCTCTTTTTTTTTTTTTTTTTTTGTATGTTCTTATATAGCGCTCAATCACCGGGGAGGTATCTCGGCGTTTGCCTTGGGAACCCATCCTGGCTTTTCCCTGTGAGATAGCCCCTACAGGGCATCCCCAAGGTGAAAGCCAGGCATCCCGCCGCGGGGGGCCGTTGTGGAGATTAAGCAAGCTTAATGCACAGAGTTGCAGAGTGTGAACCCATGATTAGGTCAGGCACCGAAGCGAGAATTGTCGAGTCCGTGGACATTTGAGCTCAAGACCCTGCCGCTTCGGGAATTGAACCCTGGTCCCGGGTCTGACCTCTGCTTCAGGGTCGGCCTGCTCTAACCAGTGAGCCACACTTCTCCACTTTGAGACCTGGGCTCTCAACACGCCCAGAAACCTACTCCAACCGACAGTTGCCATTAATCGCAGGTCAGTTAAGTGGCCATACATTGAGAATTTACTAGAAACTATTTCATTTAATTTCAAAATGAAATGAAAACGAAATTGCTAGAAACTATGACAAAGATCTATAATGTGTTATCTAACACCCATGTCCCCTTTTGTAGATACCCCTCCTGGGACATCTCCAATACACACATACACAGTTCTTTGATTGAGAAAATTACCCCTCTTTTGACTAACTGTGTCCCCAATCACTGTACAGCAAGCCTAACCAAGCACTCTCTGAGCAATCCTTGGTGCACTAAGTATTGCGTTGTGGCAAAAGGGTGACTAATGACTGCCTTGAAGACTGGCAACATAGAAGTAGTAAGAGATGCAAGGGAAGAGTACAAGAAAACATTACTTTTGGCAAAAATGAATTGGGACGAAACAAACTGGACTGACTTTATTCTGGCAGCTTAAAGCAAGGATCATGCACTCTTCTGGAAAATAACAACGCACAGCAGTAAAACTGGCAACACCAGTTTAGGGCATCATTTGGATCCCAGCACATGGTGTAGACACTTTACTCACTTAAATTCTGATGCCACCAAACACTTCCAACCTACAAAGGGGTTAAGTTACATCAAACTAAATATGTTCACACAATATACCCTCTACTTTACACTAGATGAGATTTTAGTAGCAATAGATGCAATCAAGCCAGGAAAAGCTCTAGGTCATGACAAACTTCCAGGTGATCTTTTGAGACATGACAGGGCACTGTGGGTACCATACGTAAACTTACTTAACAATGTAGTTGCATCAGGAGCACCAGTACTTGAAACATGGACAGGAACTGAAATTGTTTTAATCTTTAGAAAGGGTGACTAGGATGAACCTGCTACTTACAGACCGATTAGCTTAATCAATACTCTGCTAAAAGTCTATGCCAAACAAGCAAACTTATTGTGTAAAGGAGTTAGCCCCTTGAAATGTGGGAATGGCTGGACCTTATATATACGTTTCTTTAGAAAATGCCGCCCCACTTCGTTTTGTTTGCTCTTAATTATAAGCAACACATCAATCTTAATTTGATATGTTAGGTATATTTATTTTTACCTTTTCTTTAAATTCTCTTTTTTTGAAAAAATCGTTGGTTCTATGTCAGAGAAACAACACAACAAATATAACACATATGTACATCAACTTATACACAACATTTACCAAAAAAAGCATTATTACATCAAAATATACAATACATTCACTATACACAACATGACTTATATATATCTATTTTAGACTGTTCCAAAAGGCAAGTATCAGTTCCTCGCCTTATTAACCATCAGTGATTTATAATGCAAAGAACAGTAGTAGACAAAGTCACGATCAACAGGAGATGTCACAAAACATTAATTCTGTGAGTCAGTGATTATTAGTATTTCAAAATTTTATCTCCGTTCTGCCAACGCGTTTCGAACTCCATACAGCAGTTATGGGTTCTCCTCAGGGCCTTGTCACTTCTATCTGCATGTGTGTAAGGAAAAGAAAACACCAAACAATGTTTCAGTGTCAATTCCCATAGCCTCAAATTATCACTCTGCTTACATTATCCTACATTTAGGGTCCATGTTACCTTTACTGTAGCTGTAGTTGTCCTGTATCTGATTCTAGGTCTTTTGAGCTGCAGTCTAAAGGATATTAACAAATCCCATTAGAGCCAAACTCAATTCTAGCCTTAAGGTCACTTTCGCAAAAACACTGCAAGACATACCTTTTAATGTCTTTTGGGTCCGTGTATGGGCGTCTCCCTATGGCTCTGTAATGCTTTTCACCTACGGGCAATGCAAAGTTGGTTTACTACTAGTGGACTCTTGTCATTTCTCAAACGTGTTAGACAGCTTATGGCTACCATCATACCTTATTCGGTTCACCGGGGGCTTTGGGAGCATCTCACTCCATGATCACCTTGTTTTATGTGCGCGGGCAACCTGTCAAGATATAACATAGAGCCCGTTCTAAATTGAATTGTTTAGATCAGGCCAGATTTTATCACGTACGCCGCATGTCCATACTGACCTTGTTAAAAACGGTCCTCTGGACTCTCGTTATGCGCGCCGCGTGATTGCTTCCGTATTGTTCTCCGGTTCATACACTGTTTAAAAGACAAACCGGAGCGCGTTTTAGATCCCCATTAGGTGGTCCAGTCTCTACGTGCACAACTCAACCCCTCTTCAGGCTCTCCTTACCTCTGTGCAGCTTGCTGTCGCTAAACCTTCCTTCACTATGGAGGGCGGCGGCCAGGTTGCCTAGTTACTTATAGCGGTCACATGACCGTTGGACTTCTGGGATTTGTAGTTTACACGGCATTTGGATCGCGTGAAGACGCGACTATATGTTATTTAGCCCTGAACGTTTCGGGAAAGCCTCACTATTCCTTTGCCCTTCCTTCATGGGGGATTGCCAGATGCCCGTGGAGCCCCACACAATTCTTCCATTACAATCTAGACACCTCAGAGAGAGTGTTCAATCCGTTTTGCGTGCTGTTAAATTTAAGAATCAGGTATGCCTCTTTTCTAAGGAGTGTGTCTTCAATGTCAATCGGACCTTTACTCCCTGATGGCACTATTGTGCATAGCACAGTCCATTTAAAGTCCATCTCACTGTGGTTTGAATCCAAAAAGTGTTGGACCATTGGAGCGCTCACCACCTTCTTTTTAATTCTTGACCTATGTTGGGTGATCCTGCTGTTGACCTGTTGTGTAGTTTTTCCTATATAAATCTTTTGACAGGCACAGACAACTGCATAGACTACGTTTCGTGTCCTGCAGTTTGAGAAACTGCTGTTTTTACATTTTACGCCCCTATGTTCAAATTCTGACCCTTCTATTGTGGACTCGCACGATATGCAGTTTCCACACTTGTGGTGCCCTTCAATTGGTTTAAGGCCCCATCTCGAGAGTAGGTCACTTTTTGGTTTCGGGGTTAGTACATCCGCTCTAATTACACATTGGCCAATGCTCTTATTTTTCTTATAAGCGAATAGCGGCCGTGGGAACGAACATTCAAGTTCCTCTAACAGATGCCAATTCTTCAGGACCATTTGCCGTACTCTATGTGTATCAGGTCCAAATGTGGTTACACATACCAACCTATCCAGGTCTCGTTTCACCTTTCGTTCAAGTAAGCACTCACGTGGGGTGTAGTGTGCCCTCTTCTTAGAATGACTTAGCAGTTTTTTGGGGTACCCTCGATTCTTCATCTCCTCGCAAAACCTTGTTGCATGTTTCTCATATTCAGTCACCTCAGAGCAGTTTCTTCGGATCCGAAGTAGCTGCCCATAAGGCAAGTTGTCCTTTAGACTGCTGGGGTGTGCACTTTGATGGTAAAGGATCGTATTTTTATCCGTCTTCTTTCTGAAGAGAGATGACTTCAAATACCCATCCGTGCAATTTATTTCAATGTCAAGAAATGTCATCTTGTCATTACTGGACTCCAATGAGAACTTAATGTCACGGTGCCTTCTATTGATCCACATATGGAAGTCCACCAACTCCGCGTGGCTCCCCTGCCACAGGAGCCACACGTCGTCGATGTATCTCAACCATTGTTTAATGTGTTTACTGAAGGGATTGTTGGAATAGATGAATCTGTTCTCATACTCCGCCATGTACAGTATGGCCATCTCCGGCGCATACGGACAGCCCATGGCCGTACCTTTGATCTGCATATAAAATCGGTCATTAAACCTGAAGTAGTTTTTCTTTAATGTTATTTCCGCTAGTTGCAGAATAAACGAGGTGGGGACTTGATGTGGCCTATCCCTCTTCTCAAGGTATAGTTCTAGCGCTTCTAGTGCCTCGCCTTGAGGAATTTGGGTGTACAAGGACGTAACGTCCATTGTCACCATCAGTTCCGTCATTGGGTCGAATTGCATTCCCTCAATTTTTAACAGAAAGTCAGTGGTGTCCTTCAGGTATGATTTTACACCACCAACAAAGGGCTTCAGAAAGAAATCTATATATTTCGAAAGTGACTCCAAACAAGACTCTCACCCAGAGACGATTGGTCGTCCTGGGGGCTCTTCCGGGTTCTTGTGAATCTTAGGTAGGAAATATAAAATGGGCGTTCTCTGGAATTTCTTTATTAAGAATTCACTTTCTTTCTGCCCCACAAATCCATCCTCCACACCACTTTGTATGATTTCACAAATTTGTCCCTGAATGGCTCTAACTGGGTCCTCAGAAAGTTCTCTGTACCACTCAACGTTGTTCACCTGTGTTGCCCCTTCTTTAAGGTATTTGTCTTTTGACCAGATGACCACCGCTCCGCCCTTATCCGCGGGTTTGATAACAACCAACAGGTCATCTTTCAAATTCTTAAGGGCTATGCGTTGACCTTTCGTAATATTTTGTTTAACATATTTCTTACTCCTCTCCAGTTTATTTATCGATGATAGCATGATCTGTTCAAACGCAACGACCTGCTTGGGGATATTTTGGTAGGGAATAAAGGTGGATTTATTCCTCAAGCCTGTTACTTCCACGTCAACAACAGGTGGTTTGTTTGCAAAAAAGGCTCTTAAGCGGATTTTTCTACAAAAGGCAATGGTTTCCAATTTGAGTCTAGTAAAATCAGTTTGCTGACTGGGAATAAATTTCAAACCTAGGTTGAGGACAGATTCCTCGTCACTGGTTAGTACTTTCGTGGATAGGTTCACTGTTGTCGATGGTGTGGGTTCTATGATTTGTAAAAGTTTCTGCGAGTGCGCATTTCCCACGGGATTTTGAATCGGGTTTTGGCCTGTTGGACTTTCTCTAAAAAAGGCCCATTCTTATTTGGATTATTACCCATTTCCTCTGAACCTGATGAGTTTGAGGACGTATCAGAGAAGGTTTTAAATCGGTTTCTTGATCGTCCCTCAAAGCTGTATAGGGCTCCACGTGACTCCGTCTGAGTATAATAATCCTCCTTGAGGAATGGGTAGGCCCTTTCTAGTGTGAATGCTTTTGAGTCCCTCTCGTATTGTGCAGATTTAGAATTGATGGTAATATCTCTGAATGTTTGGATGTCTTTATCAATTTTCTCAAGCAGTGTCTTTGCATCAGTGACCGCTGGGCTTTCCTGTAGACTTTTTGTAAGAACCTCAATTTCTTCTAGTTCCTTTACACAAAGTCTCTGGGCCGTTTCGATGGTGTGGACCATCAGATCCCGGCTACATTTGGTATTTATACCACTGAAACCTTTTTTGTATTCGCTGTCCTCCGTGAATATAACAGGGACGTTTTTAACCTGAAGACCCCATGGGATGGTCCCACCCCTGAGGTGTTTCAGGAGAAAGTGTCCGTGGAGCTCTGTCCGGATATGTTTCTTCTTAAGTCTAATAAGTTTATCCGATTCGTTCTGTTGTTGTGCGGAGGTGCTCAGAGTGATATTATCAAAAGCAGATGAGGCTATCAGGTTCTGGATGTGTGATTCTGAAAAAGACAATGTGTCTTTCTCCGACATTACCTCGGAGGGACCAGAGGGCCCCCCGCGTTTCTTATGATAAGTAGTTAGGGGACGACTTACAATACCCATGTTCTACTCTCGCGAGTGTGCACCCGCCCTAAACTTTTTGTGTAAAGGAGTTAGGCCCTTGAAATGTGGGAATGGCTGGACCTTATATATACGTTTCTTTAGAAAATGCCGCCCCACTTCGTTTTGTTTGCTCTTAATTATAAGCAACACATCAATCTTAATTTGATATGTTAGGTATATTTATTTTTACCTTTTCTTTAAATTCTCTTTTTTTGAAAAAATCGTTGGTTCTATGTCAGAGAAACAACACAACAAATATAACACATATGTACATCAACTTATACACAACATTTACCAAAAAAAGCATTATTACATCAAAATATACAATACATTCACTATACACAACATGACTTATATATATCTATTTTAGACTGGTCCAAAAGGCAAGTATCAGTTCCTCGCCTTATTAACCATCAGTGATTTATAATGCAAAGAACAGTAGTAGACAAAGTCACGATCAACAGATGTCACAAAACATTAATTCTGTGAGTCAGTGATTATTAGTATTTCTAAATTTTATCTCCGTTCTGCCGACGCGTTCTTTAGAAAATGCCGCCCCACTTCGTTTTGTTTGCTCTTAATTAAGCAGGCTATCTTATATCTGATCCTTGCATCTAGGGAAAGCCGGTAAAGTTGGATAAGATCAGGTGTGACGTGGTCACGCTTTCTTGAGCCGGTGATGAGTCTGGCAGCAGAGTTCAGAGTGGCCCTTAAAGTTCCAGTTTGGTTTTGGGCAGGCCAGCAAGGGTTGCAATTCCATAGTCTAAAAGGGAGATAACAAGAGATTGGACAGCTTGTGGCAGGTCAGAGGGTGATACGAACTGTTTGAATTTCCTTAATGTGCAGAGTCAGTGAACAGAGGGTTATCTGCTGGGGGTGGTAGACAGTGTGGAGTGTACATAATATTTTGTCTAGATTTTGAGTTCCAGGAGGACATTGGAGCCATGTATCTATCTCAAGCAGGGACAACATCTGCAGCACAGTAGCACTGTAACCTTGACTCCCCAAAATTAGCAGGGACACTAATACCTGCGCTACTATTCAGAGATGATACCATCCTCTTATCTCAAACACGGAAGAGACTACAAAAAGACTGTTAGACAGATTTAATGATTACTGCAATATAAAAGCCCTTTAAATGAACTCCAACAAGACAGAATATATGGCTATAAGACTGCACAAGTCTTTCAGGAAAAACATTACTGTCCAAAATCAACAACTGGAGAATGTGCCCATTTTTATGTATTATTGGTATCACACTAGACACTAAACTGTCCTGGAAACTTCAATTAAACCAAGCTAATACTGTATTGCTATAAAATTCCGCGGCCATTGTCAAAAAGCATCAGTCTACTATATTTAAAGCAGTGTCACCAGACTTAGAGGTCTACAAATAATGGGCCCAAACAGGAATTGTGGTGGGGGTATAACATGGGCATACTCACCACCGGCAAAAAAAAAATGTGTAAGCTGTTACTCCACCTACCTAATCGTACATCAATGGCACCAGTGTACTATGATATCGGCATCAAGAGAATAGAATATTAAGCTGCATTGGACTTCTACTATTTTGGGTCAGTTTATGGACCTCACAAGAACTTGCAAAGAGGGTCTAAGGGGTTTTGGGAGCTAGATAGCAACGTTACATTCCCCTGGCTTCATCACACTCAGACCTGGTTTAATAAACAGGGTCTGAGTTGTTTGTGGGGTGCCCCCAATCAACTTGCCGCCCACTCAAAGAAGGTTTTGAAATATTCTTACTGGGAATATGTACTAATTAGCGTTCATATTAATCCCAGAGTAGGTAGGTTTACAACACCATTTTTTAGTGTTAAACCGCTCCTCGGTTTAGAGCCTTAGTTTGACAATGAACACTCACAGTTGCCAAAATATTTATATATGTAGTGCCGTTTTGATATTCTCCATATTAAATCTAATATGATTTGATGGTCATCTGGCACTACTGTTGAGGGGGAGGCCCACTGCACACTATACACTTTAAAAATGGAAGAAAAAAGAAAAAAACCTTGTGCATATTCTTTTGTCCAGCATACACCGCCCGAGAAAGAAATGGATTAAGCCAATGTGCCGCAAAATGGGGACTAGGCAACTCTTAATAGCTTTAGGAATCCTAAAAACAGATATGTCCCAGCTTACAGTTTTTCAAACTTATATGACACCTTTTTGCTGTAAACTTAGTACTCATGAAAAAAGGCTTGACATTTTATAGATTAGATTGAATATGATTGTTTTATGCTATTATCTGTTATATTGCTATTTAGTTTTCAAGAACTTGCGAGGGATCATAATCATTTTAAGATTAATACTTGCCATATTGTATAGTCTTATATGTTGTAGAAATAACAGTTGTTTTGATGATGATATTTACTGTCCAGCAATCTATTGGGCTATCAGCCAGAGAAAATATGAAATACTGTTTATTAAGCATTGAGTAAAGGCTAGATTTGCCTATGAATCGTTTAAATCTTTAGTGCCATCCCCTATAGAACCATTGACAGCAGATGGTCCGGAGTCTCATGCTCATTTTGTTAAGAACTCCCAACACAGATATAATCTGACACATTTTAGATTGAATATTGAGCACGTTTTCGTTGCTTGTCCTAACTGTGACACTCTGCTTATGAACAACTTAGTATGTCCATGTGATGATTCTTCAGAACAAAGCACATAGCACTTTGTGTTCTTTTATAAATGTAATCCTGCTGCCAGGAAACTTTATTTAATACCAATATTACCAGTAGCTGCTGCTACCGGATGGGGGTGGTGAGACGCGGGGGTGGGAGGGAAGGAATGGGAAAAAAAAGAAAAGGACTTACCTTGAATCGCCGGCCGCCGCCTCTCCTCCGCCATTTTCCTCTTCGGCTTCCTTCTTCCTGTCTCCAGTTCCGACCGGCAGCAGGAAGCACCTGGGCACACAGGCTCCCCATGAGCCAATCACAATGCTGCATTGCAGTGAAGTTATTGGTTTGAGCGCCGTGGTTCGGCGCTTGTTAGGGGACAGAGAGCTTGTGCATGTTCTTCACCAGGCTGTGTAATGCAGCCTGATGGGCAACATGCAAAGTGTGCATGACTGTTTGGACGGTCCAAGAGAGTAGTAATGAAAATGTTTTCGCTATCTTTGCTTGTGTAATATTCTATGTAAGTTATCATTCGCTGCACCATTATATGTTTGGCCACCATTTTGAACCATGATCGAAAAGAATCCTTGCTTTTTCTAGAAACGGCCCATGGTAAGTTTCGTTTCTCCAAGGTTGGCCCTTACTTTGCTAATGAATACACTGTTTTTAATAGTGCATACCTTTCCCACTAGATAGAGGCCTTCTCCCACCAGTCTGGTGGCAGGCAGGGACAAAGTGACCTTGGGTAGGAGATAGTGTGTGCCCGGCCTCAGAGTCAAAACCTATCCTTCTGTACTTCTTTGTTAAGCTGCATCTGTCAGTAAAATTCCATTATGGGCGTGCTTTCATTGGTTCTGAATTGTACATTATGTATCTCCATGTTTGCTGATGTCAGTCCTCTCTGCAGCACCCCTAAGAAACTGAAGCAATACCAAACTGGATGATGGACGGAGCGTTTGAGCAAATCAAACACTCACCCCCAGTCAACTGATCTGGGTTTAATCTATCACCATTCTTTTGCTCACTTCCCCACCCCAGTTCAGACATGGCCATATGCAAATCAGTCTGACCCTGTGCCTCGTAGGAACAGTCCAGCCCGAACTGCCAAGCCATGTCTTCCCTGGACCGGAAACAAGCATCCTGGGAACAGTTTCGGATTCATAATCCTCATCAGCAAGGCTATCTTGAATCCAGTGGTAGAGTGACCAAGGGACCCCTATCAGGGCATACCCTGCCAACTTAGGGCGAACAAAGCGATACCAAAGGGGATGATTGACGGAGCGTTTGAGCAAATCAAACACTCACCCCCAGTCAACTGATCTGGGTTTAATCCATTTTATCAACTCTCTCATCACTCCCTATGTCCCCAACCGTTCCCTCCGCTCCTCTAATCAGTTCCTCTCCAATGTACCTCGGTTCCGTAAATCCAAAACCGGAGGCACCAGATTCTCTGTTTTGGGTCCCTCCTTTTGGAATAGTCTCCCTCTACCAATCAGATCCATTATCATTTATTCCCAATTCCGTAAGGCCTTAAAAACCCACCTGTTCTCCACTGCTATTCCTGCTAAACAGATCTGGCTTCCCCTGTCTCCCTCAGCTCCCCACCTCTAGCGCCAGGAAGCCGCTTGGTCACAGTGCGCTCTATTAAGAACCTTTTTCATTTCATTTCAATCCATCACCATTCTTTAGCTCACTCCACCACCCCAGTTCAGACATGACCATATGCAAATCAGTCTGACCCTGTGCCTCATGGGAACAGTCCAGCCCGAACTGCCAAGCCATGTCTTCCCTGGACCGGAAACAAGCATCCTGGTACTGTTTCAGATTCATAATCCTCATCAGCCAGGCTATCTTGAATCCAGTGCTAGAGTGAGCCAGGGACCCACGTCTGGGCATACCCTGCCAACTTATGGTGAACAAAGCGATACCAAAGGGGATGATGGACGGAGCGTTTGAACAAATCAAACACTCTCCCCTAGTCAACTGATCTGGGTTTAATCCATCACCATTCTTTAGCTCACTCCACCACCCCAGTTCAGACATGGCCATATGCAAATCAGTCTGACCCTGTGCCTCATGGGAAGAGTCCAGCCCAAACTGCCAAGCCATGTCTTCCCTTGACAGGAAACAAGCATCCTGGGACCGGTTTCTCATTCATAACCCTCATCAGCCAGGCTATCTTGAATCCAGTGGTAGATTGAGCAAGGGACCCACGTCTGGGCATATCCTGCCAACTTAGGGCGAACAAAGCGATACCCCTTTGGTATCGCTTTGTTCCCCCTAAGAGACTGGGCAGACGGAGCTCCGCTCGAGTGTACCTGAAAAAACATATATTGGTTTGTATTCTCTACTGCCTGACCAACTCTTCATTTGGGATTGGAAGGCTGAGAGGTGGTCATGTGTGACCCGGTTCACCCTAAATGGGCCCCTTCCTTCAGTTGGCACCCATAAGGGACTCCTTCGGGTGAGTG
Organism: Lissotriton vulgaris; assembly: GCF_964263255.1. Lineage (NCBI taxonomy): Eukaryota > Metazoa > Chordata > Amphibia > Caudata > Salamandridae > Lissotriton > Lissotriton vulgaris. The sequence continues at coordinate 1,254,392,657 of NC_141685.1, read as the reverse complement.
ACCCATTACCTCCCGCGGACGGGTGGGGAGGTCGGACCAGCGTCGGTCGGATGGACGGATCAGGGATCCCTGCATGAGAGAGTTCCTGTACTCGCAGCTTCCCCTTATGACCCCCGACTGGAGTCTGAACGGCAAAACCCTGGGATCTGACCGTTTGGTCCGAAGAGTCAGCAGTTTACAATCAATTCCTTTGACCTGCATATATCAGGTGAGTTTGTTTTAGTTCTTTGATGATAGGATACCATTTTGGTTTGTATTTGATACAGTATGAGGACCGGCTTTGGGATTGAAGCACTTGAAATTGCTTTGCCGAGCAAAATAACGAATTTGGACCCTTTTTGAAAATGCCTGGAATTAATCGATTCTTGGTTTCTTGTTGTTGTTTCTGTTCTGCAGATGCTCGATTAGAAAAAGCTCAGCTGGCACCTCCAGAAGGCACTCCTAATTTTGATATGTATGCGAAACATGGTATTAGCCCAATTATGTTTAGGAAATTACGGTGGACATATACGGAGGACAATACCGAGTTGCAATGGCCGTTGAAGGACAACTTTGATGAACAAAAAATTGGGTTTTTACAGGAAAAATTATTTGCGACAAAAAGTAGGCAGTCTATGTTTGATTCTCTACGAATGTGGCAGAAGGAGGCTAAACAGAGATGATTAAAGATGGAAAAGGAGAAACGAAAGGGAAGAATGCAAACATTGACTTAGAAAGCTGTTGCACATGATAGAGAGAAACAGGAGATAGGGATAGAACGAGAAGATAGGAGGTTTCGATTGAATATTAATAAATCTTATGTGGCCCAAGAAGAAAAAGATTACCTCATGGGGAAGTAATTAGATAATAGGCCCCTACCCCCATACGTCCCGCAAAGAATATATCCCACTGTTCAATCGTCCTCACAACCGTCTGTTACTTCTGCTGTCTCTGTCCCTGCATCTACTGCTGCTTTTTCGACGGCCATGGCATCAGCTTCTTCTCTTCTTTCTCTTCCTTCTGCTTCCTTGCCGTCTGCAGCAACTGTCTCTATTAGCACCCCCTCCAAGCTCATTGTTTAAGCATCTTTCTCGCCAGCTTTTTCCCCTGAGACCCAGCCCTTAGCATTGTTGATACCTGTCACTCCGGTTGCCTCACCTTCCTTGGTATTTTATCCTCCGGTTTCCTTGAGTGATGGCACTCCTGTGCGCGGGTTTGGAGACGGAGATTGGAAAGACTTTAAAGAGTGCATGGATCCGTATGTGCGATCTGAAGTGGGTGATGCAGAGAAAAAGGTAGTGGCTAACCAGGCCGTGCAGTGAGCCCGAAACCCGATTTACGGTGTGGAATATGATGAAAGATTATGAGCCCTTTGTACAACGGCATGCCCATAAGCATATGTCTGCTCCTCTGATTAATCTTTGGGAGCAGTGTTTCACAGATCCAGCCCACAGATTTGATATGATATTAAAGATCAAGTATATGTCACTAATATGAGGCCTGATCACGTTTTTGGCAGTATTACGACCTTGATTGCTTACTGGGATAGGCCACCCCAGTATCTCAGTTTCCGATGTGGGATGTTCATCCTATATATCATCCCAAAATACCAGAGTTAACGAGGCACAGTATTGTCACTTGACCAGGTGTAGAGGCCCGTTTCCAAGAACAATGGGTTTGTACTCCATGGAAAAGGAGTGAAGTTTTGTCTCTTAAGACTCAGTTACATGATCTTAGGAAAAATCCTACTTCATATTATACAGAATTGACTGAAGCTGCCTCTTCAACAGTAATGACGCTTGCGGATATTGAAATGTTCTTTGATTTACTGGTTCCGGTTGATATTTGGAAATAAGTGCATACACTGGATCATGTTGTGGAATTGGGTGGTACCTGGGATCAAATTAAAGTATGGGATCAGGAGAGGAAGCCCGGTGAGAAGTCTAAGGCAGAGATACTTGCTTTGGCAGGTCGCATTATCACGTATATGTATTCTCATATTCCACCAAAAAAGGTTGATTGGGGCAAATTATCTGCTGTCATCTGAAGAAAGATGAGAGTGTGTCTGATTTTTTCAATCAGTTTGAAGATGTGTTTCTGGGTTATAGTGGGCAGGATTTGTCTATTGAGGGAGGTGTTCAGTTGTTTGTTAATAGATTTGTTTCCAATTTGCTTCCTGAAATAGTGACTCGATTGCAGGCTTCTGAAAGCACTTGGTCTACCTCTTCCCTTTCTGTTATTTTGAATATGGTGCAGTATTATGAACACAGGGAAAATGTGGATATGGAGAGAACGGAGAAGAAGCATAAGGTTTTGAAGATGAAGGTGTTGTTGCAGCAGGCTTATAGAGGGAATGGTAGACGATGTGGTGGTTTGACCTGACAGCTTCCAAGCACTAGCAGCCTGCCTAATACTACGCCTTTAGGGTGTTTTCACTCCGTTTGATTTGGAGCGATAACAGAAGTCATGTTATTGCCAAGGTCATTCAGCTTATTTGCAATGGTTTGCACATAAAACAAATGTTTCATGCTGCAAACCAACCACAGTCAGCTGGTTTGGTTGAGAAGTACAATGGTACTCTCAAACTGAAATTGGCAAAGGTTCAGGAGACAACAGGGTTGCAGTGGCCTGATGCTTTTCCATTAGGTCTTTTGTCGACAAGACCAACAGCACACTCTAGGACAAGATTTTCACTGTACGAGGTCATGCTTGAATGCCCGGCAAATGTCTGGGGTGTCTATCGCCCATGGTGGTTCTCAGATATTGAGTATCCGTTATTGATTGATTACCTTTACCACTTAATTGAAAATTTGCGTTCTATTCACAAACAGATCCAGGAAGCCCTACCAGATATACCAGAGGGGCCCGGACATGATATCCAGCGTGGAGAGTTGGTCCTCATGCACAACTTCCAGTGGAAGAAGAGTTTGGGGCCGCGGTGGAAGGGACCGGAACAGTCCCTACTATCCATGTGGACCACTGTGAAGGTTGCCAGCCAAATGAACTGGGTGCACTCTACCCACTGCTGCAGGATAACCTTGTCCTTGCCCTATGACCACTGGGTGAGGGAAGGCATTGGGAACTCTGAGTGTGAGAAGGTACCCCTGTTCGTCCCCTTTAGTGATGCTAGGCTGACTTGGACCCAAACGGATTTGGAGAATGAGGTAGTGTTAAATGCAGCGGTCCCCCCTGAAATACAAGCTATTAAGGAGCCGCTGTTTGTTTATCCAATGGTGCCTGTGGCTGCCAGGTACAATTTGCGTCCTCGGTTGAGGAACGGTGCACAAAAGGAGAAGTCAGATTAGCTAGGGATGGACTGCCTAAGTCAGGTATACTTTACCATAGTACTGACAAAATTAGTCCATGTTGTTGTGAGACATGTGCACTGTTTTGAACATTGGACAGAATAAATTGAAATGTATTCCTTTGGGGTACATTATCCTGGTCGCCGTGGGATACATCAAGAGCTTAGGATGGAGCAAGCTCCAACGCCCATGCTCAAGAGCGCCAACGTATTGATGAACAATAGGAGCCTTTACCAGTGAGGCTATGACGGACACTGGGAGCACTTACCTTTATGATCATTTTTGTTGCATTTCTCTCCTTGCTTAATCATGCATCCCTTTGGTTGGCCTGTTGCTGAGGAGGAACATCCATTTGCACCACCGTGTTCAATGGGGTTGGTCGACAGAGTAAAATAGTTTTCATACTAATTGTTGTGATTGCACTAGCGACAATATTTGGAATATCTTGATTTCTAGAGGAAAAATTACCTATACATTCTTTGGTAGGCACTATTACCCCCCCCCCCCCCCCCCACCCCCCTAGCACATTTTTGTTACTCTAGCCCCCCACAAAGAAGCGCATACACTGTCTAACACGGACAATGTATTTATGCAAATGTTGCATCATGCTCATTATATACCCAATACAAATAATTGTTGGGTTTGTGGGTTGCTCCCTTCTGTCACTCATGAAAGCAATATCTTGTTGTCAATGCCAATGTCATGTATGGGTAGCTACGAGGGTTTGTATCAATAGTTTCAGCTGGTGTACTTCCAATTCCCTCTTTTTTCTTTGGGTATGACATTCACTGATTCTTATACTATGCATGAATGTGTACACTTCTATCAAGGGTTTACCCCCATAGGACCAGCAGTACAAGGAACTCTAGGGACTCTGTCCTCAAAGTCATGTGTGAACACGTACTGTAAAGTGAAGTGCAATGCCTAGTTTAGAATGGAAATGGCTGTTGTCCAATGGTTTAACACATCAAAACATGGTATTAGCCCAATTATGTTTGGGACATTACGGTGGAAATATACGGAGGACAATGCCGAGTTGCAATGGCCGTTGAAGGACAATTTTGATGAACAAAAAATTGGGTTTTTACAGGAAACATTATTTGCGACAAAAAGTAGGCAGTCTATGTTTGATTCTCTACGAATGTGGCAGAAGGAGGCTAAACAGAGATGATTAAAGATGGAAAAGGAGAAACGAAAGGGAAGAATGCAAACATTGACTCAGAAAGCTGTTGCACATGATAGAGAGAAACAGGAGATAGGGATAGAACAAGAAGATAGGAGGTTTTGATTGAATATTAATAAATCTTATGTGGCCCAAGAAGAAAAAGATTACTTCATGGGGAAGTAATTAGATAATAGGCCCCTACCCCCATACGTCCCACAAAGAATATATCCCACTGTTCCATCGTCCTCACAACCGTCTGTTACTTCTGCTGTCTCTGTCCCTGCATCTACTGCTGCTTTTTCGACGGCCATGGCATCAGCTTCTTCTCTTCTTTCTCTTCCTTCTGCTTCCTTGCCGTCTGCAGCAACTGTCTCTATTAGCACCCCCTCCAAGCTCATTGTTTAAGCATCTTTCTCGCCAGCTTTTTCCCCTGAGACCCAGCCCTTAGCATTGTTGATACCTGTCACTCCGGTTGCCTCACCTTCCTTGGTATTTTATCCTCCGGTTTCCTTGAGTGATGGCACTCCTGTGCGCGGGTTTGGAGACGGAGATTGGAAAGACTTTAAAGAGTGCATGGATCCGTATGTGCGATCTGAAGTGGGTGATGCAGAGAAAAAGGTAGTGGCTAACCAGGCTGTGCAGTGAGCCCAAAACCCGATTTACGGTGTGGAATGTGATGAAAGATTATGAGCCCTTTGTACAACGGCATGCCCTTAAGCATATGTCTGCTCCTCTGATTAATCTTTGGGAGCAGTGTTTCACAGATCCAGCCCACAGATTTGATATGATATTAAAGATCAAGTATATGTCACTAATATGAGGCCTGATCACGTTTTTGGCAGTATTACAACCTTGATTGCTTACAGGGATAGGCCACCCCAGTATCTCAGTTTCCGATGTGGGATGTTCATCCTATATATCATCCCAAAATACCAGAGTTAACGAGGCACAGTATTGTCACTTGACCAGGTGTAGAGGCCCGTTTCCAAGAACAATGGGTTTGTACTCCATGGAAAAGGAGTGAAGTTTTGTCTCTTAAGACTCAGTTACATGATCTTAGGAAAAATCCTACTTCATATTATACAGAATTGACTGAAGCTGCCTCTTCAACAGTAATGACGCTTGCGGATATTGAAATGTTTTTTGATTTACTGGTTCCGGTTGATATTTGGAAATAAGTGCATACACTGGATCATCTTGTGGAATTGGGTGGTACCTGGGATCAAATTAAAGTATGGGATCAGGAGAGGAAGCCCAGTGAGAAGTCTAAGGCAGAGATACTTGCTTTGCCAGGTCGCATTATCACGTATATGCATTCTCTTATTCCACCTGTTAGAACTGGGGGTCTCTAGTTGGCAGAGGTAGGTACCACTGTCCAAATAGGGACCCTTGCTTCTAGTCAGGGCAAGGAGATAACCCTCTTAGATAACCCCTGCTCGCCCTCAAGGTAGCTTGGCCTGAGCAGTCTAGGCTAACCAGAGGCAATGCGTTAAGTATTTGTACCAACACTCACAGTAACACAGTGAAAACACCACAAACTGATTCCACAACAGTTTAGAAAAATAAAGATATTTATTCTAAAACTACACAAGACCAAAACGTCAAAAATCCAACACACAGTTCAAGGATATGGTTTCAAAAGCGTTCTTCAGGTTGTAAGCAAAGTTCTTTAAGTTGCGATCAAATAATCCACAGATGCGTGAAAAGTTCACAGTTGCGTCACGTTGACTCACAGTACCTTTTAGATGCAACAAAGTTCCACAAGCAGGAAGCTGGTGCGGTGGAAACAAGCGATACGTTACTCCTGAGACCCTGGGGAGGCGATGCGACAGCCCCGCTGCAGCAGCGGGCGTGTGGCGACGAATCCGGTCTGTATGGGGAGGAAGGCAGCTTGCGTAGATTCCGGTGCGTAGGTTCCGTGGGAAGTCTGTTCTCGCAAAGGCACGATGCGATGATCTCGTAGGGGCTGCGACGATCTCCGGGGCGACGATGCGCGGTCCAGAGGTGATCCTCTCACTCGCAGCTCCTCGGTGAGATGGTTCTGCGACGATGTTCGCAGCGACGTGATGCGGTCCGCAAGCAAGCGGTGCGGCGATCTCACCCAGACGACAGGCTCTGCGACAACACTCGCAGCGATGTTCGATTCTCCCGCACCGGTCTGGTGCGTCCCGCAAATGACGGGTGCGACGGCTCCGGCAGCGATGTCAGGCGCTGCGCCGATCTCGACCTTCGTAGCGGCGGGAAACTTCTCGCACTGTCGGGGATACTCTCCGCAAGCGAGCGATACAACACTTTTCAGCTTTCACAAGTTTCTCAGCTTAGTCTCAAGCTTCCCAGCTCAGGTTCAACTTCTAGAGGCCCCACAACTGGATCAAGCACTCTACGAAGGACAGAACTCTCTCAGCAGAGTTCAGGGAGACTGGGGGTGAAGTCCTTTTGTTCCTGGGACTGCTGAAACAGGGAGCCAGCTCTTCTCAGGCCCTTGGAGATTCCTTACAAGACAGGGGACACAGCTCACAGCAAAGTCCTTCCCCTGTCCTTGGCAGCAAAGCAACAGCAGGTCAGTCCAGCAGAGCAACAGCAGGACAGTCTTCCTTCTTCCACGTCAGCTTTCTCCTTGGCAGAGGTTCCTTCTTGTTTTCCAGGATGATCTAATTTTCTGTTGTCAGGGGTCCTGTACTTATACCCCTACAGCCTTTGTTCTCTCTGTGCATGTGGGCCCTGAGCCCGGTCTGAACCTGTTCTGGGTGGATCCTGAGCACTTTGTTTTGCTGGCTGCATCTTTCCTTTCAGAGTGAGGGGCAGGGTCCTCAGCCGCCCCGCAGGAGGTGGAGCCAGCATTGTGGCAGGCAGGCACAGCCCTATTCAGCCCAGGTGCTAACTCCGCCCACCACTCAGGTAGCAATTGCATTCATTCAGCCTAGTGCTGACTCATCCAGCCTCCGGGGGAATTCCCCAACCCCTGTCACTCACAAACCAGACAGTCAATACACAAACAGGCCCAGGCACACAGAAGGGTCAGACAAGAGAACAGCAACTTTCTAAAAGTGCTGTTCTCAAACACAGGATCTAAAAACCACCTTTCCTAAAAGATGCGTTATTAAATTCTGAGTTCAGGGATACTAGATACTTATGTCCTATCTTGTTCCTATGGTAAGAAATGCTGTTAACCACTGTAGCCAGCATCCCCCATGTTAACCTATGGAGCAAGATAGCCTTACAATAGTGAAAACGAAAATGGCTGTAATTCACTACCAGAGCATGTCACCTGCACTAGTACATGCTCTACCTTTCACATACACGGCACCCTGCCCAGGGGGGTACCTTAGGCCTTCCATAGGGGTGACTGATGTGCACGAAAAGGGAAGGGTCAGCGGGGACGCGGACCAGGAGGACATGGCAGTTCTAAACTGCCCGTAGGCGCTGCAGTGGCAGGCCCGAGACACCATTTTAGAGCTACTCTTGTGGGTGGCACAATCAGTGCTGCAGGCCCACTAGTAGCATTTGTCATCACCGGCCCTGGCACACCCAGTGCACTTTACTAGGGACTTCATGGTGATACAAATATGCCAAACATGAATATCCAATCAAAATAACAATTTACATAGGGAGCATATGCACTTTAGCACTGATCAGCAGTGGTAAAGTGCGCAGAGTCCTATTGCCAACAGCCACGGGTCAGGAAAAATAAGGGAGGAAGAAGCAAAAAAGTTTGGGGATGACTCTGCAAAAAGGGACAGTTCCAACACAACCCCCTTCCAGCCTAAAGCCAGGGTAGACCAAACGATACCTCAATGGGATTCCCTGCTTAAGGCGATAGAACACGGAACCTGGCCCAAACAGCAGGGCACATTTCCTGTTCTACGCCATCCTGAACCTAGTTGTATCACTCTATCCATACTCTCAGGGTCCACCAAGCCAATCCATGTGGAACCCTTCACCTCACCTGTGGACACCACCTGTGCAGCACCTAACCTTAATTTCCTCACAGATGTGTCCCAACAGACCAACAGCAAGCCACAGTTACCACCAACAGTGATCAGGGATGAGACCCAGGCCTCCTGCCTCTCATGGCTCTCAAACCCCTGTGGCATCAGAGGATGGGGGCAGTAGCCCCAGGTGCTTGGCACCCTTTGTCCACTCTCTCTCATGTCAGTTCAGGTCTGACACTCTGGCACTGACTCACCAGTCCCAGACCTTTATCCGGCGGCTGGACAGGAGGCTGAGGTGGGCTTCCCCACACCTGGTCCTCCTCTTCCCTGGGGCTCTCTACCCTCCCACCTGGAGCGGTACCCCCTTCTAGAATAGTCAGGGCACCTGTGGCAGGTACCCTGCACCATCCACCCACCAGTTCAGGGGTTCTATCCTGCAACTGGTATTCCAGGTCAGGGGGGACAACCCGGACCTGGCCCTCAAACCTAGGCTCCAACGCCCCCAGGTCAGACAACACCTGAACCTGGCTTCCCCACCCGGGGACCAGCCCCTGCGGTGGAACACTTGCCTGGCATGCCAGGACTTCTGGGGACTCACATAGTACCCCCTTGAGGGTGACACACAACTCATGTGTCCTGTGACCGTCTGCCTGGCGCAGATCTCCCAGCCCCTGTCCACCTGACAGTGCGGGAAGATCCCCCAGGACAGAAGTGGTGTCACCATGGTCACTCCTGGGAGACTCAGCCCTTCCGACTGGTCCCTGACCCACTGGTTCACCCACTGGGGACTCCTTCCCCCTCTCACCCCTCAGTCTGGACTTCTGTACCCTCCCAAATGGAGCGGCACTGCCAAACACCAGAACTGATGGAGGCCTGGTTACAGGCACTCCCCGTTCAACAGACACTGGAAGATCCTCCTCAAATGGCCTACAAGTACAGTCTAGGTCCCCATCCTGGTGCTCCCTTAAGGAACCCTCCAGGCCCTGAGACTGGGTTTCGGGCACCGTGAGACACACCGTCCCACACTCATTCCTTCTCCACTGAGACCGGACATGAGCCCCTACACCCCTCCCATTACACTGGGACCTAACCGGGCTATACTGGACCTCTTCTACCTCACAGGTCCGGAAGATATCTAAGCCACTCCTTTTGGGATCACTCCCCAATGCCTCCTCAGACTCTCTGGAATTCACCCAGAGGTCTGCCTCCAACGCAAGCTCTCTGGGGTCAGAGAACTCACACTCCACCGGGTGTTGGCATAGCTCTGGAAAACAGGGACTTAAAATATGCTCTCCATCAAATGAATCACACAGCCCCCCACAGTTGTTAACCAAGCTACCCTTTGCCTCACCCTCCAGTGCATCACACAAGCACCCCACACCACTCTCCTGAGACTGGCAAGACAGTATCTGACTGTCTCTGTCACACATCCCGCACTCTTCTGGCTGGTCTTCACTCACACACACCAAGGTTTCTACCACGGGGGAACCCCTCTCCCTGTACCTCTCATCTAGAGTCCGAAGAGTGTACTTCCCACCACTAGGAATATGGTCCCCTGTGCCAGTCCCCCAATCTACTTCAGGGACACTGCACTCCACTGGAACTACATCATAAACCTGAACCCCCTGGTGTATATCGACCCCCTCCCTCAAGTCAGGCGCCACATCTCTGGGTGTTTGTACCTTTCTCTCAGCACTGGAAACTATAATCTTGCTGCCACCATCGGAGCTGGACTCCACCTCCAACTCAGCAAAGCTCCTCTCTTGAGCTACCCATGTTTCTTCTTCAGCTGAGAGCCTCATGGCCTCACGCCTCTTGAGCTCTATCTCAAGCTTCCTCATTTGTAATTCATGGGCCAAGGACAATTTCAATTCCTCCAGGGCACGGGCATGTTTGCTCTCCTCCGCTGCCCTTTCCATTTGCTTCATCTTCATTTCAAGCCTCAACATTTCTAATTTATGATCTCTAGCCCTTTGGTTTTCCTCCAACTCCTCTGGGAAAAAACTTTCAGCTGAATGGTTGCTGCCAGCCCTTGAGGCTGCTCTGGACACAGGCAGATCCTGTGGCCTGAAACCATCCCTCTGTGCATCCTCATCCACTTCTGCATCATCTGTCTCCCCAGCCTTTTTGGTCTCCCACCAGGCCCTTAAGGCCTCCTGTAGCTCCTCCTTCTTGGAGCGGCGCTTCATGGGGCATCCAAAGTTCCTGTAGAACTGCCTGAGTTGACCTACTTTGTAATCACTTAACATTTCAATATCAAACTCCAGTTCTGCAACATCACTTGCTGGTTTACCATTCTGAGACATGATGCTTGGATTCTTTCAGGGTTACGATCAAAAATAGAACCAAAAATAAAAAATGTAGTATGCGGTGGCGTAGTGGTCTGCACTCACTAGTGATGTACACCAATTACTGTGGGTCAAGTACAAATACAAGTTCAAATCCCACCGCCTGACCACCAATGTTAGAACTGGGGGTCTCTAGTTGGCAGAGGTAGGTACCACTGTCCAAATAGGGACCCTTGCTTCTAGTCAGGGCAAGGAGATAACCCTCTTAGATAACCCCTGCTCGCCCTCAAGGTAGCTTGGCCTGAGCAGTCTAGGCTAACCAGAGGCAATGCGTTAAGTATTTGTACCAACACTCACAGTAACACAGTGAAAACACCACAAACTGATTCCACAACAGTTTAGAAAAATAAAGATATTTATTCTAAAACTACACAAGACCAAAACGTCAAAAATCCAACACACAGTTCAAGGATATGGTTTCAAAAGCGTTCTTCAGGTTGTAAGCAAAGTTCTTTAAGTTGCGATCAAATAATCCACAGATGCGTGAAAAGTTCACAGTTGCGTCACGTTGACTCACAGTACCTTTTAGATGCAACAAAGTTCCACAAGCAGGAAGCTGGTGCGGTGGAAACAAGCGATACGTTACTCCTGAGACCCTGGGGAGGCGATGCGACAGCCCCGCTGCAGCAGCGGGCGTGTGGCGACGAATCCGGTCTGTATGGGGAGGAAGGCAGCTTGCGTAGATTCCGGTGCGTAGGTTCCGTGGGAAGTCTGTTCTCGCAAAGGCACGATGCGATGATCTCGTAGGGGCTGCGACGATCTCCGGGGCGACGATGCACGGTCCAGCGGTGATCCTCTCACTCGCAGCTCCTCGGTGAGATGGTTCTGCGACGATGTTCGCAGCGACGTGATGCGGTCCGCAAGCAAGCGGTGCGGCGATCTCACCCAGACGAAATGCTCTGCGACGACACTCGCAGCGATGTTCGATTCTCCCGCACCGGTCTGGTGCGTCCCGCAAACGAAGGGTGCGACGGCTCCGGCAGCGATGTCAGGCGCTGCGCCGATCTCGACCTTCGTAGCGGCGGGAAACTTCTCGCACTGTCGGGGATACGCTCCGCAAGCGAGCGATACGACACTTTTCAGCTTTCACAAGTTTCTCAGCTTAGTCTCAAGCTTCCCAGCTCAGGTTCAACTTCTAGAGGCCCCACAACTGGATCAAGCACTCTACGAAGGACAGAACTCTCTCAGCAGAGTTCAGGGAGACTGGGGGTGAAGTCCTTTTGTTCCTGGGACTTCGGAAACAGGGAGCCAGCTCTTCTCAGGCCCTTGGAGATTCCTTACAAGACAGGGGACACAGCTCACAGCAAAGTTCTTCCCCTCTCCTTGGCAGCAAAGCAACAGCAGGTCAGTCCAGCAGAGCAACAGCAGGACAGTCTTCCTTCTTCCACGTCAGCTTTCTCCTTGGAAGAGGTTCCTTCTTGTTTTCCAGGATGATCTAATTTTCTGTTGTCAGGGGTCCTGTACTTATACCCCTACAGTCTTTGTTCTCTCTGTGCATGTGGGCCCTGAGCCCAGTCTGAACCAGTTCTGGGTGGATCCTGAGCACTTTGTTTTGCTGGCTGCATCTTTCCTTTCAGAGTGAGGGGCAGGGTCCTCAGCCGCCCCGCAGGAGGTGGAGCCAGCATTGTGGCAGGCAAGCACCGCCCTATTCAGCCCAGGTGCTAACTTCGCCCACCACTCAGGTAGCAATTGCATTCATTCAGCCTAGTGCTGACTCATCCAGCCTCCGGGGGAATTCCCCAACCCCTGTCGCTCACAAACCAGACAGTCAATACACAAACAGGCCCAGGCACACAGAAGGGTCAGACAAGAGAACAGCAACTTTCTAAAAGTGCTGTTCTCAAACACAGGATCTAAAAACCACCTTTCCTAAAAGATGCGTTATTAAATTCTGAGTTCAGGGATACTAGATACTTATGTCCTATCTTGTTCCAATGGGAAGAAATGCTGTTAACCACTGTAGCCAGCATCCCCCATGTTAACCTATGGAGCAAGATAGCCTTACAATAGTGAAAACGAAAATGGCTGTAATTCACTACCAGAGCATGTCACCTGCACTAGTACATGCTCTACCTTTCACATACACGGCACACTGCCCAGGGGGGTACCTTGGGCCTTCCATAGGGGTGACTGATGTGCAGGAAAAGGGAAGGGTTCGGCCTGGTCAGCGGGGACGCGGACCAGGAGGACATGGCAGTTCTAAACTGCCCGTAGGCGCTGCAGTGGCAGGCCCGAGACACCATTTTAGAGCTACTCTTGTGGGTGGCACAATCAGTGCTGCAGGCCCACTAGTAGCATTTGTCATCACCGGCCCTGGCACACCCAGTGCACTTTACTAGGGACTTCATGGTGATACAAATATGCCAAACATGAATATCCAATCAGAATAACAATTTACATAGGGAGCATATGCACTTTAGCACTGATCAGCAGTGGTAAAGTGTGCAGAGTCCTATTGCCAACAGCCACGGGTCAGGAAAAATAAGGGAGGAAGAAGCAAAAAAGTTTGGGGATGACCCTGCAAAAAGGGCTAGTTCCAACACCACCAAAAATGGTTGATTGGGGCAAATTATCTGCTGTCATCTGAAGAAAGATGAGAGTGTGTCTGATTTTTTCAATCAGTTTGAAGATGTGTTTCTGGGTTATAGAGGGCAGGATTTGTTTATTGAGGGAGGTGTTCGGTTGTTTGTTAAGAGATTTGTTTCCAATTTGCTTCCTGAAATAGTGACTCGATTGCAGGCTTCTGAGAGCACTTGGTCTACCTCTTCCCTTTCTGTTATTTTGAATATGGTGCAGTATTATGAACACAGGGAAAATGTGGATATGGAGAGAACGGAGAAGAAGCATAAGGTTTTGAAGATGAAGGTGTTGTTGCAGCAGGCTTATAGAGGGAATGGTAGACGATGTGGTGGTTTGACCTGGCAGCTTCCAAGCACTAGCAGGCTGCCTAATACTACGCCTTTAGGGTGTTTTCACTCCGTTTATTTGGAGCGATAACAGAAGTCATGTTATTGCCAAGGTCATTCAGCTTATTTGCAATGGTTTGCACATAAAACAAATGTTTCATGCTGCAAACCAACCACAGTCAGCTGGTTTGGTTGAGAAGTACAATGGTACTCTCAAACTGAAATTGGCAAAGGTTCAGGAGACAACAGGGTTGCAGTGGCCTGATGCTTTCCATTAGGTCTTTTGTCGACAAGACCAACAGCACACTCTAGGACAAGATTTTCACTGTACGAGGTCATGCTTGGATGCCCGGCAAATGTCTGGGGTGTCTATCGCCCTTGGTGGTTCTCAGATATTGAGTATCCGTTATTGATTGATTACCTTTACCACTTAATTGAAAATTTGCGTTCTATTCACAAACAGATCCAGGAAGCCCTACCAGATATACCAGAGGAGCCCGGACATGATATCCAGCGTGGAGAGTTGGTCCTCATGCACAACTTCCAGTGGAAGAAGAGTTTGGGGCCACGGTGGAAGGGACCGGAACAGTCCCTACTATCCATGTGGACCACTGTGAAGGTTGCCAGCCAAAAGAACTGGGTGCACTCTACCCACTGCCGCAGGATAACTTTGTCCTTGCCCTATGACCACTGGGTGAGGGAAGGCATTGGGAACTCTGAGTGTGAGAAGGTACCCCTGTTCGTTCCCTTTAGTGATGCTAGGCTGACTTGGACCCAAACGGATTTGGAGAATGAGGTAGTGTTAAATGCAGCAGTCCCCCCTGAAATACAAGCTATTAAGGAGCCGCTGTTTGTTTATCCAATGGTGCCTGTGGCTGCCAGGTACAATTTGCGTCCTCGGTTGAGGAACGGTGCACAAAAGGAGAAGTCAGATTAGCTAGGGATGGACTGCCTAAGTCAGGTATACTTTGCCATAGTACTGACAAAATTAGTCTATGTTGTTGTGAGACATGTGCACTGTTTTGAACATTGGACAGAATACATTGAAATGTATTCCTTTGGGGTACATTATCCTGGTCGCCGTGGGATACATCAAGAGCTTAGGATGGAGCAAGCTCCAACGCCCATGCTCAAGAGCGCCAACGTATTGATGAACAATAGGAGCCTTTACCAGTGAGGCTATGACGGACACTGGGAGCACTTACCTTTATGATCATTTTTGTTGCATTTCTCTCCTTGCTTAATCATGCATCCCTTTGGTCGGCTTGTTGCTGAGGAGGAACATCCATTTGCACCACCGTGTTCAATGGGGTTGGTCGACAGAGTAAAATAGTTTTCATACTAATTGTTGTGATTGCACAAGCGACAATATTTGGAATATCTTGGTTTCTAGAGGAAAAATTACCTATACATTCTTTGGTAGGTACTATTAGCCCCCCCCCCCTTAGCACATTTTTGTTACTCTAGCCCCCCACAAAGAAGCGCATACACTGTCTAACACGGACAATGTATTTATGCAAATGTTCCATCATGCTCATTATATACCCAATACAAATAATTGTTGGGTTTGTGGGTTGCTCCCTTCTGTCACTCATGAAAGCAATATCTTGTTGTCAATGCCAATGCCATGTATGGGTAGCTGCGAGGGTTCGTATCAATAGTTTCAGCTGGTGTACTTCCAATTCCCTCTTTGTTCTTTGGGTATGACATCCACTGATTCTCATACTATGCATGAATGTGTACACTTCTATCAAGGGTTTACCCCCATAGGACCAGCAGTACAAGGAACTCTAGGGACTCTGTCCTCAAAGTCATGTGTGAACACGTACTGTAAAGTGAAGTGCAATGCCTGGTTTAGAATGGAAATGGCTGTTGTCCAATGGTTTAACACATCGGAGTACTTTCAATCCTTCAGAGCTCAAAATATTATCAAAGATAAACTGATACCTGTATCAGTGGTCAATACGACAGCTAGTTTTTGTGTCCAGGGGACTGGGGTGATAAAGGTGGGGGAGAGTAAATGTAATTTCACCTACAACCTGAATATGACTAATAGTTTACCTTTGATCCTGCCCATAATGTCTATTTTGTTTGTGGGTCACAGGCTCAAGTCTGGCTCCCGAGCGGATAGCCAGGTACATGTTATATCTCTTTTCTTCTTTCCCCTGTATATGTTGCCTGTCTAATTATCATAAAAATCATCAGCTGCAACATAGAAGTACCTTCTAGACTCTAGTCAAAAGGGTTGTTGACACAAATTATGTAGATGAAACAGACACCACTGCCCAGCAATTTGAGAACGCTATAAAGGGCCTACTCCCTTTTTAGGGCCCGTCAGTTAACACGAGTTGTTGAGGGGGTTATCAATACAACCACTTGGATAATGACAAACATCACTGCTGAGCTCCAGGCTACGAGATTACTCACTTTGCAGAACCGGATGGTGCTAGAAGTCATACTTGCGGATAGGGGAGGAGCCTGTTGTGTCATTGGCAGCAGCTGTTCTATTTACATACCTTATACCGCTCCCAAGGTGTCTGAAGCATTACAAAAATGACATAGACTCTTGTCTTACATACACCGGGAAACAGGTACTTGGACACTATTGGGGTGGTTTTGAAAACACTCACATCTTGGGGTTGGAAGATTCTCACCTTCTTTGCTGTGGTTGCTGGAATCTTATTGACATGTTACATGTCTCCCAGTTTGTTGCTCCTATTGTGTCAATTTTCCCACACCCAAACAGAAAATGTAAATTCATGATACTAATGCTGCAATTATGATACAAAAGGATATTGATGATTTGATGCATATTGATGAACGTATTTTTGAGACCACTTCTTTCCGTGCAGTCTCTATTCCTGACACTGAATATATGGATTGTTCCGAATACAGATGTTTCTTTGTCCATGAACATATTGTACTTTCTTTGATCTTTTCCTGAAAATAGTTAGCTGATGCTAAAAGGAGGATCTGTAGTAATGACAATATTTCACTATCTTTACTTGTGCATTATTCCATGTAAGTTAGCATTCTCTGCACCATTTTATGTTTGGCCGCCATCTTGAACCATGATCAAAACTAATCCTTGGTTTTCCTAGAAACGTCCTGCGGTAAGTTTTGTTTCTCCAACGTTGGGCCTTGCTTTGCTAATGAATACACTGCTCGTATTAGTGCTTACCTTTCCCACTAGATAGAGGCCTTCTCCCACCAGTCTAATGGCAGGCACAGACAGAGTGACCTTGGGTAGGAGATAGTGTGTGCCCTGCCTCCGAGTCGAAGCCTATCCTTCTGTAGTTCTTTGTTTAGCTGCATCTTCCTGGAAAATGTCATTATGGCGTGCCTTCTTTGGTTCTGAATTGTACATAATGAATCTCAATGTTTGCTGATGTCAGTCCTCTCTGAAGCACCCCTAGGAGACTGGGCAGACGGGGCTCTGCTCAAGTGTATTTGAATAAACATATATTGGTTTGTATTCTCTACTGCCTGGCTGACTCTTCATTGGTATGGAAGGCTGAGGGGTGGTCATGAGTGACCCGGGTGACCCCAAACGGCCACTTCCTTCAAGAGGGCCAGCCAAACAATGATGAGCACTTAGGGAGTGCAAACCACTCTTCCCCCTGCTCTGGCCAGTCCCGCCCGCCACTGACTGCGATAGGAAAAACAAAATGATAGGAATGTTATGTTACTATCATTTTATTTTTCCTTTTGAGAGGTAGGGTGACGCTCCTCCGCCTTAGCGGAGGAGCCGCCATTGATTATTACGCACTTTGAATATCAAACCGAGTAGGTCAGTTCTGTTGGCACTTAAGTAACTCCCATCAGAAATCTGCTGCTTGTGGGTTATTAACTTTTTTCAAAGCGCTTTCAAAATTAGGAAGTTGCTTTGTTAAGCTGGAAAATTGGAATGATCGAATAATTACAATAATGTCTTGAGCTTTTATTTGAATAGTTTCAGAGGTATTTTTTATAAGTGTGTGCAGTATTTACCGGATGAAAAATGTTTTTAACTTTACACCGTTTTTTTTGCATTGTACTTTTATGGCTTTCTTTTAAGTCGAATAAGGATATATTGACTGACTGACACAAGGACTTTAAGCTGCTGCTTGCGGTTTGCACAGAAACACTTCTACCGACCCCCAATATGCACACAAACACCACCACCATCCCACCAGCTCAAGTACAACGAAATATGGCATGTCATATAAGCCACTTTTTTCCAAACAAGGGCATCCCATGGGGTGGCAGGTTATTCATCTACTAAAGCCTTTCAGCGCCTTGTCAGTTCTATGGTGCGTCATATAAATGTAAATACAATTCAATTCAAACATTAATTTTTGAACTCCAATTGTTTCCTAAAAAACATTTTTTTGTTTTTCTATCTTTTCTACTGTTTGATTCATACATGTGATTTTATTCAGTCTTGTCATTTTATTCAGTAAACATTTTTTTCTGATAAACTTGGTTTGAATATGTGAAGTCATTTATTTCTTAAAGTCATGTATATCTTTGCTGTCATTTTTCTGTGTTGTTGCACATTGCAAGTGAATTTGTGTAGCTTTTCTGACCTGCGATGAGGTCCTTAAATCCATTATGAAACAGGTTGCATGCTACACCGTGATGCTGCGATCTCCCTCAAATGAGATGTGAAGAGCTCAATGCATTCAATACATATTTTAAAAATATATTTATTGTCATGGAAGGTGATAACTAGCAATATACCTCAGCTTGCTTGGAGATGCGCTGGTGGCACCTACTTGGACTAGTTTGGTGTCTGAAAGTGTAGGGAAGAGACTATGGGCCTGATGTAGCAAAGGGTTTTATCAATTCTGTGTCTATGGGAAAATGTATTCATACGTATGTCCAATGTATGACTTTTTTTGTGTAAGAGCAATCCCATCTCCTTTGCTAGAACTATCCTTTGTGTTAACAACCAGGTGCTAAATGAATGTCTGTGGAAGGCTGAGAGGAGTGGTTAATATGGGTCTCAGTCAAGATATGGGTGTTCTTTGATGGCGGCTGAATTATTGTCTCTATTTGAATTTAAATGTTTGCACTTTAGTAAAGGAAGGTTTAAAGATGAGATGCCAACGTGATTTGGGTTTAGTTCACCAGTATGACGTTTGAAGGGCAGAACAATCTCTTTTATGAGCCAGAATGTCTAGTTATTTGTTGACTGAATTAGGAAGCTTTTGGGAACGTTGAGTATTGAAGTTTCAGAGTTTCTAACGTTCTTTGTGTCTGTATTGTTGGAATGCAAGATGAATATATTTTCAGATATAATGTCTTCATTAGCTTTTCCAAGATGAGGACAAGAGGGAGCTGAGGACAGGGCACTGTCTGAAGAAAAGTGGCCAATGCCACCATAATTTCAGGTACAAGAACAGAAGGTGTGTCTGTGACTTCTACACTGATAGAATCAACTAGTCTTAATGCAGAAGAGGATGGAGATAGAGCTTTGGGTGGTGTCTGCAAATCCAAATCATCAGGAGACTGTGGTTCTGGTTCATTTGTGTTGATACAAGCATAGTGAATCTGGTTGGCATGAGGATGAGTTGGAGTCATTGTTGCAGTTTGGTAAGCAGTTATCAGTGGCCTGCATTTTGTTGAAGTTGATGCTAGGAACATTTTTTAAAAATGTTATATAGCGCATGTACACCGGTTATGTTACACATGGACACATTCATTTTGGTAGGCACAAGGATATTAAGTGACTTGCCCAGATTCACAGGATGTTGAGCACCCCTGCTGAAACTCGGACATGGTTCACCAGCTTCGAGGTCGACCGCTCAAGCTGTTAGGCCAGGTCCTCTCCCATATTGATAATGATATCCTACCATTGTCAATTTCCTGAAGACAGTCAGCAGTGGGGTTTCTGGACGGCACTGGTCAAATATATGGAACTTATAGTTCTCTTAGTCCCACTCCTGGAGTTCTGACTGGCCACAAAACTCAATCTTGGTCAATTTTTTCACAATATTTGGATCGCAACCTAATTTCCTTTTTCACATTGAACTTTCCAATTCGAATTGCATGAATCTGTAATCACATTTGTTTTCAATTACTTTCCATATTTTGTTTTTCAATTAGTTTCCAGATGTTGGTGTCTTTTTCCATAAAGTTTTTCCACTAGGAGATGTCGATTTTAATAGGTGAAAAGTATTGATTACATGTTTTAAAAAACATATATATTGTTTGATGAAGTCCTTGTAAGGGATGAAACACGTTGGCTGGGTCTGTTTTAATTGTGATGGAATTGGATACTTAATAAAAAAAAACTTTATGGAAAAAGACACTAACGTCTGGAAATCAATTGAAAAACAAAATATGAAAAGTAATTGAAAACAAAAGTGATTACCGATATATGCAATTCGAAGTGAAAAGTTTCATGTGAAAAGGGAAATTAGGTTGCGCTCCTAATGTTGTGAAAACACAAACTCCTACCATTGTCAGTTGGTAACAGGTGTGAACAATCTAGTGAGTGGGGATCTTGTGATCAGACAAGGGGCAGGAGAAACTTAGTCAGGTACAGATTTTAGTAAAGGTCGTTCTGAGTGCATTTCCCTGAGTGGTGTAAACATGGACAGTCGTTCAGATCCAGCACAGGTTTACCATACCAAGCAGTGCTTCACCTGCTGCTGAGACTCTCTGAAGCCTCGAATTTTCTCCATATGAATTATGCACTCTTTATACATTAGATGGCAATGTTTACGCATTACACCTAAATAATGAGGCTCAAGTTAATGTTTTAAACATGATTCTGCTTGATGTGTGTTGGCCTCCATCATTATATGTCACGTGACTTTACACCTGTGTTACCTTGTTCTGCAACCACCCTGCTGGCTTTTGTATCCCTCAGGCATGTGTGTCACTGCCAGCGTCCTGTGCCTAGCCAGAGCAGAGAGTGAGCCTAAAATCTTGACCAGGTGGGCACTGTAGTGTTACGCATGTGCACTAACCAGAAAATCAGCTATGCGGATGTTGGCTTTTCCCATGATGTAATTTCATATGCCCTACAACCCATGCCCACGGTCTGGCAGTGGCACACAACAGTACTGTCGTCATTAGTGTGCACCATACTTTTTAAGCAGAAATAATTTGTTGTGCCCTTATTCCACCCGAGTTTTGGCATGG
This sequence comes from Lissotriton vulgaris, assembly GCF_964263255.1. Classification (NCBI taxonomy): domain Eukaryota; kingdom Metazoa; phylum Chordata; class Amphibia; order Caudata; family Salamandridae; genus Lissotriton; species Lissotriton vulgaris. The sequence continues at coordinate 1,254,371,888 of NC_141685.1, read as the reverse complement.
GCATTTTTTTTGTATACTGACTTCATTTCTTTCCTCTATTTTCTCATCAGATAAGCTTTGGCTCTGGACTCTCCGCTCTGAGCGATAAGGTTCAGTTCCCCTCATTCCTCCGCACGGCCGTGAAGGATTTCCAGCCGGAGGTGATCGTGCAGATACTGCGAATGTTCCACTGGACGTGGGTTGGGCTGTTCTCATCTGATACTGAATATGGAGTCCAAGGAAGTCACAAAATCCGCGAGGAAGCTGACAAGTACGGCATTTGCCTTGAGTTTTCGGAATTGTTGACTGCAGGGGCCTCAAAGAAGAAAATCGGACAAGCTGTTAACAGGATTAAAACGTCTTCGGCAAGAGTCATTGTGCTCTATGTCTATCCAGCAGAGATAAGCCCAGTGCTGGAAGAACTGTCTCTGCAGAACATCACCGGAAAGGTCTGGGTGGCCATTGCAGGCTGGTTTTCTTCTTTGGTGTTTTCTAGAAGGGAGTTTTGGGAAATCCTAGCGGGTACCGTGGGCATTGCATCCTACAGCGGTGAGATCCCAGGGTTTAAGGACTTTCTGTACAGTATCCACCCACGGCAGTACCAAGGGGACCTTTATATGAAGCTATTCTGGCAGCACGCATTTGGCTGTCAGTGGATAGACACTGTTAATCAAAGTGAGACTTTACTAGCCAGGAAGCCGCCCTGCACTGGGAAGGAGCAGCTGGAATCTCTAGATGCAACCGTCTACGATGTCTACAATTTCAGATTTTCATATAAGGCATACATGGCGGTCCGGGCTCTGGCACAAGGACTGCATGATATGCTCACCTGCCGACCTGGGCAAGGCCCCTATAGGAACCAGGAATGTGCAAAAAAGGCACATTTTCTACCTTGGCAGGTAAGCTAGTGACCTATAATTGTGCTCTTAAAAAGCTTTTTCACAACCCCACTATTGCCACACATGAAAGGTTATAGCTCTATCTATGGATGGCAGCTTTGTATAGGAGTCTTTTATCGATTTTGTTTAGCTTCACTATTTCTGCATAAGGTGGGAATAAAAAGGACACATGGATCCATTTAAACATAATCTAATCTCTTTCGAGACATATCTGTGAAATAGAATTATGTTGTTGATATTGCTAGGAGAGGAAACCTTATTCATGGTTTTTCCTTATGTTGTCATCACAACAGGCGATGGCGATCCCTACAATATGAAAAGGTGTGTATGGCAGTGCAGTGACCTGCAGGACCCTCAGCAGCCGCTGTTAATGTGTCTGGAAGCAGAAAACTCAGAGTGCTGAGGCTAAATGAGAGACAGGGCTTGCAGGTTCGCGATTGGGTGGATATCTTTAGGAGTGTGTGGTTTTGTGAGAGATGTTAGCGTTCTGGGAACTTCTGTTTTTTTCTCCTTAAGGCAGGACAGTGCTGCAAGCCATTTGTCATCTGTGCTGTGCGGTTCCAGCTCTGCAACCCTTGTATGGAGGGCTGCAGGTCAACCCTGTTAGGACTAACAACTCTTTGGGTGACTTAGGGCACAGGTGGCACCACATACCATTTTCTAGTAGATGTCCACCAGTAAAGCACCAGACACACCTCTCCTTATCGACAGGGATGTTGCTATCACTATCTAAAGCAGTTGATGCAGGGGCACAGGGAAGCCAGGTGTGGGTGGGGCTCACTTCACCTCAGTGAATGTCATTTTTTTAATTACAGGGGATGATGCCCAATGTCCTTGCTTGCATTAGTGCGCAGGGCTCTCTTGCTACACAATTGACTCCAGGCTTGTCTGCACCCCACTGGACTCACCACTGTACCATGTGTGAATGCGGGAGGGTGAGACTATCACTTCGGCTCACTGTTCCTTCCTACCACTTCACTGCTTATTGAGCAGAAACCCCCAGGGAATGTGAAAGGGCATTCCTGGGTTGCCACGAAGAGTGGAGATGGTCCAGTCCCTATTTTGACTAAGAACATCACAATACCATAGGACTTACAGAAGGCCATACGTGCCTGAATGAGAGAGCACTAAAATATGTTTCCACAAATACTTGATATGTATCATATTCGTGACCAGGTATGCTGTTTGCCTCTGATGTCATAAAACAGTTTGCGCTCATTATTGGGCCCAAAGAACCAGGTGGACTCTCAGTTTATGTAATGAGTTGGATTACTTATGCCTACCTCTTAAAGGCAAATTAGGAGCACATGCTTCTATCTACACTGCAAATTAGGTTGTGTGCAGGACTGTACTATTGCTTTAGTCCTCCTGTCCCCAAGGAGGGAAAGCAAGGATACAATCAGCACAGAACATAATATTATCTTAGACAAATGTCTACTTCGTTGATAAATTGCAGTGCTTATTTGTCAGTAAGGGTTTGGCAATTTGCTGTCTCAGTAGAAGTAAAATATGCCCTATCCTTCATGCTGTAGATGTGTTCTTTTCATTCAAGCACGACAGTTGCTTCCACCATGGGCAATTCCTATTTGGCCCCTTGAGGACCTAAAAGGGACAACAGAAAGACACGCAGCAACTGCACCATGGATCAGCCAATGCCATTTGACTGATGCTACTTTCAGACACCTGGGTCCAAATATCACTTCACCAAGGCTTTTACCTATCAGCAGATGGACCCCTCAGTCTGATCCTCAAAAATACAGGCATCTCAATATCCCATTAATACGATGGCTCTCTACTCTATGAAAAAACATCAATAGTTGAGGGCACCGTCAACCTACACACCTGCCCTGAATGAATTGGATGTTGGGAGAACTTTCTCATGTTAAATCCCTTGACCCCAAAGTTCCTCCTCATTACGTCCTCTCCTTGGAGCACATTGATCTCTCTCTTATGGACACTTTAAAATTCGATGGTCTCAATCTCTCACTCTCACTTTCACTTGTGGCAAAATTCGTCTTTTCCTCACCTACTCATTATGCCACATATTGAAAAAAGGAAACAAAGTCGATAAATATTTTATTTTATTTTATTTATTTATTTAAACTTTTACCGCGCACAGCTACCCACAGTGGGTTTCCCGGCGCTAGGGACAGACTGGAGAAGAAGATATCAGATAGCCAGCATACAGGATCCAACTACTTATGTGAACAACAGCGTTTTCAGTGCTCTGCGAAAACGAAGAAGACTGGTCTCTAATTTAAGGGCAGTGGGCAGGGCATTCCAATATTTGGGACCAAGATAGGAGAAGGAACGTCCCCCTATCCTTGCCAGCTTAAATATTAGTATAGAGAAATTGCCAATTTCCGAGGATCGTAAGGTACGTTTGGGCCTGTAAAGTTGTACCAGTTTTTGTAAGTAAGTAGGTGCAATGCCTTGCTTGATCCTAAACATGTAGCATAATGCCTTAAACTTTATGCGGCTGGAGATCTTCAACCAATGAAGATCATGCAAGGCAGATAATGCAGAAGTTCTTCTAGGGACATTCTTCAAGAGTCGCGCGGCTGCATTTTGTACAACCTGCAATACTTTAACAGTGGCTACATCAGCACCCAAATATAGTATGTTGCCATAGTCCAGGCGAGATGTTATCAATGCCTGGACAACCGTTCTACGGGAAGGAATGGGAAGCATCCATAAGATCTTTTGTAGCCACCTGAGAGTAGAAAAACAGGTTGCTGCGACCTTAGTGGCCTGCTGCTTCATTGTTAACTTGTCGTCAATTTGAACGCCCAAGTTACGTACAGCATGTGTGGGTACAGGAAGTGCACCCATCTCATTTGGCCAATGCTGAGGGCCCCAGAGGTTCTTATTTTTCCCCAGAATGACCACCTCTGTCTTCTCCCCATTCAGTTTGAGACAGTTCCTCTGCATCCAGTCCGCCACAAGAATGAGGCCCGTTATTCTCGTCTCGCCCTGATAGGGAGAAGACGATCTGGGTGTCATCAGCGTAAGAGAACAGGGTCAGCCCCGCCTGCTCTACGATGTTAGCCAAGGGTTTTACATAAAGATTGAATAATAGGGGGCTGAGTATGGACCCCTGGGGGACACCCCGCGCTGAGGAACAGACCGCTGATGCCGCCTTAGGGGAGAAAACTTGAAAGGTTCGCTCGCCAAGAAAGGAGGCCACCCAGGCTAAGGCCCTACCAGTCACGCCGAGTGACCGCAGAGAGTCAAGAAGGATGGAATGGGGCACGGTGTCGAAAGCTGCGCTCAAATCCAACAGGATGAGCGCCATAGTTTCACCCTGGTCGACACCGTGTCGGAGACTCTCTGTCACCCCAAGAAGGGCTGTCTCGGTCGAGTGGCAGGACCGAAAACCTGACTGGGAGGAATGTAAGAAACCAGAACTTTCCACCAGTTCAGTGAGCTGGGTATTAATGTGTCTCTCTAACACTTTAGAGAAGATGGGTAGCAGGGATATTGGACGAAAGTTGGCAAGATTCGAGATATCAGCACCAGACTTTTTTAACAAGGGCACTACCATAGCGTGTTTCCATGGCTGGGTTACATATGCCTCAGTAAGTGAGGCGTTTAACAATTAAAAAAAAATCTGATGGGTGGAGGGATCTAATTGTTTGAGTATTTTAGCCGGAAGTGCATCGCACGGAGAGCCAGAGCGCACACTATTTAGACAAGAAGAAAAGGAACTATTGTCTAATGGCTGCCATACAGAGAGTTTGGCAACGTTGTCAACATTAGCAGATGACTGCCCAGCGCCAGATGCAAAAGGGGTTACCATCGGTGGCGGGGTAAAAAGATCATAGATCAAGTCGACTTTTTTAACAAAAAAGTCAGCTAAGGATTGGCATTGAACCTTGTCAAGCGCGGGAGGCGTAGGAATAATGTCCGCTCCTGTCAGTTTTTTTACAACTGAAAAGAGCACCTTAGGGCAGTTTTGTGCATCTGAAACTATTTTTTTAGTATAGTCTGCTCTGGCTGTTTTGCAGCTGTTATGATAGCCCTTCAGAGCTTCTCTGTAAGCTACTTTGCGTGTAGGAGAATAATTGCGCCTCCATTTCCTTTCTAAAATCTTACATTGAGTGCGAAGGCACTTAAGCTTATCGGAGAACCAAGGTGCAGGTGAATGATGAGGCATAGTTTTGTTATATGTCAAGGGAAGCGTGGAATCAACAGCATTATTTAACCACTGACCAACTGCACAATTTAGTGCAGAGATAGATAGGTCGGTGTTAGGAAGTGTCCTTAATAATTGTTTATTAAGTTCTGGCATGTTAATTTTCCCCCAACTGCGTGTCCGTTTATCTATTTCCTTTCCGATCTGTAATGCTGTCCTGGTAATATCCAATGAAAAAGGAACAGCAAAGTGGTCAGACCATTCTATTGGGCGTGCTTTCTGAGAGCAGTCCAACTGTAGATTTGACAGGATGGGATCTAATAAATGACCAGCCAGATGTTTAGGGGCAGAGTTCAAGAGTTGAATGTTAAAAACCTCGAGAGTAGAAATAAGCAGTTTAGTGGACGTACTGTCGGAATCTTCGAGATGGATATTTAGGTCCCCTAGAATCGAAAAGTAGGCTGCTCTAAGCAGCAAGGGGGCCAGGAAATCTGGCAAAGAAGAAACCCAGGGATTAGCATTCCCAGGAGGGCGATAGATTAATAGACCTGTCATTGTGAACTGAGGGTTAATAGTTAGCCTAAAAAGGGCTGCCTCGCAACCTTTGAAAGGAATGTCTTCAAATTTACAGGTGTACTTAGATTTGAAGATCATGGCTATCCCCCCCCCCTTTGCCTAGAACTCTGTCTTTTCTTACGATGACGTAATTAGGGGGAATTGCAGCGGCAATATCGGTGCCAGAGCTGTCATGCAACCAGGTTTCTGTAAGAAACACAGCATACGGTTGTTCATCAGTGATGAAGTCACAGATGCTATATTTGTGTTGTGGGAGAGATCTACAATTAATACTCCAAAAATGTAAAGAGGAATGTGAAGAGACAGTATTGGACTTAACAGGCCTGCTGCGTCTGACATAGCGCTTAAGTGATCTCCAGCTCGCTGGTATTCCGAGAGCGAAACCGCATTGGTGACATTTGTATTTGGGGAAGGGCAATGTACATACAGAGCAGGTCTTGCTAGCAAAGCGGCGCCATGAATGTAATTCCACAGCAGAATAGGAAAGAACCATAATGCAATACAGTAGATCAGAAACAACTTACTCACAGATGATGTATAAAGTACTTGCCAGAGCCCAGAGCCCGTCGGAGCGCAGACGGGCTGACTCAGGCGAGACTCCGGCGCTAGGGACGGCGCTTCCGCAAACGCGACCGCTAGCGCGATAGGGTGAAATATCTACTGCCACGCCCTAAAAAAATCATTTATCCGCCCAGATCATATGAAAACTGCCCTTATCATATGAGGATTTTGAGAATCAATTTCTGTTTGTAAACAAATGAATTAATTGTTTTATTGAAAACAGATAAATATGCATACAGTATCGAGTAGCAGACAAGAACAAAAAAAGAACACATGAATTCTCTGGGGAATGTGGCCTGACACAGATGGAATGAGCTGCATGGACTGGGAGCTCCTGGGGGACTCACTTGTATGCAGCGCCATATTGCCAGTTTTTCGGCTCCTACAGCTCCTAAAAAATAAGGGCATCCCTCTTTACTGCCTGTCGTGTTGACTGGACTCCTCTTCTGCCCACCGCCACACCCTGGGGTATACTGAGCTCCGATGGCAGAATTGGCCTGGGCTGCACTGAGCTCAAGATGGCTGCCATGACTGCTCGGAGCCACCGTGAGGGAGCCTGAGATGCTGCAGGGTCCTCTGTTGCCTGTGGAACTGTGGCGACCTGGCTGTGGTCTGCCCTGGTTGCTGCCCCATTCTTTGGGGGGGATGCAACGGCATGGTGAGTCAGGGCCTGCAGAGCAAGACTGGTAGACAGCCGAGTGGCGCAAAAATTCCTGACCTGGCAGGTCCTACTTGGCTTTGACTTGGATGCCTCCTGATCTCTCAGCTGCCTGTTCCTCACCTGTACTACCTGTGGGGGGATGGCTGTGGTGACATGTGCTGGTGCCCGCCTACCCTGGTGGAGAGGTGGCCCGTAAATCTGCCAGCGCCTGGCGAGTAGAAGGATGTGAACCCTCTGGAGATCTTGATTCTCCTGACTTCGGCCGAGTTGGGCCCTGTCACCAGGGATTCCTGCTCACCCTGCAGCTTACACCCTGTCCTTGCAACCCCTGTGACCACAGTTGGGAGCGGTGATGGTGCCTCCAGAGTGAGGTTGAGGAGCAGTGATGCTGTGTGCCCAGCCTGGTTGCTGGAGTGTGCCACAGAGTCGGTCGATCTGACCAGCCAGAAGTCAGAGAGCGCTGGGCCTTTTACCTGTTGCAACCCGCCAACCCTGGTCTAACAGTGTCACTTTTGTCTCCTTGCCTTTAATGCGGCAGAGCCCGTGGCACAACTGACAGGGTACAGGAGCACTTTGAAGGGAAGTATGAATGAATACATGTATTGTGGTTACTCAAAACCATAAAAATAGAGCAATTAAATAATTAAAAACATTTGCATTGTAAAAATCTAAAGTGCATTAGTCCGTTCCTGCTCTCTCAGCAATATGGCCTGCTCTTTGAAGGGGAGTAGTACCTGTGGACTGCCCCGGGGATCTCTACAAAGAGAAAGGTGATTGCCGGGTGCTCGCATGGTACCCTGAGGCTGCCTGTGGATTCGCATTGCCTCGCACCACTGTCCCCATTGTGCTTTTTTGTTAGGACCTATCCAATATGCACTACAGCTGTGGAACGTTTTGCTGTGGCATGAACAATACCCCTGATTGGGATACTGCTCTTTCCTGTCCCCATGGGGAGATCCAGGGGATACATCACTGCTCTGCCTACCACTTCATTCTTATCAGAGTCAATCTGTGGTCGCCTCTGCTCCGACATGCCCAGTACTACTTCCCTCGACACCAGTGTCACAGAGGAGGGATCATCACAACTGCCCCATCTCGCCAATGACCAAGATAATAGGGTCTCCCACACCCTGGCAGTTTCCTCTGAGGCTACTTTGGAACTATCCTCCTTGCCATAACTGAAACCAGGTAAGCATTAGAACATAAAATGGATAGTGTGGTGCCAGACTTGAGCCTCCTTCTCGATGACCAAAGCAAACTCTTAGAGAGGCTAACCAAGGATGGGAGGGACGGAAACAACAGTAGGAACCCTCCAAGACTATTTAAGAGATGTCACAAAGAGACTTTGACTTTTGGAATACCGCTCAGAGGAAGAGAAAGCTCATCAAAACAGCATCTCGGTTGTTGGGCTACCGGAGCAGAGTGAGTGAACAGATTTGGTCTCCTTCAGGGAGTCCTGCTTGAGAGACACTGTGCCCCTAACGGACTCCCCCCCCTTCTTTGCACTTAGACATGTCCACATGGTACTGGCAAGACCCCCACCACCCTGGGGGCACCGCTGTGGATAGCGTTTGGGAGGTTACTGCATTTTTGAGATGGGGACCATATCCTACAGGAAGCTCACAATAAGGAGAAGCTCCTCTTAGAATATCAGAAGGTGAGGGTGTTATAAGACTTTACGAGGGCAGTGCAACAACAAGCCTCCTTCCTTGACCCCAAAAAATACCTCTGTCAATTGAGGCTAAAGTCCACCATGATCTTCCCTGCAATATAGAAGGTCATTAGTGACACAGGAACCAAGTTTTTCACCGAGCGGCAGGATGTGTGGGACTGGCTGCACTCTCTGTCGGGAGCTGTAGATTGCCCGCATCCCACACCGTAGAGACCTCTAATACTGCACACGGCCATCCGCCGCAGGTAGCTGTGGGGTACTTTGCCCACAAGGGAGCAGTCCCAATTGGATAGGAGCCATGTAGAGGATCTGTATTCAATATTGGGATATCAAGTACTCCATCCCCTCGGGTGCAGAGTGAGGAATTGGTGGAGGGAACAGACTCAGAGACTGGCTCAGATTCAACCCTTCACTCATCTGAATTTCCGCAGATTAGTATGGATCAGTAGATGACCTTGGCGGAGGTCCTCTCTGTGTGACTAACCTGCTGTCCCCTGCTGATTTGGGTGTACTGTGAAATGTTTTGAAGCTCGCTGCTATAGCTGCCTGTTGTCAGACTGTTGGGGGAAGAGGAGAGAAGACTTCCCTCTATGACATACCTTTCTGTTCTTCTGATATTGGGTGCCGGGGGGGGGGCATGGGGGCTCTGCTGGTGCAGTACCTCTTCCATGTTTTCTGCCTCTGACTCTGATAACAGGTCCAGGTACGGGATACAAAATCCTAACAGAGAATGCCTGGGGGGTTAATACTATGACAAAGAGGTACATGATCTAAGCATACTTAAAGGGTAGGGGAGTACATATTACTATGCTTCAAGAAAGTCACCTCACCGCCTCAGAGAGAGCTGCTCTCCATAAGAGTGTTGGGGTCAACTTTTCTACACCACATCCTCTGCCTTTGCAATGGTCGTGCTCATATGAGTTTGACCGGGGTACCCCTACAGGTGATGGAACGACAGGTTGGCAAGGAGGGAATATATGTGATCATTTGCAGGTAACTAGGAGGTGGAGACTTTTCACTAGTTAATTTATACACTCCCAACATGGACCAGGCTCGGTTCTTTGATTACACTCTTCAGTGAGGTAGCATCAAACATGACCTTTCCTATCCTTCTTGGTGGAGACTTTTATTGCATTACCAACCCCCTACTAGGCTGGTCACATGCCCCTGTATTGTGATTGGCAATTACATTTCAAACATGGATGTCACAATGGGGGCTCCTCAATACTTGGAGGTAATTGAGCCCAGCAGACAGGGACTACTCTTTCCACTCCTCTTTACATGATGTACACGTACGACTGGACACCTTTCTCTGCATACCATCTCTATACACACTAGTGACCCGCGTTGAATATTTAGCAAAAACCATATCTGACTATAACCCACGGCATCTCACACTAGCCAAGAGGTTAACCCCATCTAGCATTCTGACATGGCACCTCAAATGTGAAAACTTGGTGGGCCCAGCCATTCGATCCAGCATAGGGGAGGAGATCAGGGAATAGTTTGCGGAAAATGAGTACACAACCTCCTTGGTTTTGATGGATTGAGACACCTTCAAAGTTGAGTTAAGGGGCCAAACTATAGCACAGCTGGTTGGGGTGCATGAAACATTTGTTAATGAGGTTCTTGTGCAGGAGCACCTCCTTCAGCGGCTTGAAAAAGATATGTATGATCATCGTGCTCTGCAACAGCCAGTCTCAGGGGGCCCACGAAAAACTGGCAGAGCTCATGGAAAAGCTCGGGTGCTTTGATTACAAGGAGATATATGGTCAGGGTGCACATAGAGTGTGATAAATCAAGGATGTTACTTGCGTGGCTAGCAAACCCATCCAAAAAGGGATCCATAATCCTATAATTGGACAATGATCTGCTTGGTAAGGTACACTGTCAGTTCAAGATTTACAAATGGTTTCAGAAATATTACTTTGCATTATATGCCTGTCGGAAACAAGTTACATGCATATATGCGGTCGGGTGAGGATCGAGCAGGTATTACCGAGCGGTTTCGCCGATAGGAACAATGTTTTCACGAGGTGATCCCGCCCTCGCCTGAGACCATGAAGTGCAAACTAGCACCCATACATATACGCCAATAAGATACAAATCGTATGTATTAACACGCATGTTTAATAATTAACAGCGCAAAGAAAAATATATAAAAAACAAACCTATTTATTTAAACATAGGAGTGGAATATACAGGGCTGGACCCTGTATGGTCCTGATGAAAAGCTTGGGGAGCTTGAAACATGTCGACCACAGAACACTGATCTAGCACAAATTCAAGGTTAGATAACAGTGTTACCCCATTTTAGTATACCAAACTAGGAGCAGAATAAATTGTTGAGGCCCACTAGCACGGTATTTTTAATCACACACCCACTCCACCACCACAACACTCTACACCACACATAGCCTTTCACAAATATAGTGCTCCTGCGTAGTCCGCTAGTCGCAGCACGCCCCTTTTCGTAGAGAACTGGGATGGCCCCAATGATGAAGCATGTCACCGTGGGGAAGTCCCGGTGAGTGAGGGGACTCTAGAAAGAAATTTTTCTTTCTCATTATAGTAGACACTGACAGAATTTGGCAGTAACCATACACACATACTAGGTCTCTGAACCCATCACAGTGGGTTCCTGACGTTCTCTTTATCGTTTAGTCAATTAAAACCATAACAATTTTTATTCTTTGAATATCAACATTGAGTCACTATTTTTTTCACTACAAAAGCTGGGGCAACTGACCACTGCAGCCATCGGATATAGGCCTTTGTCGATGTTGAATGTGGACCATAATATCCTGGCTAGGATTTCAGCCACACGAGTCTTGTACAGTATGTATAGCCTCATTCATGAAAATCATACAGGCTTAATCCTGGTCTGTAATATGGCCCTAAACATCTGGAGGGCCAAGGCGCTCCTACTAGATGCACAGCGTTTGAATCCAGAAGCAGTAGTAATGTCTGTGGATATAGCAAAACACTTTGATAGCCCGGATTGGCGGTATGTATAAGCCGTGATTGGGTAGCTGTGCATGGGCACCAGTTTTATTAACTGGACCAGGCTGCTACATACCTCTCCAGTGGCACTGGTGAAAATGGAGGAACTGATCTATGAAGAATACTGGGTGGGGCGTGGCATGAGGTTGGGGTGTCCCCTATCACCTCTGCTCTTTGCCATTGCAGTAGAACCTCTAGCATGTAAAGCTAGGCAGGGGACGCACTATCCTGGCATAAAAGCTCTAGGAGTCACCCATCACATTGCACTCTATGCTGATGATATGTTACTTTTCCTCAATGATGAACAAGTAGATATTACAAGACCATTATGTCTATTAAACAACTTTGGGACACTATCAGGAATATGAGTGAATTGGAACAAAAACTGTTTTTTCCCCTTAGATCCTATGGACGATGTAGACGGAGACCATGGGGGTCCCAGGTGGGAACAGACCTTGTTTTGATACTTGGGAGTTCACATCTACAGAAACAAAATTAACATCCCTAAGGGCAACATACGAAGGGCGAATGCAGCTCTCCGAACCAATGTAGAGTTCTTTAAGTCTCTACCTATATCCATGATAGGTAGGGTCGCAGTGGCAAAAATGGTAGCTTAGCCCAGGCTCTTGCATTATTTTGTTACTCTCCCCATAGTTATCCTCAGGAGCAAATTTAGAGAGATTAATATCCTACTGACTGCTCTAATATGGAATAAGGGGAGATGTAGAGTATCACTTTCAAAACTCCAGCGTCCTAGCCTGGATGGTGGCCTTGCAGCCCCCATTTTCGAATTCTACTGTTTGGCAACGCAGATTGAGGTGGAGTCAAGATTGGTGGTAACTAAAGTTCAGAATGTACCGTCGGCTGGGGCAGATGTTCTTGCACCCCAGTGGTGTTCCCAATTACTGCTGGACCCTAAAAAACTTAGACCTGAGGCTGGGAGCTTAGTGCTTGAGGCTAAGCACTGCTAGATGTGCTGCCTCCAGAAAACCCGCAACTCAACCCTCTACTCGCCGGCTCTGACACTTAGAGGGCTCTCGACCTTACTACTGGCAGAGGCATGACCGCAGTTAGTGGACTGGTTGCTTTTGGCATTGCGACGCTCCGTGACCTCTACAGTGGTGGCAATTGCAATAATTTGAAGAGTTACAACTCACATATGACCTGCCGCCTGGTCACTTTTTACTTTGTGGGACACTATCAGCAGCAATCCATAGAACAGAGGGAGAGCAGTTGACTAATCTCAAGAAACACATGGGTAGACACATAACAGGCACGAAATCAGGTAAATGTAAGGTTATCATGAAGCTTACAACTTCCTACACGGAGATGCCATTGCTCCCCTTCATGCATTGCAAGACAAATGGTCAGCAGATCTTGCATCTCCCTTGACAGATGGGGACTGGGCGAGGGTGCTTACTAACAACCCCTAAGTGTCAAGGAATGCATGTTTTAAGTTGATAAACTTCTATTTCCTACATAGGGCATATCTCACACCGGGTAAGATAAATATTTCCACTCTACTTAAACAATGTGCCCTAGATATGCAATGGTGGGCACAGAACTCATACAGATGGCGTGGGACTGCCTCCAGATTACCGAATTCTGGCCAAAGGAGCTGATGTTGATTAATTGCATCACTGGACGTAATATTGTGCAACCCCCCTCTATGTGCTTCTTGGGCCCATACCTAAAATGGGACAAACACAAGGTGACCACTAAATTTGCAGACCTAGCACTAATAATGGCTAAAAGGCAGATATGTATGCATTGGAAGAATGCTAGGGGAACACTGGTAGTTAAATGGCATAACAACCTGAAGCACCGGACAGAATACAAGAGTATGGCCATTATGTGGGATGCCAGGTGGGGAAGGGTCCAGATGGAAACATCGAGAGCCTATGAGGGACTATTGGATGACCTCAAGCAGGAGGACAACCAGGACCATGAAAGTGTGCACACGCCCTAGCTGACACATTCATGGTACTGCAACATTGTACACATTCTCCCAGGCATATGGGCTACCTGGCTTACCACTGACCTGTAGCACTTCTGTGTGCCATCCTGTGCAACTTAGCTCTTACATCATATTGTGCTCCCCTTTCTGCATTTGACACTCTATAGACGTCATGTGTTCTCATCTGTATAGCGCCTTCTGGGTGGTGAATGGACGGCTTGGGGGTGCGTATGTTGGGATTGTTGGTTTTGCTTAACGTGATCACTAATGGTAGTGTTGACTCCGCGTTTGCCTGAGATGTGCATGGACTGGCAATGTTTGGAGTGATGTGCAGCTTAGCATATGTGATCCTTTATTTCAGATATTATGTAATATTATCATTGCTGCCTATGTTCAATGCACTGCATGCCCTGTATTGAACATTCCCTGTTCTTTTTGTTATTGTATCAGGAATACTCCAAAAATATGCTTGAATAAACAAACAAATTCAGGAATTATCTCAAGTAAATGTCACATGACATAAAGTTCGGCGTGTGAAAGTGTGATATTGCACTAGCCCACTACTAAAGCTACAGGGCAGTGTTCCACTCACTGAGAGATCAGGCATTTTGTGAATTCTATACTGGCAGGTGCCCCAAGTCATCAACTACTCCTCTTAAAACTGCCAGGTTTGTGGCCATGGCAGACAAAATTCATCACATCCTCCTGTATGTCGCAATCTCCAATGGATTCTCCTAGTGGCCAGAACTAAATTCAAACTCTGCTGCCAGGCCTAAAAGTCCACTTACCAGAAAAAGCTCCCCCTACAAGAATTATTGTCCTTTTTTGGTACTTCTGAGTATGTTTTTTTTGTGTTCAAAATATTTTATTAGAATGTTTGATAATAGATAACATACCAAAAAGAACTCCGAAAATGTACAAACATTAATCCAAATATACAGTATGGATAAAAATAAGATAAACATTCTAATTTATAAATAAGAAATTCAAGATTATTTTATAAAGTACCTACAAAACAAAATGATATCCCTGCAATGAAAATAAAAAGGACAACAGCATAACTTTATAATAATGGTTTATAGGAGAGGAGTTGGCCTAACGGCTAGGACGCTCGACCTCGGACCTGGGGATCTGGGTTCGAGTCTGGGTAACAACGCCAAAACCTTCTGTGATTCTGAGCAAATCACTTAATCTCCCCGTGCCTAAAATGAATGTGTGTCCTCATGTAACATAGCTGGTGATATGTAAAGCGCTCTGATGCTTGATTCGGTTTGGGTCTAGTTCGCTCTATATAAAACTCTGCAAAAAAATAGAGCTTCTAGGCTAAAAATTAAATTATATATATATATATATACATTTTTTTTTTTTTAAACTTGTACAAATTCTGGATTCAACATTAAATAATCATCAATTGGATTCCAAAAATTTTAATTCTTCGGATTATTATGAATGATACCAGATAAAGTCAAATTAGCACCCTTTCTTGTGAAAATAATCTAAGCCCACCATACATGAACAGATAAAGAAGGTGGATCTTTCCAATTAGCAGTAATTGTCCTTATAGCTGCTGACATTAAACAATCAAAAAGTTGTTATTCAACAGGGGCAATTTAGTAGTGGGAGAAGAGGCTTTGCAAATAACTAATTTATATGAAAAGGTATCTAATACATTCATATTCATGTAATCCTTTGCCAAACTTCATCCAAAAACTTCTTAACAAAATTGCAATCATATAACATATGCCTTAATAATCCTCCATCTAAAGAACAATTCCAACAATAGAAAGAATTGAAAGTTGGGCATTATATCATTTTAATGAGGTCCAAAAACAATAAAAAAGTATATAGGAATTAGTTGGATTTAATGTTACCGGCAACCAACCTGATATAGAATTCAACCGAATCTTCCTTCATGTGTCCAAAGATAAGGACAACTCTAATTCTGCGTTTCAAAAGGTAGAAAGAAAATTGATATCAGAAATATTTTACTTTTTATATAATAATGACACTGTATGGGAAGAAGGCGCAATTGTTTGGAGATTCACTTCTAAATCAGAAGAAGCAATGGAAGGAAAGCAATTCGGGTAGGAGTCAAGAATAGAGTTACAAAGCAATTCATATGCAACAATGTCTGATGGTTACAAATGAAATCGTTGTTTTAAGTCTGCAAAACTTAAAAAGGCATTATTATAATATCTTTAAAATACAAAAGGCCCGCTCTTATCCATGAATTTAAAAAATGTGTATCACAAACTAATTTTACTGATGTGTTATGCCATTGCGTTAAGCTCAATGTATTAAATATCAAACATTGGAAAATAGAATCTAAATCGTGTAAAATCAATCTAGTAGATTTCAACAAAGCAGCTAGAGGAAAAGGTGATACTAAATTCTGTTCAATGCGGAGCCATGCGGGTGAATTATTTAGATCTAAATGCTGAAACCATAAAATACTTGGTTTTAAAATAAAGGCTTTATGATATTTTAGAAAATCTGGTAAACCAAACCCTCCATTGAGATTAGACAATTTCAGTTTTTTGTAACTTAACCAGACGATTTATTATTTCAAATAAATTTAGACAAATATTTATCTACAGTCTTATAAAATTTAAGAGGGAGTTGAATAGGTATCATTGGAAAAATATAAAACAGTTTAGGAGACAAAATCATTTTAACTGCATCTATTCTTCCCAACCAAGATAAGCACAAGGAGGATCACTTTTGAATTTTAACCTCGATACACCCCAAAGAGGATTCAAAATTCAGAGTCAAAGTTTGTTTTACGTTGCTGTCAGATAATACACCCAAATATTTAAGTTCATATTTTGCCAAACCATATCCTTATTATTGAGCATATTAGGTGAACAATGAATATTCTGTTCTGTTAGTTTATAACCAAAATTTTAGAGTAGACATCAAATAAATTCAACAATGGAGGAATCGAAGATTCAGGGTTAGCAATATATAAAAGAATATCATCAGCATAAACTGACATTTTAATAGGGCATTGTTTAGTTGAAGGCCTTAAATTCTGATGCAATTTCTAATAGTAATTAATAGGGGTGCAATTTCAATAAGAAAAAGTGATGAAGGTAGTGGGCAACCTTGCCTGGTCCCTCTAAAAAGGCAAATCTTCTGTGAGAGTCTACCACTAATATAAAGTTTGGTAGAAGGACAAGAGTAGAGTACTGAAATCATATGGATAAACAAGGGACCAAAATTGAATGCAGACAGGGTGCGAAAAAAGTATTGCCAATGAATTTTATCAAAAGCCTTTCCCACATCTAATGCTAGAACTCCAGTAGTAAAAGGCAATAATGCTCCAGCATCAATTGCGTGAAATAATAGTCTAATATTATTTAACGAATGTCTCTTTTTCATAAAGCCAGACTATTCCACATGGACAATACAAGAAAGTATACAAGATAACCTAGTCGCAATAATTTTATCATACAGTTTATAGTCTTGATTTATTAAAGAAAAAGGACGGTAATTGGCAGCCAGTGAAGGGTCTTTACCCGGTTTCGGGAGGACAATAATCAGAGCTTCAGTAAGTGATCCAGAAATAGACCCTGTATTGCTAAAGTGTGAAAACAAAGAAAGCAGGTATGGTGAGAGGTGAGATGAAAATCCGTTATAAAATTCTTCAGAAATACCATCCGGACCCAGAGATTTCTTTACCATTAGTGATTTAATAGCTGAAAGTATTTCCTCAACCGTATTAGGCAGTTCTAATCTAGTTCTATTGGTTTGAGAGATTTTAGGTAACCCACCGCCTTCCAAAAAATTATTAATAAGAGCTGTATCCAAAGAAAGTGGTTTATTATATAAGTTTGAATAATATTTCATAAATTCCTTAATTATATAATCATGGGATATAGCAGTTGACACATTTGGAGAATGAATAGCATTCATTTGATTTTTGTAATTGGTTATACGGAAATAGTGAGCTAAAAACCTACCAGACCTATTAGCACTAAAACAAAATTTAGATGTATTGTTAGAGATTTGTAATCCAGCTCTATTGCTCAAAATAGAATTCAGTTAATACAGTTTACATTTAGCTCTCTGTCTTCCCAATTCTTCAATTTTAGTGTTAAATAATTTATTTTCATGTGCCATAATGGAAATAGCTTCACCTCTAATATATGTTTAAATGTGTCCCATTGATTAGTAATAGATGTGGAGCCTTCAGTGTTGAATGAAAAATATTCTTGAATATCTGATAAAAGTCTATGTTTGTTATTGTCATTAAGAACATTATTAGCATTCATACACCAGTGATTATGACTAGTTTGACTGGAATCACTAGATAAAATGCTGGAAATTAAAGCATGGTCAGAAATATCGATATTCTGCATATCAGGATTAGAAATTGAGGAAATTAGATTACGAGAAATTAAGAAATAATCCAACCTAGAATAAGAGTCATGGGTATTGGGAAAAAAAGTAAACTGTTTATCAGTAGGATTATGCAGACGGCAAATATCAACCATTTTAATAGTATTAAAAAAGAATTGAGAGAGAAAATCGGTGTTGGAAGGTGAAATTTGGCGTGAAATATTCTATCCAGTAATGGTTCAGATATAAGATTAAAATCCCCTCCAATAATCAGAGGACCATTACCCAATTTTAGAACCTCTGACGTAAATCTTAACCAAAACTCCGGGTCATCATTAGTAGGCCCATATACATTAATTAGGTGGAAACCTTATTGTCAATTTGTATATTAGCTATAATGAAACGACCTTCTGAATCAGAACGTTTATGAAAAATTTGAACATGTAATTTTTTAGAAAAAAGAATTGCTACCCCATTTTTCCTATTGAGAGCCGGAGATGAAATAACAGTCCCTATTTATATAGGATAAAATTTTATCATCTACATGAGTTTCCTGAATTAAACAAATATCTGCTTTATGTGTAGCTGAATAATCTGAAACCTTAGTGTGCTTAACAGGGTGCCGCAAACCCTTAACATTAAATTAAACCATTTTAATACCATTACCACTTGACATTTTGAGAAAAGAAAAAAGGTTGAAAAAAAGATAGATAAGAAAGATAGAATGAAAAAAAGAATATTAGCTTGAGTATCAACATATAGAAGACACAAAAGAAACCAACGAACAACAGAAATAATAACTATACAACAGAGAAACATATATAGAACTCCTGAATCGCACACATGCATGCCAAGAATGACCTACTCAACATGCCCTGAAAAAATACTCTAATCAATTGAACATGCTGGCAATAAAAATCAAGCAACAATAAAGTCACGTATCAGCCTCATTTGTTTCCATAGAGGACTGAGACTGCATATCCAGAAAGGGGCGAAGATCCTCAGGATGTTGAAAAGACTTAGAAAACCCATCTTTCCAAATTCGTATAGTGGACGGACCAAATAAATCATATTTATTACCAGCATTTCTCAGCCTGGGACGAAGGTTCGCAAATTTCTTATGAATGTTGACCGTATCTTTAGCAAAGTCTTGATCAATAACATTTTTATTCCCATTCACCATTAATGAAAAGATATCTCTGGCAGCCTTTAGTATCAAAATTAGATGGTGATGACGTAACACTTTGAAAATCATTTGATGAGGATTATCTTGTCTTGGGTTGCAAGGAGAAGGCATTCTCTGCGCCTTATCAATCTCGAATTTCTCAGGAAACTAAGGGGCTCATTACGATGGCGGACGGAAAAGCACTCCGACTGCCGTGCTTGCAGAAAAAAATGCCCGCATGTACCACACAAAAATCGGCGCCCACATTACGATGCAACAAGTGAAAAATCTGACTGCGGCGGTCGGATGTCACAAAACTGCGGAAAGCACCAAAAACACCGATCCACAAGCAGAACGATCGCAAGTGAAATTAGGATAAGATGGCGGAGCAAGCGGAATGATCAGTCGTTTCTGACCGCCGCGTCGCGCAAAAAGATGAATGGCAAAGCTGGCGGAACTATCATTGCGTTCAGACAGCTGCGGTCGTGCGGAAAGAAAAATGGAGGTCGAATGCAACCACACAACAAGGCTACCAGAGTGGCTGATTGTTTTCCGCTGCCTTCACAATCACTTGACACACCCCAATGACACAATCCCATGGCATAAAAAAATACGAATCCCAGGTCAACCCAGTAAACCCACCTGACATGAATACTCCATTTGGACACACCCACACAGCTGAATATAAACCCATCACTTTCCCCGGCCAGCATCCTTTGCACAACTCCAGAAGTGAAGGGCCAAACACCAGAGCAGAAAGGAGAGGCAAATCATCACACATCACACCATCACAACCACCCACACCAACAACACCAACACACACATCACACATCTCCCCCACCACATTCCCAGCTACACTTGTCACCCATTTGCACATCACCCACCTTGGCACAGAAATAATGCCAAAATTCACAGACAATGAGTTGTCAGTCATGTAATCAGATTAGAACCACATTTGTTTGGAAGCATGGTCCAACAGACACCTGTAGTAAAATAAATCAAATGTGGGAAAGCATAGTCAACAAAGTCGATGCAATAGGGACCACCCTGGGAACACTGCGTGACATCAAGAGGAGGTGGCAGTACCTCTTGACCAGGGTGAAATACAGTGCCAACAGGAACCATGAGGCGGCTCAGAGGAATGGCGGTGGTCCTTCCATCACTAATATTCACTGAATGGGAAGAAAGTTGCTTGCCATACTGCACCCAGTGAGTCTCACAGGAATACCCGGGGGAGAGAAGTCTGTTAAGTACCAACAAATGTCTCCTATCACGCTGCCATGTATTGTTTTGCAAAACTACAAAGCTACACTTTCCAGACCTAAATGCACTTACGTACAACACACTCTTCCCAACACATCTCACATATCTACCATTTTCCTCCTATGAATCACCTCAAAGGTAGCTAGCAATATTTCCAGGGGGGCATGTGTACAGGCAACCAGCACTACAACTCCCACCAGGCACTCTTGTCCCACAGCTGAGCAAGATGGAACACTCCCCCACTCAGAACCATGTGGCAGCCATTTAATTTGTCTCCTCAAACTTACAAGTAGGTAGCCTGTTCATGTTCTCTTGTCTCACCCCTGACCAGGACAGAACACTCCCCCCACCCAAGAGCCATGTGTAACCTATTCCTTTCCTCTGCTCAACTTCGCAGGGAAGTAGCCATCTTAACAGGGATGTGGGCTTGTGGATAGAAAGCCAACACTACAACTCCCACTAGGTACCCTTGTCCCACAGCTGAGCAAGATAGAACACTTCCCCCACCCAGAACCATGTGGCAGCCATTACATTGCTCACCTTCGCCTAACAGGTAGGAAGCCATCTTAACAGGGAGGTGGGGTTGTGGATAGGTAGCCAGCACTACAACTCCCACCAGATACCCTTGTTCAAAGCTGAGCAAGATGGAACACTTCCCCATCCAGAACCATGCGGCAGCCATTCCATTGCTCACCTCCACCTAACAAGTAGGTAGCCATCTTAACAGGGAGATGGGTTTGTGGATAGGCAGCCAGCACTACAACTCCCATCAGGCACCTTTGTCACACAGCTGAGCAAGATGGAACACCCGCCCCCACCCAGAACCATGTGGCTGCCATTACCTTGCTCACATTCACTTAACAGGTAGGTAGCCATCTTAACAGGGAGGTGGGTTTGTAGATTGGCAGCCAGCACTACAACTCCCACCAAGCACCCTTGTACCACAGCTGAGCAAGATGGAACACTCCCCTCCACCCAGAACCATGTGGCAGCCATTTCATTGCTTTCCTCAAACTTACAGGTAGGTAGCCTTCTCTTGCTCTCTTGTCTCACCCCTGAGAAGGATGGAACCCTCCCCCTACCCAAGAGCCATGTGGAGCCATTTCCCTCCACTGTGTTACCGTACTCAGTGCATTCACCCTGTCATCCTTCTCTAAATGCATGGAGACACATGACCACAACATCCCTCACATGTCAGCCAGCTCTGTGTAGAACCAAATGTTATATCCAGTGTGCATACAGCTAAGCGCATGTAACTGTAACAGAAATTACACTTTGACTCGCCATGCCACATGTGAAGCAAATTCAGTGCCCAATCTTGCACAGTACAGAATGCAATGTGTAAGTGCCATGGTGTCAGAGCATGAATGCCCATATTAACACAAAACATGCACGGTATATCTGTCAGACAAACAAAAGTACATGATCTGAAAGAACATTTAAAATATTCAATTGTCTACTTTTTGCAGACCTGAAACAGATTCCATGAGGAGTAAACAAAAATCATGCAGTTATGTTATGTTATGTTACATACATTTGTAATGCGCACTGCTGCCCCAGCTAAGGGGCGTCCAGGCGCATGGCAGGTAAAAATGCAACACCACAGAAAACACAACAGAAAGGAGGAAAGTGAATTTATTAAAACAAAAAGGTTTTTAAGGCTTTACGAAAGACTAAGAGATCATCTAGCAGTCGCAACTCTACAGGAAGGGAGTTCCAGAGCTCGGCTGCTCTGACCCGGAAAGAACGGCCACCGACCCGACACAGCCTGTATCGGGGGATCACAGTAAGTGCCTGACCCATGGATCTCAGGGGCCGAGTAGGCACATACCAGGACAAAAGGTCCGCAAGAATAGGGGGACCTACCCCCCTCAGAATCTTGAACGCCATACACAGCACTTTAAACTGAATTCTGGCCCTGATAGGCAGCCAGTGCAGTGATCTCAATGTGCTGGAGGCAGAACAAGTACGGGGTAGGCCAACAATAGCTCTCGCCGCAGCGTTCTGGACGCGTTGGAGGCGGGTAACCTCGGCCACATTGGACCCTACCAGAAGAGAGCTGGCATAGTCCAGGCGAGATAACACAGTAGCCTGGACTATCAGCTGCCTGGTGCGATGGTCAAAGAACTTCAAAACAGGGCGAAGCGACCGTAAGATACCAAAGCAACAGGCCGCGATTTTCTTCGTGTGGCCAACGTAGCTAAGGGAGGGATCCATCCATACTCCTAAGTTCTGTAATTCCGTGACCGGACGGGGGGCCGGCCCCAGCTCCATAGGCCACCACCTGTCCCCCCACAGCTCCGATCTCTTGCCTACGATCATGATCTCTGTTTTCTTAGCGTTAAGCTGGAGACAGTTGTTCTTCATCCAGCTCGCCACCGCCCTAAGTCCACTCTGAAACCTGGGGGCATCCCGGTCCGCATCCCCGCTGATCGTAACCGCTAGCTGAGTGTCGTCGGCATATGAGACCATAGTCATGCCCCATTGCTTGACGACCTCAGCCAGCGGTCTCACGTAGAGGTTAAACAACGTGGGGCTCAGCGAGGATCCTTGCGGCACCCCCTGTTTCAAAGGATGGAATTGGGACTGGAACGGTGGGACGGCAACGCTAAAGAAACGATCGTCTAGGAAAGACCGGAACCACTGGAGGGCAGGTCCACCCAGCCCAATCTCCTCCAGGCGATGCAACAGGATAGGATGCGAAACAGTATCAAACGCGGCGCTCAAGTCCAATAAGACGAGCGCTGCTGTCTGTCCCGCATCCATCACCGTGCGAAGGTGTTCAGCAACAAAAGTTGGTGTGCACCAAGTTGGTAGATGATGGCATGTCCTTTTAAACACACTATCTTTACGTGTCACATGGTTGAAAGGCACATGTCAAACCAAGGGCAAGTAATGTATGTACCTCACCATCTTATCATCCATACCAAGTGATTGCAATATAAAATATTTGAAGTATTAAATGTAACATCCATGAATCTGACACCAAGCTTGTGGTGTGCACTTAACTGACAATATAACCTCTGTTCAACAGGAGATCAACAAGCAACCTCTGCTGAAAACACCAACAACCAGCAGATCCAGTCCCCCCCCCCCCGGAACGTGAACTCTTTGATGCTGATTCTCTCAGTTTCTCGGATGAGGAGCAACAACCTGGCCCCTGACACCTGCCAGGGCACACTCTATACCAAAGCTTTATTGTCCCCACCACCACCACATCAGCAACCACCACAGCGCTGACCCCTGCTACAATGACCTGTGCTACAGCCCCATCCACCATCACCACTGCTGCTTGCAACACTGTCCCTGCCTCAGTGGTTAGCAACACCACCTTACAATCCGAGGATGCCTGATAGAGTGTACAGGTGTGTCGACTCCCAAAGCCACAGGTCTGTGTCAGCCGGGCAAGTGGGAGGACAACTGGGGGACAATCACAGGAGGATACAGAGACAGAAGCCCTGGCCACCGTTACAAGAGTAATTGGTGCATACCAACAGAACCAGGAACAGATGGGCCAGGTGGTTGAAGAAGTGTGTGAACTCCGTCTGCTGCTGAGGTCCATGGACACACGTATGGGCCAACTCGTGGAGCTCGTGGGCCAGCTTGTGGGTGTTCTGAGGGACAGACATGCTGCCCAAATGACAGCTCAACTCCCCCCTCCAGTGGCCAGCCTGCTGATACTTTCACCACCTCAGCTGCGGCCACAGAGAGGGGTGAGCTGCAAGACAATGTCTCCTCAGACACCTCTGAGCCTGCAGCAGAGGCCCCCCCCTGCAAAACGTAAGAAGGTACATCCGAGAAACAACCACTGGAGGATCACATGGCAAAGCACCAACCAAAGGCAAGTCGATGAACCAGCCGTGTTGGCACATGTGTTGCCCTGGGCATTGACTTTGTTGATTAGCCTATCTCATTTTGCCATGTTGATGGCAGGAGTTTGTTGGACTGTGTGAATACAACAATGTGTTGACTACTCTATTTGACTCATTTACCATCACTGACAACTCATTTCCTAACAGCACTTTAATTTTAACAAAACCTAATTGTGAATAAACACAATTTACACACCTATGCCTTAGTGTCAGTTCCATGTTTATCACAGTATGTACAATGTCAAGCTCCAATTGTGACAAGGCATTGATGGGGTGAAAGAACCTGGAAAGGCACAAGAAAATGACATTTAGTTGTCAGGTGATGCCATTACAGCAAAACACACCACTAGTCAATACCATACAAAAGCGATTACACATAACAATGTCCAACACCATCAACATAGATATGAGGTAAGTGGAAAACAATACACTGTGCCACACACATCAGCCATTGGCAGTGAGCCAACAACAGCCAAAAACCTAATCTATGCCTTGCCACTACCATCAAAGACAACAGACAATGTCACTGTTGTACAATGTTACACTCAAGGGAAGTAGTTGTTGATGAGCTGTTGACTCAGGTCTACATCTTCCTGTTCTCTACTATCATCGTCACTGGGCATATGTGGATTTGCAGCGGGGGGCATCTGCTGCTCATCCTCATCTTCATCAAGGAGCAGGGGATCTCTTTGCGCAAGGCCAGGTTGTGGAGCATGCAGCATGCAACTATGATCTGACACACCTTTTGGGGAGAGTAGAGTAGTGCACACCCACTCTTGTCCAGACACCGAAATCTAGACTTCAGAAGCCCAAAAGCACTCTCCACTACACAACATGTCCTCCCATGTGCATCATTGTAGTGGACTTTCCCCGGGGTCCTTGGATTCCTCAGTGGGCTCAGCAACCAAGGTCGGTTGGTATAAGCAGAGTCACCTAGGTGTGAGAGACACGGACCAATTTTTAAATACAAACAGTTGATGAGAACAGCTTGTCACACATACAGCCCTGTCTATAGCTGACACAGCAATGTGGCAAACAGCACACTGCTGGCTTCTACGTAGCTGCTGTACCTGCAACACCTCCTTGCTTTAGTTCCACTACCCACAACATGTTTTCACAATAAGCAGAGTGTGTGTAATCTGGTCAACTATCAAGATAAATACAGCACTGTGCACAGTGATATAGGCATATTGTGTCAATCATTGCTATGGGTTGAGTAGCCATTTTACACATTGTGGAAATGAGCATTTTTAGGGGCCCACCATTGCAGGGGTTCACCCTTATCTATCCACTTGTCCTCAAACCAATAAAATAGAGATTGGCACTGAAGCTAGAATATCAAATAACAAGTTTATTAATCACTCATGAGTGGGACTCCATCAATACAACACCCTCGGGCACTGTAGGAGGTAGTACAAGGAATACAGAAACCAAGGGTCTTTTATACCCTGTTTGTTGCTGAGTAAGCATAGAGACTCAAAAAGAAGGCACAGGCATACACAGGAGTAGCTATCAACTAACATGGGCAGACAGATATCACTTGGTCAGCAAAGGGGAGGGAAGATAGAACTGCTTACATAAGTTGGAATAGCCTAACAGTTACATTCTTAATCAGGTGCATTCTAGCAGCTACAGGCCTTTCTGAGCTCATGCATTGCTCTGGCTTAGAATATAAGGAGTTAACTAAAGCTGATAACTCAAGCAGAATAGAAAGTCAGGCAACGGTGAAGACGGTAGAATCACATGGCTTAACAAAATGTATGCCACAACTAAAATGGCTTCAGCTTATGATAACAGCAATTTCTGCAATTTTCACAACATTGACATGTTCACAAATATGAGACTCCATTACACATCAAATCAGTGTACATGCACACAAATTTCATATTTTACATGTGAGGAAGTACATGCCAATGCATGCACTCATATGTACTGATATGACATGTGTGGGCATAATTAAGTCAAATGTCACACTCATTTGAAGTTACAACCAGGTGCAACAATATAGTGTAAATGTATAGTGATCAGTGAGGGAAATTGTCAAGTGGAAATGCAATAGCACAAAGTGTCCATAGGTGCAGTAGAAGTGCTCCACCACTGCGGTCAAGGCCATTGGATACAATAGAAAGCTGCTGGATTCTGGAAGACACAACCTGGCCCCCGCTGTGTGACACCGCCTATGCGAATGTCATTACAGCCAAAGGGAACCGACATCACGGTAGTGCAATACAGTTTTGAAAATCACGGTAGGCATGCACTGCCACCGCAGTCTTGGCCATTGGATACAATTGCAAGATGCAGGATTGCAGAAGACACCACTTGGCCCTGGCGGTTTGACACTGCCTATGCCAATGCCATTGCAGCCAATGGGAACCGCCATCCCGGTAGTGCAATACAGTTTTCAAAGTCACGGTAGGCGTGCACCGCCAGCGCAGTCATGGCCATTGAATATAATTGAAAGATGCAAACCAGGCAGACCAACTGCAACAGCAGAGTATCACTGAAACAACCCTAGTGGCCGATAAATGTCTGTGAGAGAGCCGCAGAAGTCACTTGTATTAAGACACTGCTGCCTGCCATTCATCACCACCAACTGCTGCTGTACCTATACGCTGGAACCAGTGAGGGCTCGAACAGAGAATATCAGGGCCTGTCCCTTCACCACAGAGTAGCTGGAGGTCCTGGTGGACGAGGTCCTTGCACAGTATGGGAGGCTACATGGTGCTCCAGAGGTACTGATAAGTGTCTGAGTAAAAGTTTGAGACTCCTCAGAATGCTCACATGATGTTACTGTACAGTAGTAGGTGCCTGTGAGTGCAAGCCAATGTTCATGCATCAATATTTTGCCTACAGCATGGTCCATACATGACCTAGTACGTACTGCACTTGTGTATGTGGGAGGATGGCCTAAAAACAAGCACTGGCGTTGCCAATAGGTTTCGCATTTGGAAAGTTAGAGCTACTGGTTTTGTAAATGACATTTTATATTTATATATTGTTATTGACAATGCCAATAACGATATATAAATATAAAATGTCATTTACAAAGCCAATAGCTCCAACTTTCCAAATGCGAAACCTATTGGCAACACCAGTGCTTGTTCAAGTTACGCTGGAACTTCATTTTCTTTCTCCATAGCCTGCCCTTTCTCTATGTTCACTATTCTTCACCGGGTCCAGTGTCTTCATTTCCGCTTCCTGTTCTTCGCAAATTAAGCATGGGGAAATGCAGGGTGAAGATTGCAGCCCGTAGGGAGCTTACGTTCGACGAGGAGAAGCGACGGTGAGTGGGCAGAGAAGACTGGATGGAAATATGAGGGACGCTAGGTACTCCCTACCGAATTTAACAGTTTGTTTTTACCGGAAGCAGCATGTTACACATCGGAAGTAGTTGACCAGAGCAAAGCTTGGAACTGTAGTTGCTCGCGATTTGCAGAAAAGAAAGCAAAATGTGCAAGTGCTGAAATAAACGCTTATAATGAGCCTTTATTAAATGATTATGTTCGTTGGTTGGAGATCGTAGACGACAAGGAAGACCATTGGCAGGGGAAGAGGCTGAGTTATTTAATTGGTTGGCACTGAAGAGCAGGGTGCTTGTTGGCTGGGGTGCTATAGCAGGACCATGCCAATCGGTGGGAATGGGAGAATGTATGCTGGCAAATGGCCGGAGGGAAGCCGGATGGGGGCAGGAGAGCCTGGTGGGGGGGGCGGGAATGTGAGCGAGGGGAGGAGAAAGGGAGATGCGCGGAGGGAAGCCGGATGGGGGCGGGAATGCGAGCGAGGGGAGGAGAAGTGTGGCAGGCGGATTAGAGAGATGCGTGTGCTTGTGTGGTCACGTGACCCACTTTTGTGGTCACGTGACTCACATGCACTGTGGAAAAACCGCAGTGGTTTGACGAGTCGAATGGAGCACTTGAATTTTCGCCTATTACATTCGCAAGCGAATGATAATAGGCAAAACCTAAAAACATGTAGTTCTGAGACTGGGTAATGTAAATGTGTGAGACACTGCCTAGCATGCTGACTTTACGTTATTGGGGTGTGTGGCCTTATTTCCACAGATCCTTGACTGCATTTAAGGATGGGAATGACATACTGGGGTTTAGCAGTTATACAGTTACACTGCTGATTTGAGTCACCCGACCTCTGAACACACATTTCCTATGCTATGTGATTTCATAGTCGATTAAGTGTTCATATGCTCATTTGTGACATTTCAAATGTAGATTGGTCATAGGGTACAGAATAATGTGTGTTCAGCTTTCAAATTGACCCTATGGAGATGTGTCCATTCTGCACATGAGTACAATGCCTAAGCCTATCACTATTGGTGGTAATTCACCTATGACACATCGGCTAAATGTGAGGTGGACATGTCATCCTTCTATTGTTTCCATGATGTGTTGAGTCTCGCATGTGTAGGCCCTGTTTCTCCATTCACAATGTACATGCATGTGATTTCTGTGATGGACCATGTTTATCCTCAGTGTAAGGACACCTCACTAAAAGTACTAAGTAAAACATGTGTTGTCCACCACCCTATTTCTCAATAAGCTATCATAGGCCTGAGGAGTACACAAGACAGGACTACACCTTGTGAGAAGAGAGTGAGAATGTAAGATGAGGGAGCTAAATTTGACCACCATGACACATGTAGCTATGCAATGTTCAAGGACATTAAGGGGTGTGTTGTGTGGGACACAGTGAGTCAGACCAGTACAAATCATTTCCAGTGTATTGTATGTCAAGTTCACTCACATAGTGCATCACAGATGAGGCCCATTTTTACATTGGTTTCTGAGCTGGCACTCTGCATGTGTATGAGATGGGCATGTAGTGTGTCCATCATCATAGATGTATACATTGCTATGATATGGTTCGATTCCAGTGTACTATGTGACATGTTGTATGGGCCCTGCCCTCCAATGATGTATTAGTGTGCTATGTATTTTCATGCACCTGTACCGGCAGCTTAAGGTCCATCAGCGTATGGCCATATGGAGGGCCATTGCCCACGAGGTGCGGTATTTGGGTGTCTCAAACCGATGTCATATACACTGCCACAAGAGGTGGGATGACATCTGCCTCCAGAGCAAAAACGTCACTGAGATGACGCTGGGGATGCTCCCTCGAAGTGGCAGGTTGGCGTGCGGGGCCATGACACCACTAATGTCCTGCTTCTTGGCAGTGACACAGCCAGAGCTCGATGGACGCTTGAGAGCCCATCAGCAGCAAGTTGGGGGTGAGTATTGTGCAAAGTGTGACTTTGCGTATGAGTGACTGCATGAATCTCAGCCCTGAGAAAGTGGGGACCTCTGTGATGTATCGAGTGTGATGCAATGGCTTCTAAGTGGCCTCAGTGTTGAGTGCAGCGGTTCTGCATTCATACTACATTTTGGTTCCCATGTGTTAAAACCCATGAACCTTGTCATATGAAATCATCTTGCGATGTTTTCATCTCACATTTTGTGAATGTTGTCTGAACTGAGACCTTCCTACACAGGATAATGCATTGTGTGAAGTGTGTAGCCCAGTACACTTGTCAGGCTTGTGTGTGTAGTGTGGCTAGCAAAATAGTGTGCTCATGTGATGATGTGTAAGTGGCTAAAGACATTTACAGATGTGGACTCGGGGAGCAGTGAGTTGGTAGAGGTCACAACTGTCCCATGGGTCCTTTTTTCACAATGATCGAGATTACGGCACCATTGCAAAAAATGTAGCCTAATATCAGCAGCATGGCATAACATGATGTAAATTCCTGCCATACTGACAGAAAGTGCACAAAGGTGCTGATGGGGCAAATGGTGATGACTGCAGGGATGCATTGGCAGATTTGCATTTGCCATTTATGCACATGTCAACTTGACCGGGCTGGTTAGACTCTGTGATTTAAATGCAATGTAGCTGAACCGGGATATTGCTAAATTGTTTTGGCACTATGGCTTAACATGGTTGGATGTGATCAGTGGGTATGGCAAAATGTGATGTGACTGAGGTGGTATACATTAATTTGAAAGATGTTAAGGAACAAAGGTTACTTAGAGTGTCAGTCCTCAGTATGTGTGCATTGTTGAAGGGTTCCCATGAGCATCAGTGCATGGTGAAGTTGTGGCTAATGCGTTTAATCAGTGACTGACTTTTTGGGACGTTGATGTGTCCACAATGTCATCAGTCAGCACAACGTAGGGATGTCATATGCCAGACACTAGATATTCTTACACATTAGCTGTCCTAATGGAGTCCAGTGTCTTCCTCATCAACAGAAGACACTATCCTATATTGGATCTATGAGGGCCTGTCAGGCACTTATGGAGATGTTGGTATGTGACATGTCACAACCTATAAAGGTCTTGCATTAATTTCCCATTCTCATGCTATTGTGCATTGTGTATGTGACTACATTGTTACATGGGGCTTATTATCACTTTATTGACAAATTAGATGTGTCCTTGTGACATATGCTGCAGTGTGAGTGTCAGAGACATCACCTGGCAGTGAAAAGCAGTGAGCATCATGCTAGTGTGCATTTAGAGATGTGTGCTGTGCACAACAAATAAATCGTGACATCTACACAGGTTAACCCAATGGACAACTGTACTTGTGCTTCAAAGCCCTACATGGTGGATTTCAGGAGGTGATCTCCCTTGCAAAAGACCATATCTGACTTTGTATCTCTGGTGTTCCATGAAATATACTCCATATGAGACTGAGAAAACATGCTTGGATGTATAGCTATCTTACGTGGGTGTGCCTACGGACAATTGTATGTGTGGTTACATGGAGGCACTGGCCCTGGCCCAGTTATTTGGCTGTGTCAACTCAACATGGAGCATGACTATCAACTATGCATGTTTCCATGCATCGCCTGGTGATTGCATATATGTGGCTTATACTGAAAGTACATGGAGTAGTCCAAAATGGGAGTTTCATTTGTACCGCTAGGTGGCGCTGGACGGTGATGGCCGCCTTCGAGTAGAGCCCTGCCGAGCCAGGAGTAAAGTCATACAACATCCTCATCCTGCCTGGCACGATCGGCCGTAAAACGCCACAAATGCATGCCTGAAGACGCGCTGCTGCCGTGGGCGACCTTCGAGCCCCTAAGCTGCCACGCCGCGCCAAAAATCGTCAGAGAAGCCCTCCGTACGGCAGGGACAGGTTAGAGGGCGGAGCACCAGGACGGCCGGCTGATCTACGTGAGGCCTGGGGGGAGTAGGCCGGCCGACCGGAGGAAACACCGTGAGCCTGCTCTGCTTGAAAAAAAAAAAGCCGACAGTAGCCTCTACTGGGCTCTGCATGTCACCTGCCCTCTGAAGCCTTGGAATTAATCGGTGCGAGGCCAGCGCTGCCTAACCAACTTGCAAAACCATCGCCGGAGGCTGCGGATGACATCAGAGCCATACGAGACCAGGGGGGGACAGCACTCCTGGTACTGCTGGATCTTTCGGCGGCCTTCGACACGGTCGACCACAAGATCTTAGTCGACCGTGTCGAACGACTGGGGGTCCAGAAAACTGCTCTGGACCTGCTTGTATCGTTTCTGGCCAATAGATCACAAGCAGTATCTCTAGGACCCTACCAATCATCAAAGGTGTCTCTGCCGTGTGGGGTCCCTCAAGGCTCATCCCTGAGTCCGACACTATTTAATATCTACGTGTCGGACCTTGCAAATGTCATCAAAGCATTTGGGATGAGCCTGACCTCCTACGCCGATGACACCCAATTGGTACTGGCTATCAAAGGGGACGGGGAGGAAGTGGCCAATCGATTCATGAGAGGAATGATGGCAATAGGTGACTGGATGGCCACGAATTGTCTGAAACTCAATTCAGAAAAAACTGAAGTGGTCATCTTCGGTCACCTCCCCCCGGGCTGGTCACCTGTCTGGTGGCCACCATCTTTCGGTCCCCCGCCGAGTCCAGCTAGCAAAGTGAGAAATCTAGGCGTCATCTTCGATGCTGGCCTCAATTTTATGGCACATGCGAATAAAACTGCGGCTTCAGCTCATATGAAATTGAGAATGATTAGGAAAATACTACCTTTCCTACCGAACACGGCCGGGAAAACACTGGTCAGCTCACTAGTCCTGTCCTCCTTGGACTATTGTAACGCTCTATTCTTAAATGCCCAAGTCCGAGTGACAAATAAGATGCAGTCAATCCAAAATGCAGCCGCACGAATGCTGGCTGGGATCCCCAAGTTCGCACCAGTTACAAACATCATTAGGGATCTCTATTGGCTCCCGATACGCAGCCGTATCAAATTCAAATCGCTGTGTATTGTTTACAAGTCACTCAATAATCAAGGTCCCCACTTTCTCAAACAGAATCTTCTCCATCATGTCCCAACCCGATCTCTTCGTTCCTCTATTCAGAACTTCTTGGCTGTGCCTTGCACTAGAACAGTCACCTGGGGCGACAGGCGTTTCCTGGTTGCCGCCCCTAGACTCTGGAACACCCTTCCTGCACATATCCGAGCAAGTCCCTCCCTGTTCACATTCCGCAAACAGCTAAAGACATGGTTATTTGACCAATAGCCTTGTATATCTTCTTTACCCCAGTTGCTGATCCATCCCTTAACTAGCGCCGAGACGCCCACGGGTATTCGCTGCGCTCTACAAATGTCAATAAATAAATAAATAAATAAATTTGCAGGATTTGAGTTTTGATTAAATATGATGTTTGTGAGTTTGGCACTATACTGAACTTATGTCTCTGTCTCTTGCGGCATCTTCTGAGGGCAGGGAAGGACAGGGGCCTGACAGCGTTGGGGAAGCTACTGGCATGACTGGGACAAAGGAGTTCAGTGACACTGAGGGGACCAGCACCCCGGAGGGGGACAGGTGTGCCCTGGAGGATTCCCAGCCGGACACACCAACTTCCACATCTTCCCAGTCCAGTGGTGACTCCTCGATGTTGGTGGGCACCAGAAATTCCAGATCTGCATCTTCTTCCGCCATACTTCATCCAGTGCCCATCCTCCCAGATGCTTCCCAAGTGTTGTCCATGCCCACAGCCCTAAGAAGGGTAGAGTCTCTTCCCCCAGGCACCGCTGCCCCTACCCTCGTCCCCCCTACTGCCCTCAGTGTGGAGGCTGTAGACATTTTGCGGTAGCTGTGTGTGGGTCAGACTGCTCTCCTGAATGCCCTCTAGGATCATGGTAAAAAGTTTTTACAGGTTATTGCGTTCATTGAGGGCATTCATTCGGACATGGGTGGCCTACACCGAATTGTCCAATTTTTTGACGGCAGCCATTCGGCAGTCACAAGCTCCCAGTCCAGCTGCTGCCCCTTCAGCACCCGCCCTGCCAGAGGCCCCACCTGACCAGAGCCCCCAAGCATCCAGTCATCCAAACGCAGCACACAACAGCAGCACTCTAAGCATACCAGACACCAGACACCATCACCACTACAAAGAGCATACATGACCGCAAGACAAAAAGCCCGTCACCGGACACTCCGGGACATGAGGCAAAAAAGCATGTATCCACATTACATTCTTCCAAATCATCACCATCTAAGGGCACTCCCATCTCCACACCTGATCCAAAAGTCACACAAGCTCTTGCCCTGTCTGCAATGAACCTGGTGCCTGCCACAACTAAGCCTAAACACATTCTAAAGGCAGTTTCACCCAAAACATCGACTCACACCCACACCCCTGTGAAGCATGGACAAGAGAGCAAAGTGGGGAGTGTACATCAACAACAGGGGATGCAGTGGAAAAGGCAAAGTCACCCCCAGCGTACCACCAGGTCCAACAAATCCCCACAGGAAGATCCACCTGCACCTGCTATACCTTTGGGAAAGAGTAAGGCTGTTGTGCCCACCTCACTTCTCACTCCGGCAAAGGCACTTGTGGGATATCGGATCCACAAACAATTGAGACCCAGCCTTCAACAATTACCCTCAGCCACTGATCCTCCTCACAGCATGCCCCCACCTCCCTGTGCCACCACTCTACCCAGGCCAAGCAGCCATCAGGCTCCCACATCCATGGATCCCTCTACCTCAGCCAGTTCTCTCCCTCCCAGGTCCAGTCCTCCAACTGGACCTGACAATCAGCCCCCTCCCAGTTTAACTTCAAACCAAAGTTTAAGCCATGTCCCCCTCCCCACCCTATTCCTCTCAGAGCAGTGCCTGGACTGCCCATTCAAAGCCCCTGACATGTGGTGATTCCCATGGCAGTGGACTGTTTTACCTATTTGATGTGCAAGTTTTTATGCACACATGTGCGGACTAGAAATTTTGACTGGCCAATGGCCTTGATGTTATGCACTTTTGAGCCAACACAACGTTTATGTAATAAAGACTGTTTCTCATGTTGTGAGCTTTGTCGCTGCCCTTGCTAGTGATGCAGTGCAATATATGTGAATATGTTCATGTGACACATGCTCTGTATGCCACATTCACTTTGGCATATACTTGATTTTCTTTTGCAGAGGTTGCCAGAGGTTACAGCCACTTTGTTCTTCTTGACTCAGAAGCTTGAGGAGGCTGAGGTGGTCGTCTGTGATGATCTACTCTTATCCTAATCATTTTATTGTCAGGTCTCCAATTTTGAACACATGTCATATTTGGATGCTTTACCACAACAGCATTAGATTTTTTACACAGGATAACTTGTGTGGTGGTCAGGGTCCGTCATATCTGTGTGAGCTATCTTGATGTGTACACAGCTGTGTAGATGTGTAGTCATCTTGTGTAGGCCTGTCTCCATAGTCACAAGGGTAAATTTGAATGTGTGCACTTGAGTAGTCATACAGTGTGATTGGCCTGTCATTGGGATAAGAGTTGATGTGTATGTGCCCCTGAACATGACACCTACACTCATGTATGATCCAGGTACTGAATGCCACTTTGTTCACATTATCAGGCATGTGCATTGGATTTTGGGCACATGTAGGAGTTTTTGGTTGAGCACTGTGCAGAGTGTTGGTATGACCTTGCAGTCCTGGGGTACAACTACTTGTTTTGGCTGTCAGTTGTGAGTATGCAGAGTGGTTCACTGCAGTGTCTGTGTTGTGGTTTTTTGATCAGCCATGGCTTTTGCTTACGTTTGTGCTCACTGTGCTGACCTACTCAGGCAAACTGACATTATAAGTGACTTTTCTCATAAATTGCTGTCACTTTACAGATTTCTTTGACAAGTATGTGGCATTAAGAGTCTTACCATCCCCAATGTGGGCTTTTGATGGCAACACATTGTGAGTTACTTCTCTAAATGTTTTTTCTATGTACACTCCTCACCTGTTCAATACTAATGTACACACCAATTCAGTTTAATGTCTTCCACCCCATGCCTTGCCAGTGTGTGACCCTCCAATCCACTTCATAGTGTGACACTATACTGTGGGAGGATGATTTGTGTCCGGGACCAATGTTCCACTCAGGACTGTTTCACAATTTGTTATGGGCTATTTTCTTCTACTTGATTGTAGTCATGGTTGCTCATGTACAGTACAGATGTTTTACCAGCACAGTCCTCTAGTCATGTTCTATGCATTTGTGTTTTCCAGAGTTGTGCAGCAGTAGGTAATAGATAAGTGTATGTGTGTTTGCTGAGGTACTGCTACCCATCCTCAGTGCGATGTTCCCTGTGATGATTTGTGGTGTTGAAGTTCATGGCGGAGCACTTAGATTTGTGTGATACTGGTTTTGTTGGTGTTCACACACTGCTTACTGTGCATGCACTGCTGTCAATGTGTGTTGCCTTGTCCTTGCCCGGTGTGAGTCCCCCTGATGTCCAGCTGAGTTTGCAATGCGATGATTTTGTATGTGCATATGTTGTGTATTGGTTGTTGATGGATGCAGTTTTTGGCCTGTGTTGGCTCTTTCTACTGACAGGTCCATGTGTGTGTAATGTTATTTTTTATGACATTGTGTGTAAGGAGTTTGTGCATTGTAATACATTCAGATATGTGTTGAATTTGCAGTGTGCATTTCTTGTGTGAGTGTCACATGCAGCAATGTGGATTCTTGTTCATGAGCTTGTTTTGAGTGCACAATTGTGCTATAGCCTCCTATACTTAAACAGTCACATGCCAGGAGTGTGCATGTGCATGCTTGTGCTACACATTGACACCATGCTCACTTGGTAACTAGTGGAGTGTCTATGTTGGCAGATTTGTCCTATTGAACACAGTTAGGGTTCATGATTGGTATTTGATCATGTATTTTTTATTGGATTGGAGGATGGTGTCTGTGCAGTTGGCCACAGTAAAAATGTTATCGATTCCTGTGCATTTTAGGGTCACATTGCCCATCCACTGTTTGCCTACACATGGCTGAGCTTGTTGGACTTCTTTTGATTTGGTTTGTGATGCATGTGTTTGGCAATTGGTTTGGGATCAGCATTGGTTCAGACATCCCTGAGTGGGATTCTGACATTTGTAGATACACACCAGGGGGTGGCATTGGTTATCAGCAAAGTCACAGGACCTAATTTTCACATTTATCTGTGCTGTGGGAGATGGGGAGATGAGGGGTATGTGTGAAGGTCATACTTGGGTTGACAGTCAGGGAGTGTCACAATGAGCTATGAGTGTTGTGCTGGTGGCATACACATGTCAAGATAGTTGACACAGGTGAGGGGTTGGTCACTGTATGGCTTCTGACAGTTCCTATCACAAGCCAATGCATAACTTGCATTGCTGTATCACAGGGATATTGCACAAATGTTACTTTAGTTCAATTTCAATCACTGTGCCATCCATGTCTGATTTGATGGCCTTGGTGTAGTGTGATATGTTGAACCTCTTGCAGTTCATGTACAAATGCTACCTGAGATATCACCATATTTTTCCTGCACTGTGCACTCCACTTTAGGCTAGTTTAGGTGTTTTCATACATTGCTGCTGACTTATGATATGTGTATGAGGC
Source organism: Lissotriton vulgaris (assembly GCF_964263255.1). Classification (NCBI taxonomy): domain Eukaryota; kingdom Metazoa; phylum Chordata; class Amphibia; order Caudata; family Salamandridae; genus Lissotriton; species Lissotriton vulgaris. The sequence continues at coordinate 1,254,334,927 of NC_141685.1, read as the reverse complement.
TAAGTTTCAGTGTGTGATATGTCTGAAGGACTTGACATGCAGTGTGAACAGTTCCATGGTTGTTAATCTGCACAGTTACTCTTAAGTTCTTCAATTGCTCACTTTGATTCACATGAGTGGAAGGCAGGTGTGACGAGGAGGGTTGTCCTGACTCTCAGGTCAGAGTTTCCTACTGTCAAGATGGACTCTTCCTGACACTTTGGCCTTCATTCACTACTTTATAGTTGGTGCTCCCTTTGATGAGGTGGAGTAATGGTGTGTAAGTGTTCTGTGAGTTGGCAGTGTAGTCAGTGTTGTTGATCGTAAATCGTAAATCGTAAATCATACGTTCTTATATAGCACCTTTCACCGTAAGGTCTCAAGACGCTTGCTTTGGAAACCCGTCCTGGCTTTTCCCTGCAAGATAAACCCTACTGGGCATCCCCAAGGTGAAAGCCAGGCATCCCATCACAGTGGGGCCGTAGTGGAGATTAAGCAAGCTATTGCCCAGAGTTGCAGAGTGTGAACCCACGATTCGAGTAGGCACCGAGGCGAGAATTATCGAGTCCGTGGACATTTTGAGCTCAAGACCCTGCCGCGTCGGGGATTGAACCCTGGTCCCGGGTCTGACCTCTGCGTCCGGGTCTGCCTCCTCTAACCGGCGAGCCACACTTCTCCACAATGATGTACTGGACATACTTACATGGTTTCATTTATTGCATCAATACACTTGTGAGTCAAATGCACAGTGGTGCTTACTTTGATTTGGCTGATTGAGTCAGTAATTTCTTACTGTGTTGTGTTATATGGGCTGTCATTGTGTGATATGGTCTGCCATTGTATGTGATGGGCCTCTCAAAGTCTGCTTGGGGGCTTTGGTGATCTGTGATTGTGTGGCAGTGCTGTCTAATATGATGTGTCATCTACCTGAGCTCACTGACTCATTCCAACACCTTGTTGGACTACTGAGAAATACACATACACACCCTGCTTGACCTGCCCTCCTCTGTTCCTTATTGTATGTGGGCTGACCCTTATATGTGTGCAATGATGACTGTTGTCATTTGGGAGGGATTCTTGCCTCATCCCACACTCATGTTACTATACATTTGAAGATGATCCTAATAAGATGTCACGCTAGACAGTGTCCCTGATCATGACTTCTTGCAGCACATATAATGTGCTGAGTGTTGCTTCTTTTATGATACAAGTGGTGTGGATGTTGTGATGTTTGTCTTGCCCGTCTGGGACAATGTCCTGGACTCCTACCACATTGTGGGCAGGTTTTCATGCAGCTTCACCTCTGCGGTGACATGACCGACACGACTGGGCTAGTTGCAGTACTTTTTATGGTAATGGGTGACCCAGATGCAGAGTTGTCAATTTGTGACGTGTAGGACATGTGTACTTACTTTGGGGGATATATTAATGTCTCCACCAGGCTATCTGATGTAGAGAGGACATGTATTTCAGCCCGACATGTCGCGTTCTAATCTAGGACCCCGATCAATACTGTGACCTTATGCCCCTATACGGCTATAATCCATTTATTCCCCTATAATGGCATAAACGATCAAGAGCGATATTTCAGAAACTCGTCTCTGGCCTAACACGATCAGAGCCACATTTCAGAATCTCTTCCTCTGCAGCTCATTAGATCAAATGACACAGCAGAAGCCACTATCTAAGATTCCTAGATTACACTCTGAGTTCTTCAACAAGATAAAACTCAGCAACCTGGGAAAGCCCCGCTTGCTATGTTTTGATTAGTAATAGAACTCTAATGAGCACTAAGAGACGATCACTTCCTAGTGACATCTTTATTGACGTCTTATGTCCAAAAACTTACGTCAAACCAGGCACCTTTCAGGTATAAATATTACCAACGTTGCCTTAAGCAAACGCTGCCTCAACGACATCGATGATAGCGATGGTGTGGTGAACATAGGAGCAGAACAGCTGTCCCCTGCAGAGCCCAGCAGATACAAGCTGCCCACGGACGCTGCCCCTCCTCCTCCTCGACGCGCTGAGAGAGACGCTGTCTTTTCTCCTGCCGAGAAAATCCAGCTGCGGCGTTTCCAGCCTACTCTTGCGAGTGACTGGGATATCGAGTCCTGGAAGGAGATACAAGACCTCCAACATTCTATTCTAGAGGTATGGTGTTGACTAAACCCTTAGAGAGAATTCTTGAAGCAAACCTTGGCAAAACCAACTTAACTAAAACTGCTATTTACTTACTCCCTCCGAGGTATTAGGCTTAGGTCAGGTACACTGGGGTAGGCGTAGTTAGAAGCACCAGTTGAGTAAGTTAGCTAAATGTATATATGAATGTATATATTTTATTCATTTTAACCATTGTATGGCTAAGAAACCATATCAATGCAGTTCAGTTTATAACTTTATTCGAATGTTAAAAAAACCTCATAAAAGTATACAGTTAAAACATTACATATACATAACAAACAAAATGATGAACAGGGAGAACTTTGGCATATGGTGTGGGAATTGCTGCACATAATTTTACGGGAAAACCATACTAAGTCTTGCTCTAATGGATTTCAAAATGAAAGTAGCAGTAAAAAAACATATATCTGGACTTGAAAGTGAGAATAAAAGCCTCATTGCGTTACCTGTAGTATACATGGAATATTTAAGGAACATAGGCTTAAGAAAACAAATACGCTGCGCTTTATACAAAGGACAGAGTAGTAGAAAGTGCAGTGTGCTTTGTTTGGTAAAACCGTCCCATGGACAAGGAGTAGCTGGGTGAGATTTCATTGTGGGGAAGGCAACCAGGTTATGTGCTATGCCTAGTCTCAATCTTGAGAGAACAAACTGATGAGACTGTCTGTGGATAACATTAAAGTACATGGGTATACCACGACTATCATCTTTCAGTGAATAATAAAAAGTATGTGTGGAATATTCTCTGGTAGCATTACTTCGTGCATCAGATTTTGCCCTCAGATAATCGTTTTTTAGTTCCTGTTTGGTCAGAGAATTCAAACAAGTGGGTTCATTACATATATCCATGTCAAACAGGTCCTTAACAGATGAGATCACATATTTTAACCATGGGATACTTAAAACTTTATCCAAGAGTAAGCAGTCCTTGATAATGTCTTTGGTAAAGGCAGTTTCCGTCTTGGTAAAAATGGATTTCCATACCAACAATGGCCTTAATCCGGTCAGATCAGACAGGTAATCCAGGTCTAGTTCCGAATGGGTTAAAACAGTGGATGCCGAAGAAGGAAGACAGAGCAGTCGTTTGAGGAACTTGTTTTCCACAATTTGCAGGGCCCTTACGTTGCAGTGTCCCCACACCCCCGAACCATACAATGCTATCGAGGTACATCTGTGCTTGTATATAGTCAGCATGTCAACAATACGGCGGCTTCCTACTTTAGAGGCAAAGCGGAAGACGCCTAGGGATGCTTTCCCCATTCTGGCTTTGACATTTATCTCCTCTGGGCCCCACGATCCTCTGTTATTAAAAGTAACACCCAAATAACAAAAATTGGTAACAGTCTCAATATGGTTTTCCTTAAAACAAAAGGGTTTAAAAAGTTTCAGCTTTTTACCACACACCATGACAAAGGTTTTGGAATTGTTGATTTTAAGTTTCCTTCTCTGTATGAAATCATAAAACCCGTCCATCAGTTTTTGGAGACCTATAGGAGTCCTGGAGAGTAGGACAGTATCGTCGGCATAGAGTAATACCGGTATGGGAGTGCCTCCTACTTGGGGGGCATCAGCATGGATTTGCTTTAGTTCTTGCTCAACCGAGTTAATGAAGAGCGAGAAAAGCAACGGGGCCAATACACATCCCTGTCGGATACCAGATCTTACTCTAATCTTTCGTGTGCACTCCCCCGCCGGACCATAGCGAATTTGGGCAGATAAGTTAGAATAAAGTGTGGCTAAAAAATGAATAATGTCAGGGGGGGCTCCCATACCCAATAAAGTTGACCATAACAAAGCATGGTCAACCAGATCAAATGCGCTAGAAAGATCCGCGAAACACAGAAATAAAAATCCCGGTTTGGCCTTGGTATATTTCCCTATTAAAAGGTTCAAGTTGATACATTGTTCAATCGTACCAAGGCCCTTTCTAAAGCCATATTGGGATGGCGCAAGGATATGATTATCTAAGGCCCAATCTTCCAAACGTGCTAACAGGACCCTACTCAAGATTTTTAGTGAGGAATCCAGAAGGGAGATAGGGCGGTAGTTCTTAGCCTCTCCTCTAGCCCCCTTCTTGTAGATTGGAATAATGATGGATTCACCCCAGGTAGAGGGGGCCCTGTTATCCATAGCGGCGTTAAAAGCTATGGTCAGTAATGGACTCCAGAGGGCTGGATCGAATTTATACAGGTCGATTGGTACCCCATCTGGGCCCGGAGCCTTTCCCCCTTTACTATTCATTATTGCCATATCCACCTCGTGGATCGTGATTCTCGGGATTTCAACTGGGGTAATGTAATTAATGTAAGAATTATCATTAGGTTCTCCAGTTGGGTCAAAGATCCCTGTGAAGTGTGACACCCAGCCATCTTCGCTAACTTGGGCGGTAAGAACTGGAAATTCCTCTTTTTGGAGGAATGGGCTATTGATGGTACTCCAGAACAGCTTGCTGTCCCGGAGGGCTGCAGCTTTGCTCAGATCTTCCCAGGCTATTTCACTTAGTTCTTGTTTCCTGAGTTTTAGCTCATTTTTGTAGTTAGCCCTCAGGGATGTGACTGCCTCCCTGTCTCTGGGGGTGGTGGAGAGGGCAAGTTTAAGGGCTTTTAGTGCCCTTGTGCATGCTTGGTTAAACCAACCCTGTGTATCCCGTTTAGTTTGGGCCTTCTTGGTGGTAAGGGTTTGCTTAATTATGGCACCCAATGTCTCAAAGTTATTTACGGATTGTTCTGGTGGGGCTTCAGTATCAAGGCAACTAAGTATCGTATTTAGGCCAGCTTTCACAACACTACGATGTAGATTCTCTGATTTTTCCCCACACCACTTGATGCGTGTCCCATTTGGCCTACATGGGATAATGTCATCAACAACCCTACCGGAAAGTACATTCCTAGAGAGCTCACAGTATATGGTCATAGTAAGAGCATTGTGGTCACTCAGACCGAGGTCTAAGATCTGTGGGACCGAACAATGGGGAGCTAACCGGTTGGAAATAAGCAGAAAATCAATGATAGAGGTAGTATTTCTCCCCGTAAAGGTGGGGGCCAAGTTACCCTCATTATCAGGGGCATGTTGGTGAATGGATACATCAGACTTTAGCATCAAGTTGTTAAGGGAAGTACCGTATGGTGAGTGTAGAAAGTGTAGTAGATTCTCCCCGTTGTCCCCATCGTATCCACATGTAGTTGAGTATGAGAGAGGGCAAGTTCTGATGTTAAAGTCTCCCCCCCAAACAATATCATAGGATATAGCCGATTTGCAGAGAATTGAGTCCATAACAGATTCCAGTTCATCTACAACAGTAGTACTGGAAGGGTCAAAGATGTTATTGTAGTGGTTAATCAATAGTAAATTTCTGTCCCTACCGACCAATATTTCCAGAATTTGCGAATGGGACCCCACTGTATGACTTTTCCTTACATGTATAGGGAGGTGTACAGATAATAAGATCAGTAATCCACCTTTGGCCCTCCCCATTACAGATTCTACCGCATTACAATTGTATGAAACAAAACCATCATAGAAAATATCTTCCACTGACCACGTTTCTTGCAGACATAGGATGTCAAAATCCGTAATGTGCTCCCTCCAACCCAGGGCTGAAGCTTTTTGCCGCCACCCAGCAATGTTCCAACTCGCCATTGAATATCCCTTTGACCTTGGGTCCTGTACTGTATTAGTATGGATAAATGGGATGGAAGGTGTAGTATGGGCCATATCGGGGGGAATCTGGTCTGGTTCGGTGGAGATAGCTGGGGTAGGAAGGGTGGGAAGGGTTTCCAAGCATTGGGTTGGTAGTTTAACCGTAGGTAGGGCTTCAGTGTTAGCTGGGATATGGGTCGGCTCCAGGGAGGAAGAGACGGAGTGTAGTCAGTCGACTCCCTCTAAGCCTTCTAGGCAACCAAAGCGGTTGTAATCCGTAAAGGGGTGGAATTGGGGCACGTATTGGGGTCGTCTAGGTGGTCTGGCATCGTATGCTCGTTGCCTGCCCCTCCGTTCCACAACGGTCCAGTCCCCTCTTCTCGGGTGGTGGCGAAGGTTAGTTGGGGGAAAAAAATAAGAAACTGGAAGGGTCTGGATGGTTGAATCGAAGGATCTGTTGAAGCCTGCACATATGTGGGATACTGTACGGGGGTCTCTGAAACTAACGATTAGACAGTCACCATTGATGTTTTTAGGGGTCTTGCCAATCCAGGGAACCCTCCTGACCATAATAATTTCGTTGTGAAAGTGGGCCGGGAGGGGTCTATTCCAGTTAAGCCATTTGATTACCTTGCTTTTAAGGGTGCTAAAGGTTTCTGTCTCCCCTGTTTCTAGTGGTGGTACTCCAGCTAGGATGACAGTAAACCGATTAGCCTCTGGTGGAAGATCAGGCCGTCTAGGTCTAGGGGTATTGTGTACCTCATTCGGGGGTCCCTGGTTTCCCTCAACCATATGTACTGATGAATTAGATTGACTTGGTTGATGACTCGCCACATTCTCGGCGATTGAATTACTGGGCATAGAGGGAGTTGGTAAGCAGGTATTCAGTGGGGGGATATTTAGTTGGTTCGGGTTCGGGTTACGAGGTGCAGGGATCGAAGGAGTTGGAATAGTAGGAGGGATATATTAACACTGGGGGTTACTAAGGGTGGCTAAAATGGAGGCAGTTGTTTTCTCTACGTTGGATATTCTGGAATATAACCTATCCAGTTTAGCCTCTAATGGGGATATAATTGATTTAAGTAGAGCCACAGCCCATTCCATGGATATTTCTCTACCCGGGGGGGAGACATCATGGGGGTTAGTAGTGGTCTGGGGTGGCTCCCCCCGCACCTTGGCTGATTTTACAGACCTTCCCGTTTTAGTTTCTTTCTTGTTATACACTCTTTTCCGTTTCCTAACTGCACCCTCTCTCTCCCCTAGGCTCTTGTTTTCAGTAATGCTCACTTCGAAGTGGGATGAAAGGGAAACATTGTTGCTTGCAGGGACAAAGTTAATGTCATCCACAGTGTCGATTGTAGTAGCCAGGGTAGCCAAGGTGCCAGGGTCTTCTCTAGGCGGGGATGTTACCTCCATAATAGCAGACTGGTCGCTATTTCTATTGGGCGTTTTGGCGTTAGCAAGGGGTCCTATGGATGAGCGTTTGAGAGAAATGAGTTCAGTTGACAAACGCTTTTCCAGGATGACTATCTCCTTGTCAATGATATTATTGGCCCTTATGAGGAATTTCTCCATACCTCCGGCGGTTGACAGGCTTCCAGTTAACGAGGATTTGATCCTATTGTCTCTACCAGCCTGTGGGACTTCGGAGGGGGTCTGTGGGATTTCAGAGGGGGACTCAAATAGATTCGCACACAGGGGTTGTCGAGGTAGTGCAGGTTTTATTATTTTATACAGTCTGCGTTTCTGTACAGGCACACGGTAAAACGGCAGAGGTGGTTCTGGCTCCTCCGTCGTGGATCTTCCCCCTCCCGAGCGTCGATCCCAAGGTCTCCTGGGAGTTGTAGGCCTTTTCCCCGCCGTCTCGTTGACCTCGTTGAGCCGGTATGCAAAAAAAAGAAAGGAAAATCCGTCTCAGTACAGGTGTTCAGTAAGACACCTCTTGTAGGGAAAGGGGGTGGGGGAAAACACACGTGCAATCTCGTACCCCTGCTTAGTGATGTGATCCCTTGTGCTAATCAAAAAAACAGCAAGGGTGTGCAGAGAGGGTTTCGTGCATTTAAGGGGGCTTCCCTCGTCTAATGCCTGCCCACCCCGTGAATTTGGTCCGTACCTGGTCGAGCCACACTTCCGTGTTAGTGTGGCTGGGCGATGCGCGTTCCACAGAGCCTCCTGGCTTACAGCGGTAATCACCCTCAGGTTCGTCCTCCGGTCCTGGCGTCGCCTTCTCTCCTGGAGTCTCCTCGTAGCTCCGCTCCGCCTCCGGTTCTCTCCCCGTCCTCCTCCGAGGTCGCGCTCCGCTTCCCTCGTCTTTCCTGCGATGTTCTTGCACTTCCTCCGCCTCCGTACTACGCTCTCCGCCTTCCTCGTCCTCCGTCCTCTGATCTTCCTCCGTCCTCCGATCGTCGTCCTCTTCCGTCCACTCCGCTCCGCTGTCTCTCCACTCACGCCACCAGTCTCCTACTCCGCCTCCGGGTGTCTCGCACACCTGGTTCGACTCCGGGATGGGTTTTACCTCTTCGGGGAGGGCGTGCCGCCATTCCAGATCCGCCCCCTTAAAGGTGTAAGCCTGTCGGGTCTCCGCATCGGGCCGTCTTCGTACGACATCCGGAGTATTCCATGCCTCTGTATGCTGAACAAAAAGGGTAGAAACATTAATAGGCATACCAGGGGGCCCCTCATCCGGGTCCCCCACGTCACACAGCCATTGCCCTTAAATTAAGAGACTCACACGGGTTAGAGGGATGGCCCGGTCCGGTCACTCCGGGTCACGAACGGCCACAAACGGTCCCGCCCTTGTCCCGGGCTTCTCCCGGTCGCTCCCGCGAAGCGGAAGCTCTGCGATCCTAAGTACTCAGGTCCTGTTTGATTGTTGGCTAATAGGCAGGGGGGCGTGGCCAGCGGGGAGAGCAGCCCAGGTGTTGCTGGTTGGGCGCGCAGGGACTCCTGGACACTGGAGTCCCTGCTTTGCAACTCGCAGCCCCGCTGGTCCAAACACCACTCCCACGCACCTCCCAACAGTCGCCTGCAGCCAACAGCCTCCTCTGCACAGACGCGCTGCGGGACCCGCGAAGCGGGTCCGGCGAGGTCCAGTCGTCCAGGAAGCCGCTTCCGCCCAGCAACAGAGGCACACCAGGTCGCAGTGTGCAGCGTGGATTCCGGTGATAGCAAACACGATTTCAGCAAAGGTCCCAGCTAGGTGAGGGAGAATGCCGTTTTTCACTTCCTCGGCAGGGGGCGTGGCCAGCGGGGAGAGCAGCCCAGGTGTTGCTGGTTGGGCGCGCAGGGACTCCTGGACACTGGAGTCCCTGCTTTGCAACTCGCAGCCCCGCTGGTCCAAACACCACTCCCACGCACCTCCCAACAGTCGCCTGCAGCCAACAGCCTCCTCTGCACAGACGCGCTGCGGGACCCGCGAAGCGGGTCCGGCGAGGTCCAGTCGTCCAGGAAGCCGCTTCCGGCCAGCAACAGAGGCACACCAGGTCGCAGTGTGCAGCGTGGATTCCGGTGATAGCAAACACGATTTCAGCAAAGGTCCCCTTATCAATGCTTTTACAGTATTATTTCGCAATCCTCATTTTACTGTACGCACTTTTTATAATAACAAGTCTTGCAATTGTGGCAATTCATTTCTCTTGCACGAGAAGAATGACTGTTCAATAAATAATACCTTTTATTGAAATCGCCAGTCTCTCTATTTCTCTGTATCTTGGTGAAAGTAATCTGCACAACTGACTGAGTAAAATAACTGTCTATTGTTTCACACGACTCTAGAGATTGACTCTTATTCTAAGGAGCAAAGTTGTCATGTTTAAGCGGTTGTTGGAAAACTGAATCCCTTTTTGTCAGTACCAGGGAAGCTGATCACTTCCTATTCAGTCAAGAAAAAGTCCAGTGACCTCTGAGCTAGTTGGTAACAAACCCAATTAAATTTAGCCTAGTCAGTAGAAACCTGGATGACCGCACTTCTACGTCCATACTATTGTTTATGTTATTCCAATGCGCAGGGCCTATTGGGAAAATAGGAACTACACTACATTGCGCCCAACGTTTGGTAAGGCGATAAAACTAACGCAAGACGTTAGAGTAACTCAGTCGTGCATTTTTTCACACAGACCCCTTTCTCCCGTAAATACTCCAATAGACGTCTGGAGTGGGTAAAAGGTTAAAATCCGCCCGAACTTAGTAGGAAGAGACTCCTATTTAAAGCTCTGGTTTATTCAACGTTGAAGGATACAGTGTTCCAAAATATTGTGCACCTAATCTTTGTCTCCTTGGAGACCTGCTCTGCAAAACATTTCTGACCATAAAATGTCAGACACTGAAAATGGAACCGCTGCACCCGCAGTAAATGCGACTGAGCAGGGTCCCGACGGTGTTAATGAACCGGGTGCGATAATCATCCCGATCAACATAAGAAAATCTATAACGTCAAAACTTATAGAAAATGGACTGACCACACAAGCTGGCACAGTCGTCTTCGTGATAGAGGCACACGAATATCGGCAGACAGAGATATTCTATTCATGGATAAAATTTCCAGCAGCAAACGCTGCAACACACGAGTTCCACTATTACAAAATAGGGGATCCACCGGAAGAGTACGCTCCTTTCGAGGAGATTGAAATCCCATTAAAATTTCAAGAGCACCTGCTCTGGTTTAAAGGCGCCCTAAAACACAATGATCATATAACAGGCTCGGTCCACTAGGTAGACCAGGAGCAACGTGGCCGGTTCTAGCCAGCTACACACCACATCCGGACATTGTAAAAATGTCAAAAGAAGAGCTGTTAGTACAGCTAAAAACATTAATTAAAATACATAGACAATTAGTCCAATATGTAATGCGGACTGCAACAGTCCAAACAGCTGTTAACGTTCCACAGCTGACCCCTCATCAGGGGAACACCAATAAAATTACACCACAGAACATACAATCATGTCTGGGTAAAACACCCATAAAAGGGGAACAAATTCCTTTCTGGTTAGCGCAGAAAATCACTCAAATAGAGGCAGTATTTCCAAATACTACCCCTATTGAGAAACACAGAATCCTGACCATCTGCCTTCCAATGGGGGTCGCACCACACGTGGAGGACTGTGACACTTGGGGTACAGTCTTTGCTTCCATTTACACGAAAACAAATGGTGTTCCGTCAATGGCGGTAATACCAAAAGTGCTAAAACAGATTCAGAATGAATACGGTCCAGAACCTGCTTTAACTCTTGGTATGAAATTACTGAAAGACTTCAAGCAGGTCTCGGCTATATTACTAGCCAACATAAAAGGAGAAGCAGCATCTGTGGCGATCCGCCAGAAGTTGAAGGAAACAGATATAACAGATCAACCAATTGAGCTTGCCAGAATTATAGAAAAATGTTATGAAGAACTAGGTAGAGACAGCTTGGGTGGAAAACCAGTAAAGCCCCAACTGCTCGAAAATCCTGAAAAATTATTTATTAAAAATAATTCAAACACTCCTAAAAAGAGCTGGGATGGAAATAAACAATCCACTCCCAAGGAAAAAGTTTTCCAGTCCAGAGGAAGGTCTCCTCGACGGAGGGAAAGAACTCCGACTCGAGAACACCAGTCTCCCCAGAGGGAGCCCTCTGAGAAAAGATATAACCTTAGAAATAGGGATAATTTGAAGAAGCCTGATAGATATCAAAGTATTGATACACGTCCCTCTCGATCTTTTTCGCAGAAATCGGAAAGAAGAGGACGGTCAGACCCAGGAGAGCAGACCAAGTCCAAAGACAAGGAACCTGCTCAAAGTAAAAAATCTCAATTTCCAAGAAAGAAGGTAGCCAGTATTAGAGTAATCGAACATGCCGAGAATACTGAGGACACAGTTGAAAAACGGGGAGTGGGCACAGACAATGCTAGACAGTGCATCAGAAATCAGTATAGCTCGCAAGATCCTGATGAGTCATCTGGAGACAGTGGACACGAATGAATACATTCAAGTAGAAACTGCCGACACCAGAGTTAGCGAGCCCCATAAGATATACGAAATAACACTGCGTATAGAGGGTGATAAGACTAGGAAAAAAAGGGGTCTATTTTGGGATAAACTCTCAAAAGGCTATGATATTCTGTTAGCTGAAAAAGATTGGCCCCCGGAGTTTGTCAGGGAGTGCCCTCGTGGCGAAGAAATGATTATGCCTGCCTTCTCGAATCACATTCCGATTCTCACTAAATATATATATGCAAGGAAATGGGCAGTGGCCCAGGCACCAGCATTATATAAAAATCATGTAGGATGGGATGAGGACTCTCCTCCTCACAAAATCCAGTTAAAAAGTCAACCGACTGCACAAAGGCAGTATCCCATTAAGCAAGAAGCTAAAAAACAAGTCAACTTGAATACCAGGGGGGGATTGAAACATGCACCTCTCAAATGAACAATCCTTTGTTTCCTGTCTCCAAACCAGACAATTCATATCGTCTAGTTTTGGACTACAGACACCTTAATGCATGTTGCAAAACATTTGCACTACAGAATTCGCATAGTGCTGCACTAATGAATAACATAGTTAGAAAAAAATATAAAACGACATTAGACATATCAAATGGTTTCTTTTGTCAAAATATTGCACCAGAAAGCAGATACTTGACCGCTTTCTCAGTAATGGCGTCGCAGAAAAATTTCTGTAGGCTCCCACAGGGATTCAAGAACAGCCCAGGACTATTTTCAGCCAGAGTGACAGAGTTACTACAAAGGTATGATGATGAGGCATTATCTCACGTAGATGATATCTATCTCACAGACGACGACTTGGAGACTCACTTGAAAAGAGTGAACACCATTATACTTGGGTTCGCAGCAGAGGGTTACAAATTCAACTTTAAAAAGTCTCGAATTGCCCATCTGACAGTATTATTTTTAGGATACGAATTATCAAGTGAAGGAAAAAGCCTAGCGGACAACTTCTTAGAGAAGTGCGCTGTACTCCAAGCACCAAAAACGCTGAAGAACTTACAATCGATTCTAGGCTTCCTGAATTTCGGTAGAACTTACATTCTAAATTATGCGGAGAGGGTTAAACCTCTCTACGAACTAATTAAACCTGATTTTAAACCAATCACTTGGACTCAAAAACACACAGAAATTTTGAGATCACTGCAAACAGACATGTTAGCAAAAACAAAATTAGAAACACGTGACAACACACGCAATCTTGTAATCCGAGTCATCCCAGGAAGATGCGGATTCACGTACCTGACCTCTAATGAGGGAGAAAAGGTACAAATAGCTTACAAATCACACTTGTACACAAAAGCTGAAATAAAATTCAGTTCAACGGAAAAAATTCTACCTGCGGTTCAGACTGCTGTAGCAAAAGAAAATGCCCTGGCACAAGGTAAACGAATAATAATCGTTACACCTATACCGGCTTTAGAAGCGGTAACTAAAGCAAGCATTCCTAATGCTAAAGCTTTGCATCCGAGATGGATCCAGTGGGTTAATTATCTTGCTGCAACAGACGTAGTTTACGAATTTGATCCTAACTTAAAGACACAGGAATTTTTACAATATGAATATGAATGTCCTTTGCCAATTGAAATCCTGCCTCCAGAAGAATACGGAAGTATTATATATACTGACGGATCAGCACAACCCGCAGTTGGGGGCAAACAAGCTTACAGTGCTGCGTGCGCGATTGTTAAAGGTCGTTGGCACAAAGGAAAATTTAGACCAATGGTCACTAAAACACAATCTCTAGGAGATTGTTCAGCTCAACGAGCTGAATTGGTAGCATTTAAGATGGCGCTAGAAAATACCGATCGCGAATTCCCCACACTAATAGTGTGCAATTCATATTATTGCGTACAATCTTATAATGAATACTTGCAGAATTGGGTGGAAAATGGTTTCAAAGATGCAAAAGGTGGCACAATCTAGCATAAAATGCTTTGGGAACAAGTAGTTCTTCTACAGAAAGAACTACAAAAGACTCATGTGATACACAATCTGAGTCATCAACGTGATGGCGTTCACGTTGCAGGGAATTCATTGGCTGATGAAGCCGCGAAGGCAGCTGTGCAAACGGCTTCCGTAGCTGCGATTACTCGGTCACAAACAAAAATAGACAGCGACATTCTACAAGCTGTCAGTGCGTCAGTAAAAGATGATAAGAAAACACTCCCAAAAGGCTTTCCAGAAAAGTACTTATATTTAACAGATACAAATAATGTTCCTTTTGCTCGATTCCCTGGAGTGGGGGATAGAGTAATTCCAAACATGGAACACAGGTTAGGACTAATAAAAGCGGCACACGAAGGGCTTGCTTCTGCACACGCTGGAGTTTCCGCAACAATATCACTATTAAAACAGAGATATTGGTGGCCTCGCATGAGAATACAAACTAAGAAGTATGTATTACAATGCGAAATAAGCCAAAGAATGAAAGTATCAACAGTAAAACGACCAGCGCAGACACCCCTTCTCATCTCAGATAAACCATTTGCATGTGTTTACCTGGACCACTGTGGTCCCCTACAAAGGGACGGCAATTATAGATATATCATGGTCGCAGTGGATTCCTGTACGAGATTCATATGGATGTGGCCCCAGCGCTCAGCTGACGCCAGAACGGTTATAAAAGATCTGCAAGTCTTTATCGGCACATACGCAATTGCCATGTTCCATTCAGACCAGGGTCCTGCTTTCAGCTCTCGAGCTTATAAGGAGGCCATGGCCAGCATGGGCGTTGGCTTGCGGTATTCTTGTCCGTCACACCCCGAAGGGAACAGTGTGGTAGAAAGAAAAAACCGGGACATAAAGCAATCTATAACAGCGAAGGTATTAGGTTCGGGTGATGGGTGGGTCAAACATTTAATAAGTGTCCAGTTAAGTCTTAACAATTTGCCAAGAAATTCTCTAAAAGGTTTCAGCCCATATGAACTATTGTTCAGAACTAGAATGTACATTCAGGACTTAGATAGTCAGGTATCAGTGGTAAAAGATAAGAATAAAGACTTTGACATCAAAGATCGTTTGGCTGTTTTACAGGACTTGAATGAAACAAGAAAATCCTTAAGCAACATAAAGTTAAAGCAACAGCCAGCTACCACTGACAAGGCACCACCAGCCCCAGCAAGGCCTGTCTGGATTCCAAAGATTGGGGATCTAGTCAGAGAAAAAATAGCGGTGAAGAAGGAATTTGGGCCTTCTTACAGAAAAGCAGTACCTGTCTTAGCAATCAACGGAACAAGATCAGTAGTACTACCGCCCCTTGCTGGTAAAAAGGAGAACAGAGTTGTATCAATCGACCTGGTAAAACCACAAGCATGTGGCGTATAATCAATAGTAGGCCCAGTGGACTCCCAAGAAACAACAGAATACCCAAACTTGCAACAATCCAAGAGGTTCAAACTGAACGACTAATCACATTCGATAAGCCTGCAGTGCACAGAGAGGGACTATGCAATAATGCCATGGAACTCGTGCCTCTTGAGACACAGATTGAAACAGTTCGTCAAGAAACACCAGTCTACAATGATGTGGCATCAGAATGTGCTACCGAAGGACAAATTGAAAGAACAATTCCAAAAATTGACAGAACTGCCTCTGGCTACTTCATCAATTTCGACAACTTTTCTGAAGATCAAAACGACGCCGAAGTGATGCCAGAAACAAAAACCTTTAAAGAAAAAGCAACAGAACTCTTTCATCAACTCGAGGAAATTTACCTTGTTTCTCCATGGTTAGAGTTCTGGTTTGGTCTAGGTATATTTTTACTCCTGCTTTGGCTCATCATGGTACTTTGTTTGGGAAAATTCATTGAGGGAAAATACAGTTCAATGGACACAGCAAGTCAGAACATCAACTTAGTCCTCAAACCACACAGATCATCCCACGTGAAGAAAAGAGAACTGTCAACAGTAAATGTCACAGCCATTCCAATACCCGGCGGGGTAGTATGGGACAAAACTGACTATGAAATATATGGTCCGGTCGAAATCCTGAAATATCCTCATCATTTCAAGGTTTCCTTAAGTGATTTTGTAAAACCAAGTACATTTTCTGATGATTGGGATTTTGAAAGTATTAATAATATGATGTCTGATTTAGTGTTGTCAGCAAGATTTACAGAACATGATTATTTACAAGGTTCGTCTAGTTATGAACAGATGTACTGTTTCTCACATTACGGTGACCATTACTTGCATAAACCTGCACAACCTAGAAATGTTTTTAAATATAACCAATGGGAACATTGTGCTACTCCACCTAAAAGTAGTTCTAAAACATTCTATGAGAAATTTCAGTACTTCTCAGGGTTTAACACCAGTGATGCAGAAACATTTTATTACAAACTGTTAGATAAAACAGGGTTGAAAACTATGCTGACAAATACTAAATTGATATATTCAGAAGCATTTTATGAAAAAATGATGACATTTGGTTTTGATTATTGGAGAAATAATATTGAAACAAAAACAATCTGGGGTACAAAAGATTGGCAGGTACAAGGCATAGAAGCATTATTTCGAGCCTGCATGATCCCGGAACAAATAATGTTCTTAAATGACACAATTCACCAAACATCCTGTCTTGGCCTAGCTAAGATTAAAGACCTTAACAAACCGTCTATTCCAAAGCCAATACTTGATAATACAACTACTGATATTGAAATAGACGTATCCAAAATTTTACATCTAAACAGAACACATCCTGATTGGAAAAAGTGGTTAATCTGGCCTATTGACACGAATAACTGTCAAGATAGATTCCTGAATAAAACACAGGGGGTAACAATGACCAGACCAGACCCTAGATACTCCCAGAGACAACATCCAGGGATAGTAACAACATACAGTGTAGGGAAGCTGTGCCTTGAATGGCTAGAATCATCCACACTGGCTGAAATTAAGCAACACTTATCTTTACTTAAAGATGGTGCTGATTTGCGCGATTTCATTCTGGGACCTCGCAAACAGCGTCAAAAGCGTTATAGCGACCAGTATATATGCGGCTTACAACGAGGCTTGGAAAGTCACACAAATTGAAACAGCTGAAAAAATACGAGAAATTGATCGTATTAATTTGGAAAAATCACTTTCTGTAGTGGACAATGGGTTAATGACTCTGTCCTCCAGAATATATTCACTGGACAGTATTGTATCATCTGCCATAGATATAATAGACAAAGACTTGCTAATGTTACAGCATGACCAGTCACAGTTGCGTTCTATTGTACAGTTAGGCTAGACGCTGCAAAATCTTCGTTCAGGCTACGTGACATGGCGTTTAATCAACACGACGTCATTGTTTTCCATCTTTAACCTTACTGATAAACAAATCAGCTTGGCACAGAAAGGAGCAGACTGTACAATCCTGAGCATCGAAAAACTTGAGAGATTACCTTTGACAATGTCAGAAAGTCCTGTCATTGAATGGATAATACACGGGATTATCACAATTCCGATGACAACTTTCCGATTTAAAAATTGCCTTGAATACATACCTACTGGCCAGTATGAACGATTGGGTAAAGGATACATTAAGTCAGCATGGAAATTACCATACACACAAACATGCTATAGTGACAGCTACAAAAATGTATTTCTTAGTGGTGAAAACTGTAAACATTCACTAAGCGGTATACTTTTGTGCCAAGGTATTAATTTACACGGAGCCTGTGAAGGAAATTCAAACAACCTTTCATGCCACCAACATGTCACACCTGCAACGCAGATAGAGCCTTTCTTTAAGCAGCTCACGAATGGGAGTTACATTCAAATAACGGATCACAGCTGTTGTGGCCTTTTGCCAGGGAAAGCATATCTCGTAAGCGTAACTTCCATGGTCAAATGCTGTATGCAAGCATTGTTTCCAAACGGCCCTGGAGACACTGAGACTCCCATATGGCCTTGTTTGAATGTCTCTTCTATACGAATTGATACTTTAAGCAGAATGAAGTCTGTGCTTTTGCAGACAACAGTGCCCATCACGTCATCAAAAGAGACGTATGATCTCCTAGTTGCAAGGACAACATCAGAGATTCATGACCTTTTATCAACAAATTGCCCCGTGCATTTCACAAAAATGCTTAGCCAAATTCTTATCATGTCTAGTGCCATAGGCATCCCAGGCGTATTTAGGACCATTTTTACGGGACTGTTAACACCATTCAAAGCAATTCTGGGAATCATTCCCAATTTTGTCCATTCAGTCTTTGACGGCATACCCCTGATTTTGGGACTTGTAGCAGGCATTTTATTTTTGACCCTCCTGCTCCGATATGGCAAGCCAAAACTCAGACATGACTCCGGCAGGAATGGAAGAAACGATCCTAGCAATACGCTACCGGGACCGAATAACTAGAGTCCTTGGATTGGCCAGGCTGAGAGATCTGAACATGACCTGGTTTCTTTCATTCAGACCTATATGGCAGACCTGCATCTTACCTGTGCTTCGATGTATGCTATGCGGAGATGAGTGCGTGTTGGACACCTGTCTTGCACTTCCATCAGCAGTACCAATGGATATCGATACTTTGTTAAGTCCTGTAACGGCTCACGCATTGTGTTGTCCCCAGCGGCTACCAATCCTGATGACGGCATTCGTTGAGACTCCTGTGCTACGACTAGGTGGTAACAGTGGAGCGAGAAATAAAAGCGACATCACCCAGGTACGACCTTCTGTGAGCATTGCTGATCCAGACTTTGATGATAGCAATCATTCTCACAAATGCCAAGTTACAGCACTATCGAACTTAGTCGAACTGTCACCTGATTTTGTAGACCAATTTTTTGAGAGCCTGTCTGATATGATGTTCTCCCCTGAAAAGAAACAATAATTTTTGAAAAGCATTCCGACACACAGCGTTCCCATGAACTCTGAATTCGGCCTTCAGTTTTGATCAACAAAAACTACTGAAAAGCCTTGGAACTCTATTCCCCCGTTCACCAAGTAAATTTTTTTTTAAATTGAACACTTTTTCAAAATATTTACCTTTTTCTGGCACGAAATTCTTTGCTTAAAGTAGACCTATTCATAAAGAACAGAACTTCTATTTTTAGGTACTTCTAGAGACATAATAACTTTACACCAGCCTCTAGCACATTTTACAGCAATGTATTTATATGTGATGAAATTATCTCGCACTTCTTTTCTGTCTAAAGAGATATTTCATGTGTAATTTTTTCGCAAAATCGTTCACTGATTACATATGCTATAAGTTTGAATGATTTCTATGCTTAAAGATGTACAGTACAATCCATGTATTTCAAATACACCATTTCAAATGTGAATATGTATTTTGGGGTGGGTAATGTTACACATGCATCTTATTGCTATAGTTTTTAGTAATTTGATGGACATAAATTTGTGGAGTGGGTGTCGCGTTCTAATCTAGGACCCCGATCAATACTGTGACCTTATGCCCCTATACGGCTATAACCAATTTATTCCCCTATAATGGCATAAACGATCAAGAGCGATATTTCAGAAACTTGTCTCTGGCCTAACACGATCAGAGCCACATTTCAGAATCTCTTCCTCTGCAGCTCATTAGAGCAAATGACACAGCAGAAGCCACTATCTAAGATTCCTAGATTACACTCCGAGTTCTTCAACAAGATAAAACTCAGCAACCTGGGAAAGCCCCGCTTGCTATGTTTTGATTAGTAATAGAACTCTAATGAGCACTAAGAGACGATCACTTCCTAGTGACATCTTTATTAACGTCTTATGTCCAAAAACGTACGTCAAACCAGGCACCTTTCAGGTATAAATATTACCAACGTTGCCTTAAGCAAACGCTGCCTCAACGACATCGATGATAGCATGGTGTGGTGAACATAGGAGCAGAACAGCGGTCCCCTGCAGAGCCCAGCAGATACAAGCTGCCCACGGACGCTGCCCCTCCTCCTCCTCGACGCGCTGAGAGAGACGCTGTCTTTTCTCCTGCCGAGAAAATCCAGCTCCGGCGTTTCCAGCCTACACTTGCGAGTGACTGGGATATCGAGTCCTGGAAGGAGATACAAGACCTCCAACATTCTATTCTAGAGGTATGGTGTTGACTAAACCCTTAGAGAGAATTCTTGAAGCAAACCTTGGCAAAACCAACTTAACTAAAACTGCTACTTACTTACTCCCTCCCAAGTATTAGGCTTAGGTCAGGTACACTGGGGTAGGCGTAGTTAGAAGCACCAGTTGAGTACGTTAGCTAAATGTATATATGAATGTATATATTTTATTCATTTTAACCATTGTATGGCCAAGAAACCATATCAATGCTTTTACAGTATTATTTCGCAATCCTCATTTTACTGTACGCACTTTTTATAATAACAAGTCTTTCAATTGTGGCAATTCATTTCTCTTGCACGAGAAGAAAGACTGTTCAATAAATAATACCTTTTATTGAAAACGCCCGTCTCTCTATTTCTCTGCATCTTGGTGAAAGTAATCTGCACAACTGACTGAGTAAAATAACTGTCTATTGTTTCACACGACTCTAGAGATTGACTCTTATTCTAAGGAGCAAAGTTGTCATGTTTATCGATGATAGCATGGTGTGGTGAACATAGGAGCAGAACAGAGGTCCCCTGCAGAGCCCAGCAGATACAAGCTGCCCACGGACGCTGCCCCTCCTCCTCCTCGACGCGCTGAGAGAGACGCTGTGTTTCTCCTGTCGAGAAAATCCAGCTCTGGCGTTTCCAGCCTACTCTTGCGAGTGACTGGGATATCGAATCCTGGAAGGAGATACAAGACCGCCAACATTCTATTCTAGAGGTATGGCGTTGACTAAACCCTTAGAGAGAATTCTTGAAGCAAACCTTGGCAAAACCAACTTAACTAAAACTGCTACTTACTTACTCCCTCCCAAGTATTAGGCTTAGGTCAGGTACACTGGGGTAGGCGTAGTTAGAAGCACCAGTTGAGTACGTTAGCTAAATGTATATATGAATGTATATATTTTATTCATTTTAACCATTGTATGGCCAAGAAACCATATCAATGCTTTTACAGTATTATTTCGCAATCCTCATTTTACTGTACGCACCTTTTATAATAACAAGTCTTGCAATTGTGGCAATTCATTTCTCTTGTACGAGAAGAAAGACTGTTCAATAAATAATACCTTTTATTGAAAACGCCCGTCTCTCTATTTCTCTGCATCTTGGTGAAAGTAATCTGCACAACTGACTGAGTAAAATAACTGTCTATTGTTTCACACTACTCTAGAGATTGACTCTTATTCTAAGGAGCAAAGTTGTCATGTTTATGCGGTTGTTGGAAAACTGAATCCCTTCTTGTCTGTACCAGGGAAGCTGATCACTTCCTATTCAGTCAAGAAAGTTTCCAGTGACCTCTGAGCTAGTTGGTAACAAACCCAATTAAGTTTAGCATAGTCAGTAGAAACCTGGAAGACCGCACTTCTACGTCCATACTATTGTTTATGTTATTCCAATGCGCAGGGCCTATTGGGAAAATAGGAACTACACTACAGACAGTTTGTGCGGGGATGTGTTGTTGACTTACCTGCGGTGTTGACCGCAACGGCATCTTATCTGCTGATAGTTGATGAGGTAAAGCAGTGGAAGAGCTTGTAGCGCTGGATCCATGGCGGCCAGGAATGTGTGGAGGTGGCTCAGATTTGAGTTTCTATCTACGCAGTTGTGCTTCTGCCATCTCCGAGTGCCTGGTTTGTCCGCTGCATTCTAATGCGCTGTTTGAGGCATTGTGATTTGTCTGGCGGTCGTAACATCATTCCGCACAGCGATCTTTCTCTAATGGTTCCCTGCACCACCATTGCGGAACGAAAAATCTGGCGGATCCGGGAACTCCACAACGGGCGGCAAATGGGCTATCTTTGCTCATTGTAATATGGTGGACACGAGGACCACCGCAGGAGTAACTAAATGGACGTTTTCCGCCAGCCCCACCGAGGTGCCTACTACCGCCATTGTAATTTCCCCTTAATACGCAAATGACTAGGAAGAAGGTTTTCTAGATAAACGCTACACTCATAACCATCCACATCCCCTGGTAAATAAGAAATTTGCAGGATATACTGTCTATTGCGATTTTCCAAATCCAACAGTAATTTATTCATTGGTTTAATTGTGGCTGCAATATGTATGAAATGGTCAATTTGGGCTTTATTGTCTTGAATGTTGATATCATTGTCGGAGACCTTCATAGAAAGGCCAGCCATATTTTTTCTTACATTTTTAATCTCAGCCGCAATATTTTCAGTATTTGAACGTACAGCTTGTAGCTCCTCCAGCAAAGTGGATAATGAAGGTCCATTAATATCTGCTAATTTAGGTTTAACTTGCCGAGAAAAAATGCTTTGTTTCGTTTGGTAGACATATTGTGGGACTACTTGCCTTCCATAAGTAAAAGAAAATAAATGCAATCAACAATAAAGGAACAGTCTAGAGCAATATTGTATGAACAATACTAATATAGGAGAGAAAGGCTGCCTAAAAAAGCAGAGTGCAGCAGCTATAACCAGTCGTGGGAGTGGCCTAGGCATCAGCCGCGCTCTTTCCTGAGCTTCTCCTCACCCCTCTGACAGGATTTCCAGGAACAGGAGCACCCCAGACACCGGAGAGCAGCACACCCATGCCCGGACTGGCCGTTGAGGGCACCGGGCAATTCCCCGGTGGGCCGCATGGTTGGGGGCCGGTTTTGGGCCCCTGGGGCCGTTTTTGTTACAGGGCCGTTATGCTGCAAAAACGGCCCTGTAACAAAAACGGCCGAAAACCGGCCCTGTCACAGAGCGCGGTTGCACCTCTCCCCCCTCCCCTCTCCTCCCGGAGGGGTGGAGGGGGGCAGGCCGAGCACTTTGCCAGGGCCGGTTCTGGTTCCCAGTCCGGCCCTGAGCACACCTCCTTTAACAGCAGCCAAAGTTGAGGAAGAGGCTCAGACAGGTATTGTGCAGAAGTACTTCCTCTTTAAAAACATCATCTAGTTGAAAATATAAATGCCAGTCCTAATTCGGCATTAAATCATCTAAAACGGGAACATTTCATCTGTTTAGTGGAAGGCGGCCACCTTGAACGGCGCACTCGCACGACTCCCCTCGTTTATGAGTGTGTTTTGAAAGATAGACATTGAATAGTGAATGGGCACGAATGGATCATTACGGGCCGCCTTTCAAGTGGGCCGCTGGGCAAGAGGAAAGTTGCAGATTTTATCTTCCCAAGGCAGATAGTTATGTATGAGGCTAATTAGTTAACAACTGTCAGCCTGATAGCCAAATAATCTTTCAGGAGGTTTGAGTAACATTCTGCCTTTCATGCGTTAATGTCAGTTTCGCAGCTAAATATACAGGTATGAAATCAGATTATGACTCATGACAAACATTGTGATACGTGATTATTTGGTTCTTCATGACATGCCAATTTTTCTCCAGCAAAAGGTAGCATTGGCAATCTGAGATATCAAATCACCATGTGTTAGGGATTGGTTTTCTAGATTTGTCCAGACGCGAGCAATGTGAAACGTAAGTCTTTGGCACGTTTTGCTGCAAATCAAAGTGAAAATTGATTGTAGGTTTTCAAGTTGGCAGAGATCTCATTGAGTTACTTATGAGAAACAGCTACCCAGTTATGGGGGCCTTTTTTAATAATTATCTGAGGGCATCAGTGATCAAAGGAGGGTGCCAGGGATAAATCAGCTCCTTTAACTTTCCAGGCAAGAACATTTACAAACTCTTCACATTTGGGCTTCAGGTTTGTTACAGTGAAGAGGTCTGCTGAAATGGAGACCTGTTTGACGAACTTGAAGAGCTTTTTAGGTTGGTTTTAAGTAGAGTTGTTGTGAGTTCTTGTGCAAGAAACCTTGCCATGAAAAAATATATTTATATACTTTTGTTTTTAAACTGAAGCAGCATTGCAACATTATAATTTTTGTTACATATTAATTCATGGGCCATGAACATCATTCTTCCATTGTTTAGCTCTTTAAAGATTAATTGGATTGTTTCAATGTTTAGATAAATGTATAGAATTGTATGCTATCATACATTTCAAAGTATTGTGGAATGATTACAATTAAAATAGGTACTATAAGCACATTGAAAATAGCACAGTGAAAGAACATGATGCACATTGACGAAAGCCTTATTGATCACATTGGATTCTGTTGGTTAAAAGAGAAGGGAAGTATTTTTGTTTCTTAAATTCAGTAATGAGCATTATACTTAAAAAGCATGTGTAATCATTAACAGTCGTCTCCCAACATGGCCCTTATTGGGGGAAAATAGACTGGTAGCAAAATTACAGAGTGAGAAGATGGCAGACTAGTTGAAGGGATGATACTGTAAAAATTATACGCCTGATAGTTATGGTAATAGTATTTCAAATGCGAATAGATGTAGCATTGTGAATTTCAAAATTAATTGGAGAGATTCACTGAGATATTCAGGGCAAAGCAATTTACAGATGATAAATAGTGTGGCGCATAATATTACATTAGAATATTACACATGACAAGTTGTTTCCATGGGAAAGAATGAGAAGTGTGCTGGCCAAAATAAATGAACAGTTTGTTTAAGTACATTTTGCACTTGGGCAGACTTCAGGTACTGGGAGGGGCAGTATTATGATACAATTTTTTTAAAAGGGTGATCAAGAAGACGCAGCACCATATAAATTGGGCTCACTTCACAGTTGTAGGAGCAGATTGCGCTCACAAACTATCACTGGAGCATTAAAAAACAGGAGTTGGAAAAGAAATGAGTTACTAGTCAGCCAGATGGGAAATCACCATGGACACTCAACTCTGGATCCATTTGTCACCTTGCAGTTGTCATCCAAATAAACAGCAAAGGGAAGTACTGCTGCTTTATTAAATTTAAAGTAGTTTTGAGGGTTGTATGTCATACTATCATTGAGAAATATATTGTTTGACCAAAATAATGTGTCCTAAATTTCATTTACAAAAATATTGTCTTGTTGGGCATAGTATTTCTATTATAGCCAATTGGACAATATTTTCATAAACAATAGTAGGACCCATTAATTCTGTCCGATGCTATTTTGGTTACAATATTCTTGTAATATACCCTTTGGAGAAGGTGGAACAAAGAGATCTATGGGCTTAAGCATTCCAGAGTAATGCATTATAACAATATTAATATATTTTTATAGCTCTTCATAGTCCACATCTGCTTTTTCTGAGCACTGCAAAAAACATGTTACTGTTGCCTGATACACAATTGACTGATCCTGGACGGGTGAGTCTACCAAGATTTGAATTTGTGTCTTTAAGATCACCGCATTTCTCAGTTACGTAATTTCAGTTTAATGAGCCATTCTGCCATTTGCTGAATCTCTGCTTAGGGTAATCATCATGCTTCACATAGACCTACGGTCTAGTATAGAATGTAAGCGCTGGTGCCCTTAACCCTTTCGATGCTCATGACGAGCTCAGCTCGTCATGATGCACAGTTGAGCTGTGCTGATGACGAGCTGAGCTCGTCATGAATAAAGCCAAAGTGCAGTTTCCAGCACAGGAGGGGAAAACGCCTAGCAGCCAAGGTGTTAAATTACATGTGCACTCCAAAGATGGTCAATGTTAGGGGTATATGCTAGCTTAAGCATGGGTACGAGAAAAGTAATAATGAAGATTACTGGTAAGTAACCGGTCTCAACCCCTTTTTTTGTACCACTACTTACTATATTGTCAAAGTGAACAATAACTACACGCTAAAGGGCATACTAATTTACAGACCCCCAGGCCCCATAGCCAGGTTCGAGGAGAGTCTGGTTGAAGGAATCATGGAAACCGCATTTTGCAATGACAAGTTTCTGGTACTCTGGGATCTCAATCTACATCTTGATAATCCCTCAGACAACGTCAGTAAGAATTTTGGTCAGGCACTGAAAGCCCTCCAACTAACCCAAATTGTCAGAGGCCCTACCCATCAACTGGGTCATCTGCTGGACCCCATATTTGTCAACTGGGGGGAAGTGGAAGCTATGACCCCAATTCCCATTCCATGGTCGGACCACTATTTGGTCCCTTTTTCCATACGAATCCCTGGAAACAGACCCCCACAGCCATCAGTCAGGTAACACCTCAAACGGAAATGGGCTACCTTCTCTCAGTCTAAATTCTGTGAAGAATTAACGAAAGGAGGAGGCCCAGGAGGGGAGGATGCTGATACGGCCAATGCTAACCTCTGCATACGCATTAATCAGGCAATAGACTGCACAGCCCCTTTGCTAAAAACCAAATCTGGGGGACGCATAAACAAAACTGCCCCGTGGTTTAACGCTGAACTTAGAGCTCAGAAAACCACATTGAAAAGAACCGAAAGAGTATGGCGCAAGACTTTCTCCGAAGAAACCAGAACTAACTAACTGAGAGACGAACCTACCATGGACTAATTAGAAAGATGAAAACAGCATACTTTACGACTAGGATCAGTGAGGCTGATAACTCGACAAAGGAGCTGTTTGCACTCTACAAAACGCTTTCAAGCGGAAACTCAGCTATTGTCCCTGATGACTGCTCACCAGAACTGTGTGACAAAATCGCAGACTTTTTCTCAGAAAAAATAGCAAAAATCTACTCTGCATTCCCTACGCAGCCCAAAACCGGGGCAGACTTTGTTGAAAGTCCTAGGGAGTGGGGAGATAAACCTAGACTTACCAACTTTGTTACCCCTCCCACGGAAGATCTTTTATAAATCTGTAGGTCGGTGAAGTCGGGCTCTCTTCGAGACCCAACCACTCCCAAACGCCTGACGGATAGTCTAAGGGTACTAGAACCATACATCAGACATCTACTCGATGTATCTTTTAGCACCAAGACAGTACCTAGGGATTGGAAAAAGGCGGTTGTTCTGCCCCTCAGGAAGAAACCTACCATCAGTTTTGAGAAACTTGACAATCTCCGCCCAATTTCACTCCTGCCCTACCTGGCCAAGGTGGCTGAAAAAACGGTCAATATACAACTAATGGACTTCGTGGAAAAGGCGGCCCTATTGCACGAAACCCAATTCGGATTCCGCCCCCGCCACTCCACAGAGTCCGCACTGCTAACAGCCGTTGAGACCCTACGTCAGGGGGTGGATGAGGGACGCACCATGGCCCTCATCCTATTGGACCTGAGTGCAGCATTCGACACTGTGGCGCACGACAACTTGCTACAGTGTCTGAATAACGGAGGAGTATCCGAAGCTGCACTCCAATGGTTACAATCCTTCCTGACAGGAAGAAGCTTCCAGGTTCGCCAGGGCGACCACTACTCGAGAGACATAGGTTTGGGACAGGGCGTTCCCCAGGGTTCGTCCCTGAGCCCAACTTTGTTTAATCTCTATGTCTCTCCAGTGGCCTCAATTGCCGTGAGTCACGGATTGAGCATCGTGTCATACGCCGATGACACGCAGCTGGCTATCTCCCTATCGCGTGCACCCGGTCTTGCGATGGACAGTTTCAGGGATTGCATGCAAGAACTTGCAACCTGGATGTCCACCAACTGCCTTAAATTAAATGGCAACAAGACCGAGGTGCTCGTTGTGGGGAGGGACCCATCTGTTTTGTCATCGGCGTGGTGGCCTCCATGCCTAGGTGAAGCCCCCATACCCCGCCAGGGAGTCAAAAACCTTGGCGTATGGCTCGACGCTGACCTATCTTTTGGACCCCAAATAGACCGAGTTGCAGGTATCTGTTTTGGCGTCCTAAAAACCATAAAAAGGTCCTCGACCTCCTTCCTATGTCAGCGCGGAAAATACTGGTTCACGCCCTTGTAACATCACGCCTAGGCAACCTACTTTACCTAGGTACCACCTGCAAAGCTATGAATCGCCTTCAGGTAATACAAAACCCGGCAGCCCGTCTCATCCTAAAAATCCCCAAACGATCAGACACCAAAGCCGCTCTCAAAACCCTCCACTGGTTGCCAGTAAAAAGCAGAGTGGAATTTAAAGCCCTCTGCACATGTCACCGCATCCTGGCTAAGAAATCACCTGTCCCACTCCAGAACTTAGTGACAAGGTACACACCTGCACGCGATCTGCGCTCCTCATATGGGGGCCTACTTCAGGTTCCTAGGGTCAAAAGGGCCCGTATGGGTGGACGCTCCTTCCGCCATCTGGCAGCGAAAAGCTGGAATTCCCTCCCTCTCCATCTCCGTCTTGATCCTTCCGAATCCAGCTTCCGCAAAAACCTAAAAACATACCTGTTCTCCAGATAACTGATCTTCGGTTTCCAGCCTCGCACAGAGTTTTTTCAGTTGTAGCGCGGGGACACGCTTCTGCGTAACCAAGCGCTTTATAAGCTACCCTTATTATTAATATTATTATTATATAAGGATATATCCACCTGAAACTATGCCTGACATGATGCTCAACTTGATTCAGAAAATTACTATTATGTTCCCTCAAGGAGCAACAATCATCTAGGACATAGTAGCCGCCAAACCTCTGGCCCCAAACTCCAAAGAGTCATACAGGTAGATGCATCAAGCATTTTTGCGAGCGCAAACGGTGCGAATCGCAAAATTCGGCCATTTGCGCCCGCAAAAATAGCATTTGAGATGCATCAAGGGTTCATGCAAGCTCGCAATTTAAGAATTTGCAAATAATTGCGAGTTCTCAAATTGCGATTGCATTTAAGGAATCGTAATTTGCGATTCCTTAAATGCAATGCATGAACCATTCCAAGATTGCAAATTCGCAATCTGGGGTCGCTATTTACTGCGAATCCAAACTACGTGGTAAATAGCAAAAACTTAGAAATATGCACTTTAGTGCATTTTTCTAAGTTGTATATGACACACACACATGTCCTTGGGACATGTGTGTGCGCAGCACCAGTAAACATTACCATTTCAGGGGTGCAACAGGGTGTCCTTTGGACACCCTGGCACCCTTGAAATTGCGGCACATTTGCGATTCGCTAATTGCTAATCGCAAATAAGGAATGGCTTTCCCATTTATTCCTATGGCCCTTTAGGCCCATAGGAATGAATGGGAAAGCCATTCCTTATTTGCGATTAACAATTAGCGAATCGCAAATAAGGAATCAGTAGGAATCGCAAATAACATTGCGATTCCTACATGCATCCCGTTTTGCGAGTCTTTAATAGCGATTCCTTAAAATTCTCTATTAAGGACTCACAAAACATAACTTTGATGCATCTGGGGGCATGTTTCCCACAGCCAACCGATGGAGTGAAACAAAAGCAGAAGAAGTAGCCCATGTGGCTTCTTTACAAATAACTGAAATTGAATGCCAACAAGCCTATGTCTAGGATGCAGCCATGCCTTACGTAGAACTTGCTGCACTACATCCACTAAAGCCATGTTTTGTGAAGAATATGCCATAGAAATCACATTTCTTGTCCGGTTAGTTACATTTGCTGTAGAATCCTTTTGACTCTGTTGAAAAAATGCCAGAATTCCCAAACAAATTCTCACATTGTCTATAGTCTTTGTCAAATAAATCTTTACTGCTCTTAAAACAACCAATGAATGTGAGGATTCCTCCTCAGCAGTAAAGGGAACTGAAAAAAAGGAGGAAAATGTATTTCTTGTTCCTGATGAAAGGAAGACAACACCAAAGTTCATCAAGCTTTTGCTTGATTAGAGTAATCAATGTATGCCAAAATTCAGACACGTATGCGAGACAAAAATCTGGGTATTTTTAGAACTCATAAGTTGATGTTGGAAGAAAAAAGGTTGAATTTCCGAAATATATCTAAAGCTGATATTTGAGGGATAAACCATGTGGCCTTGGGGAAACATATTACTAATGTTACTTCCTTGATGCCTGGGGCATCGCAGCTATGGTTGGTATGTATTACCCATGATGCACTATGGTGACGACTGCTGGGAATCTTGCATATAGGAGCTACTAATGTAATTTTGTTTGATGTGTTCACGAACACAACACTAATATTTCTTAGTAGCTTTGGATGATTTTCACTGAATATAATTAGCTCTTATTACAGAAAATGTAAGAGACCCCTGCTTTAGATCTACATCAGTAATGGGATCATAAAGGTGATGTTAGAGAGCCTTAAGTACAATTGGGAAATCCTGTGAAGCCGTTGCTGATTTAATAGAATGTCTAATTAAAGAAAATCCCTCCAGAAGTCTGCTGACCAAATAATCCATACCCCATGGGGCTTTGATCTGTTTGACCTCTCATTGCAGCTCTCTGAACTTTAAAAGTGGAAGGCGCTAGCCCCTTATCATATCCATCTTAAAGAAACAGAAAGACTCATTTAGTTTTAGAGGTTGCAGGATTCAGAGATGTATCGGAGCGCCATTTAGGAAAGAAAGACGAATGGTGATTTCAGGAATTTCTAGTTGATAGTCTGCTGGATTTTCAAACTTATAATGCAGCAGGACAGGAGAGACCCATCTTTACTAGACCCCTCCTTTAAATAGCCAACATGCCAGTGTCAATTTCTGAAACACAGGCAGAGGTATATGGGGAGAGGTAAGAGCACACTGAGGCAGAGGGAAAGTAAATCCCGAAACACTGGGCATTACCCTTAGCAGAGGGAACCAACTCTTTCCTGGCCAAAAAGTGGCTATGAATATCAATCCTATCTTCTTCCATTGAAGATGAGATAACAGCTTGCAATTAATGGGAACAGAGAAGAAGCATAGAGGGGGGACATGGTCATGATAGTGCATCAGTTCCTGAACTTCCCTCCTTGTGAAAGCTTGATAGGAAATTGGGAAATTAGATATTCTGTGCATTGGAAAAAAAGTCTTGCTAAGAGAACCCAAACGTTTGGCAAATGTCCTTGAAAACATGATTTTTCATACAGAGGTCATGAGAAGTAGCCTTTCTTTACCTTGAATGTGGATTGCCGACAGTGAAATAAGGTGAGAACAGGATCCTGTCCCTGACTGTTTGCAGAGGCAGTACTTTGATACAGTGTTTTCCGAGCTCACCAATACTACTTAATTCTGTAAGATGCAAGAAGTGGACAAGAACATAAAATACTGCCTTCATCTAATTTCGACTTAAAGAATGACTCATTTCCTCCGAAAGCCACCTCCCGTGAACTGATGATGCATGAAAGTGGTACCTCAACCAATCTTGCATGCATCTGTGGTCAAAATGAGTAAAGTAGGCATGAATAAGGGGATTTCTTGGATAAAAGTTTAGCGGTGGTAATTATCTACAAACTTCGATAAATATCGCAAAACGCGCTTAGCGCGTATTTCATTATCGCCCTCTATCGCTGAATTACATTGCCATGTTAGCGGCATATTACCAACGCTTTGCTAACAGGCAAAGTGCAATCCAGCGATAGACTGCGATAATAATTAACGTGTGAAATCATGAGATGATTTCACAGCGCTAATGAAATGCTTGTTAAAAGGGAACTGTGTACCTAACCACACAATCATCCTCCCATAGGCAATACTGCTAAGTCAGCTTTTTTCAGGCGTTGGAATCATGCGCTAATGGGAGCTTAGCGACCGTTTGGTTATCGCTTCATGTTCAGGGGCAGCGTTGTTGATACAGCGATGTTGGTTTGGCAAGCATTTCACATGTTGTCTTAGGAGGGAACGCCTACTTTGCATCTCATTAGCAATATTTATCGCTGTCATGAGATGTGTTACGAAATCGGCTGCTAACTTGCGCTGATGCATGTTAGCGCCACCTTGTTAATAGGGCGATAAGAATATTGTCACTTTAACGTCAAAAAGTGCAGCTAATGCGGCGATACTGCCCTTTATAATATGCCCCTTGGAGTTCATCTCCACCACGTAAGCTCTCCCCAGATCTAGTTTGTCACTTGTAGCAACTTCTCCAAGTTGTGAAAATCCAGATTCCAGTGAAGTAGAAGAGGACATACTGAATAGCCCAGATGGAAACAAGCCCAACAAAGACACATGCTGCCTGTAGTGTGATACACAAAAAAAAGAGCAAAAAGGAATTTTGTGGTATCCTTCATGATGCTTCCTGTCTACAAATCACATTTAAGATTAACTTTACCCTGAATATAAATTGGGGCACAGTCCTGTACCCAACATGAGGGAAAGAAAAATAGAAATACAGGGAAAAGAAGTGAACGAAATATCAGGCAATAACTTTGGAGCCAATCGTGGCTTGCATCTCATTACATAGTACAGCAAGCTCTAACCAACAGTAAACACGATACATAAACACAATGGTTAATTTTTAGTACTGTTTGTGAAAGTCTAGACTAGTACACTGATCCCACCGTACACTGATCCCACCTTCATCACAGGTTGGAATACAGTGACACACCCCATTTTTAATATACCAACCTAGGAGCAAAATAAATTTGTTGAGGCCCACTAGCACGGTATTTTTAATCACTTACACCCACTCCACCACATTTCTGCACCACACATACTCCTTCACAAACAAGTGCTCCTACGTATTTCGCAAGTCGTAGCACGCCCCTTTTCGTAGAGAACTGGGATGGCCCCAACGATGAAGCATGTCACCGTGGGGCAACCCCGGTGAGTGAGGGGACTCTAGAAAGAAAGTTTTCTTTCTACTTGGCTCTACCTGATTACTTTGGTCAGTAGCCACAACACAAGCTAGGTCTCGGAACCCAATATTTTGGGCTCCTACTTTCACTGGATATTTTTAGCCAATGACTGTGAAGGACAGACTGTATGGGGCTCATTATGATTGTGGATGGACTTGAGTCCGTCCGCGACCATCGAGGAGGAGGGAACCTCCGCATGGCCTGCGGAGTTCCATCCTGCCCAATTAGGATGTGACCGCCACCCTGGTGGTCACATCCTCTATTTTTAACATTGCGGCGGGTGCGGCTTCAAGCTGCACCCGCCGCAATGTTAAAAATGCATACATTGCATTTGTATGCAGAAAGCGGCAGGCACCGTGCGGTGCCTGCCGATTACTGCATACAAATGAACCCCCATGTGCACCCCCCACCCCCCCCCCCCCTTCACCCAGGGGGCCCGCAACGGGCCCCCGCAGTGAAGCTCCGTATGCTTTTCCACAGCGGAAAACCCGCCGTGTAAAAGCATTTCTTATTGGGCATCCTAATATGGCTGGCGGTGTCTGAGAGACACCCCCACCATATTAGGGCTTTTCCGCCGCGGTTGTAAGCCAACCGCGGCAACCAGGACCCACCAGCCATCCTAATGTGGCGGTGGGTCTTTGGTGGGTCCGCTGTGGTTTTTCCGTATCCTCCGGGCCGGCGGTGGCTTCTGCCGGCCCGGAGGATGCGGAAAAACCGCTATCCTAATCTGCCCCTAAATGTGGCAGCCTCACTCGTTAATTCAGCACAGAAAAGCCCTTCTCCAAAGTTGATTCCACATTATGGTCCACTAAATCCATCACAGTTACATCATTAGTGATAACAGATGATCAGCCAGCCAGGTTAGCCA
The DNA here is from genome assembly GCF_964263255.1 of Lissotriton vulgaris. NCBI lineage: Eukaryota > Metazoa > Chordata > Amphibia > Caudata > Salamandridae > Lissotriton > Lissotriton vulgaris. Next base: position 1,254,301,789 of record NC_141685.1, on the reverse strand, counting down.
ACATTGGATTATGAATGTCGATTCCCCAAAACGGAACTGACATCATTTATTCATCACATAACAGGAAGTGACATCAAATCACCTTTGGTCCAAATGACATTGCGTTAAAAAATGTGCCACAGTAAATAGCATTATTGAAGTAAAAATAACACATACAGGAATAATAAATGCACAAAAGCACAACTAAAGCAGATTACTGTCTATATTTGTTTCAAACCACATATTAATTTGTGTACTGCCATGACATTCTAGGAGCACAGATTTGATTTGCCAGAGTGCAGCTATCATTTGCACAGGTACAAAAAACTCATATTCTAACAAAGTGTGTCTTAGCACCCACCATGTTTTCGTTATTTATTAATGGGGTAGTAGGTTTTGATGACAGAGATTGGTGTGACACCCAAAAAGTCGGAGAGTGTAGGGTTCCTGTCCATTTCTTTGCCTACGACACGCTACTAATATCAGAGTCGCTGCCAAGGGCTCCAACAGTTATTAAACAATTTTAAACATTTTGTGATGAGTGTGGTCTGGATCTAAATGATTCAAAAGAAAGTATATGGTATCTTCCAGGGATATTTTGAAGACACCCAAGAGATGTGTGCATGTAGGAGACAACACTATTGAATTGGTTGCTACATTCGATTATTTGGGGATTTGTTTAACCCCAAATCTGTGCTGGACCCTTCATTAAGGGAGAACGTGTATCTGTCTTTAATTCAGCAGACTGCCCATGTAACTAAGATCCAAAGAAGCACAGTGTCTAGGAAAGTGGCTCCAGCATTAGATATATATAACACAAAAGCCACAAGATCAGTTATGTATGGAGTAGAACGATGGGGGAGTGGGACATCGATTGCCTCTCTGTGATTGAACATCACTTTATAAGATCACTGATTAATCTTCCAGCGAGCAGTCCGTTCACTCCCATCTTTCTTGGTTTGGCTCACAGAAAAATTGTCCACAAGATGGATTATAAGCATTTATTGTTTTGGCATCATCTATGCTCGACTGAGGAGTTTGCCACCTAATGGGTGGCCATTAGGGATCTTATGGCACTATCCAGGGTAAGTAAAATTCCCTGTTTTTGCTCCTTTAGGGAATTATTGAGAAAACAGGGGTTGGCGGATTATTGGACAAATCCGGAGGAGTTGTGCTTGATCTCAAATAGTAGGGTTAAGGCTATTTATTGGGAGTTTGTCCTGCTGAAGATGTGTCAAACCCTATGGGCTCACTTACTCAAAATGTCCTAGATTCTAAACCCTTCCCTCTCTTTGAGGATACCATTGATTAAATTGTTCTTCCATTAGCATGGGAATTGTTCCTCCAATTTAGATATAAGACTCTCCCCACCCAACTGTTCTGTAGAAAGTGGCAAAGTCATGCACTCGCTGATGTTATATATCCCGCTTGGAAAAGATGTTCCGAATACTTTGTCCATCTGCTACTTTTTTGTCTACATTACGAGCATTTGAGGGCCAAGTGGATCATCCCCTTGTGCAGGCTCACTGGACCTGTACACTATTTAGAGGTTCTTAGAATACTCAGTACAGACTCTAGTAGAGTAGTGGTATTTGGCTAAGCAAAATTCCTGTTGGCATTATGAATTAGATGCTCAAAGTATTCTGTGCAATATACTTAGTTCATAGTATTTAATAATTTATACTTTTAAATTATTGATATGCATTTTTAAATGGCTTTTACTATGATCTGGTAGTTTTTTTTATAGAATGATGTATTTTTTGGCTTTTTATAATCATCTTTGTGTCTGTAAAGTATGTATATATTGGCTGTGATGTACCTTTTAGATCTTTGTGATCAATAATAAAGTTATGATGATTAACAAAGTTATAGGCAATTAAAAGCTAAATGCACAAGCATGCTCAAAATGTCCATATGATCCTTAAATAGCCAAGCAGAGCCATCATATTAACAAACGACAACCTGAGCAGAAAACACTAAAGTGAAAACACAGATACAGTCCAAGTCTTAGTCTCCAGTCTTTTCTTCTTGCTTTATTCCAATTTTTGTCCAAGCCACAACCCATGCCAACACATGTTTTGTCTATAAGGCTGTAAGCCATAGACTTCATCATGGCACTAGAAAAGATTATCAAGGTAAATGTAATCATACAATCTGGATAAGGTAGCAATAGTCCAAAATATCCTAGAATTAAAAGTCCAGTGAAGGAAGTCGTTCCAAACGTGAAACCCATCATTAACAGAACCATAAGTTTAAACATATCCTTATTATGAATGTATCGCTTTAAGAAATTGAAATAAAGCAAGAAGAAAAGACTGAGGACTAAGACTTGGACTGTATTTGTGCTTTCAATTTTGTGTTTTTGCTCAGGTTGTCGTTTGTTAATATTTATATTATATGTGGACTTAGGTCTACATTTTTACAGCGTGGGGTGGTCGTTGTAGGATAACCTTGAGCACTTACACTCATTGGAATATTTGAATTGCAGAAGCTTGTACACTACCTTGCGCGGAATTCCCCTACTGCCTTTCTTTGTTAAGTTCAGAGCCATCATATGCCCACTGACACCCAACACATCCAGCTTTATAGGCTCATAATGACTGGTTTAGATGCATATGCCACATGAAGCCTGTAATATGACCACCTTACTCTAGGTCACTATGAACACTGTTTCCAGTACTGAACTTTCCACCTATTTTTACTTATATATTTATAGCATTTATGAAGCAAAAACTGTCACCTTACAGGTATCCTGTTGCTTAGAGCTTTCATCTGAACACACGGACTGTAGAAGTGAGCACAAGAAGACGACATGGTCATTTAGAGAGTAAGTATATCTCTGTAGGATCCTTTGAAAGGACACAGTGCCCATGCCCTGAAGGTCCTTGAAGACAGCACACATAAACTTAAAGGCTATCCTCTGTTGTAGGGGAAGCCAGTATTGTTCGTTTATTGCATTAGAGGCGGCTGATTTATGAGGTCTGTTTAATGGCAATTTGGCAGCTGACACTTGGGGGCATATCAACAAGCGGCAGTGATAATTATCACTGGCTGCCCTTAGCATGAGGAATTTTATTGCCTGCTATCTCAGATAATTGTCGCCATGCTAGCGCTGTATTACCAACGCATAGTGCAATGGCGATAATTATTCCTGAGACAGCGATTTCCTTGTTGATAGGGCTGGGTGGTCTCAGCCCTATAATTAGGCTGTCCTGTTTTCAGTTTCTATTTTTGGTAAATTCTGGTGGGGTTTTTTCAGTGTTTTCAATATCTTAAAAAACAGTTGTTATCAGTGGTAACACATTTTCACGCCACTAAAAACAACAGAAAAAGTGTTTTTCCGGTGTTTATGGAACGTTTTGCTTTTATCATTGCTTGCTTTCTGCACTGAAAAAACATGGTATATAGACAGTGTACGTATAGCGTATATGAGGTCCAAAGAGATTTTTGCAAATGAATCTTATTGTAGTACACCGTACAATACTTCTTCAGTGAGTCTTTGGTCATGTGCGCTCGTGCTTTCCTTCCCATGTAAACTTCTGTGAAAAGGCCCTCTCAGCATTCATAGCCCCTTGGGCTGAGAACCGTCAGCTAAGGGACATAGTTGGGATGACTCTTTCTTTGATGCCACATAAAGCACGAATTGATAAACATTTGCGTTTTAGTTCCTGGGCATAAGAAAACAGTGCACCAGAATGGACTAAAAAGTCAATAGCATCCCTCATTAACTCTGAAGATTGTAATGATGCTTTCAGCATACCATCTAACAAGTGGCAAGGATCACCTACAGGGAATCACTTCAGCTCGGGTATCAATTTTGACAGGTCAACACACATTTTTTATATACATAGCTGAATCATTACAAATACAAACAATATCACTCCAATCTTTGTTGAACTTGGAAAGAACCTTTTTTGCGGGGCTTAACAAGTGACACTGCGTTCCATGTTTTCCAAAAGTCTGGTGTCTCGTTTTCACCACTATCTCAGATGCTTGGTGATATATATATACTTGTCACTATACTTTGCATTTAATGTTTAAAGCCTGAGGTGTTGGCAATTCACTTACTATAAATACTGTCACACTAGAAACTATGGCCTGATGTATTAAGGGTTTTTACCCATTCTCTGTGGGAAAATGTGATGACACATATTAGGAAATTGTTTTATGAAACTAGCCGTTTTACCTGTCAGTGAAAGAATCAAATGCAGCCAAAATATCAAATGTGAGTTTGATATGTCCTGATTCTCTACAGTTTATAAAATAATTAAACTAAACCTAAAATGTGAAACTAAACCCTGCATCCTTAGACCAAAGGCCATAAAACTGAAAAAAGCAAAAGGAAGAAGAAACAATATTTTAGTGGCATCCCTAAAGAACAAAACCCAAGCAGAATAATGTAAGCCAGTCTTTCTTACTACTAGCTTGTATAACAAAGTTACATTTCATTGACCCCTTCAGTAACAACAAAATGACTCTTTCACTTTCTTTTTCCTTTCTTTGAATGGCATTTAGTTTGTGGTTGTGCAGGTGTTTTTTCAGTGTTTATATGTTTTCACCGGTGAGGGCTATTTTTCTTTCAGTGGGGTTTTATCAGTTATTATAGGTTTAAACCTAAAACCCCACAGCCTACCTATAATCCACCACCTATTGACTAACGTTGTTTAGTCAAAGAAAAAGCAGGCATAAGGAAATGGAGCATTAATCAAGGTTAGCGCAACTTTTCTTATCGCTATGCTTGTTAGCGTGACCAATGATAATTGGAGAAATGTTGGTTAGCGACATTTCTCCAGTTATTTTGAGCTGGAACTCCCACTTTGCATCTCATTAGAGATGCAAAGGTGGGCGTTACAGGAAATGGCGCTAAAGCAAGAATTCACGCAGTAGCGTGACCTTGCTAATATTGCAATAATATTATCGCCGGAAACGGCCGCAAAAGCGGCAATAATTTTTTATCGCCGCCTTGTTGATATGCACTTGGAATCTATACACTCTATTGATAAGATAGTCTGGTGCTCTGAGTAACAGCGAGCTGCAGCAATCTAGCCTGATCAGAATAATGCTGTACACTATTTAAGATTTAGCTTGAGCTGGCTGCAGTGTGAAAAACGTCCTAAGACTACGCAGAAGCGCAAAGTAGGTCCCTGCTTTTTTGTTGACATTGTTCTCCGGGAATAGTTTCACATCAAAAGTAACACCAAAATTGCAGACAGTGTCTGGAAGAAGCAGTTCTTGCTTAGTTGGGCGTGGCCAGAAGTTAGGGTGGAGTGTCATGGGGAATTTGTTCACAGAAAAGCAGAGGATTTCAGTTCTTTTCCTGTTAACTTTGAGGGAATTTGTATTCAATCAGTTAGCTATGTGTGTCACGCAGTTATAGAAAAAGGCGTCAACAATATCCTGCTGGTTATTATTGATGGGCAGAATCAGCTGCACGTCATCAGCATAGTTAACTAGGCTGCTATTTTTGGCTTTGATAAGGGTGATGAGCGGCCTCATATATATATATTAAGGAAGATAGGGCTGAGTGCCGCACCCTGTGGAACTCCATGTTGGAAGCTTATACTCTTCAATATGGTCCCTCCATTTACAATAGAGGGTAGTCTATTCAGGAGGGTTTGGTGGCTGACTATATCAAAGGCGGTCGACAGATACAGCAGAATAAGAACGGTGGACTAGCCGCTGTCCACCTTCAACTAGAGTTCGTCCATGGCAAGGAGTTGGGCTGACTTAGTTCCATACCCAGGCCTAAACCAAACAGTTGCTCCTCTAAAAGAGAGCGGTCTACCAAATAGTGGGACAACTCAGTGGCGTAACAAAATTTGAGGGGGCCCCCCTGCAAAGTGCATGCAGGGGTCCCCCTACACTCTAGACCTAGTCTGGATCACTCAGGGCAGGGACTTGCCAGTGCCTGAGGGGTCCCTAGAGCTTGGGCTGCGGGGGCTTTTGTTATGCCACTGCAACAATTTACTACTGACAAAGTGCTCACGTATTTTTACTGGGAAAGGATGCAGCAATATTGGCCTGTTATTACTGAGGATCAACGGATCCGCTGTAGATTTATTTCAGCAGGGGGTGACTATGGCCCTCTTCCACCTCTGTGGGACCGTCCCAGACACCAAAGATGTATTGCATATCTGTAATGTAGGGGGATCAGCTCCTCTGCCATCTCTTCCCATACCCTATATGGCAAGGGCTGAAGAGGTGAGCCTGATGAAGTGAACATTGCAATGGCCTGGATACCCTCTTCAGATCTTGGATCGAAGATTTCAAATCAGTGAGAAGGATTATCTGCATGACTAGGACTATCATATGTTTTGATGTTACTTGGCATGGTAACTCTGGTATTAGAAGGAATAAGTGTTACTGATACCGTTCTTCCATCTGGATGTGATTCACTCTGACCCAACCCTATCGATTTGGAGGGACCTGCAATATCCTCCAAAGTCTTGTTGTTCCTGTACTCAAAGAAGGTCAACAAGGGTTTTTATCCTGTTTTTGACTCTCGGGGTTAGACAGAGCATAACAAATGCCAAAGATCTTCGGTGTGCTAATAAGAGCGGTCATGATAGTAGTGGTATAGTATATTTCTGTACTCTTCTGAATAAGACCTTTGCCACTGCCTTTCAAGTTTTTGCAGGCTTGTATTAAATCTTTTAAAGATGTGCTATACCATTGGGCAGTGGGTCAGTGGCCCATTTTTAGATTAGTGAACAGTATTTTTGTATAAAGTTTTGCTAAGTTACCCTCCTTGAGGGCAGATCAATTGTCCTGTACTGACTTCCTAGAGTTAAATGTATTGGAAAGTTTGAAAACCTATGTTTGCCTAGTTAGTTTATGCCAGGCACTGTATTCCTCGTTAATGCTGAGCCCATCTTCTGAGTTTGAAGTACCTGTATATTGAGAAGGAAGGCTATTAGTGCATGGTCTGTCCAGCTTAAAGGTAAGATCTTTTGCTAGGATTAACCTGTCAGATGAAAAAATACGATCAAGGGTGTGACCACCCCGGTGGTTGGGCCCTTGCTTTAACTGCTGCAGTCCTAGAATTTTGCAGGCAACCTGCAGTTCTTTACAAGAAAGTGATGGATCCTCTTTGGCCCACATATTAAAATCTCCTAGTAAAAAAGATTTAGACTGGACAATGGCCATATTGGCGATAACCTCAAGAAGAGGTTTAAGGTGTAGGTTCGGAGCACCTGGGGGGGTCCATAACAAAGGACTCTAGGAAACACATGGAGCCTTTTTCTGACTTCAAAGTAAACCCCAATCATTCAGGGCCTGATTTTTTATCAAGGGTCAGCGCAGAGGATTTCCATTTGTCCTTGTAGATAATGCAGACTCCTCCGCCTATCTTACTTATGCCTGTTTTATGCAAAACTTTATAGCTCAGTTGACATGCCTTACCTAGGTCAATGAGAGTCAGGAGTTGTCCACGTTTCAGATATGAAAAGTACATCCAAATTCTTGGTATCAATTGATAAATTAATTTCTGTGGCATTCTTCAGTAGGGACCTGGCATTTAGTCGGCCACATCTGAAGGTGATAGGCATTTTGGTGCTAGTATAGAGAGCAGGGCAAAAGGTGTGAGGAGGGCTAGTCTCTATCTCAAAAGGGAAAGGTGTGGATGAGGAGTTCTCAAACTGCTTACCAATCTGCAGCAGGTGGTCTCTTGAGTAGAGGATCCGAGGCCCTGAAATAACAATAGGGGACCTTTGGGGCTTGTAGGTTCAAGTAGCAGCATGGCTGGCGCTGTGTTCTTTTGGTGAATAGACAGGCTTGCCTTAGGTGTGCTTTTGTGTGCCAGCGGCATGCCCACTGTGCACATTCACTACACAGTCACACCAGCATTTGCCCTAAATAATCTTCAAATAAAAAATACTAGACCAGCACCTAAGATGGCGACCAGCATCTCTTTCTCTAACAGGTGAGGTAGGTAAAGTGCATGCAGAGCAACAACTGTAAGACGTTTTAAAATGCTTTAAAAAAAACTATGAACAGTTTCTGAATAGTTTCTAGGTTACCCCAATAAATTTGTGCAAAATGCACTTTAGCCGCTGTATATCAGTGATGAATGCTGCACAGTCACACCAGTATTTTCCCTAAATAGTCTATCCATAAAAAAGATTAGACCGGCACCCAAGATGGTGACCAGCATCTCTCGCTCTAACAGGCGAGGTAGGTAAAGTGCATACAGAACACGTACAGTAAATTGTTTTAAAATGCTTTTTAAAAACAGTTTCTAAGTGCCTTCCATATATGTGTGTAAAATGCGCTCTAGCAGCCATATATCAGAGGTGAACACACTGACAAATCATTGCAGCAGGAAGACCAGCGCAAACGGCACTGCACTCTGCACCTTGCGGAACTTCGTGGAGTGTTTTTTTGTCACTTCGCGGAGTTCAGCGTAGCAAAACTTCAAGAACTACTCCTACGCTTGCTCATGTTAAGGTTTAACATGCTCAGCTTCTCTGTGTACTATTATAGCCTCTAATGATCAGTGCAGTATCTTCATGCACAGGTTCAGGCTCTAATACCCAGAGCAATCTCACCATGAGCAAAATCTGGGGAATTTAGTGGTAACTGGCAGGACGTTAGCACTTTTCCAGACCTGGCTTTTCTTTTCAAAATCATTGCGTTTGTTGGTGCGATTGGCTCATTAAAGCACGCCAAGACTACAACTACCAGCGTGCACTCAGTTATATGAAAGTCCAGCACTGGTGCCCTTTCATCATGAAATGATCTGGCATGACCTGAAAAAAAAGTAGTAAAACAAAAAAAGTAGTGTAATACCAGGCAGTAAAGGCCAAAAGAAGGACAAGTACCCAAGTGTCAAACCGTTAAAAAGGCAAATGAATGGAAACTACCAGATTATGGCCACAACAATGCAATGAGGACCTATTTACAAAGCAGGAGGTGTGGCTGCTAGGAGATCCGCTACATTGTTGCAGTTTACATCTGTATGTGTTTTTGTGGCATTCAGCCCAGCAGTGGTCAGCTTCCTTTCAAAGTGCTAAATTGAAAACAACTGAATCCTCTTTTTGTCACTGCCTTGACAACCACAGGGAGCAAGGAGTCGCAAGAACAGTGCCAGGGGTAGGATGGGACAAGCGAGGGGTCACAGCTGCAATCCCCGACATCCCATAAATGACAACCATGCATTGGATCAATATTAACTGATGAAGTTAAGTCCATGACCCTTTTAGCAACTGGACAAAGGCATGTCAAAAATATAGGAACAGCAGTGTTCTCTGGATTTTTTCATTCTCTCTGTATTAAATACATAATTCCTTTAATAACAGCCAAGCATGGAGGAGGATGAAATTAAAGTTGCTAGTGCTTGCAGGTGCTTGGTAATTCATTCTCCATTGTAACTTGTATATTCTTTGCAATGTACCTAAAAAGAGAAGCAAGTTTTGGCTTCTCAGTAAATGTACCCTTCAGGACAGATGTAGGCACTTAAAAGTCCTCATTACATTCGGGAAAGGACCAGGAAGACACCAATTAAAGTGGAGAGACAATTACTGTACTAACAGAAGAAGTAGGAGAAGATGGGGCATAGCTGCTACTAGCAGTGTTCTTTGGTTCCTGAAAGGCCTTAGAAAAAGAAAATATCAGCTACTGCGTCTATGAAGAAGAGGAGCAGCCCCCTCCTGCTTGCATCCTTTTCTGTCAACAGCATCATCCTTGTATAAATGGTGTCATTCACCAGAAAGTTTCCTGTGATCCATTTTGAAGCTCATATGGTGATATCAGGAAGATCTCTAATATACTCTATTCAGGGAAATGCCTGGCAGCAATGCTTCTGTTTTTCCCTCTTTTTAAAATTATTTTTTATTTTTTACAGAACATATACCAGCATGTAATGAAAATATAGCATTAATACAAATCGCAAACATATGATTAAACCAATACTCTAACCTCACTTACAAATTAAATATCAAGATGGAAAGAGGCCATTCTCAAACCCTCACAGCTTATTGTTAAAGACTGATGGCCTCATTACAGCCCATCGGTGGTGGTCCGACTGCCGACAGCCGTTCGGTCCGACCACCGTATTATGATACTGGCGTTCAGTTCCACAGCTGTCAGACGCAACACCGTCGCCTCCACCAGGATTATAGATCTCGATGGTGCGGTAGTTGGAGGAACGTTCCAGAATGGTGGCGGTGCCGAGGCAGGCACCACCATTGGGATTACAATATCCCTTTCGGACACCCTTTTTATGGTGGAAACAATGAAAAGTGTCCCTCGGGGCACATGTAGTGCCCCACTTACCCCTGCGCACCGCAACATGTCTCTGCCGTGGTAACTATGACTTTTCCACTGCCAGCTCAGTGATCAATTGGAAATGCTGCGGTCTGTCCTCTGCATGCTCGTCAGGTGGTCTACTGACTGCCACAATTGCAGTCGGCGGTGCGACCACCTGACATCATAATGAGGACTTAAATACCTAACCATAATGCCAGCATGAACAAACACGTGCAGCTGCAGAAAAGAAGAGGAAATTCTTTTTAAAAAGTCTTTCCTTTTTTCCAGCTTTCCTCCCATTGTTTTTTTTTGTTTTTTTAAAAAAAAGAAACATATGTGCACCTCTTCAACAATGAGGAAGGTGTTTTTCCCACAGGAGGCTGGTAGGAGTGGAGAAGAAGCTGTGGTTTGTTAACATTGATCTTTGAAGAGTGACACAGAACTCTCCAAAACTGCTCCCTGAGCTGGAAGGGGCTTTAGGGTAAAGAAAACCAACCCTGCACTTCATATAAACATGCTGTCATTTATAAACACAGAAAATGGATGTGAGATAAAGCCGGCCATGTGTAATCAAACAATTTGTATAAGAGCAAGCATATCACTATGACACATATTCTTAATGTAAACTATAACATGAAAAGAAATATTTTTGAAAATGTTCCTGCTCAGTGCAGCTAGAAGCTCCCAAGTTATACCAAGATAAAAATAAAAATAACCACAGGAAGGAAATCATAGTCTAAAGGAGCCCAACCTCCGGACATAGGCAAGAGCCAGGAGTGCTTTTACTCTTAGAAACCTCAAATAAAATGCCTAGCAAAATGTTTTACATACCAGGGGCATACATGAGACCACCTAGAATCTACCCTAGGAACCCCAGCAGCACCAGGGGTTACCTTAAAATATGATGTTCCATTGCCCCTTGTTTGATATCAACAGGACGGCTATCTGCAGAGATAGACAAAAATACAAAAGGTGTACTACATATAGTTCCTTCTTATTGGCCATCGTCTGATCGTAGGGAAGATTGGCGGGTATTGCTGGTCTTTTATGATTAGTTAAGGCTTGACCACTTGGTGCCTGGATGGGAGGTGGGGTATCTCATTTGGCACGTAGTGGTACAATAAAGGGTTTGAGGAAGTAATGTATTCAATGGTTTCAAATGTAAAAACTTGCCTGTTTCTCTGTTTCGTGCCTCCCATTCCCCAATGCACGAGGATTAGGCAGGCTTCAGAAGGGTACAAACAGCTTACTTAGGTGAGTAGAACTCGAATGAGAAAGTAAATTGATCACGGAAAAATAATTTCACCAAGTAAATCTACAGAATATGTGATGTGATGTGATGAGTAACACAATTTATTTCGCATATGTTGGTAGCGTCAGAATATATGAGGCATATGTTTATGGGGAGTGATTTTTTTACAATAAATAAGATATCATCTGAAAGCTCTTTTAGCCACTACGTTGGTTAAAATCTTTCAAAGGTATTAACTTGCTTGTTTATTAAACTTATCAGATGGTTGATCTGTCTTAGTAGCTATCATCTTTTTAAAAAGTGTTGCTTATTCATATTGTACCTTTTAATATGTGTGTTGTTATGTGTTAAAAGGTTTTGTTTTGGTTAGTACATGGTGACGTGTCCGGTGTCTTATAACATAGTGTAAGACTGAAACAACAACACAGATGGCCTCATTTCTTTAATACATTCTCTCCCCCTTCACTCATCTCGTCTCTGAGCAGTGAAAGGATGGTGATGCAAAAATTTGCTCTAGAAGATTGGAGGGAATGGTGAGGATTTATAACTGGCCAATTAAACTCCTCCTCAAATCCTCAGCCAGTGTTAAAGTGTACCAAAACTAAAATCTTCATTTTACAGTTTATATCTTGTCTGGTAAAGCACAAAAGAGGGAGTCAGCTAGACTTCGAAGAGTGGTCTGGCTGGGTTGCTGGGATGGGGTAGACTCTTTCACCGCCAAGTGACAGAACTCCAGCTCTTTTGAGATTTAATTGTGACATATCACTGTTGATTTCTATCAAAACTGTTTCTACCTACACAACAGGAGCACATTCATTGGAAATTAATATCAGTCTGGCCATAATGCTTCTCTGCCCTGCCCAGCATTTTTTTCTTTCTTACAAGCAAAACTCCAAAAGGTGTGGTTTCTTCCTGGGAAACATACAAACAATGGCCCTCACGTGCAGGTAGTTTTTTTCCCTGTGCATGTGGGCCATTATGGAAGGAGATGATGGACGGAGTGCTGAAACCTTTCAGACATTCACCCCCAGTCACAGATCTGAGTTGAATCCATCATCATTCTTTAGCTCACATTGCCACCTCAGTTCAGACCCAGCTATATGCAAATCAGTCTTGACCTTGTGTCTCATGGGAACAGTCCAGCCTGAACTGCTAAGCCAGGTCTTCCCTGAACTGGAAACAAGCATCCTAGGGCCGGTTTCTAGATAACACCCTTCATCAGCCAGGCTAGCTTGAATCCAGTGGCAAAGTGAGCAAGGGAACCACGTCTGGGCATACCCTATCAAATTAGGGGCGAACAAAGCAAACACAAGGAGATGATGGACAGAGTGCTGAAACTTTCCAGACACTCACCCCCAGTCACAGATCTGGGTTGACTCCATCATCATTCTTTAGCTCACTTTGCCACCTAAGTTCAGACCCAGCTATATGCAAATCAGTCTTGACCTTGTGTCTCATGGGAACAGTCCAGCCTGAACTGCTAAGCCAGGTCTTCCCTGAACTGGAAACAAGCATCCTAGGACCGGTTTCTGGGTAACACCCTTCATCAGCCAGGCTAGCTTGAATCCAGTGGCAAAGTGAGCAAAGGAACCACGTCTGGGCATACCCTATCAAATTAGGGCGAACAAAGCAAACACAAGGAGAGGATGGACAGAGTGCTGAAACTTTCCAGACACTCACCCCCAGTCACAGATCTGGGTTGACGCCATCATCATTCTTTAGCTCACTTTGCCACCTAAGTTCAGATCCAGCTATATGCAAATCAGTCTTGACCCTGTGCCTCATGGGAACAGTCCAGCCCGAACTGCTCACTTTGCCACTGGATTCAAGCTAGCCTGGCTGATGAAGCTTTCCACCCGCAATATAATGAGCCCCCTAATTGTAGACTTACATGTCTTCGCCCCAAAAAGCAAGTGATGGAGTCACCAAAAACAGAATGTAAAGATACAACTGGTAACCTTTGACATGTAGGTAGAATATCTGTCACCAGGTAGGTAAATGGTAAAGTATGGAAAAAATCATAATACAGTTGAATACATTAAAAAATATATGAAAAATATTTTAATTTAAAATATAAGTTGTAAATCATTTAAAATATGAACGGTAAATTATTTAAAATATTTATTTTAAACCTAGAACAAATATGTTGCATAATTACCACTATTTCTTATGATACTTTATTTGAAGTCTCTTCCTCTGCTATATACTTTGGAAGTGTGTTGAAGTACCTCTGACTGGCCTTGGGTAGCCTAGTGGCCTAGGCTGAAGTACAGTTATTACTGCTTTGTCACCTTTAGAACAGTAGTAACTTTAGAAGTATAGGTTGTGAATAGCAATGATCTTACTCTTGTGGGTGGATGTTGGTATTAGAATGTCACGTCCTAAACTCCTCCTTAATAATCTCCTTATCTCTCCGTAAACCCCTCCCATTTAGTAGGAGATATTTAAAATCTTTCCACCACTCCCTATCTCCCACATTTACGACTATGGAGCTCAATATGATGTCAGTCGGAGTACCCTCTGACTGATATTGCCGTGGATGCGGAACCAACTGACCTCCGGACGGCGACCGTATATCCGCAATTAGGGTGCATCCACACATGGGAGGTGGAAAATGTTCATTTTACAATGGGTGCTTGTGTAGAGGTCCATAACCAACAGCAGCACAATCTCCCATTGTGAAATGGAAGGTTTTGCAATTTGCTGCACCGTGTGGAAGGTACCTCATGGGCCCTGCCACACGGTTCCGGCCACAAGGTGCAGGGATGTGAGGGGGTGCACCATAGCTGTCTCCCATGGCCTCAACCGTAAGGCCAGGGGGGAAGGGGGCCCTGCTAGTGGCCCCCAAAGTCACTATCAGACAGCCTTTCCATGTGAGAAAGGCTGACGTGGCAGACAGAAAGTCCTGTCATGGGGCTGTGCCTAGCATTTACACTGTGTTAAGTTGACATGAGCTTATTAGAAGTTTAAACGCCATTTTTCCTTTCTGCAGCCTTTTGCACACGGCATATTATAATAAATGTTTAGAGTCTAGCAGAGTGTTTTGCTTCACACAAGAATAATATGTTTGTCTATTTTAGCAGCCATGCTTGGTAAGCTTTGTCTGAACAGTGAGTGCCGAGGCCTTCAAGGTTATATCAACACAGTGATTATTGTTTGGACTGATCAGCACACGTTCTAGACATAACATATATGCAGCTGTGGCCATCTCTGATTTTGGCCCGTTTAATAATGCACTGCTTAAGCATGATCACGCACACTTGGAGAACATTTGCATGCTGAGAGCTGGTGCAGAATCTGATGTGATCTATTTCTGCTAAGTACCAGAGGTAATCCCAAGAGACCTTCTGTAGATATAAAATAACCTACTAGCAAGGGAGGGTGAAATATAGGTATATTTAAACGTGTTTCCGTTTAGCATTGTAACATGCTTTCTCCCTTTGTATTTTATGGAATAGTAACTATGCTGATAATCTTGTTGCTTATAATATGTCTGCTTGTATTAGCTAAGATACTGCGCATGAGAACACGGCATTAGAAATAAATATTTCAAACTTGCTCGTGTCTTCTTTTACTCCCTGTTTAGGACTGGTATGAGAGTATAACGACAGAGTGTTCATGTGTTCCACATTGCCTGAGGTAATCTAAATTCCATGTTCTGGGTTGTCTAATCATTGGTGGTATGGAAGAACCAATGAGATACTGATGCTAGTCTGGAAAGGGGATTTTGGATACTAAGGTGAGTTTTGGCACACCCTAATTCACTGAGGTTCCAAGTCTCTATGCACAGTTCTGTGTAGGAGCAGAATCCCTGCTACATGGCGCCCTTACGATGGTGGTCTTATTACATGACGCTTGAGTAGTACTTAGCCCCTTCACTATTGTTTCCGTATAACAGTAGTGTCGGTCAAACCTACCTATAGTTACACAGGTCTTTTCAAGCTTGATTCTTTCAAAACGGTTTCCTTTTGAATTACTACCTAGTTGTGCTACTTTGTTTTACATTGTACCTATTCTTCTTTATAACGTTGGTTTGGAGGGCATGGCAGTTATTTTGGTGGTGAGTGCTGAGGTTGCTTACCCGTTTGAGATTTTCCACTCATGGGTGACGTTTCCGGCAGCAGATGCGGCTACTCAGGTGTTTAATACTTACACTCACACTGCCGTGCCCGTGGAATACGTTCCTTATAGGACACAGGAGATTCCGATTTCTGCATGGCAGCACCGTGTTTGGTTTGATGGCGCCCTTCCCCACAGTGTAATGGTGATTAGATTGGGTCCTTTGTCCATTCCAGGCCCTTCTTGGACGGTTTTGGCTGGATTCACCCTGCATCCTCGTGTGGGGCAAGTCCCTGTTGCTGAATTACGGACCCTGTATAACTCTTCTATCGATGTTATTCGGGCCCTAGTTCAATATATTACCTGCAATTTCCAGGGCGGGCCCCTGGTGTTGCGGCCCTTCCAGCTGGACCGAGCGGAATGAAGCCTAGTCCCGTGATGGTCAATGTGGTAATGGGTCCCCAGGATAAGGATGATATGCCTATTTGGCTTGCCGAGAAGTTTGACCAGCTGGAAGCAGTATTTCCTAATTCGACTCCCGTAGAAAAACACAGGATTTTTACAGTTAGTTTACCCAAGGACTTGGTACCAGAAGCCAGTGACTGAGAGTCATGGGGTAGGATTTGTGCGGCAGTGTACACGAGGTGCTTCGGCACTCCGTCAATGGCTGTCCTTCCGACGGTCATTAAGCATGTTCAGGACAAACACGGACCGGGGGCTGCGGATGAGTTGGGAAGAGACTCGTAGGCTCATTTGATGTAGTTTCCGATCTGGTCCTTTCTAATATAAAGAGAGATGCAGTGAACTTTCAAGTGACTAACGCCTTACGCGAGGTCCCCGATGCCAACAAACCCCAACAGTTACCGAGAAATATTACGTCGGCTTATAAAACCATTGGCCGCAATTGTTTAGGTGTCAAGCCCTTTTCTCAGGGTGCAAAGTCTGAAACAGACGTTCAGCCCACAGCTCCAAAGAAAAATTGGAACATAAATAAAAAACAGGGGAAACAGCAGCAGAAACAGGAGTCCAGTCCTCCATCACCAGTGCCTGCGTCTACTGAGCGCGTTTATGATTTGCGCGACCGCACTACGATTAAGTCGCCTGATAGCTTTCAGGTTCTGATCAACGCTCTCCTCGTTCTTTACAGGACACATCGGCCTCTTCGTCCAGTGGTGGAAGCGGTGGCAGGGGTCGGGGTGGCCAGCAGAGTCGCGACCAGCCCCGTCAGAAAGACGGAAAAGGCAAGCAGGACAATTCTTCACAGAAAAGACCCCAGTTTCAGAAAAAGAAAGTTGGCGCTTTAACAGCAAGATATGCCACAGATAGTGAGAACGCAGCTTCGGAATCAGACATGGGCGCTGACGTTGTTGAACAGTGCGGCGGAGATTACTATTGTGCGAGAGGCACTGCGTCCACTACTGAAGGTGACAGCGACTGACCAATATGTTGTTGTAGAGATAGCTGATACTAGAGTAGCTCCCCCTGATAGGTTTTTTGAAATTGTCCTTTTAATTGAAGGTGACATACAACGTACCATAAAAGGGGTATTTTGGGAAAATATTACAACTACCTATGACATTTTGTTAGCGGAGGCTGACTGGCCCCCCACCTTTTGTTCTCGCCGCTCCGAGAGGGGAGGAGGCAATCCTCCCTAGTTTCACGCACATGGTCTCAAAGGAGCATGGGCTGAATTTTGCAGAAGAGTGGGTTAAAGCCCTTGCGCCGGCTCTGTACCATACTCACTGTGGTTGGGATAAATTTTCGCGCTCCTACAACACTGAAAAAATTACAGTCCTTGCTCGGATTTTTGAATTTCGGGCGTACATATATTCCAGAATATGCCCAGCGTATCAAGCCATTGTATGCTTTGATACAACCTACTTTTACCAAATCGTGCTGGCTGCCTGAACATTCAGCCATTTTGCAATCTTTGCAGGCTGATCGTCTAGAATCTAATTTCTTACTGACTCATGATAACGACACCAACCTGGTAATAAGAATCATCCCTGGGGCGGTGGGTTTCACGTACCTTACTTTTAACGAAGGTTACACAGTGCCTTTCGCTTACAAGTCACACTTGTACACTTCGGCTGAAATGCGGTTTTCCACTGTGGAAAAAGTTTTGACAGCAGTGTATATGGTGATTCTTAAGGAATGTGCACTGTCGAAGGGAAAACGCATTTCGGTTGTTACCCCGTATCCTGCTCTAGAGGCAGTGACGAAAGCCAGTGTACAATATTCTAAAGCTTTGCACCCATGGTGGATACAATGGGCTGTATCATTGACGTTTTCAGATGTCACGTTTATTTTTGATGCCAACTTGCAGTCACAGGAGTTTTTCCAGTATGAGTTTGTTCATCCTGCACCATTGACTATGCAGCCTTTGGAGGATTTCCATTGTATCATTTACACTGATGGTTCAGCGCAAGTTGCACATGGGTCTAAGCACGCACACGTTTCTGCTTGCACCATTGTGGTAGGTATCATGGTGAATGATGAGTTCAAGTCCGATGTCGTACATACACATACATTAGGGGACTGTACTGCACAATTGGCAGAGCTCCGTGCTCTGATGCTTGCATTGGAGTACGCTGATCCTAGTGTGACTACTATTATTGTGAGTGACTCTTACTACTATGTCCAGTCCTACAATGAAAACCTTTTCTTTTGGATTCAGAATAATTTTTGTGATTCCAAGGGTAGCACGATAAAACATAAAATGATCTGGGTTCAAGTGGCTGAACTTAAAGAGCAACTGCCACTCGCTTATGTAATTCATACTCTCTGTCATCAGCGTGTGAGAATTCACCCTGTTGGCAATAGTTTGGCCGATGAGGCCGCAAAAACAGCAGTATCGACATATTTGGTTGCAGCAGTTACACGTTCCAAAAGAAAGATTGATGATGACATCTTGGCGGCTGTTGCCGCTACTGAGAAGGGAAGTATATATCCTAAGGGTTTCCCTTCAAAGTATTCATATCACTTAAGTCCTGATAAAGTTCCTTATGTGAAATTACCGGACGTTGGTGAAAGATTGATTCCCAACGCCGACCGCTGGTCCACACTGATTACAGCTGCCCACCAGGGTGTAGCGTCTACGTATGCGAGCGTTTCAGCTACTGTATCTCAGTTACAACAACGTTTCTGGTGGTGGGGACTGTACAAACAGACGCATGATCATGACCTTCAATGTGACATTTGCCAGCAGATTAAGCCTTTAACTGCTACGTGTCTGCCCCAGACACAGTTGTACATTTCTAATAGACCACTTGGTTGTGTTTATTTAGATCTCTGCGGTCCTTTTTCTTCTGATACTGCATATAAGTACATCCTAGTTGCAGTTGATTCTTGCACACGCTTTGTTTGGGTGTGGCCACACCGCAGCGCTGATTCAGGAACTGTCATAAGAGACTTGCATTTCTTTGTAGGGATTTTTGGCAGTGGCACCTTCCATTCGGACTAGGGTCCAGCGTTCACCTCTAAGGCGTACATGGAGGCCATGAGTTTGTTGGGGGTCTAAGTCAAGTTTTCGTCTCCATACAGACCTGAGGGAAATAGTGTTGTGGAAAAATGAACTGAGATTTAAAGCAGTCTTTGACAGATAGAGTTATAGGCACTGGCAGAAACTGGCTGGCCCATCTCAATAGCGTGCAAAGTTCACTTAATAATCTCCCTAGAAGGTCTCTGGGTGGGCGGACCCCATACGAAATGCTCTTTGGTATCAAAATGTTCGTCCCAGACCTCGAAGGTCTAGCCTTTGATGTAGATGAACATTGTCATGTTTTACAGAAGCTACAAGACGAGAGACAGTCTTGCAAAGGAACACTTGCCCTCCACATCTGATGCTGCATTGCAGATTCCGGTAGTTGGCTGGCTACCCCGAGTTGGAGAACTGGTTCGAGCTCCAGTTCCTGTGCTTGGAGTGCAGGGCACAAGAACAGTCATTTTGCCACCACTTCCTGGTTGTAAAGAAAAAAGGTACATCTCCATTGACAATGTCAAACTAACCAGAGTGGCCGATTCTTCTTAGTATGACACCAGCTGTCTCCTGTCCATCTTTTTTAAGACATTCGGTATTGCCCCCGGCTCCTTCTGACAGGCCTGACGTTGCCCTTGAGATGCTGCAGTTTCCAGTCCTTTATTGAGTTCTCCACCTGATGCTGATCTTGATGAGACTGAATATACTTACCCCACAGACTTGTCGATGCCTGATTTGTAAACTTGTTTGGCTACAGAGTCCAGATTTTCATTTGACACTGACTTTCACACATCGAAGACCCCTTCAAAAATTTCTGTTTTTGCAACATGGTTTAAAAAAAAATTTTTGGTTCTCCCTTGGACCTACATTTGGTTGGTGCTTTTTCAATTTACTTTTTCATGTCAATTGGATTTGTGGTGTATTTTTTCCGCCTTGTCAATGGACACTATGTTGAAGAGAGAACATGTATTCGACATATTAATGGAACATTGGCACCTCATTCCTCATCACACAGATTGAAGAGGGACCTGGCTTTTGTTAACATATTACTGCTTGGCCTGTCTTAGATGGGATTGTGTGGGATGCTATTAGATTTCAAATCCACGGGCCCAAAGAGGTTATTTATGTCCCAAATGTCATTGGGCGCCATGTAGCAGGGATTCTGCTCCTACACAGAACTGTGCATAGAGACTTGGAACCTCAGTGAATTAGGGTGTGCCAAAACTCACCTTAGTATCCAAACCCTCTTACCAGACTAGCATCAGTATCTCATTGGTTCTTCCATACCACCAATGATTAGACAACCCAGAACATGGAAATTTGATTACCTCAGGCAATGTGGAACACATGAACACTCTTTTGTTATATTCTCATACCAGTCCAAAACAGGGAGTAAAAGAAGACATGAGCAAGTTTGAAGTACTTATTTCTAATGCCGTGTTCTCATGCGAAGTATCTTAGCTAATATAAGCAGATATATTATAAGCAACAAGATTATCAGCATAGTTACTATTCCATAAAATGCAAAGGGGGAAAGCAGGTTACAATGCTAAATGGAAACAGGTTTAAATATACCTATATTTCACCCTACCTTGCTAGTAGGTTATTTTATATCTACAGAAGGTCTCTTGGGATTACAAGGGCGGCCCCATACCTCTGGTGCTTAGCAGAAATGGATCTCATCAGATTCTGCACCAGCTCTCAGCATGCATGTGTGTGATCATGCCTACGCAGTGCATTATTAAACGCTCCAATATCAGAGGTGGCCACAGCTGCATATATGTTATGTCTAGAACGTGCACTGATCAGTCCGAACAACAATCACTGTGTTGAAATAACCTTGAAGGCCTCGGCACTCACTGTTCAGACAAAGCTTACCAAGTAAGGCTGCTAATATAAAAAAACATATTATTCCCGTGTGAAGCAAAACACTCTGCTAGACTCTAAACATTTATTATAAAATGCTGTGTGCAAAAGGCTGCAGAAAGGAAAAATGGCGTTTAAACTTCTAATAAGCTCATGTCAACTTAACACACTGTAAATACAAGGCTCAGCCCCACGACAATCCGTCCCCTGTTTTTCCGCTAGTCAGCAATTGTTATTATTGCCAGACGGGCAGAGCTGGGGCCCATATATGGTGGAGGTGCCTAGCAGGCACCGCCAGCCATATTATGATGTGTGGAATTTAAGGCCTTTCCATGGCGGCAAAGGCTGGTGGGGACGTGCTTTGGGGGCCTGTTGCGGGCCCCTGGGTGGTGAGTGGGTGCACTTGGTGGGTACCTATGGTACCCCCTACATGTCCATGCACAAGATGGCAGGCACCGCGCGGTCCTGCCAAGTTGTGCATGGAAATGCACAACATCGCATTTTACCATTGCGGTGGGTGACATGTTGTGCATTTCCATGCCAGATGCAACCACCGCAGTAGCGGTTGCATCATGATCAGGGGTGCTGGACCGCCGCATGGCAGGCTGGTGGTCCTGTTCCCACTAGGATGGCGGGTGGACTCAGGTCCTCCAGCCATCCTAATAGGCCCCTAAATGTTTTAAACTCAATAACTAATTTTAAACTTATGCTACTTTCAGACAGAGTGGCAGAAAGAGCCACGTGTATAACATTACAGAAAGACAAACAATTTCTTTTGCTCATGGGATAGACATTCAGCCAGGAAAGCATTAGCACCTGGAACATTATTTATAAATGTTCTAAATATTATGCAAATACTGTTATGGGAGAGCTACAATAGAAAATTGTATCGTAATTAATGTCACAACAAACCCCCAAATATAACAGAGGTAGAAGAAACATACTTCATGATATGAAAGGGGCAAGTACTAGTTCCCAAGAGCCCTTTACTAAAAGTTTAAAAGACATAATAGCTAAAGTACTTGAGCACTTTACAAGTCAGCAACAAACAATTCTTCCTATTAGCACATTCTTAAAAAGCCACAAGTCAAACCCCTGCTCCGCTTAAAGATATCAAGACAAACAAACTCCAGAAGACCTAGCCACTACCTAGCCACTACACATAACAAAGAACCCTTCCTCCTACATGCCAACCAGAATATTGACAGAAAAACAACCATATGTGTAACTGAAAAAAAGACCATACCCCTCATGTGTGCACTGCTGCCTAAAAAGCAAAGTGCAATTTACTGTGAACTTTTCAAATCAGATCACCAGAACAGCTACTCTCCACAGACAATTGTAAACAACTTTGATCAGGCAATGTTGCAAATAATACTTAAACTATACCCAGACATAGCCATACAAAAATCTGCACTAAGTTTAGAATAAGCAGTAAACAGGCAGTTTACCTTTGAAATTAAAATGTTAATAGTTCTGGCATATGTACTTGGTACAGACTTAGCTAACCACTACAGCGTGATAATAGAATCTCAATTTTACCAAAGAAATGAACACATTTAAGTCCACTAATCGACTACTTCAAAGACACTTGAGTTGGCTGACTGCACCGCTCTGGACACAGGCACCAACCCAAATTCCAAATACCATGGTTGAATGCCTACGACAGCTCCATGGCTCAGCAAGTGAAAACCAACAACGTAGTGGAAAAAAGGCACAATGCCTCCCAATACACAGTAAAAAGAACCCACCAGCACTCTACAAATTCACAAAGCACTCCACTAAACAGAGCTATCAAAACTAAGGATAGGAAAGTCAGTAAACCAAATCAAACTTAAAGTGACTAAACAAACCAGTAATATATATATTAATAAAGTACAAAATAAGACTGACACATTTAAATAATTGTTTTAAATACTTAAATAAAAATATTCATAGGAAAACCTATATGCAATTAACAAAAATATACAGCAGCTCACAAATTAAAACACACACATAAAAAAATCTTTCCATTGCCGTAAAGGCAAATTACATATACATATTGAAATATTGCATTTCCCACTCAAAATAAATTATAGAATATTTTGCTTTCGGTTGAGTAGCTGAAGTTCCTAATGCCCCCCTCCAAAATCCAATTCATAAAGAAGTCAAAACTAAAAAAAAATGCAAATATTAAATGCCCAAATTAAATCCACTGAACTAATCACCAGTAATTGGAAACCATACAAAAATGAAAAGTAGAAAGTAAAAACAGTTCCAGGAAATCCCCAAAAAATTAAAGGAAATTAAAAATTAGGTTTATTTAAAATTAGGGTAATGTGTTTAAAATAACCCATTAAAAATAGCTCAAATACTGACTTCCTTTCTTCCTAACCTGTAAAAAATATAACATGCCCACCCACACAATACATACATTCCAAAAACAATACAAAGCTAATATCACAACTCTACAAACATAGTAAAACAATCAAAACTTACAAAATAATATACACAAACTAGACCAACCAACATCCCACTACACCTAAAACCTTATGTATAAACTTAAAAAAGGCACTACCTAATCCATCAAACAGCAACATAGAACCACAACCGACACTAATGAACTCCTTCTCAAAGTAACAATAACAGAATACAAACTACAGGTTGTGGTAAATAAAATTGGATGGTAAAAAAATATACTATCTTCGTAAAGAAAACAAAAGAAAAGTTACAACCTATTATAAAGTGTTTAGAAATGTATGTAAAATTGTGTTACGATTAAAAAATGTTAAACAAGATATTGATCAATTACAAATATATGTGTAAAGTATTGGTATTATTGTAACAAACTACACACTATACAAATGTAAAAGCTGAAAACCATTTTGAGGAAGGCGTTTGACAGTAAAAGTGTAGCATATACTACTTCCCCTCCAATGTAAACCGTTATGGGAAGGTGTTGAACACTAACATGTCAAGAGTTAATATTCCGACTCCAATCTAAGCCGTTTTGAAGAAGGTGTGGATACTAAAGGTGTTAGAGGTACTATCCCCACTCCTATCTATATCTTTTTGAAGAAGGTATTGGACACTAAAGGATTTGTATTTAATGTTTCCATTCCAATATAAACCATTTTGGGGAAAATGTTGGACACTAAAGGGGTTGAATTTACTATTCTCACTCCAATCTAAATTATTTTGGTATAGGTGCTGGACAGTAAAATGGTTAACGTTACTATTCTCATGCCAATCTAAACCAGTTGGGGTAGGTGTTGGGCACTTAAGAGTTTTGATTTACTATACCCACTCCAATCTAAGGGCATTATTACAGGATTGGCGGTTTATACGACCGCCGAACTCGTGGTGAAGGTCCGACCACTGCCACACTGCAGCACTGTACACTGCATTTCGAGTGCGGTGGTTGGACCACCACAGGAACACAGGGCCACTGGGGCAGAAATATGCTGGTGGTGCCTCTGCAGCACCAATGAGCATATTTTGTGTTCGGTGTCCTCAATCCTTTTCATGGCGGTGAGCCTGCCATGAAAAGGGTGGTGAAGAGGTCACAAAGGGTGCCCGTGGCATGGAGTTGCAAGTGGGGTGCAGCACACGCTGTGCCCCCTTGATTTGCACTCCCAGTTCCTGCACTGTGTTGCATGTATGCCACACTGTATCGGGAGGTGCAGGCGATACCCTGAGAGCAGCAGTCTGCATGGTTGGCTCTTCTATGAGCCTACCAGACCACTGCTCTCAGACCGCCACTGTTAGACCAACACAGAAGTGTCCGCCAGACCAGGAATAAACTCCTGATATGGCGGGCGGTCACACCACAGGTTTGTTGGTCCTACAGCGGATGGTGCATTGCACTATCCACTGTAGGACCACCCAACTCGTAATACGGTCCTAAATCATTTTGGGGAAGATGTTGATCACTAAAAGGGCAAGATTTACTGTTCCCACTCCAATCTAAACCATTAGTGGGAAGTTTAAGGCACTAGAATGGCTTAATCTACTATTCCCTCTCCAATCTAAGCCATTTTGGAGAGTGTGCTGAACACTAAAGGGGTAATGTTTAGTATATGTGCAAGACAAAGCATTGTTTTTCACAATCATAAACACAAATAGAAATAAAATAAATATAACTAACAACACATTTTTAAATTATACATAAATACACCAAAATGTAGCCTTAAAACAATATAAAATAAAGGTGTTGGACACTAAAGTGGCTTAATCTACTATTCGTACTCTTCTAAGAGAAGGTGCTGAACACTAAAGGGATAATGTTTAGTAAACCTGCAAGAATACCATAATAACATTGAAATTTGACAGAATATGTACATACAATAACTACAATATACATAAAAAATGTAATTCATTTGTGGGTGTGCCCAAGATAGTCCCCATGTAGGAGCTGCCTTGCAGAGCTCTGCTGCACTCTCTCAGAGAAAGGCAGACCGGGGGAGTTGTACTGACCTGGCAATGCAGCACTTAGGCTCCCATGCAGAGAAGAATTGACGGTGTGCCTAATCAACGCTGAGTGGTGAGTTTCAACCTCCTTTGCCAGAGATCAGAGCCGGAGAGCAGCCGGAGAATAAAATGGCGGCCATCAATGCAGGATAGGCACGGGCCGCAGGACTTGCCTCCTAGAACCAGAGATGGGAGGAATTTGCATCCGGCCTTGACACGGGCTCACCCTATCCTGTACCTGTGGTAATACAATACAGCTGCAAGCTGGGGATTAGCCAGTATTTCAAAGCGAGCGGCCGAGGCAAGATCTACAGCAGGAATCCCAGATGTGAGCAGAGCGTCGACTGTGCCACACCGTCTGAAGAGCCCTCGAAAGACCGGAGCAGGCTGCACCGGGAAACAGAGCAGAGTGGGAGCGCCGTGGAGAATGAGAGACACTGGTAGTAGCTCCTTGAGAGGTGAGCCTTAAAGAGCTTGTGGGGTCACATGGGGCTCATGGGGCTCAGCTGCTTGTGGATGACTCCGCTGAGCTGGAAACCCATTCCCTGAGAGACTTCATTTGGGACCTGTGAGTGGAGGGTTGGGGCTTTTGGATGACGGAGAGTGCCCAGACCTCCTGGGAGGGGTGAATAAAAAGGGTGAAAGCACCCAGCCTGCAGAATGGGAGAAGCCAAAATAAGGCACTAATTCTGGGCTCAAGAGAAGCCCAGGATAATAGACTGCGCAAACTAGCCCCCTACTGATGGTGGGTCCTGTGAGATACTGAGACAACCAGGTGGGCCCGTGGTGGTCAGTAGTTGATACGGGATTCCCTGCTCCACTCTTACCCATGTCCTACTCATTGGACTAGAAACAGAGCTACAAGAACAAGGCCCTTACCACTCGGTGAGAGCGGACTGACCCCCATACTCAACGCATAGCAGATCAACTAGCGTCAATAGAGGACATAGGGCGGAGGAACCCCTTCTTTCTTGACACAATCCAATTAGGAGCTACTGAGGTTGACCGCTGAGGAAACAGCTCTGTTGGTCCTCACTGCTTGATAAATTTAGGGCCGGTGGAAGCTGTATTGCTGAGGGCCAGGCACTTGCTTACGACGAGTGCAATGATTTATTGGCAAAGGACACTACCCATTTTAGTGTGTACAGACCCCCTTGGAGGACTTGGGGCAACAAAAATACCTCTGTTTGAACACAAAAAGACTCCCACGGTCAAAGATCTATTTAATAAGAGCTCCTGCAAGAGGCCTGAACCGACCAAGGAATGCGGTTCGCCCAAACGCATATCTCCGAAGAAAGGCAGAGATCAAGATGCGGACGCCGAAGTCCCTGTCACATGCGGACTTATGGAAACTCTTTTTAGCACTTTCTGAAAAGACATTGCAACCCTCAAGATGGAAATTGCTGAAGAAGTCAAAGACCTTCGGCGCAACATGGGCAAATTGGAGCAACGAGTAGACTTGGTGGAAAAGAATGGTGACTCCAGAGAAGAGGAGCTGGAAGTTTGATGAAGTGAAGTCTTGGAACTCAAGGATTTTAATGCAGATCTTAACTAGATAAAGCAAGTGCCCTTACCTCCCGGTTTGAGTAACCGCTCTTCTTCCACGCAGCACCGCCCAGCAGTCTGTGCCACCGAAGCAGAAGAGCGGGGTTCAAGACCGCTCTTGACCCGCTCCCCTACCTCTTTGCCTCTGCGCTAATTTTACTAAATACATTTCTTGCAGTCTTCCCTACCTGCCTGCCTCTGCGCTTATTTACTTTAATTTAGTTATTTTAGATTTGTGCTGATTTACATAATTCATTTCTGCCACAGTACATTACTTGTTCTCCCCTATTGGCGCCTGCTCAGACCCGCCAACCTCCAGGTTGCCTTTCGCGCCTTCCTGCCTCCCCCCTCCCCCCTCCCCTACTTAATGGAGGACACTGTGCGGCCGCGCCACCGGCGCGCCAAAGGCAAGCACGTCTGCGCCCATCCGCGTCCTGACCACGGCCAGCGCCAGAACTCCTGGATCTTCAAGAC
Organism: Lissotriton vulgaris; assembly: GCF_964263255.1. Classification (NCBI taxonomy): domain Eukaryota; kingdom Metazoa; phylum Chordata; class Amphibia; order Caudata; family Salamandridae; genus Lissotriton; species Lissotriton vulgaris. Next base: position 1,254,274,442 of record NC_141685.1, on the reverse strand, counting down.
CCCACCGATATGATTCCGCCACCCTCCATGCACTCAATCCCGGAAGACATACCAGCTGTGAAGGTTCCTTGCCGAAAACCACCCACGGGCAGCTCTCCTGTAGGCTCTGCCGAAATTTCTTCTCTATCAACAACACCCCCCCACTGCCGAAACTCCACGGATGCATGCACCGCCGAAGTCCTGACATGCATCCCCCTCAACGTGCGCTCCCTACACCCACACGCCGTAGAGATCTGGAGCCTGATAGACACCTTCTCGCCTGACGTCGCCTTCTTCATGGAAACCTACACAAACGCCACTTCCAGCCCGACATCGCCCCTGCTATCCCCGATGGCTACAAGATACAGAGAAAGAATCCCACTGCCCAGGAGGAGGACTCGCCATTGCACACAAGAGCTTCTTCTGACTCTCCACCTCCAGCACGAGTGACTCCCATGACAACACAGAACACCTCAACTGCCAGATCCAGAAAAGCCCCAAGACCACGCTACACGGCACCCTCGCCTACAGCCCCCCGGGACCTCGCGCCCGCCACACAACGACCGTCGCTGAGCACCCCACACCATCACCTCCACGGACTACATCCTACTCAGAGACCTGAACTTCCATCTCAGCAACCTCAATGACCCTGACTCCACCACACTCCTTGACAATCTCGCCAACCTCGGTCTGAGGCATCTCAACGACACACCCACCCACAGATCTGAACATACCCTGGACCCAATCTTCGCAGGAGGTGCTAACACCTGATTCAGCCATACCACCAGCCCATCTGGACGGACCACCACTGCGTACACTTCACCTTCAACACCACCACTGCACCAAAGCCTGCCCTGCGCCCACCATGAAGGGCAAGATCATAGAGGATGACCTCATCACCACCCTCCTCCAATACCCCCCCAGCACCACAACTGACACCAACTCCACAGCCAAAGAATTTCACTGATGGATCGCCTGCTGCGCTGACGAGCTTGCACCCCTCCACCACCCCTCCAAACAACGCCCCCTGAAGGCCGTCTAGTTCACTGCTAAACTACTAGAAGCCAGATGCTCCTGCAGACACCTGGAGAAAACCTGTGAAACCAGAAAACCACGGAAGCACTGAACAAACACAGGAGCACCCTGAAGGAATACCACCATCTCATAAGAGACACCAAGCAGACCTTCATCAGAAACAAAGTCCTCTCCAACATAACCAATGCCAAAGAACTGTTCAACGTCATACAGCAATTCACCAACGCCCCCAGCGAAGCCACCGGCATCAAACTCTTTAACAACCTCAGCTTCTACTTCCATCTTAAGATCAAGTCCCTTCATGACAACTTCAGCGAACAGATGCCGGACACCACCCCCTCCCCACCCCCATCGATAGGCCTACCATCATGACCTGGAACTCCGCTCCCATTAAACACATCACCGCGACCATGAAGAAAACCCACTCAGGAGTCCCAACAGACCCTTGCTCACTGCACATCTTCCACAGGGCTGCCGCCACTATCACACCAGAACTGCGACGGACCATCAATGCCTCCTTCAGATCCGGCACTTTCCCTGATGACTGGAAGAGGGCGGAGGTTAAACCCCTCCTCAAGAAACCCTCGCTGACCCAACGGACCTGAAGAACTACCGGCCCATCTCTCTGAACCCTTTCACGGCAAATGTTACTGAGAGACTTGTAAACTCCCAGATGACCGCCTTCATCGAAGAGAACTCCATCCTAGATGCCGCCCAGTTTGGATTCCGCAGCAACCACAGCAAAGAGATCGCCCTGTTCGCTGCCACTGAAGACATCCGCATGCTTCTCGGCCAGAGACACACTGCAGCCCTCATCCTTTTAGACCTCTCCGCAGCCTTTGACACCGTCTCACACTGCACGCTCGCAGCCAGACTTCATGACACAGGGATTCAAGGAGCCACCCTCAACTGGACACTATCCTTTCTCTCCGGCAGAACACAGAGGGTCAGATTCACCCCTTACCTCTCCAAACCCACAGAGATCAACTGCGGAGTACCCCAAGGATCATAGCTCAGTCCCACACTCTTCAATATCTACATGGCCCCCCTTGCCATCATCGTCAGACAGCATGGGCTCAGCATGGTATCCTACGCAGACGACACCCAGCTCATCCTCTCACTCACAAATAATCCTGAGAACACAGGCGTTGTTTCCAGGAAGGAATGAAGGACAGCTGCTTGAAGCTCAACTCTGAGAAAACCAAGGTCCTCATCTTCGGACCCTCCACCTCCACCGTGGACAATACCTGGTGGCCCCTCACCCTCAGGAGTCCATTACCCCTACAGACCATGCACGAAACGTCGGCATCATCCTCGACTCCTCCCTCCCCATGACCCACCAGATCAACGCCGTTGCTTCAACCAGTTTCAACTGCCTGCTCATCCTCCGCAAAAACTTCAAATGGATCCCCCCCAAATGCAGAAAGACTATCACCACGCAACCATAACAGAATACTGGACTATGGCAATGCCCTCTATGCTGGAATCAACAGAACTCTCCTACACAAACTCCAAACCATCCAGAACTCCGCAGCTAGACTCATCTTCGGGACTCCACGTCACAAACACATGACCCAACACCTACGAGACCTCCACTGGCTCCCCGTCTAGAAGAGGGTTACTTTCAAACTCCTCACCCACGCCTACAAATCCCTCCACAACATCGGACCCGAATACCTCAACGAGAGAGTGTCCTTCCACGTACCCGAGAGGAACCTCCGCCCCGCCAACCTTTTCCTGGCAGAGATCCCCCACATCCGCAGAAACAGAGCAGGCAGGAGAGCCTTCTCCTTCATCGCAGCCAAGACCTGGAACAAGCTCCCAGTAAACATCAGACGCTCCCTGTCCCTGCACATTTACAGCAAGGACCTCAAAACCTAGCTTTTCGACTGACCTGGAGCTGCACCCCTCAGCCCCTTGAGACCCTCATGGGTGAGTAGTGCACTTTATAAACCCCTGATTGATTGATTGATTGATTGATTGATTGATTGATGATTGATTGATTGATTGAACTACTACCTGGAGGATTAGGAACATATGTCTTCCAGGTCCAACATTAGTATTAAGGGCATTCCATCACAGGCAGATGCGGGCAAATTGGAAGAATATGTCTTGCAGCTTTTCCGCCACATCGCCACAGAGCTAGTGGAGAAAGACCTCCTTGCAGACTGCACACATCGGGTGGGACGTCCCTCTGGGGAACCCAGCACTCCACAGGATATACTTTTGTGCCTCCATAATTACAAAAAGAAGAAACTCATATGAATACGGTGTGGGATCAACCCCATGTCCATTTCGAAGGGATTAAAGTAGGCCTTCACCAAGATCTCTCCTTCATTGCACTCCAGCGCTGACGAACTGTGAAACCAGTGACTTCATACCTGAGAGACAAAGGGATTCACTATAGGTCGGGCCACCCATTTTGCCTGGTCTTTGTCTGGGAGTGAGAAACGCGACATATGTCTTTTGCAAATGACACACTTGCTTAAGAAGGAAATGGGTTGAATGCTGTCAAAATGGTTCGACCGCCAATCCTGGTCCTCTGGCCCAGTAAAAAAAGCAGGGTGTCGATCTTACTATCCTCTCATTTCCAAGGGCAAGTCCTACAGTTACATTCAGATATAGCCGGTTGCATGCTAGCTTTGAGGTTCTCATTTCACCTTCACACATTTAGAGTTGCATGCATATAGGTGGCCAACAACCACAAAGAGCTTTTTATCTGCAGTGCAGGGGGACGGTACTTACCTCCCCTGACATCAAAGTCCTTATAGGTGGAGATTTCAATCTTGTACTTGACACATAGCTAGATCGATCCCCTTCTAGAGTAGGACCGTCAGGAGCAATTTCCCCACAGGGGCTACAGTGGATGGCAGATGCAGGGCTGTTTTATATATGGAGATCGCTGAACCCCAATACGAGAGCTTACTCATTCTTCTCAGCTGCTCCTCAGTCCTATGAAAAAATTGACTACTTTCTGTTGTCTGCCCACTTCCGGCCAGATGTAGCCCACATTGATACTGAGGTAGACTCTATATCAGACCACTCCCCCATTGCGATTGCACTACATCTGCCAACTCTTGCCCAAACACTAAGATGTGGTGCCTTAACCTTAGATTGCTATCTTACGACCCGCAGCTCAGGAGGTGGAACAATCAATAATGGACTATTTAGAGATTAACGATACACCTAACACTAAGAAAGCGATACTCTGGGACACCCTCAAGGTGGTTGTAAGTGGGCCCTGTATAGCAATAGAGACACAACTTAACGGAAAGAGGAAGGCCAAGTGTTCAGAACTGGAGACACAGGTGAGAGAACTGGAGGAGTCACGTAGGTGGGTGGACTAACCTAAGATACGACGCCAACGAACAAAAACTGTGAAACCGCTCAAGGCCTTAGATATGGACCTGGCAGAATACGCTTTACTTTGCACAAAACAAAGATACTATGCACTGGAAACAAAGCGGGAAGACTGTTGCCACAGAAGCTACATGCGCAGACACATAAACAGCGTATTTTCCATATATTAGGCCATGCCTCTCATCTCCTCACACAAGACTTGGAAATAGCGTTGGAATTCAGCTGCTTCTATGCACAGCTTTATAGAGCAGACCCTCTCTCCCATACTGACTGTTCCACATACTGCGAGCAGGCCCCCATCACGAAACTCCCAGACTTTACAGCTGCATCACTAGAATCAACATCACATCACAAGAAGTTCTTAATGCTATAGAGAGGCTCAAGCGAAACAAATCCCCGGGAAAGGACGGGTTCACAGCTGCATTCTACAAAATGTTTGCCACTCAGCTGTACCCCGTGCTGGCCCCACTGAATAACTCCTTTAGTGCAGAGGGAGCTCTCACAGAGACCATGAAATCTGTCATTATTACAGTCCTTCCAAAACCTGGGAAAGACCCCCAACTTTGCACCTCCTACCGCACCATATTCTTATTAAACATAGACACAAAATTATTCACTTGGATTTTGGCAACTAGACTGTGGCAACTCATGCCTGGGTTGATAGATATGGACCAATCAGGTTATATCCCTGGATGCACGTGTGATGACAATACCAAGCGCATATTCCATTTAATAGATAAATCTGTGAGCTCAAGGGTCCCCACGATGCTTCGGTCCATCGATGCTGAAAAATCGATTGACTGAATGCACTGGCCCTTTTTCCTACTAGTCTTAGATGCCACAGACCTGGACCCTAGTTCCAGAGATGAGATATGGGTCACTTACTCTAACCCAGTAGCGGCGGTCCGTGTTAATGGCACAATATCTCAACCCCTTTCTGTATTGAGGGGGACACAACAAGGGTACCCGCTTTTACTACACTTGTTTGTGCTCTATGTGAAGGAGCTAGCAGAGCGTATACAGAATGGCGGGCCTAACCCTCAAGATAAGATTATACACTGATGATGTGCTTTTAGCCATCACTAACCATTGTCAGTCTTTTCCACCACTGTACTAGAGCAATTCACAAGGGCCTCTGGGTTTAAAGTAAACATAGCGAAATCCCAAGCTCTCAACCTCACTATCACAGAGGATGGCCGAGCTATTCTAGCTAGGACATTTCCGTTCACCTGGGCTACACAGGGACCCCCCTATCTAGACATTCAACTATTCCCAACCATTGAGAAGGCAGTGCCATATAACTATGCCAGCCTACTTACCACAGCACTCTCTGTGATATAATCCTGGCTTGGAGGACCACTTTTTTGAGGAGTTACATAACAGTACGACATTGGGTAACGCATCCGTTAATACGCCCTCACCCTAGCAGACACCTTACCCATTTGAATGGTGGCTTTTATTGCAACAGGATGATAGATGGTTACCTATTTCTTAACACTACATAGAGAGCATTGTGTTCTCCGTGGTGGGAGCAAGAATGCAAATGTCAATTCTCAGACAAAGATTGGACTGATATTTTACAGAGGGTGCGCATTTTGGCAGGCCGCGCCTCAGGTAGAGAAACCATGTGAAAAATCGCTCATTATTGGTACTACACACCCTCCTGGCTATTCAAGTGCAAGAAGGAAAGTGATGACAGATGCTGGAGGCATTGCAACCACTCAGGAACATTATCCCACTTACTAAGACATTGCCCTAAATTATATTGATATTGGCCCAAAGTCCTCACCGATATAGACACAATGTTCAACATCGAGCTACCCGCTTCCCTAGCTATATCCTACTAGAACTACGTAATGCTTTGACATACCCTCTGCACACAGCTGGGGGAGAGCTATAACACTGGCACTATGCACCACAAAACAGGTACTGCTTTCACGCTGTGGCTCAGATACCATACCCAAACATACGGATTGGATACGTAAGTTCTGGAACCTGCTCGCCATGGAGAAATTGACAGCGGAAATGGATCATACACTGCCCAAATTTGTGAAAATGTGAGGATGCTGTCTGAAATACCTGTCCAATCCCTTCAGGGAACTCACCCGTAGATATATCTGTGGGTGTTGAGCCTTACAGAAAATAAGGTGCCTGATTCATAAGAACTTTCATAGAGGGTGGGGCACAATGTCTATTTGAGGTTCTATATGTAGAGATATGTAGAGAAATGGAGTAGTTGTTAAACTTATATGTAATTTGTTAATGTACGATTGTTTCCCCACTCCCCTTCTTCCACCTGCTCTAATCCAGCTGAACTCAGCGATTGTGGCTGTTGTACCTTTTCTCAAATAAAAACAAAAATCAGATACAACCCTAAAAATTGTATTCATTTTAAGTAATTATTTTTTAAATAATTTATGTAGAATTATAGAAAACATTTAACAATTAGAAAAACAAATATTAGAGCTTACATTTCAAAACATGATTCTTTTAAAATAAAATTGCAAATACAATATTTAAATATAAAACACTAAATAAAATATCAATCTAATATCAACTACTTCAAGAAACTGCGCACCCTATTCCCCTACAAACCCAACACTCCCCTAATGAAAAGAATTTTAATATTTTTTTTTAATAACATTTTTATTTAGTTTTGCAGGAAAGAAAGAAAAGAAGAAAGAAAAGGGAAGAAAAGGGAGATTACAAGCGACAATCCGCAAATAACCCCACACAGGGGGAGCTGGAGAACACTTTCTCAAAGGAGGCAAAAGAAGGCAGCATAGAGTAACGTTTAGGTGCAGGCTCAAGAGTCAATGCTCGCCAGAAGCAGATGGAGATTGAGGCTCAAACCCCTTTGCGGTCAGACGACCGGCTATAGTCTTGCTATGCGAGGCGGCAACCCCAACTGGGGCACATTGCTGCAGAAGATTCAAACAGTAGTCCGTCTCCGTAGGCTAGGCAGTGTCGCAACAAATAAGAACCAACAACCCCAACAATAGCCCCCCACTCCCCCCGTCACCCCCCCCTCCCCCCCCCCATGGTGGTGGCGACCACCCACGCATTCACTCCAAGCCCTCATACAAACCATCAGTTTAAATCTGGAAAAGGTAAAGGGCACGAAATGCAGAGGAACAAACAGCAGAAGGCAGACCTCGAGACAGAAAGCGGACCAGAGGTCCCCATCGGAACAAGAAATTTTAAAAATTGCCCAGAAATATGTCCGACATTCTCTCCATGCTCAGCAAGCGCCATAATCTCGCGTGCCACAATGATATAGCCGGGGCATTCGGTTTCTTCCAGGCCGCCGCTAGCGTTAACTTCAAAAAACACAAAGGGCCTTGACTCACAACTCAGCAAGGCTGAGCCAAACTAGAATGATTAAACAAAACAGGCGCCAGTGCTGAGAACTTCAATTGAAAGCTGACAAGCTGAAAGAAATGGTTGTTATGAATATAGCATAAACAACTGCTTGAAAAATTGCAACATATGAATTTTTAATGCTTCTTTTTTGATTCCTCCACTTTTTAAACACAATTTTCTTTTGTGCATGGAAATACAAAATTGTTTATATACAAAATATATAGAAAGACAATTAACATAATGAAAATTGACACTTACACACTTCAGGCATTCTTGGCCGTTCGTTCATCCACAAACATTCACACATACAAACAAACAATAATTGGTCTCGGTATCAGTGAAACTTTAGATATAAACTAAGGGAAGAAGTCCTTTTTCATTTTTCCCAATGTCAAGATACTTGCAAATTGCAAATCATTAGAGTGTCCAAATCTCTTGCTATTCACTAACAACCGTTGAGAAAGAGGTGTTTTACATGACACGAGACCAGGTTGGTCGACGCGTTTCAAACCCCGCCAAGTGCCGGGGTTCTCCTCAGGACCAAAATTGGCGCTGCAACAATAAAAAGACACGACTTTAGGACTATGACCTGTATTAAGAGACTGCACCCCTGTGCCACACACTAGCCCCCTTGTCCTACCTTGATTCCTTGATTAGAAATCCAAATTCATAAAGGTAGTATCTCCGATGGAAGTGCGCGCGGGGGCTAAGAGAGGGTGAAAGAACAAACACACACTGCATTTAGTCATTACACTCATCCGCTTTCTGTCACACATACATCTGCCATCTCTGCGGTGAGGCTTACCCGCTCGAGTGCTGGCGTCTATGTCGCCGAAACTCTATTGTCTGTCCGACCTTGTTGCTAGGGACATGGGGCGGCTGGATCAAATTCCTCCGCTGCGTGGAAGAAACGGGGGTTGTGAGTCAGACTAATTGCTAAGCGAAACTAAATAGCCCTCTACCCTATCTCCGCCGGTAGAAACAGTTAAGACATACCGAATCAAAAAAGAAGCATTAAAAATTTATATGTTGCAATTTTTCAAGCATTTGTTTATGCTATATTCATAACAACCATTTCTTTCAGCTTGTCAGCTTTCAATTGAAGTTCTCAGCACTGGCGTCTGTTTTGTTTAATCATGCTAGCGTTAACTTGGCAGCTCCAAGGCATAGCCATAGAATACGTTTGCCCGCCGTAGTTTGGTGTTCCAGCATCGGGTCACGGAGCCCCAACAGGACATAATCCATCCTTGACGTGGGACAAAATCTCAGTCCAGAATGGGCAGATAGTTGGGCAATCCCACCAAATATGGCGGAAGTCCCCCAACTGACCACAACCCCTCCAACATCTGTCTGAGGAGGCTGGAAATATCTGATGTAGCTTGGACGGATAGAGGTACCAATCGAACATGAGTTTCAGGTGAGCCTCTCTAAGGTCAGCCGAATGGTTATGCGCCGCTATGTCCCACCAGGGGCTTTTCCATTCGCTATCAGAGATGTCCCTGCCTAGAAGGCCCTCCCAGTGTTCCATATATCAGGGACGTGGGGATACCGCAGTGTCCAGCAACAACCCATATAAGAAGGCGATCGTCCCCTTCATAGTAGACGTGCGAAGGATAAAGGCCTCAAATGGCGTCAATGGTCTCGTGGCCGCGTCCACCACTCCCGCCGATGTTGCCCAATGCAGGAGCTGGTTGTGGCGGTAGCGTTCATTGGGCGGAATCCCATAATCTCGCATACAGTTATGAAAGGTGATAGGCGCCGTTCCATGAAGCAAATGCGTGAGGGCTCTACAGCCTCCCTCTCTCCATATTCCGAAGGGTCCCTCCCTCAGAGCCGGAGGGAATGCCAGGTTAAAGTGAATGGGCGTAAATGGGGACGGAAACGTGGTCCACTGGGGCATCACCACTGACCGTGTCCCACACCTTCAGGACCGTGTTGGTAGGGGTGCTGATGTAAGCATTCCTAGGTCGGTCTACCTTAGGCTTCCAGGCCAAATCCCATATGGACCTCCCGGCCACACTCCGATCCATATGCAGCCAGTGTTTCTCCGAGAGCTGCTGGGACCATTCCACCAGTACCCGCAGCTGCGCAGCTTTATAGTACAGGTGCATGTACTATATCTGAAAATCTAGAAATCTGATTCCCAGACCTGAGGCGGAAGCCGGGTTCTGGCGGTACGCTACAATTGATTTTAAAAATTGTGTGATTTGCATTTATTGTTGTTTTTAAATACCTAAAGCCTACCTGAACTCTTTTGAGAGACCTTTTTCTTCTGCCCTCATACCACTCAGCCGACTGAGCGCTGAAGCGGTAATTGTTTGTTGAGCGGCCGCCATCGCCGGCGTGCTCGCTAACCACGCCCCCTTGAGACCACGCCCCCTTGAGGCCACGCCCCCCGCCCTGTTAAAAGGCGCAAAATCTCAAGCAACTTCAGAAATCTGATTCCCAGACCTGAGGCGGAAGCCGGGTTCTGGCGGTACGCTACAATTGATTTTAAAAATTGTGTGATTTGCATTTATTGTTGTTTTTAAATACCTAAAGCCTACCTGAACTCTTTTGAGAGACCTTTTTCTTCTGCCCTCAAACCACTCAGCCGACTGAGCGCTGAAGCGGTAATTGTTTGTTGAGCGGCCGCCATCGCCGGCGTGCTCGCTAACCACACCCCCTTGAGGCCACGCCCCCTTGAGGCCACACCCCTCCTTTTTCCCATATCATGTGCCTAGGCAGGAAGCGCAGCGGACGAGCGCAGCGGGAGCGCCGTTTGCGCGCCGAAGGTGCGCCTAAGGCAAGCCCGTCTGCGCCCGTCCGCGCCCCGGCAGTGCCCAGGGCCAGGCACCCTGCTGCTCCAACACTGCCAGACGCTACTCCCCCCATTACTTACAACTCAGTTGAACTAAGAGCCTTAGATCACAACCTCCTATGTTATGGTGCTCACTGGAATGTCGCTGACCCCACCCCACGAACCTGCCCTAACCTCCTCTTTAAATTTAGTCCTCTCAATCTTTCCTTACCCCAGACTCCCACTGAGGATGGCCCACCTATTCAGGCTGCCCTTATCAATGCTCGTTCCCTCGCCAAACACTCGGAGGAAGTATACGAATTCATCATTGATAAAAACCTTGACATCCTTTTCATTACGGAGACATGGCTGAAGGAGAACTGCGCCCCAGTAGTTGAGCTGGCCGTCCCCAGAGGGTTTAAGATCACCAGACAGGACCGCAGCAAAGGCAGGGGTGGAGGTATAGCCGTGATCTATAAGGAGAAATGGACCTTGAGGATGGAATGCACAGGAGAGATTGAGGATGGAGAAGCTATGGAATTTTCCCTAGCTTTATCCTTGCAATTCACTCTAGGGGGACTATTGATCTATCGCCCTCCGGGTCCTCTAGGCAATTTTATTAAATCCCTGGAGGAGATCGCCATCCAACGCGCACTTAGATTCCCACGCTTCCTTATGCTGGGAGACTTCAACCTTCATATGGACACAGGCTCCGCTCCCGGAGTTAAAGAGCTGAAAGAAATTTGTAATTTGGCTCAGATGACTCTTCAGGTACAATCGGTCACTCATGAAGGGGGTCATTGTCTAGATCTGGTATATTCCAACTTTAAGATCTCTACCGATATACCATGCCCCATCTCATGGACAGACCACTTTCCGGTACTTTTTTCCTGGCACACAAACAAAACCCGTGTGGTGCCCACTCCAAAAACTGAGGAACGTCCCAGGAAAATTAATATTCCGGATTTAGTGAAGGTCCTCTCCCATTCCACCCCTATGAAAGCTCACAACCTAGACGAGGCTGTAGACAACTTCTCATCTTGGATATACTCCTCCATCGAGTCACTACCAAAAAACAAGGGTAAAAATAACCATAGGATCACCCCCACCTCCCCCTGGTACACTGATCAACTAAAGATTTTAAAAACAGGATGCAAGGCACTAGAGCGAGTATGGAGAAAGAACTATTGTCCCACTGCTAAAACTGAACTTCGCGCAGCTCAAAAAAATTACTACGCAGCAATAAAAACCGCTAAAGGAGAATTCGTTGCTTCTAGAATTCAAAAAGCCAAAAACAACAGCCGAGAAATCTTCTCCATAGTTAAAAGCTTTACTGCCCCGGTAGCAGAGAAGACAGCTGTTCCACCCTCCACAGTCTGGTGCGAACAACTCTCCACTTTCTTCATCGAAAACATCCAAAAAATTCAAGACAGTCTGAGTATCCCTGACCTCCCACTTGCCCCACAATCAGACCTAGCCTTAACTGGCCAACCCCCTTCTCCTTTACGTCCCCTACTATCAGGAGCTAAAGCAGAACTGACCAAATTTACTCACGTACAAAGTACAGATGTAATGACCATATTAAAAACTCTGAAATCTGGGTCACCTATAGATCCTTGCCCTGCAAGGGTCCTGAATGGAATAGCTGAAATAATCACCCCCATGGTCACCGCACTGGTTAATGAATCCCTATCCTCAGGAACTGTGCCCACCAAGTGGAAACAAGCCAAACTTCTCCCTCTAATAAAAAAACCTACCGCTACAGACCTATATCACTCCTACCAGCCCTTGCCAAAGTCTGTGAAAAGGCAGCATTCAGGCAATTAGAGAGATTCGTTGAATCCTCTGAAGCTCTCCATCCTGCCCAATCAGGGTTCCGCACCTCTTTCAGTACGGAGACTGCATTAGTGGAGGTGGCTGGGGCCATCAGGGAATGCCTTGACGGGGGCGGCAGAGCGGCCCTTATTCTTTTGGACCTCTCTGCCGCATTCGACACGGTGCCCCACCTCCAGCTCTTAGCGAGACTGGAGACTGGAGGACATAGGCATCTCCGGCACGGTCCTGGATTGGATTAGGTCTTTTCTATCGGACCGTACCCAACAAATTTGGCTTCCCCCTTATCATTCCTCTAACAGAAGGGTGAAAACTGGCGTACCACAGGGATCGACCCTAAGTCCCCTTTTATTTAATATTTATTTAACTCCTCTTGTTTGGCTAGCAGAAAGCTGGGGTGCCAAGATAATGGCTTACGCCGACGACACCCAGCTTCTCTTCACCTGGAAAAAGGAGAACCTATGCACCTCTGGAGTTCACCAATGTCTCTCCTCCGTATTCACCTGGCTAGCAAAATCATCCCTCAAATGCAACGAGGATAAAACAGAAATCCTGCTCTACGGCCAATTCCCCAGTGACTTTAAGGAGTCCATCTGGCCCGGTGAATCAACATGCCCCAAGGGAGAGAACGGGATTGCCAAGAATCTGGGAATTTGGTTCGGAGCCGACTTATGTTTCCGTGACCAGATTTCACGCTTGGCTGGAACATGCTTTGGAACTCTGACCACCCTTCGCAAGTTCTTTCCCCTCCTTCCTCAATCAGCGAAAGAAACGGTTGCCAGGGCTCTGGTACTCTCCCGGCTGGACTACTCAAACGCCCTCTATTTAGGGGCTCCTGACTATATGATCAAGAAGCTACAGGTTGTCCAGAATGCCACGGTGAGACTAATTTTTAACATCCCCAGGAGACTCAGCATGCGCAAACAGATGAAAGATCTTCACTGGCTCCCTGTGGCTCAACGAGTGCGCTTTAAAACTTTGGTCATCGTTTACAAAGCCCTCAATGGACCATGCCCCTCTTACCTCGCCAAAAGGTTCACACCCTACCTCCCAGCCCGTCAGCTGCGCTCCACCTCCAAAAAGCAGGTGATCATCCCCAGATTTAGAAGAGTCCGCCTGGGCGGACAATCCCTCATGGTAAAGGGAGCTCAAATGTGGAACGCCCTGCCAGACGCTCTTAGACACGCTCCCAATCTGACCAATTTTAAAAAACTGCTCAAAACTCACCTCTTTCAAACTCATGATTAGCATACCTACTTCCCACTCTGTTTCAGTTTCACTCCCGCGCCAGGACAGTCTTGACTATCGGAGCGCGCTACAAAACCACATATAACATAACATGTCCGGGAGCCCCACTTCCCCCTCCTTCCGCGGCCGCCTCAGCGTTGCGAACCAGAAGCGTGCCCGGCCTCCCTGCAACACAAACTTCAACATCAAAGTCTTGTGACGGCGAAAAAAATCTAACTCCACCGGTATGGGCAGAGCCGGGAAAAGATGTAAGAACTTAGGAAGTAGGACCATCTTGAAGGCATGGATCCTGCCAAGCCATGAGATGTATTTCGGCTTCCACCGCTCCAGCTCAGCGCGCACTGCCGTTAGTATTGGGAGGAAGTTAGCCGAAAACAGTGAGCTCAGGGTAGGTGTTAGCCGGACGCCTAGATACAGCAGAGAGGCAGACGCCCACGATAAGGGCGTAAGTGAGCGCACCCGGTCCACCTCCGCGGGGGGAAGAGTCAGGTTCAGTATGTATGATTTGTCAAAGTTGACCTTAAACCCCGCCGCCGCTTCAAAGTCAGGGAGCACCATTCGAATATGGGGTAGCGATTGGGCCGGGTCCCCCACCGACAGCAGCACATCATCTGCAAAAAGGGAAATTTCGTGCTGCTCACCTGTAAAAGGAAGACCCTTGATTTGCTCCTTCTCCCGGATTGCAAGGGCCAAAGGCTCGATACTTAAGGCAAAGAGGAGAGGGGAGAGAGGGCAGCCCTGTCTCGTCCCGCGTGAGTGAGGGAAGCAAGCAGATCGATGCCCGTTGATCATCACCCTAGAGGTGGGGCTGCTGTAATTGGCACTGATCATTTTTATGAAGTGTTGTGAAAAGCCAAAGGCGCCCAGAGTGCGGTACAAGAAACCCCAATCTACGCGGTCAAAGGCTTTTTACGCATCGAGCCCCACCAATATCGCCGGGATACGGAACCTGGTGGCCTTCTCTATCAGATGGAGTACCCGCCTCAGGTTGTCGTGTGTTTGCCGCCCCTTTATGAACCCGGACTGGTCCGGATGAATGAGGGCCGGCATCAAGTCCTGGATCCTGCTCGCGATGATAGAAGAGTACAATTTAGCATCCACATTGAGAAGAGCTATCGGGCGATACGACGAGCACTTGGCGAGATCTTTCCCCGGTTTGGGGAGCACGGTAATCATGGCCTCAGCCATGGTCCCAGAGGTCGTCCCGGTGACCGCCATCTCATTAAAGAGGGAGACCAGACAGTCACACAGCTCCGTCGCAAATGTTTTATAAAACAGGGCAGTGTAGCCATCCGGGCCTGGAGCTTTGTGGAGCTTCAGGGCCTTGATAGCGTCCAGCACCTCCGCACTGGTGATAGGGGCAGACAGCAACTCATTCCACTCCTTGGAGACCTGCGGTATAGGGAGGCCGGCCAAAAACCCAGATTGAGCATCCTGATCGAGAGTGTCGCTCTTATACAGTTCGGCATAGAAACGGCCAAAAATATTCGCCTTGTCCGCATCTCGGTGCTGCAGGGACCAATTGCGCTATTGCCCTGTGTAACTAAAGCAATAAAAAGAGATTGCTGTAAAACTCCAACTGGTTGTGCGATCCGTTTTTCCCCTGGCGGGGAAGTTGTTGGAATATTTAGTGGCGTGGGTTCAGCCGCAGGACAACGCACATGTACGAGCGCTGCAAAATCCTGAGTCGGAACCAATGTGGAGGTGATTTATATATGTATATACACATTTTTTTTCTTTCCATTTTCTTTTATCTTTTTTTTTTACATCCATATACTTTTGTGTTTTGTACATAAAATAACATTTTAATAACAATATATAATAAAGAAACATTTTCATTAACAAATCAAATTTAAATAAAATATAGAAATTATTTAAAAAAGTAAAACAAGTGTAGAATTCAAAATAATACAACTAGTAAATAATAAATCAATAAATTAAGTATTTTTTCATCATTTCCTTTCAATTATAAAAAAACACAAAATATACATATTATAATGTATCATAAACATAACCTTGAATAAATAATACCTACATTTTTGCAGTTTTAGAAACATGGTAATTTAAAACATAAACTAATAACAATGTATCCAATTCAAGTTAACATTAAAACATAATCAAAAACTACAAAAACTATTTTCACTTTGAAAATATATTTAACATTTACAATTTCAAATTTTTAAATGGCTAAATAGTGTTTTTAATCTAATCATTTGAATAAAATATTATACAAACATACTTGAGAAAACTCCACACCCTTTCACCCTATACATCCAATGTTCCACTACTAAACAATGTTATTAAACACATATTTGTGTTTAAAAAATATAAAAATTAACATACTTTTAAATTAAAAGCAATAAATATTACAATAACCTTTTAAAATAGATATACATAACATCAATCAAATTTAAAATAAAAAACAAAATACATTTCATAACTGCCACAACTATTACAAAAATATCATTAAAAAGCATGAAGAACAGAAGAATAGAAGAAATGAAGCTCATGTACATCGATCAAAGGACACCAAGGGCCAGAGGAAGGGGACGTGGCCGAGGAAGAGGCTCATGGTCAACTTCAAAAGGAAACGAAAAACCAGAAGAGAAAAAGGAACAATCAAAGGGATATCCACTGCGGAATCGCATGCGGAAGTAACTGGTCACAAACAGCCAAACAAATATGAAAGACATAAACAAAATCTGATAATCAACCTCTAAGATCATGTATTGACGATTGATGAACGAAGAGTTTTGAATAAAGCACTCACTTTCTGTCCGGAACAACACCATGACCATGTGGAGACGCGAATAGACATCTATAAATTTGTAAGAAAATTAAAATTGGCAAAGTTTTTCAACAAATCCACTAATGCTATCAGCAAACAGAGCGAATCATCAACAAGTAACTTGGCTATTGAAGATCTACCAATCTTGAGAACAGTGATTAATCTGGCAGAAAACACTGATGAGGAAATGGCTACAGACTCTCAAGTTCTAGAGGAATTGATGATGAATACAAATGTGACACAGTTCACTGGATTCAAAGCTAAATCCAAATTTTGTCTGATGCTGAGTCCTGGAAACAGGATAGATGCCTTTCATGATCTGGTAGTAACAGATCTAGAAGCAACGAGGAAAACAATCAAAAGAAAAAAGAAATCTTGAACAAATCAGAAAGACAAGCACTATCATGTCTAATGAACAATACTAATCTAATAATAAAACCGGCGGACAAGGGGGGGGCAATATTGCCCTTCTGAACAGAAAAGATTACATCATGGAAAAATGAAAGAGGGGGTGACAGGACTCTCAAACTACGGAGACTTGAATCGTAAAATTATCGTGAGATTCAAAACTAAAATTCCCCATGGTTTGAATACAGATGAGGACCTACATGTACATCTGGGCTAATTAAACCGATCGCAAGGTGGATAACAATAATTGACATTAACAACATACTTTGTCGGGCACTAAGCCTTTACTGCGCATTAAACTTGAAATTGGACAATATCGAGAGATACTAATCAACAGGCATTAAACAAACCCTATAACGAATAAATAAAGAAAGGAAATTACAGCGACACCAACTATATTGAAACACAAAAATGCTATCAAAAACCTTGTGATCGAGATATCAACAATAAAAGCCCCAGCACTGGAAATCATTACATTTGGCGATTTTTGGACACTAAGTCAAAATAAAAATGGAAATAAAAATGACGTCTAAGAACTCTCGCCCTTTTGGACCAAAAAACAAATCCGCTAATAGTGAAATAAACGAACTGAACTACAAATCCCATAATGCCTCCTAATAGGCTAACATGGGGAACTATAAATGGTAACACAAAGAAAGGACTCACATGCCGTGAGCAAGACCTGTGGGGGTTGAAACGCGTTGGTGGTGGTTGGGTGTGGAAATTGCACTGCTACTGAAAGAATAAAAAACAAAAACTGCTGACCTTGGTGTGCGGTTTTCTTCATTGCGAAGAAGAAATTGGGTGGAAAAAAAATAATATATATATATATATATATATATAAAATTTAAATGTATATATATACGTCACAGTGGATGGGCACAAATGTGGTGATCGCATACTCCTTCACCAGATGAGTGTTTAAATATGTTATATTAGCAGCTGATTTTGCATCATTGTCAACTTTCTGGCAAAAATTCTACGTATAAAGGATTTGCACATCTAGTGTGTCCAAACACTATATCAGGTCTTAGCTGCCACTTGTTCCCCACATTAGCCCTCTTTAACCTTCAGCTATGGTGGGACTTCATCCCTCAGCACACACCAGATGCGAGGAAGAGGGACACAGACTAACAAACGTGCTATAAACGCAATAGACTTCCTGTAGTGCGTGTCTTGGCTGCTGGTTGTTCCCGGCATTAGTCCTCATTTGCCCTCAGCTGGTGTGGGACTTAAATGCCCACACCAAGCATGAGAAGGAGGGGCACAGGCTGACCAACACGCTATTAGCACTGCAGGTTTCCTGCGTTGTGGGTTCTTGGGTGCCGGTTGTTACCTGCATTAGCCCGCATTTGCCCTCAGCTGGGGTGGGACTTCAACCCCCAGCACACACCAGGCATGAGGAGGAGTGACGCAGACTGACCTACACAATACAAGACTGCAGGCTTCCTGCGTTATGGGACGTGCCCGTATCTAATCCAGGATGAGGCAGGATAGGGGCCACCCTCCTGACAATCATTATCTGGTGTTGCAGTGTTACATGCCAACTGGGAAGGAAGTGAACCTCTTCAACAGTAAAAACAATTATTTTTGTCTCCTTGTGGGTGTTTGGTTAATTGACTTAAGGATAACGGCAAAGAGAAAAGCTTGCGAGAGCCCCAGTGGGTAGCAAAATGTAAAAAAAACTGTTTGTCATGCTGCTGAGAATTGTACAATAGAGGAACTAGATAATATCATAGAGGAAGTAGAGTCTATATTAAGCAAGGGGAAAACAACTGAGAAACTTACTCCAGGTCCAAAAGTTGCTGATATTTTTAAGAAGGGACACAAGCCAGCAGCTCAACATAACGTACCTTCCTCTCAAACAGTGAGTTAAACCTCAAGAGGTAGACAAAGCATCCAAGACTGTAATAAAAAGCAGAAGGGGGGGCAGCCTACTGCTATGATACCTGTGGAGAACTATGCTGATGAGGGTACTAATGACAAGGTAGGGACTAATAGTGTTTTAATCCTGAAGGTTGTTTGTACGAATAGTTTTAGCCCTCTGGCTACAACTGGGACTGAAAGCAGCCATTCCAAAAGGAAGGATTCCAAAGCCTCAGCAACGCATGAGGTGCATGTTAAGGGCACAGTCTGTAACTGCATCACTGACAACTGCATACTTCAAGAAACCATTGCCCAATTGAAAGGAGTAATAGGCCAATTATGTATCCCGGTTGTCCTATTGTCAAACAAAATGCATTGCTCAGGGCTTATTCAATGAGAGGACGAGGTGGTTTTGAGGGTGGAGGCCATTCCAAATTAATGTGCAGTGTTGAGGGGGGCAGGAACGTTACATCCTGTAAATATGATACATAGTCAGAATATATCCCACTGGCCTCCAAAAATAAGTTACAATTTGCTTGAGAGAGCTCACTAGCAAAAGGAAACAATTAAATCATCCAATTTCCTCTTGCTACCAGCACAACATAACTGGTAGACCGGATAATCCAAGAGGGAGAGATAATAAAGTAACTCATTAATACCGTCACTCATGATGCATCAAAACCAAAGGGGGGGGAGGGCTCCAGGAATGGCATGGGAATGAAGTGAGATGTTAAAATTGCCCAAAGTACACACACCCAGGATTTCAACTACAGTTGGCATGTAGGACAGGACTAGGCCTGGACGGTAAATTCCGTTCCGTTCGTGGAATTTGGGTAATTTCGCGTTTCGCGGAGAGCCTGAAATTGCTCAGAATTCTGCGTTCCAGGACTTCGCGAAATGTTTTGCTTGTTCGCGTTCTCAAATGCGTGATCGCAAGATATTCCCCCCCGAGCACGCAAACAGTGATTGCGAACAGTAAAAAAGCATCGCGAACAAGCAATTTTGCATGTTTGCGGAATTTCTGCGTGTTCGCTGAGATTTTTTACCGTTTCGTGGAGATTTGCGTAACGCGATTACGCAAATTCTGCCCACCCCTAGACAGGACCACCACACAGAGCATACAAGACCTTGAAAGTTACTGGAGGAAATGTACATGATTAATGTTCCAAGGCCCTTAGAGAGAACCAAGGAAACAAATGACTTCCTAACAAACAAAGTTATACATTAGATAAGGCACCACCCACACTGTTATTCACTGGTTTTTACCGTTTCGTGGAGATTTGCGTAACGCGATTACGCAAATTCTGCCCACCCCTAGACAGGACCCCCACACAGAGCATACAAGACCTTGAAAGTTACTGGGAGGAAATGTACATGATTAATGTTCCAAGGCCCTTAGAGAGAACCAAGGAAACAAATGACTTCCTAATAAACAAAGTTATACATTAGATAAGGCACCACCCACACTGTTATTCACTGGTCAGATCTGATCTTCTCTATGCGACCTGACGAATAATAAATGACCGGTATGGCTATATATAGATCATATTGCCTAGTGAGGAGGTTGTTAATGGTCTAGTGTACCTGGATAAGTGCACTTCACTCCTAAGGACTCCTAGATTCAGTTCAAATGTAATCGCCCAATAGGAACGTACACACCTAGAGAAGGGGAAGTTCTTCATGATGTACACAAAAGAATAATACCTGGCAAAACAACTGAATTGAAACCAGCGGGAGATTGTAAGGAGTCAGATTGACAAGAGGGAGGGCCACTAGTTTTAACACCTGATAGGCCATCTGCCCTGTCATGACCTGTCCCCTCAGAGAATCTAACAATGCAGACAGGTGTTAATGATGGTAGAAAGGGAGAGAAGGCCTCAGATTCTTACATATAGCTCAGGATAGGCAACCCAGGGATTAAGATGCTATAGTGGAGCTCTGCAGGCTTAAATCCAAAGTGAATTACCCAGATTGGGGAGGATTCATAGATTAATATGATATTTGCGTGTTCCAAGAAACTTGGGCCCCCCAGCCTGTTCACAGATCTGGCTATATAAATTACAGCCTAGAAACAATTTCATCTTTGGTGGAATGTACATCTGGGATATTAGTCACATGGCTAAAGACCTTGTTAACCCCCAAAGTAAGATGGTTTAATCACAGTTCTACTGACCTGTTGGGGATAGATATATAATTGGTTGCTGAAACACTTGTAATTAGAATAATAAATGTATACAATTGTTTTTCCAGTCCTAAAAATGAAATACCAACCCTGCTGGGTCTTAAAGACCTTTTAGGATAATTTGATAGCAACAACAATTTAATCTTGGCTGGGGCTTTGATGTGAACTTCAAACTCACAAAAGTAGGACAAGGTCTTATAAAGGAGGAAGGTGAGGAAAGGGGTATTCCGAATCTGGTAATCCCACCCCTAAAAAAAATGTCAAAGGTATCTTCGCAAGTTACATTGCTAACAATGACACATGATCTACGTGGGTTTGTGATGGCTATTCCCCGTTTGATCTTAGGTCTACCTATACCTCCAAGAGGGCATCTTCTAGTAGTATGATTGATGATATCCTACTTGAACTTGATTTATGGCCTAACCTTCAAGATATGAAGGTCTTGGAAAAGCAGGACAGTGACCATATTACGTTATCGTTAGAACTGAGAAATATTCCCCTACTTAACAGGTAGCCATAAGCCTTAGAAACTGACGCCCTGATATTTTACTCTAACAACAAGAGGCGGACAAATGGGCTGTCATTCACTCAGATGACAAAACAATGGCTCATATATACAATGCAGTTATTTGCCCTCTAGACTCGCTTAACAAAAAGACCAGCAGGGATTATCTTGTTATGTCTACCTTAAGGGAACTTATAGACTCAATCAGGACTCACTCACTTTTACAAGGAACTGAAGGTAAATGCGTTTGAAACCAAAGTTACTTTATAGTATAACACACACAGCCTGTAGAAAGGCCAGACAGGAATTTCTGTTCGGAGTATAAAATGGTAACAAAGTTGATATTGCGTAAGCAAGAAAATTATAGAAAAGCACACAAATTAGGGCTAAGAAGGAATGGGGGGGGAAGAGCTTTGGCATAATTTAGTCAAAGCTGCCACTCTGAAGGATAGTAAGACTTTGGCATTTATTGGCCAATGGCATACAATTTACTGAAAGAGATGAAGACTTCCATATCCATCTAAAAACATGTGTACTTCACTTTAGTTAACAATGAAAGCATAGATGTGGGCTATTCTGGTGCTGAGGATTGCTTACCGGCAGCCCAGGAAATGGATGAAATTCCCCCAACCACATTTACCCTAGAAGAGGCATTACCGGTTCTAAGCACAAAGGTAGGGCACCAGGCTTAAGGCCTTATTACGGACCGCTAAACTCACGTTGGTGGTGTGGTTACTGCCACACTGGTGGGCTGACCGCCCTTTCACAAGTAGAATGGTCAGACTGCCATGGGACCACTGCTGCTACCAGGGATCCACGATCCCTGATGATAATGCAGTGGTCTGAGGCCCCTAATATGCTGGAGGTGGGGCTGTGGCACCACTAAGCATATTAGGAATGTCCTCACTGCCACAGTTTTCATGGACGTGCACCTGCCATGACAATTGTGGTGGTGAGAAAGCAAAGAGGTCCCAAGAGCCCCTGCTGTTGCCTCTGCACCAAGGGATGCATGCAGGGGGGCACATGCTGTGCCTGCCTGTATGCATGCACCCCCAGTTCCTGCAGGGCATGTACTTGACAGCTAAGTCCATGCACTGCAGGAATGTGCAATAGTGTTTTTCATTGTGGTGCCTTGCTAAAGCTCACGTGTGAGCCGTAGCACTGCACCACCACAGGCCAGTCTCCATAGGACCGCCCGACCTGGATTCCAGTCGAAATCCGGCAGATGTTGTCAATATGGCTTTCACAGTGTGGCAGCGAGGTGCTGGCATGGCAGCCCCCTGCCACACCACCAAAATAATAATAAGGCCCATAGACAAGATGCCCGGGGGTCTATACTGCTCTGAACTAATTTTCGTGGGCTACATACTAAATTTGATATCCAACTCTATAGCTGGGGGGCAAGCTATTGGAAACCGTGAGGGGCTCAGAAATTATGAAAACTTATTTAGAAGGGAACAAAAAATATCCCTGCTAATTACAGGCCCATTAGCCTAATTGATACAGCACCAAAATGTTTTAGCAGGCAGATCTTGGAAAGGATCCAAACTAGAGGGAGGAGAATGACATTTTGGCACACTTACAGGCAGGTTTCAGGTCGCATACAAGCACCATCAACTAAGTCTTACTGAATAAGTAGCACTTATATGGTGCATTTGCTGATCTGCAAGCAACATTTGACCTAATTCCTTGAGAGAAGATGTGGGTCATGTTAAGCAATATGGGGATACCAGCAAACTTACTACGCATAATAATATGCCTATACAGCAACAAGTGTGCCCAAGTAAGATGGGGTAGAAAGGGAGAGTTGAGTGATTGGATGCATATCAAAATATGCGTCCGTCAGGGATGCATCTTAGCTCTGACCCAAGTTACACTATATATAAATGTTCTTCTTAACAAACTCTATGATCGTGATGGCGATCATCCGAAACAGGCAAACCAAAGAATTTCTGCCCAGCTCTTCACTGCTGACTAGTTATTAATATCCAAAGCGCAAATGGGTTTTCAGAACCTCATGAATTGGTTCTAAATTTCGTACAAAGAGTACACCTTAAAAATCAATGCCTCCAAAACCTAGTTTATGACCTTTCATCCACATAATGCTTTCAGAGGAAAAAATAAGTTGGTAAGCTCCTCCTTAGAACAAGTGAAGGATTTTGACTATCTGAGGATGAGAATAGCCAGCCCATTATCATGGGCCCCACAAAAAATGCAAAGCCAGTTGCCATTGTAACAAGCTGGGTCCACAATCGTAAATAAGCTAAATCACTCCAGTTTCCGGCTGATCAAACCTGCACTTTAAATTTATTGCGCCGGAGGGCTTTGCGCGGCCCTGAGTAGATTAAAGCTGTAAGGTGTTGTTAGAAATGGGGTTCTCTAGTTGGGAGAAGTAGGTACCTTTGTACAAACAGAGACCCTTGCTTCTAGTCAGGGTAAGGGGGATACACACTTTAGATATCCCCTGCTCACCCCCTGGTTAGCTTGGCACGAGCAGATAGACTTATCCCAAAGGCAATGTGCAAAGTATTTGCACTCAAAACATGCAGTAATACAGTGATAACACCACAAATGGACAACACACCAGTTTAGAAAAATAAAGTATCATTATCCAAACTCAAACAAGACAAAAAACGACCAAAATCCAACATACATTTAATAAGAAAAAAACTTTATAAAGGTGTCAAGCAACTGGGTCCATAGAAAATTATGGAAGCGTGATTTCTCACAAAGTACCTGCAGATGCGACAAAATTCACAAGGCCAAACAGCAGCAGAGATGGGAAGCAAGGAGAAACAAAAAGATGCATTAGTTCCTGAGACCTTAGGGAGGCGATGCAGCAGTTCTGCTGTAAGCAGGATAAGTGATTTGTCGAGTCTGGTCTGTAAGGGTAAATGATGCGTTGACTCCAAGATGATTCTAGTCCGTGGGTGATGTGTCAGGAAAACTTGTCACACAGGTATGATGCATAAAAATCCGGGATGCAGCGGCGATCAATGCGGCGACGGCACTGCATCGGTTTCTTCAGCCATGGCCCCCATGATATATTGGTTCTTGCAGCCGCGAGAGGTGCTACGTTGGTTCGGCAGCGATGCATGGAGATTCTTCTCACACGGAGGTGCTGCGTCAGAAAAGCAGCCACAAGAGGAGCGATACGTCAATTTCTTCAGTTCTTCTTGTCTTCCAGCTCCCAACAGCAGCAACAACATCCAGTAGGCCCAGAAGTGGAACAGGTACCTCCTGGTAGGTCAGAACTCTCAGCAGCAGAGTTCAGGGGAGCTGGGGGTGAAGTCTTTGTCCCTGAGACTTCAGACCAGGAGTCCAGCACACACCAGCCCTTGGAGATCTTCTTCAAGCAGGTTCAAAGCAAAGTTCCAGTCTTTGTCCTCTGCTTGGCAGAAACAGCAATTGCAGGCCAACCCCACACAGCACACGGCAAAGGGCCAGTACACCTCCTCAAAGCTGTTCAGCTCTTCTCCTAGGCAGAGGTTCCTCTTGAGTCCAAAAGTAGTCTAAAGTTCGGGGGTTTCAGGTCTAATACTTATACCACAGTTGATGGACAGAATGCAGAACAATGTCATACATTCACCCCAGTACAGAGATCTGGGCCTAAACCCATCGTTTTTTTGCACTCCACACCACCCAGTTCAGACATGGCCATATGCAAATCAGTCTGACCCTGTGCCTCATGGGAACAGTCCAGCCCGAACTACCAAGCCATGCCTTCCCTGGACCGGAAACAAGCTTCCGAGGACCGGTTTCTGGCATTCCAGCCGTCTTCAGCCCGGCTTGCTTGAATCCAGTGGTGTGGGGAGCATGGGACTCACGCCTGAGCATACCCATCCCACTCGGGGTGACAAATGCAAAAACCACAGTTGATGGACAGAATGCAGAACAATGTCATATATTCACCCCAGTACAGAGATATGGGCCTACATCAATCGTTTTCTTGCACTCCACACCACCCCAGTTCAGACATGGCCATATGCAAATCAGTCTGACCCTGTGCCTCATGGGATCAGTCCAGCCTGAACTGCCAAGCCATGCCTTCCCTGGACCGGAAACAAGCTTCCGAGGACCGGTTTCTGGCATTCTAGCCGTCTTCAGCCCGGCTTGCTTGAATCCAGTGGTGTGGAGAGCATGGGACTCACGTCTGAGCATACCCATCCCACTCGGGGTGACAAATGTAAAAACCACAGTTGATGGACAGAATGCAGAACAATGTCATACATTCACCCCAGTACAGAGATCTGGGCCTAAATCCATCGTTTTTTTGCACTCCACACCACCCCAGTTCAGACATGGCCATATGCAAATCAGTCTGACCCTGTGCCTCATGGAAACAGTCCAGCCCGAACTACCAAGCCATGCCTTCCCTGGACCGGAAACAAGCTTCCGAGGACCGGTTTCTGGCATTCCAGCCGTCTTCAGCCCGGCTTGCTTGAATCCAGTGGTGTGGAGAGCATGGGACTCACTTCTGAGCATACCCATCCCACTCGGGGTGACAAATGCAAAAACCACAGTTGATGGACAGAATGCAGAACAATGTCATACATTCACCCCAGTACAGAGATCTGGGCCTAAATCCATCGTTTTTTTGCACTCCCCACCACCCCAGTTCAGACATGGCCATATGCAAATCAGTCTGACCCTGTGCCTCATGGGAACAGTCCAGCCCGAACTGCCAAGCCATGCCTGCCCTGGACCGGAAACAAGCTTCCGAGGACCGGTTTCTGGCATTCCAGCCGTCTTCAGCCCGGCTTGCTTGAATCCAGTGGTGTGGAGAGCATGGGACTCATGTCTGAGCATACCCATCCCACTCGGGGTGACAAATGCAAAAACCACATTTGATGGACAGAATGCAGAACAATGTCATACATTCACCCCAGTACAGAGATCTGGGCCTACATCAATCGTTTTTTTGCACTCCACACCACCCCAGTTCAGACATGGCCATATGCAAATCAGTCTGACCCTGTGCCTCATGGGATCAGTCCAGCCTGAACTGCCAAGCCATGCCTTCCCTGGACCGGAAACAAGCTTCCGAGGACTGGTTTCTGGCATTCTAGCCGTCTTCAGCCCGGCTTGCTTGAATCCAGTGGTGTGGAGAGCATGGGACTCACGTCTGAGCATACCCATCCCACTCGGGGTAACAAATGCAAAAACCACAGTTGATGGACAGAATGCAGAACAATGTCCTACATTCACCCCAGTACAGAGATCTGGGCCTAAATCCATCGTTTTTTTGCACTCCACACCACCCCAGTTCAGACATGGCCATATGCAAATCAGTCTGACCCTGTGCCTCATGGGAACGGTCCAGCCCGAACTGCCAAGCCATGCATTCCCTGGACTGGAAACAAGCTTTCGAGGACCGGTTTCTGGCATTCTAGCCGTCTTCAGCCCGGCATGCTTGAATCCAGTGGTGTGGAGAGCATGGTACTCACGTCTGAGCATACCCATCCCACTCGGGGTGACAAATGCAAAAACCACAGTTGATGGACAGAATGCAGAACAATGTCATACATTCACCCCAGTACAGAGATCTGGGCCTAAATCCATCGTTTTCTTGCACTCCACACCACCCCAGTTCAGACATGGCCATATGCAAATCAGTCTGACCCTGTGCCTCATGGGAACAGTCCAGCCCGAACTGCCAAGCCATGCCTTCCCTGGACCGGAAACAAGCTTCCGAGGACCGGTTTCTGGCATTCCAGCCGTCTTCAGCCCGGCTTGCTTGAATCCAGTGGTGTGGAGAGCATGGGACTCACGTCTGAGCATACCCATCCCACTCGGGGTGACAAATGCAAAAACAACAGTTGATGAACTGGGGTGGTGTGGAGTGCAAAAAAACGAGGGATTTGGGCCCAGATCTCTGTACTGGGGTGAATGTGTGACATTGTTCTGCATTCTGTCCATCAACTGTGGTTTTTTTGCATTTATCACCCCGAGTGGGATGAGTATGCTCAGACCTGAGTTCCATGCACTCCACACCACTGGATTCAAGCAAGCCGGGCTGAAGACGGCTGGAATGCCAGAAACCGGTCCTCGGAAGCTTGTTTCCGGTCCAGGGAAGGCATGGCTTGGCAGTTCGGGCTGGACTGTTCCCATGAAGCACAGGGTCAGACTGATTTGCATAAGGCCATGTCTGAACTGGGGTGGTGTGGAGTGCAAAAAAGCGATGGATTTGGGCCCAGATCTCTGTACTGGGGTGAATGTGTGACATTGTTCTGCATTCTGTCCATCAACTGTGTTTTTTTGCACTAATAGTTATCCCCCAAATGTCTTTAATCTCTTTGTGCAAGGGTCTCTGAGCCAGGTCTAAACCAGTTCTGCCATCACTGGTGTGGCATGACCACAAGGGGCCGAGACAGCATTGTGCAAGAGAGACAGGCCCTATTCAGGTGCAAGGAAATCTCCTCCCACAACAAATTCAGCCAGGGGCTATTCAGCCCAGTACTGAGTCATCCAGGAAGGGCCCGGCACACCTCACCCCCCAGTGGCTGTCTACAGTGAATGCCCTTCCCCAGCCCCTGTCACTCTAAAACCAGACAGTCAATACACAAACATGCAGAGGCCTACAGAATGGTTAAACAAGAATATTCCTACTTTCTAAAAGTGGCATTTTTAAACACACAATTTAAAAACCATCTTTACTAAAATATGTGTAGTTAAATTCTGAGTTCAGAGAGCCCAAAATGTATTTCTCTATCTTGTCCCAAAGGGAAGTTATACTTGTAAGATATTACAAAGTATTTCTATTATATCCTATAGGGCAAGATAGCCTTTCAATAGTGAAAAATTAAATTGGCAGTACTTCACTATCAGGACATGTTGCACACACCGGTACATGTCCTACCTTTCACAGGCAATGCACCCTTCCCAGGGGGGGTACCTTGGGCCTACCATAGGCGTGCCTTACATATAAGAAAAGCAAAAGGTTAGGGCCTTGCAAGTGGTTGCACTTGCCAAGTCGTCCTGGCAGTTAACAAACTGCGCACAGACACTACAGTGGCAGGTCCGAGACACCATTTCAGAGCTTCTCATGTGGGTTGCACAATCAGTGCAGCAGGCCAACTAGTAGCATTTGACATTCAGGCCCTGGCACACTTCAGCCCACTTTACTAGAGACTTACCAGTGAATCAAATAGGTCAATCAGGGAGAACCAATTGTAACAACAATTTACACAGCATGCACTTGCACTTTGACACTCATTAGCAGTGGCAAAGTGCCTAAAGCATCTACGCCTGGAAAAACGAAATCCAGCACAGGATAAAAAAATACAGGATGTAGAGGCAAACATTCCTGGGAAACCACTGCAAAGATGCAATGTCTAACAGGTGTGGAACAAATGAGGGGATTAGAGAAAACAAAGAATACATTCATGCAAGCTTCACCAATGCTGCCACACAGCACTACACTTATCAGGCTGTGTTTTGATTGTTGTCTGAACATATAGATTACATGTAACAGCCCTTAAACCACTTATTCATGGTCTAATTGTCTGGACAAATAAATGCCCAATTCCCCTACACCCAGCGCTTTCTGAGGTGACAAACTGAACAATCCCGGCTCATCACCCTGGTTCAGAAATATAAAGTACTAGATTTACAAGTTAGAGCTTCTTTCATCTAGGGATAATCCCAAGTGGACCAACAAAGAAATGATAGCTCAACTAAAGCTAAGATGCTGGAGGTACATCGAAGAGAGCTGATTGACTAAGCCTGGCATGGGTTCTCTAACTGACAGATTCCCGAATTTCAAGTGAGATCCATCTTGATGAAAGTCAGATAGGCATTAGCGGTAGCATGCATGGGAAATCGGTGGGGCAGCGCGGGGGGGGGGAGGGGAGAATGCAAAATAAGAAAATCTGCAGTCTGACTTTAGCCTCCTGTTTAGCTCCGATGCTCACACAGGCTCCCAGACTCCCCTGTGCCAATCCAGAAGCTACTCTCCTGCTGGTATTAACCAGCATGAAAGAAGCGTAGGGATTGGGCAGAGCGTGCTGAGTTCATGCTCCAGCAGGGACTGGGAGCTTGTGCTCCTGAGCTTGCCAATATCTTCAAGTAGTATCCTGGCGATATCCAAGAGCATGACGGTTTGGCTGGCTGTGGACAGCCGACCAAACCGACATTCCCACAGGCAGTACATGCCCTGAGCCCTTCACTCCTCCTGCTCATGATGGACCCACCCTCAGGACTCAGCTGCGGGAACAAAATAAAATGATAATAAAGCAGTTTTATAACTGCTTTATTATTGTTTTTATCTTTTCAAAGAGTTTTATATAGCACGAACTAGACCCAAAGAAATCAGGTATCAGAGTGCTTTACATGAGCACCAGTTTCCTTACAGATGGACACATTCATTTTTGTTAGGCGTGGGGAGTTTAAGTGATTTGCCCAGAATGATCACAGGATGTTGAGTGTTGATGCTGAGACTCAAACCCGGTTCCCCTGCTTTGAGTTTGACCGCTCTAGCCATAAGGCTGCATCCTCTCCCACAAATTATTATTATTATCATTTTATTTTACATACGTCTGTTGGTGGGGCATCGCTCCTCCACCATAACGGAGGAGCCACCCCTGCAGATAGGATATTCTGCCCTTGAAGAGTTTTTGAAGCAGATAAGGCGAGAGTATTCTGGTATTTACACCTGCCCAGTGTGTAAAACAAACACTGAATCAGACAAGCATTTTTTCTTGTTTTGCTCTGCTTACTGGAATTTGAGAGAGACCCGGATTATTCCAGTATGCAGCATTCTGTCTGTAAACCCCGTAAAGGATGCTATTCGGATACTAAGATCAGAAACTACAGATTGGGTTGTTTACTCAGTATCTACATACCTTTTGTATGCATGGTGCAGTAGAGGCAAAATACTACAACTGTAATGAGCAACTCTAGGGAGATGCTACCTCAATCAATGTAATATTAGATATGAAATAATAATGTGTTTTGTCTTTTTATCTTTTTACTTTTATGGCCTATGTAACTATGATGTATATATTTGTGATTTGTATGCTCTTAATGGGGATTACTCCCAGCAATAAATCAATTCCTATATCAGGCAGTACGTATGTATTATGTTTGCTATTTGCTGTTCCACAGTACTGGACATTACTGAGGATTCGCTATTTTTTCTAGGTTTTTCACTATGTAAAGAATGTGCATTTTAAGACAACAACGGGCCGAGGCATGTTTTTTGACGCGAATGGTGACTCCCCGGTGGCGTTTGATATCTTAAATTGGCAACTTTATGCAGATGGCACCAGCAGGTTTGTGAAGATTGGCAACTACGATGCAGCTGCTCCGGAGGAGGACAAGCTGCTTATCAATGTGAGCGCCATCCACTGGGGCAAAGGCTCCTCTCAGGTGAGAAACAGACCCTGTGTGGAGAGATATGGGAGCTTAGGGCCAGATTTAGGAGCCAAAATACCGGTCGGTAACGGCCGATTTCGGCCGTTACCGACCGGTACTTAGTAATTGGCGTGTAGGGGGGCATATTTTACCGATTCGGTAAATTTACCGAATCGGTAAAATACCGACTCAGCATTTTTACCGATTCGGTAACTTCCTGATGTAGGTGGGACTCTTCTGAGTCCCAATGGGCCTACAGATTCGGTATTTTACCACCCAATCCAATTGAGTGGTAAAATACCGAATCCAGGTGTGCATGCACTTGTGTACATGCAGACCTATACCATGTGACAGACAGACATGCCCTTAGGGCATGTCTGTGTGCCACACACACATGCCAGTATTTGGGGTGCTAGAGGGTGTCAAAGTGACACCCCCTGCACCCTTGCTGGAATCGGTATTTACCGAATCGGTAAATACCGATTCGGTAAGGCCCATTGAGTCCTATGGGCTTCAATGACCATAGGAATCAATGGGCATTACTGAATCGGTACTTACCGATTCGGTAAATACCGATTGTTACAGAATCGGTATTTCAAATACCGAATTCACCTACATCTCCCCCCTTCTATTTTACCGATTCATAAATACAGAATCGGTAAAATTCTGTATTTATGCATCGGTAAAATATACTTACCTACATCTGGCCCTAAATCAATGCGAGTTTAGAGAATAGGGCAGAATCTCAAATGCATAGAATACTCTACCATAGCAGCTGCAAATGACTTCCTGCTAGACAACACAGTAGATTTAATTGCTGCATCCCACCTCCTTGTTTATGTACAGGAGATGTCTTAATTCCTGACAGGTGCCATTTCTACACTTAGGGGTCGATTAGGATGGCGGACGGACTTGCGTCCGTCCGCCACCCCTGAGTAGGAGGGACCGTCCGCATAGGCAGCGGTGGTCCCTCCATGGCAATTAGGAAGTGACCGCCACCCTGGCGGTCACATCCTGTATGTTTTACATTGCTGCGGGTGCTGCTTGAAGCAGCACCCGCCGCAATGTAAAAAATGAAAGCAGTTCATTTGCATGCACAAAGCGGCAGGCACTGCACGGTGCCTGCCGCTTCGTGCACGCAAAGGCAGGGGGGTACCATAGGTACCCCCCATGTGCACCCCCCACGCAACCTTCACCCAGGGGGCCCACAACGGGCCCCCAAAGTGAATGTCCGTATGCTTTTCCACGGCGGAAAAGCCGCAGTGGAAAAGCATTACTTTCCCTACAACCTAATATGGCTGGCGGTGTCTGATAGACACCGCCAGCCATGTTAGTGCTTTTCTGCCGTGGTCGCCTTCCGACCGCGGCGGAAAAGCGGAGGACAGATTGTGAGACCCACCAGCCATCCTAATTTGGCGGTGGGTCTTTCAGGCCTCCTCGGCGGATTCCCCGCATACTCCGGGCCGGCGGTGGCTTCCGCCCGCCCGGAGTATGCGGGGAATCCGCCATCATAATGACCCCCCAAGTGACTTTAATATATTGGCAAATTGTTCCCCCTAGAACTCTATCTCTGTAAGCCTAAGCTAGCACCCTTTGATTCCATCAAGTACATGTGTGCTAGAACACTGTAGAATGATCAAGGTGAACTAGAGGGAAGGGACTGTCAATATCTGGTGATGAGAGTATGAAGTATGCCTTGGGAAAAGTTATTAATGGTAGCTTTTCACATGTAGATAGTGATCTCTGCCACCCTGGTAGAGATCTTCGCCATTGTGGGGGAGCTCTCTGGCAATGCAGTAGTGATCTCCCTCTGGTAAATTTTAGGGGGAAATGATCAAATTTATTAATTTAAGAAATATATATTGTATTTACTTTATTGTGAAATATAAATGTAAAATAAACTACAATATTTATTTTACCTTAGAACTAATGCAATAAAATGTTAGAGCAAATTACCTCTTTAAATATATTTTTATTAAATCATTAAATCATTTTACATTTTTTTTATTTAACAAATCGTAATTGTAAATTAAAATAAAAACACTCTACCTAACAATTTGATTTTTTATTAATATTTATCAAATTAAACATTGTGTTAACTATGAATTTTTCAAATCATTGCATTTGTTTCATTATTGAGTTTGCATTAACTGTTAAGGCATACACATACATACAGAGATACACATAATTTAATAGATGCAATAATTTCAATATGTTGACATTATTTCCTAGGGAGTTGTTATGTTTATGACCCCGGCACAGGTGGAACTGTGTCTGGTGGTCAATCGGGGTCAGCTTGACAAAAGACTCGGGCCAGCTTTGTTGGTTTCACTTGCCAGTGCCACCACGTACCCGCTTCTCCTGACGTCACGTGTGCTGTGGTGACTTTATTAGATCACCATCACGTGACCAGGACCAGCCTCCTTGGCCTGGTCAGCACAGTGGTGCAGCCCCTGTTTCCCCTGCGGGAACTTACAGGTCGGGGACCCTTCCAGTTGCAGCTGTTACGTCACAGCTGCGACATAACAGTGTTTTATTAAGTCTCTGCCACCATTATTTTGTATCAGAGTGTGTTATACTGCCCGAGAGTCTCCATGTGTGGTTCTAGACTAACTCCAAGGCTGGGCTTGTGTACATATACTACATTTTCAACTTTAGGCCAGTAATGATTTAAGTGTCCTTTGTGAGTAGAAACAATCTGACTCTTATGTAAGGGGGTCTTGATATTAGCATTACCCTCCCTAATCTCCTCCTTACCCCTCATTGAGCCCCTCCTTAGTCCTTATCCTTCCCTAAACCCAGAGCCAATCTTGTTGTAGCGGGCACTGGGCATTTCCCAGGTGGGTCGGAAGGGTGAGGGCCAGTTTTTGGCCTGTTGGGGTCATTTTTGTTACTGAGGGCCGGTTTTGCAATAGTGCTGCAACATCGGCCCCCTGTAGCAAAAGCGGCAGTGGTGTAAAGGAGGGCCGGAGGTTCTCTGTAGCCCCCCACCCTAGAGGCCGGTTGAGCGGAGCTGCAAGGGCTCGCTTCTGCTCACAGTCCGGCCGTGTATAAACTCACATATATAAAATCAATATTCCTCACTTTCCCACTTCTCTCCATAGACCCTCCCACATGTACAACTAGGGCCCTCATTACGAGCGGCCCGATAAAATGCAGTATTTGCAGTAACTCTTGTAACCTCACTTATCCGCCTGTTATCGCACATATCGCAATTTTGTGTTCTATTTGATAAATATTGACAAGTCAAATGTGCCGATATTTAAAACTGGATGGTAGATACTGGAACATGGAGATGTTGGTGCAGTAAGCACCAACATATGGATGTTATTCTCTGAAAAGTCCCAAATGACCAGTACTTTTTACACCTTTACAATTTTGACTTGGTGTATAAATATCACACCATTTACCGGTTCACTTGTAATGAGAGCCTAAGTAGTAAACATGCACGTGTAGAGATGTGCAGATCTTCCCATAGAAAATATTAGCTATGTGGCGATTTCCAACTGCAGGTTTTTGAATTGCATTTAGTAGTAATTGAGTAGTACGCCTGTAGTACTACTTTATGTACAACAAAATGCAATGTGTGAGTCGGACCCTGTGTGATGCTTTATCAGTCTTATTTGACAAGGCAGTGTCTGACCTGAATTATCATCACTTACTTTATAGGAGAAAACATTACAGAAGATACTGCCTTGTTTTACTTCCTCAGAATGCACTATTGCAGTAATGCCACTTGCGGGCTCCAGGTTAGACTACTCAATTTTAAAGTGTTTTAGTGTGATCAACTGAGTCTTTTTTTCCCCTGCCTGGCTGCAAGACTTTTAATTGATGTCATGAATAAACCCCAGCAAAACTGTACCGACAGCTAAAAGGCTTGAAAGAGCTGAGACAAAAAAAAATTTGAACATTAAAGTCGATAGAAAGCAACCAGAATTGCAATGATAGAAGAACAGGAATGTGTGTAAGTCTTTCCTGAAAGGTATGCGATAATAAGTCATTGGGAAATCTTTCAGCAAATGAATCTAAAGCCATGGGGTTGGCTATATGGTTCAGGCCTTTTTGATTTGAGTGCACAGTAGATGCACAAGGAGCAGATTGGAGAGTAACGAAGAAGGAGCTTTCTAACGCTGATCGTTCGTGATCCTAAAAGATTCTGTGGGTCATACAAGAGCACGTAAAGTACATCCTTTGTTCAACAGCCAGCAAGATCACATTTATGGAGGCTGCATATCATCCTGACTGCAGACTATTGTACAAGCTGAAAAATCAATAACAAATAGCTTAGCATGCCCAAATATTAGCAGTTAAAATAGTCTTAGTGACGAAACAGTGGCGTAGCTGGGGGGCGGTGGGGGCGGACTGCCCCAGGCGGCACGGGAATTGGGGGCAGCAGCTGGCCTCCCTGCACTCGATCTTACCGGCAGCCGATGCGGCTGCAAGAATCGGCAGCACCCTTTAAAAGCCCCCCTTACCTGCGGCCCTTACGGCCGCATGAATCGCCAGCACCCCACCTCCTGCTCTTCTATCAGGCTGCCGCTGGCGGCAAATGCAGGGGCCGCCATGGGCGGCCTAAGGCCTAGATATGCCACTGTAGTGAAAGCACAACAAACACCACCACCAAGGTAGGCATATTTTGTGGAAGAAAAGACAGGGCCTTCCTCAAAATGCAGAACAAAGAAAAAAACAGGAAAATGTCGCTGCTCAAAATGTTACCTACTGTGAAACTTGTTTCAGAACAACCCTCTTAGGTAGCATTAAGAGCAATTAAAGAGGATGTCTCCACAGAGAAAGGATGAGGAAATGGTGTCCATGTGCACCATAGTGTGTTCCGTAATCAGCAGCTCTGGTGTTCCCACATTGAGTTTGGGGGAGTTCTGGACCATCTACCGATGTCTGTCCACTAACCATGCCTGTGGCTTCAACAAACAACTTGATGAAGACAGATAGATGGCAAATATAAATGGTTAATAGCATAGGTGATACGAATGCACCCTACAAGGCACTGCCACCTTCTTCACAAAGTGGAAGGTGATAGCACCTGGAACCATTTCTGAACAGTGCCTTTGAGGCCGAGAACCACATTGTCCACACTATTAACATCAGTGAAGCGATGAAGAAGTAAGTCTAGCTGTGCCATACTCTTTCAGTATGCATCTAACCAAATCCTGGAGCATGACCAGTGTCGATTGTGTTCCACGGCCTCACCAAAATGTTCATGTTCCAGGGGCCAAGAAAAATACATTCTTCAAGGTCAATTGATACCTGCTTTGCAACTGGCTCATCTTGCAGCTTGCATGAAACATGTATCACAGTGATATGATGATATCTATTGTCACTGGGATTCAAATTAGTCTTTATCAGAGGAAGACACAACATTAACTTTTCACAGGTCAAGAACCACTCCTAAAACCAGCCTTAAACTGATAGTGGTTGCTTTGTTGGCACACACAGTGCAAACTTCCAAAGAGTATCTACTACACAATGGTCCTAAGAATCTATGAATCGAGGTTAGCGATGTCAGTCGCTAACATCGCTATCGCCAATTAGCAAGGCAGGCGTAGCGATGGAAATATTCGCGCTAAGCGTGAATATCTCCAAAACCTAACGCCTGCTCAGACCAGTTCTTAGCCATTATATCCAATGGGAGGTGGATATTATAGCTAAGACCCTATTGGCGTTAATTCATGAATATCGCTGTATTCTCAGCGATATTCACACATTTCGCCGCTTTCGCCGGATATTTTATCACTTTAGAGATAAACGTTACTAATAGCACGTTAACTCTGCGATAATATCCAGCGATGCTTGGCGATTAAAAAAAAGCCCATTTAGCGATAACTATCGCAAGTTGTTGGTAATATGCCCCTAAAATTCACAAAGCAGGGGCCGGCGGTAAGTCTTTTTCCTCTCTTACTCCAATGTGATGGAACTCTCTTCCAGTCAGGATTCGCATCAGCCAAGAAGACGTCAGTTTCAGGAAACAGCTAAAACCATGGCTGTGTATTTAAGAGACTACCGGGATTAGCTGGGAAAATGGTTCCACACATAAATTGCAGTTTCCGCTGGTTACCAATGCAGGAAACGTGTCTCGAAAACGTAATAAAATATCGACAATGCAAAGGAAATTTCAGCTAAATGCATTGGTTACTACGTGGATCTTCCTTAAATGACACAGTTTGCTGCTGCGCATGTTTTCACACCTCTTTTTATGCCCCTCAGGTGCCTGTCTCTGTCTGCAGCAAGACCTGCCCTGCTGGATACAGAAAGTCTGCTTTGGAAGGCCAACCCAGTTGCTGTTTCCACTGCGTCCCATGCTCAGAGGGAGAGATCTCCAACCAGACAGGTAAATGAAATCCATCTAGCTACGCGATGTCTCCATTCTTCTTGTAATCTCCTGCCATTACCGTGCAAGCAGTGTGCTGGTGTCCGTCGCAGCTTCTCTCTCTTAAAATGGCCTGCACCGTCGGACGATAAACAAGATATTACCGTCGAGTGTTCATTCCATTTACCCTCATTGGTAAAATAATGCCGCCAGAAGCCTTGCAGCCTTATCAGAAGGGGAGTCACTAAGAATAAAAAGCACAATCAAGGGACAGCTTCCTTATTTATTCCGTTTATGTTTATTTATTTTAATTAGCGGCAGCATCCATAACATTATTCCAAGCAGAAATGTTACAGAAAGCAATCACCAGTCCATAGCGCGTAGGGTGTGTTGTTTTATATCAACAACTTTTTACCACGTTTGGAATGGATACTTGGCGCCACTGACTTTCTGTGGACAGCAAAGACAAAACGTCATCTTAGAACACAAATATCTATCTGTAGTTAGACCTGCAGGCGTAAACCTACATAGTTACCGTATTTGTGTGCAGTGTTGCTTAGTAATTATAGTTGACTTTCGAGGAGCAGGAGGGGACATTTTAAGATATTGTGATATACTGGAGAAAGGGCAGAACAAAGGTCTAGAGGAAGTTAGCTCCAGTGGTGAAGTCCCAAAAGGACGAATGATGGGAATCTAGATGCACAAGGTTTGTGATGTTTTAAAAGGTTCTGATTGTCTGTTTGCCACGTGGAGGTGAAGTGAAATGGGATCTTTGAGAAGTATTAGGGGATATTTCATTGAAGACTTCAGATATAAGGGTCATAAGTCTGTATAATGCTTTTAGAGGTGTCAGCTGAGTAATGGATGGAATAAGTTAAGCAACCAGATGCTGATGAGGAAAGAACATACAAGACCACTGTCTCTCGTGAATTCACCAGCAGGAGCCGTGGGGCCAGCCAGCAGTGAATGGCGGTGAGACAGTGAAATATGTACGACTAAGACCAGGTGCACCGGTAAGAGCTCAAGACAATTGAAGGTAGAATATTTTTATGCACAATGTTGTGCTGAAACACAAACTTTATTTCGATACGCCGACAAACTAATAATACCTGCCTTCCCATCCCAACTGCTACAGGCACTAGGGCAGAGGAAATTCCCAAACTTACAAAAATAATGTAAACAGTCCCTCAGGCCCAGCACACACATACAAAATGCACGTACAATTTGAGGACATAGTTTTTTGCTTACGCTCGGAGGCAAGGAAAAGGCATCAGTTATATTAACCCTAAATCCAATTGATAAATTAAACTGGCTTATGCAGCAATTTACCTATTTTCTTTATTCTCACAATATTTTTGCTTCCAGCTTCTTCTATTTCATGGACTTCCCAATACATAAAGTCACTAATGTGGGTATTGTAGGATGTAGAGAGAAACCTTTGCATTTCTAAAGCTATTACTCATTTAATTGTACATTTTCTGAAGATCAGCTGTGATAGAGGCGTTTACTGGATAGAGTCTTTTCAGTTTTCCAATTCTTGGTTTATTGTAAACCTGGGAGTAGTTCGCGAAGTAGCGCTAAGCGTAGCTACGTGAAGTGCACTGCCCACTATGTGAGCTACGGGTAGCGCTACGCGAACTGCGTAGTAGCCTGTTCGCACTGTGCTAGATGCCGTTTTCAATGATTGCACTGTGCGGACAAGCATCAGGCACTGTGCAATCATTAAAAACAGCATCTTGCACAGTGCGAGCTGTAGTTTTCGGCTGCTTGAGTAGATCTTTACTCGAGCGGCAGCTTTCTCAACGCGGACTGGTAGTTTTGCATCGCGAGCGGTCACGAGCTTACGTGACCACTCGCAATGAGAAACCTGACCTCCCCGTGTTGAGAATCTCGCCGGGAGGTTTATTTTCCACGCTCGCATCAGCAACTTGATGTTGAGGACCGCGAGCAAGCAAAAAATGACCGCTGCACTACGCTACGCTACGCGTGTTTGCATTGTACTACGTGCAATTCGCGTAGTGCCAAGTAGTTTAAATTTCGCAAACCACGCGAGCGTAGTGTAGTGCTTTGCCCAGGGTTAGTTCATTGACATTGAACTGGTGCCTGTAAAATAGACATTTTTCGGGCCTATCCTTTTTTAGGTTTCTCCTGCACAGCGCTCGCACTGTCCTTGTGAAATCTATTGTATTTATTAGAAATCTTAAAAGGGGCTTACATTCTGCCCTTGCTTTTCATTGGTTAGTGAGCTTGCCACTTACTTGTCCTTCATTTCAATTGGTAGTAACATGCCATTTCCTGGTGTTCTTCTTGTCAGCATTCCACAGCCCAAATACTCCTTTTCATCTGCCTCGAACTTCTTTCTGAGCAAGTGCATCAGCACCCCTGCTTATCCATTCCCCCAACCTCTTTCACAGGTGCAGCAGTTTCTTGAATTTCAGACAGCTCACCCAGACACTAAATGGCACCATTGCAATTTTGAGACCCATTCATTGCGCATGCGTGTCTCTTCCCAGACTTCCATTATTTACCCTGCATTCTTTACCAGACCAGACTCTCTAACTTTTAATCTGTCCTCGTTGCATTTCAGCCTCACACAAGGCTTTTAAAACATGCTTGTTGTGCCCTGTCATTCTGCTACGAGGGCTGTTTGAAGGTTTGCTGGGGCAACCTTCTTTAGTTTTTCAGAGTGCTCAGGCCCCTGGCTTTGTTTTTTATCTCTGTAAGGTATACGCTTACTTCAATAGCATTTTTTTTGTACTGGCTGCTTGTGCGCCATACTTTTGACTTTAACATTACGGAGCACCGAATTTTCAGCAGCTGCTTGGGACGCTGCATTCTTGTTTTAGTTTCTTTCAGTAAAATTATGACTTGGGAATATATTTGCCCATGGGCATATGCTCAGCAGTTATTCCTGCAGTGGTATGACTGTGGCAGTATTTTACTGGTTTTCTGTCTTACCTTTTAATGTTTTATTACCTCCTCAGTTGCTCCTTTTGGTCTCCACATTTGTTTACTTTAAGTGGGATGATGAACTTGTTTACTTTAGATGCAGCTGCTGGGAGCACTGTATTTATTGCTTTAAATGACAGCTGCAAAAACGCCCCATTTGTTTACTATAATTGCGGCTGCTGAGGGTACTGAACACTTAGCTTTTAACATGATGGCTTGTAAGTGGTACCTAATTTGTTTATTTAAGGTGTGGCTGCTAGGGGTACTGCACACTTTAGTTTTCAATGATGGCTGTAAGTGGCACTGCACTTTGTTTTTACCACAGCGGTTGGTATAAATTACACTATTTCCTGTTTGGGTTTGTGCTTTTATATTACTGCAACTGGTGCTGCCAGGGTACTATACACTTTACTTTTGTTAAGTAGCTGCTGTTGCCATCCCATTTCTCTTCTACTGCAGAGAGAGTATAACTTACACCCCCACAATGCTCTGCTTATGACCTCACATATTACATCACTCATGACATGGTCAATGACATCGCTGATGACATCACCAGGGGCGTAACATAGGCCCCGCAGCCCCCGCAGTGCAGGGGGCCACCAAGTTCCATGGGGCCCCTTCAGCACAGCCCTTCGAGAGCTCCTGATTGCATTGGCAGCTCTTTTATATATTGCAAAAGGGCTGCGACCCTCAAACCATCATGCCCGAGGTACTGGCTCAGAGTCCGCAGCTCTAAAACCTGCTATTCTGGTTTCAGCAGTAACAATCTTATTTAAGGATCATTCACCACCCCGTCACGGTGCACCAATTACATTTCAATGCATTCACTGCCGAGTCTGTGTGCCCAATCACTATACTATACTAAGGAGACAATCAGCCTAGTGTGGGGAGTTTGTGATGCACAGATTAGGCTGAGGCGTACTTGACGCCAAGTCCTCCTGCCGGCCGCGCTGCGCGATGAGCAACCAGTGAAGGAATAATGTTTTGGCAATGGCCCAGTGATTCTTGACATCTCGTGTTATGTTCACATTGCAGGTGCGTTGGCTGCCCCAGATTAATACAGGTACTGTGTTTGATTTAAGTTTGCTGCCCTATCCTCCTCCAGGCACGTGTGCAGGGAGTGCTGCTCTGTGCACTCTCAACACTTGCTGACATTTATTTGTTCCACCTCTCTCTAGAACCTAGCACGCATGCCATCTCTTTCTGCAGCTCAGACTCGATCGTGTGACAACTCAGGGGCGTAACACAGGCCCCCGCAGCCCACGCATTGCGGGGGGGCCCCGAGCTCCAGGGGGGCCCCTCAGTGCACAGTACAGTAATTTACAGCGGGTTCCATGCTGGGACTTAGTTTAAAACTTATGATCCAGTCTTCACAACTAAATGAAATGCTGCGTGGCACGTGATGCGCAGCGCACGCTCGCACAAAGCTTTGTGGTCTTTGACCTCAGGGTGGGGCAGGGCTGTACTAGAAGGTTCATGCGCAGTGTAAACTGCATGTGAGGCGGCGTACGGTGGTTCCTGGGCACTGACTGAGGCGGTGAGTGAGACCGTGTTTAAAATTGCGGTCCTAGTCTCTTATGGGGATCGTTTCCTGTAATGAGCATGAATCCATGAAAATGTCTCTAGAGGTATTAATCTGTCCCACTGTTTTTAAACATTACTTGCTGCTTATGGGATATTGGTTCACCGTAATAACGTGCAGTGCTAAGAAGGAAGGGTAGAGCCAGTCCTGACTGGATTGTAACTTACGATTTAAAGGTTTGTGATATTTAAGCAATGAGGGCCTGTTGCGTGTGTAACCCTTGCATGAGGGGCCTGCAGTTTGTCCTGGGGTGGCCTCTATTTCCCTGGCCTCGGCCCTCGGGGTTAATATCCGGCTGGCAGTGTTGGCCCACTAAGTGTTGAACATGTTTTATAAATAGCGCCTCAACAAAACCTTGTCAAATTTGCGCTATCGCATTAGGGAACACTCCTTGGTGCAATTTTAGCCATAACACCTTTGCAGCACAGCATATCGGCACCTCAGCTCGTGTTCCTTTCTGTTTTCAGAAGACTCGGGCATTTAGAAAATAAAACCGTTACAATGTGCTACTTCAAACACGGTTTGAAAAATGAAAGCATTTTTTAGCCAGAACTGCTCAGTGTCTTTCACCAACATAACAGACACGCACTACATTCTGCTGCAGCCCTCATGGTTTTTGTCAGCTGATGTTGTTACCTCTACATTACCACATATTTTATAACTACAACCAAGGTCAGATCTGAGTTGATGTTAAGTGGGGTACGGAACACCAACATCAAGTGAGATAAATGCCAATTGACCCCTGTGTTTGGTAACTTTTTGTTGGCTAGTATATAGACTGAATCCTATTAGCTTTTACAAGAAATGCGTTTTAAAAAGTCTGTTTTTCCCATGTTAATTCCCCCCCCCCGTTTTTCAGTCTTGGTAGTAAATTATTCTTTTATGTCTAAGGGGATTTACTATAGCACTATCTTTTCCAGCTGATGGCATTTGTATGTGTCACAGCTGAGCTAAATGGCAAATAGGAGTGTCTTGAAAGCCCCTGTGAACTTGACATGTTCATTCATTCTCTAATTTTCATAGGAAGAGTTGCAGGCAATAGTAAAGAGGGAATAATTTTACTATGGGAACAAGAAGGGCATTCTATTGTGACTGCACCATGCACATTTCTGCCCAAGCTGTGAAGTGTAAAATAAGCTGGCAATGAAATAGTTTTAGAAGGAATACTCCCATCAAAGTGCTGCTAGAGGAGAAATATAGTTTGTGTTTAAGCCATACGCCTAATTACATAGGCCATGCATGCCCTTTCTAGAGACCCCCACTTTTTTCATCCCACTTAAAACCCTGATGTCAAGGTCTTCCATTTCTGGTGTTTTGCTTCAGTTTTAAGATGATCTTAAACTTTTTCGTTGCTCAAATGGGTTTTATTTCTGATATTTATATGTTTCCCCTCATCTTTATTGCTTGATTTTCCACACGGGAAAGTGTCACTCATAGTCGTTGAAATGTCACTCATAATTAGACTGAGATTCAGAAAATGTCACACATCGCAATCTGAAACCTTGGCAGCTATGCATACTTCCGCAGTAGAAGATAAGCAAAACGTACGTATGCAACTGCGAATAGTCAAGTTAAAGAATGCAAAATGACCACATTTAAAGTCTTCTCAATACAACACTCTGGTTTGCATTTAAACTGTATTTGTTTTCATTGGGCGTTATAAAGCCTGAATTCAGAAAGTGCAGCTCACCGAATCTAACAAGATGGTAAAGGCTGGGAGTATTAAAATGTAGAGCGAGTCAGCTGTTTTATCCTACGTCAGAGACTGGGAGCTTAACTACCTCTGCGTTGTTGTATTTAGTGTGCTTAAAAAATATGGTTTCCTTATTATTTTTCTTCTTACGTACTGGAGATTGTTTGTATTTTTTTAACTTATCTCCCCTTAACCTGCGTCTGACACACTGTCGGGCGTGCTGCTGCCGTTCCGCAAGATTGGGGACCAAAACGGTTGTGAGAGTTTTGATCCTGTGGCCGTACTTTCATTTTAAATGGCGGATGGCTGCTCAATTCCCTCTCCCAGGCGCAGCAAAGCCTTATGTGCCATGCTTTATTGACAGCACTTTCATTGTGACTGCAGGCTTTACAGTAAGCTATTATTTTCAGCGCTTTAAATGGGCCGGTACTCACAGATACTGAGCACCGGGTTTTCTTATTTTTACCGATCAGAGTACCGGCACTACTCCACTGCCAAGGAGAGTACCGGTTACTCTTTGAAGGTAAGCTAATAGGTGCTATTGCAACTGAGCTCAAGGCAGTCAGAGTGAAGTAGATCTATAGGGCACTCCAACAGCCAAGCAAGCGCCTCTCTGGTTCTTAGCTGAGTCATTGCTTACCATTCAGCAGCGGCTCATTCCTGTTATGCAAGAGATACCTGTGTGTGTTGGAAATGTCAGGTCCTGCTCTGTTTGATAAAGTAGGGCCCATTCAGGCCCTGCTCTGTCATTCCCATTCACACTGTCGCTTGCTGTGCTGTAACGCAGGAATAATCCCAAATGAACCTTTTTTGATGTGTATTTGTCTGCTTGTGTGTGTGCCTACTCTATGTATATTTGAGCGTGAGAGAGAAAGCGAGCTCAGTGAGGAAGAGAATCAGGACACTCTCAGGAGGTAGTTTTAAAGAAATGCATTGAATGCTTTTGTGTGTGCATGTCTGCTTGTTTCTGTGTATATGTAAGTATTGTGCCAAAACCAAACAAGTTGGAACAGTATAAAAGTAAGAAGCTGCAAATATTGCTAAACAAAGAATCCTTAACATATCATGTTAGGCCTTTATTTTGTATAATGAGTTAACATGTTTTGTTTATATTAATACTTTTCTTTGTTATGTCCTGCAACTGGCTTAGTACTCATTATTAATGTGGCTATTCCAAAGTCTCTTTTGTTCTGAGGCACACTTATTATTAGCCTGAATAGAGCTGTTGATGGCATGACCATTTTCATTTGAAAATTGTTAATTTGCATATATGGAAAGTACTAGCAAGGGAAATGCAAGGGCAAAATTAATACTCCATAGAAATGTCTTTGCATCATCATGTCTCGCCCATGCCTCTAACCCCGCCCACTAGCCATGCCCCAGCTTAATTTAATGAGTACCTACAGTTATTTTTTCCATTTAAAGGACTTATTATTATTGCTGTTTTCTAACTCGAATGACAGCAGTTGGGTTGGGGAATACATTTTCTTGCCCCTGGTGTACTTTCTTGAGTATAAACAAAAAATGTTAGAGATATGAAAATGGCTGACCCATTTAAAATGTGTTTGCTGTTCTAAAGCAGAGTCTTAATCACACACGGTACTGTAGTCCGCCTTGAGCCAGAACAGACATCATGTTTTTAATTTACACTCTAAAGCTTTTTAAGAAGGTAACAACGGCCTATGCAACTGTATTGTATTTTTTACGA
Organism: Lissotriton vulgaris; assembly: GCF_964263255.1. Classification (NCBI taxonomy): domain Eukaryota; kingdom Metazoa; phylum Chordata; class Amphibia; order Caudata; family Salamandridae; genus Lissotriton; species Lissotriton vulgaris. The sequence continues at coordinate 1,254,229,485 of NC_141685.1, read as the reverse complement.
TATACCAAGCTTTCGTAGGCAAGGCCATTTCTATGTAATCATTTTACATGCAGACCAGTCTAGCCTGCATGCAGCCCCGCAAGGGCATTGGATTGATTGATGTTTGTTTAATGGAGGCGTCCAGTGACTCTGGTCACTGCAAAGGAGGGAGGGGGTAGGTGGCGTACCTATGGGGGTTGTGATGGCCCTGCTGCTTTTTTGGGGGTTGCTTGCTGCTTCTAGGTACATTGGAGTAGCCCTCGCCTCAGTATGTCTAGGCGACCTCTTGCTAGGGCCTTCTTTGTTTTCCCCAAGTCACGATTGCTGCCTTTTATTAAGTTGCCATTACTGGATGGGAGATTGTTGCCACCAATTAAGGGTCGATGCCAGAGACGTTTTAAGGCATGGGCAAAATGGGCTCTAGCCCTGGGCCCCAGCATTTCAGGGGGCCCCCTGATAGAACCAGTTCTGTTCTTTAGAGTCTTGCTTGCTTGATAGCTTTTAATGATGCTTTAACAAATTGTTTTAAATACCATTTTCCTATGCTTTATTTTCACTGTGGGTGATATGTGCATCTATTACATTTTGTTGAGAACTGTTGTGTTAATGTTTCATGCACCATCCATAAAATAGTTTATTTTGGAACAAATAATGACGTCTCATATGGGAAATAGTGTTTCCCAGACATTATTTGCAATAATATTAGCAAGCAGCTGCTATGTTACAATATTGAAAACACACATCACTGTCCCTGAACATTACATGTAAACACGTTTAGAATTTGGACAATTGGCCCTGGGCTCTGTCAATTACTTGGCCAAAGAGGGCATGAAAGAGCTCAAATAGAATCATAAATTCAAAACTGTTCATTACAGGTGCCCCCAAAATATGCTTGGCCCAGGGCCCCGAAAATCCTTAGGATGTCTCTGGTGCCGCCATCTGTGAATAGGATGGCCCCAATTACCTTGTAATGTCTAGGCCCATGGAAAAGACATTTTGTGTACAAAGTTCAGCAAAAAAACAAATGATAGCAAAGCTACAGAATGTTTAAATTCTGCATAAGTGTTTCTGAGGTTGTATGAAATGCTACAGGCACTGTAAGTCAGTTCTCTTTGTAATACAAGTGTGCTCGCATCATATTTCCTCAATGTGAATTATTTCCTTACGGAAAGAGCATCATGATGCAGAAACGAACGCTACAACTACAGATGTGCTTCATCCACACATCTCTTAGTTAATAAAGGTTGATGAATTCTGAATTGCCCAAAATTTCACTGAATTTAGAGTTGGTTTAACCCACAAAGCCTTTTTCAAATGAGAGCTTGAGGTTTGTGGGTGTGTGACATGGAGTGGGCAGTCCGGCATTTATTTTATCATGTACTACACTACGACAACATGTAGGAGAAGTTGGTAGTATTCAGAAGTATCACACACAATTTATTTCTCTCACTTCCTCTTTCGTAGACTGCCTAATGTCAAAATAGCAAATATTCTCACTTCATGTCATCAAGAACGGTACAACGAGATGAGCAGTGTAATAAAGCCTACATTTTTGGAAAGTGGGGCAAAGTGGTGGGCCGGGGGCCCCCTCCCTGTCCTTCGCAGGGGGGCCCCCTCAAGCTTCGTTACGCCACTGTGACAACTTGGCCCCAAAGCAGCATCTTTCTGGTTCCACTCTGCCCCCTACTAGAGAGTGGCTTGTGTGAATCTTTCTGTTAATGCAGAGTCAGTCATGCGGTGCAAAATGATATGAACCCACAACACATGTATGGTGCCTGTCCTAAATGCTGAGGGACGTGTCAATCTTTTCTTTGTGTATGTTCTTTATAATGAAACTGGTATGTTGTATGTCACCCCAGGAATGCCGATTTAGCTTTTGCGGTATATGCTGGTAATTCAGAGACTGTCAGTGCAAAGAACTGCATGTCTTCTACCTGTGCTTTAGTCAGTATTTGGCATCTGCTCTGCCTGATTCCTAATTTAAACGTGGGCGTGTGTTCAGGAGGTGTTTTCCAGTACAGAAGATTTTGTTATTCTACGCAGTGTTAATAACTCATTGTGTGCCCACATTTTATTATTGCAATTGTTTTCAAGTGCAGGGCATTATGACTAATATAACTGAAATGCGTGGTGAATGTGCCAAGTTGGCAATCATTGCAGGGTTGAAGGTTATCGGTGAAATTTTTTCAGATTTTCTGTGGGTGCTGGAAAACTTGCTGACCGAACTGGAGGAGTTTCAATCAACGAGCAGCTGCTAGAGGCCGACATGAGCCCTTAGTGCAGTGCTAGAGGAATGTGCAGCAAGCAGGAGCGCAGCCCGAAAGTCCGTGGAACACCCGATGGAACTAGTTAATTCCATAGCATTCCTGGCAGTGTTTAACAGCATTACACTTTTAATTGTAAAGGTACTGCAATGGTGCACTCTAAATGGAAAACATTCAGTATGCGTCATTAGCGTGCAGAGAATAAATTTAAAATGAAGCCTGAGTATATTATATTGTAATGCTGATAGGGGCAGCAAACTCAGTTGTGCGGCTCTGCTTCCACCTGCTTCATTAATGGAGGGGTTGGCAACTATCTAAGTGGCAAGTTGGTATGTATTGAAAATAAATGCTAGCCACCAGAGTGGCACTGTAAGACCGTAACCTGCAGCCACAGTTTACAGCATTTCTGCAAGTGAGCTCACTGGCCCATCTGCCCAAGAACATTGACCAAAGATGCTGTCTGCCACAGTCTGGCACTGCAGGGAGAACTTACTTGTGGTGGCGCAGGTGAGTCCACAAGAGGGTACTCACTGAAGATGACTGCAATGAGAGCAATATCTGTGAGATTGGGGGAGGGGTCAAAATTCTTTTTGAACTTCATTGCTCAAAGGGGTCTGATTTCTATTATATATGTATTTCCCTGCACTTCTTTGGCTGTTTTCACTTGCGAGAAAGTGTCACTCTTAGTGTCACATATTTTGCAGATAGTAAGTTTTCACAAAAGAGCATGAACCACCCATATTTGCAAAACTGTATTTTATGATGATTAGCTCTGAGTTACTGCTTTTTACTAGGTTAGTGCCCTTCAATTTCTGGTGCTTTGCAGCAGTTGTAAGATCTTATTAGTTTCTCGTAGCTCAAATGGGTGCAATGTCTTATATTTATATATATATATTTTTTTTTTCTAACAAAGCTTTATTTCAATATAAAATATCTTAAAAAGCACATCACATTTAAAAAATACATGTCCTTCAAACAGTAAAAGAGTTTAAAACTAACAATCAATTGTACAATACAATAGTTAAAAAAATATTAAACCATGAATCAGCTTTGAGTAAAGTTTCTGTGCAACAAACATCATTAAAATTCATTGGCTAAAGAAAATAATAAAAAAACTAGAACCACTAACAACTACACTGAGGAATAGCAATACAAAATAATCGTAGGGCTTTTAATCTTATCAGCCAAGCCCAACTTAAGTATTTGGCCACCCCACAGGCTAACGTGGTGTTTGCCTCCGCTTGAAGAATTCTAAGGGCAGTTGAATGGTTCCTTGTGTCTAGCAGTAAACAAACAGGTCTTAGCCATTTTTCCCTCGGTTTGGAATAAGCTGTACATACAAAGAACAAGTGTGGAATGGTTTCAACTATCCCAGTACAAAATGGGCAATCGGCAGAAGTTTGATTGGGAGGTTTCCACTTATGGGTACGTTCGTATTTATATGTTTCCCTCATCTTCATTGCTTGATTTTGCTCGTGAGAAAGTGTCACTCATAGTTGCTGAAGGCCACTCATAATTGCACTGAAATTATGCAAATGTCACATATAAGCAATCTGAAACCTTGGCAGCTATGCTTACTCTGCACCTAATTGTTATGATATTACAGCTATTACATGAAAGAAACAATCTTACCGAACATTTGTTTGCATATAAAAGCTGTAATATCACCCTTCACCAGAAGAAGGCTCCCAGGGCTGTATTGTGCATGTTTCAGACATTGGTGTTCCAGCCCGTCCTTTCACAGATGCAATACATGTCCGGACACATGCTGTACTAGCCTCATGCAGTGCAGCATGTCAGAACATGGTTAATTGGGGCCTGTCCCTCACGTGCCCTTATGACCCATCAGAAGCCATGATAATGGAAAAGGAAGCCTTCCGTCCTATCTGAGCTTCTGATTGGGTATAAGGGTGTGAACCTCGCTCTGGTGCACTTTTTACTGATTCTGGGCAGTTGGGAGTCGTGATTCGTGAAGTGCATTTCAAGGACTGCCTTGGGTAAGTTTCACCTCATGTGTATGTCTGAGATTCATATTATTTCCGTGTATCTGTGAGCCTGCACCAGTGTATGTGTATTTGAATATGTGTATGCATAAGATTGTACATAATTGTATCAGCATATATTTAAAAAATGGGCTTTGTGGCAATGCTACCTGCGTCACTACCCCTCGCCCCTTCACCCATGAGGCCAAAGACAGAGCAGAATATTAAACCTTATCACGTCCGGAGATGGCAATATAAAAGCATACTTCAAATTTTACCCACAATGTTTTTTTAATATTTGCCTAATTTGGTGCAGTTGCAATCAATCTGTGCTTCATTTAAACTTCAAAATGGTAATTTGAAACAACAAGTTAAATAATAGACTGTACAGTTTGATTATCTGGTGTAAAAAGAAGAGAGCTTTACTTCATTACGAGATTATGAATACAAGGTTTTAGGCAAAACATGCTTTATATCTTGTAAAAAAGCACATTATCTCTTTAAAGGAAGATATGTTTGAAACTACTGCCTGCAAGGTGGAGCTAGCAATGAGCTCAATAAGTAAGTGTAGGTTTTGATTGACATTCTTTAATAAAACTCCGATTAAACTCAATGGTGTTTAAGCTGCCACTCCAAAGTTGATAGGTGGGTGTGCGTGCACTAATTTGGGATTGGCAGGAGATTCTTCATTGTGACAAAAACCCTGTGCAAGTGATTTAAGTTATGGGTTGTATCTTGGTGGGTCCTTCACAGTTAGAGTTTGCGTCCCGCAACCCAACACCTAACCTGTATCAGCCTCACCAGGGTTGACCGCTGGTGAACCTCAAATGAATGGCACGACAATGATCCATTCTAGGGTTTTAGTGGGTGGGTGTGTATTTGCCTAATCGCTCTGGTGTGTGCATGCTTGGACAACCAATTCGGTTTCCTGTTTTGTTTTCTTCAATGCAGGACTGCTCTGTGTTCTGTGATTTGATCGTGTTTGTGGTTGGCTCAGCCTAAACCTTAAAAATGGAAAGTCCACTGACAATAAGTACAAAACAAATTCATTTTAATGAAATGAACATCTTTTTTAAAGTGGTTTGTTAATTTGTACTCCAAGCGTGACATATCAACATTATTAATTACGCTAGATAATGCCATATGCAGCATACAATTGACAAAAAATAAAAGAGGCCCAGAAAGACATATTTTCAAACTGTCTGTGACTTCTTGCACCTCCTCCTGCATGCAAAATTGCTTAAAAATTGTATTTTGTGCCAATGTAACCTTACCACAGCACTCTCCGGTGCAAACCAGTAGTCCTCCCAAGGACACAGTGCCTTTGAAACAAAAAAAAAAATGCATCTTACAGAAAGTGTTGTGATGAAATGAAAAACAACAATGACATTTCGGGGCCAAACGGTTTCACCACATAAGCCTATTGATTCAAAATCATTTAATCACTGGATTATCTTTTTCCTAGATTTCTTCATAGTTGGTAATAAAGTATTCATTTTGGCTGGTGAGAGCCTACCCGGCTTGACTTCCACACGGAAATGACAGCTCCTTCCAGTGATTTTTGTTATGTTAAAAAAAAATCATATCATGCTGTTTTGCCATTACGATGGCTCCCAGCACTCGCTTAGGGGTTCGAGCGAAGGTGAAACATAGGGGGATATTATCAAAAAGAGGCCATATTTATCGCAAACTTCATTTATCGCAACTTTTTTCATCCCTGCGCATCGCCAGAATCTATAGCCGCGTTAGAGACGTATTAGCAATACGTCGCTAGCCAGCGATATTTTCCCTCCCAGGCAAAAAGAGGTGGCGATAGATTTTGTGTGACGTCGCTAAAGAAACGCACGCTAGCGTGAAGAAAATGACGGTGGGCCAATTAGCGATAAATATCACAAGTCAATAGGCCCCAGGCTTTCATTCGTGCCGCAAAAACATGCCTGTGTATTCCAATTTAAATCGTAGTTGAACTTCCACTCCCCGCCCATTTTTTCTGCAGCATCTCTCCTTTTGCAGCTGACGATGAACGCCACCACTTTTGAATCAGCTGTCAACCACTGAAGCTCCTGATTATAACCACAGCCGAACCCCCTGCTTTGTGCCGCATTTTTGCTATCCACAGAACGTAACTTCACTACTGCATCTTTAGAGTTCTACCACTGTTGAGTCACACCCACTACATTGTAGTATCAATTTAAGATCCATTGCCCCACCTTCCGCAACCCCTGTCCGGATGAAGACCCTCTAGCAAGGTTTATACCACGCCTGCATCGATTCTGGGTCAAAACGTCGACACTTCCTTTTATGTTCAGCCTCTTTTTTTTGATTCATCATTTGTGATTTTACTTGAGGCATGATTGTTTAAATCAATTGATAAATTAATTGGTTCATTGTGCTAACCTATCATTATTTCTGGTGTATCTTGGTCTTAGTGACCCGTATTTTAGTTTCTATACTTTCACTATCCCAGCACTACCCTTCCTTTTCCTTCAGGGGCATTATATGTGATTTACTGCATATTTATTTTTATGAATGAATTTTGTATGATACACGTTGTGATTAAAAACAATGTTGTTATAAGTCATTTGTGTATGCACATATTTGTTGTCTTGATTGCGTTAATTGTGTGTCTATCTGGGACCGCTTTGTCTGTATCACCAGGCTTTCATTCAGCACGTTCAGCGACAGAAAAAGCACCCGAAAACGCCCGCTAAGCCAGAAAAATTCGAAATTAAAATGTAGAACACTGTAGAAGATCGTGAACAACCTGGGACAAGTGCAGAGGCCAGAAACAACACCCAGGAAGGCCAGGCAGAGACACAAGGAAAGGTCAAGAGGAAGAGGATCCCCAAGTTCAGTCCTATGGAGAACCAGGTCCTGGTTGAAGAAGTGACGCAACATCAACAGGAACTCTTCGTGAGTTCCACCGTCTCCTTGGCAAGGAAAAAGGAGATATGGCAGAACATCCTGTCCAAAGTCAATAATGTGGGAGAGAGGAGGAGGACAGTGGATGAGCGCAAGAAGCGGTGGCACGATACCAAGAGCAAGACCAAGAAGAAACTGGGAGCCAAGCTTAAGGCAGCGAGGGAGACTGGAGACGGCGGACCAGCTCCACAGCGGGAGCTGGATGATCTGGAGGAGCAGGTGCCCTGCGTCATCAGCGAGGAGACTGTTGCAGGAGTCACAGGCCAGGATAGTGCTGAATGTGAATGCTCACAACACCAGGGTGAGCATCAACCAGGGACGGGGGAAGGGGGTGGATGGGCACAGTGGCACCCATGTACTATGAAAGTAATTGTATTGCATACCCTCATGTACTGTCCAACAAGTCCTCGATACCCCTGCGCATGCTGGCATAGGGACATATCACCATTCACAAACAGCACATCACACAACCCACAGGGCCATAGTAACAGGAATGACGCCAGCGTAAATGAAGCATTAGCGGCAGGAACCTGCTGCCAAAGCACTGATGAGGGGCATGTTAATATGATTAATTGAATTTAAATAGTAGGCCACGTGCACACCAGAAGCTTGTTTGCCATTTGAATCCAATAGTGCATATGAGCAAGCACCGTTGTGTCGCTGAAGCAGCATTAACCTCCTGAAAAAGCTACCACAATGTTGGCAACACATTTCATATTATGGCCCAATGTGGCGGCCAGACTGACCATAAAATGTGCACAGAAAACTAGGTAAAAATAGTCCAATTACAATGCCAGAGCACCCCACATGTGCATCTGCAAAATACACAGTGGCACAACAACGTGACATGTGGAAAAGTATCCAAATGGCCCCCTTGCCACATCACCATGCACATACAAATTGACTGCACAACTACACCTGTCACTCGGATGCCACATTGTGATGTGCAGGAAATGTCTATGCCCCTGCGCACAATCAGGCATGCCTCCACCAACGTCATCATACCTGCAGCATTGTCCACATGTGTCTGAGTAGTGTCCAAGCTTGTGCATGCCTTGCCAGCCTGACACATACACACTTGCCTGCAGACTACTCAAGCACATATGCCTAATGTCACCTGTGTGCTAATGTCTGAGCGACATGCCTAATTGTGCACATGAACATCAACATACACAGTGCATCCACAATGTGGTGTCAGAGTTGCATGTGTTTTTGTGCACACAAATCGAATGTGTGTGGTGATGAGCAAAATCAAACATGAAGACAACACCTGCAATCTCATGTAATGTGTCTTGTGGCCTATCCATAAGATGTGGGGCCACATTGCCCAGATTGCTGACAAAACCATCACTGCCTTTCAGTAGAAAAATGATGCAGGTAAAGTGGTGGCAAGAGGCATGATGAAATACCCCATAGAATTGCATCCAAAATCCAGTGTCTGGTGTGACCCTAGGCTCATTTGGCGGCATATCAACAACAAATTGCAGACAGTGACGTACAAAGGCCTGTCTCACCTTAGTATTTTTCTTAACCTCATTCCACTGACCTCCTTCTTCCTTCTTCCACTGTCTTGCAACGTCCACAAACAGTCACCTGGGACCCATGCATGGACTTGCAGCAAATCTACTTTTCATTGACAATGGCACAGCAAACTCTGCCTCTTCCCTTGGCTCTGACACTCACAATGGACTATGTCTGCCACTCCAACATCCATCAAATCATGTGTTCTATGGGCCAGCACTGGTGTAGTCTCCCCTTTGTATTGTAAATAAATTCACTTAATTCACACAGATGCGTGTTTACATGATCAAGCAAGTATTCAACTGAGGCAATAAGTAGGGGGCTGTGAATCCACAAGAAGGTCCACCGCGGGAAATAGAACCAATCTACATGTGCAATCTGACACGGATAGGCAGTGAGATGACTGCGTATGAGCCAAATATGTTTCTCAAGTTTTCAAGCAGCACATCCGTAAAGCACACCACTCAGCTGTGAGTGTCTCAGGGTGCTGGGGGGGGAGGGGGATGCTGCTACTGCATGAAAAGCCACATCTTGCAGATTCACCTGAATGTTCGCATGTCCTGGTTGTGCTGTAGGAGGATGGGGAGAGTGCTCCAGGTCAGGTTGGTGAGGAGGGAGAATTTCCAGCCCTGGAGGTCGCTCACTGGATGTGGGTAAGTGTTACGAGGGCAAGGTTGGTGTAGCAGAGCTGGCATGTTTGTGGGGTAGAAGCTGAGTGGTTGTTTGAGCCACGCTGGGCCTGTGTTGTGGAGTGCCTTGTGTGTGTGTGTGAAGAGCTTGATTGTGATCCTCTTGTTGACGGAGAGCCAGTGCTGACCTCACAGGTGGGGTGTGATGTGGCTGCTGCGAGGAATGTTGTTGATCATGCGTGCAGAGGCCTTTCAAATGTGTAGAAGTTGGCTCAGGAGTTTTGTTGAGGGGACTGCAGAGAGGGCCTTATCTTTTGCAAACCTGCTGCTGCTGCGGGACCTGGGAGACCTTTCTCCTTGTTAGGGTGGGGATCCACCTGTACATCCTGCAGAGCATGTGGAGGTTGATGAAGCTGGAGGAGCAGAAGGCCTTTTACATGCATTGTCACGGAAATAGTAGATTTTATGAAGAAGCACAGGTAATGTGCGTGGATGGGTGCTGTTGGAGCTGTTACCAGTGCAGTGGTTCACCAGGAGTCGTCACTAGCTGAGGATGTGGAGCGCAGGAGGAGGACTTCCATCTTGTCAAAGTTCTGCTCCAGTTGCATGTACTACATCCACTCAGTGACGCCTCCCATTCCTACATGGAGGTTTGTTGTGGCGGTGATGGGGTCCTTGATGAGGGAGAGGATCAGCTGGCTGTTGTTTTTGTAGGAGATGATGTAGAGGTCATGTTGTCAGGCAACGTGGGCAAGCAGAGACATGTACATGTTGAACAATGTTGTGCTGAGGGATGAGCCATGTGTACGCCACACATGATTGTGGTGGATCCAGAGCTGAAAGGGGGAGGCGGAAAAACTGGGTCATGCCGGAGTGGAAGGAGGTGTTCCACTCCAGAGTTCTGTTTTGCAACTCTGCGTTGTGAAGGCGTGTGCGTTGTGTCCAGTGGCAGACAGTGTCGAAGCCAGATGACAGGTCCAGGAGGATCAGGGATGCGGTTCTATGTTGACCTGCAGGGCCCTGATGTCATTGATGGTGGCGATGATGGCGCTTTTGTTGCTGTAGTTGCCTAGGTGTTCTTCAAATGAGGCCCTCTTGAGCATCAGATGAGGTGATGGTGTCTGCCAGTGTCGTGCTGCATAGCTGTTCATCGTCTGTACACAGTGACATTCCTCCTCTGGCAATTGGCATGTTTGCTTGGAGTCCTGGAGTTCCTCAATGAACATGATAGCTCATTTGCTGGTGTGTCTGTGTGAGGCTTTTGTGTTTGTGGACAGTTGGTTCGTACAGTCATTGAGCCATTGTCTGAGGTCGTAGGCGGTGGGGTTCGGCATGGTAGCTGTTTGGGCTACGGGAGAGGGTGGTGGCTAGCTGGTCTACGGTGACTGTGCCCCAGCAGTGGTGGGGGATCTCTTCTTAGTGGTGGTGTGTGGTGGGGTGCCGGGTGGTGAAGTGGATGCATACATGGGCAGTCCAGTGGAGTTGGGTGGTGTGTTTGAAGGAGACGTGTGACAAAGCGGATAAGATGTGCTCAAGCCTTTTGCAGACAGAGTGGGTGGGTGTTCTGAGTAGTATCCGGAGTCAGAGTCATGCAAGGCTGTCAATCTGGGTGGGGGAGGTGGTGGTGGTGTCCTTCTCGAGGTGGAACTCCAGGTCCCAGAGAAGGATGTAGTCTTTGGAGGCAAGGGCATGTGTAGTGATGAAGTGGGCAATGTAGTAGCTGAACTGTAAGCGGGGTCTGAAGGGTCTGTACACGATTGTCACTCTGAGGGGTGGGGTGTGATTGGTGTGGATCATGAAGTGCAGGTCTTCTGTGTTGCTGAGGATGTTGTTGCTGTTCTTTGAGACTCTGAGAGTGCTCCTGTGGAGGATGGCATTTCGTACTCCTACTCCGTTGGTGTGATCCCTGCGGATGCACTTGTAAGATGTCGATGACGAGTTGTATGCTGTGGAGGGGTTCAGGCAGGTCTCTGGCAGGAAGGCATTGTCTGGGGATGTTTTAAAAAGTTGGTCCCAGAGTACAAGGGCGTGTTTGTGGTAGAGTGTGTGTTGAGAAGAATGGATCTGAGGAAGGTGGGTTCACATCACGGTTGGTGGATCAGTGGATCAGAAGCAGAATGAGCTGCAGATCAAATGTGAGGAGGGTCCTTGTGTGTGTTCTGGGGAAGCTCGGAAGCAGGTGTGTGATTTTCCCTGTTGAGTGCTTGGAGGCTGCTGGCATCGTAGTGGCATAGTATTATGTAGAATCTGTGTGTAGCAGGCATGCTTGCGCTGTGCGCAGTCCAGGTGGAGATGGGCACATACGGGCCTGCATCATGAGCGCCTTTGATGTCCCTGCAATGTGGATACACAGTGTCTGCCATTGGAAGGGGACGTTTGAGGGAGGACCATCTGTTAAGGGGTTGCGGGTCAAATTACCTTGCGTGGAAGCGTGGACACAGGGGATGCAGCAAGGGGAAGTGAGGGTGGAGATGAGCGGAAGAAAGAAATAAATAATACATGGCTAAATATAGAACCTAAGGTATACTACCATTTCAAAGTGACGGGGGCACTGTGCTCAAAATGAATATACATCTTTAAAAAGGTGCCAAAGAAAACTAAGAAGCCAGACAGTGGAGAAGGTGCACAGGGGTTAAAACAACAGTACATGGGCTAAGATGCTGTACCCTCATTTATCAGATATAGGAATCTAGCTATGTACCAACTCTGACCCATGCCCATTGTTGATAAATGCATGGGTGACAACATGTACAAGTCAGTCGCTTTACACAAGTAGTGTCCCCCAGAAGGTTTGGAAAACATATTTGACTGCCATATCTCCTTACACTGGACGTGGTGGACATAGCTACTTGTGACATTGCACATTGCATATCACATCCCTAGATGTTGCACAGCAGATTCACATTGATGAAGTGAGCTAAGGTCACATGTGTAACATAGATATGTGGTACTACAAAGTCTGCAACACTACATTTGACTCCACAATAGGGACAGTAGCACATTTGCTAACTGGCACACTGTCCATACCTGTGCACAAACAATGCCAAATAAATAGAGAGCTTTTTCATGCTGTGCACAATGTCTGCATATTGGCCAATGTGACCATGGATGTCTGTAGTACTGCATTTAACATCTAGTGTGTATCTGTTGCAACATGTCAAGTGTGTCATCACTATGAGCCAATGGCAACAAAAACAGCCTGAATGAGTGGCTAGGACACTGTTGGTACAGGGAGCAATGCAACATGTCACCACCTTGGTGATGCAGAACAGTGTGCCTGCAAGAAAACATAAATCACTGACTAAGGCATCACTTAACTGATTAAGGGTGTCACAAAAGGAAAATTGTACAAGTTGTGTCAGTCTACAGCACTAATCAAAAATGGCATCTTTGAATGACCCCAATTCCATAGTCATAAGTCTGTACCACATTACTCATGTGATTCACAAACACTGTTGTGACCTGTGACGTTAACAATAGACACACATTTGACCTACATCAAGCATTTAGACACAAGAGGTCATCCATGCACAGGAACATGGAAGGCTGACCAAGCTGATGCACTGGCACCACGTATCAAGTGTGCCAAGGTATGTGCAATGGAGATGGACTCTGAGCCTAGAGCATCAGATGCGCAGTTTTCCCAGGCCATATGTGGTATCTGGGGAATACATACATCTTCATGATTGATAACTGTAGCAACTCTGACAGACTCACAATGCTATGTGCCTACATTGATTTTCAAATGTGCAACAATGTGCAGTTTAACTCTGTGCATCACACTTTAGATTATGTGTGTCACTAATTAGATGCCACTAAACTAGGCCGTGAGCAATCCATGCTAATCTGTCAGACATGCAAGTGAACTGTGCTCACATCTAAAGTTTCTGGACACTATACATGCTGCTGAGTAACAGGTCTCATCCATAGTCACACATACAGGAATTATCCCACAGATGGCATGAGTAGCATACAATGTAGCAAGCTCCGCACTCTGCATCCTCCCTGACATCAGTGCAAGCAGTAATCCAATTCAACAGTATTTATTATATAAAATGAAACTTATAACAACCTACACTAACACTAATCCCTACCACTATCATTAAATCTAAAATACCTAAACATATATTAAATTCAACTACACATGTTACACTAACTATTCACGAATACACCGATTACAAAAAGGCATTAACCGGGGGGCGTGGCCAAGATGGCGACGGAGTAAGACGTGCCTGCGAGCTCCTCCGGCACCCCGAGCCTTTCTTAGCTTTGTTTAGCGGCACTGGGGCGATTTCAGCCTCGGCTTTGACTCTCCTGGGTTCGCTGAGGTGTCCTGCATTGGTTTGCTCCTTCTCCCGTCGAGCTACGACAAGGGACGGCGGACTTAGCCGAAGTGTTACTTTGGTGACGCACGAGCACTGGAGCGGCCTACGGGGCTTTGTCTGGGCGACATCGACTCTTCACATGAGGGGACTCGGGGCTTTTGCAAGTTACCGAGTGAAGCGCTTGCTTTGCGAGTCCCCCCCACTGGGATGGTGGCGAGCCTGCCTGTGATCCTGGCATCCTAGCTGGATGTTGCCGCCGAGTGGAGGTGCCGAGGAGGCGCCGGCCTGTCTGGAGCTTTGCTGGACAGCGCAGAAGACGAACGGACGGAGAGGTGGTGCCATCTTGCCTCTCACCATCTGAGCTGAGGTGTCGCATCATGTCGACGAGGAATCGCCTGAATAAACCGGGGAAGGATGGTCCCGGTAAGGGGGCATCTGGATCGCCCCCCGGCCCTAGCAAGTCGCCGACCAAAGACGACACTGATGGCCCGGTCACGAAGGCCTTCCTGATTGAGCTTTCTTCCTCCATCAAGGAGGATATTACGGAGCTGAAAGCACAACTAGCCTCCGACCTCCGTGAGGTCCGCCGTGATGTAGACGGCATCGGCGAGCGTGTAGCGACCTTAGAGGACCACGACTTGGGCCTCAGTGGGGATGTCCATCAACTACAGCAAGATTTGCTCCAGCTCCGCGAGCAAAATCTGGACCTCCAGACCCACTGCGAGGACTTGGAAAACCGGTCCCGTCGCAATAATATCAGAATACGAGCGGTGCCGTCGGATGGAGACAGTGGAAACCTGTGGGACTATGTGGAGGCTCTCTTTTTGCACATATTGGCGGAGGACGATCGCAATGAAGTCAAGGTGGACAGAGTACATCGGGTGGGCCCGCCACGTGGCGCGCGCTCGCCGCCTCCCGACATCTTGGTTTGTGTCCACGACTTTCTGCTGAAGGAGACGATCTTGCGGAAGGCGAGGGATAACAACAACTTGCTTTTTCGTGGGCACAGCCCTCAACTTTTTCAAGACCTGGCAGCTTCCACCTTGCAAAAGCGACGGGACTTCTGCCCGATCACGGCCTTCCTGAGGGAGCACGAGGTGTCCTACTCCTGGGGTCACCCCTTTCGGCTTATCTTCCGGTGGCAAAATAGGCTGGTGCAAGTGCGAACGTTAGCAGCCGCCAGGGAGCTGCTCGGAATGGAGGAAACATCTGCGTCGGTGGACGCCAGCGCCTCTCCAAGAAGACGTCGCCGTTCCCGATCCCCAGCATGGCAAAGAGTGGGCCGACATGGCGTAGCAGAGGGGCCATCTCCATCGGCAAGCCAGAGTGAAAGGGGAGAAGCTTTGGCCTCGGTGGCCCAGGTCACTGAGTCGAGCCGAGTGGACAGCTCCTCGGCGGCCTAGGCCCCCTCAACGGCGGCCCGTGGGAGCCGGGGGGCTCTACCATCTCAGGTACTCTGTGGGACAGTTCTCCGCTGGAGGGTTACCCCGACCCTGGATTCGGGGGGGCATTACCAGGGTCTTCTACCCCCGACCCTTACGGTCATGTCCGACTTTCATTGTTCTCTTTCTACTTTCTGCTTTCCCTCTTTTATGTTTTGTTTCTGAGGCTCCTGTGGGTTTAGGTAGACTTGTTGGGGATGGATCCCGGTGGGGGTGGCTGGGGACCTGGTATGGCTGTGGTATGTCTGGTTTGTATCTGGCGGTGGGCTGCATTGATTGGAGCGATGGGGAGGGGTGTTGGACTCGATGTCGCCTGTTACGATAGGCTCCTGGAACGTTAAAGGCCTCAATTCTCCTCAAAAGCGCCAGAAAGTGTGGAAGTATATTCTTGATCATCAGCTAGATGTGGTGGGCCTACAGGAGACTCATTTGGCCAGTAAAGATGAATCTAGACTTAAGCACAGGCAGTATCCCCTGATTTATAAATCCTCAGCCACTACTAAGCACTGAGGGGTTGCGCTTTTGTTCCGCTCTTCCCTTCAATTTCAGCCTGTGGGGTTGCGGGGGGACAAGGAGGGGCGGTGGTTGATGGTGAAGGGTGTGCTCATGGGTAGGCTTTGCACGTGGGTGGTTGTTTATGCTCCAAATACAAGCCAACATGGGTTCCTTGAGGCTCTTCTGAGAGTGATTGGGGACTTCGGGGAGGGAGCGTTGATTGTGATGGGGGATATCAATTTAGTTTGGGATAAATGCCTTGACTGTTCACATCAACAGAGGACGGAGACGGGTCTCTTTTCCCCGGAGCTGCGCGATACTTTGTTGAGTCTGGGCCTTATTGATAGCTGGCGCTCCCTCCACCCCGCACTAGGGATTACACGTTCTATTCACATGTTCACCACACATATTCCTGTCTTGACCATATATCCTATGCTTTATTTTCACTGTGGGTGATATGTGCATCTATTACATTTTGTTGAGAACTGTTGTGTTAATGTTTCATGCACCATCCATAAAATTGTTTATTTTGGATCAAATAATGACGTCTCATATGGGAAATAGTGTTTCCCAGACATTATTTGCAATAATATTAGCAAGCAGCTGCTGTGTTACAATATTGAAAACACACATCACTGTCCCTGAACATTACATGTAAACACGTTTAGAATTTGGACAATTGGCTCTGGGCTCTGTCAATTACTTGGCCAAAGAGGGCATGAAAGAGCTCAAATAGAATCATAAATTCAAAACTGTTCATTACAGGTGCCCCCAAAATATGCTTCGCCCAGGGCCCCGAAAATCCTTAGGATGTCTCTGGTGCCGCCATCTGTGAATAGGATGGCCCCAATTACCTTGTAATGTCTAAGCCCATGGAAAAGACATTTTGTGTACAAAGTTCAGCAAAAAAACAAATGATAGCAAAGCTACAGAATGTTTAAATTCTGCATAAGTGTTTCTGAGGTTGTATGAAATGCTACAGGCACTGTAAGTCAGTTCTCTTTGTAATACAAGTGTGCTCGCATCATATTTCCTCAATGTGAATTATTTCCTTACGGAAAGAGCATCATGATGCAGAAACGAACGCTACAACTACAGGTGTGCTTCATCCACACATCTCTTAGTTAATAAAGGTTGATGAATTCTGAATTGCCCAAAATTTCACAGAATTTAGAGTTGGTTTAACCCACAAAGCCTTTTTCAAATGAGAGCTTGAGGTTTGTGGGTGTATGACATGGAGTGGGCAGTCCGGCATTTATTTTATCATGTACTACACTACGACAACATGTAGGAGAAGTTGGTAGTATTCAGAAGTATCACACACAATTTATTGCTCTCACTTCCTCTTTCGTAGACTGCCTAATGTCAAAATAGCAAATATTCTCACTTCATGTCATCAAGAACGGTACAACCAGATGAGCAGTGTAATAAAGCCTAAATTTTTGGAAAGTGGGGCAAAGTGGTGGGCCGGGGGGCCCCCTCCCTGTCCTTCGCAGGGGGGCCCCCTCAAGTTTTGTTACGCCACTGTGACAACTTGGCCCCAAAGCAGCATCTTTCTGGTTCCACTCTGCCCCCTACTAGAGAGTGGATTGTGTGAATCTTTGTGTTAATGCAGAGTCAGTCATGCAGTGCAAAATGATATGAACCCGCAACACATGTATGGTGCCTGTCCTAAATGCTGAGGGACGTGTCAATCTTTTCTTTGTGTATGTTCTTTATAATGAAACTGGTATGTTGTATGTCACCCCAGGAATGCCGATTTAGCTTTTGCGGTATATGCTGGTAATTCAGACACTGTCAGTGCAAAGAACTGCATGTCTTCTACCTGTGCTTTAGTCAGTATTTGGCATCTGCTCTGCCTGATTCCTAATTTAAACGTGGGCGTGTGTTCAGGAGGTGTTTTCCAGTACAGAAGATTTTGTTATTCTACGCAGTGTTAATAACTCATTGTGTGCCCACATTTTATTATTGCAATTGTTTTCAAGTGCAGGGCATTATGACTAATATAACTGAAATGCGTGGTGAATGTGCCAAGTTGGCAATCATTGCAGGGTTGAAGGTTATCGGTGAAATTTTTTCAGATTTTCTGTGGGTGCTGGAAAACTTGCTGACCGAACTGGAGGAGTTTCAATCAACGAGCAGCTGCTAGAGGCCGACATGAGCCCTTAGCGCAGTGCTAGAGGAATGTGCAGCAAGCAGGAGCGCAGCCCGAAAGTCCGTGGAACACCCGATGGAACTAGTTAATTCCATAACATTCCTGGCAGTGTTTAACAGCATTACACTTTTAATTGTAAAGGTACTGCAATGGTGCACTCTAAATGGAAAACATTCAGTATGCGTCATTAGCGTGCAGAGAATAAATTTAAAATGAAGCCTGAGTATATTATATTGTAATGCTGATAGGGGCAGCAAACTCAGTTGTGCGGCTCTGCTTCCACCTGCTTCATTAATGGAGGGGTTGGCAACTATCTAAGTGGCAAGTTGGTATGTATTGAAAATAAATGCTAGCCACCAGAGTGGCACTGTAAGACCGTAACCTGCAGCCACAGTTTACAGCATTTCTGCAAGTGAGCTCACTGGCCCATCTGCCCAAGAACATTGACCAAAGATGCTGTCTGCCACAGTCTGGCACTGCAGGGAGAACTTACTTGTGGTGGCGCAGGTGAGTCCACAAGAGGGTACTCACTGAAGATGACTGCAATGAGAGCAATATCTGTGAGATTGGGGGAGGGGTCAAAATTCTTTTTGAACTTCATTGCTCAAAGGGGTCTGATTTCTATTATATGTGTATTTCCCTGCACTTCTTTGGCTGTTTTCACTTGCGAGAAAGTGTCACTCTTAGTGTCACATATTTTGCAGATAGTAAGTTTTCACAAAAGAGCATGAACCACCCATATTTGCAAAACTGTATTTTATGATGATTAGCTCTGAGTTACTGCTTTTTACAAGGTTAGTGCCCTTCAATTTCTGGTGCTTTGCAGCAGTTGTAAGATCTTATTAGTTTCTCGTAGCTCAAATGGGTGCAATGTCTTATATTTATATATATATATTTTTTTTTTCTAACAAAGCTTTATTTCAATATAAAATATCTTAAAAAGCACATCACATTTAAAAAATACATGTCCTTCAAACAGTAAAAGAGTTTAAAACTAACAATCAATTGTACAATACAATAGTTAAAAAAATATTAAACCATGAATCAGCTTTGAGTAAAGTTTCTGTGCAACAAACATCATTAAAATTCATTGGCTAAAGAAAATAATAAAAAAACTAGAACCACTAACAACTACACTGAGGAATAGCAATACAAAATAATCGTAGGGCTTTTAATCTTATCAGCCAAGCCCAACTTAAGTATTTGGCCACCCCACAGGCTAACGTGGTGTTTGCCTCCGCTTGAAGAATTCTAAGGGCAGTTGAATGGTTCCTTGTGTCTAGCAGTAAACAAACAGGTCTTAGCCATTTTTCCCTCGGTTTGGAATAAGCTGTACATACAAAGAACAAGTGTGGAATGGTTTCAACTATCCCAGTACAAAATGGGCAATCGGCAGAAGTTTGATTGGGAGGTTTCCACTTATGGGTACGTTCGTATTTATATGTTTCCCTCATCTTCATTGCTTGATTTTGCTCGTGAGAAAGTGTCACTCATAGTTGCTGAAGGCCACTCATAATTGCACTGAAATTATGCAAATGTCACATATAAGCAATCTGAAACCTTGGCAGCTATGCTTACTCTGCACCTAATTGTTATGATATTACAGCTATTACATGAAAGAAACAATCTTACCGAACATTTGTTTGCATATAAAAGCTGTAATATCACCCTTCACCAGAAGAGGGCTCCCAGGGCTGTATTGTGCATGTTTCAGACATTGGTGTTCCAGCCGTCCTTTCACAGATGCAATACATGTCCGGACACATGCTGTACTAGCCTCATGCAGTGCAGCATGTCAGAACATGGTTAATTGGGGCCTGTCCCTCACGTGCCCTTATGACCCATCAGAAGCCATGATAATGGAAAAGGAAGCCTTCCGTCCTATCTGAGCTTCTGATTGGGTATAAGGGTGTGAACCTCGCTCTGGTGCACTTTTTACTGATTCTGGGCAGTTGGGAGTCGTGATTCGTGAAGTGCATTTCAAGGACTGCCTTGGGTAAGTTTCACCTCATGTGTATGTCTGAGATTCATATTATTTCCGTGTATCTGTGAGCCTGCACCAGTGTATGTGTATTTGAATATGTGTATGCATAAGATTGTACATAATTGTATCAGCATATATTTAAAAAATGGGCTTTGTGGCAATGCTACCTGTGTCACTACCCCTCGCCCCTTCACCCATGAGGCCAAAGACAGAGCAGAATATTAAACCTTATCACGTCCGGAGATGGCAATATAAAAGCATACTTCAAATTTTACCCACAATGTTTTTTTAATATTTGCCTAATTTGGTGCAGTTGCAATCAATCTGTGCTTCATTTAAACTTCAAAATGGTAATTTGAAACAACAAGTTAAATAATAGACTGTACAGTTTGATTATCTGGTGTAAAAAGAAGAGAGCTTTACTTCATTACGAGATTATGAATACAAGGTTTTAGGCAAAACATGCTTTATATCTTGTAAAAAAGCACATTATCTCTTTAAAGGAAGATATGTTTGAAACTACTGCCTGCAAGGTGGAGCTAGCAATGAGCTCAATAAGTAAGTGTAGGTTTTGATTGACATTCTTTAATAAAACTCCGATTAAACTCAATGGTGTTTAAGCTGCCACTCCAAAGTTGATAGGTGGGTGTGCGTGCACTAATTTGGGATTGGCAGGAGATTCTTCATTGTGACAAAAACCCTGTGCAAGTGATTTAAGTTATGGGTTGTATCTTGGTGGGTCCTTCACAGTTAGAGTTTGCGTCCCGCAACCCAACACCTAACCTGTATCAGCCTCACCAGGGTTGACCGCTGGTGAACCTCAAATGAATGGCACGACAATGATCCATTCTAGGGTTTTAGTGGGTGGGTGTGTATTTGCCTAATCGCTCTGGTGTGTGCATGCTTGGACAACCAATTCGGTTTCCTGTTTTGTTTTCTTCAATGCAGGACTGCTCTGTGTTCTGTGATTTGATCGTGTTTGTGGTTGGCTCAGCCTAAACCTTAAAAATGGAAAGTACACTGACAATAAGTACAAAACAAATTCATTTTAATGAAATGAACATCTTTTTTAAAGTGGTTTGTTAATTTGTACTCCAAGCGTGACATATCAACATTATTAATTACGCTAGATAATGCCATATGCAGCATACAATTGACAAAAAATAAAAGAGGCCCAGAAAGACATATTTTCAAACTGTCTGTGACTTCTTGCACCTCCTCCTGCATGCAAAATTGCTTAAAAATTGTATTTTGTGCCAATGTAACCTTACCACAGCACTCTCCGGTGCAAACCAGTAGTCCTCCCAAGGACACAGTGCCTTTGAAACAAAAAAAAAATGCATCTTACAGAAAGTGTTGTGATGAAATGAAAAACAACAATGACATTTCGGGGCCAAACGGTTTCACCACATAAGCCTATTGATTCAAAATCATTTAATCACTGGATTATCTTTTTCCTAGATTTCTTCATAGTTGGTAATAAAGTATTCATTTTGGCTGGTGAGAGCCTACCCGGCTTGACTTCCACACGGAAATGACAGCTCCTTCCAGTGATTTTTGTTATGTTAAAAAAAAATCATATCATGCTGTTTTGCCATTACGATGGCTCCCAGCACTCGCTTAGGGGTTTGAGCGAAGGTGAAACATAGGGGGATATTATCAAAAAGAGGCCATATTTATCGCAAACTTCATTTATCGCAACTTTTTTCATCCCTGCGCATCGCCAGAATCTATAGCCGCGTTAGAGACGTATTAGCAATACGTCGCTAGCCAGCGATATTTTCCCTCCCAGGCGAAAAGAGGTGGCGATAGATTTTGCGTGACGTCGCTAAAGAAACGCACGCTAGCGTGAAGAAAATGACGGTGGGCCAATTAGCGATAAATATCACAAGTCAATAGGCCCCAGGCTTTCATTCGTGCTGCAAAAACATGCCCGTGTATTCCAATTTAAATCGTAGTTGAACTTCCACTCCCCGCCCATTTTTTCTGCAGCATCTCTCCTTTTGCAGCTGACGATGAACGCCACCACTTTTGAATCAGCTGTCAACCACTGAAGCTCCTGATTATAACCACAGCCGAACCCCTGCTTTCTGCCGCATTTTTGCTATCCACAGAACGTAACTTCACTACTGCATCTTTAGAGTTCTACCACTGTTGAGTCACACCCACTACATTGTAGTATCAATTTAAGATCCATTGCCCCACCTTCCGCAACCCCTGTCCTGATGAAGACCCTCTAGCAAGGTTTATACCACGCCTGCATCGATTCTGGGTCAAAACGTCGACACTTCCTTTTATGTTCAGCCTCTTTTTTTTGATTCATCATTTGTGATTTTACTTGAGGCATGATTGTTTAAATCAATTGATAAATTAATTGGTTCATTGTGCTAACCTATCATTATTTCTGGTGTATCTTGGTTTTAGTGACCCATATTTTAGTTTCTATACTTTCACTATCCCAGCACTACCCTTCCTTTTCCTTCAGGGGCATTATATGTGATTTACTGCATATTTATTTTTATGAATGAATTTTGTATGATACACGTTGTGATTAAAAACAATGTTGTTATAAGTCATTTGTGTATGCACATATTTGTTGTCTTGATTGCGTTAATTGTGTGTCTATCTGGGACCGCTTTGTCTGTATCACCAGGCTTTCATTCAGCACGTTCAGAGGCAGAAAAAGCACCCGAAATCGCCCGCTAAGCCAGAAAAATTCGAAATTAAAATGTAGAACACTGTAGAAGATCGTGAACAGCCTGGGACAAGTGCAGAGGCCAGAAACAACACCCAGGAAGGCCAGGCAGAGACACAAGGAAAGGTCAAGAGGAAGAGGATCCCCAAGTTCAGTCCTATGGAGAACCAGGTCCTGGTTGAAGAAGTGACGCAACATCAACAGGAACTCTTCGTGAGTTCCACCGTCTCCTTGGCAAGGAAAAAGGAGATATGGCAGAACATCCTGTCCAAAGTCAATAATGTGGGAGAGAGGAGGAGGACAGTGGATGAGCGCAAGAAGCGGTGGCACGATACCAAGAGCAAGACCAAGAAGAAACTGGGAGCCAAGCTTAAGGCAGCGAGGGAGACTGGAGACGGCGGACCAGCTCCACAGCGGGAGCTGGATGATCTGGAGGAGCAGGTGCCCTGCGTCATCAGCGAGGAGACTGTTGCAGGAGTCACAGGCCAGGATAGTGCTGAATGTGAATGCTCACAACACCAGGGTGAGCATCAACCAGGGACGGGGGAAGGGGGTGGATGGGCACAGTGGCACCCATGTACTATGAAAGTAATTGTATTGCATACCCTCATGTACTGTCCAACAAGTCCTCGATACCCCTGCGCATGCTGGCATAGGGACATATCACCATTCACAAACAGCACATCACACAACCCACAGGGCCATAGTAACAGGAATGACGCCAGCGTAAATGATGCATTAGCGGCAGGAACCTGCTGCCAAAGCACTGATGAGGGGCATGTTAATATGATTAATTGAATTTAAATAGTAGGCCACGTGCACACCAGAAGCTTGTTTGCCATTTGAATCCAATAGTGCATATGAGCAAGCACCGTTGTGTCGCTGAAGCAGCATTAACCTCCTGAAAAAGCTACCACAATGTTGGCAACACATTTTATATTATGGCCCAATGTGGCGGCCAGACTGACCATAAAATGTGCATAGAAAACTAGGTAAAAATAGTCCAATTACAATGCCAGAGCACCCCACATGTGCATCTGCAAAATACACAGTGGCACAACAACGTGACATGTGGAAAAGTATCCAAATTGCCCCCTTGCCACATCACCATGCACATACAAATTGACTGCACAACTACACCTGTCACTCGGATGCCACATTGTGATGTGCAGGAAATGTCTATGCCCCTGCGCACAATCAGGCATGCCTCCACCAACGTCATCATACCTGCAGCATTGTCCACATGTGTCTGAGTAGTGTCCAAGCTTGTGCATGCCTTGCCAGCCTGACACATACACACTTGCCTGCAGACTACTCAAGCACATATGCCTAATGTCACCTGTGTGCTAATGTCTGAGGCGACATGCCTAATTGTGCACATGAACATCAACATACACAGTGCATCCACAATGTGGTGTCAGAGTTGCATGTGTCTTTGTGCACACAAATCGAATGTGTGTGGTGATGAGCAAAATCAAACATGAAGACAACACCTGCAATCTCATGTAATGTGTCTTGTGGCCTATCCATAAGATGTGGGGCCACATTGCCCAGATTGGTGACAAAACCATCACTGCCTTTCAGTAGAAAAATGATGCAGGTAAAGTGGTGGCAAGAGGCATGATGAAATACCCCATAGAATTGCATCCAAAATCCAGTGTCTGGTGTGACCCTAGGCTCATTTGGCGGCATATCAACAACAAATTGCAGACAGTGACGTACAAAGGCCTGTCTCACCTTAGTATTTTTCTTAACCTCATTCCACTGACCTCCTTCTTCCACTGTCTTGCAACGTCCACAAACACTCACCTGGGACCACTGCATGGACTTGCAGCAAATCTACTTTTCATTGACAATGGCACAGCAAACTCTGCCTCTTCCCTTGGCTCTGACACTCACAATGGACTATGTCTGCCACTCCAACATCCATCAAATCATGTGTTCTATGGGCCAGCACTGGTGTAGTCTCCCCCTTGTATTGTAAATAAATTCACTTAATTCACACAGATGCGTGTTTACATGATCAAGCAAGTATTCAACTGAGGCAATAAGTAGGGGGCTGTGAATCCACAAGAAGGTCCACCGCGGGAAATAGAACCAATCTACATGTGCAATCTGACACGGATAGGCAGTGAGATGACTGCGTATGAGCCAAATATGTTTCTCAAGTTTTCAAGCAGCACATCCGTAAAGCACACCACTCAGCTGTGAGTGTCTCAGGGCGCTGGGGGGGGAGGGGGATGCTGCTACTGCATGAAAAGCCACATCTTGCAGAGTCACCTGAATGTTCGCATGTCCTGGTTGTGCTGTAGGAGGATGGGGAGAGTGCTCCAGGTCAGGTTGGTGAGGAGGGAGAATTTCCAGCCCTGGAGGTCGCTCACTGGATGTGGGTAAGTGTTACGAGGGCAAGGTTGGTGTAGCAGAGCTGGCATGTTTGTGGGGTAGAAGCTGAGTGGTTGTTTGAGCCATGCTGGGCCTGTGTTGTGGAGTGCCTTGTGTGTGTGTGTGAAGAGCTTGATTGTGATCCTCTTGTTGACGGAGAGCCAGTGCTGACCTCACAGGTGGGGTGTGATGTGGCTGCTGCGAGGAATGTTGTTGATCATGCGTGCAGAGGCCTTTCAAATGTGTAGAAGTTGGCTCAGGAGTTTTGTTGAGGGGACTGCAGAGAGGGCCTTATCTTTTGCAAACCTGCTGCTGCTGCGGGACCTGGGAGACCTTTCTCCTTGTTAGGGTGGGGATCCACCTGTACATCCTGCAGAGCATGTGGAGGTTGATGAAGCTGGAGGAGCAGAAGGCCTTTTACATGCATTGTCACGGAAATAGTAGATTTTATGAAGAAGCACAGGTAATGTGCGTGGATGGGTGCTGTTGGAGCTGTTACCAGTGCAGTGGTTCACCAGGAGTCGTCACTAGCTGAGGATGTGAAGCGCAGGAGGAGGACTTCCATCTTGTCAAAGTTCTGCTCCAGTTGCATGTACTACATCCACTCAGTGACGCCTCCCATTCCTACATGGAGGTTTGCTGTGGCGGTGATGGGGTCCTTGATGAGGGAGAGGATCAGCTGGCTGTTGTTTTTGTAGGAGATGATGTAGAGGTCATGTTGTCAGGCAACGTGGGCAAGCAGAGACATGTACATGTTGAACAATGTTGTGCTGAGGGATGAGCCATGTGTACGCCACACATGATTGTGGTGGATCCAGAGCTGAAAGGGGGAGGCGGAAAAACTGGGTCATGCCGGAGTGGAAGGAGGTGTTCCACTCCAGAGTTCTGTTTTGCAACTCTGCGTTGTGAAGGCGTGTGCGTTGTGTCCAGTGGCAGACAGTGTCGAAGCCAGATGACAGGTCCAGGAGGATCAGGGATGCAGTTCTATGTTGACCTGCAGGGCCCTGATGTCATTGATAGTGGCGATGATGGCGCTTTTGTTGCTGTAGTTGCCTAGGTGTTCTTCAAATGAGGCCCTCTTGAGCATCAGATGAGGTGATGGTGTCTGCCAGTGTCGTTCTTGGGTGCTGCATAGCTGTTCATCATCTGTACACAGTGACATTCCTCCTCTGGCAATTGGCATGTTTGCTTGGAGTCCTGGAGTTCCTCAATGAACATGATAGCTCATTTGCTGGTGTGTCTGTGTGAGGCTTTTGTGTTTGTGGACAGTTGGTTCGTACAGTCATTGAGCCATTGTCTGAGGTCGTAGGCGGTGGGGTTCGGCATGGTAGCTGTTTGGGCTACGGGAGAGGGTGGTGGCTAGCTGGTCTACGGTGACTGTGCCCCAGCAGTGGTGGGGGATCTCTTCTTAGTGGTGGTGTGTGGTGGGGTGCCGGGTGGTGAAGTGGATGCATACATGGGCAGTCCAGTGGAGTTGGGTGGTGTGTTTGAAGGAGACGTGTGACAAAGCGGATAAGATGTGCTCAAGCCTTTTGCAGACAGAGTGGGTGGGTGTTCTGAGTAGTATCCGGAGTCAGAGTCATGCAAGGCTGTCAATCTGGGTGGGGGAGGTGGTGGTGGTGTCCTTCTCGAGGTGGAACTCCAGGTCCCAGATCAGGATGTAGTCTTTGGAGGCAAGGGCATGTGTAGTAATGAAGTGGGCAATGTAGTAGCTGAACTGTAATCGGGGTCTGAAGGGTCTGTACACGATTGTCAATCTGAGGGGTGGGGTGTGATTGGTGTGGATCAGGAAGTGCAGGTCTTCTGTGTTGCTGAGGATGTTGTTGCTGTTCTTTGAGACTCTGAGAGTGCTCCTGTGGAGGATGGCATTTCGTACTCCTACTCCGTTGGTGTGATCCCTGCGGATGCACTTGTAAGATGTCGATGACGAGTTGTATGCTGTGGAGGGGTTCAGGCAGGTCTCTGGCAGGAAGGCATTGTCTGGGGATGTTTTAAAAAGTTGGTTCCAGAGTACAAGGGCGTGTTTGTGGTAGAGTGTGTGTTGAGAAGAATGGATCTGAGGAAGGTGGGTTCACATCACGGTTGGTGGATCAGTGGATCAGAAGCAGAATGAGCTGCAGATCAAATGTGAGGAGGGTCCTTGTGTGTGTTCTGGGGAAGCTCGGAAGCAGGTGTGTGATTTTCCCTGTTGAGTGCTTGGAGGCTGCTGGCATCGTAGTGGCATAGTATTATGTAGAATCTGTGTGTAGCAGGCATGCTTGCGCTGTGCGCAGTCCAGGTGGAGATGGGCACATACGGGCCTGCATCATGAGCGCCTTTGATGTCCCTGCAATGTGGATACACAGTGTCTGCCATTGGAAGGGGACGTTTGAGGGAGGACCATCTGTTAAGGGGTTGCGGGTCAAATTACCTTGCGTGGAAGCGTGGACACAAGGGATGCAGCAAGGGGAAGTGATGGTGGAGATGAGCGGAAGAAAGAAATAAATAATACATGGCTAAATATAGAACCTAAGGTATACTACCATTTCAAAGTGACTCGGGCACTGTGCTCAAAATGAATATACATCTTTAAAAAGGTGCCAAAGAAAACTAAGAAGCCAGAGAGTGGAGAAGGTGCACAGGGGTTAAAACAACAGTACACGGGCTAAGATGCTGTGCCCTCATTTATCAGATATAGGAATCTAGCTATGTACCAACTCTGACCCATGCCCATTGTTGATAAATGCATGGGTGACAACATGTACAAGTCAGTCGCTTTACACAAGTAGTGTCCCCCAGAAGGTTTGGAAAACATATTTGACTGCCATATCTCCTTACACTGGACGTGGTGGACATAGCTACTTGTGACATTGCACATTGCATATCACATCCCTAGATGTTGCACAGCAGATTCACATTGATGAAGTGAGCTAAGGTCACATGTGTAACATAGATATGTGGTACTACAAAGTCTGCAACACTACATTTGACTCCACAATAGGGACAGTAGCACATTTGCTAACTGGCACACTGTCCATACCTGTGCACAAACAATGCCAAATAAATAGAGAGCTTTTTCATGCTGTGCACAATGTCTGCATATTGGCCAATGTGACCATGGATGTCTGTAGTACTGCATTTAACATCTAGTGTGTATCTGTTGCAACATGTCAAGTGTGTCATCACTATGAGCCAATGGCAAAAAAAACAGCCTGAATGAGTGGCTAGGACACTGTTGGTACAGGGAGCAATGCAACATGTCACCACCTTGGTGATGCAGAACAGTGTGCCTGCAAGAAAACATAAATCACTGACTAAGGCATCACTTAACTGATTAAGGGTGTCACAAAAGGAAGATTGTACAAGTTGTGTCAGTCTACAGCACTAATCAAAAATGGCATCTTTGAATGACCCCAATTCCATAGTCATAAGTCTGTACCACATTACTCATGTGATTCACAAACACTGTTGTGACCTGTGACGTTAACAATAGACACACATTTGACCTACATCAAGCATTTAGACGCAAGAGGTCATCCATGCACAGGAACATGGAAGGCTGACCAAGCTGATGCACTGGCACCACGTATCAAGTGTGCCAAGGTATGTGCAATGGAGATGGACTCTGAGCCTGGAGCATCAGATGCGCAGTTTTCCCAGGCCATATGTGGTATCTGGGGAATACATACATCTTCATGATTGATAACTGTAGCAACTCTGACAGACTCACAATGCTATGTGCCTACATTGATTTTCAAATGTGCAACAATGTGCAGTTTAACTCTGTGCATCACACTTTAGATGTTGTGTGTCACTAATTAGATGCCACTAAACTAGGCCGTGAGCAATCCATGCTAATCTGTCAGACATGCAAGTGAACTGTGCTCACATCTAAAGTTTCTGGACACTATACATGCTGCTGAGTAACAGGTCTCATCCATAGTCACACATACAGGAATTATCCCACAGATGGCATGAGTAGCATACAATGTAGCAAGCTCCGCACTCTGCATCCTCCCTGACATCAGTGCAAGCAGTAATCCAATTCAACAGTATTTATTATATAAAATGAAACTTATAACAACCTACACTAACACTAATCCCTACCACTATCACTAAATCTAAAATACCTAAACATATATTAAATTCAACTACACATGTTACACTAACTATTCACGAATACACCGATTACAAAAAGGCATTAACCGGGGGGCGTGGCCAAGATGGCGACGGAGTAAGACGTGCCTGCGAGCTCCTCCGGCACCCCGAGCCTTTCTTAGCTTTGTTTAGCGGCACTGGGGCGATTTCAGCCTCGGCTTTGACTCTCCTGGGTTCGCTGAGGTGTCCTGCATTGGTTTGCTCCTTCTCCCGTCGAGCTACGACAAGGGACGGTGGACTTAGCCGAAGTGTTACTTTGGTGACGCACAAGCACTGGAGCGGCCTACGGGGCTTTGTCTGGGCGACATCGACTCTTCACAAGAGGGGACTCGGGGCTTTTGCAAGTTACCGAGTGAAGCGCTTGCTTTGCGAGTCCCCCCACTGCGATGGTGGCGAGCCTGCCTTTGATCCTGGCGTCCTAGCTGGCTGTTGCCGCCGAGCGGAGGTGCTGAGGAGGCGCCGGCCTGTCTGGAGCTTTGCTGGACAGCGCAGAAGATGAACGGACGGAGAGGTGGTGCCATCTTGCCTCTCACCATCTGAGCTGAGGTGTCGCATCATGTCGATGAGGAATCGCCTGAATAAACCGGGGAAGGATGGTCCCGGTAAGGGGGCATCTGGATCGCCCCCCGGCCCTAGCAAGTCGCCGACCAAAGACGACACTGATGGCCCGGTCACGAAGGCCTTCCTGATTGAGCTTTTTTCCTCCATCAAGGAGGATATTACGGAGCTGAAAGCACAACTAGCCTCCGACCTCCGTGAGGCCCGGCGTGATGTAGACGGCATCGGAGAGCGTGTAGCGACCTTAGAGGACCACGACTTGGGCCTCAGTGGGGATGTCCATCAACTACAGCAAGATTTGCTCTAGCTCCGCGAGCAAAATCCGGACCTCCAGACCCACTGCGAGGACTTGGAAAACCGGTCCCGTCGCAATAATATCAGAATACGAGCGGTGCCGTCGGATGGAGACGGTGGAAACCTGCGGGACTATGTGGAGGCTCTCTTTTTGCACATATTGGCGGAGGACGATCGCAATGAAGTCAAGGTGGACAGAGTACATCGGGTGGGCCCGCCACGCGGCGCGCGCTCGCCGCCTCCCGACATCTTGGTTTGTGTCCACGACTTTCTGCTGAAGGAGACGATCTTGCGGAAGGCGAGGGATAACAACAACTTGCTTTTTCGTGGGCACAGCCCTCAACTTTTTCAAGACCTGGCAGCTTCCACCTTGCAAAAGCGACGGGACTTCTGCCCGATCACGGCCTTCCTGAGGGAGCACGAGTTGTCCTACTCCTGGGGTCACCCCTTTCGGCTTATCTTCCGGTGGCAAAATAGGCTGGTGCAAGTGCGAACGTTAGCAGCCGCCAGGGAGCTGCTCGGAATGGAGGAAACATCTGCGTCGGCGGACGCCAGCGCCTCTCCAAGAAGACGTCGCCGTTCCCGATCCCCAGCATGGCAAAGAGTGGGCCGACATGGCGTAGCAAAGGGGCCATCTCCATCGGCAAGCCAGAGTGAAAGGGGAGAAGCTTTGGCCTCGGTGGCCCAGGTGACTGAGTCGAGCCGAGTGGACAGCTCCTCGGCGGCCTAGGCCCCCTCAACGGCGGCCCGTGGGAGCCGGGGGGCTCTACCATCTCAGGTACTCTGTGGGACAGTTCTCCGCTGGAGGGTTACCCCGACCCTGGATTCGGGGGGGCATTACCAGGGTCTTCTACCCCCGACCCTTACGGTCATGTCCGACTTTCATTGTTCTCTTTCTACTTTCTGCTTTCCCTCTTTTATGTTTTGTTTCTGAGGCTCCTGTGGGTTTAGGTAGACTTGTCGGGGATGGATCCCGGTGGGGGTGGCTGGGGACCTGGTATGGCTGTGGTATGTCTGGTTTGTATCTGGCGGTGAGCTGCATTGATTGGAGGGATGGGGGGGTGTTGGACTCGATGTCGCCTGTTACGATAGGCTCCTGGAAGTTAAAGGCCTCAATTCTCCTCAAAAGCACCAGAAAGTGTGGAAGTATATTCTTGATCATCAGCTAGATGTGGTGGGCCTACAGGAGACTCATTTGGCCAGTAAAGATGAATCTAGACTTAAGCACAGGCAGTATACCCTGATTTGTAAATCCTCAGCCACTACTAAGCACCGAGGGGTTGCGCTTTTGTTCCGCTCTTCCCTTCAATTTCAGCCTGTGGGGTTGCGGGGGGACAAGGAGGGGCGGTGGTTGATGGTGAAGGGTGTGCTCATGGGTAGGCTTTGCACGTGGGTGGTTGTTTATGCTCCAAATACGGGCCAACATGGGTTCCTTGAGGCTCTTCTGAGAGTGATTGGGGACTTCGGGGAGGGAGCGTTGACTGTGATGGGGGATATCAATTTAGTTTGGGATAAATGCCTTGACTGTTCACATCAACAGAGGACGGAGACGGGTCTCTTTTCCCCGGAGCTGCGCGATACTTTGTTGAGTCTGGGCCTTATTGATAGCTGGTGCTCCCTCCACCCCCGCACTAGGGATTACACGTTCTATTCACATGTTCACCACACATATTCCCGTCTTGACCATATTCTTGTGCATCAATCTCTTCAGGGCGCCCTGCGCGATAGCAAAATCTTTCCACTTTCGGTTTCTGATCATAGCCTTTTGGCGACGTGCTTGGTCTGGGCCCCAGAGTCGTCCCCTCACCGCAAATGGTACTTCCCGGCATCCCTTACGCGGGATGAGGAATCCTGCAAGAAGCTTAGGGCGGCCATTGGTGAGTTCTTTGAGCTTAATAAGTTTGGTGACACCTCAGTCTTCACCCAATGGGACGCCTTCAAGGCGACGACACGGTGCACGTGCATTGCATTGAACTTCGCCCTGAACAAGCTTCGGCGAGAGGAGAGGGAGGCGCTGGAGGCGGAGCTGGCGACGTTAGAAACTGCGCATAAGCAGAATCCTTCTAGAAAGACCCTTCGCCCTCTTGCTGCGGTGCGAGGGAAGCTCAGGGCGCACTATAATAATCGAGCTGAATATACCCTCCAGTGCCTACGGCACCTCTCCTATGCTCAGGGCAACAAAGTGGGGAAGCACCTAGCACGGCAGCTCCGTGATAAACGTGAGAGGGAATATGTGGGTGGCATTCGGACCCCCTCCGGGGTAGTGGAACACAGGAATGCGGTTAAGGCAGAGCTCTTCGGCGACTTCTATGCCGCACTATACTCGGCGGACCGCCTAGTGCCGGCCGCTCAGCGAGCATACCTGGAGGCCCTGTCGCTTCCGCAGGTCTCCAAGGAATGGAACGAGCTCTTGGAGGCCCCCTTTACTAGGGAGGAGGTGCTGTCAGCCATTCGGTCCCTCAAACCGCAAAAGGCCCCAGGCCCGGACGGCTATACGGCTTCCTTCTATCAGACGTTCGCATCCGAGTTGGGTGACCACTTGGTGACTCTTTTCAACAACATGAGGGAGGCGGGCCATACTTCGGGCACTATGGCGGAGGCTATGATTTCGATCATTCCCAAGGCGGGGAAAGACCCCTCTAAATGTGATTCGTACCGACCCATAGCCCTCTTGAATGTTGATGCCAAACTGTATTCTTCTATCCTAGCCACCCGGCTCAAGGACCTTATGCCTGCCCTCATCCATCCGGATCAATCGGGCTTTATAAAGGTCGCCAGACCCATGATAACACTAGACGGCTGATCCATATGATCGAGAAAGCTGAGCGCTTTAAGATTCCAGCTGTTCTGCTAGGCCTTGACGCTGAAAAGGCGTTTGATCGGGTGGACTGGGACTTTCTCTTTGGTACTCTACATGCTTTTGGCTTTTCTCCCAAATTTATAGATATGCTTCGGGCCAATTATCATGGCCCGCGCTCGAGAGTTATGGTGAATGGTCATGTCTCACCCTTTTTTGCTCATTCCCGCGGCACAAGGCAGGGCTGCCCCCTATCTCCCTTACTTTTTGCGCTCAGCATTGAGCCTCTTGCCATTAGGGTACGAGAGGATCCAGATATTGTGGGCCTCCCCTTTTTGGGGGAACAGCACAAAATATCTTTGTTTGCTGATGATGTCCTTTTGTCGCTAGCTGATCCCGGGACTTCCCTTCCGCGGGTGCAGGACGTGCTACCCCAGTTCGAAGCAGTGGCAGATTTTCGGGTGAATCCCGGCAAATCATACATTCTCAATCTCACGCTTCCACCCTCTGAGGTACAGTGCTTTCGACCGCTTACGCCCCTGTCCTGGTCTAGCTCCTCCATACAATATCTCGGGGTCCGGCTGACCTCCTCCATCGCCACCTTGTATGCAGCTAACTTCCCTCCTCTGCTGACTCAGATACAGGCTGAGCTGAATCGCTGGAAGCCTATGTTTATCTCTTGGCTGGGACGCGTGCATGCTGTCAAGATGACGCTGCTCCCCAAGCTTCTTTACCTGTTCCAAGCCCTCCCCATTACCTTGGACGGGTTTTTTTTTCAACGTCTAAAGACTATGGTTCTGCGTTACATCTGGCAAGGGGGCCTTGCTGACTCTCCTTTCTTACGCTTTGTCGCCCATTGAGGAAGGGCGGGGCTGGCCTTCCAGACATGCTTCTTTACTACAAAGCGGCACAACTCCGGGTGCTGGCTGAATGAACCCAAATGGAGTCAGAGAAGCACTGGCTGCATATGGATAGGAGTGTGGCGGGTCGTTCTATATGGGACCTGGTTTGGAAGGCGAAGGGGGATAGGCCTTCCAACGCATACATTAGCACCCCTACGAGCACCACTCTGAAGGTCTGGGATTCGGTCTCTAGTGGTGAAAGATGGACCTCCTTTCCTTCCCCCTTCACACCTATTCACTTTAATCCAGCGTTTCCGCCGGCTCTTGTTGAAGGGCCCTTTGATGGGTGGAAGGCGGGGGGCTGCCACGCACTTACACATTTGTTCCATGGCTATGAGCCGCTCACCTTCCAAAATTGCATGCGTGACTACGGAGTACCACCTATTGAGCGCTACCGGCACGCCCAGCTGCTGCATTGGGCATTGTCTCCTGAGGTACGGGACGCCGCGACGAGGCTTCCCACGGATTTCTAATCTTACATCACACGCACATCATCTATGAAGGGGGTGATTTCCTTCCTCTATGATTTACTGTTAACCACGGCTATCTCACCTCGCCCTAGATACATGGGTTTGTGGGAGGAGCACCTGGGGCGGGATATCTCCGACGAAGAGTGGTCACATCTTTGGCGAGAACTGCACAAATTTAATCATTCTGTCGATCTGCGAGAAGCACATATGAAGACCATGCTAGATTGGTATCTGTATCCGACCCGACTGAAAAAGATTTTTCCTTCCGCGTCTGACAGATGTTGGTGAGGCTGTGGTCTCCTGGGGGACTTTCGCCATATCTGGTGGGACTGCCCCATCATACGCCCCTATTGGGAGGAGATTCTGTCTCATATTAGGGAGATCCTGGGCTACCCGTTTCCAGATTCCATTGGCTTCGTGCTCTTGGGCCTTCGGGACCCGCTTCTGGAGCACCAAACCAGGGCTGACAAGCACATCCTTTGGCTCTGTTTGGGAGCGGCCAAATTGACTCTGGCTGCTGCATGGAAAAAGAGGGAGGCCCCGGTTCTTTCCCTTTGGTTCGCTAGGTTATGGAGGTTGCTGAGTGTGGAGCGTATGGCGGACATTTTCAGAAATAACTTTAAGAACTTTACTTTCAGATGGGGCCCACTGGTCCGCTTTCTCTCTCGAGGGTTGCCGTCAGCGGTTTGCCCGCCCACCATACGCGCCCTACATCTGTTTCAGGTGTGAACTGTGCTTGTGCGAATGGTTGTTGTCAGGCTGCCACCAGTGGGGGGGAAGGATGCACCGGGGAGGTTGGAGCCTCTGGGGGGGGGGTTTGGTTTGTTTTTCTTTTCTGGAGGGGGATGTAGCCGATTTGATTTTTTATGATCTTCTTTGCCGCGTTGTCTTTCTTCTGGCCGAACCGCTTGGAGGCGTACATGGACTTGGTCGACTAAGCCTCTGACTTGGATAGCCTTGCCCGATGTCAGTGCGGGCTTTCCCCTCTGGGTTTCTCGGGGGGCTTGACATTGTCCCGGGCAGATTTTTGAACTCTTTTTCCTGCCCTGAGTGATGACGCTGTTCGGCCCTTCATTACTGTAACTGCTGCTCGGCCTTTTGCATTGGCCCCTGCGTGGGCACTTCTTTGATTTGCAATTCATGTGCTTTCATCCCTTCTCTCTTCTGTTTTTTCTATCTTTTTATTCTCTCAATAAAAATATCTTTAACAAAAAAGGCATTAACCCCCCACCCAAAGATAAAGGAAGCTTAGCCCCAACACTATATTAACCTATCCTATAAATATATCACAATAAAAAACTACCTATACCTATTCTAAAACTACTCTAAATATCTAAATACAAACAACACTAACTACTCATCTAAAAAAATTATAACATTGTGGGAAGGGAGTAGAGGGGAGTGGGGGATGACATGGGGAGGATTTATGGAAGTCCCAGGTGTTGCCGGATCTCATGTATCTGCCGGTTTAGGTATAGCAGTTCGCCATGACCGTCCTCCAACAACTTGTTGTTACGGTTCACCGACTCCAACATCCCCATAATTGCCTCCGTCATCTGAGGCAGAGTTGTGGGGGGGACTGGCACTTGGCTGGGTGTGGGGGGAACTGGCACCTGGGTGGGTGTGGGGGGAACTGGCACCTGGGCGGGTGTGGGGAGAACTGGCACCTGGGTGGGTGTGGGGGGAACTGGCCTCTGGGCGTCTGTGGTCTGTGGTTGCACATCAGATTGTTGTCCCACACTGGCACCAGCGGTGGAGGTGATGGGCTGCGAGGTGACCTCTGTAATATTTGGCAATGCCTTCCATCTTCCAGCCTTCTTCTCCGCCCGGTGTTTCCTCGCCATGTCACGGTCCCCCTTGTTTACACGCCAGACATGGTGGTACCGTTCCTTTGAGACCTGTAAGGCATGGACCTTTGCAGGAGTCATGTTGTCTGTAAAATATGGTAAATGTCAATTTCAAGCCAATCACACTATGTCATGGTCCAACATGAAATTAATGTTTCAACTCCAATACAACATGGAAGGCAACACACAAGCCTAACTCTGTGATGTCAAAAAGTGACCTGTCCAAAGAAATATCAAGGCATGATTTGTTCACTACAGGCTATGGATAGTGACATTGACAGTGCATGGCAGGGGACATGTACAGACAGATCTAAATGCTAATGACACAGTCAGAACATGGCACCATTGTGCACCCTGAATGTGTGCAACATGTACAATTTACTCAAGTAGGGAGGCATTAGCCCTCCGTGGCCAGCACCACCCTCATTCGATCCTGTGACACACTGCTGTTACTACTGTACAATGCACATGTGCAGCCATGTGTGTCTTCCAGCAACTGGGTACAGTTCATTGAGTCAGTGCCAAGACTGGCACTCTTGCACATGAGTGCTAGTGTGGCTGTGTGCAGGTGTGAATGTCACCCTATTGTAAGCTCAGCCTACATGCACAGGAACAAGACTGAGACACCCCTACTAACAATTAGAATTTTGCTGCTTCACGCATCACACATGAAACATGTTTGTTGTATGAACGCTGACTTTATCACGAAGTGCAGTTACTCACTCAACAATCACTGTCCAATGTCTGCCTATTTGACACTGCGAGGGGCAGACATCATTTAACCAATTAGGCCACTCATGTGTGTCTTGTAACCACTAATCTCACCGTGTAGTAGATGAGAACACACATGCATTCACAACGCAAACAGTTAAAATGGATTACACATAGCAATGGAGGTTATGAGGTTATGGTATTGCCAATGCCAAATGCCTACTCACAGAGTGTTGGAGAGCCCCGCATTGCAAAATCAATGTGAAATCAGATGATGCAGAGGGAAAGCATGCTTACTAAATGCATGTTGTGTGATGTCACCAATTTTGACATAGAAGTTTCTACACATGATCCAGAGTCAAGCATTTTATGTCACCACAGACACAGCCTGGCCACACCACTGCACTGCACAAATATGCAATTGCAATTGATAAACACATCTATTTAATGTGTGTATAAAATTCCATTTCAAATTTTCCCTATGAGCTACACACTGCCACTTCTGTGAAACTGCAATGCAGCATAAATAAGATTTCACTGTGCCAACATGTCTGCGCTTACATGGCGTGAACAGCACTGCCTCCTGGTGTATAACACAACACCCACTGCACGCACATTGGACGATATACACAGCATGGAAGTGTGCCTTATTGACTATGCAGTGCTACTCAACATGTGCTAAAATCAAGGAGCTTATTGCCTGCAGCACTTTTTGAACAATGACTAGTTTGCTTGATTCGGTGCTAGATATCATGTACAGGAATTGAAAGCTGTATCACTGTCTGTTGATGGGCAAAGTCACAATTGTGAATGATATGTCTTGCCCCACATTCAACTACCAATTCTCAGACAAATCTG
This sequence comes from Lissotriton vulgaris, assembly GCF_964263255.1. Taxonomy (NCBI): domain Eukaryota; kingdom Metazoa; phylum Chordata; class Amphibia; order Caudata; family Salamandridae; genus Lissotriton; species Lissotriton vulgaris. Next base: position 1,254,192,136 of record NC_141685.1, on the reverse strand, counting down.
ATTCACAAAATACATCTTCACATTATGGCAGAGTGACATGCAATACACACCCATAATGCCAAACAACAACATGTAGCATTTGGTACTGACATTAATGACACCACAACGTGGCAAATATTTTATGTCAATACTCATCAGTGGCGTGTGGGTCCCGGAATCTATCGATGTCACCCTGTGTGATGGGTTGACGACCATCTGTGAGTGAACAAATGTAAATATGTGTTATTACCAGGCATCAACAAACATGACATAAACATGAGTAAATACAGTACAGTCACAGAAAAAGCAACATCATTGTGGAGGTGAATGACATGTTGTCCACATGACCGTATTGACTTTGACTGCCATGCACACACGACCTGCGAATGCATTGGTGGGCCACACAAAACATCAGTGCTGTAAGACATGCACATATGAGTTATGTCACGCAATCTCAAGGCACCATGTTTACACAGGCATTATGTCTAAATGGTTCTGCGTATGATTGCATCTCTGCAGTTTGTACGAGACAGTTACCCAGTGCTTTGGGATGTATGACACTCTGGAGCAGTCAAATTTCCTTTCTTTCTTTTGAGCTGACAAGGACATTACCGCACATAAACCATGTACAGGGGCAGTGTATGTACAGTTCTGCTTCTCATGTAGCTCTGCGTTTGTCATACTGTGTCCTGCACATAGGTCACACACAAAATGGCTCTGCTTGTACATGTACAGTTACCCTTACTGGACACACACATACGGCATCCTGCATACAGTCTTTGCCCAACTGTTAAAACTTTAACCCTACAGTGCCAAGTGTTGATCCTGCACAGCGGGTCACACATAATAGCCCCCTATGCTTGTCAAAATGATGCAGCATTGTGTATCAGATGTGAGCACATCATGCATAGACACATTGCACCTCCCACCTCACTTTACAAATTTATAACAATTGCACCACTACTCAATGACGTCAGCTGTGGGGACAAAGGAGCAGGATCACTGACTATTTCTCTGTGAAACTGCTCTACCCGCTTACAGATCCAACATTGCATGTGGGCTCACACAAGCCTGTGCACTACCTAGTGTGAGTGTCTGATGGCCTCCTCCATCCACTGGTTCACCTGTGCCTCATCCATGTTGTTCTAATCGACCTCTGTCCCCTGCTTACCGCTCCATATTGCAATCATTGAAATCTTTTAACATCCAATCTTTTCACCCTCATCCATTTACTGATGCTCTTTCTTCTCTGGCCGTCTGCTACTCACTCTGTATGACCATTCAGCTTTCTTTTCTACCATCCAGGCATGTGTCTTGGCCACCGATGCTGCCCTCGCGTGCCTCTTGCCATCTCCATCACCAACATCTTCTCCCTGCATGCCATTGCAACCATCAACTACATCCCATTTGTGAACCACAACTTCCACGTTGGTAAAGCACAAATTTATTCCAGCACAACATACATAACATTGAACTCTGCCAGATTGTGACTGAGCACAGGCGCTCATCGGGACCCACATTTGCGCCACCCTTCACAACAGGGGAGTCAATGAACTTCTGCCTCATCCCCAAAATGGAACTGAATGACTGTTGATGTATCCACTCCACCTTCAAGCAGGTCACCATCCACAGGAAGATGCTCCTAATCCCACAAACAGACAGCACCTGAATCGGTGCTCAACATCCACACTCATCACTCAGGAACTCCATCACAAACATTGAGGAGGAATAGACAAACACCATTGCATCACAAGACATGCACAGATGCATCTCCAACAGCAACACAACCACCAACCACAAACTAGCAATCAACAACTGGACACACATCACCAATGCTGACACACTGTAGTGAATGAAGTCAAATCACTCCGGGTGCCGCACGGAGTCTTGCCGCCCCAACATTTTCTACTTGTATGCAAGATACATTTCAGCCAAACTCGGCCACAACATCAAACGTTCTCAGGCACATGCATTGTTCACCAACTACATGGAACACGATTAGTTCAAGTCACTCCTGATTGGACACAAGGCCAACCCCACAAATATCAAACACTACATGGCCAACTCCCTGCTAGCTATACCAGCCAAACTCATTGAGAAATCCATTGACAGCCTACTTGCAACTTTCAACAGACAGTACAACATCATCGACTCATCCCAATACTGCATCAAGTCATACCACAGTCTATGACCCCCCATCATCAACGCAAGGGATGACAACTGCACCCAAATGGACAAAGGTAACCGTGCTGCCCTCATCATACTTTACCTCTCTGTGGCGTTCAACATTGTCTCTCAACACACACCAATGTGCAAAATCCATTACGCATGGATCCAAGAGAAGGCCCTCACCTGGATCTGCTCCTTATCTACATACAAACACTGTGGCACAGAGTCTCCCCTTTCCTCTCAGACCCTACTACAGCAACCTGTGGAGTCTACTAGGGGAGCACCCTCCGCCCGATGCTTGGCAACGTCTACATGGCTCCACCTGCAACTATCTTCTGAAGCTATGGAATCTACATTGTACCACACAACAACGAGCAACAACTCAGCCTCTTCACATCCAAATGACACATCTCCGCCATACACAACTTTTGCTAAGGCATGGAAGGCCTTGCCATATGGATGACAGACTGCAGCCTACAACTGAACAACAACAAATCGTCTGTTCCGGTCATGCTTCAAGGCAGAAATGCATGGTTTTTCACATGGGCATATCATGCACTTGTAAACACCCCCCTACCCCCGGACAATGCACACAACCCGTGATTCTTGATGAACTGTAATATGTAAATGAACCCCAAGATCTACCCCCATCTCCTGCTCCTGCTTCCATACCCTCTGCCCCCTATGTTAGGCCATCACATGATTACCACTCAAACACACATGGACAGTCACTCATGGCCTGGTAAGCAGCTCATCCAAATGCAGTCCCAGTCTGACAGCTGGAAAGAAGACAAACCACATCTGCAAGCTACAGGGCATCCCACATGCCACCGCAGTACTGATCCTCACACTGCCAGGACACTGACACATCTCCCCCCACCTGCGCACAGTCCACTGTCTCTACATTGGAGCTGGAGTCCTCCTCCAAGATGTTCATCCCCGCTCACACAACCCTCCTCAACACTGGGCCAGCTTACCTCAGCATACAACTTATTTTACACACATGAAAAGACCCTATGATCAGGCCATCCATCCTACAATGTGTTAATAGGCATAGGAGAGACAAGATTGTGAGTCTGCTCCTTTTCCTACCTTGCAGACATAGCCCGTGATGAGATTCGTCCCCACCTCTAACAGACAAAACTGCTCACCATCAAGGATGATAAAAGCTGGACACATCTCTTCGACTGACTACACCCTTGAAGGACTTATACGTGCAAAGACCCCCCGCACCTTGCGACCCTTACTGTTGAATGGCCACTCACAATATCATTGTTAGTCTTTGGCAAGTGTCACACGGGAGAGCTCTGTACTATATGTGGTCTTCACAGCGCAAATATGTGTTCACACGTCAATTACAACGTGACTACTCATTACAACTGGCACTTGATGGTGCTATACAATAAGGGATATTTGGATTGACAACTCACACACCTACTCTACTGTTGCACACACTGTGTTTGGAACAGTTAGTCATTCCAAGCCTAAGTTACGTGAATCATGCGTAAGTGTTTTTGGCTAATAACATTGCCTGGACCATGTTGTCACAGTATCACAGTTTTGAGACAGCATGTAGATGTCATACCTACTTGTCACACGTCACTCACTTTTGTACCTAACATTTGTAATGGAATAAAATAGGCTTTGTACTTATCACCCTGTAGGCCAGGCATCACTCCAGTGAAGTCCAATAGTTCTGCCTCACGCACCAACACGTCCTGCCAGCGGTGCTTCCACTAGTGTACGTTCCAGTTGACGCCAAAGTACCGTGGCATCTGGACCCGTACACGCTCCCAGAGCAGCTTCCTCACAGACACCTTGTACTCGTGAAGGATACGTCCCCCAGCCTCCAACCTCAATGGAAGATAACATTTTACCAACCACAGGAAGCCCCCCAATGCCCCCTCGGTCATCCTCCCGGACCTTCCCACAGCCGGCATCCCACTGCACCCCATTACCCACTTAAAAATAAGAAATAATAACCCATTTATCAAACTCTAACTAACTAACCCCACACAAATACAACAAGACTGAGGACAGTAGACACCAAAATTATTTAAAACAATTAAAACAGACTAAACAGACACTTTTCACAGGACACAGCACACAGCACCACTCTCAAAATCTCAAACCAACACCACAATCCACCATACACCTCCTTCTCTGAGCACGTTCACTAGCAATTTGCTGAAAGGTGAAAGTGAATACCACACCCCTGTGACAGGAAGCAGAAATACATCACTTCCTGTGTGTTAGCGGCAAAAATGTAGCAATTGCGATGAAAATCTAGACGCAAATAGGCCGCAAAAGTCTTCAGTGTTAAACTGATATGTGAATGCGGCCCGTTTTTGGAAATGCAATAAAAATATGCATTCTGATAGGCCGCAAAGGTCTATACTCATACTGTGAGGTGAATGCCACCTGTTTTTCTGAATGCAATATAAATATGTACGTTAATAGGCCGCAAATGTTCAAATGCCATGGAATTATGCTTGCTAATAAGCCGTAAAGGGCCCAATGGTGATACTGTATGATACCGTGATGTATTTTCATGGTGGTGATGATGAAAACTTCGCCTGGACGTTAATTTTTCACTTTAAGACCATTTAAATTTTCCTTAATGTTTATATAAGTTTCATTTTGCATGTAGATTTTATACATTGCATATTACGTGATACAGGAGCATGCAGTTGTTGCAAGGCAACACCCATTAGGGAAGATCTAAACTCCAAGGACCATACATCATTGTGCTGATTTACACGCCCCTTGCGCCTCTTTTATGCCGCCATTGCGTCCCTTTTTGTGATGCAGCCGTGGCGCAAAAGATGCGCTATGCAGCGGAGTATCCACAACGTGATGCATCTGGGAGATATGTCAAGTTCCAAAGCCCAGTGCCAGAAGGAGGCGTTCCTGCGCAGGGAGTGGCGTTCCGGCGCTGGAAGGCCTCATACAAGTGGCTGAGTGAAATATACAAGATTTCACTCACTCACTTTTGCGCCAATGCTGCGTCAGAACCCTGCGCTTGCTTGTAGCAGGCGTAACGATTGATGCAGCATTGTAAAAATAGGGCCCCCCAAATCATTGCAGGGGCTGCGTCGCACTTGCAAACCCACCCCAGCAATGCGCCACATTTACGGCACAGATGCGTCACGCATTGGTTCCGTTTGTGGCCCATGGTGCGCCGCATTGTATATGCGGCATATCCATGCTGGCTGAGGCGTGGTGCACAATAACTGGGGTATCCCTGCTGATATGCAGGGATGCGCCAGTCATTGTAATTCTGCCCCTTAATGTCTAACACTGTGGGCCTAAGAAGACGTGTAGGACGCCATGACGTAATGCAAGCAACCATATCATAAGCACAGCGGCTACTTGGACGCAAAGAAACTCCCATACTGGCATCCTGGAGTCCCAATGGTCTATAGGCTGGCAGAAAGGCCCTATGACACCAGGACACGCATCAGTGTTTCATGACTCTGTCCCTATTAAAACACGTTGGTTGTGCGTTGATATGGCAGTCTTTAATTCATTAGCTATACATCATGAATCAAAACAGGAACAAAGAAGATACAACCATTAAGGGGGAGGGGAGGATAGGAAGAGGATAGTGGGGAAAGATAAGCATATGCTACGATGGGTCTAAAATGACGCCCTATTGCCAGTGTCAATTAATATCACTGTGTTTTTTGCAATTTTTACCCTGAGTGGGCTGGGTATGCTCAGACGTGAGTCCCAGGCTCTCCACATCACTGGAGCCAAGCTATCCAGGCTGAAGAAGGCTGATAGCCAGAAACCGGTCCTTGGATGCTTGATTCCGTTCTAGGAAAGACATGGCTTGGTAGTTCGGGCTGGACTGTTCCCATGAGGCACAGGGTCAAGGCTGATTTGCATATAGCCATTGTCTGACCTAGGGTGGTGTGGAGTGCAAAAAAACAATGGATTTAGGCCCAGATCTTTGTACTGGGGTGAATGTAAGACACTGTTCTGCATTCTGTCCATCAACTGTGTTTTTTGCAATTTTCACCCTGAGTGGGCTGGGTATGCTCAGACGTGAGTCCCAGGCTCTCCACATCACTGGAGTCAAGCTATCCAGGCTGAAGAAGGCTGATAGCCAGAAACCGGTCCTTGGATGCTTGATTCCGGTCTAGGAAAGACATGGCTTGGTAGTTCGAGCTGGACTGTTCCCATGAGGCACAGGGTCAAGGCTGATTTTCATATAGCCATTGTCTGACCTAGGGTGGTGTGGAGTGCAAAAAAAATGATGGATTTAGGCCCAGATCTTTGTACTGGGGTGAATGTAAGAAATTGTTCTGCGTTCTGTCCATCAACTGTGTTTTTTGCAATTTTCACCCCGAGTGGGCTGGGTATGCTCAGACTTGAGTCCCAGGCTCTCCACATCACTGGAGTCAAGCTATCCAGGCTAAAGAAGGCTGATAGCCAGAAACTAGTCCTTGGATGCTTTTCCGGTCTAGGAAAGACATGGCTTGGTAGTTCGGGCTGGACTGTTCCCATGAGGCACAGGGTCAAGGCTGATTTGCATATAGCCATTGTCTGACCTAGGGTGGTGTGGAGTGCAAAAAAAGATGGATTTAGGCCCAGATCTTTGTACTGGGGTGAGTGTGAGACATTGTTCTGCATTCTGTCCATCAACTGTGTTTTTTGCAATTTTCACCCCGAGTGGGCTGGGTATGCTCAGACGTGAGTCCCAGGCTCTCCACATCACTGGAGTCAAGCTATCCAGGCTGAAGAAGGCTGATAGCCAGAAACCGGTCCTTGGATGCTTGATTCCGTCTAGGAAAGACATGGCTTGGTAGTTCGGGGTGGACTGTTCCCATGAGGCACAGGGTCAAGGCTGATTTGCATATAGCCATTGTCTGACCTAGGGTGGTGTGGAGTGCAAAAAAACAATGGATTTAGGCCCGAGTCTTTGTACTGGGGCGAATGTAAGACACTGTTCTGCATTCTGTCCATAAACTGTGTTTTTTGCAATTAATATCACAGGGCATATCATCAAGCACAGCGCTAACATAATTGGTGCTTTAGCGGCAGACAACTGCAGCTGAAGTGGCGATGATGGGCTTGTTAATACGCCATGGAGACTTACCATAGAAGCCCATGTTCACACCAGTACATGGGCTTCAATGGGAATTCACTTCTGCGTATTGTCAATCCCATCATTGCCACTTTAGCTTTAGTTTACTGCCACGTAAGCAGCGATAATGTTAACACTATGCTTGGTAATGTGCCCCATCATTACTAATGAGTGTTGCTCTCGCTACACCAGGGACTATCTTTGGAAGCATGCGACGCTGAACATAGGACGGCAACAGAGATCTAAGCGTCGGAAGACAGGGTGTCTAGGTCATGAAGAGTGTATGGGGTGATCTGCAGTGTAGTCAGTCCATAGGATTCCAAGAACACTCTTGGTAAGTGGGGTTTACTGCATCATCAAGCAATTGTAAGGCTCGGAGTCACGGTGGTTGTACTCTAACCTTTTCCAGTCACCCCAAAGGGTACATAAAGGCTTTCCAATATTCCCAGAATTTATGATACCGTAGCTGAAGACGCACCGTGAGCAGCTCCATTGCTACTGTGTGCCATAAGCGGCTAACCACACGTTTATAGAAGGTGTTTCTACTTTCTTCAAAAAGAGGGCAACTGAATATTTGGCCAGCACCCAGCATACGAAGGCTAAGATGCCAATCATGACGAGTCATGGCTCTCAGGTTCCCCGGCTTGAGGCTCAGAATGATCATGAGCGTATCTTCAGGCAATGGATATCCATGTACCCGTTTAATGTGGCTGAGGACTTTCTTTCCAATGAGCAGTCAGGAGAGGGCACGTCCACAAATATGTATTCTATCTCCTAGCACATGAGTACAATGCCAACACAAGGGGGACGCATTGGGGAACATTTTATGAAGTCTAGTAGGGGTATAGTACCACTGAGTCATTACCTTCTATGCAGATTCCTGTTGGGGGATGCCATTGAAATATTTAGGAATGTCACACCTGAGACACGCCCACTGACAAGGGGTAATATCTACACCTGAAAGGGACAGCCGCCGAGGCTGATAGTGATGGCTGTCAAAACTCTGCCAATGCTGGAGCACTTGGTATATGCGAGAGATTAGTCGCTTTGTGGTGCCGGAATGACCTGCCAAACACTCAATCGGCTTGAAGGGTTGCGTGACCGTCTGAACAATGTTGGAGCTTGCTATATTTCAATCTGCCCTACTCTGCTAAACAGAATTCCTGCTTACATTGATTAAATGTTTTGAGGTCGTCTCCCATAAAAAGGTGTTGTATCATTCTACAGTCTCTATCCGTCTGATTGGCAAAATAGGTTGGTCAACACAGAGGGGGGTAAACTGCGGCTTGTGAGCAATGTGAGTGTGCGGAGATGGTAAAGAGGTGAGGCCTCTGCATACTGCCACTCTTTCACCATTTTTGGGTACTGTCTTGGAACTGCCATGTATGTGCTACGATGATGCACCTCCTTAGGCATCCACGCGTGAACCTAGAGTGGGCAACAGGTAACGACCCAAACCATGTGTAAGCACACCTTGTCGCTCCCCCACACACCCCATTCCAAACTGAAGCAAAGATGTGATGACCAATAGTATCCTGTCAGATTATGGCAGGCTATTCCGCCCCAGTCCCGATGGAGCATTACAATTTTGCTCAGAATGGGCAGTTACTTACTGCCCCATATGTGAGCTGTCAAGTCACGTTGTTACACCCTGATTTTCTTTGCTTTGTGATGGGCGTTGGCAAAGTCTGAATGGGATATATAATCTTTGGCAACCTGGACATTTTCTTTGTGTTGAGGCGTCCTAACCAAGAAAGTGTCAGGGCTTTCCATGTGCGCAGGTCAGCGAGGACTTCTTTGTCCTATTCCTGCCAATAAGCATTGGACCAGGTGGCTAAGTCTGACATTAGGCTAAGACAATGATACCTTACAGATCTAGCCACCCATTGATAATGAACGTGAGTCTGAAGGGTCGCAACCTCCTCGTCCAAAACAGTGGGAATATGGGCCCATGATTTTATATGGCAGATTCTGAGCCCTGAGATTGGCTGTTAGATCTGGAGCAGCGAGTGTACCGCTGGAAGTGAGAACAAAGGATCAGATGAAGTGATAAGTAGGTAGTCAGCGAAGAGAGCATTCTTGTGTTTGACGCACCCAAGGGAAAACCCACATCTACTGTTTGCCCTTGTAGTGGAAGCCCATGCCGTGATGTTCCGCCAAGCCCCTAGTCTTCGTGGTATTTCCCTTGGGGACATCAAACACAAGATTGCTAAGACAAATGTAATACACAGTTGGACACTCTAAGCAAATTTAATATCAAGGCACAATGGTACAATGTAAAGACAGATTTGCACAATGAGGACTGCCTACTTGTCATATTTCATGGCAGTTGACAGCCTAAATTGCATGCAACATGTCTGATCACCTTTCCCATAGCCACTTTCGGAAATAATCATTTCTAAAATGATGTGATTTGTCAGTGAACCACTCACCTGTGGTTGTCTGTGGGCGATGAGTATGTGCGCTGATCAATCAGACAATGAGTATATGCATGATTTGCGCTACTCAAGCATGATGTTCACAAGTCACTGTGGGTGAGTGCGAGTGCGGCTCAGTTGCTGTCAAATGGCCAATACTTAGTTGTTCTGCATGTAAGCATGCATGGTGGTGGGGTGTTTAATGTTGACTGTCATCTCGGTCTTGGCTTTGCCTGCAACATAGGTGGAAGGTCTTCCTCCTGCTCTGGTAGTGCGGATGCAGTGAGTGTGCAAGGTCAAGGTTGGCAGAGCAGCAGTCCCTCTTTGGGATGTTGGGATGAGTGTCTTGCTGATGTCTTTGTGTCCAATTATGTAGAGAAATAGTTAGGCGTGTATAAGTGCTTTTGTTAGAAGGCGGCCTCAGGGGAGGGCAGGAAGTGTACCCGACCACCCTAGGACCCACCTCCCTAGGTACGAAGACGAGCACTGGAGGGAGAGACTCCTCAGGAAGAGAGTCTCGATTCTAGGATCGTACACACTACACAAGCACCACACGACAAAGAGACACCACACCGTAGCTTCTTAAGAACCTTTCTTTATCTTGTAGTTCAAGGGGATCTTTATGATCAGGAAAGCTAGTAATTACAAGCGTAGCAGAGCTTCAAGAGTCTTGGTCAGGGTAGCGGTAACAGGACAGTCTTTAGGATCAGAGTCAATGTTGTTGTGTATCCGGCGCACAGCTCTCAATCCTCGAGCCGAGGGATACGGGGCGATCTTTCAGGGTCCAGCCGGACCAGGAGAGTCAGAGAGCCGCGAGTCACTCAGCAGGGCTCAAGCAAGATGTCGGAGGTCTTACGATCTTTTGGGGGAGCCGCGAGTCACTCAGCAGGGCTCAGGTGGTTCAAGGTTGCAGGGGAGCAGCGAGTCACTCAGCAGGGCTCAAGTACGATGTCGGAGTTCTTACGATCTTCCGGGGGAGCCGCGAGTCACTCAGCAGGGCTCAGGTGGTTCAAAGTTGCAAGAGAGGCGCGAGTCACTCAGCAGGCTCAGGTGGTTCCAGCAGAAGTCCTTCTCTGCCAAACGAGCCGCGACCACGTCAGCAGGGCTCTCGAGGTTCCAGAGACGAATCTCCCCATAGTCCCGAAGCAACCCCCGTTATAGGACTGCTCCTCTTTGATCTCCGGAGTCTGGTCGGCAGGGGTCTTGACACCTGGGGGCCGCTTGTTGGGGTTTCTTGCCACGCGGCCCCTTTGATGCATTCAGTTGGTTTCGGGAGGAGTCCCAGACACACAGCAGGCGTGGAGCCATCCCTCCGGGCGGTCGGAGGGGCGATCGAAACCCACTTCTCGAGGGGAGGTCAGAGGTGGGAAAGATCCTGCTCCTCCCTCTCTCACTCAAGGGGAGCGCTCTGTCCTCAAGCCAGGGTGGGGCCTCTCGACCTAGGCCGCGCTGGCTCGGGCGGCCAGCTTAGGTGCCGAAAAGTGGGCACACAGGGCCTACGGGCCAGGAAGATGGAGGCACGGGCTGGGAAGTCCGGAAAGGGTCAGGGCTTAACGTGGAGGAAAGGGTTGGTTAGGCCCGGGGACTCAGGGGTCTGTTGTGGTGGAAGCTCGGACAGGAGTTGCTACGGGTCAGGGAGGACCACGCCACAAGGCCGGGTCTAACATGTGTCCCCCCCAGCTGAAAGTCGGGGAGAACTACCCATCCTCTTGGGAGTTCTCTTAGCTGAGGCGGAAGAACCTGGAGAGGCCATCAGCGTTGGCGTGGTTGGTACCAGGGCGATGTTCTACAGTGAAATCCATTCCCTGGAGGGAGATCGACCATTGCAGCAGTTTGGGGTTCTCGCACTGCATCTGCATCAGCCACCGCAATGATTGATGATCCGTCTGGACTCTGAAATGGGTTCCTAAGAGGTAGGGCCGTAATTTCTTGAGGGCCCAGACTACAGCGAACGCTTCTCGTTCATGGTGCTCCATCTCTGCTCCCTGGGGAGTAGCCTTCAGCTAATGAAGGCTACTGGCTGGTCTAGACCTTCCTCAATCAGTTGGGATAGTACGGCCCCAATGCCGTGCTCTGAGGCATCCGTTTGTACCACAAATTCTTTGGAATAGTCAGGGGCCTGTAGTACCGGGGCAGTGCACATGGCTCTCTTGAGGGCATCGAACGCCTCCTGGCAGGCGGGGGTCCACTGTACTTTCTGGGGTTGCTTCTTGGAAGTTAATTCCGTGAGGGGACCTACGAGGCTGCCGTACCCTTGGATGAACCTCCGGTAGTAGCCGGTGAGGCCTAGGAAGGCCCGAACCTCTGTTTGGGTGGTGGGGGGTTCCCAGGCTTGGATGGCGTCGATCTTAGGCTGCAGAGGGGCGACCTGCCCACTTCCGACCTGGTGCCCCAGGTAGACCACTGATCCTTGCCCGATTTGGCATTTGCTGGCTTTTACTGTGAGGCCTGCCTGGCGCAGGCCCATTAGCACCCTCCGGAGGTGCCGGAGGTGCTCGCTCCATTCTGAACTGAAGACCGCGATATCGTCCAGATATGCAGCACTGAACTCTTCCAGCCCAGCCAGCACCTTGTTTACAAGTCTCTGAAAAGTGGCTGGGGCATTTTTCATCCCGAAGGGCATTACGCGAAAGCGATAATGCCCGTCCGGGGTGGAGAAGGCGGACCGCTCCTTGGCTCCCTCTGTGAGCGCAATTTGCCAGTATCCGCAGGTCAGGTCAAAGGTACTGAGGAAGCAAGCCGACCCGAGACAGTCAATGAGCTCGTCTGCGCGGGGAATGGGGTGAGCGTCGGCTCGGGTGACTGCATTGAGGCCCCGGTAGTCCACGCAGAACCTCAGCTCAGTGGCGACACCAGGGGCAGCGGCTTTCGGGATCAGCACCACTGGGCTGGCCTAGGGGCTGTCTGAGGGTTCAACCACCCCCAAGGACAACATCTTTGAGACCTCGGCCTGAATGCAGGACAGGACTCGATCGGGAACTCGGTAGGCTCTGTGTCACACCGGTGGGCTGTCTCCGGTGTCCACGTCGTGGACACACCAGTCGGTGACCTTGGGGACGAGAGAGAACAGGTCCGAGAACTGCCCCAGGAGCTGGCGGCAGTCCTCGCGTTGCTGGGGAGTGAGGGAGGGAGAGAGGTTCACTCCTTCCACAGAGCCATCCTTCTCTTGGGAGCATAGGAGGTCAGGGAGAGGCTCCGTCTCCTCTTCCGCCCCATCATCTGTGGCCAGCAGCAGGCTCAACTCCGTACGCACGAAGTGAGGCTTGAGGCGATTCACGTGTAGGACCCGCAGAGGGTTCCGGGGGGACTGGACGTCCACCAAGTACGGGACTTGGATTTTCCGCTCGATCACCTTGAAGGGCCCCGTCCACTTATCCTGGAGGGCGCTAGGCCCCGTCCACTTATCCTGGAGGGCGCAAGGTTTTACTGGGGCCATGACCCATACCTGCTGGCCCCGCTGGAACTCGACCAGAGTGGCATTCTGGTCGTACCAGCGCTTCATTTCCTCCTGACTCGCCTCCAAGTTGGCCTCTGCCAATTCTCTGAACTTTCTAGTCTGATTTCGGAGGGTCAGGATGTACCGGAACACCTCCTGAGGAGGGTCGCAGGGGGCCGTCTCCCAACCCTCTCGGACCAGGCTGAGGGGCCCCCGGACAGGGTGTCGGTATAGGAGTTCGAACAGGCTAAACCCTAAGGATTTCTGGGGAACATCCCGGTATGCGAACAAGAGGCAGGGGAGCAGGACGTCCCACTTACGCCGGAGGGGCTCCTCTAAGCCCATGATCATCCCCTTGAGAGTCCGGTTAAACCGCTCTACTAGGCCATTTCCTTGGGGGTGGTACGGAGTGGTGAACCGATATGACACTCCACATTGCTGCCAAAGGGACGTCATGTACCGGGAGATAAAGTTCGTCCCGCAGTCGCTCGCGACTTCGCAGGGATATCCTACACGGGAAAAGATTCCCATCAGCGCCCGGCCCACCACGGGGGCCGTGACGGTGCGTAGGGTATGGCTTCCGGGTATCGAGTGGCATGGTCCAATAGAACGAGGATGAAGCGGTGACCTTGAGAGGTCTTGGGGTCCAGGGGCCCCACATTGTCAATTCCAACCCGTTCACAGGGGGTACTGACAACGGGGAAGGGTTAGAGGGGAGCCTTGCGCTTTCCTCCGCTTTTTCCCACTAGCCTGGCACGTGGGGCAGGACTTGCAGTGGGCTTCTACGTCTGTTTTCATCTTGGGCCAATAGAAGTGCGTAACAAGGCGGCTGTAAGTCTTGTCTCGGCCCAAGTGGCCTGCTAGGGGTACATCGTGGGCCAAGTTCAGGAGGAAGTCGCGGAAGCATAGGGATACCACCAGCACTCGGGCTGATCCTAGCTCTGCTGACTTTTGTTCGCTGTAGAGGAGGTCATTCTCCCAGTACAGCCAGTGCGTACCCGATTGGTCGCCTGTAAGCATGGGCGGAAAATCCGTTTCGCTCGCGGATTTTGCGGATTTTCGGTAAATTCGCAATCCGCGAGATTCGCGAATCTCCCGCAAAATCCGCAAATCCGCGAGCAGCGGATTTTGCTCGCACTGTTCCCGTGAGTTCGCGGCTTCCCAGTACAACTTCGCGCCCCGCGAATAAGTGCAAAATTGCAGAAATACGATCTTAGCAAAACTGAAACTACTTACCAGGTTCAAAAGTTCAGGCTCATCATTAGTAGCCATTTCCTGTAGTGCTTCCTGAGGGGCCCCTCCAGAGTTCAGTTGCCAGTTGCAACTATTATGTGACCCTGCTCTGAACCTCAGAATAGTTACACATATGCCACAAAGGTCCTGAATTACAGCTAAGGGAGACAAGCAGGAGCCAGGCTGGAAGTTCAAATCCATTAATCAGCCCCTAATTCATTATTGTCAGTTGGGGCAGGGCAGGTGTTGTAACTAATTTTGCAACATTGAAAGCACTTAGCAAGTGCAAAAGATCACTAATCAGGAAGCACTAAGGAAGCAGGTGCCAGCTAAAAAAATATTCTGTGACACATTAATCAGCCCCAAATTAATTCAGGTCACTTGAGGCAGGGAAGGTGTGCTTGCGTTGCCACAATAATGTACACTGACTGGACAACCAGAGGGTGCTGTGATGAAACAGAGGGTGGCATGGGTGGGCCAGAGGGTGGCATGAGTAGTCAGAGAGTGGCAGTGGTGACAGAGAGTGGCAGTGATGAAGAAGAGTGTCCCAAACAGGCTGGACACGTAGAAACAACAAGTTCGCGAAACTTGCGACCCGACAGGTAAGTTCGCAATTTGCGACATTGTACAAAACCCTCGCGAACTGGCAGAAACCCGCGCAAACACACAAAAAAAAAATCCGCAAATTCGCGAGGATTCGCGGATTTTGCGGATTGCGAGTTCGCAAATCCGCAAAATTCGCGAACGCGAGATTCGCAAAATTCGCCCATGCTTAGTCGCCTGCCGCCTGCCGCCTGGGCTGCGGCCTGTCGCCGGGGCCCGTCCAGGGAAGGACATGTCGCTTGTTCTTGGCAGAACTCCTCTCGGGAGGGGCCTCCCTCGTGGCGCCACTGTGCCAATTCGGGCAGATCACCCAGCTCGGTGACCTGAGCGGAATCGGGGTGTATGGCTTCTACCTCCTCATCTCCCCCTCCTCGTGGGGCGGGGTCAGAGGCCTCGGCTAGATCAGCCCGGTCGCCATCCACAGGGGCAAGGCCGGCCGGGTCTTCCCCAATTTCTCTGTCAGGGGGCAGTCGGGCTGCCATGGATCGGCTGGTGGCGCACACCCACTCGGGAAGACCCATCATTCCAAGGTGGGTGCGGCGCTCGACCTGCTTCCATGGGGAACTTTCCAGGTCGTTCCCCAGAAGGCAGTCAACAGGTTGGGATGTCCTGACCGCTACTTTTAATTTCCCTGCTACTCCCTCCCACTCAAAGGGTATAAGGGCTACCTTACACAGGCTCTCTGTATTACCTACTGAAATTACAGGGCACATGACATTAGGGAGGATCTGGTCTTCTCTTACTAGATGGCTAAGGACACCTGTGATGCTGGCGCTGGTGTCACGGAGGGCCTCCACTCGGTGGCCGTTCACGATGACGGACTGGCAGTACTTCTCGGTGTTGGGGGGTAGTATCTTCCCGGGGACCATCTCTCAATCTCCCAGGGTTACTAAGGCCATGGCAGCAGGTTCCCATTCCTCGGTGTC
Organism: Lissotriton vulgaris; assembly: GCF_964263255.1. Lineage (NCBI taxonomy): Eukaryota > Metazoa > Chordata > Amphibia > Caudata > Salamandridae > Lissotriton > Lissotriton vulgaris. Next base: position 1,254,176,281 of record NC_141685.1, on the reverse strand, counting down.
CTCAAACTCGTCCCCTAAACCTACATTCGCTATCTGTCTAGCTGGGGGACTGGTGGTAGGGATACGTGGGGCCAAGGGACACAGGGGATCACTGGCGTAGTGACTGGGCTTCTGGCATCTAAAGCAGGTGATGGTCACCTTGGGCGGCCTCCCCGGGGGACCGGTCGTGGCAGGTGGAGGTGCGGGGAAGTTCAGGGGGGGTTGTTCTCGGGGGGCTACACTGGGGACCGGACTGTGCATCTCGTGGTCCTCCCTGGTTCCCCCCCTCTCTAGCGGGGTGGTCCTTGATTGGTGCGGGGAGAATCCCCTATGGGGCCTTTGGAGACCCGAGGGCTCACCCAACGATCCGCCTCAACGGCCAGCTTCCTCGGATCTGTGAGCTTGCTGTCGAGCAGATGCTGGCAGAGTTCTACAAAACAATTTGTGGACAAATGTTCCCATAGCATGAGGTCAGTTAGTTCTGCCATGGTGGTCACTTTGCTGCCCTTGACCCATCCGTCGAATGCTCTGCTAAAAAAGTTCACGTACTCTACCCAGGTGGTGTCAGGAATCTTCTTACAGTCCCGGAACCGCTGGCGGTACATTTCTGGGGTGAGGCCGTACCTTGTCAGGAGGGCCTCCTTCATGTGGTTGTAGGAAGTCTGCTCGGAGGACGGTAGGTCGAGTAGGGTGTCTCTCCCCTCGCTCAAAAATCAACCCCACAATCCGGCCGCCCAATCTTTCTATGGGACTCGGTGGGAGGTCATGGCGACTTCGTAGGCCTTAAACCATTGCTGGATGTCGTCATTTTTGTAGTATTCTCTGACCACATCCTTGGGTATGCGGACCTTCGGCTCAGCTGGGGCGGCGAACTCTCGGTTCCCGAGAGGCCGGCTCTCATCGCTCCTGGCCTTGATCTCGAGCTCCTTCAAGCTTCGCTCGTGTTCCAGCTGAAGTCTCCTTCCTTCATGCTCCCGCTGGAGCTTCTTCTCCTCTAGGTCTCCTTGGACCTTCACTTGCTCAATCGCCAACCTTTTTTCGGCTAGTTTTAATTCTCCTTCGATTTTTAGTTTCGCCATTTCGAGCTCATGGTGGCGACTTCGCTCTCGGTCTGCGAGCTCTTCCGGGGATAAGCCCCCGTCTGGTACGGAGCTTCGTACCTGGCTGCTGCCGTTTTCGGTCTGGGGGAGTCCCGGCGCCGCCGCTCCTTCTGTGCGGGGGGTTCAGGACTCCACCCAAGCTTTCAACACTTTCTGCATGTCTTCTTTTGTGTTGAGGCCAGTGGTAGCGATCCCTAGTTCTTTGCATAATTCTTTTAGTTCTTTGTGTGTGTAGTCTTCCAGTTGCTCTACATGGAATGTTGTACCTGCGTCAGTTTCGATGATACTCATGGTGGTTTCTTCCGTTGTCTTTGCTTAGTAGTGCGTTAGTCGTGCACTGTACGATCTCTAGATTGCGTCTCGTATCCCGCCGCGATTACTCAGCAGGGCTCAGGTGGTTCAAAGTTGCAAGAGAGCCGCGATTCACTCAGCAGGCTCAGGTGGTTCCAGCAGAAGTCCTTCTCTGCCAAACGAGCCGCGACCACGTCGGCAGGGCTCTCGAGGTTCCAGAGACGAATCTCCCCATAGTCCCGGAGCAACCCCAGTTATAGGACTGCTCCTCTTTGATCTCCGGAGTCTGGTCGGCAGGAGTCTTGACACCTGGGGGCCGCTTGTTGGGGTTTCCTGCCACGCGGCCCCTTTGATTCATTCAGTTGGTTTCTGGATGAGTCCCAGACACACAGCAGGTGTGGAGCCATCCCTCCGGGCGGCCGGAGGGGCGATCGAAACCCACTGCTCGAGGGGAGGTCGGAGGTGTGAAAGATCCTGCTCCTCCCTCTGTCACTCAAGGGGAGCGCTCTGTCCTCCAGCCAGGGTGGCGCCTCTCGACCTAGGCCGCGCTGGCTCGGGCGGCAATCTTAGGTGCCGAAAAGTGGGCACACAGGGCCTACGGGCCGGGAAGATGGAGGCACGGGCTGGGAAGTCCGGAAAGGGTCAGGGCTTAACGTGGAGGAAAGGGTTGGTTAGGCCGGGGGACTCAGGGGTCTGTTGTGGTGGAAGCTCGGACGGGAGTTGCTACGGGTCAGGGAGGACCACGCCACGAGACCGGGTCTAACAGCTTTGACGGTGACTTTGTTCTTGACAGTGAGCGAGTGGATGTTTTGTATGTGTTGGCTAATGGGTATGAGAGATGGGGTTCTGATGATGGCTCTGTCAGCAGCCTTCTGTGTGTTTTCTAGCTAGTGTAGTGGCATTTGGTTTATCCCTCCGTTAAGTGTGTTACCGTACTCCAGTCTGCTGGTGATGTGTGCGTTGTTTACATATTTTAGTCATTATGTTGTTACCCATTGCAATATATTGCGTTGGCTCATGATGCAGTTGGAGCTGTTGCAGGCAATGGAGGAGATCTGGCAGGTCAGAGTGATGGAGGAGTTGTGGATGATGCCGAGGTTGCGTGCATGGTCTGTCACTGGGAGCAGCCTCACAAGGCCCAAGATCCACCAGGGTTTTGCACATGCACATGTGGATGGTCCAAGGATGAGGAGGTCATTCTCCTCTGATTTAAGCGCATGCAGATGCTTTCCATCCATTCAGCTCTTTCCAGCATTCTTATCTGTGCCCAGCATTATGTATCTTTGGCTTTGTTTGTGAGGGAGAGGATGTGCTGTGTTTCCTCTGTGTGTGATGATATGCTAAGCCCATGCTGGCTGGCAATGGCGGTGAGGGTGTCCATGTACATGTTGAGAAGCGTGGGTCCTAGTGACAGTACCTGGTGTAGTCCACAGTTGGTGTCTGTGGGTTTGGAGATAGAGTGGGTTTGTGTGAGATTTTGGATGTTTGCGTAGGGGAGGAGTGGATCCATGAGAGGGTGTTGATGAGTGCATTGCTCACACAAATGAACAGGGTAGACAAATTAGGAAGCCTGTATGTAGAGATTGTACCATCACTTCAGTCATATTAAGAAAATGTGCTACATATTAACAAGAGGCTTGATTTAATGTTCGCCAGTGCGCCACTTCAGCTGCAAGAAAATGCTGCAAAAGCAGTGATAAGGGGCATCATGAGATGCGCCATTTGATTCCAATACAAGCACATGGTAGATGTCCTGCACATGTAACCTGGCTTTTTACAGGACATCAATTGTGCATATCATGAAGCACATCATCTCCGCTCAAGTGGCAGTTTCCTTGCGCAAAAGCAGAGCCATTTAAGTTGGTCTTCTTGCTAATATGGCACTGTGAATCCACCATGTACCACTACAACTTCACTTAGCAACCTCATCAAATTTGTCACCATTTGGCAAAACAATGTCCTCCCCTCCAAATCAGTATGAATTGACATTGTCCTGCTGTCTCAAAATGAAATAATCCAATGCATGATTGTAGCTGGCAAACACCGATAAATTCTATCTCCCATATCACATTTCAGAGGGTGTGACAGCACTTCCTGAACAGCAGCCTGGCCCAGCACCTGCTGATGACGTGGATGTGTATGATGACATCAACGTGGACTCCCTGCAACTCCTGATCGACACCATCAACTGCTCAGCCTCTGGAGCAGGGCAACCCAGCAGCCTTGCACCAACCCTACCCCCTTCTCGGACCAACGAGCAGCAGGCACCTCCCGCCCCAGCTAGCTCCCAGGAGCACGATCCTACCACCCGGGCCTTCCAAAGGCGGGTTGTAGAGCTCCAGGAGCAGTTGGGGGAAAAGGTGCAGGTGGGGTTTCAGCAACTGGCAGACCAACTTGAGGACCTACTTGGGTGTCTCAGTCCCATTAGGGACCACATGCAAAAGATCACAGACACCCAAAGCCCCTTCAATGCTCTCCAACAGTCCATGGCTGACATTGCTGGAGTCATGATACAGAGACACCAGTCGCTATCGTCTCTGGGTGGCTCCAGCAGTGTCAGCCAGGATCTGGCCAACATCCGCCAGATCATGGAGAGCATGGAGCGGATGCAGGCCCAAGGCTGGGCTGCCAGGGCTGCCCACATGCGCGAGGTTGCTGGGATCTATCATGTCCTGCACCTGCTCGTTGCCTCCTTGCTGCCACAAGGTTTGCTGAAGGTGGATGCTGCTGCTGCCTCAACTTCCTCAGCTCCACCACCTGGTGTGTTAGAGCCTTATAGTGCTCGCTCACAACACCAACAGAAACCTGTGAGGCACATGACTCAAAAGATGATGGAGATGAGGATGACAGCGCATTTCTGCTGAGGAGGAAGCGGTAGCATCCCTCTGTGCCAAAGGCCCAGTTTCTTCTGTGGTGCTGTGCTCAGTATCGTGCCACACATACACTGCTTGCACTTTCTTCCACTGTCCCCTGGAACCACCTCGGACACCCCCATGGATTACCATATCACCCCATTCCTTGCCACTCCAACCAGCCTGTGGACTGAACGATGCCTCTTCCCTTGGCCCTGTTAACATCAATTGTCTCTGTCTGGCCCTCCAACGGGCACCCTCTGCACTGTATGACCCTGCACTTGTCCAATATGCCTACCAATTTTGTAAATATTGTAAATAAAAAATAATTAATTCACACATATATGCATTTGTACAATGATATCAAGGTACAAAGTTGGCAAATAGGGTCTGGAGACTGATCCAGCCATAAGGTACACCAATGGAAATACTAGCAGTGTACATGTCTAAAAAGATACGGAGATGCTGAAAATTAGGTCGATATGTGTAAACAGGTGGTGCCACCATTGTACCAATGAAACGGTATACCAACATCACAATCTCAATACCCCATCAGGTAAAGTCATGTATCCGCACATGTCAAATTTGAGAAAGGTCTATAACTAGTATACATAACATAGAAACAAATGGTGCTATTGGAACCCACTATATATAAATAATCATGGACCACTTTTGTTGTACTTTTATTCAAAATCTATTATTTTTGTTTGATTTTGTAAAGGGTATATACTTTTTGTTTAAAAATTGAGTTATTTATATATATAAAGGGTAACTGATCAAAAATAGTTTATGATTGAAGGTGCAAAACATACATATGACAAGACATAAAATTAAACATAAGGAAGATGAATGAACATGATGTAGGCAAAGCGGTAGATACACACTACGCGCGTTTCGACTCGTTAGCCTTCATCAGGTGACCCGTCTATGACTAAAAAACAGCTAAAGATGAGTGAAAAGCTGGTCAGCAAGTTAAGATAGTTGTATGTTCAATCTCGTAGCCCTAGCAAAATGGTCGGGGAAGTGCTGATGCAGAGTTGATATATAAGCGTGTAATTTCCTTTGATTTATTTTGATCACAACGTAAAAGATCTCATTGATGCTGGAAGTGAATATGATGCTAATAGTAAACCACTTCTAATATCTTGGCGTTGTGGATATTGGCTCTTAAGGGTTGGGCATCTAGAAGAGAAGCCCGATCGATTTTAGTGTGGAAATTGTAGGACGATTTTTTAGGGATAAGATGAAGTCGGTCGTCTGGCTTCATGAATGCATCGTAGATAAAGGATCCCGGCGTCTTGTGTCGGAAACCCGCACATGTCAAAGTCAGTTCTTGCCTATGACTTGTGTCATCAGTAACACTAGTAAATTGATATGACTTGTCACATCCACTCACTGTCAGGTCCAGTCTCGTGAATTCCCCAGTAAGACTCAAGTTTCTCGCTGTTGGGTGTAGAGGAGCTTTGGGTAGTTATTTTCAATCTAACAGGTGGCTCCCTAACGGTTGGTCATCCTATTTATTGATTAGGCAGCCAAATCCGTTGCGGCGGAATTTCAATATGGCCGCCGGGGATGTTCCCAAGGTAAGCAGTCTAGTCTGCAACCCTCGTTCCAAGCGCAGCTGTGCTCGCGGTGTCAATCACGGCAAACTGCATACTTCAACTAAAAAGTTCTGAGAGACGTTTACTTGGATTCGTGCGGCGCTCTCTTTACTTATCTTCCTGAATTTTGTGAGTACTGCAGTGGAGTTCCCTTCCCCTGAATTCCAGTTGGACAGCGGTAAGTCCGTTTGGTTGCAATAGTAAATGCTGAAGAGACAATCTTGTGAAGTCGTTTCAGTCAGCATAGGACAGCAGTATTCTTTGGACAACAGTACAGAATTCCTAATTCCTCATTAAAGGTATTGCAGGCGTGGGAGACACTTGGGTTTCCAGTCATTTAGCGCAACAAGCACAGTGATCTGGGAGTTTCAGAATATTGCGCTATCTGCATAGAAGCTAGTGTGAAGCTATGGTATGAAGTAATATCGCAGGACTTATCAAACACTCAAGAGACTATTCTACAAATAGTTATTAAAAGCAAGCTTAGAACTTCATTGGACAACAAGTAGGTGTAGTTATATATATATTCACTGAAAAAACCATAGGTTTCACACCAGTTATAGTTAGGAATTAGCATTTAAAAAACCTATGAAATTCACTGAAAAAACCATGGGTTTCACACCGGTTATAGTTAGGAATTAGCATTTAAAAAACCTATTAAATTCACTGAAAAAACCATAGGTTTCACACCAGTTATAGTTAGCTGGAAATTTTACTGATATAAAACCATTGAAATTCCCACGTTATAGTTAGTCGGACTCACTATAACTTGCGCGTGCAATGCACTGCTGATGACATCACATATTACATCACTCATGACATGGTCAGTGACATCACTCATGACATCACTGATGACACCATCCTTGTGACACAGTGACAGACCTCCTCTCAGTGTAAAGTAACCCTTGAGACACATATTCAAAAATAGAAACTGAAATTTTTAAAAAATGGACATACCTATATCAGTCACAACAAGCACTTCCACTATCTATATACACATCCACTCATTCACCAACAGTTCTATATAGTCACTCATACATATACTCACTCATCATATGAAGAGATACACCTATACATCCTGTTACACACCGACATTCATCCAAAAGTTACTCACACACATATTCACACGTGCAAATAAACTATTGAACAACCATTTATTTGAATATAGAGTTATACACACACTTCCACCTTACTTCTATTGAAAATTACACATATTTATTCTCTTAAACAATCACTTATAGAAACACATACTTATTTAAACAGGAAATCTTACAATCTCTTACTCTCACATATACTCACTTATATACATCAATATTCATATATTCTAGATTAAAACATATGTAGTTACTGATAAAGACACTAGTGAGACAGTCATTCACTCACTAACAAACACATATAGACACTCATCCACCCATACAATCCTGTACATATGCTGTCTTCAAAACACATACAAACAAAGAGTCAGTCACTCATGCATCTATGCGCTAAGTAATACCTCCATCAAACCATATAGACACTCATACTGATACTAATAAAAATATCAAATAACCCATATACATACGCATGTAGCTACTTATCAACAAATGTAGCCACTTATACACAAAGTGAAACACTAATATATGTATTTAAATATTTAAAAATAACTCACTAATATTTATTTTTCAGAAAGACACATATTCACTGGATGGTGTCATCAGTGATGTCATGAGTGATGTCACTGACCATGTCATGAGTGATGTAATATGTGATTTCATCAGCAGTGCATTGCACGCGCAAGTTATAGTGAGTCCGACTAACTATAACGTGGGAATTTCAATGGTTTTATATCAGTAAAATTTCCAGCTAACTATAACTGGTGTGAAACCTATGGTTTTTTCAGTGAATTTAATAGGTTTTTTTAAATGCTAATTCCTAACTATAACCGGTGTGAAACCCATGGTTTTTTCAGTGAATTTCATAGGTTTTTTAAATGCTAATTCCTAACTATAACTGGTGTGAAACCTATGTTTTTTTCAGTGAATTTCAAAGGTTTTTTTAATGCTAATTCCTAACTATAAGTTTCACTTTATAAATAAGACTGTTAGCACTCTAGTTGTTCTTTTTAACACTCTGGTACATTCTGTCATTGGGCTACAGTTGGGCTACATCTAGTTGAATTTTGGGCTACATTTACAATTTTTGATCTCTGGTGGCCATCTTTGGGCTACATTGGGCTACTTTGGGCTACATTTGGGCTACATTTTGGCTCTAACATATATTAAGCCCAATGTAGCACAATACATATTTTTCTAAAGTTAATGTTTTTTACAAACCACTTCAGAATAGGGCTACCTGTCCCTACAATTATCCCATTTTTATTTTTTTATTTTTTTGGAGAGCGCTCCCGGAGCGCGCCCCGGGGAGCGCCCCGAAAAGCGTATTTTTAAAAAGCGCCCCGGGGCGCGCTCCGGGGAGCGTCCCGTGAGCGCCAATATCGCAAACGAAAACATGATCGTGACGTATCGCGTAGCCGCGACCGCGTGATACGCACGGCGTAAGCGCACCCAGAAGTACTCGAGCGAATACGATCGCACAACGTAAACTTCCGGCGCGCTTACGCTGCGCGACCCGGGGCGCGCCCCCGGGCACGCCCCGGGCGCGTAGCGTAAGCGCGTCGGGTCATGTGAGCAGAAAATAACACTTTTCATTGGTTCATAACAGTTTTAGTTTCATAATGATGAAGCCCCTGGTCTTGTGACCTGAAAATAACACTTCTCATTGGTTCAGGACAGTTTTTTTTCTAAATGATGAAAGACCCCACCTTTTTTCCTTATTCTGACTTTGTCCTTTGACTGAGGAAGACCTGTTTGTTGCTCTCTCTACTTTTTTGCTCCAAATAATGGCTTCAGTAGTAGCATCAGCTGGTGCATCTGCCCCACCACCACCACCACCACCACCACCACCAAGAGGACCAGCTCCAAATTATATTGGTGGTCAAGAACAGGAGGAGGAGGAAGAGGAAGAGGAGGAGGGGAGAAGAAGATGGCTGCCAGAAGAAAATACACCTTACAAACCCAAACCACACATTGTTTGGCAGTTTTTTTCAATTCCAGAGGGGAAAAAAAAGGTGAATGCGCCCAAGGTGACTTGCCTCATCTGCAATGATGAACTTTCACGGGGCAACCCAAACAAGAAATATTCTTTTGGTAACTATACCATGATTCGGCACATGACAAGAAAGCATCCAAACAACTACTCTCGTGCAGAGTTCCGGGAACTGGCCAGTAACCTCCCCCAGTCATCAAGGACCCCCTCCCAAAGAAACCAACCCACTTCCTCGGAACCAGAAACATCCGAGGTGATGCCTTGCATTCAGCCGAGATTTGCTGATTTTAAAATTACTTGTACTGCTTGTGGCAAGCTTATCTCCTATGGGGAACAAAGTGTTAAGCTCATCGTCCTTGCAGGTGATAATCACAAGTGCCCCAAAAAGAAGTAATTTTTTGGGTTTTTTGTTTTTTTGCTCCAGTTGAGCCAGTTTCAATTCCCTTTTTTTGTTTCTCCCCCTAAAAAATACAAAAAAAATATATAAAACTGTTTTGAAAAGCCAAAAAAAGTTCAAAAAGTTCAAAAAACACAAAAAAATATAAAACAACAAAAAGAAGAAAAAAAAAAGTTCTTTTTAGAACTACCTCCAATTTCTAAATCAAAACTTCATTTTTTGAAAACTCTGTCACCTTTTTTCATCATAGTGCGCTCCCCGGGCCGCTCCCCGGTGCGCGCACCGGGCGCTTCCCCCGCGCAAAACGAAAAAAAAAAAATATTTTAAATGCCCCGCGGGGCCCTTTTATAGCCCCCACATCAAACCTAGGGGGTCAAGGGGGGGTCTACCCTGCTCCCTTATGGTCATTTCCCTCTTTGTTTTGCCCACCTCTCGTGTCTCGATCCTACCGAGACACAAGATGGCGGCCGCTCCGGACTGTTTAGAATGTTTACAGACAACTGAGAGCCAATCAGCTTTCTGCGCGCAAGTCACGTGGCGCGCCTGGAGCGCTCTCCGGTGCGCGCACCGGAGAGCGCCTATAGATATATATATTTTTTTGAACCTAAATTACTCAAAATCCACTGCAGCACATATCTTGAGACATAGCAAAGGCACATCGGGCTACCAGTCCCTACAATTTTGCCAAGTTTGGTGCAAATCCATTCAGCCGTTCGGGCTAAAAGTGAAATCGACCGCCCTATGGAAATTAACATGGGGAAAACGCGTTTTGGGACCCCCCTTTTATCTTGGCCCCCGCTTGACGAATCCCCCCCAAACTTTCAGGGAAGGACCGGGGCGCCGCGAGGCCATTTTCAGGAAATTTTCAGGCAGATTCGTCAACCGGTGCCAAAGTTATTCCAAATAGAATTTTGAGATTTAACATTGAAAAAAATCCTAACTATAACTACCTACTGGCGACCGCCAGTAGGTAATATATATATATATATATATATATATATATATATATATATATATATATATATATATATGTATAGAGATACTTACCAACAACTAAAACCTGCTGAACGAAAATCTTCTTGAAGCCTGCTTATGAAGTTCTTCGTAACAAAAGGTTCTAAGGAAAGAAAAGACAAAAACGTTAAGCCAACAGCCAGTCAGGTGAAACATCTGAATGGAGAAGCAAGACAGAACAGCAAACATAAGAGACAGATAGCCACATTGCTAGGACAGGAAGTATGCAGCAGCACTGTAGCAGTACCGTCCAGCAAGAAGAAGACGTGGCGTGTCTCTTTCTCTCCCAATCCCCTTTTCCCCCTCTTTGTTGCCAGAGGTATTTATAACTTTTGTAATGGAGGTTGGGAATTGAGGAACAGTCATCGGCTCCTGTGGAAACTAGAGATTCTGGGCAGGTACTTGACACTCACACATGATGTGGAGGACTGACCCTTTTGGCATTGAGCAAAGTGCACATCACATTCCAATAGTCAGCACACCACATCGCCATTGATGGAGACATGGAAGGGCACATGTCCACCACAGACATACCCCACCACATTGTTAGCATCAAGGAAGTAAAGCCATGCATCCAATCCACAATATTATTTACCTCCCAACGGCCTAGTGACATTGTGCCATTTAGCTAGTATTAGTAAAATATGATAGAAGAACGCCCCTTGTTCCATGTTGTTTGCATACAGAGAGGCAAGTACTACTGGCCTGCTGTCTAGTATGCCATGCACTGCTACATAACTGTCTTTGATCCCTATTTTGACGTCCCTGAATTGAAAGGGGACCCCCAGTCTGACCCATATTTGTTCCACTCCTGCATACACTGAGTATCCCGTGGCATCCAACTTCCACAGCCAACAACGATGTAAATGTGGCAGTTCAGATTTTCGACAAATGATTTTCCTGTAGCTGCGCTAGTTGTATATGGTGTTGCTTGAGATAGGAGTAAATATCCTAACAACATGACGGAGTGTGTATGCCCCGCCCATTCCAAGTGCCCATTTTGAGGGAGGTCATAGTAGGTGAAGAGTGTAAACAAAAAGGGAGCACATGTGCATGTAGACATTGCAACAAGTAAATGTGGTCGCAGTGTTGGCTACCCTGGCACTAAATGTTTGAAAATTGACCTTCTACAGATGTTATATGGCAATGGAAACAGTTTCAAAAGCACAAATAATTACAAAAGGGCGAATTTGCAACATTCAATCATCCAAACCTTGTACCAAGGCAACATTCACACAATGCCAGAGGGGTGTGTGCTACTCACCGCGTGATGGACCAAGGATATGCAAGTGTCTTGATTGGTTCTTGTGAGGTCCCCAGCTGCCAGACAGTTGCAAGTGGGCATGCACCGCATGGTGCAACATCCCAGCCCGATGATCCATACCGACATATGGAAAACATATGGGAGCGCTGCTTGGGAATGAGAGGGCCCTCAGGGTCGCATAGGGTCAGTGATCGTGACACCGCCAAAATGCAAGTATGTTGGAGTTCACAAGGATTGTGACGCAAGACAGTTCAGGATAGGCATGCCATGACTGCTGGCCCCAGTAGTTAGCAAGGGTGTGTCACCCAAGTAGCGCACAAGTGCAGCTTTGTTAGGCAATGTAGCAGAATATTTGTGGAGTGACATTGGGCAGTTCGTGAGAGTATTGAGATGCCTGTGGGTCTTTAGGGGAGTGATTGTGCCTGATCTGGTCCTGTTGGCTCATGGTAGAGCCAGGTGGTCCAGTTGATATCCTGTGAGGTCCGCTGTGGCCTTGAGTACATTGCAACATTCAATCTGCGCTTCGCTCAAATCCGGTCCTGCAGATTGTGAGGTGTGAGATTGCCTTCGCCTTTTACCTGCATTGGGGCAGCGGGAGGATGCATTGTGCGACTGCTGTTGCAGATGAGTGGGCACAGTCTCAGTGTTTGCAGAGGCGTAAGAGTCAATCCATTCTTCAGCCTGTTCAGGATTTAGAATGAAGTGAATATTTCCCTTTGCTACTACACCTAGATGTGCTGGGAACAGGATAGAGTACAGATGCTTGTATTGCCCAAGACGTTTCTTGACTGCTATGAATGTGTATCTGTGTTTTGTGTCCTGTAACGTGTAGTCCTGGATGAAAATTTAGAATGATTGCCAAACTGAATGTCTTGTTGTTTTATAGTTTCTTGCATTATGGCATCCCTGTCCCTGTAGTTGAGGATGCAGCTCTAAAACGTAGGTGGCTTTAAACCCGTTGGCAATGGTCTTGTAGGCACCATGTGCCCCCGTTCCACTACGGCGCAAGATGAGAGAGTGCCTTCAGGTAGCATAGAGTAGGGCCAAGTCTCAGTATACACATCCGGATCTTCCCCTCCTGGCCTTCTGGTAGGCCCACCATGCGTACATTGTTGCGTTGTGTCCGTCCTTCGGCATCCTCGACTCTGTCTTCCAGCAACTCAACATGCAGGGTAATTTCAGCAATGTCAGCTTCTGCGGGAATAGTGCCATCTACCAGTTAGTGATGATCTGCACATAGATGTGTGAGGTCTATAGCCACCTTCACAATTTTATTTTTTGAGGAAGAGCATACTTGCTGTAGTGACTCACCCAGCTTTTCAAATGCTACTAAAACTGCATCCTGCTTGCCAGAGCCATAATCCATTGTGGTTTATATTGCCATCTTACTTGATTTGCCCCTGAAGGACAGAGGGGAGGTCAGTGCGCATCCGGCACCCACCAAGGCATGAGTGCCCTGTGACATGTGGCTGGGGTCACATGTTGCCTCCTGGCATGGACTAGGTGGGGCTTCGGAATGTCCACCTGTCGCAGGTGAAGCAGCCACACCAGGGCAGCACCATTCAGCAGGGAGTGCAGGCTGAAGTGTAGGGCACCTGGAGATCTACATTACAGGCGGGGCAACAGGTTGGTGGCTTGGTGGACAGTGTCCAGCTGGAGAGTGAGGTGTTGTTTGCTAAAGCACAGCTCTGCATGGTGCATTTGAGAGATTTATCCTAGCCGCTTGGCTCAGTATCACAGGGGTGGGGGCCTTGCCTGTACTACGATGTCAGGATGAACATGCAATAGTTGCCGTCTGTGTGCGCAACACTGTGCTCCGCATCTGCAATGCGAGTAGGGTTGGCTGGCAAAGTGTCCATTACAAGTCACTCGTTGTGTGGTTGCAGTATGGCACGGGTACTGAGCGTCTGTTGCTGCACCTATCAGTGTTTCTCAGGCATCCAGTCCTCCCCGTCAAACTTGTGCACCCACGCCAAAGGCACAGGAGTTGGTGAGTGCTGGGACATGGCCGCAGTCATAGCTAGTCCATACAGCAGAGGGGAGCAGTATGGGTGGAAGTGGGGCTATGCGAAGACTGTGTTTTTCGGCTGGGCCAGCCGAGGCACCACCGCACCACCCCAGCACGCAGGATCACAACAAAGCTTTGGTCGTCTCCCTTCGCTGACCACCAGATCCACAGTGCTCAGAATCACACAGTCTAAGGTCAGGAGAGGTCAGGGGTGGGTGGGGTGCGGGGAATGCCCTCAGGGATGTCCAGATGTACTGTGACTCATTGTGACATGCCACCAGTTTGTCCTAAGTCTGCGTCCCCACTTTCACCAAGCACCCATTTAGCAGTAGGACTCTTGGAGGACTCCGTAGTCCATCTAGGGCTCTTTTTCACAAATCTGGGAGCGTAGTGGTCCGTCACTGGATGTAGGGTGTGACCCTCTGGGTCATCCTCCTGGGATCAGGCGTCAGTGCGCAGGACCACGCAGGCACACCGAGGGTTGGCGTCAGGGTCCAAGTTGCTACAATGGTCCAGTCCGGTGGAGCAGATGTCCAGGGCACAGTTTGTACTCCCCTGTGCATTGTGGCCCGAGTCCTCCTCCCAGTGGCACCGTAATGGTAACTGTACCACTTAGCACAGCCTGGGGGGCGGAGCTCATCCATGGCCACACATAGCCAGCGACTCAGATATGTTATGAGCGCACTCTGCTGTTCAGGAGTCCCTGGTTCAGCGGTGCGATGAGCAGGCCTTGATTTTCCTTTAAATTTGCCTCAGGGCTGCAGCAGGTGTGTAGTTGTTCTGCCGCTCACCAAGATGTGCAGCAGTTCAGCACACAACAAATGAATGTGCCCGTAGAAAGGAAGCTCCCAGCAGCGCTGTACCCAAGCACGTCTGCACTATTTGCTTGCTTAGAAACCACACATGTCACACCATGTTGCCATTGCTCAAAAGTGGCCATCAGTAATGTTTTTTCTTTTTACATGTACTACTCACCCATGGGGGACACATGACATAGGGCAATCATTTTCTGTACATTTCCAGGTGTGTGTGTACCTGCATGTGTATTGTCAGATGTTGATGTTACGTAGTGGTTCATATGCAATGAGAGATGTGTCTCACTGGTAGCTATGAATAAGCCAGGTGTCTGTGAGTATCCTCATATAGTTGTCTGTCCAGCTGTAGGAGGTGTCTTCACCCATGCATGGTGCCCTTTTCGAGATGTTGGTGTTTTTCGTGTGTCTGTGGTGGTGGTGGTCCATCAGCTTTGGCAAGTAGCTGGTCAACATACTTATGGTAGACCTTATTGATCTGCATGTGGTAATGGCTTCCAGGCTAATATCTTCCGACAGACAGATAAATGTTGTGACCCCATTAGATGCCCCATTTCTCTTTTTTCTCCAATATGTCCCCTATATTTCATAGTGCCCCACATTTCACATCCCATTTCGATATTTGCCCCCCAACTTGATGCCCAAATTTCATATTGAGCCACATTTCACGCCCTATTTCCATATTTGCCCCACAACTTGACGGCCAAATTTCATATTGTGCCACATTTCACAACTCATTTCCATATTTTCACCCCAACTTGACGCCCAAATTTCATATTGTGCCACATTTCACGCCCCATTTCCATATGTCCACCCCAACTTGACGCCCAAATTTCATATTGTGCCACATATCACGCCCCATTTCCATATTTCCACCCCAATTTTACGCCCAAATTTCATATTGTGCGACATTTCATGCCATATTTCTAGACATGACATGCCCTCTTTGCAGCTCTTACCCGACTCCACACATACATCTTCGGGGCATATGTTCAAGAACCTCATTAACATTATGGCCATCTGTGCAGCTGTTAATTACCAATAATACAGCGACAATGGGCTTGCTAATATGCATGATATATTTCCAATACAAGCCCAGGTTAGATATCCTGCACATCTAACGCAGGCTTCTATAGGAATTGTAACACGCAGATTAGCTAGCCCATTATCGCATTTTTAGGGACAGTTTACTGCCGCTAAGAGAGACATATTTTTTACAAGGGTCTGGATAATATGCCCCATTGTATATTGGAAGGTTGCATGCACTATTAGCATCCTTTACACGATTTCACAATCTCCTTAATTAGTCATTTCACACTACGTACACCCTCCAATATACCTTGATTTGGGCAATGTCAACAGATTCTAAATCTCCTCCTCGTCACAAAGAACACCTAGTTGGCTTGTATTAAACTCAGGGGACACAACCTTTTTACATTGGCTAGCCTACGTAGCACCATGAAGACTCTAGTGTTATACATTTGACACACTGCAAAGCATATCTGTACTGTGGACACGTTCCCAACATCAATGGAGTAGCGTTTTTTCTTACCACATGTTGAGCCACGTACATGTTTTATGAGTACCGTGCCCATGGCAGACAGTGACACGTAGACATGGTATGTGTTTCTGACATTTTATTTATCACACGCCATTTGTGTGGTCATTTTGCTATGACACACATCGGAGGGGGACTGTCACAATGTGACTGACTCAGTCAAAAATTGTTTATTATTCTGTTCCTTCATGCAAGTCTAGCTACAATTGTTGTGGGGCGTACAGCACCAGCCTCTTCTTCATCCTCATCTTCATCTGGTGGTTCTGGCACTTGTATCCATGGGGCTTTTGTACAAATGCATATGTTGTGCAACACACAACATGCCACAATGATTATGTTCACCATTTCAGGGCTGTACAGCAGGCTACAACCTGTGATGTCCAAGCAACGAAAACGTGACTTTAACACACCAAATGTGCACTCCAGAATGGACCTTGTGCGTCTGTGTGCAGCATTGTACTGCCTCTGGCCTTGGGTGGTGGGGTTTCATAGGGGTGTCATCATCCATGGTCCTAGTGTATATCCTTGGTCCCCTGTGACATATAGGTGAAAGAGGAATATGTCATTGGTTGTGCTGGAAGTGTTGTTGATGTGGATGGATTTGTGTGTTGACATTTATGTTATGTTGTTTCTTAGGTTGGCCATGTGTTGCTTCTGAAAGTTTTAGTGCATTTTTGCAAATAATCTTGGCTCTCTGCTGTTATTCCCTCCACCACCCAACATCTATTTGGTGCGCAGCTCAGTTGCATGAGTGGCTCTTCTCCCATCTGACACTAATCCACCAAATGCACTGTCATTACCATTTGCAATATGGGATGCAGTAGTACACACAACACACAGTTGACATTCTGTGCTGCTGCAGCTGCCCAGCCGGCAGCAACACACAACACATGATGTTTCCTGTCATGAGCTGAACCAAAACAACAGTTAGTTACCCCTTACATGCATGGACGATTGTGGGCTTGTTTGCTCCACCAACACCATCAACTTCAGCAGATGCAACACCATCCACTCCTGGTACTACGTGCTCTTTCCTGGCTTAGACTCCAACTCACATGCCATGACTGCTCAAAATACATTGTCCATGTTGACATAGGACATGTTGTCTGACATTAGGCTGACCAGGGTTGTCACCACACTGAGCCACAATGCAGGGCACACCTTAGACTTCTCGTTATGCACACCTAGGGCCAGCACGTTGGCACCTGTCCGGACCCAGCCAGGACCAGGCCCCTAATTCCTGCCAGTCGTACACCTCATCAAAACATTGAGTACACGGAAAATGAACTGCAGAGCAGGACTCCAACGTTTGGAAATGTATGTCAGCAATGTATCCTGGGTGACAAGGATGACTTTCAATGGTGGCCACTGCACCAAGTAGATCTCACACTTGATTACGGTCACACAACTGGGTAGAGACCTGTCCTTCCTCAAGCTGAATTGTCTGTCCATTACCTAACATAAATATGTAGACCACACCATACTCAAGGGACAAAAGCCCAAATGAGATGCTCATTGCCGAGACATTGCGTGTTGATAATTCCCCCCCAGACATCCTTGATGCTGTACCCAATGGCCATGGGATCACAAGAAAGGATCAGGTGGGACAAAGAAGTTGTGGTCTAGCAATAAGTTACATATTATCTTTCACATGCCGAATGGGAGAGGCAGACATGACCAAATGTGAAGGATATTTATTCACACTCACCATCATTGACGATAACAACATAGCATGCTTCCTGATTTCATGCACCACTGGCCCAGGATCTTACTTTTCTTCAGTACTCGTAGGTATTCAGTGATACATAGAGCAATACAACACAATGTATTCATCATCTTAGGGTATCTCAACATACACTTTGATGATGTTGGGAAATCAGAGGTACCACTAGTCTGTGATGGGCTCATGGTGCTCCACCTGACACAAATGAGACATTGCTCCCACACACCAAGCAGGGCACTTCCTGGATACCATCTTCAATGACATGACAACCATGGAATTTAAAATGCTCGTGGCCATTTCCATGGTACTACCATCATTGTATTTCTTTTCACATCCCACGTCAAGTTGTAACAACATGCCAACACAATGAAACAGTGACCCAAAGGCAGTGTGATGATTTATAACAAATTTTGAATTTGAATTTGAATTTGAATTTGAATCGGATTTATAGAGCACGTAGCTACCCGGAGGCGTCCCAGCGCTGTGGCTCAACCTGCAAAGACCCTAGGGTTAGGTTTATTAGGGGCAGGATTGTTAGGGAAAAAGCCAGGTCTTCAATAGCCTGCGGAAAGGTAGCATTTCCATTTGCACTGGCTTTACATGGAAACGAACCCATATTGGGTAAGGACATTGACATAGACAACAGACAAGTAGAAACCTGCTTCACAGAGGAACTCAATGAGTTAGCACCATGGTCTAATGACAATGCCAGGAGAACTATAGCCTCTGTACCCAGGTTCAACAAGAACGTATGATAGGCAAAAGCAAGATGCAAACAGCTGACACGCCAATGGCATAACAACTATTGAATCATTGTTAAGGGGGCTTACAAGCAAGTACAATCACAATGTTCTAAACTGATGGGGGCAGTCAACGCAACTTTTATGTCACGGAAATTGATATGTCTGAATACTCATCTGCAAACATGTTTAGCTTTACTGATAGTCTTACAATGAGACGTGAGATTGACTCAGCCCGCTATACAACTGAGGAGTCCTGTAATGGATTATTCTATTTATTGTCAGATGAGGTGACAGAGATTTCTGTCAACTTTCTTCTGGAGGCCCACCAGGGCATAGGCACCATAACCACTATGGATATAGCAGGCAAAGGAGTAACCTTAGACGAGTTTGGAGTGCTAGCAACAGATGTGATTAGGAAGCTGGCAACTGTTGTCATAACAGGCTCACTGCAGGAACCTGCCCACACAGAAATTCAGATGCAGGTAGGCCACTGCATCATGCCATTAATGTCATTACTGTTCTCCCACTCATTCCAATCATGTACAGTCCCCTTTGAATGTCATCAAGATATGGTCCGTCCATTGAGATGAAACCTCACATAGACCATGAAGTGCATTGTTTTTTGTGGCCCATTTCAACGCTATCTTTCCTGGGGAATAGTTGCTGAAAAAGTAGTTAATCTACAGCTCACCAACCATTGCACTGAGAATGCCCTACTACACATGTCGCAATCTTGTTTCCAAGCTGCACACTCCTGACCCTGCGTTGCTCTTGCCTAGTGAAACCCTGAGACAATGAGCAGCCATGGGTCAGACTGATGCACAGATCCTGTAGCTTTTCTGTGCAGAATTTGACACTCTCTCCCATGGGCTAATTCAGCTGTGACTGGAGTCATGTGGAGTCAAGACCTTAGCCCTTAGATGGATGAGTTATTTCATTACATCACGGGGCATTCATGTGTTACAAGCGAGATTCTCTTCTGAAAGTACTCCCCTCCTACATGGAGGCCCTGAGGTCTCGATATAGAACACCAAACAGTTTGATCTATATTTGTAACCACTTTCCAGCATGGTATAGGTGCACTGGGTGTCAATTGTATCATACGCTGATGATACTCTGCTTATCTTCACACTGTTCCAAAAGCCAGACCTCATCGCCTAACAATTTTCCCTGTGTATGGAGGCTGTTACTGCATGGATAGCTAATCACTGCCTGAAACTTAATGGCAGTTCAACAGAGGTGATGTTCGTAGGAGGAGCGTCATTCGTATGGACATCTACCTGGTGGCCTCATAAGCTTGGTCAACTCTCAAATTACAAAATAGACGGGAATTACTTTCTTACATGGCATGACTTCAAATTCCATATGGGAGCCAAATTAGTAAAGTAGCAGGGACATGTTTAGGAACACTGCAAGTCCTGAGTCAGGTCCGGGACCTACTTCCCATCAGGGTCAGCATACCGTAGTACATGCAGTGGTCACATCTCATATTGATTTGTGGAATCTCTTGTACCTTGGCGTATCAATGATTTGACCTGAGAAACAGTACTACCTATTGAATATGCAGCTGCTCGCATTGTGTATATCCAACTATAGATTGGGGCATATTATCAGGTATGGCATTAGATTCGTTGCTGAACACTGCCACTAAACCGGTGAAAATTTTGAGCTTGGTCTTGATGATATATTCATCAGTCTTTTGGCTGCCAGATATTGGGGCTCGTTGCCAGTGGTGCTGGGCACTGAGCCATGGGAAGCTGCCTTCTGTAAAAGACTAATTACATGGCTCTTTGCAAAAGGCATCAAGAACTGGCAGACATGCAGGCTGTTTCCTCTATCTTGCCCCACCATCTGTGTATCTGCTATTGTCACAGGGACACAACAGCGGGGTGAGCATACACTTTACAAAAGGATGAATGTGAGACTAATTTAATTGCATGTGTGAACTACATCTAGTTCATCAGGCACACTGAAAGCACATGTGTTGTCCACTTATGCACACACAACCTTGTTGTTGTACCCCAAGCCACCATTGAGTACATGTAGGTCACCACTGAGTTAGTGATGTCACCCTGTGGTATGGTACACACCACCTTCAACACCAACGGCCACAACACTGCAGTTGTCAGCAATGGCACCAGACTACATGTTTGTATACATGTATCTACAACTGGCCATGCACCCTTGTCTCATTGTGCAACTGCTACATACGGCAGGCACTCGAGGACAACTCAGTCAGCACCAACATCTAACTTGGTTGATGCATCTGTGTATACATGTGGTGGAGCTGGTGCAGGCTTTGGGATATTATGGGACAGCACCACCAACATTGACATGAGACTCCTATTCACCATCAACAACACACACACACACACACACATACACATGCTCTTCCATGTGGGTTTTCTGTGATTTGCAACATTGACGATCTGCATCTGGTACATCATCTACACAGGAATATATGGACCATCCTCCTGGTGACGTAACCTTCAGCATGTGTGATCACCTAGTTGGACATTGCCTTCATATGTACACACCACTAAGTTAGGTACATGTGCACCATACTTGAAACCTCCATCACCATGTACCTACAGGTATACCCAGTGGCCTACATCTGCCTCGCCTGCCTCTGCATCCTCCATGCAGCCTTCACAAGTTTTCCCACATTGTTGTGTGCTACTGGGTCACACACAGTACGTGACATCCAGCTGGGCTACATTTGCACACAATATGGTAACGTGTCCACATTTGCTGTGGGATTCATCCTGCCTGTCCAACACAAGACATGCACAGTGGGACTTGTGTTTCAACTTTCTTTGTGAGTAATGTTTCTCCATCGCACATGCATGTTTCCCACCTCTCACCACATTTGCTTTGGGTGGGGGCAATGGTCTAAGCCTTAGAGTGAGGATGATCAACGTATCTAGCTGCAGTTCCCACAGTTCATGGTGTTAATGTGTCTGGTGTGGGGTGATGTTGTTTGACCTGTTGTATGGGATATTGTGACATGGACATTTGCACATTTCTGTTTTGTATGTGTGTAATGTTGATGCAAGTGGTATGTTGGATTGGTACTTACCAACTAAGACTGAATTTCCATATGTCCCATCCTGGAAGCGCTGATTTATGATGGACTGTTGGAAGATGTACGAACCATGCACACTCCCTGGAAACTTGGCTATGTCATTTGTGAACAGTCCACGGTGGTCCACTATCGCATGCACATTCATGGAGTGTGTGTGCTTTCTGTTGCGATATATGTGTGCCCTGTCCACAGTGGGCACAAATCGGACATATGTGCAGTCTATTGCACCCAGAACTTGTGGGAATCCTGCTATGGCATGGAATCCTTGCTTGACTAGGAGCTGTTCCTGCACGGTGTTGGGGAAGTACAGTTGCTGGGGTATCAGGCTGATTATGCAATCCAACACAGTTGAGAGGAATATTGAGAAGGATGCCTGTGAGACTCCTCCAAGTCTGGATGTTGTAGGTTGAAAAGTCCCTGAGGCCAAAGAAATGAAGCACGGCCAGTAGCTTTGTTTGCGGGGGATATTAGTTATCCGCTGGGTTGATGGTGTCAGCCTGTGGGCTATCTGGTTCAGGATGTAGTCAATGGATGTCCGTTTGAGCCTGTAGTGGGCTATGTGAAAACAAAAATGGGGTTGGCTCTAATCAGCAAGGCTGAGCCTGTATATCACATAACAAAGAAGGGTGCCAATACTGATAACATTTATTCAATGATTGAACTCAACATCCACATCAAGAAAACTTAATTCAAGATAGGGTCTTGCTACTTAATCGCAATTTTATTTTATACAAATTAAACAATCTTTACAAATTTTATCTTTTCATAAAAAAGAGAAGCATTAAAGGAATTAGAAAAATACTGGACACATCATGCTACATTCAATAGAAACTTCAAACATCCCAAGACCTCAATCATATCACAATCAAAAAGCATTCACCGCATTCATACCTCAATCAGACATACCACATACTACTGTTACAACAAAAAAGAAAAAAGAAATACAAACTGGATCTGCACAAATTATACGATAATTCAGTACAATTCTTAGAAAACAGTACATTCCAAAAGATTGTTAAGTTTCATATCATTCATTAAAGGTTAATACATAGGTAATGTACAAAAGATTGTAAAGAGTCTGGGAGTAGTGAAAACTCCTAGATGCTAAAGCAGACCAGTAGGGAAATGGCCTACGCGTTTTGAATCCCTTTCTATTCTTGAGGGATTCTCATCAGGGCCTCAAACACTGCAAAAGTGGAGAGAAAAAAGACATAAGAAAAAATGTTTAGAACATCAGTAGGGAGAGGTAATAGCGTGCGGAGAAAATTACAGTTGAAAATTGGCGTGTGGAGAAAAATACTATTAAACGATGAATCAAACACATCAGGAATCTGGAAACTTAGCAAAACACCTGTCAAGGATAGACACTGCACTGTGAAGGTCGCTGAGTTTAGAATGTAAGGATGGAAACTAGCCTGGGGATAAAGGGGGAAGTATGACCAACCTATCTCGGTGTGGGATTCCTAAGAATGCTAGTAGTACCTATTTCACTCAGGAACTTCTTGAATACTTACCACCCGAAGGACAATACATCTATCCTATCGGAGTGGAAACAGGAAAGGCTTCTCTCAGCTGAAAAAGGCCTGAAAATCAAAGAAAAAGTATGACTCTGAAAGAAAATAAGATCGATTTGCATAGTAAGGAAGGAAACGGGTAAAGGTCTTACCACTAAGCGGTAGACTCTAGACCAAGGTGACTAAGGGTTGTAAGCTTGTGGCGTGAAGTGGAAAAATCTAAAGGCCTGCATAAAGTAAAGGAATAGAAACAAGCCCTTAAAGCAAGTTCAACTGAAGAATGACATCAGTTATTTACCGAACTAGCTGCGGGAAACAAACTATTAACGGGTAACCTGTTGCAGTGGACCGATAATGTGAAGTACCTTGTGAGGGGCCAGTTGAGCAGCCAAGTGCAAACTGAGATTCAACCTCGGCGTGTGGGACGGAAACGATCTCCGTTGTAGTTGAAGCGCCAACAACAAGTATCCGCTGGTAATGCGGAGTATCTACAAAAGAAGATGCTTAGTAAGCGCTTGCTAGCGTGGGTTTATAAGGTGAGGGGGGGGGTTTATTGGGAACCGGAGTTCAAATATAAAAGTTTGGTATATATATTACCTTTAGGAAATATAGGACGTCGGAGTGTTTGACGGGAATCTTCTCCGTAACAATATGGAGAGGGGCAGCGCCAGCACATGTTCACTTGTTCGCGTGTGCTGGAGAAATGGGAAAAAACTCGTAGTTGGCGCCAGTAGTCACACATAGTGCGAGGACATGCATAATTACGGGCATCACAAAGATGTGAAGGGGTCAAGAACCGGGGACGTCTGGCAGCTGTGCTTACCGGTAAGCTTGAATCAAACAGCGTCTGACTGCACTCGACTCGGTCGGCGTCTGGCTTCACACTAACTCCTCGCACAGGCGCGTTACCCTGCCGGGTGGAGGTTTCTTTTATATGGGGTAGATGCGCTCAGTTTGCACTTGGCTGCTCAACTGGCCCCTCACAAGGTACTTCACATTATCGGTCCACTGCAACAGGTTACCCGTTAATAGTTTGTTTCCCCCAGCTAGTTCGGTAAATAACTGATGTCATTCTTCAGTTGAACTTGCTTTAAGGGCTTGTTTCTATTCCTTTACTTTATGCAGGCCTTTGGATTTTTCCACTTCACGCCACAAGCTTACAACCCTTAGTCACCTTGGTCTAGAGTCTACCGCTTAGTGGTAAGACCTTTACCCGTTTCCTTCCTTACTATGCAAATCGATCTTATTTTCTTTCAGAGTCATACTTTTTCTTTGATTTTCAGGCCTTTTTCAGCTGAGAGAAGCCTTTCCTGTTTCCACTCCGATAGGATAGATGTATTGTCCTTCAGGTGGTAAGTATTCAAGAAGTTCCTGAGTGAAATAGGTACTACTGGCATTCTTAGGAATCCCACACCGAGATAGGTTGGTCATACTTCCCCCTTTATCCCCAGGCTGGTTTCCATCCTTACATTCTAAACTCAGCGACCTTCACAGTGCAGTGTCTATCCTTGACAGGTGTGGTGCTAAGTTGCCAGATTTCTGATGTGTTTGATTCATTGTTTAATAGTATTTTTCTCCACACGCCAATTTTCAACTGTAATTTTCTCCGCACGCTATTACCTCTCCCTACTTATGTTCTAAACATTTTTTCTTATGTCTTTTTTCTCTCCACTTTTGCAGTGTTTGAGGCCCTGATGAGAATCCCTCAAGAATAGAAAGGGATTCGAAACGCGTAGGCCATTCCCCTACTGGTCTGCTTTAGCATCTAGGAGTTTTCACTACTCCCAGACTCTTTACCATCTTTTGTACATTACCTATGTATTAACCTTCAATGAATGATACAAAACTTAACAATCTTTTGGAGTGTACTGTTTTGTAAGAATTGTACTGAATTATCGTATAATTTGTGCAGATCCAGTTTGTATTTCTTTTTTCTTTTTTGTTGTAACAGTAGTATGTGGTATGTCTGATTGAGGTATGAATGCGGTGAATGCCTTTTGATTGTGATATGATTGAGGTCTTGGGATGTTTAAAGTTTCTATTGAATGTAGCATGATGTGTCCAGTATTTTTCTAATTCCTTTAATGCTTCTCTTTTTTATGAAAAGATAAAATTTGTAAAGATTGTTTAATTTGTATAAAATAAAATTGCGATTAAGTAGCAAGACCCTATCTTGAATTAATTTTTCTTGATGTGGATGTTGAGTTCAATCATTGAATAAATGTTATCAGTATTGGCACCCTTCTTTGTTATGTGATGTAGTGGGCTATGGCATCCTCTGGTTGTAGGTCACCAAGGATGAGACGTCTGTGCAGGGGCCGCTGTCGTCTTCGGCGCAGCCTTGGTGGTGGTTCAGGAAGTGGTGGCGGTGGCAGTGGTGGTTGTTGCCTTTGTGGGTCTCTGAGCTGAATGATTAGTGCCTCCATGGCATCTGCAAGTCCTCAGCTTTGTGTCTGGGCTGGTCTCCCTTGTTTGACTCCTTTTATACGCAGTTTTTCCTTTTCCAAAACTGGTTTTAGCAGTTCTTATTCATCTCCAGCTAAGGGGCCTTGGCGCAACTTTTTTTTTATCGCTAAGCAGGTCCAGGCGATTATTGCTAATAATGCGATAGTGTGTTAGTGACTTTTTTCGTGAGATTTAGCGAGGGTGCGCCTACTTCACATATCATTTATATTTATCGCTTCCATGCATGTTGATAGTTCACATGGTTGCTATCGCCAGAAAACTGTCGCTAACAGTAGTTAGCGACAGCTTGCTAATAGGGCGATAAAATTATCGCCGCTTTAGCGAGAAAAAGTCCTCCTAAAGCGGCGATAGTGCCCTTGCTAATATGCCCATAATTCTTTCCAGTTCTACACAACTTCATCAGTAGGACTGGAGAAGCTGTTGCATTAAACATCGTAGAATGACCTTTAATTTCTGCAATTAACCAATAACTGATCTTGCATTAGCCGCTTAACCTTTCTTGGCATGGATGTTGGAGGCTTTGTGGTGCATGTGCTATTAGGACTACTAGCCAAAGAAGAACTTTTTGCCAATGAATGAACACAGATAATTACTAGTGTGTTATGTTCTGTGATTGTAGTTAGAGCATTCCCCATGTCATTTGTAATGTTTGAAGGAAATGTCAGAGATGTGGGTGGCAGTTGTAAGAGAACCTCGTGAAGTGTGTCATTCAGTGTCATAACAAAGCCCCTACAGTCCGCACAGTGCGTGCGGTGGGGCCCAGCTCCTGGGGGGCCCCTCAGCACAGTACCATACCATGACCTGAGCGCTCCTGAATCAGTCCGGAGGGGGGGGCCCTCAATGTACTTTGCAGGGGGGCCCCCTCAAGTTTTGTTACTCCACTGGACATCACTGATGACATCTGCCTCTTTCAACTAGTTCCTGACCTTTATTTTTCCTCTTTCTGCTACTTTCTGACGGATGTACCATGTTACAACGCATACCATTACGACTACCTACTGTTACAACGCGACCATTACAACGCATACCATTACAACGCATAGCGCTTTGAGGTGCGGGATAGTGGTAAGTATAATTTACTATTCTAACTCCAGTCCCCGTGGACACTAGGGAAGGTGTTGGATAGTAAATTATACTTATTCCCTATCCTAGAGCGCCCCCAGCGCAATGCGTTGTAATGGTATGCGTTGTAAAAGTTGCGTTGTAACAGTAGGTAGTTGTAAAAGTTGCGTTGTAACAGGTGTATACCCTTTCTGACCTTTATTCCGACTTTAAGACCTTTATTCTGCCTCTTTCTGTTAGTTTCTGAACTTTATTCTGCTTCTTTCTACTTGTTTCTGACCTTTATTCTTCCTTTTCCACTCGTTTCTGCCCTTTATTTTGCCTCTTTCTGCTTGTTGCTTACCTTTATTCTGCCTCTTCCTGCTCGTTTCTGACCTTTATTCTGCCTCTTTCTGCTCATTTCTCTCCTTTATTTAGCCTCTTTCTGCCTGTTACTGACCTTTTTTCTGCCTCTTTCTGCTCGTTTCATGACCACCGAAAACCTCTCAGCTTGGTACCTCCTGTAAGTTCCACACAGCAGGATTCCTGAGAGCTGATCTGACCCCCCCCCCCTTTTTCCACCACTCTGCAAACGTGACTACTACATCAAAATCCATAGAAACTCACAGAAAATTCCAAAGGATACAGTGCCATTTTAGTTAGGAATCAGAATTTTTAATCTTAGAAATTCACTTGAAAAGCCAAAGGTTACAGGGACATCATAGTTAGCCTCAGGATTTACTTGTACAAAACCAGTGAAATTCAGCTGTTATAGTTAGAGAGCTAACTATAACTCATGCCCCCGCAATACACTGCTTATGATCTTACATATTACATCACTCATGACATGGTCAGTAATATCACTCACAACATCACTGAAGACATCGCAAATTACATTACTCATGACATCACTGATGCCATCATTCACAGAATATCTGATGCACCCACTCACAACCTCATATAACCTTTCATACACCCACTCCAATTTCCACACTACCATTCTCAAACCCATTTACGCACCCATAGCAGTACTTACACACCCACTCACTGATTCTTAGGACTACACACACATCCACTCGCTCACCCATACAGCATCTAATACACCCACTCACTCACTAATACAGCCACTGACACATACACGCATACACCTTTACAGTCACTCACACACTGTCAGTCACCTATATGCCTACACACACACCCACTCACTTATTCATGCTGATACTAACACAGACTCACTCACCTAAACAGCCACTGACACAAGCACACACTCACCCATACTGCCACTCTCACAATCACTCACTCATCCATAGAGTCACTCACATACCCCACAACTCACTTGTAGGTGTGGCGCAGCGGCCAGGGTGACTGATGCTGGAATCTGGGGATCACAGTTCGATCCCCGGTGGCAGATTAGCCCAGCACCATGTGACTCTGGGCAATAGCTTGCTTAATCTTCCTGTTGGCCTCCAGCACCTGGAGACACTCACAGGTGATTGTTTGCGCTTTATAAATATGGATTATTATTATTATTATTATTACTGCCTTTCACATATGCATTTACTCACCTACATACAATTGAAACATCCACTCACTCACCAACACAGCCCTACACACACTCACTCACCCATAAAGCCCCTCACCCACACACTCACTAACCCATACAGCCACTGACTCACCCAATCACTCATCCATACTGGCAGTCACACACACCCTCACCCACCCACACAGACACTCAGACATCCAAGCAGGTACTCAGGCAACTAATCACTCACCCATACAACCACTCATGTACCCACTCACACCCCCATACAGCCACTTAGACACCAACTGACACACTGATACAAACATTCACACAACCACACAACTGGTCGGCAATACGGCGAGCTCAAGGTAAGTGGTTTTATTTATTTTCTTACTTTACTTACCTTATCCCTTTGTCTGTCCACTTCAGTTCCCCACTGCCCGCCCTGCTCTACCTCTTTTATCTGTGCCAGCCGCTCCTGCCTTTCAGGCAATAATCAGATTTAGCTTTGACCTTGGGTACAATATGCAGAAAGGTTAGAATCTCTTGGACATTGGTGTTTACATGGGGCAACATTGGGGGGTCGCTCGAGAGTTTGTGGACAATATTGTTGCATGAAGACTGAGCGATAATTTGGGTCTTGGAGGCATTGGGGATTCACACACAGTAATGTAGAGCAATGATAGAATATTTGATCCGGACCAGCCTTTACAATCTTTCCTCAAAGGGCTTCATATTTCTGTGGTTAGATTGGATTGCACCATATCTTTCTTCCTGGCCTATGGACAAAAATTCCACCTCCTTTGGTGGACATGATAATTAATGTAGTGACACTGACTATATGCAGAACAACTCTGTAGGAACATGAAAGGGTATCAAGCCAGCCCTCCATCCTGTCACAGAGATACATTTACTTGGGAAAATCTGAGCCACCGGATGCAAAATTCTTTCATCAATAAAACTCATTTATCGCACCATTGGGAAGTTGTCTGCTATTGATTGAAAATGTGAATGTGTTAACTGGGTGGAGTGGCACACCAACGGCTGCCACATAGACATAAATAGCTGTAATTTATAACTATTCCTCACAATTACCTGAGCCTTAACACAAATCCATTGTCTCTTGAAAAATCAAAATACAAGTGACACCTTTTACTCAGTCTCATAAAAGTTCACATTTTAAATGTGCTAACCAACGAAACTCTCATTTGCTTTAGTATGTCTTCATGTGAGTTAATTCCTAAGTTAAATTGCACACCTGTAATTTACAATAGCACAAAATTACATCTAAAAGTATTTCCATATTTCGTTGTGTGAACATGTTTATTGTATTTTTGAGTTTTGTGAATAGCGTAAGCAACCAGGAGACTAATTCTGAGCACTAATCGAACAGTTACACAATCACCAATCTCATTTCTTTAATGTATGCCCCCATAATAACTATATTGGTGAGCAGATTTTCTTAAAATAATCTCAACATTCATTAATATGTTTCATTATTGCATGACAGGTATACACAGGTGAATTATTGTATGCTATGTAAATATATATTTGAAAAAGGAAGGCATGTATATATTTTTTTAGATTTCCGTGTTTTCTGAAGCATTTTCTGCTTCGCTGTGACAAGATAAGCAAGTACAGTGTGTTGAAAGTGTATGTATGTGTGTGTGTGTATGTATTCATACATATATCTATATAGATAGGTAGACGTTGACATATGTAGTGCTCTTGTGTTTTATAGCTTTACCTTGTGTAAGTCCACATGCATACGTAACAAACCTAAGAAGTCTTAATGAACCTTACTAAATGCATTATTGCTAATGTTCAAAGGGCATAATATATGTCTTGTTCCTTGTGTGTGTATGTGTTTGTGAGCACAAGTGTACAGGTAAAGGGGGCTAGTGAGGTGAATGTGGGGATTTTCACCACAGAGGGCAGCACAAATCCAGGGCCAATCCTGGTTGTTTAATTGAAATAAACAAAAACTTTAAAGCTTTTTCTAGTGTCATTTCTAGAACAATTACTCACTAGAATTAGATTTTCCAACACAAGCTGGCCAAAAGGTTCCAGCTTTGCTTTTTGGGGATGACATCATTCCTATTTAAAAATCTCCCAAGGGTCTACAAATTCTTATACAAAAGATTTCTCTATTTAGTTTTTTTTAACATGTTAGAGATCAATGCCCAGAAGACCACATTCATGGCCTTTAACCAAAAGAAGAACTTTAGAGGGAAAATTAGGGTAGGATACAGCATCCTTGAGTGGCTAAAAGAATTTGGTAATTTGGAATTAGGAAATCGAATTCCGACTCGTGGAGATCACAAGTTACGAAAGCTCCCTCCTGATTAAGCACGGAGCCTCAGATCCTAAGTTTGCCAAGAGTACATCTTCTTATCCATTTTCTCCTGCCTTAGAATACACAAAGTGCAAGCCAAAAGTGCAACACTATAGGGCGCAAAATGTGGGGCTACTATGAAGTGGTAAAGTTAGGGATTGAGGGGGATAACTTTATTGCCTGGTTATCGAACGTGGGGCAAGGTTCCCGTCTCATCCGCCGTAAGATTGGATCTTGGTCTGAAGATTACTGTAGAAAATGAAAATGAAAGGCCAATTTTGCATTGGCTTTGCATTTGGAGTACTGAACAGCTGATATCATATGAAGATTCACTGAGCAACATTTTAAGCCAAACTATGGCCCAAAGCTTTCCCTTGCTGAACCATGGCATGAGTTGCTTGATCGACCTATTTTTGAGCTAGGTTGGAGAGACTATCGGTAGAATCCTTCCCCCATTCGTCTGGATTTAGTCGGTATTGTAAAGGAGAGGTTTTGGGGATGCTTATTGGAACAACGTGAATCATCTGTCTCCTTTCAAAACCAATACCAAGTTACCAAGTTTTACTGCTCCATAAAATTGCATTGTATCATGAGGCATTGTTAGCTTTTATCCACCTCCTGTTTTTAAGATCGCTTTTTTTGAAGTTTAGATCGGGAGTTCATCTTATAGTCACCTTTCCATTTTCTTGGTCTGCTGTTAAGTCAAAATTGTGCCCTGTATGCTGTTGCACTGAAGAATTGCAGGAACAACTATTGTTCTTTGGCATTGCTTATTCAAAACGCAGGGCCAGATGGATTGTGCCTTTATGTCATTCTATGGGGATATCAAATTGTAGTAATTCATTAAGAATATTTAAAACCGTCACTGGCACGCAGATAGTTTTCGCTGTTTCCAAATTGTTACCTTCTGCATGGTTTATAAGACTTACATTTGTGATTATGGCCAATACGGCCTCTTAAGTCTAATTAAGATCTTTGTATAGTGATTTTAACTGTATTATTTTCAAATGTTGAGCCTTTTTTTATCTTAAGGCTTTGTTTTTATTTTTTTTAAATAGTTGCATTTGTTGGTGTATTTTTTTTATCTATCTGGCAATAAATAAATAAGAACAAATACTCATGTACATGCAAACCAAAGTGCTTTTTTAAATCTGGATTGTGTTTTCTTGTAGGCGCCTCTGAATGTATTGCCTGCCCAGATGATCAATGGTCCAATGGAAAACGAGACCGCTGCATTCCAAAAGTTATAGAATTTCTGGTGTATGAAGACCCACTTGGCATAACTTTGTCCTTCTTATCAATTTTCTACACTCTTGTCACCACTCTCACCCTGGCGGTGTTCCATGCATTTCGTGGCACCCCGGTTGTTAAAGCAAACAATACAGTTCTCAGTTACCTCTTTTTGTGTTCCCTCAAACTGTGCTTCCTCTCTGCCCTGATTTTTATTGGAAAGCCCACAGAGGTGACCTGCATGCTCCGCCATGTCCTCTTTGGAGTCGTTTTTGCAGTCTGCCTCTCCTGCCTCCTTGCTAAGACGGTCACAGTTATTGTTGCTTTCGGTGCCACCAGACCAAACAGCCAGTTAAGGAAGTGGGTGGGCATAAAGGCAACATATTCCATCGTTTTGGCCTCTTTCGTTGTTCAAGTTTTTCTTGGGATCATCTGGGTTAGCATTGCTCCCTCTTTCCCAGAAGTGCATAATGGTGTCATTTACGGGACCATGGTCATTGAATGCAACGAAGGGTCGCCAATGATGTTCTTATCCATGATGATATTCCTGGGGCTTCTGGCAAGCATGACCTTCATCTCAGCCTTCCTAGCACGGAAACTGCCTGACAGCTTTAATGAAGCCAAATACATCACATTCAGCATGATCATATTCATCAGTGTCTGGCTTTCTTTTTTCCCCGCCTATGTCAGTACGAAGGGAAAGTACATGGTCGCAGTCGAAATATTTGCCATCTTGTCTTCTAGTGTAGGGCTTTTGTGCTGTATATTTTTACCAAAATGTTACATTATTATTTTGAGACCAGACATGAATACAAAAGAACATTTAACAACTAAATCGAAGTCTGTTCGGGAGCAGTAGTAAACAATGTATTGTTTAAACAACACTATTCAGGATTTCCAAGATTGAGAAGAACCAGATAAAGTGTACAACCTTTAAAAGCTGTTTTTGACTTATAGCCTTTAAAAACCTTACAACACTCATCATGATGACTATCATAAAACAAAAACTCTTGGAGCTTATAATCACATCTCTATTCATATGCACTGACGCGGTCCATCACCCTTTACCCCATCATCGTCACTGCACCTCAGCTGTCTAGACAGCTGCTTCCTAGACTCTACTGAACACCATTCTATTCCACTCAGCATAGTGCACCAAACTACAGTACACAAAGGTTAAGCAAAATTGAAACAAACCACCTGAAGATCCAAAAATATGCAGCACTTGACATGTTGAAGTGGGCACTCTGTGAATGACATGTCACACAAACAATCAACTCTATCATCCTCCAAAACACATCTGACTCAAGTCACTGCACAGTGCCTAACCTTTATGTATAATGGTACCTCAAACCAAACCATCAGTATCATAGCAAAACAAATCTCCCCAAGAAACTAATATCAATTTAAACAAACAACTCAGACAGAAAGTTCTACAAACGCATAGCCAAATATAACATGAATGCCTAAACTAAATTCCAAGCTAACAACAAGAGTAAGGTGCTCTTCAAGAACATCAAAGATGTCAGTAACCCACTATGTTTAAAGAGGGTATGCAGTTCTCATGTGATGGGGGGCGGGGGTTAGGGGGAAACAGGGATGAAGGGGAAAGACAGGTCTTTTTTCGTGATGCCCTCACACACCCGAGAGGTTTCATGCTTCATCATACGGCGGGTGCCCCTCGTCAGGCCGGCGCTGCAATACCTGATTGGCTCCCGAAACCGGGGCTCTTTGCCATGGATTTCTTGAAGATGAAGCTGTTAGGTGCATGCAGGTGTGGGGGCTGGGTAGTGCACGGTGAGATAAGATAAAATAGGTATAGGGCAGTCCTCTACAGTAAATTTTAATGAAAAGGTAGCTCTCGCCTAGGTAAAAACAAAAGTGGGCCCCTGTGGGGATTATAATGTTCCTAAGGGGCAGTCTAAGTGTGTAAGGTCGACATGTTTCATGTATATGCTTGCCCCTAACGGGTCAATTGCCACTTCTTCAGGACCGTGGTAAAGTGAAGTGAATGGGTGCACTACCGTCTGGTATTCAATTAATAGATGTGAATTACCAGGGGCGGTTGAGACCCTAGTTGACGTTAACTGGGACATAGGTAGACCCCTAGTAAAAATGTCAAGGGCCGAGGGGGGTGGCCGAAGCACGTCGTTACTCTGGATGTAGGTTCCGCTCAGCAACTTGCCGTGATCCTACCAAAGCTCCAGGGTCCTGTTCAGGATTTGCAAAATTGAGAAGAACCAGATAAAGTGTACAACCTTTAAAAGCTTTTTTTGACTTATAGCCTTTAAAAACCTTACAACCCTCATCATGCTGAATACCATAAAACAAACATTCTCGGAGCTTGTAGTCGCATCTCTATTCATATGCACTGACGCGGTCCATCACCCTATACCCCATCATCGTCACTGCACTTCAGCTGTCTAGACAGCTGCTTCCTAGACTTTACTGAAGACCATTCTATTCCACTCAGCATAGTGCACCAAACTACAGTACACAAAGGTTAAGCAAAATTGAAACAAACCACCTGAAGATCCTAAAAATATACAGCAACTGACATGCTGAAGTGGGCACTCTGTGCATGACCTGTCACACAAACATTCAACTCTATCATGCTCCAAAACACATCTGACTCAAGTCACTGCACCGTGCCTAACCTTTATGTATAATGGTACCTCAAACTAAACCATCAGTATCATAGAAACAAATTTTCCCAAGAAACTAATATCAATTTAAGTAAACAACTCAGAAAGAAAGTTCTACAAATACATAGCCAAATATAACATCAATGTCTACACTAATTTCCAAGCTAACAACAAGAGTAAGGTGCTCTTCAAGAACATCAAAGATGTCAGTAACCCACTGCGTCCCTTACACCCCATATTTGGTACCAAAACAGCTGGCATAAATTATGTAATCGATAAAAAAATCAACACCATCTTCCACAGAATAAGCCTAATAAATATCTCTTGTAGCAGTACATGTGTGTTCTTAGGATATTACAGCTGCTGCTCATTGCAACCACCTTCCTTTGAAATGCTTACTTTTTAGAAGCATAAGTGCAGGGGTGCAACGTTTTTCCTGAAGCCCACTGCAGGTGCTGCAGAATATTATGTTTGCAGAATACCAAAGCTGCCTAGTTGTAATTCTACCTCATGCGTTTTTTACCATTTCCAAACAAGGTATGCTCCCTTTTCTCTCTCTTACAGGTCCTTTTTC
Source organism: Lissotriton vulgaris (assembly GCF_964263255.1). Classification (NCBI taxonomy): domain Eukaryota; kingdom Metazoa; phylum Chordata; class Amphibia; order Caudata; family Salamandridae; genus Lissotriton; species Lissotriton vulgaris. Next base: position 1,254,141,443 of record NC_141685.1, on the reverse strand, counting down.
ATTTGTTCCTTCAGTCGCTGTCACTGTTTTCCCGTTTTTCTCTTCACCCTGCTTCCACCATTACCTGCATTTTTCTCACTGGAACTGGTCTCCAAAAATGAGTGCCAATGAGACCCACCTTTAAACACTGGCGTGAAAAACACCATATTACCTATGTTGCATCATAAACTCATTTCAAGTGCCTACTAACTACTCAGCTTGCATTATCATTTAGCTATCAACGTTAAATGTATTTTGGGATTGCAATCTTTTATCTTAATCAGCATATCAGTTTCTAAAAACATATATACATGTTTCCATCAAATACTACTTTCCATCTGGCCAAACAAACTCAATGTTTCAGAGTAAACCCCCTTTCTGAGAAAGTATATTTTTTGCCCTCAAAACACCAGTTAACAATTTTTGGGAAATTCTCAGTCCCAAAACATCAGCTTGAGTACATACATGCACCAATGCCTCAGATAGACAGATTCTGCTGCAAACTCCCAGTTATTACAATTGTGGCCACAGATGTTCACCAAAACACCAAGGATGATTGTACTATGTCAATAATGCACATCATCATACCAGGGGCACCATTGTGCCAAGGGTGGACACCGTACTAGCCAGGAAACCCATCATATGTCAGTCATGACCAATATGATGTGAGGGGCGCCCACCATTATGTCGGGGATGGCTACAAGTAGGCCGTTTGTGCTCTTAATCTGCCATATGGGTTGGCAGCATGGAACAACTAAACCAAGAACCAAAATAGTCAAGGAGCACCATCATTATGGCAATGACACGGTTGTGCCATGAATGAATTGTGCTAGAGATGACCCCTGTATTTTATGGGGAGCATAGCATATACTTTTGGAGCGCCTTAACACCAGGCATAGCTTCCAGGGAGCAATACGGTATATTAGGATGGTAAAACAATTTCTCACACACACAGACACCCACATAAATGTGCAGTAAAGCAAACACACACAAAGAATAATGCAAACAACGCTCTTAATTTTCTACGCTCTGGTTCTATATCCTGCTGCCTCAGCTCTTGGACTGAACATGCACAGAACTAACACATTTTCACTTTGGCTCCCGCAATCCCAACCTTTGGTAGATCAGCACTATTTACTGCACAGGCTGCTGCAGACACTCTTCTTTTATGGCCCATCATTACCCCCAGGTCCCTCCTGACCTCGTCCCATTCCTTAAAATATGGAGATGACCATCTCCACGACAGATAAAAAGAAAAGGAGCATGCTGGGATACCCTACCTGCTCCCTCCCACTGGGAGTACATAAGCGGTACCAGCCCAGCATGCAGCCTGTTCTTTTTTTCTGTCTCCGACAGAAAGGTTGTTGTGTGCTGTGATGTTGCTGTACCTGCGCCTGCTTCTGCTGGGCTGGGGTGGCGTGCTGGTCCTTCTCTGCTCCCCCTGCCCGGCTGCCTGGCTTCGCGGGCAGGGGTGCTGTTCCTGGTGTGTCTGCCTCCCGGTCTGCCTGGCTTGCTGGGTTGCGGGGCTTCTTCCTGGCTGCTGTTCCGGTTTGCCGGCCCTTTGCAGCTGGTGCGCCGTCTCCCGATGGAGCTTCCGGGTTGCCTGTGCACGTCCCCCCGATCTTGGCCGGGTGGGAGACGCGCTGCTCCTGTTGTTGGTGCCGCGGCGCTGGATATGGAATGTGGATTCTGGTGCCTGCTGGGTGTGTGGGGGCCTGGTTCGTGGTGCTGCGGCCCCCACTCCGGGTGAGTCCCGCTTTGCGGTGTTGGCTCTCTGTGTGCCCTGCGGACGTTTTCCGATGTGTGTGCTGGGCTGCTGTTGACTCACTGTCCATTTCTTCCACTTAGTCGCTGCCCTGGCTCGCATTGCTGGCTGTGCTTTGCGGGGTTGTGGGGTCCGGCACTTCACTGTTAGTTGCAGGCAGCCTGGGGTTCGGTTCCCTGGTGTCCCGGGTCATGGGTTCTCGATGCCGGCCACATTCACGGGTGCCGAGTCTTCTTTCCTGGTTCAGCCTCGCTCGGCGCCTTGTTTGGCCTAGGCTTTCCTGCTATGTCGGCCACTGTGCCCCGCTTCTGAGGGGTGTGTTTGCCTGGCTGCCACCTTTCTTCCCCAGGTATCTTCCCCTGATGTCGCAGTGGTGTGGTCTGCTCTGCCAGGCGCTGATGTCCTGGAGGGCGCCTGGGCGGTTTCTTGGGGGGCGATGAGCTGTTGGGGCGCTCCTCCTGCCCTCCTGGTGAGTACCGCGTAGCGGTCCCTGTTTCTTTCTTTTTTTGTGAGTCTTTCCTGCTGTCTTTCTTTTGCAGGTTGCTCCAGGGCCTGGTCCTTGGCTCCCTGCCTGTGACCGGTGTGGGTATTGCCATGGTCTCGGCGGGGCGGACTTCTCTGCCCGGTGCTGGTGTTCTGGTGGGCGCCTGGCCTGTCTGTTGGGGGGGGGGGGGTGCTGTTGTGGCCCTCTTCCTGCCTCCCTGGTGAGTGCCGTGTATCGGCTGTCCCTGTTTCTTTCCTGTTCACTGTCCTTGTGCGCTGTGTGGCGGTTCGGGCTGTGTATGGGCGAGTTGGCCTTGCTGGACGCGGTTCCGTCTTTTGCCTGCTGTTTTCCGTGACTGTTACTGGTGGGTGTCGTCCTCTGGGCGTCTCCCTGCCGGTTGAGTGGGGTGTGTGCTGTTTTCCTGCACTGTTTCATCCGCTCGTGTACGCAGGTCTCTTGGTCTCCTGTGCTGCCTTGGCTCTTCTGCTGCTGGGGTTGCTGTTGCGTGCTTGCTGCCTTGGTTTGCCTTCCCTGTGCCTCCTCGGCGGATTGTGTTCTGTTGGTCGGGGCGGTGGGCTGGTGTTGTGTTCTTCCTGCCACCTTGGAGTCCTTTTTTCCTCCTCTGGAGTTCCGGTTTGGTGGGCTTCTGGGGTGTTTCTCCGGTGGTGGGGGCCCCCTGCTTCGTTCGGGTTGGCCCCCTCCTTTTGGCTCTCTCGGGGGTTCTCCGGCCTGACTTTTTTGCTGGGGGGGTCCCCTGTTGCTCGGGCCCCCCTGCTCTGCAGTTGCTCCGCCCATGGTGGGTGCGCTTATGCCCTTGGTGGGGTGTGCGTTCCCCCTTTTTTTCCTTTGGGGTTGAGCTGTTCTCGCTTCCCTGTGTCCCTGTGTTCTTTGCGTTCCGGGGACGCTTCTGTTTTCTCCTGTGTGCCTTTGGCGTGCCCCTTGGGTTAGCTTCCCCTTGTGCCTTGGATTGGGCTTTTTCTTCCTGTTCCCCCGACCTGTTTGCTGTTTTGGGGGTTTCGGTTGGGCCTTGTGGGCTCATGTTCTGTCCTTCTCCTGCTGCTGCGGCTCCCTGTGCCTTCTGGTTCTGGGGTTCTTGACGGATTTCTTTGCTGTTTCTGTCTGGCCTCTCCCTCTGGTGCTTGCCGCTTGGAGTGGGTCGTTTGCCGCTTGTGCTGTGCTCTGCGGCTCTATTTCCCGGTGGCTTTGGCTTCTGGTCTTCCTGCTGCCTGGCCGCCCCTGGTGGGGTGTCTTCCTGCTGGGCCTTGGCTCGCTTTCTGCGGCCTTCTGACCTTTTTGGTTCCTGGCGTTCCTGTGGGTTCGGTCCTGGTGCGTGCCTGTCAGGTTACTGGGGTGTCCGCTGCTGGTCGCTTCTTGCTTCCTCTCGGGTGCTTTGCTTGGGCCCTGCTCGGGCCTTCTGGCTTTGGGCGGGTTCCTGTGTCCTCCCTTGTTGGGGGGGGGGGGGCTGTTCGGCCCTTCCTCTGTCCTGGTGGCGCCTTGTCCTGGTTCGGATTGGCTCCGGGCCGAGCAGGTTGTGCTCCTGGTGGGTCCTGTTGTTGTGGGATTTGTTTCTCGCGTTCTGCCTGGTGGGGTTTGGTTTCCTGTTGAGGTTTCCTTCTCCCCTCTTGTTTCTCTGACAGGTGCTTGGGTTTTGGGGCTTTGCTTTGCTGGCCGCTGTTGCCTCCGGTGATGGCTGGGTCGTTGGCTCTGCCTTGGGTTGGCGCTTGTTCTTTGTGTGCCTGGCTCCTGTGCCCCGCCCTGTCTGCTGGTCCTGGCTGGGCTGTGTCCTTTCCCTGCTGGTGGGTTTTGGGTCTCGGTTTCCCCGGGTGTGTGGCCTCTCTGTGCCTTCCTTTTGCCCCTTGGTTCCTGCCCTTCTGTTGGTTCGTGCGGGGTGGGTGCCTGTCTGGGTGCCGGACTGCCTGCCTGTGGTTTTAGCTGTTGGGCGCTTCTTGCTCCCTTCGGGTGCCTTTGCTTGCCCCGAGCTTGGGGTTTCTGCCTTCTAGTGGTGTCTCCCCCTGGTTTCCGGGGGGGGGGGGGGGTTGTTGTGCCCTTCCTCCGTGCTGGTGGGCCTTGGCCTTTTTGGTGGTGTTGGCTCGGGTTTCTTCTTGCCTGATGCCCTGTTTCCCCTCTTGTGCCCTGCCCTGTTGGCCGTGCTTTTTCGCTCCTTGTGGGGCTTGGGTGTCTGCCTCCCCTGGTGTTTGGCCATGTTTCTGCTTTCCGCCCCTCTCGTTCTGCCTTGGGTTGCGGTTGGCTTTGCTTCGGGTTTGGGGCTTTGGGGGGGGCCTGGCGTTGGCCCTGGGCCCCCGCGCGGGCTGTTTTCGGCCGGTGCCCTTTGCTCTCTCGTTGGTGCTGGGGTGTCCCTTCCCGCTCCCATGTTGATTGGTGCACCTTGGGCTTCTTAGGGCTCCCCTCCTTTGCTTTCGGTGCCGGGGTTTTTTTCCCGTGTGCTCTGGGGGCCGGGGCTCTGCATCTGTTTTGGCGTCCCGTTCGCTTTGCGTTTGGGTCGCTGGTGAGCCTCTTGGTTTACTTCTGTTCGGCTTTGTGCTGTGGGGCCCTTCTTTGCTTCGGATCCTTTTTAGGGTCCCTGCTGGGGACCTTTCCTGGCTGCTCCTTCTCTTGGGCTTTGTCGCGGTCCTGGGTTGGTCTTCGGTCCTTTCTGGGTCCGCTCCCTTTCGTTGGCTGTGACGCTGGGTCCGTTGTGTGGGCTCCTGGCTTCCTTCCTCTGGTTCTCCTTTCTCGGGGAGGTATGGCTGTGGTTGGGCATTGTGCCTTTTCCTGTGCCACTTCCTGGTTGGGAGATCCTTTTTGCCTTTCCTTCCTGGTCCTAGTGGTGCGGTGTTGTGTGCCTCCTGGCTGGCTGGTCTGCCTGTTCTGCGGCTGGTTTCTTGGGGTTGGGCTGTGGGCCTTGCTGTTGGCCTTCTGCCTTTGGGGTTTCACCTTCGGTGGTTCCGTTGTGTCTCCCTTTTTTCCTACTGGGGGTCAGTTCCTCCTTTCCAGTTCTGGGGTTTTGGTTTCTCTGGTTCCGTGTGGGCATTTGTTGTCTTTCTTGACTGCGCCCTGGTTTTTGCTGGGTCTGTTTTTGGGTTGGGCTTTTTGCTCTCCCTGACCTCTGTTGTGGGGGTTGCTGGTTTTTTGTCCAGGTGCCTCCTGCTTTGGGGGTTTGCCCTGGTCTTGGTCGTTTCTGGGCCATTCTTCTCCCGGTTGGTGGCCTTTTGTGTGCTGCTGCCCTTCGGTCTCTCTGCGGGGGTTGGCTTTTGGTCGGTACTGCCCTGTGGCCTGGTTCCTCTGTGGTTCCCTGTTGCTGCCCTCTTTTCAGTTCTGCTGGGGGCTTCCCCTGCTGTGTTGGGGTCGTCCCTCTGCTTTGTTCCTTCCTGTTGGGCTGGGTTGGCCTGTTGGTCCCTGGTTGTTTGGCGACCTGGGTCCGGGGGCTTCTCCCTTGGGGGTTTCTGGCTGGTTGGTTGCACTTTCCTGGATCCGTTCTCTGTTGGGGTGACCGCGCTTCTCCTGGGCTTCCTTTGGTCATGGGGGGCCTTGGCTTTGGCCCTCTGCTTGCTCCCTTGGGGGCTTGGCAATGCTTCTGTGCCTCCCTTCTGGCTTGCCTGGTTGGTGGTCCTTGTTTCCGTGGCTGTCCCCTTCTGGCCTTTGGGTCTTGGTTGGGGACTGTGGGGTGCTGTTTTTTGGTCTGGTGCTCTTGTTGTTGGTGGGGTTCCGGAAGGCCGGGTTCTCTGCTTTGGTATTCTCCATATTTTAAGGAATGGGACGAGGTCAGGAGGGACCTGGGGGTAATGTCCTATTACTTACCGGTAATCTTCATTACTCCTGGTCCCGTTGACCTCGTCCCATTCCTTACTTCCCTCCCTCCCTCCCTTGCGGCCGGCCTTCCTGTTGTTGGCTTGGTGTTTTCAGGCTGCATGCTGGGCTGGTACCGCTTATGTACTCTCAGTGGAAGGGAGCAGGTAGGGTATCCCAGCATGCTCCTTTTCTTTTTTTCTGTTGTGGAGATGGTCATCTCCATATTTTAAGGAATGGGACGAGGTCAACGGTACCAGGAGTAATGAAGATTACCCGTAAGTAATAGGACATTCACAAACATGGTGCTACAACATGACCAATCTTCCTGTGACAGCTAGCTAGCTTGAGAGTGGAGACAGGTTATTATGTTGCAGACCCTGGAAACCAATCTTAGTGTGGGTATGAGTGTCACCATGAGGCTCTGTTATTCATTTGACTGGCTGCCAGATTTAGTTTTGTGAGTTGAGCAGTGCTACTATCTGCAATATGTACAGACACTCTGAATGAGGTACTGTGCTTGGCTTCACCTCTGAAAGCTACTGCAACGGTGCTGGTGAGCTAGCAATAGCTCCAGAGCTACTCGTTGGACAGCTCTGTAGTTGGGTGATATCAGTCCTGATGGCAGAGACCTCTGCCTACGTGTGAAAAGTTACTAGTAATTACTTTACGTTCATAAATTTAGTCGTAGATATTGTCACCCTCTGCAATAGATGGGTGGAAACATGTGAGTCTTCAATTAGTTGTAGATCGACATTCATAGATGACTAGCACGAAAGTTCAGATTTACAACTAGTTGCAGGAGTAGATTGTTACTTGAATATCTTTACAGATCTAAATTTACCTTTGTAAACAGCCCCCATTGTGTACTAAATATCATGTACAAAAATATTGCCCTGTTGGAGTTATTAATAGAAAATGTAACCAATCAGTGTTAATTTGGTGCCCCACATACATCCATGGATCCAGTGCCGGGCACCGCATGGTGCCTTCCACACAGTGCATGGCTGTTTAAAAAGTGTACATTTCCTATTGCGGGTTGTGCTGCAGCCCACAGCACAAGCCACAATTGGAAAGATACACTTTCCGTCCGCCGTGAAGGGGGTCGCATCGTATAATGGAAAGCGGGACAACTGACTCCTTGTCAGGCGGTCCCATTTCTGACACGATGCTGGTTGGACCCTCGTTCGACCTGCATCGTAATGAGCCTCTAAATTGGATCAGCATGCTAAAAGCTGGCCTATAATCTGTAAAAGAGCTCCTTTAATAAAATAAGCTTTGTCTACATAAGATAAAATTCATAGAAAAATTAAAAATGCAGTAAATATTGCCAATATTTGCCTTCACACGGGCAGGGAAAAGAACCAAGATTAGGAGAAAAGCTTGAAGGGAAGCATAGCAAATACTCAACAGTGCCAGCTCTAAGCAGAACAGTAAGCTGCATTCACAGCGGCCCAATGGTTTAGTTGAATACCCTGCAATTTCGCTATCGTTTTTGATATTCAAATAAACTGCCCACTCAATTTCCTAGACTCTGTGGCCAAACTTTTATCATGAAAGCATCTATACAGTGCTAGCTGAAGCTGCTTTCAACTGGTAAAATGAATACCCTCATGTAAACAACCAAACTTGGGCAGACATGACTCCTCCCCTGCTAGCCATGAATGTCAACACCTTTATCGCAACTGAGGCAATGCATTATAATATCTCTTGTGAGTCTTGCCGATTTGTTTTTCCACACATCCATCCATAACAAGATGAACGGGCTCTGATATAGTCTTCTATGTAAGGTAGGCTCAATTCACTATGACAAACACACCCTTGTCCCCCACCCCAGAAAATATCTATGGCTTAGATGTAGGTAATTATATTTTACCACTTCTTAAATACTGAATTTTATCGATTCGGTATTTAAGAAGTGGTAAAATAGAAGGGGGGGGTGTAGGTATTACAGAATCGGTAAATACCGAATCGTTAGGATTTGGTATTTACCGATCCTGGAAATACCGATTCGGTAATGCCCATTGATTCCTATGATACAGAAAAGGGGGTGGTGATGAACAGAGTGTCTGAATTAAGCAGACCACTCTTACCCAGTCCAAAGATCAGGGCTTGATCCATCACCGTTATTTATCTCACTGCCCCATCCCAGCTCAGAACCTGGCCATTGAAGCCCATAAGAATCAATTGGCATTACGGAATCGGTATTTACCGATTCGATAAATACCGATTCCAACAAGGGTGCAGGAGCTGTCACTTTGACACCCTCTAGCACCCCAAATACAAGCATGTGTGCCATGTGGCACACAGACATGCCCTAAGGGCATGTCTGTCTGTCACATGGCATAGGTGTTCATGCACACATGTGCATGCACACCTGGCTTCAGTATTTTACCACCCAATTGGATTGGGTGGTAAAATACCGAACCTGAAAGGCCTTTGGGACTCAGAAGTGTCCCACCTACATCTAGAAGTTACCAAATCGGTAAAAATACCGATTCGGTAATTTACTGATTTGGTAAATTTACCGAATCGGTGAAATTGGCCCCCTACATCCCAAAAACCCATTTACCGGTCAGTAACGGCCAAAATCGGCCGTTACCGGCCGGTAAATGGCCACCTACATCTGGCCCTATATCTTTAGTAACCTCCCCCTGTATAGTTATTCTGAGCCAGGCCTTCATGTCCCTGTGCAAATAAGCCAAAATTGCACCAGTGCATCATTCATCCCACTAGCTAATAGGATTGACCACAACATCGAGCAATTCATGCAATTGAAAGCTGAGGTCAAGCCCATGAACACCAGATAAAGCGGGGAGTGCTGGGCTTATTGTCTCAATTTGTACATCATTCCACTGGAACTTTAGGTTAAGAACATCCCTATTATCATTACAGAAGACAATGGATTTAGGACTAGCTTTAGTTTCGCTGCCAATACATGTTCTAGAACATGGATGGTCTTAGTAGTGAAATAGATCCAAAAAAAATTAAACAGATTAAACAAGTAACTTTCGGGTGATTGAATCATTGCTGCATGTTGTAAGACTCACCCCATTAGTCTACTAAGTGTGGTTCTGCAAGTTCAACACAGATTAATTTATAAATGAGACTCTATAAATTTCAATATAAATGATCAAGGCTATCATTTACATCCTGTTTTTGTGTGGGTTAATCATAATATTCCAATTACCTTTAAGGGTGACCTCACGCACCACAGACATTGGAGAGTAAAAATGTTGACGTAAGGTGCACTTCTTTTTCTCCGGATCTTCGTCCATGAATCAACTAATCTATATATTGGACTGATAGTAATCAAACAAATGATGGGCTTGATATACATTGACATATCGGTTTGCAATAATGACTATTGATTGCATTGAGATGTACAAGATTAATGTATTATGGGATTTTTATTTCTGTTATACACCCTTCATCATATGTAAAGAATAAAGATATGTTTTGATGTCTTGATTATTGCTTTCATCTGTTTACTTTGGATTCATTGTTACGATATTTCCTTGTGGGCTTGTGCCTTATGTTTAACTCTGTTACCATAGGGAAAGATAATCTACTTCAAATTCAAAGGAGTATATGTCTAAGTGACTCCCTTTTGGCCAATTTCGCCTACTTCAGTTGATATTCAATCTCACAAGGGGTTATGCGGTTGCCCTTTTCTTTATTAAGTTAAAATAGGACTGATCACCTTGCGCCTAAAGAAAACCCAAGGTCTGACCCAGAAGATCTTAATAATTCAGGTCCAATAACTAATACTCAATTGCTAGCTAAAATATTAGAAAACTGAATTGACTCATAACTCAACCAATGCATCAACGGCTGCAACCTTCTTAATTCCCTAGATCTGGATATGTTACGGAGGCAACAACCCTCCAAAATGAAGATGATGCACTAAATATATTCTTATTATGGTGTCTTGTGTCTACTCAAACTACTCATCCTCTCAGCTGTATTTGGTATGGTGAACACACTTGATGAAAGAATGTGTATGAATAACTGACTCGTTTCATACCTGGAAACTGATCCCAAAAAATACATTTAGGGCAATGGTCTGCAGACCCCCTCCATGTCTAGCATAGACAGTATCACATGGCTTAGCTCTGTTTCTCTTTTTAATTGAATACCAGTTATATCTAAAAGTATCCTCCCCTGAAAAAATATTGCTCCTCAGTCAGACCCTGGAAAACATTCAGTCTTTGATTTATTTCCAACAGCTAAAACTCAATGCATTAATGAACAGATTCCTACTCTTTTATTTTCAACATCATTCAATCCAAGGCTGAATGGCCTCAATAGATTACACTACAACCCCTATTCTTTGAATGTGAAAATCACTGGGAGTCTCTCTAAAAATGTTTAACCTGTACGCACCTACATTCATACTAAAGAATGCCCAGTACCACTTCAAACTTCTTAAGGCAATGAAACCTTCCTTACCAGAATAACACTTTTTAATATTGGTATATTTTTGGTCATGTTCAGATTTCACTGCATTGTAACAAATATTGGTCACGTTCAGACTTTACTGCAAGAATATTTTACTCACAGGCATCCTCAAAGGACATCTGCCTTTTCTGAATGTCGTCCTTCATAAGGTAGTGAGATCTGTCTGTGGGGTAAAGATATTTGATCACATCACCCCAATTTGCAGGGCACTGAAATGGCTCCCTATCATAGTATCTGGTTTATTTAAATGGTATGCATTGTAATAAAGTGATACACCAAGGCTCCTAAAATTACCTGCCACAGAAATGAATCACCTCAACCAAGTAGATTTTATTCCTAGCTCCTGGAACCTTTTGGTTTAAGAAATATCTCTCAATCATTTAGTGTAAATGCCCTTAAATTGGGATCTTGCTTCACCTTGAGATGAGATGATCACACATCTGATATACCTACAACTACCATTTCTTCAAAGATAATTTAGAAGCACATCAGCAATCCTCAGCTGACTCCACCAGTCTTACAGAATATGTTAGGCTTGTATATAAGTCATCATCATCATATATTTCTTTATTTTTGTTTATACACCATAAAAGAAGAAACAATGAAAAAATAATAACTTGGCTAAAACAGTTCAAAAGAATTTTAAAAAACAGGGTTAAAACAATTTTAGGTTAAAATGATTCCTAAGTTTAAAACAGTGAGAAGGTCAAACACATTGCTTAATCCTTATTTTATACTTTGAGAAAAATTGTCCTTACCCACCACATTTAGCTTAGAAAGTTTGAGCCGGCATAAGCAATATGGAGTTTGGTGTTAAATTTTTGGAGCCTGAATGCTTCTGTGCAATGTGTTGTGCCAAGGTTTCTACACAACTGGATCATCCATCTGTGTCTATTTGTATGGTATCTCAGGCAAAAAAAGAAAACATGGTGTTCAGACTCCTCACCCGAGTTACATGCTGGACACTCCAGTGGAGTGCCACTAGAAAATTTGTTGGTGAAGGCACGCAAGGGGAGGCAGCCATGACGAAGCTGCACATGCAGTTTCCTGGCTAGTGCCGGTTGTATTTCGTCAAGGCATGGTTCCAAATTGTACATGACCTTCACATCCAGAAAGTTTTATGTAAGAGAACCAGAGGTAGAATCTTTGTCGAGTTTATCAAGTTTTCCACCCCAGTAACTAGTACTTAGTTGTTTATGCGAGGTTCTCAAACATGCTGAATCTGGGTCATCCCAAAGGTCATTTCAGCCAATTGCACAGAGGCCTTCCCTAATATGTGAAAACAATGGCAGCTTTCCTGTGCTGGGGAGTCTCAAACTTTCTAAGAGCTCTGAGCTATACTCGGCCAGGTCCGGTTTCACCCAGAGGCACCGCCAACAGAGTAGAGGCCTGAAGCCAATTTCCTCTGCAATGGGTCTCACCCCTAGATCCATACACAGTGGAATAAGATGTGAACTTGCTGGTAATCCGAATAGTTGCCTGAGAAAGTTGTTCTCGGTTTTAACAATAGGCCTAAGGTTAGAGTGCTCCCAGATTTCAGCCCCATATAAGGCAGCGTCCCTAACTTGGGTTTTATAAATCTCCATAACAGGTCTTACCGGTTTGAGGAATTACTTTCTAAAGAACTTAGCCATGCCACCTGCGGTCTGGATCAGTTTAAAATTTGACTATCCTATTTGAGGCCCCCAGGTCATGTTTTCAGTGAGTGTAAGGCCCAGGTAGTCGAATACGGATACCCGCTCCAGGGGAGTACCATTCATACATGGGCTGGGGCGGGTTGATTTGTTGGGGTTGAAGACCATCAATTTTGTTTTTTGAATGTTGATCTCCAGCCCCCTAGACCTACAAACTCACAGAAGCCGTCTAAGATTCTCTGAATACCCACAGGAGACTTGGAGCGGAGTAGGGTATCGCCTGCAAACACCATGGCTGGGATTTGCTTGTGGGCTAGTTTGGGGGCGTCTATTTCCTTACATTCTCTCAGCACACATACCAGTCCATTTATGTAGATGCAGAACAGGGTAGGGGTGAGCACACATCCCTGTCTTACTCCCCTGTTTACAGGTATGGGCTGAGTGAGTTCCCTGTTTTCCCATATCTAATTTGGGTGTAGTTTCCATTGTGTAACCTTCTCAATATATCTAAAAGATAAAGGGGAAGTCCTAGTTCACTCAGAACCCTCCAGAGAGCATCTCTGGGTACCAGTTCAAATGCACTCTTCAGATCCACAAAGACCAGACGGAGGCTGCCTCCTTCTATATGTACTGTTTTGCCATAAAATGTTGGAGCCTGAAGATCTGGTCTATTGTTGACGTTTGTTCCCTGAAGCCGGCCTGCAAACGGGTAAAGACCTTTTGTTCTTCCAACCAGGACTGCAAGCGATCTAATAGAATCCTGGCAAATACTTTTTGTGAGACATTGATCAGAGTGATTGCTATGTAGTTTGTGGGTAATAACGGTGATCCCTTTTTATATACCGGAAGGATCTCAGCTCCTTGCCCGGTCGCAGGAAGGGCCATTCCCTGCAAAATGGCATTTAAGACCACCCAGAAATAGGGACCCCAGATCTTGGGTTCTGCCCGATACAGATCCTCTTGTATCTTGTCCAGGCCAGAAGCCTTACCAGGAACTATTCTGCTTAGGGCTTTAGTGACTTCTACCAGAGTGATCTCTGGAATAGCTATCTCAGACACAGAGGAAGTTGGGTTTGCTGGTGTCTTGCTACTAGCCTCAGTGTCATATGAGGCATAGAGGGTCAGAAAATGCTCTCTCCAACTATCGGCCGCTATGTTTGGCTCAAGAGCCATCTTTCCTTTGTTACTACCTGTAGCTATGATACTCCAGAATTTTTTCATGTCTTTAGACTCCAGAGCTAGTTTCAAACTATCCAATTGATCCATTTTCTATGTGGTTTTAGCAGATACAATGGTAGTTTTGTAGAGGGACCTTGCTGATTTCACTGCAGTGTTATACCTTGATTTTATGGCCTCTATCAATGCCTTTTTTGCTGCCCGACAACTATCTTTAAACAAAGACTGCTTCGGCTTCCTCCCACAACCCCTGGTACACGTGGTCCAAAACACCTCCTACAGATTAGAGATAGTGGACTCATTAATGTTTGCAACCTCTGCAAGTTAGGCAGTGAGATCTCTATACTTCACAAGCTCTGACATGGCCTCAAAGTTGGGAATAATGGCTTCAAATAGGAGGGCCATTTTTTCGTGCAATTTTTCTAGCCATGCTCACCTGACTTTCCGCCTGTTGTTAGTTAGTGTCGGTCTTTGGTCAGTAGCAGATGATTCTGCTGGTTTATCTCTGTTTATTGGCAAAGTGAGTGCAAGTATTATAGCGTTATGGTCACTATCATGGCGTGGCCGGACAGTGAAGTCCTTGATCAAGGCCCACAACCTGGTTTCAATTAGGATATAGTCCAGGATGGATGAGTGGCCAACTCTATTGTAGGTGCGGTTCCCGGGAGAGTCTGAGCTAAAGCGACCGTTACAGGCTCGCAAAGAATGCTTTAAAGTAAGTGCTTTGATTTGCAGTGCCAGTGGTGTCCAAGCCCTAATCGGAGAGATATTGTCATGCCTGCCTGGGTTGACAGGCAAAAGACGGGCGTGGTTGGCAAAATCCCAATATCCTCTACAAAGCGCATGTGCAAGAATCTGCGCATACGTCTGGAACTGTGATAGGGATTTAATCCCGCCTCTCTTACCCGGAAACGCTTTGCGTTTAGCCAGGTTCCAGCTTCCTCGTTCTGAGTCACGGTGGTTTAGCGTCCGAGGAGTATAGGATTGTGGCGTCTCAGCTTTGCCTCCCATTTTTGAAGTATCTTGAAGAGCGGTGTTTGTTGTGAGTAACGCTGCTCATTTCTATGTAATTACTCACTACCTGTATTACGCTAGAGCTTCATCTAGCGTGCCGTTCCGTTTCGTTTTCTCGAAGCTCATTTGTGAAGTCTTCATTTCCGGTGATGTGATCTATATGATTCTGTCGTGTTTGGGCTAACGACAGCATTTTGGTGATTCCTGAAGTTAAGGAATCATTCCTCAAGTCCAACGGGCATTTATTGTTATAGCCTGTGATGCTGAACAGACTCTCAACTCCTAAATACTAATAGAGCGTTTTTGAATATGGAGATGGAGTATCCTATGTAGCGCTAAGTTCCTTGCAGAATTCTTTTATTGTTTCGCTTATCAGTTCATAAGGTGAGCCATAGAGATAGGCATACGATAAATGTTATTGCACTCACTACCACAACTAATTCCTGTTCTCTATTTATAGAGTCATAGGTTCATCATATTGCAAACACTCTTCGCATGCACGTGTTTTTACAAAACAAAGAGAGACAAGAAAAGAAAAATACACAAGGTGCATGAAGGTATGTCTGAATAGAGAGATAGACACTATAGGAGAGCATAGGTAGGGATTAGTATTAACAATATGTTCTTTCTTTATGCAGCATTGGTGTTCTGAAGCATTGCAAGAATCCTGACCTTAGTGAAGACTGAATACCTCTTGTTTTCCCCTTCTACCCTTGTTATGTTTCCCTCTTTCCCCCTGGTCACCATAGGATAAACCAGTTTGCAATCTGACATTTGGTGGTGACAGGGTGAGGTTGGGACCTATCTTCTTCTCCATGACACTCCTGAGACAACCAGGTGAGAGCACAACAGAACGCAAAGCCTTTATATATTTGTCTCCCGAGTGCCATGGATCTCACACTTACTGACTTGGCTACTATGATAGGGAATCTTCAAAGAGAGACCCAAGCTATATCTAGCAGAGTAGAGGCATTACACAAAGAGAAGGACAGAGCGGGAGAGGCAGGCGCTAGTACTTCCAATCCTGTAGTGCAGGTAGTGACTCCTCAAAACATTCCTTTAGCTCCACCTGAAAGTTTTTATGGTGACCCTGCTAAGTGTGCCGCCTTCCTCACTCAATGTCAGCTCCATTTCGTATGTAAGGCCTTCTGTTTCCCGACTGATCAAGCAAAGGTGGCTTTTGTTATCTCATACTTAGGAGGATCCGCTGCAAATTGGACCATACCTCTGATTGAAAAAGATGATCCTGTATTATTAAACTATGAGGCATTTAAGAAGGAGTTACGTAAACTATTCGACAAACACACATTTACCCATGCTGCAGACACAGAGTTACTAAACCTTAAACAAGGATCTCAAGACATTACTACCTACATTTCCACCTTTAACAGACTTGTAGCTGAGGCTGAATGGCCAACTGAAAAACGCAGTGCTTTTTTTTACAAGGGATTGCAAGACGAACTCAAAGATGCGTTGGCTCATGTAGTAGACCCCACTGAAAATTGTTCCGAGCTGATAGATTTAGTTGTTAAACTTGATCATAGATTAGGGGAGAGAAGAAAAGATAGACCTCGATACGAATATAATAGATTAGGACATCGTGAAAAGAAACCAGAAACAGAGACAAAGCCTGATGAATCTGAACCTATGCAGATTGGTAGTATCAAAGGACCCCTAAGTGAATCGGAAAAACAAAGGAGACAAGAGAACAAATTATGTTTGCATTGTGGGAAAGCAGGACACTTTTTAAGAGAATGTCCTGTAAAACCCAAGCAGTTCCATAAGGCAGAAAACTAGAAGACCCGAGGTTAGAAAAGACTGCGCCTTCGGGTCATTCAGGACATATGGTCTCATCCTTAGTCTCACATAAAGGCCATATTTTTTTACCCCTGCTCAATTATTCTGGGGGAAATATACCATTGAAATATCTGCAAAGATAGACTCAGGAGCATTAGGTAATTTCAAATATAGACAATGGGCTAAAGAACACTCTATACCTGAAATACCTAAAAATGTCAGAGAAGAGGTATTTACTATAGATGGGAGTTCCCTAAAGTCAGGACCCATTACGCATACAACCATCCTTCTGGAGCTTTGTATTTCCTCCACGCATTGGGAATCCCTCTCATTTGATCTGATCCAATCCCCTCAATTCCCTGTAGTTCTAGTGCTTCCATGGCTAAGACAACATAACCCATGTATTGGCTGGCAAAGTTCCCAAATATTGTTTACATCAGAGACTTGTGGTGACCATATAAGAAATGAGTCAGACATATCCAACAGATCTAAGTTGAAGGCCATGGTCGTAACAAGTCCCCCTGAAATAGACCATCAGGAGATACTGGCGACCCCTATTCTTCCTATTCTTGAAAATGTCACATTACAAGAACCTGATACAGTGCTAACAGCAGACTATTCCTCATTTCAGTCTGTTTTTGATAAAGAACAAGCTACCATTCTACCCCCTCATAGGGTATACGACTGACGTATTGATTTACAACCTGGAGCACGCATACCTACAAGTAGGGTCTATTCATTGACAGAAAAAGAAAACATATACCTGAGGGAATATCTTGATACCATGCTTGAGTTAGGTTTATTCAAGTATCTAGGTCCCCTGCTTCCTCAGCTCTCTTCTTCATCCCTAAACGGGAGGGGGGACTACGCTGTTGTATAGACTATAGATCACTTAATTCTATTACCATCAAGAATAAGTACTCCTTACCACTCATCTCCTCTCTACTCGACCAGATTAAAGACGCTAAATGGTTCACAAAACTAGACTTAAGAGGGGGCGTATCATCTTGTTAGGGTCAAAGAGAGAGATGAGTGGAAAACTGCCTTTTGTACCAAGCACGGTCTATACGAATACCTAGTAATGCCCTTTGGGCTATGTAACCCTCCCTCCGCATTTCAGTATTTTATAAATGAGGTATTGAAAGATCTCCTCGATAAATGCGTGATAGCTTACATTGATGATTTACTCATCTTCTCGCAAACATTGGATGAACATGTCTTACATGTACAAAAGGTTTTGAGCAAATTACAGAATAATCAATTATTCTGTAAATTGGATAAATGCTTTTTCCATAGACATCAATTTGCCTTCTTAGGGTATATTGTTTCTGCTCATGGCCTACAAATGGATCCCCAAAAGGTTTCTGCTATCTTACAATGGCCCCCTCCTACGAATATTGAAGAAGTTCAGCGTTTAATCGGATTCGCGAACTTCTATAGGCGATTTATACATCAATTATCAAGTGTTGTTGCTCTGATCACCAGATTGCTACGCAAGGGTACACCTTTTTATTGGTCTAAAGACGCTGACAAAGCATTTGGGGTATTAACCCCTTCGATGCTCATGACGAGCTCAGCTCGTCATGAGGCACGGTTGAGCTGTGCTCATGACGAGCTGAGCTCGTCATGAACAATAGGATTCATAGAATGTCAGCACAGGAGAAAAATCTCCCTAGCAGCCAAGGTGTTAAAGACAGCATTCACACAAGCACCTATTTTGAGACACCCTGATCCGAAAAGTCCATTTGTAGTGGAGGTGGATGCCTCCCAGGTGGCAGTGGGAGGAGTATTATCACAAGCTGACGCCTACACTGGGGAATAACACCCTGTGGCATATTATTCCCATAAACTCACGCCAGCAGAAATCAACTATGCAGTCGGGGAAAGAGAGCTACTTGCCATTAAGAAGGTTGTAGAAGAATGGCAACAGTATCTACTAGGTACCCACTATACTGTGACAATTCTAACTGATCATCGTAACTTACAATATCTAAAGATAGCAAGAGCTTTCTCAATGAGACAGCTTAGATGGACACCGTTTTTTAGCGAATACGACTTTGTTATCCATTTCAGAGCAGGCAGAAAGAATGGCAAGGCTGATGCCATATCCCTTATAGGATTTGAACATCTATCCAGCAATGAAGAACCCCCTCCTATCATTGACTCTCATAAGATGATAGGTGCTCTAACAGTGGAAGAACAGTTTTTGCAACAAACAAGAGCTGCACAACAAGATCCCTCTAAGTTAACAATATTGGGTAATCGCACATCACAGATTAAAGATGGTCTACAGTATGTTCAAGGGGGATTAGTCATCCCTACTTTCTCACTTCAACAGCAGATATTAGATTGGTGTCACACCCATGGGGTAGCAGGACATCCCGGATACAAGAGAACACTAGAATTAGTAAGGAGATACTGCTGGTGGCCTCGTTTGGTACAAGATGTCCGAACAATATGTGCGCACATGTCATGTATGCGCTCAAGGAAAAGTATTGCATGAAGGACTGGTGGGATTATTACATCCAATACCCACTCCTCCTAAACAATGGCACACAGTGTCCATGGACTTTATTGTCGAATTACCATGCACCAAGGAAGAAAACACTACACTTCTTGTTGTTGTGGACATGTTCACTAAGGCCGTCCATTTCATCCCATTGACAAGTCTTCTTTCTTCCAACACGTTGTCAAACGTATTTTTACAAAACATTGTCAGGCTACATGGGTTACCCTCATTGTTAATCACAGATAGAGGAACCCAGTTTGTGTCGAAATGTTGGAAACAACTATGTACTAGA
Organism: Lissotriton vulgaris; assembly: GCF_964263255.1. Taxonomy (NCBI): domain Eukaryota; kingdom Metazoa; phylum Chordata; class Amphibia; order Caudata; family Salamandridae; genus Lissotriton; species Lissotriton vulgaris. Next base: position 1,254,122,546 of record NC_141685.1, on the reverse strand, counting down.
CTGCATATTGATATGCGTCTTTCATCTAGCCATCATCCGCAAACAGATGGGCAAACTGAAAGAGTTAACCAGAGTCTTGAACAATTCCTTAGATGTCAGACACTACAAACGCTAACCGAGTGGAATGAATTGGTCTGGCTCGCAGAATTGTCTTACAACAATAGTCATCACTTCTCCACCCTGTATACCCCCTTTTATGGGTCTCATGCTTTTCATCCTAGAGTATTACCAGCTTCTTGCAACACTCCTGCTGTATCAAATCTTGTTAACCATCTGCAGACAGTACATTCCAATATACACAATAATCTAGATAAAGCTAAGATTGATTACAAGAGAAAAGCAGATACACATAGAAAACCTGAACCCGCCTTTAAGATAGGTGAGAAGGCATGGCTATCCACTAAATATCTTGCTCTGAAGGGTTCTTGTAAATTTAGACCCAGGTTTATAGGTCCCTTTACCATCGACAAAATTGTAAACCCTGTTGCTGTGAAGTTGTCACTTCCACACTCCATGAAGATACATCCTGTGTTTCATGTCTCCCTTCTGAAGCTTGTAGTGCCAGGGACTCGTCTTCCTAATATACCTGTTCCCATCCTAATTGACAATGATGAGGAAAATGAAGATGGGGCTATCATCGATTCTAGAAGAGTGAGGCATCGCCTGCAATACTTGATCAATTGGAAAGGCTATGGCATAGAAGAACGCTCTTGGGAGCCTGCGAGCCAAGTACATGCGCCCCGTCTTGTTCGGGCCTTTCATAGACGTTACCCTCACAAGCCCAAACCAGTGGGGGGTCTTGTGGGAGGGGTGTTCTGTCATGCCTGCCGACGGGGTTGGCAGGAAGAAGACGGACGTGGTTGGCAAAATCCCGATATCCCCTACATAGCGCATGTGCAAGAATCTGCGCATGCGTCGGGAACTGTGATAGGGATTTAATCCCGCCTCTCTTACCCAGAAACGCTTTGCATTTAGCCAGGTTCCAGCTTCCTCGTTCCGGGTCGCGGTGGTTTGGCGTCCGAGGAGTATAGGATTGTGCTGTCTCAGCTTTGCCTCCCGTTTTTGAAGTATCTTGAAGAGCGGTGTTTGTTGTGAGTAACGCTGCTCATTTCTATGTAACTACTCACTACATGTATTACGCTAGAGCTTCATCTAGCGTGTTGTTCCGTTTAGTTTTCTCGAGGCTCATTTGTGAAGTCTTCATTTCCGGTGATGTGATCTATATGATTCTGTCGTGTTTGTCTAACAGCAGCATTTTGGTGATTCCTGAAGTTAAGGAATCATTCCTCAAGTCCAACGGGCATTTATTGTTATAGTCTGTGATGCTGAACAGACTCTCAACTCCTAATTACTAATAGAGCGTTTTTTGAATATGGAGATGGAGTATCCAATGTAGCGCTAAGTTCCTTGGAGAATTCTTTTATTGTTTCGCTTATTAGTTCACAAGGTGAGCCATAGAGATAGGCATACAATATTTGTTATTGCACTCACTACCACAACTAATTTCTGTTCTCTATTTATAGAGTCATAGGTTCATCATATTGCAAACACTCTTTTCATGCACGTGTTTTTACAAAACAAAGAGAGACAAGAAAAGAAATATACACAGGGTACTTGAGGGTATGTCTGAATAGAGAGATAGACACTATAGGAGAGCATAGGTAGGGATTAGTATTAATGATATGTTCTTTCTTTATGCAGCATTGGTGTTCTGAAGCATTGCAATAATCCTGACCTTAGTGAAGACTGAAGACTTCTTGTTTTCCCCTTCTACCCTTGTTATGTTTCCCTCTTCCCCCCGGTCACCATGGGATAAACCAGTTTGGAATCTGACATCTGGTGGTGACAGGGTGAGGTTGGGACCTATCTTCTTCTCCGTGACACTCCTGAGACAACCAGGTGAGAGCACGACAGATATTAGTCTCATGAATAGCCCACAGCTCGTCTTCCTCTGTAATAGGTATTCCAATTAGGTCTTTCAATGGTTCAAATTGACAGTTTAGTTTGCCACCTAGCACTACTAGAGAGTTATTTGAGAGGCCGGATAGCAGACTGTCAGGTTGATCTAGGGTTGGTGATTCTTGGTCAGTCTTCACTGGCCTCGAATAGATGTTAATTAGGGCAATTTTAATCTCTGAAGTGAAAGTCAGTCTGAGGCACAATGTGTCTGGGGAATGGTGCGCTACTGGAGTGATCGTAAATCCTAGATGACAACCAACCCATGTGCAGAGCCAGCCTGATGGTCTATCTCGTCCCCTGGTTACGGCAGGTATGTAAAATGAAACAAAATCCATACAAATTGGTTCCTTAGTTGACCAGGATTCCTGGAACATGCAAATGTCACAGGTATCCAGGGAACCCCCCCAGTCGGGGCAGTCTAGTTTGCTTTGGATGCCTGCCACATTCAATGATACAACATTGAGATCATTTGATGTGCTAGAATTGACTAGAATGCCTCCCTGGGCCATGTTAACTAGATGAACTTCTATTTCTGGTAGCTTTTTGTGGTACTTATTCAGACGATCAATGGTTACCACTGAGTTTGTCACCCTTTCTGGGTTACCAGAGTTTACCGAGATGCCATAGGAACAAATGGGAGCATGGGAATGTGTGGGGGAAAGTGAATGTGCATCCTGTGTGGTTGTGGTAAGTTTAGGACTGGGGGTTACTAGTAGAACGATTCGGGGTGGGCAACAAGATCTGGATGGACAGTTGCAGTTTTCAAGATTGGGGTCCCCATTGGCAGAGCTAAGAGGCTTTTTCTTGGATTTCGGGGCCCTTTCCAATATGAGATCACTCACACATACCGACCAGGGTGCCTGGTGATTGGAAGGCAATGGCTCAAATGCAATAGATGTTGTACGATACGTGGGTTCCTAAAGTTAACTATAACACAGTCCCCACTGACATCTTTAGGCCTGTTACCCACCCAGCTCACCATGCGTGTCATAAGTATTTATACGGTATTAGCATAATTAAATTGAAAGTGTCTAGCAAGCAAATGCAAGAATTAGTTTTTTTAACTCAAATTGGGTTTCCTTCTGGCCATTGTTTAGAACTGGGTCTCCAGTAAGAAAAATAACACAAGGGGTTGAGACTGGGGGAAGGTTAATTGTTGGTAGGTCAAGCCCTGCCTAGCCTCTCGATCTCATCGGCCCCGCATTGCCAGTAATTTTTTCCGATGTACCCTCAGTTGCAGATGCCCTGAACCCAGGTTGTGTCCCATACCTCGACTTGAGCTTGCCTCCACCGGGGTGACAGTAGGAGCCCCACAAGGAGCATTAGTCCTCTCTCTGTTCTCAAAAGTTCAAGGTTCTGTGGGGTTTACAGACACAGTTGTACTCTCTCTGTCCAAAGTTAAAGAAATGAGCACTTCACTAGCGTTGCTGGTGCATAGGTTAGAGGGTTTATCCAGACTTGTGTGTACATGGGCAAGTTCCTCTCTCAAAATGTCTTTGATTTGGCCTCGTAGAATTTCCAGCAGGGAAGACGCCCAAGTTGGTGGTGACTAGTCGACATGTTGGTTTGGCCCCTCAGGTGCCCAATCTGATCTGACCCGTCTCCTGTGTACTCTGCGGTTCCATCATTTGTCTTCTTACGCTTAACCTCTACCTTCGTGGACTTCGTGGGCTGTTTTGTGTTGCTAGGCTTGACTACACCCTTGGTGACACCCCTCCTCCTTGTGGCTACTTTGGGGATTGTTCCAGTGCCCACCTCTAGTGTCATAATCTATGGAGATGGTTCAAGTGAACATTCCAATCTGCTTTGTGCAGTAGGCAAGACCGTGATGATGCTAATTTGTTGGAGGTCCAAGGTCAGCGACAATCTGCGTTCTGTGAGTTCTACCTCAGTGCCCAACACGCCTATTGCCCTTTGAAGCATCCTGTCAATAGATGTCTGCGGAAGGGAAGAGGGTATAAGACGTGGTGGTGCATGGCATGTTGCGTTTGTTGTGCGCTTCCCCATTACTAGCGAATTTTCTAGACACGTCACAGGGTCCCCTAAGATCACTCCTGCTACCAACGGGCTAGACAAATATACATCCCACTAGGTTTTCATACTGGGGTTACAGGGGAAGAAGTTGAGCACAAATGTATTAAACAAAAAAGCAGCTAGAGGTGAGATTCGGATTACACTTACAATTTGTCCTGGTAAAAGCCTCACTATGGCTGGTAATAGACCACCCTTAAGTGTTTCCTGTTCTTCTGTGTCAATTGAGCAAAACACAGCCACATTAGGAGAGTCCAATTTCAGAATGAAAAAAAAAGAAAAAAACCAAGAGAAGGTGCCCAGCCCAGCCTCATCCTGTCTCGGACGCGCGCAGACGGACCCGCCCCTGTCCTGGGCTTTGCCCAGGCACTGCCTGCACGCATCCCATGCTGCGGAAAGCCCTGTCTGCCCATGAACGCCTTCCGGCATGAAACTGCTTGCTCGTGCCTCCTTCAGTGCGTGGTATTGTGAGCAGTGCTGCCAGATTGGGCTATTTCCTGCACAATTGGGCAACATTTTTCCCAATTGTGCGCGAAAAACCCATGCCTGGCGGGGGGCTACTTTTTGGGCTGGTTTTTAGCCAGTGTGTGGATTTTCCGGGCTGGGGCGGGCGCCCGTGGTGTGCGCCTATCACAATGGCGCAGGAGGTCAATTGACAAATGAGTGCGCAGCGCGCGCTAACATCAGTGAAGGCAGGACAGTGCAAATCAGTGGAGGAGGACCCACCAAGGTTTGCCTGTGCTCACATGTCCCCACCCACCCTCTACCCTCATATCACAGAGTGCAGCGGAAGCCTGCGCGTGAAATTGTGAAGTGTAGCCAAGCACACCTGCACTTGCGCAGCGCTGCACCAGACAAACACCACCTAGCATGGAGGTAGTGTGTGCAGGCCGATGTGAGTCCCCAGGGCTGTCAATCCTGTAGCGCACGAACGCGCTACCAATAATTGACAGCCCTGCACTGCAATGACTGTTGTGAATCCTGACCTGATTCCATGAGCGGAGAAAGCAGCGGGTAAAAAGCGGAGAGCTTCAATGGGCATTGCAAGTATTAAGTGGGGTCCCCGGTGCTACGCACTGTTGAATATGCCAGCAATCACACATGCAAGTGCCAGGAGCACAGTAGCATCTTCCCTCTTCCGATGGGCAGTACACACAGTCCCTGGAGATAGGAGGAAGTCGCCCGCACAGCGCGGCTCCAGCACCAGTGGGTGGTCCGGCCAACAGCATCATCTGCACTGAGGCAGGGCCGGTAATAACCCCGACAATGGTCACAGTGTCCGCCAAGATGGGAGGCCGCTGGACAATAGGCACACAGTAGTGATGGGCCAAGCCAGCTTTGAATTACCACAATGCAGGGAGCGACCCCCACATAAGGGGCGTGGCAACGTTAGTGGCATCCAAAGGGCCGCGTAGGAAAGGGATTCCTTCCGGGTCGCGCGACCCGGAAGGGATAGCGAAGAGGAAAACAGGAAGTACGTCAGGAGGTAGGGGCAAAGTGACCCGGAAGCAGTTCGGAGGCGCGAGGCTTGAAAAGCCAGCGCCTCAAGTTACGCCCCCTCTTTTGTCCACTTCGCCTCCCAAGAGTCGGACGCCGCAGAGGAAGTCCTGGTGGACCCGTGAACCGTGTCACTTTTTGTTTTTGCAATTGCCGCCCTAAGTGCGCTGGGGATGCCCAGACGTGGGTCCCAGGCACTCCACACCACTTGGAGTCAAGCTAGCCGGGCTGATGAGAGGTGTTACCTCGAAACCGGTCCGGTCCTCGGATGCTTGATTCCGTTCTGGGAAGGGCATGGCTTTTGTAGTTCGGACTGGACTGTTCCCATGGGGCAACAGGGTCAGGGCTGATTTGCATATCGCCATTGTCTAACCCAGGGTGGTGTGGAGTGCAAAAAAACGATGGATTTGGGCCCAGATCTTTTGACTGGGGGAGTGTGTGACATTGATCCACATTCAGTCCATCACTTGTTGTTTTTGCAATTGCCGCCCTAAGTGCGCTGGGGATGCCCAGACGTGGGTCCCAGGCACTCCACACCACTTGGAGTCAAGCTAGCCGGGCTGATGAGAGGTGTTACCTCGAAACCGGTCCGGTCCTCGGATGCTTGATTCCGTTCTGGGAAGGGCATGGCTTTTGTAGTTCGGACTGGACTGTTCCCATGGGGCAACAGGGTCAGGGCTGATTTGCATATCGCCATTGTCTAACCCAGGGTGGTGTGGAGTGCAAAAAAACGATGGATTTGGGCCCAGATCTTTTGACTGGGGGAGTGTGTGACATTGATCCACATTCAGTCCATCACTTGTTGTTTTTGCGGCAGCTGGGGCACGTTGAAAGTCCCGACTTTAGGTGCAGGTGAGTGGGCCTCGCAGTGAGATAGTCTTTTGAAAGTATATGCCTGATCCATGCCTGCTGAATGTGACCTGCATGGAGCGTGGGGCGGGTCGAAGCGAGCGGGTGTGCGGATGAGAGAAAATGATCACCGCGTGGGGGTGCGTGCCCGAATCGGGTCCCGGTATGCTTGAGAGCGCCTCGGCGGTATGACTTTGTTGTTTGTGCCGAGCTAGGGGGCAAACGCGTTTTTTTTATCCGGTGCAGCGGAAATTGTGCTACATGCTTGGCCGCAATGAGAAGCGAACCTCCGAAGGTCCAGGCATGCGGCTCGGTTCCTTTGAAGTAGTGAAAGCGAACCGCGCTGCACCGAATGCTCCCCCTTTGTACTGCTTTGTAACTAATAGCTTAATTCAATGTGAAGGCTGACGAGATGCGCGGCTGCCTGGTTCAGATAGGGATAACAGAACGGCCCACATCGGATGCAATCCAGTGGCCGGTTAGCGCGCTCGTTTAGAGCGTGAGGTTGTTTACGCCAGGCAAGCAGGTTCGATACCAGTACTGGTCAGGGAAATGTCCTTCAGTTGAGAATAGTGATACACCCCGAGCAAATGAAAAATTAGTCCTCATCTTGGGCTATGCTAGCGCTATGTTTTAACCCTCAGTGCACCAGTCCATGCTTGCATACAAACGGAGGGGGCAGTTACGGGGGGCTTAGGCTTTGTATACAAACATTAGAAAACAAAGCGGAGTAGCGCTATTCAGCTGCATACTCAGAGCGCTCAAACTTGCTTTAATTTTAATGAAAATAAGGATCTTGGCGCAAGGTAACAAACAGGTGGCCAATCCTGAAAGGTGTGTTTTGTCAGTAAAAGAAAGTTAACACATTTCTATTTTTATTAAGTGCAGAATGCCGCCAAAACAGCCACCGAAGGGCAAGGGGGACTCGTCCAAAAGGGATGACTACCTGGCATTGACGGAGCTGCTGGAGTTCACAAATGAAAAAGGCGTCGATTGGGCGTTGAAGACAATGAGGGAAGGGGCAAGAACGGATGACCAAGAGGAAAGAGGGCGAGGCAAGCGAGCTCGTCGCTTACCGGAACGTTTTAAAGAGGCCTCGAAGGAAAAGCGGCCTAGGGCAGTCGAGTCACAATCAACATCCTCAGGTGAGAAAGAGGTGCTCGAAACAATAGACTTGATTCCTAACACAACCAAAGGAAACAGTATCCCGCAGGCGGGCCCAAGTGGGGGAAGTAACACTCAATTTAACATTGCGCAGCCCGGGGCGGCACCCGTCGCTAATGCGGAGGCGCCCGGTGCTCAAGCATCCTTACCTCCAGTGGTCGCACAGCCGGGTAGTGGAATTGCACAAGTCTGGATGCAGTCTGGGGGGGTAGCGCAATCACCAGGTGTATTAGCGTCAACTTCACACGGACAGGCAATTAGTAATTGCCCTGCCAGCGCAATGGTACTCTCCACAGCTTACCCGGGATTGGTAGGACCAGTTGTTATGGGGGGTCCATCCCCGAACATAGTAGCCTTGTGCCTGCAGGGGCAAACAGCAAACACCGGCGCAAAGTTGGCAGGGCCAGCAGTTAATCAGATTCAGGGAGGGCCGGTACTGACGGGGCAGCCGTCTTTAGCTTACAGCCCTTTAATTTACGCTTCCTCGTCCATGACTTTATCGCCATCTGCAGAGATCACATGGCATGTACCCTCAGACACCAAAGAAAAGATTCTAAGGGTAGAATATATTTACGTATTCTAACTCATTAATGCAGGGGTGGTTCCAGGTAAGACTAGGGTAGGCAAGGAAGGCGAGTACAAGCAGAAGAAGGCGTATGTAGAATGGTCTATAAGGAATTGGATTACAGGATTCGCCATTCACGCTGCCATCATGGTAGAAAGGTATCCCACAGTGGCCCCTCAGATAATCAGTTACATATGTAAATGTAATGTAAATGTAAATGTAAGTGTACTTGTAAAGCACACTGTGACTCCAAGGAGTATCCTGGCGCTGAAGACCGCTGGGGAACCCGTCCTGGTTTTCCCTGTGAGATGGTCCCTTTCTGGGTATCTCCAAGGTGAAACCAGGCATCCCCGGCGTCTGTGGGGGGCCGTTGTAGAGATGAGGCAAGCTTAATGCCCAGAGTTGCCGAGTGTGTTTCCTGGTTAGAGAAGGCACCGAGGCGAGAATTATCGAGTCCGTTTGACCCTGGTCCACGACCCTGCCGCGTCGGGGATTGAACCCTGGTCCCGGGATGTTCTCTGCTTACGGGTCTGCTGCCTCTAACCAGTGAGCCACACCACTCCACATATCTTTGATACATGGGGCGGCATCTGAGTTCCCACGGCACAGGTTGGTTGCAATACGACACCAAGTTCAGGCAAATGAAGGCAGTACATCCTGAGATAGCATGGGACCAATGCGAGATTAATATATGGCATGCGGTGTTTTATTCCTCCGCACCTGTGACTAAGACTAGTTACCCTTCTCACAATCAGTCCTTTCGGAGCAACAGGGGGGCAGGAGATAAAAAGCAGGCCTGTTGGCTGTATAACAAGAATGAGTGTACCAGAGGGACTACGTGTAGATTCAAACATTGCTGCTCCTTCTGTGGGGGTCCGTCTCATCCAGAGGTCAGATGCTTTAAGAAGTCAGGAAGACCAAAGGAACAGCCGACTCAAGCTCCAGCTAAAGGGCGGCCCCCTCAGACATCCGAAAAATCTGCCAACACCCATTAAGAGACATGTGCTGACACACCTCCTTAGCAAGTACGACAAGCTACAAGATGCTCAGTTTCTATTAAATGGTTTCATGTCTGGTTTCCGTTTCCCATCTTCAGCTACTCCCACCAACGTCCCCCGCGCAACCAGAGCTCAGTGCTTCAGAACATGGAAGCAGCTGAAAAAAAAATAATGAAAGAAGTTGCCTTGGGGAGGGTGGTCAGTCCCTTCAAACAATTGCCAAAACCTGATCTTGTCTGCTCCCCGCTAGGGTTAGTGCCTAAAAAAGAGAAAGGGAAATTCCGACTAATACATCATTTGTCAAGCCCCCCAGGGCTATCCGTCAATGACAAGCTCGACCGAGACTTATGCACGGTGCGCTATACAACGCCTGACACCGCAATCCAAAAATTGCAGGACATGGGAGAAGGAGCTTTAATGGCCAAGTCTGATATTGAGGCGGCATTTAGGCTCCTGCCAGTAAACCCGGAGGATACTAAGTTTTTGGGTTTCACCTTCAGAGGAGATTATTTCATTGACCTTTGCATGCCCATGGGCTGTTCCATTGCTTGCGCAGTATTCAAGTCTTTTGCCAGGTTTCTAGAATGGGCGGTGGAGCAATTCCTTTCTACAGACAAATCCCATGCGGTGGTACACTACCTAGATGATTTTCTATTCATGGGACCTCAGGGTTCGCAGTCATGCAGGAAGGCCCTGCTGGGCTTCCAGCACCTGGCAAAAGCCCTGGGAGTACCTCTGCAGCTGAAAAGACTGAAGGGCCAACTTTCTGTCTGACATTTCTAGGCATTGAAATCGATACTCGAGAAGGGGTCTGCAGGCTACCCAGGTCGAAGGTGTCTGCCTTCAAGGATGCTATTGACGCCTGCTTGGGGACAAGGAAGGTCACATTACATCAGCTACAAGTCTTGGTAGGACAACTGAACTTTGCTTTGAGAGTCATACCGATGGGCAGGGCCTTTTCTAGGAGCATAGCAAGGGCAATGTCAGGGCTGCGGGCTAAACATCATAGAGTTAGGCTGTCAGCGGAAGTGAGGAATGACCTGAACATTTGGAAGGACTTCTTAGAGAACTTCAATGGGTCCGTGATATGGCAGAGACAGAGCTCCTCGAACGCAGAGCTTGAACTGTTCACTGATGCGGCAGGTAGTGTAGGCTTCGGGGCAATCTTGGGCTACAAGTGGTGCATGCAGCATTGACCAGAGGAATGGGCACGACAGGGTCTGACACGCAATTTTACATTCTTAGAACTGTTTCCTATAGTTGTGGCATTGCACCTGTGGGGAGATATGCTCGCAAACAGACACATTGTTTTCTGGTCAGACAGCATGTCAGTGGTTATGGCGATCAACAATCAGAGAGCAACATGCACATGAGTGCTGCGCTTATTGAAAGAATTAGTGTTGCAATGTCTGCATCGCAATGTACATTTTACTGCAAAACATGTCCCCGGGGTAGACAACCAAGCCGCTGACGCCTTGTCCCATTTTAAGTTGGCAGAATTCCGCACACACTTTCCGCAGGCAGACAGAGAGATGACGAACTTCCCGGCGGGGCTATGGAAGCTTGGTGCCCCGCAGCCCCTGAGTTGACAACAGCATCCCTGGCCCCCAAGGCAAGGACGTGGCAGTTTTACCAAGATTACTTAAGAGGGGCGGGGTTAGTAGAGACATTCTCACCCTTGAGCGTCTTGGGCTTTATAGTGCAGCAGAGAGCTAGCTGGAAATCAGTGGCGATGATGAAAAGACAATTTTCGGCAAAGGCATTCTATGCTGGCTTAAGGGGGGTGCAGACCCTACAAAGGACCAGAGAGTGAGGAGAGCTGTGAAGGGATGTGAACGTTTAACCCCAGGGGCGAAGGATTCAAGAAGACCCATAGACGTGAGCAGGCTGGTAAATATCCTGGAGGCCCTGCCCAAGATTTGCTTCTCCCAATACGAAACTCACTTATTCAGGGTAGCCTACGTTCTAGCCTTCTGCAGGGCACTCAGGATCTCGGAATTGCTCCCTGCCTCTAAGGCGGATAGGGAAGGGGGCATAAGGTGCGGGGACTTGATTGTGGCAGGAGACGTCCTGAGAGTTAGGGTCCGGAGATCAAAAACAGATCCATTGGGTAAGGGGACATGGTTGCAACTAGGCAGGGTAGTGGGGGGGTCATACTGTCCAGTAAGATTAACAGGGGAATTCTTGCAAATGAGACTGCAAGGGGGCGATGACAGAGTCCTGTTGCACATGGACGGTTTACCCCTCACCAGATTTCAGTTCACAAGGGTAGTTAAGCTGGCATTGACAAGGCTGGGTATAGATTCAACCGACTTCACATCCCATTCATTCCGTATCGGGGCAGCAACTACAGCGGCAGGCCTGGGGCTCCCAGAAGAAATGATTAAGAGGTTAGGCCGATGGAAGTCAGCGTGTTATGAGCGTTACGTTCACCCGCAATTAGTTTGAGTGTCGCAGCGTGCTTCCCCTATAGTACACTGGTAGTGTTGACTGTTTTTCATTTCAAATTTGCCCTAGGCACCACATCTCAAAGACCCCAAATATGCTGGTGCAGCCACTCCTTTATTCGCAGGGCGGGGTTGGCCTTCACGAAATCGCACGTGGGAAAAGCTGGGAAGGCACATGGATGGGACCACCATTGGGTGGGGATAGGTGGACAACATTTTGCCGACGCTCCTAACGATTTGCGGGCGGCCATGAACAGAGGTATGCCTACCCCCGACCTATTAGTGCTGCTCTCTGGAGGTAACAACATGATCCTGGCGGGAAGAAGGGGCGTAAAAGAGTCACTGTTCACTGCTTTGGCAGCAATCAAGAATATTTTGCCAAATACGATCTTGCTATGGTCCGAAGTCATTCCGAGGCAGGTATGGGCACGGGGCGCGCCTGCAAAAGCAGTGAATAAGTCTGTGAAAAGGTTGAATCAATCAGTTGCAGAAATACTTCAGAAATCGAGCATTCGTACCATTAGGCACAAATTAATACAAACGTCTAGGCCGGAGCTATACGCTTCGGATGGAGTACACCTGTCTGATGCGGGCAATGAACTTTTCATACAAACCGTACAAGGGGCCATCTCGGAAGCTCTTGAGGGCAGGGGGAGAGGTCGAGTCCGCCAGTAAGTGCCTCGTCCTGTGGCGGGGTCCTGGGCTAGAGGTATCACAGGGACTCTTTTGGTCAGTGCCATTTTTTACCCCAAAACAGGTCTTAAAATCATCATGGGCTCTGGGCTGGAGGGAGATTTGGGGCTGATCTGCTGGTGGCCTTGGATTCTCTAGCCCTATCCTGGAAGCCGTTGGTTGCCACAAGTGGTGGCAGATTATTTACCTGGGGCTCTGTTGACCGGAGGGCGGTTAACTTAAGGAGAGCAGGTTAACTTGGTTGTGGCCTGCTGGCACAGCCTGAAGGTCAAGCAAGGCCCCTTTGGAGAACGGGCTGTAAATAGAATGACTATGTATATACATGTGAGTATTTGAATACTGTGATGTTGATAAACAAAGTTTTAAAGAAGTTACAATAAATAAAAGAGGCCAATGGCGCAATTGGCCTAGAACTGTCATTTAAATAAAAATGTACACACTGCGAAAACCAAACAAGACTCAGGTTTCTCTATTGAAAGTGAGAGAAAATGGTGATGGGGGTGAGTGCACTTTGTATGCCATCTATAGTAAGTAGTAATATAAGTGAAGTAATATATTATCTGCTTTTTGTAAATCAGTTATGTAATGCGGCCGGTAAGTGTTGGCAGGACAAGCTCCTTTCAGTTTTCTCATGACTCTCTCTGCAGGTGTCTAACACTAGACAGGATCAGGCATTTTTTTTTTTTACAAGTCCTGCCGGGTCCTAGGATGTCATTGCTGCGATCTTTTTAGGGAGGGCATAGGCAAAATAAACTAATCGACTTGTTTTCAATCACAGTGATGCTGTTTTTAAAAGACACACATAGCGCACTGTGTAAACTTAAGTTCTACTGCTGCTAGCATTTGCCCTTTGTGATTCAGTCATGGTCTGACAATTTTACAGTCAGTACAATTTCTCGGTGGTTCTGAAAGCAGCAGTGGTGATCACAAGTGTAAAATCATGTAGGATTAGATTGTGGGTATACAATCGTTTGTCAGTAGGATCATGTGATTTGTATCAGTTTCATTTTCTTTTCATAGCTTGTCCTTGCTTAAATGAGTGTCATTCCTTATGTTTATATGTTTAAATGAACTTAATTTCTTGATTTTGCTTGCTAAAAAGTGTCACTCTTAGTGTCATACATTTAACAGTTGAATGTCATTCATAAGTACTCTAAAACCTTGAAAATGTCATGCATAAGCACTCTTATAACATGTCAACTATGCAGTCTGTTTTCATGTTGAATAGTCCCCTTCCATTTCTGGTGCTTTGCAATAGTTTTAGGATCTTCGTAGAGTTTCTCGCTGCTGAAATGGCTGTAATTTGTTACATATGTTTCCCTCATCTTCGTTGCTTGATTTTTGCGCTCAAGAAAGTGTCACTCATAGTCGTTGACCGTCACTCATAATTACACTGAAATTATGAAAATATCACACATAAGCAATCTGAAACCTTGGTAGCTATGCACTGTCACAATGGTGACGGGTTATGAAAATGAGTAGCATTAACACAGGTGCCCAGTTAATCCCTGTCCACTATCTGTATATTGAATAGAATTTATATTCATCATTTAAGTGGTGTCTGATGACTATTTCTGCATTATTTGAGATTTGCGAGTTTGGGCTGGTTTTTGGGCTGTATTTAAATTTTAGGCCCTTAGCCCACTTTTCCCTGACATGCCAAAGGCCGCAGGACAGAGAAGAGCAGGACAGATCCCAACTGTCCCAATGCTTTGTTTGAACTATGTGATGGGAGTGCTGGTTATTGCTGTGAGCTGTACCGCTCCTCCCTGGTCTGCAGTATTTGGTGAGCTATCCCCGTCTCTTTTTTTAAATTTTAAATCCATACTCTTTGTTCGACAAGGTAATGAAGAGCAAATGACCCCCACGCCCACACCCTTGGGCAATATAGGAGATATTGGCAAGATGGTGTGCTTCCATTTTAGCGAGGTAAATTAAAAGGAATACATACATGTGTACAAGAGCACATTTCCAAAGAGGAGTGCCACAATATCAAATGCAGCTGCAAAAATTCAATTAAAAAATATAATAGAGTGGGGCAGTAGAGCCACTGAGGAGCAAGGGGGTTGGAGGAAGCACTTAAGAAGGAGTGAGGGTAACAGAAGGTGGAGAGTTGTGTTTAAAAAAATGCTGACCAAGATTGGATTGGGGGGAAACGACTGACGAGCTGGGGGGGAGGGAGGACAACATGGAGTTTGTAGGAAAGCGTCGGGAGGTGTGTGTGTGACTGTGATAGCTGCACACAGGAGACATTGGACGAAAGCAGGAAAACACATGCAACTCCAGGTGCTAAAAAAACAAGCATTTGCAATGCAATAGGTCTCGCATTTAATCGAGTTTGAGCTATTGAGATTGCAAATGACAATGCCTTTTATTTTTGTTTTCATTTTTAAAACATAAATAAAAGGCATTATAATTTACAATGCCAATAGCTTAAACTCACGTAAATGCGAGACCTATTTGCATTGCAAATGCTTGTTTAAAAGGCAAGCACGGCACCATTTTGTGGATGTGCGTCTGCGAGAGTGATGCCTGCAGATCCCCTTTCTGGTCTGGTACCGTCATGATACTTGGTGCATCCCTGCTGTCACCGTTTACCAGCCAGGGTACAGCCAGGTTTATAAACAGACAAGGTCAATCCAACAAGCAGTGACTATGCTTTACATTTATTATTTGTTGTTCTATATATCATGAACTCGGTCCAAGGGCTTCTGAGCGCTTTACATGAGCACCAAACTACACACACGAGGTCAAATTCATATGTGTAGGCTCGGGGAGAATATGCAGTTAGCCCACAGTCACACAATGTGGAGCCGTCGCAGGGTCTTGAACCTGTTTACTCCGTTCCATACTTGAGCGCTTTGCATGAGCACTAGTTACGTTTCTCACAGACACATTAATTTTTGGTAGGCACAGGGAGATTCAGTGATTTGCCCAGAATGACAGGATGTTGAGCGTGTCTGCTGAGACCCGAACCCAATTCCCCAGGTTTGAGGTCGACCCGCTGTAACTGTTAGGCCACATCCTCTCCCATTCGCAAGCTGTTAAGTTTAGCAAAGTTATTGGGAGGAGTTTGCGGGTGTTAAGAGTCCAAACTTTGGATGGTTAAGCGGGCCTCTAAACATGGATCTCTGTGCCTAAGACTGCAGTTTTAATCAGTCACTTCCAACTCAAACCCTGAGAGTTCCATACTTTATTTGCCGCTATTGCTAGCAGTTTTCAAGATCACACAATGTATGTTTAAATTGCTGATTTCAAACCCTAGCCTGGTAATGTGTATAAGCTGAAGTATGTTCTTTCAGAGGTGCTGGAAGGAGCTTGCAGCAGAAGTGCTCTGACCCGTGTACTCCTAAAATTGGCACAAAGAGGAAGCAAGAGAAGCAAAGGGCTGTCACCGTGCTGTTTATGTGGGACGTTTCGCAATAAATTACGAAAGAATATCAGTTTTTTTTTTTAACATCTCATAGACCTGTGGCTTTGACCCGTGAGTTTCCTTCTTTCTTCGGCACCGAAATTAAGACGTTAGCAGCACCCGTGGAAGAAAGCACAGCACCTAGACTCCAGACGGGGGTCTTTCGACCAGTTCAGAGATGCACAAATGGGATTATTTCCCACACTAAGTGCTGGTCTCGTCAATTCGCCAGGTGTGAAAAAATTAGAACAGGGTTTGGTTCATGTGAAATCATTTACACACACATGCACACTTACTGCTAACACATCCACTACACACGTTACCACTACACACACACAATTGCATTCACGTCACACTCTCGAAGGTGTAAATACGCACAATATATATACAAACACATCACACACATATACACACGCCACAAGCGCATATATATGAAGTGCTATGCTTATCGCTGCTTTAAGAAAGGCGCCCATCCAGGCACTGCAGGCAGAGCCAGGCGTGGCGGGTATTTGTAGGAATCTAGTTTCAGGTAGGGTTAGTCGCACTTATTGCCACGATGGCCGTTTGACACCTGTGCAAGCAGGCTGTGTCTGGGCAAAGGCTGATGGGAGGGAAGGGGTTGGGGCAGCTGATCGGGAGAGGATTAAAAGATGGGGGTGGAGGGCAGGTGAGTAGAGATATTTGAAATAGTACGCAGTAAGTCAAGGGGAGATGAGAAAGAGCACGGTGTGTAGGGGCATATAGATGCAAGGAGAAGTACAGAAAAAGTTTAATACATGGCAGTGAGGTGGGTGACAGACTTTGGAAAGCCGAGGATGTTCTCTTGTACAGCGCTTCAAAGACACTAGCTGGGTTTAAACGAGGGCAGGAGAGGGTCTGCGGGTCTGAGCCAGACTGCTTGGGTTCTTCCAGACCCCTTTTATAAGGCTTTGGTAAATCTCTTCAGACTTCCATGCCATTATCCAAGCACTCATTCGTTGGCATCATGTCTCAGGGGCGTAACACAGGCCCCCGCAGCCCACGCATTGCGGGGGGGGGCCCCGAGCTCCAGGGGGGCCCCTCAGTGCACAGTACAGTAATTTACAGCGGGTTCCATGCTGGGACTTAGTTTAAAACTTATGATCCAGTCTTCACAACTAAATGAAATGCTGCGTGGCACGTGATGCGCAGCGCACGCTCGCACAAAGCTTTGTGGTCTTTGACCTCAGGGTGGGGCAGGGCTGTACTAGAAGGTTCATGCGCAGTGTAAACTGCACGTGAGGCGGCGTACAGTGGTTCCTGGGCACTGACTGAGGCGGTGAGTGAGACCGTGTTTAAAATTGCGGTCCTAGTCTCTTATGGGGATCGTTTCCTGTAATGAGCATGAATCCATGAAAATGTCTCTAGAGGTATTAATCTGTCCCACCGTTTTTAAACATTACTTGCTGCTTATGGGATATTGGTTCACCGTAATAACGTGCAGTGCTAAGAAGGAAGGGTAGAGCCAGTCCTGACTGGATTGTAACTTACGATTTAAAGGTTTGTGATATTTAAGCAATGAGGGCCTGTTGCGTGTGTAACCCTTGTGTGAGGGGCCTGCAGTTTGTCCTGGGGTGGCCTCTATTTCCCTGGCCTCGGCCCTCGGGGTTAATATCCGGCTGGCAGTGTTGGCCCACTAAGTGTTGAACATGTTTTATAAATAGCGCCTCAACAAAACCTTGTCAAATTTGCGCTATCGCATTAGGGAACACTCCTTGGTGCAATTTTAGCCATAACACCTTTGCAGCACAGCATATCGGCACCTCAGCTCGTGTTCCTTTCTGTTTTCAGAAGACTCGGGCATTTAGAAAATAAAACCGTTACAATGTGCTACTTCAAACACGGTTTGAAAAATGAAAGCATTTTTTAGCCAGAACTGCTCAGTGTCTTTCACCAACATAACAGACACGCACTACATTCTGCTGCAGCCCTCATGGTTTTTGTCAGCTGATGTTGTTACCTCTACATTACCACATATTTTATAACTACAACCAAGGTCAGATCTGAGTTGATGTTAAGTGGGGTACGGAACACCAACATCAAGTGAGATAAATGCCAATTGACCCCTGTGTTTGGTAACTTTTTGTTGGCTAGTATATAGACTGAATCCTATTAGCTTTTACAAGAAATGCGTTTTAAAAAGTCTGTTTTTCCCATGTTAATTCCCCCCCCCCGTGTTTCATTCTTGGTAGTAAATTATTCTTTTATGTCTAAGGGGATTTACTATAGCACTATCTTTTCCAGCTGATGGCATTTGTATGTGTCACAGCTGAGCTAAATGGCAAAAAGGAGTGTCTTGAAAGCCCCTGTGAACTTGACATGTTCATTCATTCTCTAATTTTCATAGGAAGAGTTGCAGGCAATAGTAAAGAGGGAATCATTTTACTATGGGAACAAGAAGGGCATTCTATTGTGACTGCACCATGCACATTTCTGCCCCAGCTGTGAAGTGTAAAATAAGCTGGCAATAAAATAGTTTTAGAAGGAATACTCCCATCAAAGTGCTGCCAGAGGAGAAATATAGTTTGTGTTTAAGCCATACGCCTAATTACATAGGCCATGCATGCCCTTTCTAGAGACCCCCACTTTTTTCATCCCACTTAAAACCCTGATGTCAAGGTCTTCCATTTCTGGTGTTTTGCTTCAGTTTTAAGATGATCTTAAACTTTTTCGTTGCTCAAATGGGTTTTATTTCTGATATTTATATGTTTCCCTTCATCTTTATTGCTTGATTTTCCACACGGGAAAGTGTCACTCATAGTCGTTGAAATGTCACTCATAATTAGACTGAGATTCAGAAAATGTCACACATCGCAATCTGAAACCTTGGCAGCTATGCATACTTCCGCAGTAGAAGATAAGCAAAACGTACGTATGCAACTGCGAATAGTCAAGTTAAAGAATGCAAAATGACCACATTTAAATTCTTCTCAATACAACACTCTGGTTTGCATTTAAACTGTATTTGTTTTCATTGGGCGTTATAAAGCCTGAATTCAGAAAGTGCAGCTCACCGAATCTAACAAGATGGTAAAGGCTGGGAGTATTAAAATGTAGAGCGAGTCAGCTGTTTTATCCTACGTCAGAGACTGGGAGCTTAACTACCTCTGCGTTGTTGTATTTAGTGTGCTTAAAAAATATGGTTTCCTTATTATTTTTCTTCTTACGTACTGGAGATTGTTTGTATTTTTTTAACTTATCTCCCCTTAACCTGCGTCTGACACACTGTCGGGCGTGCTGCTGCCGTTCCGCAAGATTGGGGACCAAAACGGTTGTGAGAGTTTTGATCCTGTGGCCGTACTTTCATTTTAAATGGCGGATGGCTGCTCAATTCCCTCTCCCAGGCGCAGCAAAGCCTTATGTGCCATGCTTTATTGACAGCACTTTCATTGTGACTGCAGGCTTTACAGTAAGCTATTATTTTCAGCGCTTTAAATGGGCCGGTACTCACAGATACTGAGCACCGGGTTTTCTTATTTTTACTGATCAGAGTACTGGCACTACTCCACTGCCAAGGAGAGTACCAGTTACTCTTTGAAGGTAAGCTAATAGGTGCTATTGCAGCTGAGCTCGAGGCAGTCAGAGTGAAGTAGATCTATAGGGCACTCCAACAGCCAAGCAAGCGCCTCTCTGGTTCTTAGCTGAGTCATTGCTTACCATTCAGCAGCGGCTCATTCCTGTTATGCAAGAGATACCTGTGTGTGTTGGAAATGTCAGGTCCTGCTCTGTTTGATAAAGTAGGGCCCATTCAGGCCCTGCTCTGTCATTCCCATTCACACTGTCGCTTGCTGTGCTGTAACGCAGGAATAATCCCAAATGAACCTTTTTTGATGTGTATTCGTCTGCTTGTGTGTGTGCCTACTCTATGTATATTTGAGCGTGAGAGAGAAAGCGAGCTCAGTGAGGAAGAGAATCAGGATACTCTCAGGAGGTAGTTTTAAAGAAATGCATTGAATGCTTTTGTGTGTGCATGTCTGCTTGTTTCTGTGTATATGTAAGTATTGTGCCAAAACCAAACAAGTTGGAACAGTATAAAAGTAAGAAGCTGCAAATATTGCTAAACAAAGAATCCTTAACATATCATGTTAGGCCTTTATTTTGTATAATGAGTTAACATGTTTTGTTTATATTAATACTTTTCTTTGTTATGTCCTGCAACTGGCTTAGTACTCATTATTAATGTGGCTATTCCAAAGTCTCTTTTGTTCTGAGGCACACTTATTATTAGCCTGAATAGAGCTGTTGATGGCATGACCATTTTCATTTGAAAGCTGTTAATCTGCATATATGGAAAGTACTAGCAAGGGAAATGCAAGGGCAAAATGAATACTCCATAGAAATGTCTTTGCATCATCATGTCTCGCCCATGCCTCTAACCCCGCCCACTAGCCATGCCCCAGCTTAATTTAATGATTACCTACAGTTATTTTTTCCATTTAAAGGACTTATTATTATTGCTGTTTTCTAACTCGAATGACAGCAGTTGGGTTGGGGAATACATTTTCTTGCCCCTGGTGTACTTTCTTGAGTATAAACAAAAAATGTTAGAGATATGAAAATGGCTGACCCATTTAAAATGTGTTTGCTGTTCTAAAGCAGAGTCTTAATCACACACGGTACTGTAGTCCGCCTTGAGCCAGAACAGACATCATGTTTTTAATTTACACTCTAAAGCTTGTTAAGAAGGTAACAACGGCCTCTGCAACTGTATTGTATTTTTTACGATATACCAAGCTTTCGTAGGCAAGGCCATTTCTATGTAATCATTTTACATGCAGACCAGTCTAGCCTGCATGCAGCCCCGCAAGGGCATCGGATTGATTGATGTTTGTTTAATAGAGGCGTCCAGTGACTCTGGTCACTGCAAAGGAGGGAGGGGGTAGGTGGCGTACCTATGGGGGTTGTGATGGCCCTGCTGCTTTTTTGGGGGTTGCTTGCTGCTTCTAGGTACATTGGAGTAGCCCTCGCCTCAGTATGTCTAGGCGACCTCTTGCTAGGGCCTTCTTTGTTTTCCCCAAGTCACGATTGCTGCCTTTTATTAAGTTGCCATTACTGGATGGGTGATTGTTGCCACCAATTAAGGGTCGATGCCAGAGACGTTTTAAGGCATGGGCAAAATGGGCTCTAGCCCTGGGCCCCAGCATTTCAGGGGGCCCCCTGATAGAACCAGTTCTGTTCTTTAGAGTCTTGCTTGCTTGATAGCTTTAAATGATGCTTTAACAAATTGTTTTAAATACCATTTTCCTATGCTTTATTTTCACTGTGGGTGATATGTGCATCTATTACATTTTGTTGAGAACTGTTGTGTTAATGTTTCATGCACCATCCATAAAATAGTTTATTTTGGATCAAATAATGACGTCTCATATGGGAAATAGTGTTTCCCAGACATTATTTGCAATAATATTAGCAAGCAGCTGCTGTGTTACAATATTGAAAACACACATCACTGTCCCTGAACATTACATGTAAACACCTTTAGAATTTGGACAATTGGCTCTGGGCTCTGTCAATTACTTGGCCAAAGAGGGCATGAAAGAGCTCAAATAGAATCATAAATTCAAAACTGTTCATTACAGGTGCCCCCAAAATATGCTTGGCCCAGGGCCCCGAAAATCCTTAGGATGTCTCTGGTGCCACCATCTGTGAATAGGATGGCCCCAATTACCTTGTAATGTCTAGGCCCATGGAAAAGACATTTTGTGTACAAAGTTCAGCAAAAAAACAAATGATAGCAAAGCTACAGAATGTTTAAATTCTGCATAAGTGTTTCTGAAGTTGTATGAAATGCTACAGGCACTGTAAGTCAGTTCTCTTTGTAATACAAGTGTGCTCGCATCATATTTCCTCAATGTGAATTATTTCCTTACGGAAAGAGCATCATGATGCAGAAACGAACGCTACAACTACAGATGTGCTTCATCCACACATCTCTTAGTTAATAAAGGTTGATGAATTCTGAATTGCCCAAAATTTCACAGAATTTAGAGTTGGTTTAACCCACAAAGCCTTTTTCAAATGAGAGCTTGAGGTTTGTGGGTGTGTGACATGGAGTGGGCAGTCCGGCATTTATTTTATCATGTACTACACTACGACAACATGTAGGAGAAGTTGGTAGTATTCAGAAGTATCACACACAATTTATTGCTCTCACTTCCTCTTTCGTAGACTGCCTAATGTCAAAATAGCAAATATTCTCACTTCATGTCATCAAGAACGGTACAACCAGATGAGCAGTGTAATAAAGCCTAAATTTTTGGAAAGTGGGGCAAAGTGATGGGCCGGGGGGCCCCCTCCCTGTCCTTCGCAGGGGGGCCCCCTCAAGTTTCGTTACGCCACTGTCATGTCTGTATATGGTCATTGAACTATGAGGTGAAATGCTCTTTATAATGTGCAATTGGGCGCCCATTCTCCTATTATAATAGCATTATAATAGCAGTATATTAACCGCTTGTCTAGAAGTTTGTTCGTGGCCTGGAAGAAGATACCAGGAATGGCATATAGGCTATTTTTCCATATGTAAGTTAATTTGAATATCTCTATCATCTTGAGCAGCGATGCTCTACCTATGAGGGAGAGTGGTAAGGCACTCCAATGTTTTACAACTTTCTCCAGTCTCTGTAGGAGTGGGAACAAGTTTTCCTCGTAGTGTATTTATTCTTCCCTAGATATCCAAAGGCCTAGGCATTTAAAATGCAGAGTGACAACTTTCAGTGGCAGAGGGAGTGTTACTCTGGCCACTCAAGTCAAGTCAAAAATAAAGTTTATTTAGACCATTTGATCTATAAACTACAGTTCGTACTATTCATATAAAATCACATATTACAAATTCATATTCTTAACAATAAAAAGTTATATTATTCTAAAAACAACCTTTGTACAATTTAAAACCAGAATTCATTTGGATTATAAGGCAATTGGCTATTTTAGGCCTTCCAGTCAGATCGGGAAATTATATACCCCCTGCATAAATTTCCCGATGGCTATCGCAATATTAAGGTTTTCCATATCTACTAGAAGCTCCCGAGCTTGTGAGCGCTCCTTAACATCATATTGTAAAAATATCGGGCGAAGAAACTGTTTGCGTAAATTTAAAAACATATAACCATCCAGTAAGATGTGCAAAATATCACATTTCATTCCTAGTTTACACACACATTTACCATCAGGATGCGTTAGGGCAGTTTTTATTGCACTATTTGTAAATATCGGTTAATACCTATTCTTAACTTAAGAACTTCTGTTCTTAACCAATGGTTTGGTAACAAATCTATATATGGAAAGTTTGAGTCTTTCTCCCATCCTGAGCTCATAAACTTTACGGAGTCTTTCTCTCTCAAATACTTTTGGTCTATTGCTCTAGAAGTTTCTTTACCCTGCACTTTTAGTACATTCTTTATTACATTAGTTTGGAGTGTCGTGGGGTCAATGTTCACATTCAGGTGGTCACAAATGGCCAGGAGTTTACTTCTTGTTGCCTTGGCAGACTTTAACTCGCTGGTCTGAATTTCTTTCATGCACCATTGTGACACCTTAGTGACTTCCCCCTGACCCAAGCGATTCCAGAATCTAAGGAGACTCATCTGCACCTGGACATTCCATGCGGTTAGGCCCAATTCTAATCTGACTGCTTGGATCATCGCCGACCCAGGGAGAGACAGCAGAGATTTCAGACATTTTCCCTCCTCTTTATCCCAAGTGCTTTTCCCATCAATGCAGAGGACTTCTGCCCCATATTGGAATTGTGGCAGAATCATAGCCTTAAAGGCAGTCAATAGAGGTTTATGTGACATATCGCCAAAGCTATGGTTGAATCTTTTCAGTCCACATACCGCTAGATGTGCTTTTAGTTTCTGTGCTTCCAAATGGGTATCCCACTTCAGAGACCTTGCAAACCATATTCCGAGGTATTTATATTCGCTTACAGTATCTAACTTGGTTTGGCCTAAGTACCAGCTAAACTTCGTATTTTTCTTCCCCAGGCATAGAATTTTTGTTTTATCCATGTTTACTGTAAGTCGCTTTGCGATGGAATATTCATTAAATACATTTAACTTCCTCTGAAGCCCCACCTCTGTTTGGTCCATTATTACAAGGTCATCTGCATACAACAGACAGGACAAATGCTTGCCATTTATTTTTGGGCTTGCACCTCTGGCTGTACCCAGGAGGAGGGGCAAGTCTGCTAGGAATATGGCAAAGAGTAACGGGGGCAAAACACAGCCTTGCCTCAACCCATTATTTATCGGTATTTCCATTGTAAGGCCGCTAGAGGTATCTTTAATCACCCGCGCCCAGTTATGGCTATGCAGTTCTTGAATAATCAGCAAAAGATCAGCAGGAACCTCATACTTTCTCAATGTCTCCCACAAACAGTCCCTATCCACTAAGTCAAAGGCTGCGCAAAAGACCACGAAGCAACAAAACAATTTGCCCTGTTGCTCCATGGACTTCCTCGCTACAGCCCACAATGCGAAGCAGTGATCAATAGTAGAGTGCCCTTCCTTGAAGCCACCCTGCTCTATTGGAACTATTGACTGCCGCTCCACCCACTCCTTTAGGTTACCCAGTACTATTTTTGAAAATACCTTTTCCCCAATATCCAATAAGTTAATCCACCTATAGTTCTTAGGGTCTTTCTTTTCCCCTTTTTTAGGCAAGGGTCTAATTATCGCACCGCTCCAGGATTTGGGGAAATGACCTGAAGCCAGGATTGCCACAAACATGTGGGATAAAAATCCTGCCCACCAATCTATATGGGTTTTAATTAGGACGGCCGGAAGATTACCGGCAGCTGCATGAGATACATTCAATTTTTTAATGATTTCTTTTACTTTTTCTACAGAGAAGTTTGGTATTAAACCTTCTACACCCCTTATCCAAGTTGATCTATTCTTCTCACTTTCCGGCATCCTTTTAGCATTATAAAGGTTACTTAAGTAATTTACCCATGCTGCCTCCTCCACAACACAACTCATAGTACCCGGTACCCTTCCAGCAGCATCCTGTATCAGCCTTCAAAACCCTTTATGTTTTTATTTTCAATTGTTTCTAAAAGATTTGCCCAACATTCTTCTTTAAAAATCCCTTTCTGCTTCTTTACTACGGATTTGTACTCCTTCTTCAGCCCGAGCAAGAGCTCCATATTCTCAAGGTCATAGCTGATCCTCTGACGTCCCTCTAGCTTCCGTATCTTACTTTTTTTACTCTGACATTCCTGATTAAACCACTTGGGCTTTCCTTTCTTGGGCTGTATATTTACCTTGACCTGTTTCTTATCTTTTAGGTACACTCTTATACACTGCACCGCCTGTACTATTATATCCTCGTACCATGCTACCTGGTGCCTTTTGAACCTTTCCTTTGATAAGTTTTGTTGAAAACATGCCAATTTCTCAACATATTCATTTGTCAGTTTTGTGGTCATACGTTTAGGATATTCCACATTTTGGGGGATTACCCTTTCACGTGTACCTAATGACCCACCTACAATTTCACAAAACAACACATTATGATCGCTATGCCTGCGCTAACTACGTGGATTTTTTTTTACCAATATATAGTTCCACGCCTGGATAAAGATATAGTCTATAGGACATTGTTGGTTTCCCACTCTAAAGGTCTGTGTAGCTGGTCGATCTGTATCCTTCCTGCCATTTAAGCATGTTAAACCCTTTGAACCCAAGAACTTTCCAAGGGCTTCATCCTGGATAGAGGTTAGACACAATGGGAAATCTGCTGGACCTATGTTAAAGGCACCCAGCATGTCTTCAAACCAATGACCTAACTTTCCAAAATTTAGTTTATGGTTAAAATCGCCCATTATCACCAGGGTATCCTTCCCATTGGCCACTCAGTTACCCATCAAAGATTTCTCCCAATGTATCCCTAGCCCTGAATATGCTCAATTATAGTAAAACCCCCCACAAGACATACTAGAGAGAAGTCTGGTTCTGCAAAATATAATATGATGTCATCACCTTATAGCGATATCCTGTCTTCTCATGATTCGCTCTAATGCCAACCCCCATATATGGGCACTGACTCTGATCCACTCAGCCAACAAACGTATATAACAGAAACAAATGAAAATAAATTCGACAAAATTAATACAAAAATAGCAACATTTTTATTCAAATAAAACATTGCAAATTATGTATTTTTTAAAATATTTTTCAAAAAACAGATTATAATCAAAAATAATAGTAGAGAAAGTGTTGGACTTTGAAGGAGTCAGATTTTGAGCCTAATTACAATGTCGATTGGCGTCGCCTCCGACAGACACCGTTTTGTTTCCATTAGGATGGTGTGGTCGCAATCTTCCATTTTTCAATTGGAGCTTGTGTGTCGGAATGAAACCGCCTGCAGCACAAGCTCCCATTGAAAAATGGAAGTTTGTAAACATCCCTGCACCGTGTCCTAGGCATCTCACGGTGCCTGCCACACAGTGCAGGGATGTTTAGGGAGCACCATAGGTGCCCCTATGGCTCAAAAACGGAGGGCCGGAGGAAAGGGCCCCAATATCATTTTTTTTCAGCCAATCCGTGTCGGAAAGTCCGACAGGGTTTGGCTGTCAGAAACCAACATCATAATCTTGATGGCGGTAACGCTGTTCTTATGGGATTATGAGTGCTTTCCGACTGGTCAACGGGCTCTTTGAGCCCGTCAGAACCTCATCAGATTCCCCCACCGATTTAAACTCTGACCACCGTCATCATAACACAACGGTCAGAATTTAAACCTACCATGTCGGTCGGAGGCTTTCCGACAGACATCATAATCAGGCCCCTAGTATTCTAAATATAACATAAGCTACAGCTGGGAACCTGTTGTAGTTTGCAGTGGTTAGATTTGTTTTTCCCATTCTATACTGAACAACGGTACATAAAGTGTTGGACGTGGGAGGGCTTTCATTTGCTTTTCCTATTCCAACTTAAGAAAAGTGGGGAATGTTTTGGATTTTTGTGGGTTACCTTTACAACTGTTACTCTAATCATAGAAACTGAAGGGAAAGTGTTGGACTTTGGCAAGGTGAAATTTACCACTCCCACTACAACTTAACCAAAAAAAGGGAAAGTATTGGACTGTGTTGAGGTTAGATATACTATTTCCACGCCAATACGACCAACTGAATGGAAAGAGTTGGACTTTGGAGGAGTTAGATTTATTATTCCTACTACAATGTATGCAAACAGGGAAAGTGTTGCACTTTTTTGGAGTTAGATTTAATAATGCCATTCAAACCTAAGCAGCAGTAGGCAAAGTGCTCGACTCTGGATAGACTAGATTTGCTATTGCCACTCCAACTTAAGAAAAAAGAAGCAAAGCATTGGACTTTGAAGGGGGTTAGAGTTACTATTCCCAGTCAAATTTTAGCAACAGTATAAAAAAAGTGTGTAGTTTGGAGTGGCTGGATACACCATTCCAAATGCTATACTATAAAAAAAATACATAAAATACAAATATTTATGCATGTTAAAATAAACATATTCATTATAGATAAATAACATTAAATACAAAACACAATTTCACATTACATCAAAAATACATATACAATAGATAAATACTTAAAATAAATATACTTCCCTTCCTACTACCCAAAAAGTAATAAAAACATTTATAAATGAAATATTTATTAATATTAAAATAACTTTCAAATAAAAGTTAATATTGAAAAAGTAATAAGCTTAAAATAATGTTCAAAAGGTTACAAGTATATAAACTGATCAATACATTAAATATTGCCTATAAAACAACAAATAATGTAAATAATTGATCAGTTTAATAATTGACATATTAAAAAATCAATTATTAAATTAACAAACAAATTATGGAAACAAAAAAAACTATAATTTCGAGTTAAAATAATTTCCACCCCGACGTTCTACAAACCGAAAAATCTGCAATGAAATAAGAAAATTCTAAATGAATTAAAAAAAACTAAAATTGCACATTAAAAATTAGAAACGATACCAAAATAAATTTATAATAATTATTCAATTGAATAATTTATATAATTCATTAGCAATTATTTATTTCATTACAAATAAAAATAATCATTTATATTTTAAATAAATTCCGGCCCTAATCCTCTACAAACCCAACAACCAGCTTCTAAATTAAAAATTACTAATTACATTTAAAATATATATAATTTCACGTTAAAATCACAAATTATACTAAAAATTAAAAAATGATTATCAGAATACTTATAACAATATAAATAATGTAATTTACATTAATTAGAAAATTATATTTAATGCAACTGGGGTAGAGGATGGAACTTGGGGAGAGGATGTATCTTGGTGGGAGGATGTAGCCTTACGGCTTGTGCGGTTAACCTCGAAGCTTGGGAACCTGGTTCGAGTATCAGCAACGATGCTCAACATCCTGTGATTCTGGGAAAATCACGTAATCTCCCCGTGCCTAACAAAAATGAATGTGTCCATCTGTAACAAAACTGGTGCTCATGTAAAGCGTTCTAAGGCCCGATGTCTCGTGTCTAGTTTGAGTTATATAAAACTCTGATTTTTAAAAAAAAACTATATTAAAGAACACAACATTGTACATAACAATATTTTTTTTAATGAATTGAGTAATAGAGTCTGCCAAGAACAGTAAAATTGGCAACCGTACCTATGTAGGGAAAAAATAGCCAGCAAGTTCACAGCCAAAACCTGTCCTAGTACCAGTAGGGCCGTAAATGAGTGCTTCAGAAACAAAAGGGGGGGTTGTGGTTGAGGGAATTAATAATAATTCTACACTCAAGAATTTAATAGATTCCAGGTGGGTACATACAAAACAGGATTTACAAACAAATCTACAGTAACCCTGGGCGTAGTGGGGCTTCGCGGAGCTACGTGAAGTGGGTGAGAAACTACGCCCACCTCCGCACTCCGCGTAGCCCCACTGCGCACCGCAGGCCTCCCTCCCGCCCTCCCTAAATACTTTAAATTAAATGTGTAAAAGAATTAAAAGGCACTTACCTTGCCCGCCGCTGCCCGCCGCGTCTCCGGGGCACCATCTCTTCATCGCCGCCGTCTTGTGTACTAATGCGCATGCGCGGGCGGCCGCGCATGCACATTTCTCACGAGAAATGCGCATGCGCGGCCGCCCGCGCATGCGCATTAGTACACAAGACGGCAGCAATGAAGAGAGCGGGCCCCGGGGACGCGGCGGGCAGCGGCGGGCAAGGTAAGTGCCTTTTAATTCTTTTACACATTTAAATTAAAGTATTTAGGGAGGGCGGGAGGGAGGCGGGTGGCGGCCAGCTACGCTCCGTCTGCGGAGCGTGCGTAGTGCCGAATTCTACGCCTGCTACGCAAAATGCGTAGAAGCCGGCACTACGCACACTCCGTGCACAGAGCGTAGCTGCCCGCCCACCCTTAATCTCCACTAATGGAATAGCCATGTGGAATAGCAATATCGAAAGTCAGGTGCAGACACTTCTTTTAACCTTGTTTCTATGGGGAGAATTATGCTAGGCTGATTTGTATTAATGAAGAAGTGAATATCTCATTGAGATTGTGGTTAAGAACAGCAACTTAAAAGGCAGCAGTTGAGGGAGGGGATTGGTGGATGGGATCAAGCATAGGAAAATGCAGTAGCAGATGTGATGAACAAGAGTAACCCTCGAAAGTCATGAACTTGCAAGCATCGTTGGAGGCAGTCAGAAGACATGTATTAGCAAAGGCATATAGCTCTGATGCAGCATAGAAGAGTAGTTAATTAAACCTAATAGGTGCAGAACCTAGCTCTGGAAGCTGCCCTGGCATGGATGGAAGTGGATGGGCTAGCCTTCGGTATACCTGCTGAGCCGATATGCTGTTGTATCCAAGAAACAGCCCGCCTGTGGCAAAAGGCATGGCTAAGCGGGAATCTAGACTGCTCACCCACAGTGATGCACCATAGAGGAGGAGAAGCAAGTGTCTAAATATAAAACAATAAACTAGATCCTTGAAGCTTCAAATCATGAAGGTAAACTCCCTTCCCATTCTTACGCTCACTCTTCCTGGAAAATTAATACAAGCTAAAAAATATGAGACAATTAAAAATAAACTTAATGAAATGTAGTCGAGGTACACCTAAATATTGTATGCAATGGCATGTAGTGATGGGGATGGTGTCTGGAGTCAGGCAGCTCAAAACATGCGAGGAAAGTAAAAGCAGAGTGAGCTTGCAAGTCCTTAACAAGACAATGCACAGAGGAGGGGTGGGTGCTAATCCTAGTCAGGAAGATCAAATTCAGCCTGGAGACACTATAGCGTCCAAGAAATACCATGTGGTGAAATGATTGTCTAAGTGGAGCTTAACAGTTCATCTAGAGTGGTGCGAGCTGGAGGAAGAGCAAGTGGTTAAGAATAAAGCAACAAACTGGAGGCCAGCAAATTCTGGTCAAGACAGCACTCTTCTCCATTTGATTTTAGTGGGAGATTAATACAACTTAAAGAAAAAGTTAGAAAATCAAAATATCAACTTAAAAAAGTACTGATGGTACACAGGCGGAGCTGGCAGGCGAAGCTATAAAACTCCAAAAATACAAGAAAAGTAAAGGGAGATTGGTAACAAGAATTTACTTCAAATCCTGCTGGTTAGCAGAGGGCTGGGTTCCAGAGTGCCTGAAGGAAACCTAGGCTATCTTTAAAGTTTGCAATATCAATAAAAGACATGATAGAAATCTGTTATTTGAATGAATCAACTGCCTTAATCTGGACAAGGGTTATAATTATCCGTAACCCCAACTTCAAGCAGTACTCTCTAAACTGAACCCTATGGGCAACAGGGCAATTGATATGCTGAAGTTTGGTTTCCACTAGAGTATGCTAAACACAGTCTAGTGTTTATGAAGCTAATCATGTGGTCATACAGAAAGTTAAAAACTGAAGTTGTTGAATATGTATGTATGGAGGATTAAAAATGCTGAAAAACTTGTCTTTTCTTTCTTTTCCAAATAACACAAACTTTACAAATGTGTAGATAATTCTGTAATGCACTATCAGTTATTAGAGCAGTGCACCGTTGGGATTAGCTCCATCACAATTTCAGATCCTGGACCAGTATGTATTACTTGGCCAATTCCAACTGCCACTTGGGTGACTTGACAATAGACACCCATAGCAGTTCATAACAAAAAGTGATTGCCTAGCGAAAATTCAGTAAGAGATGAAATAGTTCATTCATTTAAATAGACTGGGAGAATATACTCCTATATTTGGGACAGAGTAAAGGACATTTTTCGTGGTGTCACATACAATGCCTTTTGGGTATTATATTAACATAGAGTTGCGAATGGTTACTATGAAGAGACAACTGATGCGTTTGTGAAATGACATACATGGTAATTAGAAGCAAGCATTTCTAGATCTAATGTTACAGCTGTGGAACTTACACAATGTAAAGCACTTCAGGTGGTACAGACGAAATAGCAGTCCTAACTTTACTAATAACCTTACCAGGTGGTTGTAGGCTCCAGGAAACATGCACTTAAATCTAAAGCGGAAGGCTCACTAGTGGAATGTGTGCACTGTTTTGCTACATTACTTTACCAAATGTTAGCCAGCCTTTGGGCAGAGGGTAGCTATGCATATTAATGATATTTTATGAATAGTAGAGACTGCTATATAAATGAGAAGCCAGCATATCTTTTTTTAAATTTGTTTAAAAATGTTATTCAATTTTGCATAGTAAATCAAAACATTCTCCATTACATCATGTTCTATTACATTGACCGTGATTCCTTTACAATGATTCATATTGGGTATCTGGATAATCAGTTTGTCCCACCCTACCATATTTGCATCAGACTTTTGTTTACCACAATACATTAGCTGGATTTGGTCTCCCGAAAAATTTCATATCATCCATAAAATCATTATATTTAAACCCAAGGGCTAGAGTCCTGGTCAATGAAACCCTTACAGATTGGGTTCACATATCTCATGGCACAAGACAGGGGTTTCCCCATTCCCCATTATTGTTTAATTTATATACTGAACCCTTGGTTACACAGTTAAGATCAGATCCTTTGATAAAACCTTTTTTTACATGAATTAGCTTTAAAATGTGCATTATATGCTGACGATCTCTTAATGTTCACTACCAATCCGGTGATTTCAATTCCCCGACTTTTCGAACAGGCGGAAACCTTTGGCGAAATCTCCGGATACAAAATAAATAAGGAAAAAACAGAGGTTATGCAGTGGTATCAGGAAGTAACATCTCCCTTAGCTAAACCACAGATGAGATATCTTGGAGTTGTTTTGACGCAAGATATCTTAGATATATCAAAAATTAACCTCAATAGAATCCTTAAAGAGGTCTCTGGGCTTCTTTCGCGTTGGTCTGGTCTTCTCCTAAATATTTTTGGTAGAGTTAATTTAGTAAAAATGGTAATTTTATCTAAAGTTACTTTTTTGCTCAACGCTATTCCTTTGAGTTTTAGCCCTAAAGAAGTAGCTAAAATACAGGGTAAAATCTGAACTTTTATTTGGAACTCTAAATCTCCCCGAATATCCTGGAAAAAGCTGAGGAGAAAACTTAAAGTCGGGGGGTTGGTATTGCCAGACCTACTTCTCTATTGCCACTCATTTCACTTTAAAAAATTTCGGTTACTGGCAGATAAAGCTGATATGTCACCTTTGGGCCGATTATTTCAGGCATTACTGCAGGACATCCCCCAAGGTCGTGAATATTTTCTTTATAAGTTTGGTGATCCCAGATTTTATAAGAAGGTTAGGCTAAAGATCTTGGAGACTGCCCTGAAGAACTGGGTATTCATTAGGAAAAAACTGGGAATCCCTTATTTTGTGTTCCAAGCACCAATATGGGATTCTCCAGGGACACCGGAATGCCTTAAAGACCAATGGTCAAATCCCCTCAAAGCTGCAGGCATCACACACTGGGGGGACCTACAACACAATACACAGTTATTGGATTGGGAATCCATCTTTAGGTTGACGGGAGGAACTCTTACTAGGTTCAAATATTATCAGTTGTCAGCCTGGTGGGCTACTATATCATGGGCCCCAGAAATTCTTGAATCCAAGTTAGATCTAGTAAATAGAAAGGGGAAATGGAAGAAAGAGGTATCTTTTTGGTAGGAGGCCATGCTAGACTCGGATGAAATCACTGAACGAGAATTTCTAAAGTTGTGGGGAGGGACAACAGTCGCTGAAGAGAGCAACTTAAAAATCATGTTGGCCGATTCTTTTACGATGTTAAAAACCGTAGTTAAAGCGGCACCCCTCAAAAGAAATCATCTATTTACCCTACATCGAGTCTACATCTCTCCCAAAAAATTGGTTAAGATCACTAATTTAGAACAATGTTATCCAAGATGTAAAGCTCTCGACGCTGACGACCTTCACATGTTTGTGATTTGTCCCAGACTAACAGATTTCTGGTCCAGAATAGAAGACTTTATAACTGATGTATTGGGAATACAATTTCTCATCACACCCACAACAATTTTATTTGGTTTAGTTTCAGAATATCAGCCCAATGAATTGATAACCAAATTAATTTTTTATGTGATGGTCTTAGCGAGGCGGGAAATATGTAAGGCTTGGAAGCACCCTTTGCCCCCCATATTTTCTGATTGTCTGAAATATATGATATATATATAAGCGAATCTGATATGGCCTGTGACAGCTCTAGCCATGACAAGATCTGGGCGGCCCTAGTGGCCTGGTGGAATCGATGAGACTACCTTTGGTTGTATTTCGATGATTTCACCTGGGCTCTGTTGGTTTCGGCTCTCCAATTCAATCCAAGGGCCGTATAGTTATTGAGAGTTGGAGTGGAGCCTACAAACAGTTGAACTAGAGGGGCATCCATATCTCTTCCTCTCCTTTGTTCGAATTGTGAGGTCGGAACATCATTACAAAGGAGGGAAGAGGGGGATTTCCTCATCTAGAAAGGCCCATTCTTGGTATATGAGGAATACAAAAAAAAAGACTTTTGTTTACCACGTCCTCCCGTCCTGCTATAGAGCCGTTCATCCAGACTGGGCCTTGTCCCTTCTGTTGTCAATTCAAGAAGTCTTTATTCGATTAGTTCATCATAAAAGACATAAAATACAATTTATACATATAAAAACATTTAAAACCAGTATTTAATCAATGACAAGCTAATCAGCTTCTTGTTGCATATTTACAAAATTTACAATAACACTCAAATACATACATGCTACAGCAGAAATAAACTGGGCATAACTGAAAAACAATCACTTCTTTAAGTCCCCGTTTGGTTGCTTTTAATAAACCTGATTCTAAGCAACCAGGCCCACCCCAAAAATTTAGCAACCCCCACAACAATTACAGGGGCCAGGTTGGTTTTTAAAATTCTGCTTGCTTCACCAGCCAATCTAGTACCAAGGCTTCTACATACTGGCCTTAGCCATTTGGTTCTAGGGGCAATATATAATGGACACACATACAAAAAATGATTCAAGCTTTCCCCTACTCCTTGGCACTTAGGACAGTGCCCAGACCTATCAGCTCCCCACTTTTTAGTAAAATCCCCAAGAGGAAGTGAACCACATCTAAATTGGTGGAATAGTTTGCGATCCCTGGGCTTTGTTATAATGTCCCAATACCTTTCCAGCTTGGGCGTGTCCTTATAAACAATAAACAGACCAGTAAGACTACTAGAGCACATTTTCGAATGTCTATTGTGGGTCACCCAATCCCAATAGTGCCGCTTCAAATCCTTTTTAGATGGAAAGATGGCTGTCTCGGGGCAGGACCACAGGTCTCCATACCCCAGAGCTATTAGGGTATCCTTAAGGTCTCTGAACCAGCCTATATTAGTTGCACCATAGCAATTTTTAACCTCCAGACAGGCTTTTGCATAGTAGTGAAGTTGTCCAGAGACGACGCCAGAATGTCAGAGGGCGAAGTCTTGCTAGGTCCTCCACCGGTTGGCACCCTAAATCATATAGAAGGGGAATCAGCGGTGATGACTGGGGCAGACCTGTTGCCATTCTTAAAAATTTATTTTGGGCATGTCTTAGTGGGTCCAGATTGCTACCACCACAAAGTTCTGCCCCATATAGGACTGCTGGTAATACCTTGCCGCCATATATCTTAATAAGTGGAGAGATTGGCCTGGTGAAAGAGCCTTTATGCTCTTTAATCAGTGCCCCACCCAGCTGCAGGTGCTTCAAGGTCATAAGCTCAACCTGATGGGACCAACTTAAAGTCTCACTAAAGGAAACTCCCAAATAGGTGAAGTGCTTTGTCTGCTCCAAGGGGGTTTCCCCCATGGTAACCCTGGCATTAATTTGTTTGTGCCCTCTTAAAACCATAAATTTGGTTTTAGACACGTTCACCTCTAGCTCATGTTCGCTGCAGAAACACTCAAACCTTGACAGAGCTTTCTGCAAACCCTGTCTGGTCTGAGAGATCAAAAGAGTGTCATCAGCGAACATGAGCAAGGGGATTTTCATTCCAGCCAGACTTGGGGCATCCGTGGGAAAATTATCGTAGTACTTAGTAACTCTATTTATATATAGAGAAAAAAGGGTGGGTGCCAGCACGCATCCTTGCCTGACACCTTTGGCCACTGAAAAACTCTCTGTCACCTCCCCAGGTTTACCCCAGCGCACAAAGGCATAGGTATGTGCATGTAGATTCACTATAAGACGTACTAAAGGGGGGGGCATGCCCATGTCTAGTAAGCATTTCCACAACCCGGCCCTCGGGACAAGGTCAAATGCTGACCTTAAGTCCACGAAGGCCGCGTATAGGTTGCCTTTGCCCAAAGTAACCGTCTTCCAATACAAAAGCATGAAACGGAATGCCTGATCTAGGGTACTCACGTGAGGTCTAAACCCAGCTTGAAGAGGAGTAAGAATATTATACTCCTCTAGCCATGCCTGAATCCTGGTGAGAACGAGACGGGTTATGATCTTCTGTACCGCGTCAATGAGACTGATCGGCCGATAGTTGGATGGAACCGACCGATCACCCTTCTTAAAAATAGGCAAGATTTCTGCGCCTGCCCAGGATTCAGGTACCCGAGCACCCATGGCCAGTGCATTTACCAGCTGCACTAAGTATGGTACCCAAAGATCATGGTCCTGTTGGAATAGGTCCGCTGGTATACCGTCAGGACCAGGCGCTTTTCCCCTAGGGATAGCTTTCAAGACTAATTCGACTTCTCTAGCCGAGAACTCAAGTGAATCTAACGAAAGTGGCCAACTGATGGTATCCTGCATATTGCTGCGGCATCTAAATTGTTCCTCAAAATGGCACACCCATTTCTGTTGCTCAACAGATGCCGAGCTTGGGCGATCATCCTGTGGCAAACCCCATTTGAGAAGGTGCCAAAACTGCTGTAGGTTCCGAGAGCCACAGGCCTCAGCTATTGATGTCCAACGTTCATAATCCCAAGCGGCCTTAGCAGAGCGTTTAGCATCGTTAAAAGCCTTCCTACTTGATTTAATTAGGGCTGGATTCTTTAGTTTTAAAGCTTTAAACAGATCCGCATGGGTCTGGCGACACTCGCCGTTGAACCAATTGGAGGTTTTCCTAGCCTTCCTAATACCTTTGTTAGCAACATACTTAATAAACAATGACTTTAAAGACAAAAACAAACTAGAGTGGATGTCTGTAATGTTTGTATTGATCATTTCCTGGTTATCACACTTATCGATTTCTACCAGTGAGTTGGAAACCAGGGCTCTGATCTTTTTACGTGCTTCCACATCCACAGAAACCTTTGGCCAGCGAACCCTCCTCATATCATTAGTAAGTACGACAGCCTCCTGTACAGAGTTTAGCAAACGTTCAACCGGCCCTACAAAACTAAAATCCTTTAGTTCCGCTACTAGAGGTTCATGGTCACTTTCCGGACGTGTCTTAACTTCCATGTCCGATACCACAGGCCACAATTTAATATCTACTAGGATGTAGTCAATGCGACTGCTATGTCTACCATTGGCGAATGTATGTTTACCCATCCTGTCTGAACTTACTCGTCCATTAAGAGCACGTAACCCCCTGTTCAAACAAAGACCTTTAATGAATGTAGCTGCTTGAGACCACTTATTGATTGGGGCTATGTCCAGCTGAGAAATCCCCCAAACCAGATCCTCTGCCTCTGTTAGTAAACCATCGTCCGAACTCAAAGGTTCAAAACAAGAGTTAAGGTCGCCCATAACAACCACATGACCAGCTTCTAGAGTAGCACTTAAGAAATCATCCAAACAGAGAAGGGCGGTTGATACTCTGCCACCCAGGGTACCTCTAGCATATATATTGATCAGCAGTATATCCATCCCACTTTTTGATTTGATACTAACTATCAATATATCTGGACAGTCAATGAAAACTTCCTTAACAGACACACCTTCAAATTGGCGAACCCAGATTGTTAAGCCACCCATTGCTCGACCTCTATGACTTCTGATGGCTGGTTTGTTAAAATTCAAGTAACCTGGAAGAAACACTGGTAAAGTTGCCCAGGTTTCTTGAAAAGACCATACATCACCTTGGCAAATAAAGTCAATCCAATCGGGAATACAAATACGTAATTCAATTCCCGCTATGTTCCAACATCCCAAGGTGGTGCCCTTTGTACATACTCGGTCGCATGATTTAGTTATGTCTGTAGGGTGGGATTCGTTAGTCTGGGGGGAGGGTTCTACATGCACAGGGGCAACTTTATTCGTACCTTCCATAGCAATACACAGTGACCCAACCTGAGTGATTGGCACAAAATTAGCACTCTCAGTGGTGTTGTCCTCGGGAGACACTGGTGTGGGTACCATGGCCGTTACATCTGACTCTCTTGTGTAGACCGTGCACCCTTTAACACAATGATCAGACTGCTCCTCAAAACCTTTGACAATACACAATGAATTGCCCATGGCATCTTCAACACCCATACAATCAGAGTTACACTCATTGACCCTTGGTGGAAAAGCTGGTCAATCAATAGACGCCAGCCCTGATAGAGGGTCATAGAGGTTCCTCAGCGGGATGTTCCAATACTCATTGGGCTGTGAGAACTTATTTGGATAGTTACAAGCTGGATAGAGACTTGGGGGCTGTTGAAAATGTGGAAAAACAGGAGTGGGGGGAGCTAGAGGGTACAGGGACCTGTTAGGGAGTGGAAAA
The DNA here is from genome assembly GCF_964263255.1 of Lissotriton vulgaris. Taxonomy (NCBI): domain Eukaryota; kingdom Metazoa; phylum Chordata; class Amphibia; order Caudata; family Salamandridae; genus Lissotriton; species Lissotriton vulgaris. Next base: position 1,254,084,792 of record NC_141685.1, on the reverse strand, counting down.
TCTGAAAAGGCTGAGGGACCAAAAGGCTGGGGTTTGACCTTGGCCCATCCCGGTGTTCGTATAGAACTATTATAACTAGATTGTGTGTAGGAGCGAAACCGTGCCTCTGGGTTGAATTGTGGTCCATGGAAACTAGGAGTGAAGTTGGACCAATTAAGGGAATTTTTAGCATTTTTGGAAGGAGGTTGATCAGTTGGATTAAGCAGGGTCTCGGGATAAAAATAACTGAGATTCCTCGTGGAGATCCCTCCCTCGTTACTTCCCACATACCAATCTGAGAGATGGGATACTACTCTATGGTCCCTAAAGTTGATAATCACTATATCCCCCTCTATATCCTTGGGGCGTACCCCCACCCACTTGCATCTTCTGACCGTAACAATATCCCCATTAAGATGAACAGGAAGGGGTCTATTGGTTTTCAGCCAGAATATGACTTTATTTTTTAAACTTTCATTGTTTTCCGGATCCCCATCTGAAATTGGTGGCACACCCGTCATTACAATTACATAATTCAATGAATCCGGAGGCAAGTCCACATTGTTCCTAAAGGGGTGGGGGTTTGTTGTTTTTAATATTAACGGATTTACCCACCCCATTCTTTACCTGTGGCATTACTCCCTTAGTGGGTGGTTTATTAGTAACCACCACGGGGTTCGTTTTAACAGAGTTAGCTGCTCGGGGAGGTTTAGCAGCCAAAACCGATGTTTTAACTGAGATAGTGCCTACATTATTTGTATTTTTAGGTTGATGGCTGGAGATAGTGTTTGTATTGCCAGCAACAAGGTTTGTACCTTGAGGTTTAGTGGGTGGACCAGATTCCTTGTCTGAGCTAGGAGGATGTGTTAGCTCAACAGACGCCAATAGGCGATCCATTTTGTCGCCCATTATCCTAACACGCTTTAACAATGGTAACATATATGATTTAATAAGCTTCTCTAGGATGGCATAAGACACCTCATTAAACCCTTCAATGGCAGTCTCAGGGGTAACCAAATCGTGTAGGGCAACCAACGGTGTCTCTGCAGTAGGTGGGACCAACAGCTCAGTGTTTGAGTTAGGTAAAGACGGGAGAGGTGATTGTCGACTTGGGCCTTTCCTTTTTACCCCTCCCTTTCTTCTTTTTTTCTTAGGTGGGGAACGCACAACCCTATTGGCCTTAGAAGGCTTAACTCCAGCGTCACAAGCACTGGGTGGTGACAAATTCTCGCCTAGATCTACACAGTCCAATGACCAGTTGGTCAGCGTTAGGTGAGGATTAGATTCCATAATCTGGACAACAGGGGTATTTAGATCTATGAGGCTAGAGTGATCAATAGGAGGACAATCTATATGGCCTTCGCTTGTGACACTATCACAAGGTGGGGAAATGATTGGGAACCTAAATATACTGGGGATTTGGTCCATATCGGTTACATCATCTTCAATAGCACTCAGCCCATGGGCGGCCGTTTCTTGGGTGTTATTTAAGTCTAGTAGGGTAGGCAGCGGAATTTTCTTTAGAAGCTCAATTGAGCGTCGGCGCTCTGCTCTTCTCTCAGCAAGGAGAAGTTCCATATCTACTTCCTTAGTTGTTTTCTTAAAGAATTTATCAAGTGGGCCGAGTACAGAAACACCCACGCCGGGGAGGGGGGAATGATTCATATCTAGACTAGGCTAGGTATACCAACTGGCACAGATAACACACTGAGTACAATACTGTAAAAACAATGAGCAGTGAATAAATACAAATGTCAGTGACCTGGCCCAGCCCGGCCTCCTTCGGCCCCTGACGGCCACAGACGGTCCCGCCCTTGTCCTGGGCTTCTCCCGGGCACGCTCCCGCACGCTCCCACTCTGCGGGGCTAAACGTCAGTGTTATACTCTACTGTTGCTTGCTAATTGGTTGGTGATCAGGGAGGTGTGGCCAGCGGGGAGAGCAGCCCAGGTGTGTTGAATGGGCGCGCAGGGGCTCCTGGTCACTGGAGTCCCTGCCTGCGTGCTCGCAGCCCCGCCGGCTTTCTCACCTGCCCACACCTCCTGTCCTGAACTCCCACAATGTCTGCAGCCTCTGGAGCGCGAGGCGCTGCGGGACCCGCGAAGCGGGTCCGGCGAGGTTATTAAAGATGGTAAAGTTTGTCAGCTACGGATTCCTCTGGGGATGCAGATCTCCCTTCCAGTAGACGGCGTTTCTGGCGGACAAACAGTATAATAGAAAAAGGTTCAGTGGAACTGAGCAGGCAACCGGCTTTTCAGGCCGACGGGTGGGGGCGTGGCCAGCGGGGAGAGCAGCCCAGGTGTGTTGAATGGGCGCGCAGGGGCTCCTGGTCACTGGAGTCCCTGCCTGCGTGCTCGCAGCCCCGCCGGCTTTCTCACCTGCCCGCGCCTCCTGTCCTGAACTCCCACAATGTCTGCAGCCTCTGGAGCACGAGGCGCTGCGGGACCCGCGAAGCGAGTCCGGCGAGGTTATTAAAGATGGTAAAGTTTGTCAGCTACGGATTCCTCTGGGGATGCAGATCTCCCTTCCAGTAGACGGCGTTTCTTACTGGATCATGCTCGTGATCCTACGTTTCCACCAAATGGGAGTTAATTTTCAGTCTTGTATTACAGCCTGCTCTGAGGGATTCCTCGCTTGGGCTGTTCGTGTTCTAATCGGTTGCAGCGGTAAACGCTTTCTAACCATGTAGGCACCACTTTCCTCAGTCCTTATTATTTGCGCTCGCTTTCCTTGAACAAGCTGTGACTCGGCATCTAGCTCTCATTCACTTAGTTTGGCAGCCATCTCACTTAGTTTGGCAGCCATCCTGGGCTTGTGTCAGGGCTTGATTCCGTTTACGGGTTTCGCAGATGTATCCTCTAAATTCGTTCCATTTCCCCCAAATCTTGGTCCCTTTCCTGGGGCATCCCCTGTGTGTGAAAACTGCCCTTTCCGCCACCATGGCCTCATCTAAATCATTCCTCCAGTGCTGATATGTGGGCAGTACATCTGTTCCCCAGTTCCTAGCTATGTTTCTTTTAGCAATTGTCATCCCCAATGTAGCCCAGGTTTGCAATTGCAGGTTCAAGTCCGTGGGTTCCCACACGTGTAGGAGACACCGCCGTGGGTTTGGCTGGACCTCTGCCCCTCCCACCTGTGATATCACACTCATGATTTTCCCCCAGTATGTTTGTATCCGTGGGCATTTCCACAGTATATCGTAGAATGTACCTGCGAGTCCACAATTTTGCAAGCACAGTGTATCCAGCTTGCGGACAATTTTATGTAGCGTGGTGCGGGAATAATACATGTGGTGGAGTATCTTTAGCTGTATTAGTTTGAGTTTGGATGGTATTGCCCCTTCGCGTGGGAAGCCAGCATATCTTGAGGTGCTTTTGTCAAGGACTGAATGCAGTGATGGTTTCTCTGTTTTCCTTTGTTCTTGCCCAGTGAAAAAGTGACCCCTCCCAATAGTCACAGTGCTATCCTACTCTTAGAATACATGTGAAAGGTCTCACATGTTTCCTTTAAAGGGTACCAGTTAAAGGAAAAAGACAAGCACTGCAGAAAAAAAAGATTTTTGAGCACATTTATAGTTCATCAAAACTGCCCGAGACAAAGTAGAGAGACTAGAAAAATCTTTCATGCTGAAGAAACATTTGCAGAAAAACTGCAAACATCTGGGTCAAAAGGTGTTCAAGGTGGATGATGAATTTAATGTAAAAATGAGAATTTGAAAGCATTGTAATGCACCCTTCTCAGATTAAAACTCATTTGAGTAGAATAGTAAATGAAAAAAAGGAAAATGTTGAACCATATCTTGGACAAGGAAGCTGTGGCAACACAAACTGGGAAGACCACCATGTGTGATAAGAAGAATCATAACCACAATACTTCAACTGTCACAGGAAAATGTTGTTGTAGTCCTTGTATGGCAGGCATAAGAACAGAAATCGAATGCTGAAAATGCTGAGCACTATGCAGTTAATGTTTGGTGAAAAATTTAGTTAATTGTCTTTAATACAGAGTAACAGATATAGGTCTTTGATTGTAAATTGATTTACACCTCTATAGTTGATAGATTATCTAAAATCTCAATCTTTCATCATGACAAAGAATAGGGGTATTCAAGATGGTGATGCGATACAATCATGGATACAATGCAAATAATACAAATCAATCCATTTTGTAAAATGTCTTGTAGGTCGGCCATAAATGTCTAGAATCTCATTCTTGCACAATAAATAAATAAACCTGAAGGGTACAGTAGTGCCTGGTTAAATTAGTGCAGTGGAATCATACTACTGAAAAAAATATAGATTTAGCAGAAAATGCAGCAAATTAATGTTACTGAAATGAAATTGAAGATTGAGGAAAATTAGTAACTATTAAATCTGAAGTAGCCATGAATTTTTTTCAGTTCTTTTAGGAGAGACAAGTAACCTCCTGGAACATAGCAATGGTCATGGCAAAACGGTGATGATAACGATATTGTTATTTTGCCCTATTGAAATAAATATTGTGACATTCCCAACATTACACCATAATGTGGAGATGCTAATAAATCAATAGAAATGCTTTTTCTTATCACCAAAAGAGTCACGTAGTTCAACTGAAGTCTCTTTAACTGGTCCTGCAGCCAACAGTGTACTATCAGCTCTTTGGACCATGTCAGAAATCTTCTTAGTGCTCGCAGGAACATTTAACATTTAATCACCTATCTATGATTAATAAATATTCTGCATGCTCCGCTGTCCAAAAATGCAGGAATATCAATAGAATTTCCATCTTGATTTCGCAACACAATATACAAACAAAAGAATACTATAGAATAAAAGAGTCACTATTGTCTTCTAGTTTTTGAAATATATAGACTCTAGTAGAGTCTGGAAAACATAATTTACGGCTTCTTTCTTTCATCACATAGTCTACATTAAATTAACAAAGCTATGTCCTTAAGTACACACAATGAAGCAGGAAGATCAGTCTGAACTGATTCATCCTTGATCCTTGATATCTTCCTTTAATTCATGCCAAATTAAGGTCATTTGGGCCTTATTAAGTCAGGAGGTCTCAGCTACTACTTGGCAAAAAAATCATAAGAAAATTGTACTAAGCAAATAACAAAATCCATCATTAAGGGTTCCAAAAATCTTCTTAATTGCTGGGGATCCCTAAAAAACATGCAGTACCACAAGGGATTACTGGCATGTCTGTAGACATTAACGATAACTGAAGAGGGTCCACTCTTCCAAAGAATAACTTAAAGGGTTTATTTCACCTCAGCAACTTGTCATCCAGCATATGAGAGCCAGACACTGTAAATGTCATCAGGAAAAATTTCTAACCCTGCCATCGCACCACATGTTGCTGATGTTTGCTGATGTACGTACACATGAATATAACACATCTTCCCTTTTCCCTTTTTATAAATGCATAAAATAATCCAGATTTCATGAAAATAGCAGTTGAAACTAATATTGAGCAACAAATGCGAACCATTATAAAAGTAAAGAACACTAAAATCTGAGAATATAATCATGGAACATACAGGATGAGTTTTACCTTTTTCATGCGTTCCACATTATCACCACTAATACCACTATCATCATTCTCTAGCAGCATGATGTCCCGATATTGGTGAATTTTCACTGCCACTCCTACATTGATGCATACCAAATCACCTTTGTTAAACCTACGACTAGAAGCATGCAACCTGTCATTGTGTCTGTTCTTGTATACAACTTGTTTAGCTTCCACTCTCTTCGCCAAAACTCCCAAGTTATATTATTTTTTTCTCACACTTTGTCAGCCATCCAGGAGACACAACAGTAACTGTCTTCTATGTAACAATGCAAACAACGGCTCTCCCGTGACTGAGTGCGAAGTGATCTTATTATCCATCACCACCTTATCTGGAATTCTTTCCCACATGAAGCTATCCCAAGCAAAATTGAATGTTGTCAGTGTTCACTTCATTCACCATTCTTACCTCAGCCCAAAAAGAGAAATATTCGACCATTACAAATGCAAACCTGCCTGTCACTCTACCGTAGCAAAATGGCCCAACGAATCTCAACACTCATCCGTCTCCATGGCTTATTTGGATACATTAACTGTACAACGGGAGATTTTCTCAAAGAAAGTGACTTGTCACCTTGCTTATAATTCACACAATTTCGTGCACATATCTAAAGATCCCAATCCATTTCGGGCCATCTGAAGTCCATACGTACCATCGCCTCCATGGTTCACCTACCTCCATGACCTTCATGAAGTAGATTTGTGATACTTTGATGCAAAGATATGGGCACTACTACCCTGCCTGCTCTAAAACAGCACATATACTATTGATAATTCTGACAAAACTGATTTTAATTTTTCAAACAAATCATTGTTTATCATTTCTTTCTTCCACACTTGGGAATTGTTTGCCTTCACAATTGCTGATTTTTGGACTTGGCCCTTTTTGCAGAGACATCCAAAAACTTTTTGCCTTTCTCCTGTATTTTTTTTAACCTAATTTTGTTGGTTTTTCTTAGGTGTCTGTCACTGCAGGGCCTGCGTACGCAGATTACTCCTGCAGTGAAGCGGCATATAAAGTAGTTGTCACGTCTGAAACTCCACTTTTACTAAATATAAGTCACCCCTAAGGTAGGGTCTAGCTAGCCCTATGGGCAGGGTGATTTGTAGGTAAATGGAAGGACATGTGCCTTAACTGTGTGGCATGTCCTGGTAGTGACAAGCAGCCTATTTGTTTTCTCACTGCTGTTAGGCTGCTCTCTCATGGGTCTGCATTGGGGATTCCCTGATATGCGCTTCAGTGGTAATTTCTGATAGGAGAGGGGTAGTGTGACCATGTTTGGTATGTTTTGAATAGTAGTAATAAATCCTGCTAATTGGTGAAAGCGGATTTGTTATTACTATTTTAGAAATGCCACATTTAGAAGTAGGTATTTCTGTGTGCTTATGAGTCTGAGTGCCCTGCCTGGATGTGTATTCACCATCTGGTTTAGATTGACAGGAAAAGGGGATGTACATTCACTCTAGACAGTCACAAGGGGGTTAAGGTGTGGTTTTCCTTTTCTGGGTGACTCAGCGCTGTGCTGAATAGACCTTGGCTACATTTAGTGTCAGGAGGAGTTTCCCTTGCACATGAAAATGACTGATCTGCATCTAGTGCGGTGAGAGGATTTGCACTTGCACCTGAATAGGGCCATGCCTGCCTTCTACAATGCTGTCTCCCCTTCCTTGTAGTGTGTTTGGGGCCTGGGCTTGGGATGTGAATGGGGGTGTTGTGCTCTTCTAAACAGTGTTAGAAGTGCCCCCCAGAACAAAGACTTTTGAACTGTAGGTACAGGGGCTGTGACCACATGATGTAAGACATTGTGTGGACTTGTAACCAGACGCTGCTGGCTCTACAAACAGCACATTGCCAGGAGAAGCAGAAGGGAGCCACCACAAGACTTTATTTATCTTGGTGACCTGCCTAAAAGGATCACATGGGCTGGACTCCTGCCTGCCCTCCGGCTTTGGTGCCCCCAGTTATCTCCAAAGAGAGCTGTTATGCCCCTTGACCTAGCAAACCCAGGGGTTAATCACTGGAAATCTTGCTGTGCTTTGCGGTGGGGGGGGGGGGGGAGGGGTGGTTCCCCCGGTGCAGTTACTGGGGCTAAAATCCTTAGAGGGGGCCATTGAGGTACTAAAAACCTTGAGTGCCTTCACTGGCCCTGGTTAGGTCAGCACGTGGCTGACCAACGTGAGCTCGAGCAGGAAGGTGAGACAGAGAGAAGGTGCTTTCCTTTGCCAGCGTGGTGTGGCTGGCTCTACTGCAGCGTAGGGTGCTTTATGCTTGAGAGCTCGATGGGCTGTCTGTTGCGTGCCACCCGGAAGGAGCAGCCTACCTGAGGTGGTACCTCATACACCACCTGAGGGCCCGAGTCCCTGGTCGATGCCCTCTCGTTGTGGAGGAAATCCTGAGATGGCTGAGTGACCGCTCCATCAAAGCTGCAGGTTACTAGGCGTTGCCGAGCAACCTCTAAATGTGAGGAAGAGGAGCTGCAACCCACCAAAGCTCCTCCCAGCAGGACCATGGGGTGCCTGAGAACCAGGAGCTTCACCACTGAAAAAGAGGAAAGGAATCCCTTTGTGCCTCCGGCTTAATACAAAAGGACCGCCGGCCTCCAGAATTCACGGTTCATGACCCGGGGGCCAGGTGAGTGACTTTCCCTCCTCTTTCTTGCATCTTTGGGCCCATATGGCGGTGACGCCGGAGCACAAACCGCCGCCAGGAGTGTTGAGTGAGGGGAAGGGCACGATCAGTTACCACACGTTTAGTGGTAGCACTAGGTGGCCAATCCAGCCTCCATCTAGCCCCCATTGGTAGGGTTGGGCCAGTTGTGACAAACCGGTAACTTTCCGCATGCTCAGCTGGGTTGCCTGAACATGTGCAACCTATAAGGATTTACTGGATTGCACTAACTTGTAATGTTATGACAATTGCCCGATTGGCAAAGTGATTTTATGATCTATGTGACATCATGACAAGTGCCTGGTAGCACAGCGATATATATGATTGGGGTCTAATGTGTTTTATGAACAATAAAAAAGGATGTTTTTATATAACCTTGTGTGAAGTCTCAGGGGCGTGGCTTAGCGGCTGAAGATGGTGGACGCATGAGCGAAGACCTCCAAGACGGCCCGCCATAAATCCGTATAAATCCCAGGCTCAATCCCCAGCCAAGCTGCACCGATACAACTCCCCTACCCCCGGCCCAACATTGGAGACTAATTCCTGGAGCTGGCTGGGCCACTGGGGCGACACGGTGAGGTTGCAACTGGCAACCTCTGGCAACGTTGGGACCACATAGAAGCCGCGCTGGTGAGAGGAGTGCTGGTCTGCTGTTATTCTAATGTGACACCTGGGTAGCGGGTGATCTGCCGCCGGTACCCTAAGTCCCCTGAGGTGGTGATGAGAGTTTTGGGCCCCCTGCCTGGCTGCAGCCGGATGGGACCAACAGTTTGAAGGAGCTCCGACAGCGGCTAGGCTTTGGGCGGTAGTATGATCTGCATGTGGAGCCGAACCTGAGGCCAGGCATCGGGGCATGGAGCCCTGAATACAGACAGCAGTGAGCGTTACCCAGCGGAGAGGAGCGTACGCAGGCAGGAGCCAAGCGGAAAGCAGCGACAGACCTCTTGATTCTGACGGCCCTTGCAGCCTGGTTGTGGACGGAGCACCGGTGAGCACTCTGGAGGGTTCTCTGGACTGGGTCGGGGCCCGGTGGAGGAGGAGCACAGTGGAGGGGCTTTTTGGGTCCTCTGCCTTTGGCGAAGAATTATTCGGGGCCCAGACCAGGGCCCGGAGGTGAGAGGGGCATAAATTACCGGCTTGGGTGGTCTGGCCGGTTCTTTGGGTCCTAAGAGCACCCCGTTGTCGAGCTAGGGTCGCAGACTGGCGCACCGCATTTTCGGGACCCAATTCGGGGCCTGGGACACTTGTGCGGGAGCAAAGGGCTGGCAACACCCCGGAGTCCCCTGAAGTGGTGATGAGAGTTTTGGGCCTCCTGCCTGGCCAGAGCCGAGTGAGACCTACTGTTTGAAGGAACTCCGATAGCGGCTATGCCTTGGGCGGTGATGCGGCCTGCAAACGAAGCCGACCCTGAGGCCAGGCACTGGGACATGGAGCCCTGAATACAGATGGCAGTGAGAGACACCCTGTGGAGAGGAGCCAAGAGTAGGCAACGAGCTGAACGGAGAGCAGCGACGGCCCTCCGGATTCTGACAGCCCTTGCGGCCTGGTCGCAGAAGAGCACCAGTGGGCACTCTGGAGGTTCTTTGGCCTGGGTCGAGGCCTGGTGGAGAAAAAGCATGGCGGAGGGACTTTTTGGGCCCCCTGCCTCGGTGAACTTGTCGGGCCCAGATCGGGGCATACCTTACCGGCTTGGCTGGGCCAGCAGGTCCTTCGGGCCTAAGAGGACCACACTGTCGAGCCAGGGTCGCAGACCGGCGCACTGCATTTTTGGGACCCGGATCAGGGTCCAGAGGACTTGTGAGGGGCGGTGGGCTGGTGCCACCTCTGACTGCTGGGGATCCCTGGGGGCAGGGCCCGGGCATCCCCGTCAAGATGGGAAAACCAAGAACAAAACAGACGGGCTATTACGGAGCAGGATGAGACACCGCCTGACCTGGCACAGAGGAGCCTGGAGGTCCAGCTACAGGCAGCTATCCAGGATCCTGTAGGCTGTCTCAGACACCAAGACCACACTCCACCAGGATATCAGCACAATGTCAGTGGGCAGGGGCTCCTCAGGGCGGATCATCAGAAGCTAAACAAGAGGGTGAAGGTGGTAGAGATTGGCCTTGAGGAACTGACCCCCGCACATATGGCCTTGACCAAATAAGTGGCAGACCTCACGGAAAGGGTTCAGACCCTGGAGCATAAAGCAGAGGACAGAGAGGGCCGTAGCAGGTGGAACAATATCCAGATTGTGGGGCTCCTGGAGGGGGATAAAAAATGGGAAAATGGTGGCATTCCTGGAACCGTGGCTCCGAGAGGTGGTGGCACCGTGGGCCCTGACGCAGTTCTTCACCCTGGAGAGGGCCCACCAGGTGCCGGCACACCCGCCAGGGCAACTCTGTGGGCGCTGGTCCCCCGCCTTCTGCACTACAAGGACAGGGACATCCTACTGCAGAAGGCCTGCACAAGTGATCCCTACACAGTGAACAATAGCAGGATCTAGATGTTCCCGGACTATACTATCAACGTACAGAGGAAGTGGGACTTGTCCCTGGCAGTCAAGAAGGTCCTACGGGAGGAGGGCCTGCAGTACTCCCTCATGTTCCCTGCACGCCTCTGTGTTACTCTCGATGGCAAGACACACTTTTGTGAGGACCCTGGGGAGGCCTGGGAATGGATCAAAGCATACCGAATCGACACCCCCTGAAGAATGCAAGATCGGCCTCCCGAGACTGATGGTCGTAAAACCAGGAAGAGATCTAAATGACGGTCCGAACGCATCCGTCCAAAGAAACTGAGCCCCTCACAGACCATGCGGCAGCGATATGCGGCCTTACAGGCAGTTGCCAAGATTGTCTGAGACAGTGGCCCCTTATCGGAAATTGGGTCACCATCGCTTAAGCGATCCATAGGCTCGGACTTGGACACCTCTGAAGAGGCCAGCATCGACCTACCCATGGTCATACCCAACACTGCGGATGAGATTATTTAGTTGGGGGCCTTCCTTATTCCGTTTTCCCCCTTGCACTGGACGCTCCAAAGGGAACATTTCAACAAACTGTGCAGCCTGAAGTCTGGAGGACTATTTGGGCCGGGGAGCTGCAGGCACCACAACAGGAATAACCACTCCTGGTGTTTGAGTGTACTCTCTTTTGTTACCACGCCCCCCTGTAGGCACTAGCCTTAGCTGGCGTGGGTCTATTTTGGACTGGAAAGATGTATTCATGGTTTGGGCAGAAGGCTGTTGCCTACATGCCCTGGGATCAGGGAGTTGTTGATGATTGTTTTGAGGTTATTTTGAGAGCAAATTGTTTAAATTTTTGAATTAGGTTGAGATGAGCTCTACATACACACCAGGGACCAGGGTGGAGAGAGGGTCTTGGGAGGGTACTTACTTACTACCACTATGTCACACAATGAGCTGAAGTTCCTAACTTGGAACATCACGGGGATAGGGTCAATGACCAAACAATACAACATCTATGGCTACCTGAAAAGACAAAGGGGTGCAGATAGCTCTTTTGCAGGAGACAAACCTTCTCCAAGGGCAGGTAGACCGGCTGCATAGGAGATTTAGAGGGCAGGTATTTACCACCACCTATTCAGCATTTGCCTGTGGGGCACTGATATGGGTCAGACCTGGGGTTCCCTTTGAGGCCAAAAGCACCATAATTGACAGAGAGGGTAGATATGTTCTGCTATTGGGGTGACTCCTGGGACAGGAGATTACGTTGGGGTGCATATACGCACCAAATAGATCAACTTGGCTACTTTGCCAGCTGGTCTGCTCATCTGGCTGACATCAAGGTCAGGCTGGTGATCCTAGGCGGGGACTATAATTGCGTAGCCGACATGGCGCTTGATCGATCACATCCCCCACTGGCCAGGACTCAGGCCCATCAAGCAGCAGCAGGACTGTGGGAATGGATGGCCCACTGGAAACTGCAAGACATTTGGCGGCTCCAACATATGGGACACAGGGAATATTCTTTCTACTCCCCGACGCACAAACTCCACATGAGGCTTGCCTTTTGGTGCTGCCCGGGGACTGGCAGATTCGTCAAACACACTGAATACTTCAGTTGCATGTTTTTGGACCATAGCCTCTTGAGAATATCATATCAAACCCCCATGCAAAGTCCCCAGATCCCAACCTGGAGGCTTTACCTCCCGCCCCTGGAGGATGTTCCATTCAGTGAATCCCTAAAGGAATTGGTGGATACATTCTTTGCAGAAAATGCACATACTGCCTCGTCAGCCCTAGTGGAATGGGAGGCATTCAATGTAGTTGTCCGGGGCACTGCATGTGGCAAACAATTGGTATCCTACACCAAGAGCTCCTGACTATTGAGGGAAATTTGCACATATTGGACAATACGCAAGTGATGGGGTCCCAGGCACTTACAAACCTATTGGCCATGTTCAAGCAGCACACATAGGCCCTTGAGAGGCTTCGATCGCATGACTACAGAGTATACATGGATAGAGAGCAGGGGGAAGAGGGAAAAGCAGGTCGCCTGCTTCCTTGGTTAATCAGGCCGGAGATCAGGGGTGCCCCAATTATAACCAATCAGACTGATATAGGTACATCTGAATTCGACCCGGACAATATTAACAAATTGTTTCCGAGCAATTATGAGTCACTGTACTCTGCCCCACTCCCAGACAGACATTTATAAATATCTGGCCCGCTGCCACTCAGTACTGTAGATGAGCAGATGGTGGAGGAGCTGGACGGTCCCATAACTATCCAGGAGGTCCAAGAGGCTATCGTGTCATTAGCTAGTGGTAAGACTCTGGGCCCAGATGGCCTTCCGGCAGACATTTATGCAAAATATAGCACAGAACTGACCCCACACCTGGTCACCCTGTATGCAGAAGCTTTAGAGAAGGGATGTCTGTGGAATTCCATGCAGACGGCCATAGTGGTCCCCTCCCCAAGGTACCCGGACCGGATGCCGGAGTGAAAGACTTTCAGCCCCTCTCCATGCTTAATACAGACTTTAAAATATTGAAATTCTGCTCTCCTGGCTACTCCCACACTTGCAGGACCTGATACACCTGGATCAAAATGAGTTTATCCCAGCGCGTAACACCTCGTATAACTTACAGAGGCTTGACTCCATACTGTGCCATCAGGAGTCAAAGTCCCTAACATGGGCTGTACTCCTCTCAGTTGATCTTGAGAAGGCATTTGATACTTTGAGCATGAATGAATGAATGAATTATCACTTTATTGTATGATTACCTAAAGTCATTTACAAAAGCAATGCATATTACTATCACAGTTAAAACAGTAGGTTGATAAAAGAAAAGCATTTAAAAAGCATTGAAAATGCAGAGAGATTTAAAAGAGAGTGAAAATAAAACATCTAGAGACATATACATCGGGCTGGACAGTCATTGCCCTAGTGTCAGATCATATTAACTTGTTGGGCTTGGTACCAGAACACTGATGGCCATAAGATGCTTTATTTATTGTTTTCTCGACAAGACTGGCACTGTTCTTGACCATTGGAATTGGCACAGGGTCACTATTGATGCTGTAGATGCTCATCGACAGTCGGCATGTAGATTGTTATTATGCTGTTATTTTTCTGTACTTTGCATTTGACATAAGATCTTTCCAGCAATGGCAAAAAAATTCCAGGCACATTCCAGCTCCATTGGTACTATCGTGGTATATATGTGCGTTAAGGCCTCCTTGCATGTTCTTACTTTATTTTGGTTGAACTTAAGTATTTGCGCCTCAGGCTTACCAACGCTGGGCAACAACAGATGACATGCTCTGCTGATTCTGTTAGATATTGACACAGTCAACATCCTCTATTTTCAGTTGGTATGGTTGTCCAATGTGCCCTATAGTCCTTTATTGGTAGAGTTAGCAGCCTGATCTTTAAAACATTTTGAAGGGTTTGTCTGCCCAGACCGGCTTTCAGGTATGGTTGGCATAGAGTGGCTTCATGTGATTTTGCAAGGCCCTCTGCGCCACGGATAACTCTGATCGTATCTATGTCCTGGTGCCTTGAGATGATCTTTCCCTGTTTTTTTAACATGTTTTTTAGGCTAAGAGTTGACAGATTTAGTATCATTGTATGATCAGCTGTCAGGCATAGTGTTTTGTTAGCTGAAGCAAGGTAACTAGCCCATCGACTGGTTTGATCAGTGAAGAGTATTTGGGATGCGTCCCTCATGATGCCCGGACACTCTGAGCAGGACCAACCTCTACGAGGTTATGAGGAAACTAGGATTCAGACCGGGCTGGCTGAAGTGGTCCCAGCTGTTGTATGCTTCTCCCACATCGTGGGTCAGGACCAGGAAGACCGTCGCCCGAAAATATGAGATAAGGCGAAGCACCTGTCAGGGTTGCCCCTTATCCCCACTCCTATTTGCCCTGGCGATTGAGCCCCTGGCAGCACTCTTCCGCCTGGGGGGAGATGGACTGGGATTGACAGTGGGCGGAAGGACCCACATTATCTCGCTATATGCAGATGATTTATTGATTTATTTAAACAACGCAAGTGGTGGGGCTGAAGTGGCTGTCAACTTCTGGAGACTTTTGGGACCCTATTAGGTCTGCGGGCCAACAAACGCAAAACACATCTGTTCCTGGTGGTGGTACCAATGCCAAGACCACAGGACCTCCCCGCTGAACTTAATTGTGCTCCGGGCATGTTTAAATATCTGGGGATTCGAATTTATCACTCTCTGGAGGACCTGATGAAGGGCAACCGCGACAGGGCATTGAGTGCACTCCAGTCCAACGTGATCTTCTGGGGCTCTTTGTGCCTTCCCATAATGACTAGAGTAATGCTGACCAAGGTGGTCAGCCCACTTCACTCGTTGGTGCGGGATCTTATTTCGGGAGATAGGAGATGGAGGGTGTTGCTACAAATTCTGCTGCGCCTTATGAGTAAGGAAGCCCCGGGGGTGCCAGACTTCAAACTATATCAATTAACTGCCCAGTTGCAATGGGTGGTCCAATGGCTGGAGGGTGTTAACCCAGAGTGAACCTTCCTTATGGAGCCAGGGAAACCCCCACGCCTGCTGCTAGCGAGGCTCCTCTGCCAAGTGACCATGGTCCCAAATAACACTGTTGTGATCTTATCTAAGACCCTAATTAAATATTCCAGATTTATGCCCTTGTGTGGGTATAACAAATCATACCCTTATAAAGGCATAAGAATCAAATCCATATTTAGTAATAGCCAATGCAAACCAAATACGGCAAGGCTACTTCCTTAGACTCCTAGAAAGTACAACGAGTTCCTTCAACAAACCAAACCTCCAGCAACCTGGGAATTCCCTATGCTTTTGTTTTGATTTGTCCTAGAAGTCCTGCGAGCACTGAAAGAACGGCCAGTTCTTAGTGACATCTTTTATTGATATCTTATGTCCAACCTCACGTCAAATATGGCACCTTCCAGGTATAAATATACCAGCGTTTCCCTTAAGCAACACACCGTGGTTTGGAGCAGAGCAGCTATCTACTTATCCGAAGCCCAGCTGATGCGAGTGCCGAAGGAAGCTCTCCCTCTCATTTGACACACTGAGAAAGATGCTGTATTTTTCTACTCCCGAGAAAAACCAGCTCCAGTGTTTCCAGTCACCCTTGCGGGTTACTGGGAGATCGAATCCTGAGAGCGAGATACAAGACCTCCTTCATTATAAAACCAAGGTACGTAGCTGATTAGATCCTTAGAGAATTCTTGAGTCAGATTCTTGGCAAAAACTAACTTAACTTTAACTGCAGCTCACTTACTCCTTCCCACGTACTAGGCTTAGGTTAGGCACATCGGGGTAGGCGTATCTTAGAAGCACCAGTTGAGTACGTTTAGTCAAACTTTTATCATTGTATGTAACTGTATATATTTTATCCATTTTAAGTATCATATGGCTCAGAAACCATATCAATGCTTTTACAGTATTATTTCATAATACTCCTTTTACTTTACGCACTTTACTTTATAACAAGTATTGCAATTGTGGCAATTCATTTCTCTTGCATGAGAAAGAAGACTGCTCAATAAATAACACCTTTTATTGAAAACGCCCGTCTCTCTATTTCTCTGCACTCTGGTGAAACTAAGTATGCACGATTGAGTGAAATAGCTATCTAGTGTTTTCACACGACTCTGGAGATATACTCCTTATTCTGGGGGAGCAAAGTTGTCATGTTTATGCTGTTGTCAGAAGCTGAATTCCTTCGTGTCTAATCAGGGAGGTTCACTCCTCCGTGTTCATTCAAGAAAGTTTCTAGTGACTTCTGAGCTAGCTGGCAACCCTAAATTAAGCCTAACATATTCAATAGAGACCTAGTCGACCTCAGTCCTACGTCTAAACTGTCGTTTATGTTATTCCAATGCGCAGAGCCTATTGGGAAAATAGGAACTACACTACATGGCGCCCAACGTTTGGTAAGGCTATAATCTAACGGAAGATACTAGAGTAACTCAGTTGTGCTTTTTCACACAGACCCCTTTTCCCGGTAAAAACTACAATTGACATCTGGAGTCGGTGAAAGGTAATATCCGCCGTAACTTAATAGGATGAGAATCCTATGTATTAGTTTACGGTATAGTCAACGTTGAAGGATACAGTGTTCCAAGATATTGTGCACCTAATCTTTGTTTCCTCAAAACTTGCTCTGCAAAACTTTCAGTCACTAAAATGACAGAAAGTGAGGATGAAAGGGAGAGAGCTGCTTTGGCAGTACAACTCGTAGCGAACGACTCAGTTGTCCGAGATAACGACCATGATGCAATAATCATCCCGGTCAATATAAGAAAAACCATAATTATAAAACTTATAGAAAATGGAGTATCATCAAGAGGTGGTACAATCATATTTGTGGTAGAGGCACATGAATTTCGGCAGACAGAGGTATTCTATTCCTGGATAAATTTTCCAGCAGCACACGCTGTAAGACATGAGTTCCACTACTACAAAATAGCGGAATCTCCAGAGGAATACTCTCTTTTCGAGGAAGTTGAAATTCCACACCTGCTCTTGTTTAATGCGCCCGAAAACATCAAAATCACATTACCAGGCTCGGTCCACTAGGTAGACCAGGAGCCTTATGGCCAGTTCTAGCCAGCTACACACCACATCCGGACATTGAAGCAATGTTAGACGGAGAACTTTTAGTTCAGCTAAAACAACGAATTAAAATTCATAGACAATTGGTCCAATATGTCATGCAGACTTCAACAGTCCAACCTGCAATTAAAATTCCACAAAACACCCCTCAATAGAGGGACACAAACAAGATTACACCACAGAATATACAATCATGTCTTGGTATAACACCCGCAAAATGGGAACAAATTCCATTCTGGTTAGCTCAAAAAAATCACTCAGATAGAGGCAGTATTTCCTGATACTACCCCTCACGAAAAACACAGAATTCTGACTATGGGCCAGATGTAGGTGGCCATTTACCGACCGGTAAATGGTCATTTGTGATATAGGGGCCCTATTTTACCGAATCGGTAAATTTACCAAATCGGTAAAATACCGAATCGGTATTTTTACCGATTCTGTAACTTGCAGATGTAGGTGGGACTCTTCTGAGTCCCACAGGCCTTACAGAATCGTTTTTTTATCACCCAATCCAATTGGGTGGTAAAATACAGAATCCAGGTGTGCATGCACACCTATGCCATGTGACAGACAGACATGCCCTTAGGGCATGTCTGTGTGCCACATGGCACACGTGCCTGAATTCGGGGTGCTAGTGACACCCCCTGCACCCTTGCTGCAATCGGTATTTACCGAATCGGTAAATACCGATTCGGTAATGCCCATTGATTCCTATGGGCTTCAAAGCCCATAGGAATCAATGGGCATTACCGATTCAGTATTTACAGAATCGGTAAATACCGAATCTCAACGATTCGGTATTTACCGAATCTGAAACACCTACATCCCCCCCTCCATTTTACCACTTCTTAAATACCAAATCCGTATGATTCGGTATTTAAGAAGTGGTAAAATGGATTTACCTACATCAGTCCCTATCTGTCTCCAAATGGGAATCGCACCACATGTGGAGGACTGTGACACCTGGGGCACAGTCTTTGCTTCTATCTACACAAAAACACATGGTGTTCCGTCCATGGCGGTATACCAGATGTACTAAGACAGATTCAAAATGAATACGGTCCAGAACCTGCTTTAACTCTGGGTATGAAATTACTGAAAGACTTTAAGCAGGTCTCGGCTATATTATTAGCCAACATAAAAGGAGAAGCAGCATGTGTGGCAATCCGCCAAAAATTGAAGGAGACAGATATAACAGACCAACCTTTTGAGCTTGCTAAAAAAATTGAAAAATCCTATGAAGAATTAGGCAGAGATAGTTTGGGTGGTAAACCAGTAAAACTCCAACTAATTGAAAATCCTGAAAAAACTTTCATTAAAAAAAATCTCAATTCACAAAAGAAGAAGTGGGAGGGTAACAAATAAACCAATCCCAGAGAAAAACAATTTCATTCCAGAGGAAGGTCTCCCCAACGGAGAAATAGATCTCCTGAAGGGGGGGGGGGCAAGTCTCCCCAAAGAGAGCCCTCTGAAAAAAGATACAACCTTAGAAATAGGGCCAATTTGAGAAAACCAGACAGATATCAAGATATTGATACACGTTCCTCTCGATCTTTTCAGACTTCATCAAAGAAATCGGAAAGAAGAGGACGGTCAGAACATAAAGAAGAGCACGTCAAGTCCAAAGACAAGGAACCTGCTCATCAAAGTAAAAAATTACAATTTCCCAGAAAGAAGGTAACCAGTATTAAAATAAAACATGCTGAGAATCCTGAGGACACAACTGAAAAACGGAGAGTGGGCCCAGACAATGCTAGACAGCGCAGCAGAAGTGAGCATACCTCGCAAGATCCTGATGAATATTCTGGAGACAGTGGACACGAATGAATACATTCAAGTGGAAACTGCAGAGACCCGAGTGAGCGTGCCCCATAAACTATATGAAATAACATTACGTATAGAGATAGATAAAACTAGGAAAATAAAAGGTCTCTTTTGGGAGAATCTATCAAAAGGCTATGATATCCTTCTAGCAGGGAAAGACTGGCCACCAGAGTTTTGTCAGGGAGTGCCCACATGGCGAAGAAATGATTATGCCTGCCTTCTCAAATCACATTCCAATTCATAAAAAATACACACTTGCTAGAAAATGGGCCCCTGCATTATATAAAAATCATGTAGGATGGGATGAGGATTCTCCTCACCATAAAATCCAGTTAAAAAAATCAACCTACTGCACAGAGGCAGTATCCTGTTAAGCAAGAAGCTAAAAAACAAGTAAAAGAAATTTTAGATAAACTTGAATATCAGGGGGTGATTGAAACATGCACCTCACAAATCCTTTGTTTCCTGTCTCCAAGCCAGACGATTCATATCGTCTAGTTTTGGACTACAGACATCTAAACTCCTGCTGTAAAACTTTTTCAGTACAAAACTCACACAGTGCAGCACTAATGAATAACATCGTGCGCAAACGACATTAGATATTTCAAATGGTTTCTTCTGTCAAAACATAGCACCTGAAAGCAGATATTTGACCGCACAATTTTGTCGTCTCCCACAGGGATTCAAGAACAGTCCAGGATTGTTTTCAGCCAGGGTAAGAGAGCTACTACAAATGTATGATGATGAGGCATTATCCTATGTCGATGACATCTATCTTACAGACGATGACCTGGAGACTCACTAGAAAAGAGTGAACACCATAATACTTGGGTTCGCAGCTGAAGAGTACAAATTTAACTTTAAAAATCACGAATTGCCCATCTAACTGTCCTATTTTTAGGATATGAATTATCAAGTGAAGGCAAAAGCCTAGCAGACAACTTCTTAGAGAAGTGTGCAGTACTCCAAGCTCCAAAAACGCTGAAGAACTTACAATCAATACTAGGTTTCCTGAATTTCGGAAGAACATACATTCTAAATTATGCAGAGATGCTTAAATCTCTCTATGAACTAATAAAACCTGATTTTAAACCAATTAATTAGACTCACAAACACACAGAAATTTTAAGATCATTACAGACAGACATGTTACCTAAAACAAAACTGCTAACACGCGCAAACGAACGCAACCTTGTAACCCGAGTCATCCCAGGAAGATGCAGATTCACATACCTGACCTCTAATGAGGGAGAAACGGTACCAATAGCTTACAAATTATATTTGTACACACAAGCTGAAATGAAATTCAGTTCAACTGAAAACATTCTAACTGTGGTTCAAACTGCTGCAGCAAAAGAAAGAGCCCTAGTCCAAGGAAAAAGGATATCTGTTTTAACAGCAGTATCAGCCTTTGAGGCGGTAACAATACCAGGCATTCCTAATGCTAAAGCTCTAGATCCAAAATGGATACAATGGGTTAATTCTCTTGCTGCACCTGACGTAGTATATGAATTTGATCCTAACTTAAAAACACAAGATTTCTACAATATGAATATGAATTTCTTCTGCCGATCGAGATTCTGCCTCTAGAACATTACGGTTGCATAATATATACAGACGGCTCAGCACAACCCACGGTTGCGGGTAAACAAGCCTACAGTGCTGCATGCGCAATTGTTAAAGGTCGTTGGCATGAAGGAAAATGTAAACCTTTGGTAAATAAAACTCAATCACTCAGAGACTGTACAGCTCAGTGAGCTGAACTACAGGCTTTTAAGATGACACTTGAAAATAGCGAACGAGAATTCCCCACACTAATAGTTTGCGATTCCTATTACTGTGTTCAGTCTTACAATGAATATTTACAGAACTGGGTTCGAAACAACTACAAAGATGCAAAAGGTGGCACAATCAAGCATAAAATGCTTTGGGAAGAGGCAGTTCTTTTACAAAAAGAACTACAAAAGACTCACGTGATTCATACACTGAGTCATCAACATGATGACGTTCACGTTACAGGGAATTCATTGGCTGAAGAGGCAGCGAAAGCAGCTGTACAAACGGCTTCCGTAGCTGCCATTACTCGGTCAAAAACAAAAATAGACAGCGAGATAATGCAAGCTGTCAGTGCTTCAGTAAAAGACAGCGGTAAGACACTCCCAAAAGGCTTTCCAGTAAAGTACTCATGTAAAACTGATGCGAACAACGTTCCGTTTGCTCAAATCCCTGGAGTGGGGGATAGAGCAATTCCAAACACGGAGCACAGGATAGGACTAATTTTAGCGGCACACGAAGGTCTCGCCTCTGCACACGCTGGTGTTTCCGCCACAGTATCATTATTAAAACAGAGATATTGGTGGCCACGAATGAGAAAACAGACTAGGAACTATGTTCTAGAATGTGAACTATGTCAGAAAATGAAAGTATCAACAGTGAAACGACCAGCGCAGGCGCCACTTCTAATCTCAGACAAACCATTAGCATGTGTTTACCTGGACCACAGTGGTCCCTTACAAAGGGACGGCAACTATAAATATATCATGGTCGCAGTGGATTCCTGTACGAGATTCATTTGGATGTGGCACCAGCGCTTGGCTGACACCAGAACTGTTATAAAAGATTTGCGAGACTTTATCGGCACATACGCAATTGGCATGCTACATTCTGACCAGGGTCCTGCGTTTAGCTCTCGGGCTTACAAGGAGGCCATGGGCATTGCATTGCGGTATTCTAGTCCATTCCATCCCGAGGGAAATGCAGTAGTGGAGAGAAAAAACCGGGGCATAAAGCAATCTATAACAGTGAGGGTATTAGGTTCGGGTGATGGGTGGGTCAAACATCTAATAAGTGTCCAACGTAGTCTTAATAATATCCCAAGAAATTCTCTAGGAGGTATCAGTTCATATGAACTTTTATTTGGTACTAGAATGATCATTCAGGACTTGGATTGTCAGACTTCAGTGGTTCAACAAAAAGCCTTTGATATCAAAGATCGTTTGGCTGTTTTACAGGACTTAAATGAAACATGAAAAAGTCTGAGTAACGAAAAGCTAAAGCCAACTACCACTGAAGAAAAACCACCTGTCCCAGCAAGACCTGTCTGGATTCCAAAGATTGGGGATCTGGTAAGAGAAAAGATCGTGGTGAAGAAGGACTTTGGGCCTTCTTACAGAAAAGCAGTACCTGTCTTAGCTGTCAGCGGAAAAAGATCAGTTGTACTACCGCCCCTTGCTGGAAAAAAGGAGAACCGAGTTGTATCAATCGAGCTGGTGAAACCACAACCATGTGGCCAATAATAAGTAGTAGGCCCAGTGGACTCCCAAGAAATATCAAAAGACCAAATCTTGCTACAATCCAAGAGGTTCAAACTGAGAGACTAATCACATTTGATAAACCTACGGTTATTAAAAAAGGACTCTGCAACAAAGCCATGGAACGTGTGCCTCTTGAAACCCAAATTGCAACAATTCATCAAGAAACACCAGTCTACAACGATGTAGCCTCGGTCTATATAAATGTAACAAAAGAAAATGCAAAGATCAATGGAAATCCGGAAGCAATCCCACCAATTGACAGAACTGCATCTGGCTACTTTATCAACTTTGATGACTTTTGCGATGATCCAAGTGAACATGGAGACAAGCCAGCAACAAAAACATTCAAAGAAAAAGACACAGAACTCTTTCCTCAACTCATATAAATTATATCTAACTTCACAATGGAGTAAAATATGGATTGTGTTAGGCGTACTTTTCCTCCTTCTATGGCTCATCTTGGTTTTAAGTTTGGGTAGATTCATTGATGGAAAATATAGTAGAATGGACACACCAAGTCAGAACATCAACCTGGTCCTGAAACCACACAGATCATCACACATCGAAAAAAGAGAACTGTCATCAGTGAACATCACAGCCATCCCTATACCTGGTGGTATAGAATGGGACAAAACTGACTATGAAATCTATGGCCCGGTTGAACTCTTGAAATATCCACACCAATTTAAGATTTCTTTAAGTGACTTTGTATCACCTAGTACTTTCTCCGATGATTGGGACTTTGAAAATACTAATAATATGATGTCAGATTAGGAAATGTCAGCAAAATTTACAGCACATGATTATTTACAGAGTTCGTCGAATTATGAGGAAATTTACTGTTTCAACCACTTTGGGCATCATTATCTGCATAAATCTGCAAATCCGAGAAACATTTTCAGTTATAATCAATGGGAACATTGTCCACCCCGCCAAAAGGCAGCTCAAAAACATTTTATGAGAAATTCCCATACTTCTCGGGGTTTAATATCACTAATCCTGAAACATTCTATTTCAAAATGTTAAATAAGACAGGAGTGAAAAACATGTTGACAAACCCTAAACTGATTTATTCTGAAAACTTTTATGAAAACATGTCTACATTTGGTTTTGAATTTTGGAAAAACAACTTTGAGACAAAAACAATCTGGGGTACAAAAGATTGGTAGGTACAAGGTTTAGAAGCATTGTTCAGAGCCTGCATGATCCCAGAACAAATAATGTTCCTGAATGACACAATTCAGCAAACAACCTGTCTTGGTTTAGCCAAGATAAAAGATTTAAACAACCCGTCTATACCAAAGCAAATGCCTGATAGAAACACCACTACAGATGAAGGGTTAGACGTGGCCTATATTTTAAAACAAAACAGAACACTTCCTGATTTGAACAAATGGTTGATCTGGCCCACAGACACTAATAACTGTCATGATAGATTCCTGAACAAAATACAGGGGTTCAAACAGAACAGGCCAGGCCCAAGATATTCCCAGAGACATCATCCAGGGATAGTTACAACATACAGTGTAGGAAAACTATGCCTCGACTGGCTACAGAGATCCACACTTCCCGAAATTAAGCAACACTTAACTTTATTTAAAGACAGTGCTGACTTGCGAGATTTCATACTGGGACCTAGCAAACAGCATCAAAAACGTTTCATATACGCCGGTATATACGCAGCTTACAATGAAGCTTGGAAATTAAATCAAATTGAAACTGCTGAAAAAATACGAGAAATTGATCGTACTAATTTGGAAAAAACACGTTCTGTAGTGGACAATGGGTTAACGACTCTGTCCTCCAGAATCTATTCACTGGATAGCATTGCATCATCTGCTATTGATATAATAGAACAGGATATGATAATGTTACAACATGGTCAGTCCCAATTGCGTTCTATTGTACAGCTAGGCTGGACGTTACAAAATCTCCATTCAGGTCACGTGCCATGGCGTCTAATCAACATAACGTCATTATTTTCTATCTTTAACCTTACTGATAGACAAATCTCGTTGGCACAAAAAGGAGAAGACTATACGGTGCTGAGCATTGAAAAACTTGAGAGATTACCGTTGACAATGTCAGAAAGACCTGTCATTGAATGGATAATACATGGCACGATTACAATCCGAATAACAACTTTTCAGTTTCAATACTGCCAAGAGTATATACCAGCAGGCCTGTATGAAAGGTTGGGTAAAGTATACATCAAATCAACCTGGAATTTACCCTATACACATAGATGTTGGAGTGGGGGAAAGAAAGAGGTATTTCTTAGTGGTAATAATTGTAAAACATCACTGAGCGGTACACTCCTATGCGAAGGTATAAACTTGCATGGATCTTGCAAAGGTTCATCAAAAAACCTTTCATGCCATCTGCACGGCACCCCAGCTACACAGATAGAGCCCTTTTTCAGACATCTTTCCAATGGTAGCTACGTTATATTAAGTGACCACAAATGTTGTGGCATGATGCCAGGAAAACCCTATCTCGTGAGCGTTACTTCCACGGTCATTTGTTGTATGCAAGTATTGTATCCAAATAGCAATCCAGACATGGAGGCAGCATTATGGCCTTCTGTGAATATCTCTTCTATTCGAATTGCTACTTTAAGCAGAATGAAGTCTATTTTTTTACAGACAACTGTGCCTTTAACCTCGTCCAAAGGGACGTAAGACCTGCAAGCTGCAAGGACAGCGGCAGAGATACATACCCTATTATCGACAAACTGCCCCATGCATTTCGTAGAAATGTTAAGCCAAATTTTAAACATGTCAGATACCAGTGGCATCGCACATGTATTTAAGATAATATTTTCAGGACTGTTAACACCTTTTGAAACGGTTCTGGGCATCTTCCCAAATTTTGTGCACTCTCTTTTCGGTGGCCTGCCTCTTATTTTGGGACTAGTAGCAGGAATTTTATTTTTGTTCCTTCTGCTCCGATATGGCAAGCCAAGTCACAGACAAAACTCAGGCTACGATGGAAGAAACGATCCTAGCAATACGATACCGAGACCGTATCACTAAGGTCCTCGGATTGGCCCGGCTAAGAGACCTGAATACTACCTGGTTTCTTTCATTCAGACCGATCTGGCAAAATTGCATCTTAGTTGTGCTTCGATGTCTGCTATGCGGAGGAGAATGAGTTTTAGACATCTGTTTTACACTTCCATCAGCAGTACCAATGGATATCAACGCTTTGCTTTGTCCGGTAACGACTCATGCAACGTGTTGTCCCCAGCGGCTACCGATTCTGATGACGGCATTCGTTGAGACTTCACCATTACGATTAGGTGGCGGTGAAGTACGAGATTAAAGCGGCAGCACACAGGTACAACCTTCTGTGAGCATTGCTGATCTAAACACCAATGATGGCAATGCATCGCATATATGCACTATTTCAGATTTTTCAGCATTGGCCCAACTTTCACCTACTGTTGTAAACACATTTTTTGCTGGTCTAGCTGAGGTAATGTTCTCTCCTAACAACGAGAATAACAATTGAAATAGCGAGCACACAGCGTTCCCTGAACTCTGAATTCGGCCTTCAGTTTTTATAAACAACACTGCTGAAAACACTTGGAACTATTTTTTCCCTTGAAAGAAAAATTATTTTTCCCAACTTCCAAAATATTTACCTTTTTTTTGGCACAAGGTACTCTGCTTAAAGTAGAACTATTCTTAGAGAACAGAGCTTCTATTCCTAGACTCTAGAGACAATATTTTGAATCAGACTCTAGCACATGTACAAACTTGTATAAATATGTGATGAAATGGTCTCGACCTTCTCTTCTGTATTAAGAGCCATTTCATAAATGTAATTTTCGCAATTCATTCAGCTGATATTTATATATGCATTATCTGAATGATACCACTGCTTGAAAGCGTACAGTATAATACTCATATTCGTGTATCTATACCATTTCAAATGCATTTGATGTATTTTGGGGTGGGCTGGAAAACACATTCATACCTATATGTTTATATATTGCTTAGTATTTAGTAATGATGGACATTATACGTGGAGTGGGTGTTGTGATCTTATCTAGGACCCTAATTAAATATTCCCGATAAATGCCCTTGTGTAGTTATAACAAATCATACCCTTATAAAGGCTTAAGAATCAAATCCATATTTAGTAATAGCCAATACAATCCAAATACGGCAAGGCTACTTCCTTAGACTCCTAGAAAGTACAACCAGTTCCTTCAATAAACCAAAGCTCCAGCAACCTAGGAATTCCCCATGCTTTTGTTTTGATTTGTCCTAGAACTCCTGCGAGCACTGAAAGAACGGCCAGTTCTTAGTGACATCTTTTATTGACGTCTTATGTCCAACCTTACGTCAAACATGGCACCTTCCAGGTATAAATATACATGCGTTTGCCTTAAGCAACACACAGTGGTTTAGAGCAGAGCGGCTATCTACTTATCCGCAGCCCAGCTGATGCGAATGCCGAAGGAAGCCGTCCCTCCCATTTGACGCACTGAGAAAGACGCTGTCTTTTTCTCCTGCCGAGAAAATCCAGCTCCAGAGTTTCCAGTCACCCTTGCGGGTGACTGGGAGATCGAGTCCTGAGAGCGAGATACAAGACCTCCTTCATTCTAAAACCAAGGTACGGAGCTGATTAGATCCTTAGAGAATTCTTGAGTCAGATTCTTGGCAAAAACTAACTTAACTTAAACTGCAGCTCACTTACTCCTTCCCACGTACTAGGCTTAAGTTAGGTACATCGGGGTAGGCGTATCTTAGAAGCACCAGTTGAGTATGTTTAGTCAAACTTTTATCATTGTATGTAACTGTATATATTTTATCCATTTTAGGTATCATATGGCTCAGAAACCATATCAATGCTTTTACAGTATTATTTCATAATGCTCCTTTTACTGTACGCACTTTACTTTATAACAAGTATTGCAATTGTGGCAATTCATTTCTCTTACATGAGAGAGAAGACTGCTCATTAAATAACACTTTTTATTGAAAACGCCCGTCTCTCTATTTCTCTGCACTCTGGTGAAACTAAGTATACACGATTGACTGAGTGAAATAGCTATCTATTGTTTTCACACGACTCTGGAGATATACTCCTTATTCTGGGGGAGCAAAGTTGTCATGTTTATGCGGTTGTCAGAAGCTGAATCCATTCTTGTCTAATTAGGGAAGTTCACTCCTCCCTGTTCATTCGAGAAAGTTTCTAGTGACCTCTGAGCTAGCTGGCAAACCTAAATTAAGTCTAACATATTCAATAGAGACCTAGTCGACCTCAGTCCTACGTCTAAACTGTTGTTTATGTTATTTCAATGCGCAGAGCCTATTGGGAAAATAGGAACTACCCTACAACACAACCGCACAGACTAAAGCCCTGCAGTGCTTGAAACGTTGCATGTCCAGTGTGCCGGACGCCCTGCAGTACTCCCCAGCACAGCTGCTGGTTGGGCTGCTCCAATGGAGTCTCCCAGTTGATCTTCACGAAAGAGCAGATGGCATCCTGGACCGAGGCGGGGATCGAAAAATTTGTGGACTGTTACCTAGATCAGAACCTTCTCCCTTTTGCGGAACTGGTTGAGGGCAGTGGACTCCCACCAGGGCAGTTCGTTGTGTATGAAGTGCTGGTTCAGGCATTTGGAAAACTGTGGGGAGTTGCTCCGGAGGAGCCGGGGACTCATACGGTACTGCACTCACTGGTCACTCTGGGAACGGCAGGTCATCAGATCAAATTGTTTTATAGATCACTGTTGGAGATTTCTTTGACCCCACTCTCTCACTTAAGAGATAAATGAGAGAGGCTACTGGATAGAAACTTTACTGCCCTAGAGTGGAGCAGGGTACTGGCATCTCCCAAAAGAATCTCACGCAACACCCGACTTAAATACACCCAATTTAATTTTATACACACGTCATATATGACCCTGCATCAACTTTTTGCTGCAGTAGGGGGGGAACCGCGGAGCTGCCCGAGGTGTGGGCAACTGAACGCGGACTTCCTGCACATGACCTATAGTTGTGGGAGGTTGCAGACATTTTAGCAGGCAGTACTGTCTAAGATTAGTGCTGCACTGGGGCAGGCCTTGGAACTGACAGCAGCAACGTACCTACTAGGGCTGTGCCCCCGTCCCTCTAAACGGAAAGTGGGCAACAGGTTAATTGACTTGGCCTTGGGGTTGGCACGGAGGCGCATAGCAATGACATGGAAACACTCTATGGGGCCACAGACCAATACTTGGGTACAGGAGGTGACTAAATGGGCTGGGGCAGTAGGTAGGGCTTTGCACAGAGAGGAGTTGGGTGGTCTGCATCAACACCCTATTGCAGATCTTTGGAAAGACGCCCTGCACATATGGGAACAGCCAAGCCATGTTAACAGCTCATATGGAGATAGTGAAACTCTCATGCGCTGAGTGATGATCCTCCCCCTCTCCCCTCAATGGTGAAATAACACGACAATGTACGACTGCGCTCGGTGCGCTCAGCAATGGGTGTACCTGAGTCAAGTGATGACCCCTCGCACCTGCATACCCCGTGAGGGTCACCCCCTACTGTCCTCAACTTAGGCTGATAGTCTCAACCTTTTTCTTTTTCTTTTGAGTTCCTTTTTTTCTCTTTTTTCTTATTCCGTTTAATGGTAACTACTGACTGCTCTCAGTAAATTATGAGTCTATTATAGGAGTACTGCATGACAATATAACGCTCCCTACCATGCCACAGAAGGTATGGAAAAACACACCACTCTTCAAGATCACACACTACAAAGGTGTAAATGCAGGCACTATTGCTAACCCTACTGGTCACAATGCGAAACTCTGGCCCACACCAAAGGGGGAGCTTTTGTACATAATCAATGTCAGATGTTGTTTAATGTAAAGAATGTAAACCATTGAAATTGTGTTTCGTACTAAGAGATACACTGATAATAACACTCATTACTCCTTTGGTCAAAAAGTGACTAATGAATACTTTGTGGTCTGTTCTCAGCTTCAATTTCACACCCCGCAAATACAAATGAAAGGGCTGAATTCCCCATCAATGAGTTGGAGCTTCCATTTCATGAACTGAATAGCTACCTTCAGCACCCTTAGGAGTCTTACAAACAAAAGTAACAACTCTTTCTTGCTCTTGGTTCAAGTGCATTTGAACCACTCCTTGTTTACCACAGTTTTGTACTGGCAATATAAGTGTTTCAATATTTCAGCCCTTGCTATGTATCCCTTAATTTCTAAAAATTATTTTTGCAGAACTCAGATCACACAGACTTGACTCCCTTTTTTTAATATTAATCCTATTCAGCTGGTCTTTTTGCAAAATGGTCTCTAAATTTGGCTTAGTACTTAGCCAGCCTAGATTTTAATTGCTCATTATTCCAATCAATCAATCAATCAATCAATAATCCTTTATTCAGTATTTAAAAAATACCATAAAAGTGCATGTTTATACAGTTAAAAAACAATTAAAATACAATTCATAAACATCACCAGCCCACAACAAATCTAATTGGAAACAATTGACGAAGAATTCATTCAGCACAACCCTCTTGTGTTCCTTAGCCTTAGAGCGACCTTAATAAAATTAATAATACAAAACAACTTTCGAGGATCATTAGCCCTTTGCAAGAATATTAGAGCGACCTTAGCGTGTCTAAACTTCGCCTGTTTTAAAATACCTACTAAAAAACTGCGCCTGGGTAGTACATAAAACGGACATAATAATACAAAATGAAGGGTAACCTGCTGAGACCGATTGTCGCAGCCGCAGGAATCCTTCTGCTTAATGGTTAAAGTAAAACCTGATGGATCAGCCAGTAGGTGATGTAAAAGGTTGAGCCTAAAACGAGTAATTAAAAACCTATCCTGCTCATTAAACATTAGAGCGAGATAAGGTTCCATACCCTCCCCTGTCATTACCATACTATGAGCGCAGACTGTGGGTTTTCCTCCTTCCACTGCTGCTCTACGTGAGGCTACCTGATTCAAGAAAATTCTATTGACTCTGGGTTTATCTTGAGGGGTAATTTCCATTGGCTTTGTAAAAAGGTCCTTGCATCCAATTCCCTCAAGAGAAGTCTTCACGTACTTTAACCATGGGATACTCATTCCTTTGTCCCTATCGAGGCAATATCTGATGATTTGTCTACTCAGGTCTGCCTCCGTATTGGTCCAAATCTTTAGCCAAGCCATAAGGGGTCTTACCTTTACTAAATCCTCAATATATACCCTACCCAGTTCCTCATGAATGATATGGGCGGGTATGCTTTGTGGGGTTTTAAGCACCGTTCTCAGATATTTGTTCTCCTCCATCTGTAACTGGCGATAATTTACAAAACCCCAAACTTCGGCCCCGTAGGTCACTTTTGAACAACGTAATGAGCTATACAGATTCATTATTTTCTCTGGTGACCACCGGCCCAACCTGCGCCCGTAATTCATTATAGCACCGGTCGAGGATACTAACGTAGCGCACCGCTCTTCAATTAGTGTTTTCAAATATAAAAGTCCATCGAATAACAGGTCAAGATAGGAAAAGGTCTGTACCTGCCCTATTTCATGTGCGCCTATTTTGTAGGAAAACTCCTTGCAAGGTTTAGTTCCAGCCAACATGACATAGGACTTAGTCAGGTTAGCCGATACATCTAGGGTATCCATGAAACTGACAAACCCGTCTGTCAGGCACTGTAGTCCCTTTGGGGTGCCGGCTAAGAGTACTGCATCTTCAGCATACAGCAGCACTGGAACAGGTCGGGTACCTACTCTTGGGGAGTCCAGCTTTAGTTTACCTAACACCTGATCTAAATTATTAATGTACAAGGAGAACAAAAAGGGGCCAGAATACATCCCTGTCTAACCTCACTGGTGCAGGGGAAAGGTGCCGTTGTGCCCCCTCCTGGTTGAAACGCACTTTAGCGAAGGTGTTCCAGTGCAGTGCTCTCAGGATATTTACCAGACCCTGATCAACCCCCAATCTGTTCATCAGGGCCCACAGCTTCTCTCTGTTAACATGATCAAAAGCTGCGGTGAGGTCCATAAACACTAAATATACAGCTTCATTACTGGCTATGGTGTATTTGGCCACCAGTAAATAAAGGTTCAAACATTGGTCCGTCGTCGACCTCCCTGCCCTAAACCCGTACTGGGCATCAATAATAATTTGATGTTCATCGGCCCAGTCCATAAGGCGCGTTAGGACCACTCGGCCTAGGACTTTATCTGTCACATCAATCAACGATGTAGGTCGATAACACTGAGGGTTATCCCTGTTCCCTTTTTTAAAAATGGAAACTATTGTTGCCGATGACCATGAGCGCGGTAGGCCGGTTGCGACAGCCGCATTTATCACCCTTGTGAGTATAGGGGTCCACAGCTCCACGGTGCTTAAAAAAAGATCTGGTGGGATACCATCTGGTCCTGGCGCTTTATTTTGTGTTAGTCCCTGAATACCCACTATGATTTCCTCCAATGTGAATTCAATTGAGGAAACCCACTGGCAGCCCCTCCTAACGTCCTGACTGTTCTCATCCATATGGTTATACATCCTTTAAAATGGTCATACCATTGTTCTGGCAGGATAGTTGTACCGATTTCCGGGGTATTAGTGTCCTGGAAACACGGGTTATTTATTATTTTCCAGAACGCAGTCATATCCCATCTATCTGCTGCGTCCCTTAAATCTTCCCAGGCTTGTGATTGAAGGGAGGTCTTCCTGCCTTTAATCGCCTTTTTATATGCAGTCCTACACTGCGCAATTCTTAACTTATCCCGTGGAAGGGTTTTCAGGCTGATTTTTAAATCTTTCTGTGCCCGCGAGCAATCTTTATCAAACCATCTGGGGGTAATATTTGCCCTCCCATGCGTAGTGGACTTTAATAGCCCATCTATCAGATGCACCACTGCCTCAAATGCCTTTACCACGGAGGACCCCTCCATGAAAAGGTCTAGGCACTCCCCAATCGATTCTTTCCCTCTGTCCATTAGTGATTTTCAAAAGGCCTCCCCATCGACTTTAGACCATCTGAGTCGTCTACACTGGTCAGTTACCTTCTCGATGCTGCCTCCCACCACCCCTCTCTTTTCTCTTCTGGGGTGCAGGTCTATTATCTCAAGAACTAGAGGGTTGTTGTCACTGAATACACTCCACTCAATCTTGACCCCAGTCCTTAAATAGTCCAGAAACCACAACATAATCTATGACAGAGCTGCACCCTCTACCCTTAAAGGTTGGGTTCACAGCTCCATCCCTACCAATAAGAGCCAAATCAATGGTGTGTTCAAGGGCGTGGCTTTTAGGGACCCTACCTAATTCAATCCCCTCACTAGTATGCTCAAAATGCGGGCCTTCCTCCACCAAGCAGTGAGACCAATCTTCATTAATAGGTGATAGGTTAGGGCACAAGTGGCAGTTAAAATCACCAACTATTAACACAAACAGGGCCACCATCCCCTTCCTCAGAGCTATCTCTGTACTTAGTCTATTGTCTAATTCACCTATTATAGAACCATTCCCCTTAGCTGCTACAGCATTATACAAATTAACCAGTATCAAATTTAACCCATTTATATGGAGCCCAAGTGCCTGCACATTGTTAGTCATCCAGTTTAAATTGGTCCACACTCCCTCTGTCTGTAAATCCACGAATAAAAATAATCCTCCCATGGCTCTCCCCGACACTGATTTCTGTGCGGGCACAGAAAAACACTTGTACCCCGCTAAGTGAAAGGGACTGAAATCTACCACCCAGGTTTCCTGCAAACAGATTACCTGGAACCCGGTGATATACTGCCTCCATTCCTGGGTATCAAATTTAGCTGACAGACTAGCTATGTTTCACAATACACTTTAACCCCCCCCCCTCCTGAGTTTGTGTCTTTGTAGGATGAAGTGTGACAGGGATTTTATCAATTATCCTTTCGCCATTTATACCATTGTTATGCCTAGAGAGGTTGTATTGGCTCGCTGGCCACTGGGGAGGCAGAAAATTCTGATCTGACCCCAGTGCATCCTCTCTCCCTATTAGCCTTGCCGGGAGCCCGGAAGAATTTCCTAAAACATGGGAAGCAACAGTGGGATCAGGGGGACTCCTAGCAGGGTACTCCGTTGAGACAACCTCCTATAATGTTAATGAGTTCAAGGTTGCCTATTTGCTGCCTCGACTGGAGGCCCCATCTTAGAATATCCTCATAGCTACTAGACGCATTCAATGCGGGGGTGAAGAAGTAAGGATGCAGCCTGGGGGGTATTAGGGAAACATCCCTCTTCCTGTAGGAGGTTCTTGGGAAGAGCTCTATTTCTCTTCAATCAATCAAGCTCCTCTAGTGACATCAGGGGGTCAAATCTTTTCCTCAGACTCAGTGTACCCTCGATTCCAGGGAAAACACCTGGCGGTGGGTGGCAGGGACCCATCCCGTCATTGGGGCTATCAATTCTTCCTTGGTGTACTTAACCTTGGCCGTGACTCAGAGTTCACTTCAGACAGAAGTAACCCAAGGGCAAAGGTATTTTGTTGCTTGATTGGTTTACAGACCCCCATCTTAGTATGTGGTCAACACCTCTACGGTCCCTGATTTTACTACCACACAGTCACCAGCGATGTCCTTGTGCCTATTCCCCACCAGCTCACCCTCCGGGCAAACAAAATTTCCCCCTGTTCATTCCCTGAAAGCGGCCTATTCCTATTCAGCCAGAACATGGTTTTATTCTTTAGTTCAACATAGGATTCTGTGCGGTCTGGCTTCATCTCTGGTACTAAAAAACAAATGTGCGGAGGGTCAAAGGGGAAACAATTTAATGACCTGTCAACTCATGCCCCTATACTATAGATACAAAACACAGAAGAAAGGAGACCAGGTCAATTAGTAGTGTGCTGTCCTGAATGGAGAGCAGGAATCACAAGGATACCCGTGTGGATAAGTATGCTGGGTCACACTGGGCTAGAAAAATCCCATCAGACCACCCTCTTGGCGGCATATCATCATGTGGGGATGGGCAGTCATTCCATATGCCGCCCATGTAGCGGTGCGGAAATGGAAAACAGCGTATTTTGCCACAGTTGTGCCCAAAATAAAGTGCGGAAAAAGTACAGTGCTATGAAAAAGGTGATACTTAAAAATGACTACCTAGACTAAAGAGATAGCTTATCGAAATAAGTGTAGGTGTCAAGATTAAAAACACGCCTAGTAGTAAATAAGTAGGGCTACATTATGGCGCTGTGTAGAATGGTCAACTAGTTTCAGCTAGATGGAGTTTTGCTCCAGCTTTCATCAGGACCTTGGAAATGGTAGGTTACTGCAACACAATATACTATAAAGGGTGTACAGATATGAGAGAGCAAAAGTTGCACCAAAATACTTTAAAGAGGAAAAGTGTCACCCAAACTTGGAACCTCTATGTCCTCTGAAGACAGGAAAAGAATCTTCTACCTGTCAAGGAAACAAAAGATACCATGTACACATTTCCACACCGGAATCAACGTAACCCCACTTACACCATCAAGACAAACCACACCTGCGTGAACATATTGCGTTCCGCATTGCAAATAAGCTTATTAGCTTTATCACGAAGAGGCATTTCCTCACAGTGATACTCACCCAGCTTTGTGTGGGTGAAGACCTCACCTCGCCCGGCAACCGCTCGGGAAATTGAGGCCCCGCTCTAATGTGTAAAAAAAGGGGACACAATTAGCGCACAATTCAAGAATGTCCAGCCGAATCGCTATACACAAAAACCCAATAGACGTGTGATAGACTCCTGGCTGCCCAATCATTACCTGACCCTGCCACTGAGCCAACATCAATTGTTTGCGATAAATAAATAACCCAGAAACTTGGGTGATAGTAATGCCAGTGGTGACCATATATCGCCCCTTAACTAATGTTGTAAATAGCACTGTAGGGTAGCAGTAAAAGAATGCTGCCAACTCGAAAAATGACCAAAACTCAAGGAAAAGTCCTGAATGCCACTACTAGTACTAAGATAAACGACTGGTAAAAACACAGTCAGAAACATTTACACATAAATTACGGGCACTACTCATAAAAGTGATAGAAACTGTTCACTCCCAGCACTGCCTTCACCCATACTGAATGCTAGGACCCTGTTGTGGCAACCTATATGAACTAAACTGTTCGTCACAACCTCGCTGAACTAACCTGTCCGTCGGTGCCCGCGCTCAAAGCCGAGCGGAAGGGAAGGTACCGACGGAACCGCCCGTTCGGTTTTAAATATCGAGGCTTTCTGTTTGGTCAGCCAATTGCGGCCACTGCTGAGATCATTAGCTTGTAGAGTGAGGCTCGAACAGGGAAGCGAGCTCACCTGCGTTATCAGGAAGCGAGCCCGGCGAAGTCAGATCTTGCAAACCCGGCACTGGTCTCAACGCGCATGCGCAACAGTGCTCGGCTGAAATTCAGGGAGCACTATATTCTTGCGCATGCGTGAAGCTATTTAAGAGCAACAGAGGAATTACAAATTATAGAAAGCATTTAATCTCACAAGGATAAATGCTAGGCTGCACCTGTGCTAAGATGTAGGGGCTCAATGAGCCCCCTATCATTAAGAAGAGGATCGCCACGGTTGACAAAGAAATTGGAAAAAGAATCGTTAATGTCCAAATAAGCAGTGTCTAGTTGAGATGCTGCAAACAACATGTATAGTGAAGCAAAAAGCTAGGAGTAACAAAGATTTTTAAATAGTTTGTGTAATGTAGGACAAAAAAAAGAATGCCCGGTTTGTCTGGAAAAATGTTCTAGCCATAGAGGTTGTTTAGGTACAATAAACTGGCAAGGTAAAGAGCCATGGCTCTGGAAAATAATCTAAATGCCTGGCCAGAAGGAGTTCAACAAAACAAAGGTCAAACTCAAGGCAGTGGTAACGGCATGTGGGCAGACGGAGTCACACACAATTAAATTAGGTGAGCTATATGATGCAACCAACAGATAAGTATGCATCTGGAAAAGACCCGCAACAAGAAGTTGCTCTAACTAATAAAAAACAAATGTGCGGAGGGTCAAAGGGGAAATAATTTAATGACCTGTCAACTCATGCCCCTATACTATAGATACAAAACACAGAAGAAAGGAGACCAGGTCAATTAGTAGTGTGGTGTCCTGAATGGAGAGCAGGAATCACAAGGATACCCGTGTGGATAAGTATGTTGGGTCACACTGGGCTAGAAAAATCCCATCAGACCACCCTCTTGGCGGCATATCATCATGTGGGGATGGGCAGTCATTCCATATACGCTGTTTCCCATTTCCGCACCGCTACATGGGCGGCATATGGAATGACTGCCCATCCCCACATGATGATATGCCGCCAAGAGGATGGTCTGATGGGATTTTTCTAGCCCAGTGTGACCCAACATACTTATCCACACGGGTATCCTTGTGATTCCTGCTCTCCATTCAGGACACCACACTACTAATTGACCTGGTCTCCTTTCTTCTGTGTTTTGTATCTATAGTATAGGGGCATGAGTTGACAGGTCATTAAATTATTTCCCCTTTGACCCTCCGCACATTTGTTTTTTATTAGTTAGAGCAACTTCTTGTTGCGGGTCTTTTCCAGATGCATACTTATCTGTTGGTTGCATCATATAGCTCACCTAATTTAATTGTGTGTGACTCCGTCTGCCCACATGCCGTTACCACTGCCTTGAGTTTGACCTTTGTTTTGTTGAACTCCTTCTGGCCAGGCATTTAGATTATTTTCCAGAGCCATGGCTCTTTACCTTGCCAGTTTATTGTACCTAAACAACCTCTATGGCTAGAACATTTTTCCAGACAAACCGGGCATTCTCTTTTTTGTCCTACATTACACAAACTATTTAAAAATCTTTGTTACTCCTAGCTTTTTGCTTCACTATACATGTTGTTTGCAACATCTCAACTAGACACTGCTTATTTGGACATTAACGATTCTTTTTCCAATTTCTGTGTCAACCGTGGCTATCCTCTTCTTAATGATAGGGGGCGCATTGAGCCCCTACATCTTAGCACAGGTGCAGCCTAGCATTTATCCTTGTGAGATTTTGGGCCCGATGTAGGTAAATCCCATTTACCGATTTTGAAATACCGAATCCTACCGATTCGGTATTTCAAAATCGGTAAATGGGATGTAGGTCCCAACATCTGTATTCGTTACTGAATCCTTAACAATTCTATAATTACCGATTCGGTAAATACCGAATCGGTAATGGCCATTCATTCCTATGGGCTTTGAAGCCCATAGGAATGAATGGCCATTACCGATTCGGTATTTACCGAATCGGTAATTAAAGAATTCACAAGGGTGCAGGGGGTGTCACTTTGACACCCTCTAGCACCCCCAAAACGGGGATGTGTGCAATGTGGCACACAGACATGCCCTAAGGGCACATCTGTCTGTCACATGGCACATGTGTACATGCACAGATGTGCATGTACACAGGAATCGGTATTTTACCATGGATTTGTATTCCATGGTAAAATACCGATTCTGTAAGCCATGTGCTGATGGTACATTGCCTACCTACATTCCATTTTCGGTAATTTTACCGATTCGTTATCATTACCGAATCGGTAAAATTACCGAAAATGTGCCCCTACATCTCGATAGCCCTTTACCGATCGGAAACGGCCGAAAATCGGTATTTTCGGCCGATTCGGATCAGTAAAGGGCTACCTACATCGGGCCCTAAATGCTTTCTATAATTTGTAATACCTCTGTTGCTCTTAAATAGCTTCACGCATGCGCAAGAATATAGTGCTCCCTGAATTTCAGCCGAGCACTGTTGCGCATGCGCGTTGAGACCAGTGCCGGGTTTGCAAGATCTGACTTCCCCGGGCTTGCTTCCTGATAACGCAGGTGAGCTCGCTTCCCTGTTCGAGCCTCTTTCTACAAGCTAATGATCTCAGCAGTGGCCGCAATTGGCTGACCAAACAGAAAGCCTCGATATTTAAAACCGAACGGGCGGTTCCGTCGGTGCCTTCCCTTCCGCTCGGCTTTGAGCGCGGGCACCGACGGACAGGTTAGTTTGGCGAGGTTGTGACGAACAGTTTAGTTCATATAGGTTGCCACAACAAGGTCCTAGCATTCAGTATGGGTGAAGGCAGTGCTGGGAGTGAACAGTTTCTATCACTTTTATGAGTAGTGCCCATAATTTATGTGTAAATGTTTCTGACTGTGTTTTTCCCGGTCGTTTATCTTAGTACTAGTAGTGGCATTCAGGACTTTTCCTTGAGTTTTGGGCATTTTTCGAGTTGGCAGCATTCTTTTACTGCTACCCTACAGTGCTATTTACAACATTAGTTAAGGGGCGATATATGGTCACCACTGGCATTACTATCACCCAAGTTTCTGGGTTATTTATTTATCGCAAACAATTGATGTTGGCTCAGTGGCAGGTTCAGGTAATGATTGGGCAGCCAGGAGTCTATCACACGTCTATTGGGTTTTTGTGTATAGCGATTCGGCTGGACATTCTTGAATTGTGCGCTAATTGTGTCCCTTTTTTTTACACATTAGAGCGGGGCCTCAATTTCCCGAGCGGTTGCCGGGCGAGGTGAGGTCTTCATCCACACAAAGCTGGGTGAGTATCACTGTGAGGAAATGCCTCTTCGTGATAAAGCTAATAAGCTTATTTGCAATGCGGAATGCAATATGTTCACGCAGGTGTGGTTTGTCTTGATGGTGTAAGTGGAGTTACGTTGATTCCTGTGTGGAAATGTATACATGGTATCTTTTCTTTCCTTGACAGGTAGAAGATTCTTTTCCTGTCTACAGAGGACATAGAGGTTCCAAGTTTGGGTGACACTTTTCCTCTTTAAAGTATTTTGGTGCAACATTTGCTCTCTCATGTCTGTACACCCTTTATAGTATATTGTGTTGCAGTAGCCTACCATTTCCAAGGTCCTGATGAAAGCTGGAGCAATACTCCATCTAGCTGAAACTAGTTGACCATTCTACACAGTGCCATAATGTAGCCCTACTTATTTACTACTAGGCGTGTTTTTAATCTTGACACCTACACTTATTTCGATAAGCTATCTCTTTAGTCTAGGTAGTCATTTTTAAGTATCACCTTTTTCATAGCACTGCACTTTTTCCGCACTTTATTTTGGGCACAACTGTGGCAAAATATGCTGTTTTCCATTTCCGCACCACTACATGGGCGGCATATGGAATGACTGCCCATCCCCACATGATGATATGCTGCCAAGAGGGTGGTCTGATGTTATTTTTCTAGCCCAGTGTGACCCAACATACTTATCCACACGGGTATCCTTGTGATTCCTGCTCTCCATTCAGGACAGCACACTACTAATTGACCTGGTCTCCTTTCTTCTGTGTTTTTCATATCTGGTACCCCCGTAAGTATAACTGCATACGGAGATGCCTCTCGGGGTAAATTTATACAGGGTAATTGATTGACGTTCGCCTTGGAGGGGGGCCCTCTTGGTTGGCACAGCGATGAGAGTTCTGGAGTAGTCCGCTTATGGGTTAGGACTTGGGGGATAGTTGTTGGCGGGGCGGTGATTACCTCATCTATGCTCGGGGTGCTTCTTTTGGGGACACTACTAGTATGTAGGTGTTGGGGGATTACAGGCAGTGTTGGACCCATAGTAGAGAGTTTTTGCACAACTGATGGTCTGCTTGATTGTGCTGCGGGCAAGTTCACAGAGCTAGTCCCGGTAACATTAGGGTTAACTACTATGGGAGGAGGTATAGTGCCACCCAGGCCCCCCCTCATTTTCAATAGAGTTACCACTTTATCTAACCGACTCACAATTAATTTCATCTGTGTGTTAATAAGCGGCTCAAAGTGGCTTTGCAGATCAATGATTAGTTGAGATGCCCAACTGGGGGGTGCTTTCGATTGCGGCACATGCCCCATGTTTTCCCCTGCTTCCACACTGGTTGCTTCAGTCGGGACAGGAATAGTTTTTGCCCTTCTTGTGTAAGGGTGGGCGTAGTGGGCGTAGTGGGGCTACGCGAAGCTTCGTGAAGTGAGCAGGAAATTACGCCCACCCACGCGCTTCGCGTAGCCCCACTATGCACAGGCCGCCTACCTCCTGTCCCCCTCCCGCCCCCCTCCCGCCCTCTTCTACATCCCCAATTTAGTTTTAAAATAGTATAAAAATAAAATACAAGCACTTACCTGATAAGCGGCGTCCCGGGGCTCCATCTTCTATTTCACGCCGACTTCTTCCAACCAAATGCGCATGCGCGGGGGCCCGCTCATTGCGCGGGTGCCCGCTCATTGCGCGGGTGCCCGCGCATTGTGCATTTGGTTGGAAGAAGTCGGCGTGAAATAGAAGATGGAGCCCCGGGACGCCGCTTATCAGGTAAGTGCTTGTATTTTATTTTTTTACTATTTTAAAACTAAATTAGGGATGTAGAAGAGGGCGGGAGGGAGGCGGGTGGCGGGCAACTTCGCTCAGTCCACGGGTTGTGGAGTATTGCCTACTACACCTACTTTGCGAATCGCGAAGTAGAGAACACTACGTGCACTCCGTGGGCAGAGCGAAGCACTCTGCCCAGGGTTATTCTTGTGCCTGGGTTTCCTAAGGCTGGCCCCCTTTTTTTTAGCGATAGGTACCTTTCCCCCGGCTTTGGGTTTCTCAAGATCATCTTTAATCACCATCTGGGTACAAGGGATCTCCGTGGCTGGTGGCGCTAGTAAATTCTGTGGGGAGTTAACGGTAACATGGGTCTCGGGCTCTTGGTACATGGGGGTTAGATCAATTTGCGGCGTTAGCGATAAGCGCATTTCGGTACGTTCAATTTCGCTAGATACCACACCAATAGCTTTTCGCAGCATTCTGTCAATTGCAGTGGGCTGTACAGATGTGGGGGGGGGGTTTCCTTTTATTTGGTCGCAGAACGGAAGTTAGGTGGGGTATTGTGACCCAATTTAGATGACCTTGTTTGCACGGTGCTAGCCATTGTGTTAAAGATCTACAAAATAAGGTGACTAAAATGCAAACACAACCGAAATGCAACTCCAAGCCACACTGACAGTCTGTATGACAAATCAGAGCCACCCCAACTGGCCAATTTATCAAACAACCCTACTCCACCCCCCTATTTATGCCGAGAGCAAAAGTTTCGGGGTAGTGGCCCAGTCCAGTCACTCACAGTCAAGAGCGCCACCTCTTCTCCTGTCAGCCACGAGTCAATGATGAAGGGACCTATCTCGCCCTCAATGTTCAAGATGCTGATCTCAGAGGGGGGCCCAGCCCAGCCTCTTCCGGCCCATGATGGCTACAGACGGCCCACCCTTTGCCCCAGCTTAGCCCGGCACGTCCCGTGCGCGTCCCTCGTTGCGTGGGACCAGGAGCACTTTGAGGGCTTGTTGCGGCGCAGCGTTGACGCCGAGGCCCTGCGCCACAGAGAGACTGCTGGGGAAAGTAGGCCGTACCCGTCACGGTGGGATTCCAAACAACAAGCCGTTCCCCTCTCGGCAGGAAGGAGAACTGAAGAGTTGTTCCCCTCAGAGCTCCCGCTGGTAGGTTCAAGCTCATTATTCATTTAGTCACACACCTACACATTTTCAGTAGTCTCCAACAACTTTAATTTAGGGCTAGTATCCTCACCATGGGTGACACAATCTAACTATTCCACATCTGACACAGCAAATTCA
This sequence comes from Lissotriton vulgaris, assembly GCF_964263255.1. Taxonomy (NCBI): domain Eukaryota; kingdom Metazoa; phylum Chordata; class Amphibia; order Caudata; family Salamandridae; genus Lissotriton; species Lissotriton vulgaris. The sequence continues at coordinate 1,254,042,746 of NC_141685.1, read as the reverse complement.
CATTTGTCTAATTCAACAATTAAACCTGATTCTCTTGATCTTCCTAATAACTGTTTTAAAATTCTGACATGATCCACTGTAACTTTCCAAAAGACTAATATGTCATTTCAGAAAAATACCACACATGTGACACCTACTAGGCATTTTGGCATGACATGTTAAAAAACTGCAGAAACAAATGCCAAACTAAAGGCATTCGCAGATATCTGAAAACTGCTTCTGTTCTCACAAACAATTTAAAATGTGTACATTCCGGATGCAAAACGTTTTAATAAAATGCCTTTGATACAACTATCAGTGAGAAAATCTTTCATTCTACTGGAGTATTTAACATTTCTTTGATGTTTGCTTATGGATGTTGGTCCACAGAGATGCTGTCATGATCATGGAAGTTGATGCACATCTGTATCTTTGCATATGATTTCTGTTGTCAACAATCAAACAAGACATTCTGAAGATTTTGTAGGCTCAATACCCCTTCCTCACATAACCTCTGTAATTCATTCTTAAGTAAATCTTACTTTGTACATCTTTTGTACTGATGTTTGTTTCAGTACTATATGATAGGAAATTCCTTTCAACCTACTCAGTCTTTATTAAATACTGGAAACTCTAATTTTACTACGGAATTTCCAAAAAGGCATACATCAGATTTTCCCAACACTAGATTTGGTAGGTGTGCCAACCTATCGATGTGTAAGAGGAGCACGAATCTTCCCACAAGTTAAAACCAACTCCATTGATGCTTACTTTATAATTGGGTGAATTATATGGTTCTGTATATTTAAAACACTTTCACTCAAATAACTTCTATTATTCCTAGTTGCTCTGAGTCACTCACCACCAATACTTCATCTTTGTTAGACCTGGCATCTTTGGCGTGGTTTCCCCTGTCTTTTTGGCCTCTACCTCCTGAATTTTTGATGTTGTGCTGGATCTCGTTTTTGCTGGTTCAGATGCTTTGGACACTCTGCCATTGCTGATCAGTGTCAGAGTGTAAGTACTCCCTGTGTAAATTGTTATGATGATTGGATATACATAATTGGCATATTTGTATCACCAAGAATTCCCTAGTAAAGTGCACTGGGTGTGCCAGGGCTGGTGATTACAAATGCTACTTGTGGGCCTGCAGCACTGATTGTGCAACCCACATGAGTAGCCCCAAAATTGTGTCTCAGGCCTGCCACTGCAGTGCCTGTGTGCAGTCTGTGAACTGCCATGTCCTCCTGGTCAGTGTCCCCACTGACCAGGCCTAACCCATCCCTTTGTGTGCACATTGGTCACCCCTATGGAAGGCCCGAGGTACCCCCCTGGGCAGGGTGCAGTGTATATGAAAAGTAGAGCATGTACTGGTGCAGGTGACATTCTCTGGTAGTGAATTCCAGCCATTTTCGTTTTCACTATTGTAAGGCTATCTTGCTCCATAGGTTAACATGGGGGATGCTGGCTACAGTGGCTACCAGCATTTCTTCCCATAGGAACAAGATAGGACATAAGAGTCTAGTATCCCTGAACTCAGAATTTAATAACACATCTTTTAGTAAAGGTTGTTTTTGAATCCTGTGCTTAAGAACAGCACTTTTAGAAAGTTGCTGTTCTCTTGTCTGACCTTCCTGTGTGCCTTGGCCTGTTTGTGTATTGACTGTCTGGTTTGAGAGTGACAGGGGCTGGGGATTTCCCAGGAGGCTCGCTGAGTCAGCCCTAGGCTGAATGACTGCATTTGCAACTTGAGTGGTGCAAGGAGATAGCACCTGGGCCTGAATAGGGCTGTGCCTGCCTTCCACAATGCTGGCTCCACCTCCTGCTGGGCGGCTGACGACCCTGCCCCTCACTCTGAAAGGAAAGGAGAAGCCAGGAAAACAAAGTGCTCAAGAAACACCCAGAACTGTTTCAGACCGGGCTCAGGGCCCACTTGCACAAAGAGAACAAAGACTTTTAGGGGCATAAGTACAGGACCCCTGACAACAGAACATTAGATCATCCTGGAATCAAGAAGGAACCTCTGCCAAGGAGAAAGCTGAAACTGAAGAAGGAAGATTATCCAGCTGTTGCTCTGCTGGATTGCCCTGCTGTTGCTTTGCTGTCAAGGAGAGGGGAAGGACTTTGCTGTGCTGTGTCCCCTTGCTTGAAGGAATCTCCAAGGGCCTGAGAAGAGCTGGCTCCCTGTTCTAAAGTCCCAGGAACAAAAGGACTTCACCCCCAGCTTCCCTTGAGCTCACTGAGAGAGTTCTGTCCTTCCTGGAGTGCGTGGCCCATGTGTGGTGCCTCTGGAAGTTGTACCTGTGCTGGGAAGCTGGAAACCAAGATTTGAGAGACTTTGCTACAGAAAAGTTATTGCATCGCTCGCTGCGGAGCGCATCCCCGACAGTGCGAGAAGATTCCCGTCACTACGAAGGTCGAGATCATCGCAGCGCCAGTTGCCGCTGTCAGAGCCGTCACATCCTTCGTTTGCGGGACGCACCCGATCGGTGCGGGAAGTCTAACATCGCTGCGAGTGTCGTCGCAGAGCCTGTCGTCGCTGGGTGAGATCGCTGCACCGCCTGCTTGCGGACCGCATCACGTCGCTGCGAGAGTCATCGCTGAAGCCATCGCATTGAGGAGCTGCGAGAGAGAAGATCACCGCTTGTTCGCGCCTCGTCGCCCCAGAGATCATCGCAACTCCAGAGATCGTCGCATCGTGCCTTTGCGAGAACAAACTTCCGACGGAACCTACGCACCGGAATCCATACAAGTGGCCTTCCTCCCCATACAGACCGGATTCGTCGCAACACGCCCGCTGCTGCAGCGGGGCTGTCGCAAAAACCTCCCCAGGGTCTCAGGAGCAACCCTTCGCTTGTTTTCCACCGGACTAGCTTCTGTTTTTGGAACTTTGTCGCACCTAAAGGTACTGTGTCTGAAACGTGATGCAACTGTGAACTTTTCACGCAACCGTGGAATATTTTATTGCAACCTAAAGAACTTTTATTGCAACCTTAAGAACTCTTTTGAAACCATATTCTTGAACTGTGTATGTTGGATTTTTGTCGGTTTGGTCTTGTGTAGTTTAGATTAAATACCTTTTATTTTTCTAAACTGTTTTGGAGTCAGTTTGTGGTGTTTTCACTGTGTTACTGTGAGTGTTGGTACAAATACTTTACACATTGCCTTCTGATTAGTCTTGACTGCTCGTGCCAAGCTACCTAGAGGGTGAGCAGGGGTTATCCCAGAAGGTTTCCTCCTTACCCTGACTAGAATCAAGGGTCCCCATTTGGACAGTGGTACCTACCTCTGCCAACTAGAGACCCCCAGTTCTAACATTCTTCATCACTGCTTATATGCTCCACCAACTATACACCATTCACACTCTTAGATACATATTTACTGTCCACACCAAGATCAGTTTTGTATAGATCTGAAAAATACCCCATTTTCTTCCAAGAAAAGCAGCTGACTTTTGCAACTCAACAAATGCTAGACATGGCAAGGTGCTTCCTACCTAAAACTTATGGGCATATCGCCAAAGTGGCGATAATTTTAACGCCATTCTTGATAATATGCCCCACAGCGATTTATTTTTTATCTCCACACTAATCGCTGTTTTCCAACTAATTATCTTATTAGTAACCACATTGAATACCCAAAGTCTAACTTTACAACTTTCAGTATTCACAAAGGTCGTACCGAAAGTCGTAAAGTTAGACTTTCATCTAACTTTACCCTTGTGAATCGGGCCCATGCTGTCTATTCTTCAGCGATCAATACAGTATTCTCTACAATTGCAGCCATATTATCAAGAAAGGGCGCTACGGAGGGAGGAGCCTAGCCTGCAGCCGCGATGGCCGCCTAGACCCTCGGCTCCGCCGACCTTCGTGTTTTACCTCACTATCCTGTCCTCCATCCTGCATTTCAACCCAGCGAGTGAACGGGGGAAACGATCCTGAACACAATGGTGTGTTCCCCGTCTCATTCCGACCGGTAGCGGCGGCGAGGCGTCCTTTCTTCTTTCCCGGCTCTTCGTGGGGAAGACACCGAGTCTTTGTCTGTGGGGACGGCCGGACGCGGCCACAACAACAGCGGCCACAGCAGAAGAGGCGGACTCGATCGACCGGTGGGAGATTGTCACGCTGTGCCTCTCGCTGCAGCGCCCCATCCCGCTCAGCGATTTTGCGTGCTTGGATACATTGTGCCCGGGGAGAATACACTGTATCCCTCCCGGCTTGGCAGTGGCCCGGACAGTTTCTTTGGTGCTCCTGTTTTGTGACAGTCGCCATTTTCTGCATCGCACATTGGGTGCCCGGCATTGGAGTCCTCAGATCGCGATTGGGGGTCCGGATGCTCGCTGGAATCAATTCAGCTGGTGCTGCAATGCGATCAGTTGCCCCTACGTCTCCGGCCCAGCGGTGCTTCCCGGTTCATCGGAGTGGTTCGTGGTCGGTGGGTGAAAATGGCGACCTGCGTCCAGAACTGCTAAACGTCCGTGAGCCCTGGGTGACGGACACTGCTGTATCCTCCTTTCCTGAGACACCGCTGGGAATCCGCGATGTCCTGGGCGCTTTGGAGGCTATAAGAACTGCTTTTCGCGACAATGCCCGAGATCTGGGAAGCAGGCTCAACGTTATTTCTCCTGGTGGCCGTGAATGCCCCCAAGTGCTGCACATTACGCCACACTCTACTCCAGACCACAGTAAACTGCCTACCAAGGTACATATGGAGGCGTTGGCTGATCGCGCTCATGATTCAGCTGAAGTGATGACCGCAGTGGATCGTAAGATGTCTGGTGTTCATGGTTCCACGCAATGGTTGGTGCATCGTCATTGGACGCCATGTTTGCCGTCTTCTTTGTGTCCTGGTGGCGTGACTCTTCAACCCTTCCAGGAGCTGGTGTTCTTGCTCTGGCCTGCTGCTTCCGATGTATTGTTGCTTTGTTTTGATCCTCTTTGTGCCACTCTCGGACATGCAGCAATGGTTTTCGTGGACTTTGGTGGACGACCCCTCATTCTGTGTTGACCTTCCCGGGCGCCCCTATCATCCGTGGCGTCGCCTGGTCTATTGGACTCCATTGACCAACTTGATCGCAGGGGGCAAGTTTAAGGTCGTTTCCAGGATTGCTGCTGCTTGTATTGCTGGGACTAAGTGGGATAAGGGGAACATTGCTTGAATTGACTGTTGGTGTCATATCGGTGGCGGAGTCCGGGGGTGGGCGGCCGAGATTATATTCTTGATGGTCTTCCTCCTCCACTGTTTTTTATGTCTTCTTTTTCCTTTCCTTTTTCTCTTCTCTGAGTCTATATTTCGGGACTCGGTTTTTGGGCGACAGGCACACTGCTGGGGGGGGGGGGTAGGCCGTAGCCTCTGCATGCGTGCTGGGTGGGGGGTTTGGGGGTGGGTCTCTTGTTTCGTCTTGGTTCTATGGGCCTTATTTTTCTCCTTTCTTTCTTGACTCTTCTTACTCTTTCCTTTTTCCTTTGGGTCAGTTTGGTGGTTAGGTGTAGCGCTGCTTACTGTGTCTGCTGTTTGTCTCTCCACTAACGTTAGTCAAGATGTTCCACGATCATGGGGCGGGTACTGACCAGTGTGTATTGTACTGTTTGTTATTATCTTCAAGTTCTTCTGATGATCCTCTAATTAATGCTTAGTTTGTTGCTAATCCGCTGGGATCATTGCCCGCCATGTGTTCTCGATGAAGTGACTGCGTCTGATCCTTCTTACCTATAACTTTGAAAATTAACCTCATTTATCCTGTACTCAGTGGTCCTCCCCTTTTCCAGTATGTGATGTTTCAGATAATTGCTGCTCCTCGTCTCAGGGACTGCTGAGCTGTTTTGATTTTGCCTATTGTGCTATCACTTGATTTCGCGGCCGGCCTGAATGGTTGTGGGCCCGTACCTGTACGCTTTTGTTGCACAATAAAGGTTTCCAAAAATTAAAAAAGAAAGGGCGCTACATTATCGCCAGGAAACTGCAGCTAAAGCGGCGATAATTGGGCTTGATAATGTGCCCTTGTGAATTCCCATAGAAGCCCAGGTTAACACCAGAAACTGGGCATCTATGGGAATTCACAAGGGCATATTATCAAGCCCAATATTACCGCTTTAGAGGCAGTTTCCTGCTGATAAAAGCGGCGATAATGTAGCGCCCTTTCTTGATAATATGGCCCTAGGTTCCTTGACACTTAAGAGGTTGTCATGAATTTTCAAGTTGCTCATACAATATATCAATTTGTCTCTTACAATTTCATCTTGCAAATCTTTACATCTGCACATAAATCTACACATAGCAGCAAAGATGCTTAAATACCTGTCAGGATTGCAGCTGCATGCCACTATTTCACGCGTGCTGCAACACTACAATGCAAGAAAATGGAGGAGGGGTGGAGGCAGGGGCGCTGTCTAGTGGTTGCACTTTCCCCGGTGTCTGTCTGCCCTCTCCCCGAAGCCACGTAACTACAGTCAGGTTTCAGGTGCTGTAGCTTGAAAGCTGCACTTGGACGCCAGTCAGAGCCCATATTTCTCTAACCAGCACGTACTTACCTTGATTCTTGCTGTTCCCGTCACTGCTGATGATTGTGCTCCAATAACACTGTTGATTTTCTGGCGAACCTGGAAAAGATTTACAGCTATTTCTTCCTCTGGCTTCTACGCTACAGTGACATGTATTTCTTGCTGCTGTTTGTCAAAATATTTACCAGCAGCTGACTGTTCTTCCTAATTAGTAAGACGCATGGATATAAATAAGTTGGTTATATATACTTACTGACCTACCTTTGCATTCCCAGATGTTCACAGGATCATACAGTTGGATTCTGCACAAGAAGGAAGCAAAAGACTGCTTATGGATATGGGCATATGTAGACCGTGGGAATCTTAAAACTATTACTAAACATTTTTTACATTGAATAGTTTACAAGACACTAAGGCCCTCATTAGGATGGCGGGCGCATTGTAATATGGCTGGCGGTGTCTGATAGACACCGCCACCATAGAGAACCCTTTTCCGCCCAGTCGCAAGGCGACCGGGGCTGAAAAGCCGCAGACGGTCTTTCCGTCCGCCACGGAACCTCCAGCAATACTAACATGGCGGGGTTCATTCTGGCACGGATGGCGGGCGTATTGCCCCCGCCAGGCCGGCTGTGGCTACCGCCGGCCTGGTGGGGGCGATCCACCTGCCATCCTAATGGGGCCCTAAGTGATTTATTTTTTCTTTGCTTAAGTACCATTTGATGAAGCTGCTCTCTCCATGAAGATTAATTTGGAAGTTGCTGTAGGAATGAAGTAATTCCAATTTGGCGTTAGCCCCTCTAGGCTCAAATCTGAGAATCTAGGTATTACTGGATATTCCAGGGAGGGTTCCTAAGGTTAGAGGCATATGGGACACCAATTATTCTAGTACCCTGTATTATTGTTCTTATCACAGGATTGCATGATGATTGTTTTGGGTTTCGGCTTCTATAGACACATGAGAAAGTGCTTATTCTGAGTATCTCATGTTCTAGGAGGAGAAAGGCATTAACGTCTATTATATTTCTTTTCTAGGTAACTAACGACCTAGGCCTTGAAGGAGTCACTAGTGCTATGGATTAATGCAGTTACCAGGAAAAAATTCTGGGCGCTATCTTTTGTGTTTTCTCCACTTTTCCTTTCCCCTGGGTGTAGTCATCACCTGAAGGGTTTTTTGATTCTCTGGTGGTAGCAAGGCTCTAGGAAGCGTAGGGAATCAGCTTCTGGAAAACAGGCCTTGCTCCCCCAAGATTTCACAGCCATAAATTACGTTGGTTGTGCTCAAATGTTACAGTATCCTTCATGATATCCAAGACTTTCCCTAGGCAACTGGGCTGTTGAGAAAAATCTATGCCTCTCTACAATTGCAACAAGGGGTGGTGAGGAACAGAGTCTCTGAATTAAGCAGAAAGCTCTCACCCAGTCAAGAGATCAGGGCTAGATCCAACACCGTTTTTTAGCTCACTGCACCATCCCAGTTTCAGAACCTGGCTGTATGCAAATTAGTCTGTTCCTGTCCCAGTGCATGATGGGAACAGGGCAAACCAAACTACAAAAGCCAATTCTTACACTGGGAAGGAAACAAGCTCCCGGGGACCGGTTTCTGGCATTACAGCCGTCTTCGGCCCGGTTTGCTTGAATCCTGATGGTGCAATGAGCAAGGGTCTCACATCTGAGAATACCCTTCCACGCTTAGGGTGGACAAAAATATTTACAACAAGGGGTGGTGAGGAACAGAGTCTCTGAATTAAGCAGAAAGCTCTCACCCAGTCAAGAGATCAGGGCTAGATCCAACACCGTTTTTTAGCTCACTGCACCATCCCAGTTTCAGAACCTGGCTGTATGCAAATTAGTCTGTTCCTGTCCCAGTGCATGATGGGAACAGGGCAAACCAAACTACAAAAGCCAATTCTTACACTGGGAAGGAAACAAGCTCCCGGGGACCGGGTAAGAGTGGTCTGCTCAATTCAGACACTCTGTTCATCACCACCCCCTTTTCTGAATCGATTTTGGCCACTATAGGTGTGGCAGGGTATACTCAGACATGAGTCCCTTTCTCACTGCTCCATCAGGATTCAAGCAAGCCGGGCCGAAGACGGCTGAAATGCCAGAAACCGGTCCCCGGTAGCTTGTTTCCTTTCTGGTGAAGAATTGGCTTGGTAGTTTAGTCTGCCCTGTTCCCATGATGCACTGGGCCAGGGACAGACTGATTTGCATATAGCCAGGTTCTGAGCTGGGATGGGGCAGTGAGATAAATAACGGTGATGGATCAAGCCCTGATCTTTGGACTGGGTAAGAGTGGTCTGCTCAATTCAGACACTCTGTTCATCACCACCCCCTTTTCTGAATCTCTACAATTGCATGCATTTTTTTCCATGGTTCTCTTACAATGCACTAAGTGCTCTCTCATATACGTCATCTTCCTCTAAGCACATGCCCTCGTATGCAGCTCTCCTTCGAACTAGTACATTCTTAAACAACTTTCCACCTTCTATGCCAAAATTATGTTTCAATAAAGCTAACTTTCTTTTGCATACAAATACAGCTCCCTCAATTGCTTCTAGCTGAGATCTGAATGCTTTTCTCCAGTCTCCACACAGTATCAGCGGCTCACCACGACCTAGTAGGAATGATGGGGGAACTACTATAGACTCCATGACTGTGGAGCAAATATTCTCCTATAAATCACTATAATTTAATAGAACTGTAACACACTACTATTATTTTTTAAAACAACAATTTCAAAAAAGAAAAGCAATCACCTTTGCTACTTACTCAGAGATATTTATCTCTATTTTCTATTCAATATTCACTTGTCTCTTTTCTGTCATTCCCTTTCCAATAGATGTAAATTGTAGTCAATTTCTACTGCTTTGATGATAGCCTTCACCCTAGCACCAGTGGAGAAAAGCAGGCATCATGTTTTCTCTCTATTAATGGTTTCATGGCTTGACTCTGTAGGCCCTTTTTATTGTTCATGGCCTACAGCGAAGTTGAAGACACCTCACAGTTCTTTCCGCTGTTCTTTATAGGTAAGACATATTTTCCCTTAATGTGCTAAAATTCGTATATTTTTTCTTTAGGTATTCCATACACTTTTTCAAAAAGCAGTGCACCGCACACATGTGTACCAATGACGAGCTGCAATAGGAAAATGGTCCTTGGTAAGAATTGTGGCTGCATCACAGGCTTGGGAAGATGCTGGATCTGTTCTTGTGCTGCCATCGTGCCCAGATAAGAATTTGCTTGATAGTGAGCCAGAAGACTTACAACAAGCTTGTGAAACCCATGAAGATCCCATAATCATGCTCTCAACAGTTGTATATTTTTAATGAACATCCCAGCCAGCTCTAACTTGTCAACTCTGCTCCTCTGTCCAGCTGTATTTTACATTCTTCCTCAACATTCCATCTCTGACATTCTCCTTCTCTCCTCACAAAATATGACATATCACGAGCTGTGCACGAAAGGAGAATATCACCCCCCCTTATTTACAAGAATCATTAAAGCCCCTATATTGATCTATACATAAAACGTCATCATATAACTAACAGTACACAGAATGATTCAATGTCATACATTAACCTGTTATATACATGTTTGAACTATTCAAGAAACCTTTTGATGAAAAGTACATCAACAGTTACATGTCTAAAAAATACTTAAGATACTCCGGATGTTTCTTTGTTCTCATACTTTTCCCTTTGTACCTTATATGTTCCTTTGAAGAAGCTTCTATATTGGCCTACCTCCCCACTTTGACTTGGAAAATGTTTGGGGGTGATTATAATGGTGGGCGAATCACCACTGCTGGGCCGGCGGTGGCGATCCGCCCGCCATCCCAACTTGATTTATCCCTGCCATATTATCATGGCGGGGGTACCGCGGTGGAGAGAAATTTGTCTGCCGCTTTCTGCAGGTCGGCAATCGTTACGAATGCTGGCCGGGTGGATCTGGGGCAGGCACCGCCATCCATATTATGATGCCTGGTTAAAAAGGCCTTCCCATGGCGGCAAACGCTAGCAGGCATGTGCTTTGAGGGCGCATTGCAGTACCCCAGGGGGTGGGGTGCATTTGGGGTACCCCAGGTACCCCCTTGCATTCCCATCCATATTATGATGCCTGGTTGAAAAGGCTGGCGGGATGGGCTTTGGGGGCCAATTGTGGGCCCCCTGAGGGGGGAGGGGGTGCACTTGATGGGTACCCATTGTACCCCCTGCATTTCCATGCACAAGGTGGCAGGAACCACGTGGTGCCTGCCACATTGTGCATGGGAATGCACAACATGTCAATTTGGCAGTGTCAAATACGCGGACTGATTCTAATCAGCGGTACAGTACTACCGCACGTATGGCTGCCGGTCCCAGCCCCGCGAGGATGGCGGGCGGACAGAAGTCTGCCCACCATCCTAATGAGCCCCTAAGTTTTCACTCATACTCTTGGGTACTTCTTTATTTTCCACAGGTTTCACAGCCACAATGAGACTTAAATTCAACACCCTACCATCATCGATTTTTCCTGTATTTTTAAACAGCTTAATGACATTGTGTACTTTGGGGTATTTTGACCATGGTGCACAACCCACTGGTACATTTATTTTTCCCACATAACACCCTCTAAAACCAAGACCTCCTTTACTTTATTTTGTTGATCATACAGTTTTTTTTAACTCACTTCTTGCTTTAGTTTCTCTCTTTCTCTCCAGTCCCCTTCCATCATGTTCTTCACACTTTTGTTCCACAGCATCCACCTGGGACTCAACAAAGGGGTCTATTATAATGTCGGGTGGATCGCCACCGCCCGCATGACGGTGGTGATCCGCCCGACATTATCTCCCGCCCGCCTCCCATTTCCCCCGCCAAATTTTGATGGCGGGGGTACAGTGGCGGATGGGAACACCGTCCGCCGCTTTTCCATCCGATCGATGAGTCGCCCGGGTGGAAAAGGGTTGAATATGGTGGCAGTATCTGTTAGACACCGCCATCCATACTATAATGAAGGCGGGAAACAGCCTGTTGCCGCCATGGAAAGGCATGCAGATTTTGCAGTTGGGTGCCCGTTGCGGGCCCCAAGGATGTTAGGCGATGTGGGGGGCACATGGGGGGTACCTATGGTACCACCATGCATTTGCATGCACAACGTGGCAGGCACTGCCCGGAGACTGCCACATTGTGCATGCAAATGCACAGTGTGCAGCCACAGCATTGTGGAGGGCGGTGCTGTATGCACCGCCCGCCACAATGATGTCGATGGGGGATGCCACCGCCACTGTGTAGTTGGCATCCTAATTGCTGGTGCGGGACTGCCGCACCACTGGCGGCCGGTCCCAGCACCGCAAGAGTGGCGGGTGGACGTAAGTCCACCTGCCATCCTAATAGGCCCCAAAGTGTTCAAATTAAATTTTTCATATTGATGAGTGATGAGCCACTCTATATGAAATGATCCTATCCTGTAAGGCTTACTTCCAATCCATCTGCTTTTGTCAATTGTATGCTCTCCTTTAGAGTTTTATTCAACCTTTCAATGGCACCATTTGTCACAGGATGAACATTTTTTGTGTACCACCCCTCTATTTAAAAAAAAAAAACCCTCAAACTCTCTTGAACAAAACTGAGGCCTATTATCATACAATAACGAATTAGGGAAACTTTGCCTTTTAAAAGCTTCATTCAAAAGCGCCAGAAAACTAGTGGAGGTAATGTCACATACACATTTAATTTCCACCCACCTGAAATCTAAATACAGTAATACAATCAAATATGGTGTATGTTGTTCCCAACTAAGAGGACCTAAAATGTCAATTGATATTTCATCCTACAGATGTTTAGGTAGATTACACACAACCATTGGCACATATTTGTTTTTTAAAATTGTATTACTGAGATTACACTCCAAATATACACAGACTACCCTTTCCACTTACACATCCATTCCAGGCCATCAAAAAATAGACCTCAACCTCTCCCTTATTTTAACAATCCCTAGATGTCCTATGTGAGCTAATGCCATCACCCTGTTTCTCAGTAAACTAGAAAGAATCAATCTTGTGCTTCTAAACAAAATGTTATCTACTGCCAGTTCTTCTTTTCTCAAACTCCACACCTTTCCTAGTTTAGTCCAGTCACCCTTCACCTTTCTCAACTCACTCACCACTGTATTCATCTCATCTTGCAGAAGAGTTGTCTCTGTAATCACTCTATTAGTCACTTCACATACACTCACATCTTCTTAAACTTTTTTGTCCTGATCATTTCTGTTTCCCAATTTCTCTTCAACTGGTTCCATCAACCTTGATAAACAATCTGCAGGTTGATATTTTATGCCTGGGACATACTCCTCAGAGAAATCAAAGTCTTTTAAAGCAACTATCCATCTCCTGATCCTTGAGTATATCTGATCTAACCCCTTTTTTTAAAAGACTTCTCTCAGGGGTTTATGATCAGTTAGTACAGTGAGTGGCATACCCCAAACAATATCCCTGAATTTTTTTAATGCCCAATATATTACCAGAGCTTCCGTCTCAATGACAGAATAATTATTCTCTGAACCTCTTAAGCCTCCAGAGACACAGGTAATTAACAGTATTTTCCTTCTCTCTTCTTTATCAGAAAAGCCCCTAAAGCCTTTGGTGCTCACATCAGTTCTCAGGGTTGTTTAATTTCCAGGTGTAAATGATTGCAGATTAGTTGCCTTTTCTAATTCTCTCCTTAGGGTTTCAACTTCTTATGCACAAACTTCATATCACACAAATTCTGTTTTTTTACAAGAAACCTCCTCAAGGATGTTGATTTCTCAGCAAAACCTTTTATAAACTTTTCATAATATTCCCACCATATATATAAAGGAAAGTAATTCCTCCTTACATGTTTGGGGTTTCAAATTGGGAATAGTGATGACTAAATCATTTGTAGGTGACACACATGAACAAGATATGTTGTGCCCAATATAGTTTACTTCTGAGATCCCTAACCTACACTTGTCTTTTCTGAATGTCAATCCGGCTTGCATCAACCTATCAAGTGGAGAAGTGTGGCTCAATGCTTAGAGCGGCAGACCTTGATGCAGAACGCTGGCCAGGGACCAGGGTTCAATTCCCGCCTCGGCGGGTTTCGGGCTTAAATTCTTCTGACCGGATATTCTCACCTCAGTGCCGATTCTAAGCATGGGTCCCACGCTGCAACTCTGGGCAATAGCTTGCTTAGTCTCCACAAAGGCCCCCGATGCTCAAGGGATGCCTGGTTTCACCATGGGATGCCCAGGAGTGGACACTCCACAAGGAAAAGCCAGGAGGGGTTCCCTTGTGGTAGGAGTACAAGCGCCGGGATGCCTCCGGGTCACTGTTCGCGCTATACAAATACGCCACATTTACATTTACATTTACTAATGTAACTCTGTCATCATGTTCTTTTTTATCCTTACCAAATATCAATAAATAATCCTGGTAACATTGTGCCCCTTCCACACCCGGCAAAACACTTTCACAATAACTTTTTGGATTACAGAGGCCGCGAACATGAAACCGAAAGGCATTGTTTTAAACTTCCAGGCACCAAATTGCATTATGAAGGCCATTAGATCTTGTGACTCCTCATTTAGCTAATTTGATGATATGATGAGGTGAGGGTTCTCTGACACAGCATCAATGTAAAAAATATTGAGCAAAATATAAAGACAACAAAAATATCGACTCCTATACATAAACAGGTAAGTACCAAAATATTGATTAAATATATCACTGTAAAAAATATAGATGTATAAAATATTGACTTTTATATAAATATGAAATAAAATTATATATATTAAATATATTAAGTATTAAATGTAATTTTAACAAAATAAAATTCATGTAATATACATTTTAATCAAACATAACAAACTCAATAAAATACAAACATAACAATTTATACACAAATATTTACTTAACTAATAAACTATTATTTTTAACTCATGTTAACAGTAATACTAATAAAAGATAATATACCAAATAACAATATATATTAATGATTTAAAATATAAAAATAAACATCTATAATAATGAATTAAAACATTAACCTATTAAAAATTATTTAAACCTAAATTTCACATTACAATCAGTGCAACAGTAGGGAAAGAGTTGGATAGCAAACAACTATTCCCAGTCCAATGAGTGCAACAGTAGGGTTAGTGTTGGATAGCGGAGGTATAAAATTTACTATTCCAACTCCAGTGATTACAGCAGTAGGGAAAGTGTTGTATAGTGGAGGGGTAAACATTACTATTCCCCCTCCAGTGAGAGCAACAGTACGGAAAGTGCTGGATACTATTCACACTCAGTTAAAACAAAAATGAAAAATATTAAAAACATAAAAAATCATAAAAATAAACAATATTTCAAAAATGAAAAAAACAAATATATTAACTATATAAAAAGAAAAATATTATCGTAATAATTACATATAACAAAAACCTCCAAATAATATAAAAAATAAATACATGTATCAAAATTAATTCTTTTAAGCTAGAAAATATTTCCAAACAAATAAATTAATATATGGATATATTCCTTTTATTTCCTACCCTATAACACCATACCAATAACAAAACCCCTTCAACATTTTTAATTACATGTTCTTTCATAATTAACATAATTAATATTCGATTAAAAATATTCTTTACTAAAACATAATTTATAAACATTATTGACTACACACATTTTAACACTACAACATCTCCACTAAACACGCCTAAATTAAACTATAACATAATAAAACACAATTAAAAATTAAAACCTATTACTATTAACAACTAAATATAAAGTAATTAAAATGTATTTAATACCCAATCATTACCCCGTTAAGAGTAAAAAAACACACACAAAAAAAGCAGTTACCCAATGTAAATATCAAATAATGAACATTAATTAACAACAATATATTAATTGATTAAATACAAATTACTTCCCACCTTTTACTCCTATAAACACCAAAATACACACCTAAAGTTAATTACACAATTACCATAATAATTGACTAATTAAATAATTAAAATTAATTACTATCCAATTATTAATTCATCAATTAAAAAGAAAACATTTCCCAACCTTTACACCTATAAACACCACAACACACACCAAACATTAGTTACCAAATGACCATAATTAATTACCAATCAATTAATTAAAATTAATTAACAACCATTAAGTAATTCATAAATTACTTTCCACCCTTTACACCTATAAACACCACAACACACACCTAAAAGTAATTACACAGTTACCATAATTAATTACCAATACATTATTTAAAATTAATTAACAGCCAATTATTACTTCATTAAAAATACATTACTTTACACTTTTAACATTATACCATCTCAATTAAACAAATATTAATAAATAATCAATACATTTAATATAATTAAGTTACTTCCCACCCTATTCCCCTATAAACCCACAACCCGCTATGAAACTAAAAACGCAAAATTCAAATACATGTTTTTAATAACTGCTAAAAAATGTACACATATTTTAAAAATACAAAAGATTCTTATACAAAAAATATACAACACATACATATAAAATATATACTAAAATACATAACATGAAATTTTTACAACTATATTTTTGCAAATTATATCAAACACTTAGACAGTTTTAAAATCGATATTTTTTACCTTATGTCGATATTCTTGACCACAATATTCTTGCTGTCGATATTTCTGAACCACAATATTAATGACTCGATATCTGTGCAACTCAATATTTTTTACTCAATATTCTGTCTCTGCACTGAGGTGAGATCTGGGCCTTAAAATATCTTGCTCCTTTTAGTGTCATAATCAATTAATCTATATTTGGTAGAGAAAATTTGTATTCCACAAAATCCTGATTTAACGCTCTCAGCTTCACACACAACCTAATGGGTCCACTTGATTTCTTGGCAATGACTATATGAGCCAACCACTCCGTGGCTTCCACTGGTAAAATCACTCCCCTCGTTTCTTACTCTTTCAACTCTTTATCAGCATTGTCTTGCAAACACTCTGGTATACATCTTACTTCAGCTATCACAGGTACAGCAACTTTCTTTAGTTTAATGTGATGCCTGTATCCCACCAAAAGACTCAAAGAATCCTCAAACAACTTACTGTACTCCTGTTCGCAAATATCCTGAGAGATCGACTAGATCTGCATCCCTGGGACAGGAATTGGATCCAGATTAACACCCAATTGTCTTTGGTGTGGCCAACCTAATAATTGATCTCCTTTGACTGACACATACACTTTTCCAACTGCTGTGTGCATGCCTAGTTTTAACTGTGCCACACATTTCTGTCGGGAGCCGTCAATATCCACGTGGGTTAATGTTCATATTGTTAATTCAGCTTTTCCCTCAAAGTATATTTCCCTCAAACACAGACTTTGATACAACTGTCAATTGGGAACATGAATCAAAACGCTGTCAGGAAACACACCATTACCTCAGTCAGTCATCATCATTGGCATAAGCAGCAGCATAAGCCACAAAAGAGAACACAAGTGATTATCAAACCCAGCATGATTAATCTTTGGTACTTCATTAATAAACAGTATTACACACCTTAAGATGGCCACCGCGTTTGCGGAACTTTAGTTTAGTTTAGAACGCTCATGCACAGTCTAGTGTTTTTATGAAGTGCGCAAGATTCTATCTGCGCACTTCAACTGAAGTTTGTTCGGAGCAACAGCTTGAGACTGTTTCTTCGCGTCTATGAATTCATGACGGGAATAACGGTAAATTCTAGTAATCTAAAGAATAGAGTGTGTTTGCATTATTGAGTAATTGCAATTCAGAGGAGGAAGTTCATCGGCAAGAGTCGTATTGCTGGCGTTCGTTGGAGAAGGTTCCGAGTCACGAATCCTTCAAGATACAGTAAGTGAACTCCAGAGCATAGTTACCGTCAGTGACACTATACCCCGATGTCTAAAGTGAACCTCGGAGCAGTAGGAAGACAAAGTTGGAACTTTTGCAGTAATAATTAAGCAAGAGCAGCGTTTTCTAAAGACTGTTCAAATACGGCCAGATAGTAATCCTTTCTCCCCTTTTAAAAGCGCTTTACCTGTCATTCTCCTTCCCTCTCTTTCCTTTCCTGTCCCTTTTTGTCGATTCAGGCAAGTATTAAATTCTGGCCATTGACAATTCCTCTGTAAATAGTTGGTGAGCTTGTTCAAAGACCACGATGGAAATGTACAATACAGCTTTGAGAAGATAACAGGTATTAGTTATTTAGATACCCAATATAGAATAGTCCGAGAGTTGATAGGATACTATATAACTTGTGTTCCCTTTTCCTTAGAAATTTTGACTTCTCTAAAGCTCTCAACATACACACACCTTATAGAAGAGGGGCGAATACTCTGAAGACAGCTGGTAGGATTGATTCTAACTAAAGTCAATTGTAAGAGTATTGGAAAGAGGTTGTTGCTTATGTCCCCTTTCATCTGTGTATTAGGCACCCATAACGCAGTCAGGATAATCACTACAGAATAATCCTGCAGCAAAGCGAGGGTGACAGCAGTAGACTGAGTGTCTCTTCTTTCTCTTCCACTCCCCCTTTCCCCTATTGGTTACGTTGCTTGTTCAGAAGCGGCGGCACCGGTGGGCGGGCATAGGGAATATCATTGATTCTGCTCCTGCAAAGTTCGCTGAGACCTTGACAGATTGAAGTGCCCAAGAATAAGCTTTGCCTGGGCAGAATAGCCGAAGGGTTCAATTTTAAGGCATTAGGCGAAATGCTTGCGGGGATTCAATGTGAAATTAGTGCAGTTAGGGAGGAGAATACAAATTTTAAACAGGAACTGGTAGCGTCTCGCCAAGAACCCCAATTATTATCACAAAAAGTAGATGGGTTAGCTATGGGAAATCCAGCAACTAGCTCTCCTGCTCCCAGTAAAAGTGCTCCAGACATTGATCCCAGAACTGTCGCACAAGTCATCCATTCAGTTTCCCCATTAATACCTTTAGCAGCTCCCAAAAGGTTTCAAGGAGATCCTCAGAAAGCCCAGTTATTTTTAACACAATGTTTGTTACATTTTATGTGCAGACCCACCTTATTCCCTGATGCTCAGTGTAGAGTAGCTTTCATTCTGTCCTATTTGGGAGGAGATGCCACAAATTGGGCAATGCTATTAGTAACTAGAGATGACCCCTTTCTCTATGACTTTGACTTATTTAAAACAGAGTTTCTCAGAATCTTTGACAGGAGAAGGATATTCCAGGCGACTGATAACGAATTGGTGGAACTTCGTCAAGGAACTAAAGATTTACTTTATTATTTGACTCAATTTAACAAATTAATTATTGAGACCAATTGGCCTGAAGAAAAAAGAGCGGCTCTATATTACAGAGGATTGCGCAATGAGATCAAAGATGTTTTGGCGCAAATACCAAATCGTCCTACTGAACTTTCAGCATTAGTGGATTTGGTTCTTGAGTTAGACTTCCGTAACTCCGAGCGCAAAGGTGAAAAGAAGAAAGATTGGAAGGTGAACTTTCCTCGTTTTGATGGAATGAAAACCGAGGGTGGAAGAGGAAATAGTGACACTGAACCAATGCAAATTGGGGTAGTCTGCGGACCATTGAGTAAAGAGGAAAAAGAGCAACGACGATTAAAGAAGTTATGTCTTTACTGTGGAGTTTCAGGTCATTTTGTTAAAGAATGCCCTAAACGCCCTAAGACTCCGATGAAGGGAAACGCTTTGAACCATCAGTAGAAGGGGTAGCTCTGATGGCGAAAGATGAAAAGACGACTCCAGATTCTCATTTAATTATGAATACTTTACAAACATTGACCCCACATGTCATTCTTCATATGACTTTGAGGTTCAGAGATCATGAGATTCTCGGGGTGGCTAG
Source organism: Lissotriton vulgaris (assembly GCF_964263255.1). Classification (NCBI taxonomy): domain Eukaryota; kingdom Metazoa; phylum Chordata; class Amphibia; order Caudata; family Salamandridae; genus Lissotriton; species Lissotriton vulgaris. The sequence goes on along the minus strand of NC_141685.1, from coordinate 1,254,023,398 downwards.
TATGTTGGATTCCGGGGCCACCGGGATTTTTTGTGATATAAAATACACTCAAAGAATAGGAATTCATGCAATTTGTAAAGAAAAAAGTGAATCTGTACGTGCAGTTGATGGAACTAACTTGTCTTCGGGCCCAATGACAACTCATACTGAGCCTTTGGAGTTGATAGAGCAGATGGTCATCGGGAAATACTGCAATTTAACCTCATAGATGCCCCACAATTTCAACTCATTCTGGGGTTACCTTGGTTGACAATTCATAATTCCACGATTGACTGGGAGAATCGCACTGTAAAAATGCAGTCCAATTTTTGCATGGAACATTGTTATCAACCTTGAGAAACGTTGATTGAGCCTTCGCAAGCTTCCTTACTTTCCTTTGGAGGACAGTCTATTAGAGTTATCAATTCTATTGACATTCCTAATGAATACCAAGATTTTGAAGCCGTTTTTAGTGAACAAGAAGCAGAGCTTTTACCACCTCATCATTCTTATGATTGCACAATCAAGTTGGAGCCTGGAGAGGTGCTTCCCTGTAGCTGGATTTATGCTTTAACCGAAGCTGAGAATGATCATCTTAAAGACTACCTTGATCGTTATCTAGCGAACGGTTTTATTAGACCCTCCCCATGTCCTGTGTCATCTCCACTGTTCTTCATACCGAAGAAGAAAGGAAATCTCATTCCCTGCATCGACTATTGTGCATTAAATCAAGTAACAATTAAGAACCACTACCCTCTTCCATTGATTTCTGTCCTATTGGACTAAATAAAGGAAGCCAAGATTTTCACAAAACTTGATTTTCGTGGAGCATATCATTTAGTCCGCATGAAAGAAGGTCACAAGTGGAAGACTGCGTTCAGAACCAAGTTTGGCTTATACAAATACAGAGTAATGCCCTTTGGACTTTGCAATGCTCCCGCAGTTTTTCAGCATTTCATTAATGACGTCATGGGAGACTTAATTGACAAGATTGCCATTATCTACGTCGATGACATATTGAGATATTTCAAGGATCCACAAGACCACCCTGAACATGTTTGAATGGTGCTAGAACGTCTACGAAACCATCGTTTGTTTGTCAAATTGGGCAAATGTGTATTCAGTGCAACACGGGTCGAATTTTTGGAATTTGTCTTGTCACCACAAGGTATCATCATGGATCCGGGGAAGGTACAAGCAGTAGAAAACTGGCCATCACCAAAAGATATCAAGGAAACTCAAAGATTCTTGGGATTCACAAACTTTTACAGACGCTTCATTCAAGGATTTTCTCAATTGATCGTTCCCATCACTCGCTTATTCAAGTTAAGTTTGAGTGGTCAAAATAAGCAGAACAAGCCTTCCAAAGTCTGAAGAGAAAGTTTATTTCAGCCCCCTTCCTGCTGCACGCAGATCCCACTGAACCATTTTTTGTGGAGGCGGATGCCTCTGATCAAGCGATAGGAGGATTATTGTCACAAAGGCATCGGAACACTGGACAGCTTCATCCTGTCGCTTATCGCTCTTGTAAATTGAGTCCAGTGGAAATAAATTACACAATTGCGGAGAAAGTTTTGGCAGTGAAAGATGCTTTTGAAGATTGGAGACATTATCTGTTAGGCGCTAAACACACTGTCACAGTATTCTCAGATCATAAGAATCTCCAATTTTTGAAGACGGCGAAAACTCTGACTCCCAGACAATTGTGTTGGTCTTTGTATTTTGCAGATTTTGATTTTGTGATCACTTATCGTCCAGGCAACAAGAATGGAAAAGCTGATGCTTTATCTTGTATTCACATTGAAGAATTTGAACATCCAGTGGAACCACAACCAATAATTCCAGAATCCAAAATTATTTGCACTATTTCAGTTGACAAATTCCACGAAGAAGTACGGAAAAGTTTGTCGACAGAAGAGATGAATGAATGGGTGGCTCAAGGAGCAGATAGAAGGATACATCAACAGTTGCCTTATTTCAAAGAAACATTATATCTTCCCACTACAACCTTGCAACAGAAAGCTCTTCAATTTTGTCATGACCTGCCTTTGGCTGGACATAAAGGAATAGCCAAAACTATGGGTTTGGTGCAGCGTTATTTCTGGTGGCCTGGTTTGTCCTCTCATGTCAAACAATATGTTCAGACTTGTGAGTTGTGTGCTCGGAGTAAACCTAGCAGACAGGCCCCTCAGGGAATGTTACAGTCGCTACCCACTCCGACTCACCCTTGGCACACTATTTTAATGTATCTAATTGTAGATTTACCCTTAAGCAAGGGATACAATACCATTTTAGTAATAGTAGACACCTTCACTAAAATGAGTCACCTGATTCAGTGAAAATATAGTGAAAATACATGGCATACCCAAGGTGGTGATTTCGGATCGGGATCCTAATTTGTTTTACATGTTTGGAAGGCATGTTTGAAGGGTCTTGGAGTGGAGATTAGATTATCTACCAGTTATCATCCCAAAACCGATGGTCAGACGGAGAGAATAAACCAAGATTTGGAACAATATCTTCGTCTGTTCCTTATAAATCGAGGAGGAGATTGGTCAGACATGTTGTGGATGGCAGAGTTTGCATGTAATAAGGCGAGAAGTGCATCCACCGGTTACTCTCCATTTTATTTTAATTATGGTCGTCATCCTAACCTTTTTCAGACTCAAGATGATTTAGAAGTTCCTGTAGTGGAAGATTTAATAAAGGATTTAACTTCACTTCATAAATCTGCAGAAAAGAAATTAATTAAAGCCAAGATGTCTTATAAGAAATGAGCAGATAGACATCATAAACCAGCACCAAAATATCGGGTAGGAGATCAAGTTTGGTTGTCCTCCTGCAATTTACATTTGAAAGGTAATAGGAAATTCCAACCTAGGTTTGTAGGATCATACACTATTGAAAAGGTTGTGGGACCCGTCACTGTGAAATTGAAGTTACCTGCTAAATTAGGAATTCATCCTGTCTTTCATGTCTCGCTGTTGAAAAAGGCGACACCAAAGTTAGAATAGGTAGACCTCCAGAACCCCTTGAAATACTAGGTCATCCAGAGTATGAAGTAAAAGAAATGTTGGATTCTAAATTTCGTAAAGGGAAACTTCATTACTTAGTGGACTGGAAAGGTTATGGTCCAAAAGAGAGATCCTGGGAACCAGTAGAGAATATCCACTCCGCACAGTTATTGAAAAAATTTCACGCACAGCAACCATTCAAACAAGACCGATAAATCGGTCCTTGAGAGGAGGTACTGTCAGGAAACATACCATTGCCTCAGTCAGTCATCATCATTGGCATAAGCAGCAGCATAAGTCACAAAAGAGAACACGAGTGATTATCAAACCCAGCATGATTAATCTTTGGTACTTCATTAAGTAAACAGTATTACACACCTTAAGATGGCCGCCGCGTTTCCGGATCCTTAGTTTAGTTTAGAACGCTCATGCACAGTCTAGTGTTTTTATGAAGTGCGCAAGATTCTATCTGCGCACTTTGTTCGGAGCAACAGCTTGACACCGTTTCTCTGCGTCTATGAATTCATGACGGGAATAACGGTAAATTCTAGTAATCTAAAGAATAGAGAGTGTTCGCATTATTGAGTAATTGCAATTTAGAGGAGGAAGTTCATCTGCAAGAGTCGTATTGCTGGCGTTCATTGGAGAAGATTCCGAGACACGAATCCTTCAAGATACAGTAAGTGAACTCCAGAGCATAGTTACCATCAGTGACATTATAACTCGACGTTTAAAGTGAACCTCGGAGCAGCAGGAAGACAAAGTTGGAACTTTTGCAGTAATAATTAAGCGAGAGCAGCGTTTTCTAAAGACTGTTCAAATACGGCCAGATAGTAATCCTTTCACCCCTTTTTACCTGTAATTCTCCTTCCCTGCCCCTTTTTGCGCGCTTCAAGCAAGTAAATTCTGGCCATTGACAATTCCTCTATAAATAGTTGGTGAGCTTGTTCGAAGACCACGATGGAAATGTACAATACAGCTTTGAGAAGATAACAGGTATTAGTTATTTAGATACCCAATATAGAATAGTCCGAGAGTAAATAGGATACTATTTAACTTGTGTTCCCTTTTCCTTAGAAAGCTGACTTCTCTAAAGCTACTCAACATACACACACCTTATAGAAGAGGGGCGAATACTCTGAAGACAGCTGGTAGGATTGGTTCTAACTAAAGTCAATTGTAAAAGTATTCGAAAGTGGTTGTTGCTTATGTCCCCTTTCATCTGTGTATTAGGCACCCATAACGCAGTCAGGAGAATGACTACAGAAGAATCCTGCAGCAAAGCGAGGATGACAGCAGTAGACGGAGTGTCTCTTCTTTCTCTCCCACTCCCCTTCTCCCCCTATTGCTTACGTTACTTGTTCAGAAGTGGCGGCACCGGTGGGCGGGCATAGGGAACATAGTCGATTCTGCTCCTGCAAAGTTTGCTGGGACCTTGACAAACATATGGCAATCATAGTGTCATTAATTTGAAGCAGCTCACTTGGGTGATTACTTTTTCATTTTATTTCTATCTCTTCAACTTGAAAAATTACTTATTGTGTTATTTCCTTTACCTCCCTTGGTCCCATTCTTTTAGCAACATTACTCTTTCAACACTTGCTAAAATGTCCTTTCTTTTTGCATGTATTACAAATTACATGCAAGTCCGGCCAGGTGCTGGAATTCGCTTTGTGACCTGATCTGCCACATCTGAAACATTCATCTAAAAAATGACAGCAGACCTTTGGTTTTCCACCTTTTTCTTATCAATCAGACTCATGTGAAAACTCATGTATTCCTCCGTTTGTTCTACTTTCTTTGTAATACTCAGTTCCTTTACACATTCTACCATGTGTGCCACCCTTGTTGCCACTATAATCACTACAACAAGAGGTGGCTCAACTTTGAGCCCCAATTCTTCCATTATTATATCACTACTACATTTTAACAGAAATTGGTCTCTTATTCTTTCTTCCAGGGCTGCACCGAATTTGCACATAGATGTAAGCTTCCTCAGCTGGTAACATATTCTTCAACGGTCTTGCCTTGTCCTTGTGCCCTTAACTCAAAATGACACCTCTCCATTATGGTGCTAGTTTTCTGTAAATAATGTTTCTCAAGTTTGTGAATACTTACTTCATATGTATTTAAATTGCATTCTTCCTCAGGGCTTAAATCTGGTACGTTTTCAAGTGCCCCCTGCCCCTCTTCTCCCAGACAGTGCAATTTAAGAGCATGCTTTCTCTCTACACTAAGATTAGTGCAGCACACCCTTGCATAATTTCCAAAGATTTCCTTCCACTTGCTCCACTTGACTGTAGGTTCACCAGGGCCATTAAAAAGAAAATTGAGAAGGCTTTACATTCTGAATTTTGGTACACTGAACTCAACTGTGTTACACAAAATAATCCTGTCACCTCAATTCTGATAAATGAAGACAGTCAGTGTACTTTACTAAACAGATGTATCTAGCACATTTGAAACACCACCTCTCAGATGCCAGAGAAGGTATTATGCAGGTGTGCCTATCACTGTTTGAAAGGCAAGGTATGGGGCGGGTGTGCCTATCACAGTTTTCTTTAAAGTTAAACAGGTTTGTCTGTTCCGAATGTGATCACCACTTGACTTGTCAAACTGCATACCGCTTATCATTAACTTATGGTGTGCTTGTCACCGTTCCTTTTAGAACCTGACAGACTGATTTCTTGTCCTTGAATCCTAATTTGACCTTCTCGTGTATCCATCAGAGTTGTCAAACTGTGTGCTGTTTGTTGGTAAAACCTTTGGTGTGCCTGTCACCGTTTATTTCATCCTCTGACAGGCTGATTTATTTGAAATAATCTCCAGCATGTGTGTAGTTATAACATATGAAATGTGAAAAATATTTCCAAGGTGAAATGTGCTGTTAGCACGAGAGTGCACCAAAATAAATGCCCAGTAGATGGCTCTGCAGGCTAGCAGAACTAGCATTGAACTAGCATTGAAACATTTAACTCGTAGGGGGAATCTTCCGTGTTTATTCAACAAGTACTTCATATGGCAACAAAGCAGAACCGGGAACGGAATTGATGGACTTTAATACAGTAAATCACGCAGTCCTAAACAGATGCAAAGCAATGCTAGAGGTATGTGTAACCCCTTGAGGGTGTGGTTAGTCTTTAACCTGCTAGGCACTACAGTGAAGAGGAATACGCTTAGGGCCGGACTGGCTGTAGCGGGCACTGGGCATTTCCTCGGGTGGGCCACCTGGGTGGGAGCAGGTTTTGGACCCCTGGGGGGCCAATTTTTGCTACCGGGGTCCATTTTTCCACATACATCCTCACCCCCACTGCCCGCCCGACTCAATTGCCAGAGCCAGTTTGGGTTCCCCTCCGGCCCTGAATACGCTACACATTTGAGCTCAATTGATGAGGTAGCGCGTGATCAGAGGCACTAGGGCTGATTCAACTGTCAGTAGAAAAACACATAACTGTGCTAATAAATACTTCAGAGTGAATATTCTTGAACCAGCTGTGAATGAGCTGCAACCATTTTTCTAATAAATACTTCACAGACCCTCAATACATCCTTGAAACACCAAAAAGTACAGTCTGCGCTCATTCTAGGACCCTACGCCACCAAGTCTCCTCACCTCAAGAGCTGATCAGGGCTAGACATCAACTAGATGGATTCAAACATCAACGCAGTCCTCCTCAAGGCCTTTGGGGCATTTAGCACTCTCATCTCAAAAGAGATCCTATCCTCTGTTGCCAGTGTGAAGACCCAATAATCAGGCTCTCAACACACGAGGTAAGTTGTAAGAAGGGAGTATATTTAATGAACACCCCAGCCAGCTCTAACTTGCCAACTCCGCTCCTCTAACCATCACAACTGTATTTCACATTCTCCCTCAACTTTCCATAACTGACATTCTCCTTCTTGTGCTCTCCTCACACAACATGTCACATCATGAGCTGCGCATGAGAGGAGAACGCTACAAAACCTATCATACATACTGCCTTGCACGCATTTTCCCTAACTTGAATGTCTCTGCTTCAGGTCACACCAGCCAGGATGTTCTCAATAAATACATGGAAACACGAATGTATAAGCCTACACACTTGCCTCAAATTGTCTTACATGAGGAACAGCTAAACACTTTGATAAATCACAAAAACGTCCAGCAGGGTGCAGCCTGCTGTATTCACAACTGTTGTTCACCGGGGTAATGGAACAAATGCTGATGGGATCTAGCTTAAACGCTGACAGCTGATGCACACATCACTTGTCAGCAGTGAATAAGATCCATTTATTCAAAGTGTAATTTAGGAAGTTTTACTTCATCTCAGCAATGTAGCATACAGTTTACAAGACCGCAACAGTGCAACTGTTGTGTGGTTGAATTTCTAACACTAGCATCTCACCACGTTTTGATGATGTGGTCGCATCCACTGGTGATGTAGTCATATTCATAGCTAAAAGTGACATTAATATAACAAGTTCTGTTTTAAAGCTGTACAATCAAGATGAAGATGTTGTAACTCTTCACTCAGGCCCTGAGAAGGATGCACGGCTAAATCAGACCTTTGCTGTCATCAGTTTCTAAACATGCCAAAGACTGAATGGAGTGTAGGTCTCTCTTTTTTCCTTTATGGTTGCCTGAAGCAAAAGCTTCTCCTCCCAGTAGTCGCAGTGCCACCCTTCACTTAACAAACGCTTAAAACCTATGCATTGGTCCTTAAGAGGGTCCCAGTTAGGAGGAAAAAGCCAAAAAGGCAGCAGAATCCTCCCTGACAATAAGAATAGTTCTTTATTGAAAATAAAGAGGTTAAATAGCTTAGAAACAAGACACTAAGGGCCTGATTATGCGTTTGGTGGTACAGCGCTGGGTCCACTGCACTGCCAAACCTGTGGTCAGGCCGCCTGCCAGAATAAGCTAAACTCGTGACTGGCAGGCTTTTTTGGGCATTCCCATGGCTGTGCCTGCAAAAACAGGCACCGCAATGGGAACGCCAAAAACAGTTCCTGCATGGCAGGAACTTGAAAGTCCATGCTGTACAGGAACTGGTGGGCATGCGCACAGGGGGGCACACATTGTGCCCCCCTGTGTGCATACACTGTGTGCAGAGGCACCAGGGGGCCCTGTAGGGACTCCTTTTTTGTTTTTGCCAGGGTTTTCATGGTGGTGGAACAGCTGTGAAATACCTAGTGGAGAGGAAACTTGTAATATGATTGGTGGGACTCTAACGGTCCCGCCAAGCATATTGGTGCCTCTGGACTACAGCGCCACCTCCAGTGGGGTCCCATGGGGTCCGACCACCTGATTTGTAACTGGGCAGTCGGGAGACTTCCACCGTTGCACCCCCGAATCTGGCGGTCCATGGACTCATAATTGACCCCTAAAAGTTCCTTGAGATGGAGTAGAGAAAAAGTTTAGCATATTTTTCCAAGTTGAAGAATCCACCGGGGAAAATCAGGTACTGAAAAATGGAGCTAAATTCAAGGACAAAACGTAGCTAGTGAGGGTGATGGACATCACACAAAAAAGGTCATTTTAAAGCATTGTGATGCATTCTTCTCAGATTCAAACTCACTTTTATATGAGTAGAACAGGAAATTACTTCACAGAAAAATGGGACTGAACTAGCAGTAATTTACGGATTTCTTAAATTACGGATTCAGTAAATTACCGAATCCTGAAATGTGGCCTCCTACATATGAAAAGCCTAATACCGGCCGGTAACGGCCGAAATTCGGTAATTTCGGCCGTTGCCGACCAGTATTAGGCTTCCTACATCTTGCCCTATATTCCTTTCTGAAGATTATTCATTGAAACATTCTCATCGTTTGTCAGAATGATTTATGTTTTACAAAAGTTTCAATGAAACTGCAAGCAGTGAGCACCCCATGAAGTCAAGCACGGTGCAAAATGTTGCAGTCGCAAACAAGGATTATGAAAATGTCTATCTGTATATAAAGTAATAAGACGTGCCTATGTACATAAAAATGTGGCTTAAAGGGCTTCATGTGAACAGAAGCTTGCATGAGAGACAGTGGTGGCTGGTGACATTTTAAATTGGTTAGTGTAAACATTTGGGATGAGTGCCCTGTGGTGAGCGAGCCCGACTGTCATAACGAGGTTCGGGGAGGTCCGGGGGTGGGGGTTCTTTCCCCAGGAAAAATGTGAAAAACGAGTGGGCAAATGGTGCATTTTGAAGCCAATTTGAGAAAGCAATAAGGCTAATAAAATAAATAAAATGTTTTAATTCTGACATTGTGAGAATGTGAATTGAGCATTACTGAAGCCTTTGGAAAGGGTAGCGGTCTTCAGAGTGTCTCAATCATGCCTGTAATGGTCATTCTACGATAGATGTGCACCCTTTTCTCTCCACATCTCATCCATCTGCATATCTTATCATCTTCAGCAGCCTCCTTTCACTGACTGCTGAATGCACTTCCACACATCTCCTTCACTTCACAACTCCCAAACACACAACACACCCACTCATCTGTAATCACTGTAGTTTGCCTTCTCGATATTGTGGCAACTGTTTACATCCTTCACACACTGGATTAGGTGACCATTACTCTGTAATACAGCTAATATTCAAGTAAGCATTTACTGTGAAATGCATTTACCATTATGCTAATGGATGAACTGTACTGGGAGGTGAGGCAATGTGCTCCAATCCCACTGTTATATTTATTGAATGTTTATGTGACTTTTATCAACACATTGGCACTGTGCATGTATCTTTCTCTGCTGCTGCAGTTGAGAGGCAAAGCAGTCATTCACCATAGGCATCTGGGGCACTCTATAACTGTGTTGCATTTATGAGCTGGGAGCTTGAAGTGGCACTCAGGATGTTATAAGACGAGTGTGCTTATCATGTTTTGTTCAGCCCAATTAACACATAAATAAACCATGAATGAATTCTGGGAACTGCGCGGTCCGATTAGTAAACATCAGCCATGCCTGCCAATGAACCGCTGTCTTTTAAGAGCGGCGCTTGGAGCTTCATCGTGTATATGTCCCCTTAAAAAGCTGCCGGGATCTAAGAATGTTTTCTGGCACTGGGGCTCTCAAAAGAGGTAGAGGCTGCCTAGAAGGGTCAAGCTGTAAATAATAACAGGGCATAATATCAAGGAGGTTTATCTCCGCTTTTTTGGCTTTTAAAGCCAAGAAAGCGGAGATAAAATTATCTCCCTATTACCTAGCTGTCGCTAACACCAGTTAGCTACAGCTAGTAGGAGTTAGCGACCATCTTGGGCCCCACTTTGCATGTCAGTGATATTTATCACTAATGATATGCAAAGTGGGCGTGCCAAGATGTTAGCAACTGAAAACAGTCGCTAACATCGCTATCTCCTATTACCAACTTTTGGAGATGTTTGCGCTAAGCGCGAATATCTCCAAAAGCTAACACCTGCCCTGAGCAGTTCTTAGCCATGTTATCCAATGGGAGGTGGATAACATGGCTAAGAACACTAGCTCAGTAATGCATGAATATCGCTGACTTTTCAGCGATATTCATTCATTTGCGGCGATTTTTATCGCATTTGCGATAAACCTTTGTAATACCAAGGTTTATTTGCGGTAAAAATCGCCGCAGCGCAGCGATACATTTTTGTCTCTAACCAAGCAATAGCGATAATTATCGCTATTGCTTGGCAATATGCCCCAACATTGTTTGCTTTAATGAGGAAGATAAACAAAGCACAACAGTAAAATACCTTCCTGGCTGCGTTTTAATAACACACGACAAAGGTTCGAGCACAGTCGTTAATTGCAATGTTAACTATGTAACGTAAGGTTTTCTTATAAATTGCCAGTAAACATGGTGTCTGGCGAACACACACGACATTCAAGCTTCCTATGAATAGGTCTGTCAGACTGGGATAATGTGCGCTGAAATTGAGTTCTCAAGATCTGACATTTCACTTCACATTATTAGACCACAGACAGGCTCCGACCTGGAACAAAGGGTCCGGTCAGATATCCTAGTCCAAATAAAATGACTTTAGACTATGGCATTGCTTGCCACGTGGGACAACTAGTTGGTCACTGTGATCAGTTTTGCAAACAAAAGTTGGCATGCACGATCCTTTCAGTTTCACAAAGCGTTCTACATTGGTTTTCTGTTGTGGCTAAAACTATTGCAGCGCTCTGTGTGAAAGTGAAAGAATTATGCATATTGACTTCTGTTTGCCATGTTCACAAAAGTGGTAAGCTATTTGAGTGAATTTTTACTTCTTTGAAGCGCCATCTAACTGGGTGTTATCAAAAGTGGATTCCTCTGAATAAAAAATTGCATTTTATTTTCCAGAGTAATCTGCTATTAATAACACCCACTTATCCAACATTTGGAAGAATATCACACAGCAATATAATAGCAAGAAAGAGCACTTCTGCTCTTCCAGAATCCATCTGAGGGTTTGGGATTGCATAAACTGTCTGGGAGAAATCAAAGCTGGATGGGCTGATCGACAGTTCAGATGGACATACAACCTGCATCCACCCTAACATCACACAGCCCTGACACCAGCCACCACCAGACAAATAACATTACATGTCAGAACAAACTCCCTCTTGGACCCCATCAATTGGTAATTCTGCTGGGAAATAAATGCTGCTGCTTACTGCGAAGACTGGACCCCCCCTCAGTAGTAGACATGGAAGTGCCTCCCTTCCTGTTTTTGGGGACATTGAACAATTGTGCGCCTTGAGTTCCGCCTGTATGTTCGTGGCCTAGCTAGAGGGCTCTCAGTGGCCTAAAAGGCAGGTCTTCAGAGGTCACCCTCTAATTCCTCCCATGCTGCGCCCAGTGCCAAATGCTGTAAGTTCTATTGCAACTCGGCAAGACCAGTACTATATTTTAGTGTAAATGTGTAAACAAACCCTCTCAAGTTTATTTTTTTAAGTAGTTCGTAGTTTGAGTAACATGAGATATGGCATATTCCGTGGGCAATGACCGGAAAGTTAAAGACACACAATTGATGGACGGAATGCAGAACAAATCAAAACATTCACCCACAGTCAAGAGAGCTGGGTTAAATCCATCATTCTTTTGCTCACCTTGCCACCCCAGTTTAGACCTGGCCATATGTAAATCAGTCTTGACCCTGTGCCTCATGGGAACAGTCCAGACCGAACTGCCGAGCCAGGTCCTCCCTCTGTATTTCGGGCTGGACATTTCTCTGCTCCTAAATCTCTGTGTGCCTGCAGCCTATCTCTAATACATGCCTGGGGTGGGTGACAGCTTGACTTTGTGCATTCTCTCTAGATAGCCGCACACAAAGGAAAGTTAAGTGTGTCTGAGGGCCCATCAGCATCCTGAAGGCTCATTCTCAGAAGGATGGAAGGGAGGAGCTGAAACTTGAATAGGGAGTGCCCTGTCCCCACACAAAGGGTTTATTACACCCCTGAGGCGAGTCTTAAGCCAGAACGGGAAAGAAAGAATCTCTGTGCACTTCAAAGACCCTTCTTTGAAGTCACCTATTCTTTCAAAGGCACAATTGGGGACCATCATTTCAGACAGTTCTGGATCTGTAAAGAACCTCTTTCAGAAAAACTCATAATAATTTGAAGATGGTTGGTAAATTGTAAATGAATGTTATAACTATAACTTTAGAATTTTATAAGACAAAGAAAGGCATTAGGGCTTTACGGCAGTGACCGGAAAGAAGACTTCGCGGCGGTGACTTGCACACATATGCCAGTTGGAGCTCGGAGGGGCACAGAACCCCCTCTTTTGGAATGAAACTAAGCATGTAAGCTCATAAAGGTCAAAAGGGTTTTTGTCGCGCTAGATGAGTACAGAACCTGTTCCAACTACAGTGAATGTTATGTTATTTTAATTTGATATCATGCATAAATCATCCCAACGGGAAATCTCGGCACTTCAGGAGTACAACAGCAGGGCCAAAATGGTAGAGTTAAAATATGAAACTTTTAAATAATTTCTTAAATTTGGTCTATTCAGAGCATGTGCAAATATAAAAAGGTACATGATTCAAATAGGTAGGGGCCAAGTAAGAGAAAGATCTGCCTCCACACCTTAAACGTTGAATGCTGGGAATAGTGAGTAGCTCTTTATTCTTAGATCTCAGATCCCTGACAGGGAGATAATGTTTAAGCTTTTAGTGTAGTAGTAGTAAAATCTTTATTCGGTTTCATTTTTACAAAGAAAACCATAAAAGTGTACAGACATTTCATAAAATTTGACATTACAGATTAAGATTCAGTTTAGTAAAAAATCATCATTGTTTTATCAAAGAGTTTTAGAGATTATTATTTTGAAGGTTTAGCCTGTGCTTAAAAATGCATTTTAAGAAGGTGCTAACAACTTTACACACGTACGCCGAGTTTAAAAATTGTAACCGTAACATAGCAGGGCGGCATCTTCTTAGATGTAGAGATCGAAGCAGAGGGATTAGCCATAATTTGCGGTGAGCAGAATAGAATTTACAAAACAAAACAGTATGCATTGTTGACTGCTCTGATAGTTCGTCGCATGGGCAAGGAGTTAAACATTCTTCCCAGCTGTTTCTTTTAGGGAATGCTGCCACCCTGTGGAAAATGTTCAACCTAAATCTCGTTAATAAGAAACGTTCAAACTGCGAGTTTACGTAGGTTAGATAAGGTTCCATTTCCAGGGTGGTCATACCTGCTATGGAGTGCTGTACTGATTGTTTCCTGATCTCCACAGTGATGCAAAGCTCTTTGAAATGGCTCAACGCCTTTGCCTTTAGTTCTTTTTTTGGTATTTCGGCGATGGTTTCAGGATTGTGATAGTACTCCGGCATTCCCAGGTCTGCAAAAAGTTTCTTTACATATATGAGCCAGTCTATGTTTTCGGCCCTGTCTAGAGTCATGCAGTCCATGATAATAGCTTTGGTGAGTGTGTTTTTTGTTGAGACCCATATTCTGCGCCAAAGAAGTACTGGTTCAACTTTAGCCAGATCTTCAATGTGTGGAAGTCCCAGTTCTACATGACAGGCGTAGGTGGAGACTCTTTTTGGGACCGCAAGCAAGAATCTCAAGAAGATATTTTCTGCTACCTGCGGGGCATTTGTATTTTTGTGTCCCCATAGGCCCGCCCCGTATAGTGCGATGGAATGACACTTGGCTCTATAGATCTTGAGTAATTCTACCGGAGGCTTTTCCCCCAATTTTTGGGCAAATTTCATTAGGGCAGCGATAGAGGAATGTTTCTTCACTTTATTCATACTGTTATCAAAAGAATTACCCAGCTGAGTGTTGTCAACATAGGGCAGGATTTCAATGTCAAAAGATCTAATGAATTTGGCTAGAGGGCCACGTATACATTGAACAAGGTGGCTCTCAGGCAAGATCACTGGAGTATACCTTTTTCAAACATCATAGTGCCAACTTACAGTCACCCAAAGAGATGACTTGAGATCTATTCACCAAAAAGTCCTGGAACCAATTCAGAGCAGTCCCATATATCCCTATATCATTTAGCCTAAGCAACTGCTTGTAGTGTAACACAGTGTCAAAGGCTGCATACAGGTCTAAGAGCACAGGTATAGAGGGAATGTTAGCATCCAAAGAACATTTTATAGAATTTGTCACAGCAACCAAGGCTGTCTCCGTGCTGTGCTCATTCCTGAAACCAGATTGAGAAGAGCCAAAGATATTATTTTACTCCAAATAGCCTGCCAGCTGTTTGTTGATGAAGCATTCGAAAATCTTACCAAGAAATGAAAGTAAGGAAATTAGCCAGTAATTGAATAGGATTGAGGGATCTAAATTGGCATTTATTTGAAAAGGCATGATCTGTGCAGATTTCAAGGCCAAGGGTAATTTCCCTCTCTCTATTGATGCATTAAACAAGGATCTAATAGCTTGCAAGATCTACATGGCAAGACGCACACAGATCAGAAGGTGATCCAGGCTTAGCCATACATTGTATTTGTTTGAGGGCGAGAATATTAAACTTTCCCAAACTGTGTCCCTCTTTCCCAGGAGGAGAGTTAATATTCAGCTTAGTTATAGGCTGATTAGATGGCGAGGCAAGGTTTTGATGAATTGTCATGATTTTAGCCTCAAAGTAATCAGCCAAAAAGTTACATATTTACTCTGAAGGTGAATCGACTGCAAACAAGCCTGGGTAATGATAAAATCATTTAGGACTTTCAAAAGCTCTTTGGAAGAGTTTCCTGGTTGGCTACCTTGATTAGTGATATAGATTTTTCGAGCAGTTTTTATGTTCTGATGGTATTTACTAAGTTCTTTTTTGTATTCCTCTCTATCGCTGGGATTGTTAGTCAACTGCCAACGTGTCTCATGCTTTTTACATAATGACTTTTCCTGTCTCAGCTCTGGGGTGTACCAAAATGCGCAACTCCTATGTTTAGTGTTAGAATGCATTTTAAGAGGAGCAATCATATCAAAGACATAGTTTAAAGCCTTATGATAGTCTGCTAAGGTGTGATTTCAATCTTTGTCCTTTGTGGTTGCAGAGAAGTAAAATCTTTCAGCAAAAATACCAGGAGTAATGCGCTGCCATTGATGTGAGACTCTCTTTTCCTCAGATCTTGAGTGTGGCCCATGGGTCAATGCCATCATCATCATCAATAACTGTATTCCGGCCATTGCAACCATAAAAGTGCCATATGCATGCAGTACATGAAAAACAGGATTAAACATGCAAAGTTAAATACCAGCAATTTATAGAGACCAAATAGCTAATGTTTATAAACAGCAGTGCAGCAGCTCCCAAGGGGCCTATATATATATATGTAAATATATATTTGTAAATATATATATATATATATATATATATATATATATATATATATATATATATATATATATATATATATATATATATATATATATATATATATATATATATATATATATATATATATATATATATATATATTTATATACATATATATATTGTCCGTAGTTTGGTTCTATGTAGAACGCCGGCGCTCTCAGTTGTAGCGTGGTGCCCTCCTTGAGACGACAGAGCCAGTCTTAATATTACACACAGAGAACCGATTAAAAACCGGTAAGGAGGCACTCACTCAGGCAATTTTCAGTTTTAGACCAACTGCTTTATTTTCAGCATTCTCGTCCTAACCCAACGCGTTTCGCCTTCAGTCAAAGGCTTGATCACGGGTGTTGAGCTCTAACACGAGCCTACTTTTATTTCAGTGAACAGTGAAAAAACTTTACAGTGAAATGCATTGCATTATGGGTGATGTAGTTCTTCACGTGAAAAAAGTGTGAAAGTGCTCAATGTACAGTGAATTGTATGGAAGCAACTGTAGGGATTTATGGACAACATCGAACAATGTTTATAGTTCTGTTTCTCAGTCATTGGTGACTCATACTCACAGCTGTGGTTGTGTTATAACACATGCTCACTGGTGAGCGATTTCACAATAGTCATAGTTAGTCAAATTTGCCTCTCATGTCTCAAAGTACATAGGTGATTAGGGAGGTATCATCTCGCCGGTGAGTGAGTCCTCTACAGTTATTATTAACTGACACAAATGTTGTGTTTTGCTGTTCCTGATGGTTTTCCCAGTAAATTACAGATGGACATATAGTTCTTCTGTTTGGTTAAGGCCATATGGTTCGAGGGTCCTGAAGCTGATGATATGTTTTGACTCCTTTTGTCTCAATGCTTTTCTGCGATTTCCTCCTCTTTCAGAGTTTGCTTTTTCTTCAATTCCACAATACTTAAGAGCTTCCCAATTGTTGTCAAGGTACTGTGTCATATGCTTGCCAATTGCATTGGACTGATCTTGATGAGTAACTGCTCTTGTGTGCTCAAGGATCCTTTTCTTGGCCTCAAAGATGGTGCTGCCGATATAGTTTTTGGCGCAGGGGCATGTTACCATGTATACTACAAAGGTGCTTTTGCATGTTAATTGTTGCTTAATTTTCCACTTTTTTCCCCCGAACATAGTGATTTCTTTTGTAGCTGATGCAATTCGGCAAACCTTACATTGTTTGCATGGCCAAAAGCCTTCACAATGCATCCAATTCACACTGGGAGTGTTTTTAAAGTGGCTGTGCACTAATTGGTCACCCAGATTCTTTGCTCTACGAAAAGTAACATGGGGATGTTCCCCAATGATATTTGATAAAGTTGAATCTGCACGTAAGATGCCCCAATGTTTTTTGATTATTTTCATCAGAGTGCCCTTTTCTGCATTGTGGGATGTTATTAGTCTGATTTTGTTGTCAGTTTTAGTTTCTTGGACTTTATGTAGAATTGCTTTTCTGTCTATTTCAATCACTTTTTGGAGAAATTTTTTTCACCTTGTTGGGTTGGTATTTTCTTTTAATGAATCTATTTGAGGCCTCTATGCTGTGTTTGAGGAATTCAGATTGCTTTGAACAATTTTTTTTATGCGGAGAAATTCTCCGTATGGGATGCTTCTCTTTAATTTGTCTTCATGGAAGCTTTGTCCATGTAGTACAGAGTTAGTTGCAGTTTATTTCCGATGGAGTGTGGTTTCAAGATGGTTATTTTCAATGTAGATCTCTGTGTCAAGAAACACTACCCTGTTGCTGCTTATTTCATAGGTGAATTTCAGATTTGTAGAGCTGTTATTCAATTTTTCAAAGTATTGTTGAAAATCTGTTTGTTCACCGTCCCATATTATAAAAAGATCGTCTATGAATCTAAGCCATAGTATCGTCCTCTTTTTCCACGCATAGTTTTCTGTTTTCCATGCCTCATTTTGTTCATACCAGCCCATGGTGAGATTGGCATAATTAGGTGAAAAGGAAAAGCCCATGGCACAGCCCCGTATTTGTTTGTAAAGGTTTTTGTCAAATAGGAAGTAGTTGTTGTGTAGGCATAAGAAGATCATATGGTTCAGCATTTCATTGTGTTCTCTGTATTTTATGTTTCTTTTGCCTAGATAATATTTACATGCATTCATGCCAATATCATGCTCAATATTAGTGTATAATGATATTGCATCCATGGTGATGAGTTTAAAAGAAGGTTTCCAAATGATTTTTTCAAGTCGTTTTAAAAGGTCAGTCGTATCCTTTATGAATGATGGTAATTCTCTAACTAGAGGAGCTAGAAATTGGTCAATGTAGTTAGACATCCCTTCAAGTAATGAGTTGTTTGCAGAGACTATTGGCCTCCCAGTTGGTTTTTGGCTATTCTTGTGAATTTTTGGGAGGCAATGGAATGTGGGTAGAGTTGGAAATGTATTTGTCATGTATTTTTGTTCGTCATCGCTTATGAGGCCTTCAGTAGTCCAGATCTTTAGCAGATTGATGATTTCTTTTTGTAGGTCTGCAGTTGGATCTTGTTTTAGTAGCTCATAGCAGTTTTTGTCCATAAGTTGACGTTGTGCTTCCTCTGCATAGTCTGTTTTGTTTATGATGATGATGTTCCCACCTTTGTCCGCTGGTTTTATCTCTTTTTTTTTGTCTTCAGACAAATTTCTTATGATTGATTTTTCTTTTAAGGTGAAGTTATTTTTAGTCTGGTTTGGTATGATTTTTTATAGCTCATTGATTACAAGTTCCTGAAATAGGTCAATCTTATTCCCAGGTGGTAGTGTGGGGTTATATTTGTATTTTTCTTTTAGACCACTTTCATTGGCACCTTCTTGATCCACGGATTCTTCCATTGCAATAAGTTCTTCTTCTTCTTGTGTTATTGACATAGCTCCCATTGTCATTAGAGTAGAGAGCGCCTCCGTGTCTTCAACATTCAGATCTATGTTGGATGTCTCTTTCAGTAATGGTGCTTTAGTGGTTGTTTTTTCAGCATGGATCTTTGCAAGTTTAAGTTTCCGCGTGTATTTGTACAGATCTACACTGGTGTCAGCAATGTTTAGGTGGTTCATAGGGCAGAAATGTAATCCCTTTTTGAGTGTGTTCTTTTCTTCATTAGTTAGGATTCTTGTTGAGAGGTTGATTATGTTTAGTTCTTGGGAGTCGAGAGATGAAATGTCTAACGCTGAGGCTGTCTGAGCCTCGCTGTGCTCCAGAAGTCTTCTTTTGCCTCGTTTCTGGCCTCTTCTTGTTTTCCTCCCTTGCCTCGGGGACGTTCCCTGCCTCTGCACCTGCCCCTCGTTGGTTGTTGTTGTTGATGTTCTAATGCTTTCTGCATCTCTATTAAAAAATTGGTCTTTTTTGGCTGTTGGACATTGCTCGGTGTTGTTTGTTCGTCCTGATCACTTAATTCAAGACTTGTTAGTGAGTCAAAACTCGAGGTTTCATAAGCCTCTTGTTGTTCAGGTCGTTTGTTTTTCTTTTGGAATTGTTGTTTACCAAAGGTAAAAATGTGTCCCTCCTCAAAATCCGCTTTGCCTCATAAGCGATGACGAACAAAAATACATGACAAATAAATTTCCAACTCTACCCACATTCTATTGCCTCCCAAAAATTCACAAGAATAGCCAAAAACCACCTGGGAGGCCAATAGTCTCTGCAAACAACTCATTACTTGAAGGAATGTCTAACTACATTGACCAATTTCTAGCTCCTCTAGTCAGAGAATTACCATCATTCATAAAGGATACGACTGACCTTTTAAAACGACTGGAAAAAATCATTTGGAAACCTTCTTTTAAACTCATCACCATGGATGCAATATCATTATACACAAATATTGAGCATGATATTGGCATGAATGCATGTAAATATTATCTAGGCAAAAGAAACATAAAATACAGAGAACACAATGAAATGCTGAACCATATGATCTTCTTATGCCTACACAACAACTACTTTCTATTTGACAAAAACCATTACAAACAAATACGGGGCTGTGCCATGGGCTTTTCCTTTTCACCTAATTATGCCAATCTCACCATGGGCTGGTATGAACAAAATGAGGCATGGAAAACAGAAAACTATGCGTGGAAAAAGAGGACGATACTATGGCTTAGATTCATAGACAATCTTTTTATAATATGGGACGGTGAACAAACAGATTTTCAACAATACTTTGAAAAATTGAATAACACTTCTACGAATCTGAAATTCACCTATGAAATAAGCAGCAACAGGGTAGTGTTTCTTGACACAGAGTTCTACATTGAAAATAACCATCTTGAAACCACACTCCATCGGAAGAAAACTGCAACTAACTCTGTACTACATGGACAAACCTTCCATGAAGACAAATTAAAGAGAAGCATCCCATACGGAGAATTTCTCTGCATAAAAAGAAATTGTTCAAAGCAATCTGAATTCCTCAAACACAGCATAGAGGCCTCAAATAGATTCATTAAAAGAAAATACCAACCCAACACGGTGAAAAGATGTCTCAAAAAAGTGATCGAAATAGACAGAAAAGCAATTCTACATAAAGTCCAAGAAACAAAAACTGACAACAAAATCAGACTAATAACATCCCACAATGCAGAAAAGGGCACTCTGATGAAAATAATCAAAAAACATTGGGGCATCTTACGTGCAGATTCAACTTTATCAAATATCATTGGGGAACATCGCCATGTTACTTTTCGTAGAGCAAAGAATCTGGGTGACCAATTAGTGCACAGCCACTTTAAAAACACTCCCAATGTGAATTGGATGCACCGTGAAAGCTTTTGGCCATGCAAACAATGTAAGGTTTGCCGAATTGCATCAGCTACAAAAGAAATCACTATGTTCGGGGGAAAAAAGTGGAAAATTAAACAACACTTAACATGCAAAAGCACCTTTTTAGTATACATGGTAACATGCCCCTGCGCCAAAAACTATATCGGCAGCACCATCTTTGAGGCCAAGAAAAGGATCCTTGAGCACACAAGAGCAGTTACTCATCAAGGTCAGTCCAATGCAATTGCCAAGCATATGACACAGTACCATGACAACAATTGGGAAACTCTTAAGTACTGTGCAATTGACCAACAAGCAAACTCTGAAAGAGGAGGAAATCGCAGAAAAGCATTGAGACAAAAGGAGTCAAAACATATCATTAGCTTCAGGACCCTCGAACCACATGGCCTTAACCAAACAGAAGAACTATATGTCCATCTGTAATTTACTGGGAAAACCATCAGGAACAGCAAAACACAACATTTGTGTCAGTTAATAATAACTGTAGAGGACTCACTTACCGGCGAGATGATACCTCCCTAATCACCTATGTACTTTGAGACATGAGAGGCAAATTTGACTAACTATGACTATTGTGAAATCGCTCACCAGTGAGCATGTGTTAGAACACAACCACAGCTGTGAGTATGAGTCACCAATGACTGAGAAACAGAACTATAAACATTGTTCGATGTTGTCCATAAATCCATACAGTTGCTTCCATACAATTCACTGTAAATTGAGCCCTTTAACACTTTTTTCACGTGAAAAACTACATCACCCATAATGCAATGCATTTCACTGTAAAGTTTTTTTACTGTGCACTGAAATAAAAGTAGGCTCGTGTTAGAGCTCAACACCCGTGATCAAGCCTTCGGCTGAAGGCGAAACGCGTTGGGTTAGGACGAGAATGCTGAAAATAAAGCAGTTGGTCTAAAACTGAAAATTGCCTGAGTGAGTGCCTCCTTACCGGTTTTTAATTGGTTCTCTGTATATATATATATATATATGTATATATTACCTACTGGCTGTCGCCAGTAGGTATATATAGTTAGGATTTTTTCCCTATGGGATTTTTGAAAATTCTATGTCTAATAACTTTGGCGTTTGTGGACGGAATCGGCTGAAATTTTCAGGAAAATGGCACATTTTGTTTCTGAGCAGCCCTTGCAAATTTGGGGGGGGTCGTCAAGGGGGGGCCGAGAAAAAAGGGGGGTCCCAAAACGCGTTTTTCCCATGTTAATTTCCATAGGGCGGTTGGCCTCACTTTTAGCCCGAACGGCTGAATGGATTTGCACGAAACTTGGCAAAATTGTAGGGACTGTTAGCCCGATGTGCCTTTGCTAGGTCTCAATATATGTGCTCCAGTGGATTTTGAGAAATTAACGTTCAAAATAGGATATATATCTGTAACAGCGCTCCGGGCTGCGCTCCGGTTCGCGTACTTTTCGCGAAATGGAACTTTGCGATGCGAAGCTGATTGGCTCTCCGGTGTCTGTCAACATTCTAAACAGTCCGGAGCGGCCGCCCTCTTATCTCTCGGTAAGATCGAGAGAGAAGAAGAGGTGAAAAACGAAGGGGGAATTTAATGAAAGGGGGCAAGGTAGACCCCTCTTGACCCCCTAGGAATGATGTTGGGGTTATTAAAGGGTCCCGTGGGGAAAATAAAAAAAAATTGATTTTTCACGGTAGAAGCGCTTCCCGGGCCGCGAACTGGGCCGCAAACTGGTAGCGAAACGGGAAAACGCCATTTTGTGTTTCGTTTTAATTAAATTACTAGGTATAAGGGGGTGCGGGAGACGTATCCTGATCCCTTATGTTTTCTGAGGGTGGCTGAGGAGGCTCATATATGTTGATACATGTCTTCCAGCGGCAGTGCGTGAGCGT
This sequence comes from Lissotriton vulgaris, assembly GCF_964263255.1. Classification (NCBI taxonomy): domain Eukaryota; kingdom Metazoa; phylum Chordata; class Amphibia; order Caudata; family Salamandridae; genus Lissotriton; species Lissotriton vulgaris. The sequence continues at coordinate 1,254,000,991 of NC_141685.1, read as the reverse complement.
TTTTTTTTTTTTGCTGCGTGACGTCTGTTAACGTTCGATTCGATGGAAATCAGGAAGTGTTGACCGCCAATTTGTCACTGCGATAAAATATTTTGTTATAAATGAATCCTTATTGATAAATATTGTCTGCGCCATCTTGCCTTTTTTCCAATGCCACAATTTTGTCGTGCACGGCAGCCATTTTAGATGCCTTGACCAGACCCACTCTCTGCACGCCGTCGATTCTCAGCACGGCTCCCACACCCTCGCAAGCATCTCCCCCACGCACTGGTCACCCCCGCTCTCTCTCTCATGCATGCGCCATAAACTTCCCCCCATCTGCGCTGCTCTTCCCTGAGAATCACACCCTGTGCCCGCCCGACACCTCCCTTTCACCCTATTCACTACCGCACCCTCTGACACTCCTCTTCCTCTGTGTCCGATTGTCCAGGCCGGTCCCAGGCTATCACCTAGCCCTGCGGATGTAGTTTATGGCCCCAGCTGTAGAGAATCCAGACATGCCAACCCTCCCGATTCAGGCGTGAGACTACCGATTTCAGTGCTAGTCTCCCGCCTCCCAATTCCTGCAAGCAAAAACCCGATTCCTCGGGGGTTTCAGCTGACAGGGCTTGGTATTGTGTTACGTGCTAATTCTTCCAGGAAACGTCAGAGGGCCGATGCAGGGGCTCTAGAAGGGGTGATAAACCATTTAAGCCTCATTAACAAGCGCATGGTCTTTTAAAGATCTGTGAAGTACTCGGGGTGGCGGTGTGTGTGTGCCCTCTTTCAGGAGCGGACGGGGGGGGCACTGCCAGCAACTTGCCAGGCCAGGCAGTGTTCAACACTTGCATCACCCTTTCTCTGCCTGCTATTGCGCTCCATGCTTCGGAAAGGTAAGAAAAAGAACGTGCATTTGAGTTTGAAATGTCCGATCCTGTAGCAGCACACTTCCAAAGCCCACACATGACAATAACCCGATTCAAGGCCCCATTCACCCGATTTTTTAAAAATATATAGCACTCCAACATAGTAGTAGGATTATAAAACTTTATTAACTTATAAATATATAGAACGCAACAAAAACTGTAAATACATTTAAACATTTTTTGGAAAAAAGAAGCAACAATGGTTAGTAGCTGTCTTTTGTGCGAATAGTCCCAAGGCAGCACAACGTGCTGAGTTCTGGACGGCACCCAGGTGATGTCACCTGGGTGCCGCACTGGTTTTTGGTATCCTACAATGCAGCTCAGAAAAACAGCGTGGGGCGCCCCGGGGGGTGCGCGGGGAGGCCTCGTCAGTAGCGGTCTGTTGTGCGAATAGTTCCAAGGCAGCAGAACGCGCTGAGATGTGGATGGCACCCAGGTTATGTCCAGTAAACTGCCGCACTGGTTTTGGTATCCTACAATGCTGCTCCGAAAAACGGCGTGGGGCGCCCCGGGGGGGGCGTGGGGGAGGCGGCGTGAACGGGCCTCCCCAGGTGGCGGCCATCCAGCTGAGTTGCGCCCGCTCTTGCGGCTACAGCGTCTCGCTCACCATGTAGTTGAGTTGCGCCCACTCTTGCAGTGCAGCGATAGGCGGCTGCCACAGGACTCTTAAAATGGCGGACGGCTCTTCGGATTTGGGCCTGGTCCACTAAAATGGCCCTGGGACACCTTGGAACTCGGACGCTTGCCTGCTAGGGCTTAGGCTCCATTCTCGAAAGCGTCCCCTCAGCCGTGAAGATTCTACAAAAGTCTTGGGGGCCCTCGACTCCTGCAGGCTTCCGGTGGGGAGCGGCTGCCATGATTGCTCGCGGAATGACCACGACGGAGCCACGAGATGGTGGTGCTTTCATGCTGACGCCAGCTTCAGTCTGAAACATCCAGAAACAAGGTGGGGCTTTCATCGTTTGGGAAAAAAAAATGTTCTAAACCAATGAAAAGTGTTATTTTTAGGTCATATGACCAAGCCTTCCATCTTTACGAAACCAAAAGTAAAATGAACCAATGAAAAGTTTTATAAACAAGTCACATGACCTGTTATGCGGCATAGGGCTACAAAAAGCGTAGAAAATCCGTTGGCACGTGAGGCGGCGTCAGTCGCGGACCGATGTGCGAATAGGCCGAAGGCAGCACAACGCGCCGAGATCCGGATGGCACCGAGTTGGTGTCCAGCAAGATGCTGCACTGGTGTGGCTATCCTACAATGCTGCGCCGAAAGTCGGCGTGGGGCGCCCCGTTGGCCTGTGAGGTCGCGTCAGTCAGTGGGAGCTGTGCGTCTCCCCCAAGATGGAGGCTCCTCGGCTGCAGTGGGGCGGCCCTTAGCGTTTCACTCGCCGTCCAACTGAGTTGCGTCCGCACTTGCGGTTACAGTAGGCCGAAGGCAGCACAGCGCGCCGAGATCGGGAAGGCACCGAGGTGGTGTCCAGCAAGTTGCTGCACTGGTGTGGCCATCCTACAATGCTGCGCCGAAAGACGGCGTGTCCAGCTGAGTTGCAGTCACTCTTGCGGTACAGTGACTCGAACGCGCCGAGATCCGGATGGCACCGAGGTTGTGTCCAGCAAGTTGCCGCACTGGTGTGGCCATCCTACAATGCTGCGCCGAAAGACGGCGTGTCCAGCTGAGTTCCGGTCACTCTTGCGGTACAGTGACTCGAACGCGCCGAGATCCGGATGGCACCGAGGTTGTGTCCAGCAAGTTGCCGCACTGGTGTGGCCATCCTACAATGCTGCGCCGAAAGTCGGCGTGGGGTGCCCCGTTGGCTTATGAGGTGATGTCAGTAGTGGACCGATGTGTGAATAGGTCGGAACCAGCACAAGGCGCCAAGATCCGGATGGCAAGTCCTGGATGTTGAGTGCCATAGTTGAGAGTTCTGAGCAGTGTTTGTAACATTGTCTGAAGCTTATTTGCACCTGCTGCAGCTTCACTATTGTCCTGGTGTGGCCAAAGATCGCCCATGACATAGGCAGCCGGCTCCCGAGGTCCGGCGGAACATTTTTCCTTTTCCTTTCTGCATCTTGTCCCACAATCCGTTTGACCTGAAGACACGACCAGGTCCCTGAATGTGTGCAGGGGGACGTTATTGATTGAATCAAAATGGCGGCTTCACACAAAGCTGACTCAAGCGTTGCTGTTGATGCTATACAGACAAAAATTGGTTTTCAGTTTGTACATTCTTCAGGATTTTTTTTTCCATCCAAGGCTGATTGAGAGTTTGTAGAACAATGGCTTCAGATTTTCAACATACTACTCTTCAACATTCTTCCTAAATGTAACAATGTGAGACTCACTAGGAGAACGGCTGTTTATCTTTCCTTTCAAAATGCTGCCAACAATATTTTCTGAATGGAAGACACCATCTTGTAGCATAAAGGGCCGAAAGGGGTTCTGGTCTGGCCGATGGTTGGTGGAGACATTTTGACTATATCTTGGACCTGCCCGGCCTCGCCCAAAATGGCGCCGGTATAAATGGGACTCGTAACTCCTTGTTGTGTACTGGTTGAACAACCTTGATATCACGAGATATGAATGTAGTTTTGATGCTCATGGCGGGCGGGGACGAGAATTGATTGAATATTTCGACATCCCTATTGATATTAAGTTCTGATGTGTTATTGATTACTGTACTATTGAAAGTTCGAATTAACGTCACCCATGGTACTTGCCCGCAAATGTATATCTAGATAATTTTTTTGTAAGTGGCCATATCATATTTTAATTACAAAATGTATGTCCACCGATTCCGCAACTGTAAGACACCTTAGTTCTTGCAACCTAATGGCCCGCTCGTTACGTTCCTCTACAATGTAAATGTCTCCTCATCATATACAAGTTCAGTTTGCTCCGTGGCCGGCCCACGTGGTTATAGGCCCGTATTTGTATACTGACATTTTCACAATAAATGTTTTTAAAACAAAACATGGTAGTAGTATTTACATTGGTAAAGTTTTTACTTTTAGTCACTGTTTTCGAATCAGTAAAAGGCAAGTGAAATAAAGCAGTCCAATTACATGACGGATAAAAGGTATAATACGTAGGAACGCAGTAAAGATAAATGGTCAAGGGCAGTTGTGTTTTCCACTCCTGCAACATAAAGTGATCGATAAGAATCTGATAATCAGGCGTATCGGCGACTAAGACAGCAGGCCGAGCCTCTTTTACTCAACGGCTCCGTCATGGGACGAAGAAACGCCCTTTTTCTCGAAAAAGGAATATATTTTACTTGCAGGACAGTTGTAAATTTTCCGGGAAAGTACATTAGCCTGGAACATTATAACATATATGTTTAAAAAAAAATAATGTTCGAAACCAATAAAAAGCGTAATTTTTAGGTCAGATGACCAAGCTTTTCATCATTAAAATAACAAAAGTAAAATGAACCAATGAAAAGTTTTATTAACAAGTCACATGACCTGTTATGCTTACGTTACGCGCTGCGCGCCGCGCCCCGGATCGCTTCCGGGAAGCTCCGCTTCGCGCATCGGAGCACTTCCGGGTGCGCTAACGCGGCGTGTCATATAACGCATTACGCGACAACGTAGGTGAAGAATATAGTCAAAATGTCTCCACCAACCAGCGTTCGGAACACAACCCCTTTCAGCAGTCCAAAAAGTTCTGTTAAATGACAACAGAGGGGACAGGCAACAAGAACCATCAGTCAAAGAGGGAAGGGCAAGTTCTTCTCTACCGGGTCATGTTGGGGCGCTACCGGAACTGATCGAAGTGGTAGTCTACAGTGTTTGTGGATGTTTCAGACTGAAGCTGGCGTCAGCATGAGAGCACCACCATCTCGTAGCTCCGTCGTGGCCATTCCACGAGCAATCATGGCAGCCGCTCCCCACCAGAAGCCTGCGGGAGTCGGGGGCCCCCAAGACTTTTGTAGAATCTTCACGGCTGAGGGGACGCTTTCGAGAATGGGACCCAAGCCCTATCAGGCAAGCGTCCGAGTTCCAAGGTGTTCCAGGGCCATTTTAGTGGACCACGCCCAAATCTGAAGAGCCGGCCGCCATTTTGAGAGTCCTGTGGCAGCCGCCTATCGTTGCATCGCAAGAGCGGGAGCAACTCAACTACATGGTGAGCGAGACGCTGTAGTCGCAAGAGCGGGCGGTAAACAGCTGAATGGCGGAAGAGGCACAGTGTAGCAAAAGCGGGCGGAATGGTAACTAAAACGGTAAAGGGGCGCCCCACTACAGCGTGTCTTCAGGTCAAACGGATTGTGGGACAAGGTCCAGAATAGAAGAGTCATCAAAAGGCAAAAAGTTCTGCCGAACCCCGGGAGCCGGCCGCCTATGTCGGGGGCGATCTCAGGCTACACCAGTGCTATAAGACTTGGGGAGGGGGTCGGAGCCAAGCGTCTTCTCCGAGTCCGTGCCATCACACCGCCCCTCGGGGGCCTCCGTCAAGCGGTTTAGGGAGGTACCATATCACATTGTTTTCAAATGCAGTCAGGTCCACAAACGGCCCCCACTTACTTTGAGAATAGTGAAGCTGCAGTACATGCAAATAAGCTTCAGACAGTGTTACAAGCGCTGCTCAGAACTCTGAACTATGGCACCCAACATCCAGAACTTATGCCATTTGAGAATGGCAGTGACATCGAAGCAACTCAGAGTCCAAAATCATGAACGTACTTTCACGTATGAAAATCTTACTTGGGGAGGGGGCAGGACCCTCCCAGTCCGCGCCACCACACCGTATGTTTTTAAATCTGAAGCCATCGTTCTACAAACTCGAACCAACCTTGGATGAAAAAAACTAGAAGAATGTACAAACTGAAAACCAGTTTTGGTCTGCATAGCATCAGCAACAACGCTTGCTATCAGAGTGCATGAGTTTCATGCTCGATCGATTGAGCTAGCCGGATCGGGCAACAAAAAGTATAAAATAGTTATGTAAATAGTTATTTAATAAAATGTTTTACCCTGTTACTTTGCTGGTGTGTTGTATATATTTTTAATATTTGCATAGGGTTTGTCGTTTTTTTGGGCGGGGTGGGTGACGGAGCCGAGCTGTCTTGCAGCCCTCATGGTGTGGAGCTCAGTTCATCTCACTATTTTCGTATTTCTCATGAAGGGTTGTTCCTAATGTTTCTATTTTAGTGAGGTCAAAAAGAGATCCAATTAGTGGCCTACTGATTTTGCTCGATTACTTTTATTTTTTTACACGATTTTTCACGATTTTTCACTATCTGCAAAGACTAAACAGAGTATTGCGACTTTGTGCTTGTTTGTAAATAGAGAATGAACCAAAGAGAATCAATTGTAAAACAGTAAATGCTTGGATAACAATCAATCAAATGGAGAGACAAGCAGGCACGACGGATTACAACGGGGGTAAAGGCCTGCGTTAACTACCCTTCACTATCTGCAAAGAGAGAGTACTACTAAGAGAAAAGAGGGGAGGGGGGGCAGCGTTCAAAGCACATCAGCGTGCATAAACACGAAAAAGTTTTTACCTATCACGTACTTGACATTTGACAGCTTTTGATATTTGCTATTAAAAAACCATTGAAATTCACAGAAAAAACCATAGGTTATAGACCATATATAGTTAGGAATTTGCATTTACAAAACCTTGAAAATTCACTGAAAAAACCATTGGTTATAGACCATATATAGTTAGGGATTAGCCTTTTCAAAACCTTATTTTACTGACACAAAACCATTGAAATTCCATATATAGTTAGTTGCACTAACTATATATCGCGCACCCGCAATCCACTGCTGATGATGTCACATATTACATCATTCATGACATGGTTAGTGACATCACTGATGACATCACTGATGACATCTCAAATGACATCACTGATGACATCTCAAATGACATCACTGATGACATCAGTTGTTACTAGGAGCCCAAAACGTTGTTTATCGTTTTTGAGGCAAGCATCACTGATCAGCAACCAGCGCTCTATTTCCAATTACTTTTTGGCTTTGGTTAGCGCTTTCTTGTAGGCTCTCCTAGTTTCCCTCACTACAGCCACTTTATTTGTTCGAATTGCAGTAGCAAGTTTGGATCTAAGGTTTTTGCATTCATGATTGAACCAGGCAAACTGTGGCTTTGGGCTTTTGGTCCCACCCTGTGTACGTTGTGGTATTTTAAAGTAGGAGGCCAACTGGGTAAAAAAAAATTGTGTGACAGTCCGCAATCTTAGACAAATCCCCCTGTGGTTCTAGTGACTAAGCATCTGACTGGTACTTACCTCCAAATCGGTGTTGATTAGATTTAGCTTTTCAGTGTCCATGGCGACACTTGCCCCTTTAAGACTCCTGTTGTCTTTGGTGGGGCAAATATCCCTGGTTATGAGAATGGTGTTTGGAGGATCTGAGCCTGTGGCCCATAGTGAGATCAAAGTGACCTCAAGAGGATTATGGTCATTGTCACGGGTTGTCCCTACAACCATGTCAATTACTTTGGGCCACAATCTCAAGTCTAGCAGGAAATAGTCTATACGACTCATGTTTGTAGTTTGATTATAAGTATTTATTTCTGACTTGTCTGAATTGGTACGACCATTTCTGACACTCAATTCAAATTCAAGGGTTAATGCATTGAATAGTAATGCCGTTTGGGACCATTTTTTAATGGGGGAAAGATCTAGAGGGGAAATGAGCCACAGCTCCTCCTCCTCCCGCTTTCGCACAAGTCCTCCTGCCCTAGAGTTTCAAAGGTGACATTGAAGTCACCAGTGACTGTTAGAGACAACAGAGTGTCCCTAGCGTCAAGGAGGCTCTCTAGCTCCAGGAGAGTGGATGATATAACTTCTGCTTTGCTCCCTCTGGCATAGATGATAAAATGGTCCACCCCTAGCCCATCATAACCCCTAATCTGGACCGCTAATATAACTGGACTGTTGGTCTCAAGCTCTTGAACAGAGAAGTGGAGCTCAATTTTTATTCGAATCAATGAACCCCCAGCAGGATGGTCAAACTTACTTTTAATTACAGGGCGGTGAAAAGTAATATACCCAGGAATGAAGGTGGGGTTTGGAGACCACGTTTCTTGGAGGATCTAAATATATCTTTCTACATATTGTATCCAATGTACAAGAGTGACTTTCGACCTCACCCAGCCACACTCCAGGATAGTAGAGTGAGCTTTTTCAAGTTGGCTTGATCTTCTAAAGGGAAGGGACATTCTCCTTCTCCTAAGTCACCAGTAAGCTCCCCTATCTCGAGTCCCCCCTTGTGATAACCATTAGTGGTGATTGTAAGTTGCTCAATGGCTATTGGGTGAGGGATAAACACTGATTATAGTGTTACAGCCTAATGATGGTTAGTCTTAAGTAAGGGAGCATTTGTTTAGTTGGATACATTGAGGGGTCTATAGAGGGAGTTTGGTGTTCGAGTCAATCGTTTGTATCAAGATTAGAACCAAGGCCCTGCTGAGATACCGGGTGATGGGTGGCTAACAACAAGGGTCTCATAAGTGGGCTGTATTTCAACTGAACCCCAGTGTGGGTTGGTGGATTTGTCCCGGCCTCCAGTGCTATTAAATTATAGGCCAGGTTCACATCAGCTAGTGCGGCTCTATGCAATCCATCTGGGAGTTGGCTCCTGTAATCCTTTTTGCCCCTAGGATATCCTCTCCAATTACTGAGCGGCACCCCCTCACATGACAAATCTAAGGTATGCATTTATTAATTAAAGAGTCCAACTTTTCATACCTCACGTTTGATGACACCCTTTGAATATTGGTCATATAGATGCTTGTGGCGGGCCCTCAAGGTTTAAGTTGCCTACCATTTAGATGTCAATGAAAGCATACGTCAATGGGGGGAAGGAGAGCTGGGACACTGGCTGGTACCAGGTCTGGTGGTGGACGACAAACAGTGTTGGCGTAAGATGAGGGATTCCTTGGAATGAGGTCAGAGGGCTTTCTACAAGTGGAATACACAGCCAAGGAGGGTTGGGTGTTTGGACTGTTATAGTTGTTGGTTAGGGTCGGGGTTTTGTAAATGGCTGTTTGGATAAATGTGCATCAGAGGCACCTTTACTTATCAGGGATTTAATTTGCTCCGCTAGGTCTTGTACAGCTCTTTTTAGAGAACCTGCCTCCGACCTCAAGTCTAATATGTACTTCATGGTATCCCGACCTGTCAAGACCTGGTTGATGGAGAGGTGCTCACTCGTATGTGATGCTATGGGCCAAGGGGGGTCTGTGCTAACTTCCATTTCCTCCCCCCTACCAACAAAGTTGGAAGACTCGGCTGTCCCCTCTGCCACTGATGATTGGGGCAAATGATGGAGGGGGAGGACTGTGTTAGAAAAAGTAGGGTCAGTAGTCAGACTTATATTAAATAAGTCATCTGTATCCTTAACAGGGTGGGCAGGGAAGCTTGCCTCCTCCGCTTCAGTGTTGGCAGTTGGCATTTGGGACACTTTTGCATGACTAGCTGAGCAATTTTTGGGACTTCGTGTTTTGGGTTTCCAAAACAACGTTGGAATTCATTTCGGCTGGCTGGACTTTAAGACTAGAAGAATTTGATGCACTAGAAGAGCAAGAAGTCAAAAGTAGGTCTTCAGGTGGCGCCAAAATTACCTTGCACTCGACGAGGAGCTCACCTATGCAGTCAAGAACACAATTGCCTCCTGCCTACTTACGAACTTGCTTGGTTTTAATAGATTTAGGTCGAACCCCTCCATCCTAACTTTCAAAATCCCTAGATTTCCCTTTTCCCGTGGGGCCTTGGTTGAATAGGGCTAGAGCGATTTTATATTCACACCTCCCACAATCCTTCCCACCAAACTTGAATAACAGATTTTACACAGTAAAAACAAAAGGTTGGCACCAACAGTACCCAACTAGTTCAGAGTGAAGTGAATTCTGTTGATTAAGGCATTGACAGCTTAATTAGGAGTCAACCCTGTAGGATCTCAAATACAGGTTGGAAGCACAGGTACAATGCTTAGGATGAATGTCAATCAGCTCAAGACAGCCCTTAGTCTGGGACCAGGTATAAAAGGTACTAGTTGAATTACAACTGGGAAGCCAAGGACAAAGTCAGAGACAATGTAGATGATACATCTCACAGTATGTTACCGTGCCCACAGCCAAAGGGGGTGGTCCTGCCTCTTCCTGACAATAACGGGCCCGCCCTTGGCCCAGGCGCTCCTCGCTGCAAGAGCACTGGTGTGCCTTGAAGCGCCTCCTGGCACGCTCTCAATGTTGTTGGAGGCCCCCAGCTGCAGGGAACATTGGGGGTTGTAGTCCTGCCCCCCCTCCGGTGTCAAAACAAGGCAACAGGTGTCCTGCGGTGCGGGAGCCCTGGCGTGCCTTTAAGTGCCTCTTGGCACACTCTCAGCATTGTTGGCGTCCCCCAGCCGCAGGGAACACTGGGGTAAGCATGGGCGAATTTTGCGAATCTCGCGTTCGCGAATTTTGCGGATTTGCGAACTCGCAATCCGCAAAATCCGCAAATTCTCGCAAATTTGCGGATTTTTTTTTTTTGTGTGTTTGCGCGGGTTTCTGCCAGTTCGCGAGCGTTTTGTACAATGTCGCAAATTGCGAACTTACCTGTCGGGTCGCAAGTTTCGCGAACTTGTTGTTTCTACGTGTCCAGCCTGTTTGGGACACTCTTCTTCATCACTGCCACTCTCTGTCACCACTGCCACTCTCTGACTACTCATGCCACCCTCTGGCCCACCCATGCCACCCTCTGTTTCATCACAGCACCCTCTGGTTGTCCAGTCAGTGTACATTATTGTGGCAACGCAAGCACACCTTCCCTGCCTCAAGTGACCTGAATTAATTTGGGGCTGATTAATGTGTCACAGAATATTTTTTTAGCTGGCACCTGCTTCCTTAGTGCTTCCTGATTAGTGATCTTTTGCACTTGCTAAGTGCTTTCATTGTTGCAAAATTAGTTACAACACCTGCCCTGCCCCAACTGACAATAATGAATTAGGGGCTGATTAATGGATTTGAACTTCCAGCCTGGCTCCTGCTTGTCTCCCTTAGCTGTAATTCAGGACTTTTGTGGCATATGTGTAACTATTCTGAGGTTCAGAGCAGGGTCACATAATAGTTGCAACTGGCAACTGAACTCTGGAGGGGCCCCTCAGGAAGCACTACAGGAAATGGCTACTAATGATGAGCCTGAACTTTTGAACCTGGTAAGTAGTTTCAGTTTTGCTAAGATCGTATTTCTGCAATTTTGCACTTATTCGCGGGGCGCGAAGTGTACTGGGAAGCCGCGAACTCACGCGAACAGTGCGAGCAAAATCCGCTGCTCGCGGATTTGCGGATTTTGCGGGAGATTCGCGAATCTCGCGGATTGCGAATTTACCGAAAATCCGCAAAATCCGCGAGCGAAATGGATTTTCCGCCCATGCTTACACTGGGGGTTGTATTCGTGCTCCCCCTTTGGTGTCAAAACAAGGTAATGGACGATGCATTAGAAGTGGTGAAGATTAAGCCCAGAGTGTGACCCGCCAAGTGAGTACGGCCTTCAGTCTTTTGAGGCATTCTTTATGTCTTTAAATCTGATAAAATGTTTGCTTCTTCCATATATAAAAGATCTTCACCATTATAATTAACCTCATCCGTGCGGTGCAGATTTACCCCCGGTGCTGGGCCCTAATGTAAATGGGTGTGGTCATGATGGAACTGTTCCGTCATGAGTACAGCGTGACTGATGCTCATGACGGAACCGTTCCGTCATGAGCATCGAAAGGGTTAAAATCCCCAAGCAGGAGAAATTGTTCTGACGACAACACATAAGTCGCTAAGTAGTCAGTCAGGATATCTTTTTTTTTAGCCATGAGGCCGATCGAGTAGAGCTCCCTTCCAGCAGTCTTTAGAATTTAATTCCAGTGTAAAAATACAAAGTTCTATCCAGTCCACACTCAAGGAGTCTATTATTGAGACCTTGATTGTGTCTTGAAAGACAATAGCAATGCCGACCCTGACTTTTCCTATTCTAATGACCTTCAACAGTCGATAGTTCTTGGGGAGAACCAATGTTATGGCAGGTAATGAGGTAGGGCTTGACAAGGTTTCTATTATAAAGACTATTTCTAGTAGAAGAGAAGCAAAAATATCCCAGCAATCCAATCACTCTAATGTTAAGGTAGGGACCTAACATTACATAAGAAACTCTTAAATGAGCATGTATTTTGAAAGGGCAGAGCAAAAGTATTCACGCTAACGCTGCTTGAGTCCGAAACTATTGTGGGGCAACATGCATTGTTTATTAACTCCTCACTCCCCTTAGAATCCCCCCCATTAGAGCTTGGGCAAAACTATACATACAACATTGAATTATGGCACTGCTCAAGAATTTTCTAAAGAGCTGTGGGAGAATATGTAAGTTTTGCATGACTTACATCTGATGGAATATGAGCAGGGGTCCTGGTGTCTGGCAACGGTGGGCCGCAGACCAGCACAGACAGGCTTGACTTTGGTCCGCCTTTAGGACCCCAGCGGTGCTCCCACTGCACGCATTCGCTGCACGTCTGTACTGGCATCTGTTTATATAGTCAGGCTCTCTTAACAACTAGCCTGCTAATTGGCGCTTATGGCACCAGACCAGAAGTGAGGGTGGATTGACTTCCTCTGCTCAACTGGGATAGTCCTTTGGCAGACCAGGAAGTCAAGATAATGCAGCGCAGATAAAACAAGTGTAAGTGAAAGGTATTTCAAATGAAAAAATAAAAACAACAGCAAAACTTAAGTCCTTAAAAAAGCATTTCTCTCTGTATTCGCTTGCCTGCAAGGTCTGCTGCGCGTCCATGCTGGCATCTGTTTACATAGGATCCCTAAAAAGCTAGTCTCCTTTTTTCTAAACAAAGTAGAGCTAATTCATTGACAATTAGAAGCAGATGCTCCCATCCCAGCGTATTCACGAATCATTGCCAGCCAAATTCTTAGTCAATTGGAATTACATCCCTATGACTGTAAGTCCAAAGCTAAGTCAGAAAAACCCCTAGAAGTCAGGGTTTGGTCACCCTTGGACCTAGCATCGTTGCAAACTTTACTGGCTGCCATCAAGTCTGCCTCTTCGCTTGATCCCCTTCCACCATCAAAACTTAGACTGATTGATGATGTTGCCCTGAGAGTAATTCTTGATCTCCTCAATACTTCCTTGAGCACGGGTGATGTACCACCGAACTGGAAACATGCCTTGATGCTCCCTATGCTGAAGAAGGATGACCTTAACCCTCTCTGCTGCTCAAACGATGGGCCAATCTTCCTCCTCTCTGTTTTTTCTAAAATTCAGGAAAAGCATGTCAACACTCAACTCTCTTCTTTTACTACTACTTGTAATTTGCTTCATCCATCTCAGTCTGGGTTTAGGGAAGGTCGTAGTACCAAATTTGCCCTACAAGGAGTCACAGAACTCCTTAGGCAAGAACTCGACTCTGGTTGGACTGCCGCCCTTATCCTGTTGTATTTAAGTGCAGCTATCGACAAGGTCTCACACTCCATCCTTCTGAACAGGTTGAAGGTGCTAGGCAATGTTGACCTGGCCTTGAGGTGGATGTCTTCTTTTCTGTAAGATTGAATGTTCAGGTCTCACCAGCGAACAACACATCCAAGACCCTAACACTGACCTCGGGGGTTCTGCAAGGATCCATTTTGAGCCCCCTGTTTTTTTAACATTTACCTTCGCCCTCTGATGGATGTGGTTGAGAAGTCTGGGCTCATCATTTTCTCTTATGCTGATGATTCCCAGATTATTTTCTCACTTTCTGATTCTCATAACCAGGATCCTTCCCCTCTCAGGCAAGGTTTGACTAATGTTTCCTTTTGGATGAACAGAAATTCCCTAAAGCTAAATGGCAATAAAACAGAAGTCTTGATTCTGGGAAGTAATCCCAAACTCTGGGGAGTTAACCCCTGGCCTGTCTCACTGGGACCCTTGTACACACCGGTTGAATAAGATTAAGAATCTCGGCTTCACTATTGATAAGATTTTTTCCCTTAAGCCGCAGGTCTCCAAGCTCACAGCTTCCTGCTTTTCCACTTCTAATTGGCTGAAGAAAATTATCTGGCTGATTCCTTTGAATGCCCAGAGAACAGTTCTGAAGGCGCTGATAACATCCAGATTGGACAATGGGATGTACTATATTTGGGCGCCGATAAATCCCTGATTCCCCGCCTGCAGATCATTCAGATCGCAGCCACCCGCCTTCTCTTTCTGCTGCCTAGACACATTTCTGTCTCTCCCCTGCTCCCCAAACTTCACTGGTTTAAGGTCAACAAGCGCATTAAATTCAAGGCCTTATGCTACATGTTTCGAGCCAGACACAGACTTGTCACTTCATACATCCAAGGTCAGGTGTCACCTTATGTGCCCACCTTATCACTGAGATCAACCAACCTCTCACTATCTACCACGCCCAGGTTTCCGCAGGCCCGCATTAAGGATCGCTCTTTCCCCTATTTAGGAACTATCTTCCTGTAGCACTCAGGAACTGCCACTTGTTACTTACCTTCTGTAAGAACCTGAAGAGTTTGCTCTTCAATTGCCGTGACTGAGCTCACGTTATCTGGCAACTTCTGCATCCCTGCTTTTTGTTTGCTTTAGCACCGGGAGACCCTTCCGGGAATCTGTGCGCTCTACAAATCTCTTAGCTAAAAATAAAACAACAACTAGCCTGCTAATTTACGCTTATGGTGCAAGACCAGAAGTGAGGGTGGATTGACTTCCTCTGCTCAACCAGGATAATCCCACGCCAGAACAATAAATAAAGGGATTACATTGCAGGTAAAACAATTGTAAAAAAAAGGTCTTTCAAATGCGAGAATAAAAATAACAGCAAAAACGTAAGTTCTTCAGAAAGTATTACTCTCTGTAGTCACTTGCCTGTAAGGTCCGCTGCATGTACATGCCATCATCTGTTTTTATAGTCAGGCTCCCTAAACAACTAGCCTGCTAATTAGTGCTTGCAGCACAAAACCGGATTGTCTTCCTCTGCTCCATCGGGATAGTCCCACAGCGGACTGGGAAGTTAAGGAAATGTGGCGCAGTTAAAAAAGTGTAAGAAAAAGGTATTTCAAGTGAAAGAATACAATCCACAGCCAAAACTTAAGTGCTTTAAAAAGTGCTACTCTCTGTAGTCGCTTGCCTGCAAGGTCCGCTCATACCATACCAGAGATCAGATTACACTTTTTTATTTTCATGGATGTTTGATGAATAACACAAATGATAACTGAAGAAAACAAGCACCTCCTCCTCCCTTCTATGGGTGTCCATGAAATCTACGGAATCTGGCTGAACAAAGCACCAACACCCTGTATAACATTTGCTGTGTTCTTCCTTTGTTTAGAAAAAAATAACCTGCATTATCTTGTTGAGGGCCTACGTTTCACTTGATCCACTACTGATGACCTAAATGGTTTTGTCTTTTGCAGAAAGACTCGCTTTCCTTCCATTCCAATTATAGGATAATAGTGGACTTTGTAGTAGTTCCTCTTATCTTTCTCGTTACAACTATGATGTAATTGCCATGACAATAGAATGTAAAAGTTTGAATGTCAGAAACCTGTCAGTTCCTGGGAGCTGTGGAGGCAAACGGTCAGTAAAGAAAAAGTCTCTTCAGTTATCTGCCCCAGCGTGATTACTTCATTTTTGGCGACGAGTTGGTTGACTGTTGGGCCCCAGCGTGATTACTTCAAACTTGCTCGGGGGAAATGACTGGATGCAGATTTTGTGCAAGGTGCGTGGCCTGGGCAGTTCCCTACGGTTGGAAATGTTTTGTGCTAACGAGTGCTCGGGCCAAGGTAAATGCCCTGGCTGGACTTCATTAATATTCTTAAGCTAATTTAACTAAAATAAAAGTTCAAACACACTCACCCCCAAACACAATGCGTTCATGTTTGCTTCAGACTCCTACACTTCAGTCGACTCTTACATGCTGCAAGAAAGTTATGACCTCACCTTCCTCAGGCCCGGTCTTACCCGTGACTACAGCAGAGTGATGATTGGCTGGGGGGTCAGAGGCTGCCAACCCTCATTTGGAGCCTTGGGGGCTGTGGCAACAATCCCCTGGGTTCCTGTAGTGCGGAGCCTGGAGAGGGTTCAAGTGCGCATGTTGGGCTGGTCAGAGCAAGGCACCTGTGTCACCCAACATGCGAACTTCACCTCAAGGAGGCCATGCTCCAGCCAATCAGCAAGCAAGCACAAAGCAGAGGCCACACCCCCTCCTCTCTCATGTAACTTCTTTTTCTTTCCCAGGTCATGCTGTGGGCTGTGGCAAAAAAAAAACAGAATCAACAATATTAA
Source organism: Lissotriton vulgaris (assembly GCF_964263255.1). Taxonomy (NCBI): domain Eukaryota; kingdom Metazoa; phylum Chordata; class Amphibia; order Caudata; family Salamandridae; genus Lissotriton; species Lissotriton vulgaris. Next base: position 1,253,984,802 of record NC_141685.1, on the reverse strand, counting down.
TTAATTGAACATTTAATGTGGCAAACAAAAAGAGGAATGACACCCCGTAACCTAATAAAGAAACTTTTGCTGAGGAGAACACAGGAAAGCGAGCAGAAGGACTAAGGGAACAGTATGGCATGTTGTTGGTGCATAAAGATTGTTACCTCAAGGCTTCTTCAAAGTGTTGTAACAGAACAGAATCACAGGTAGAGGAAAGAGGGAAACATTCTGGCTGCTTAGGTGTTTGTATATTATCCTTATACGCCTTAAGGAGGATACAAAGAGCTTCTTAGACAAGAAGAGGATGATGAAATCTAATCGTCCATAAAAAAAACAATATATATCCAATCTTTCCTCTTATATACCTCTCTTTCGCGACCCTTTTCTTACCATTTCTGTTCCCCATTTTGCACTTTAAAGTAGTTTTGGGGTAGCATAAGCGCTATACAAGAACTCAACATAATGTTTTCCTTTTCCAAATACCACTCTCTTGGGAGCAGCCTTAGGACATCGTACATACTAAACAAACATCCAAAATGTTGCAAAATCCTCTTTTAATCTCCCCCTTCTTACCTCTCTCCTGTTGCCTCTTTCATATTCATTTTCTCTTTCAGCACTTGGAAACAGCTTAATGATTGTATAAAGGCTATGCAAACCATTAAAATGATTCGAATTTTCCTTTTTATCACATTCTTCTTCCAATGACAACAATGTAAATATTGACCATGTATATTGTGCCTAATACTAAGGTTTAACCTCTTATCAAGAACTTAAAATATTGACAGATGGGTAATGGAGCACAGTCATAATTAACAGTCAGGCTATTATTGAGTTTTCATTGGGCATTGTTTGTGTTCTTGAAATTACAAAATCTATTTTGTCCTGGGGTGCAAAAGCCATTCGTTTCACCTTCATCAGTGATGCATGTCTGCTTGAAGGCAAGCCATCCAAGACCTACAATTCATATAATAGCACATGGTATACAGTGGGGAAGATAGAATATATAGTAGTTTGGTAGAAGCCTTTGTAGAAAAAGGGATGTAGTGTCATTGGCCTGAGCTCAATATGATTATAAACTGAAGTGTCTGATAGAGCGTACACACCACTCTAAATTGTAGGGGTGCATTATATTCACAGGTTAACACTTGTAATGTATATAGCGTGGTGTGCAGTGTTTCATGTTTATCTATTGCATTTATTCAACATCGTAAACATAGAATCATAATGTATATCTTTGATTAGGATTTATATGTTTTAGAAGACACCATGATTTTCCTCTATGCATATATGCAGAATGATATTATATTCACATTAATGTAATTGTGTGTTAAAGTTGCCTGCACTGTAGGCCCAGAGTTAGAAGTTGTGTACAGTTTCAAAACCCTCAGCTACTGAATAAATAATTAAATGTATCTTTGTATAGACCAGAACAGTATGCTTTCATTCCATTGCAGTTATAAAAAATGTACCATCATTATTTTTAGTTTAAGGAGATAACTGGAATGTCTTTGAACAGTCTGAGAAGCGAAAAGGGAGGATATCTTCTGTGCCTGACCTATCTACACTCCAAGGCCACAAGAAGCAAGGAAGATTTAATTTAAAAAGTCATGGAAAAACACCACAGTCCTGGAGAAGCGAAATAGTTTGTCTTGTGATACATTTAGGAGGGGCTGAGTTTATCCTTTTGTGTTGTGCTCAGGGACCAAAAAAGGGAGACTTCTATATTTTTGGAGGAGAAGGAGCATCTTAAGAGCGAGCTCCATGGCTTTACGCTATTTTGACCCTTTTGACATGAGTACTTCTGAGGACGTCTAAACGTGCTGACACTTTTAAGAAATAAGATAGGGGAGCCAGCCAGAAACATCATCAATGAGAGTAGTGTAGGCAGATGGTGATTCAGGCGACGGTTATTCCCCGGCTTGATTACGCCAGCTCCCTTCTGCTGGGGGCCAACCTAGCAGAAATTACCCACCTGCAGCGTGTTCAAAACGCTGCTGCCTGAGCTGTAGTTGGCTTGCCCAGGTTCTGCTCTGTTTCCAATACCCTACGATCTTTGCATTAGCTGCCGGTCAAAATGAGAATTCATTTTAAGGTACTCTGTTTGGCCTTTAAAATTTTGAAAGGTTCCGCTCCCCAGATCCTCAACAACCTCTTGTCCCTCTATACTCCAACCCGCTCCCTTAGATCCTTCGGACAAGCTCTCGCGGTAGTACCCCGGTTCAAGCTTAGCCGAGCTGGGGGGCGATCTTTCCGTGTGAGAGCGGCGGCTATTTGGAATTCTCTCCCTGTAGAGATCCGTTTGTTGGAGGACCTTCTTCTGTTTCGTAAGGCCATAAAAACTTTCCTATTTTAATGCCCCGTAGCTGTACCTCCTTCTAGCTCTGCATTGGCGCTGCTGTGTTTTACCTTGTCGTGCGCCGGGACGCTCCTTTGCTGGAGCATCTGTGCGCATTATAAGTGCCCATAGCATAGCATAGTGTAGGAAAAGACAATTTATGGTTCCCTTCTTTTTGAAAAAGGATTTGGATTCCCCCTCCATCTTGGGTTGTGTATTAATCTTGAAGTTTATTATTCTGTGTCTCCTATGCCGAATCAATTATATGCGTAGATTTGGCTCTGTATTAATTTTCCTGTACTTATATTCGTTAATACTAAGATGTGTTTATATTCTGCTATCTTTGGCCTTATAATAAAACTCATAAACTAGAATTCGGAGTCTGTGGTCATAACAGCATGACTACATTGCAAGTATAATTTTGACGTTTTACTTCCCCTCGACAACTTTCAGCAGGCAATTAAAAGATCATCATAGCTGAATTTAGGAGGTGAGGCAAGGCTCAAATTTGGCTTAACCAAATGGTAGCAGAGGATGCTTTTCTTCTAAAGTGAGGGGAAATTGAGGGATTTAGAGTAGAAGCAGAGAAAATTCTGGCTTTGGACTTGGCGTAGACGACGGCAGAAGAACGACGATCGATGGAGTTTGGTGGATGCTGACGGTGTGGCGGAAGCTGTGGTAGAGTGAGTATGAAACTGTGTGGTGTGTTAGATTGCTAGGATGTTTTACTTGTGTGTTGTCTTGCGAAGTGAGAATGCAAGTTGAGTGATTGTGGGTCAATCAGTTTAGTGGTCTGGACACATGCAGATCAGGACGTTTTGGTGAGCGGACTCAAGAGAAGTCCAAGATCCCGGGAAAGTGGTAGATGTAATTGTCCAATTAAATTGTGGGTGTTGTGAAGCGCTATCGGTGATCCACTTGTTATAGGGAGCTTTGTGTGAATGTAGAGTAACGCCGCGGTGGAAAGCCTCATGTACCGCGGGTGGACTACAGCGATTGGATGACCAACGCAATTTGGAGGGTCACACCGCATATTCTTGTAGAAGTGTTCTATTGATCTTTTATTGGACGGACAATTACTTGTTTATGTAACTGTTAGTTATTGAGCCTGTAGTAGGAAGAAGTTACTAGATTATTAACTTCGGTTACACAGTTACTTGTTATGAATATCTGAGTGAGAATGTGTAAAGCCACAGCAAGGAGGGAGTTGTGACATCAGAACAAGTCACGCTGGGATAGGTCTGTTTATGTAACACAGCGCTGGGATTGGCTGTGGTTCGTTCACAGCTTTAACATTGAATTCTGAATTGCAATTAACCGCTTTTACAATGAGATGTTTTAAGGTATTGCGTGATTTGTGTAGAGGTGACACAGGAGTGGTAACTCGGGTGGGAGAAGCTCCACCAGAGGATACTCCAGCACATTATATGGCAACCAATGTAGGACTCCATACTATAGTGTGGCTGCAAAATTGGCACAAAATTACAGAGAAGGAGGGAGAATTGACCTTCCCTCATTATGGGGTTGAGAGGAGTGATGACTTTACTGAAGATACTACCTGGACCAATACAATTTGAGGCTCTAGATGCTTGGATGAGAGCAGCAATGGCAAAGAGAAAAGAAGCTACACAGGGCAGAATGAATAAAACAATGAAGGCATATCAGCATGCAAGGTGGGATGCACAATTGAAGAGATGGAGAGTAGACACCATAGAGGGAGAACGCCTGTATTCATTCAGGTTATTAAAAGCAGGGTCTGAAGGACAGAGTAAGACAGAAGAAGACAGTGATACAGATAATAGCTTTTTAGAGAGATTGTTAGCGGAAAGTCCTCCACCTTATGATTCTAGATCGGACCGGAAAGGATGCTGCAACCTGCGGAAGTGTCAGGAGTAGACCGGACAGGTTTGGAGGAGCAGGCAGCAGGAGTACGAGGGAGAGTGGCAGTAGGAATCAAAATTCCATGATATTCTGGAGGACTGGGCTACATAGATACTGAAAACAATGGGAGTGCATGTGCTAGGCAGTTACCAGACTCTCTTACTGTACAAGTTGCAATTGGACCTGCGGTTTCGCATTATGATCCAAACGAGAGGGCAGATGAAAGACAACAACAACAGACTAGAGAAAGGGAAGAAACTATGATAGGGGGAAGTCTTACCATGAGTGGGACGGGTATGGTTGAGAGTAACCCTGGGCGATGAACTACGCTCCGCTCGCGGAGTTTGCAAAGTTTTGGTAACTTCGCAGTTCGTGTATAGCGCGAAGTTGCAAAATACTACGCAATCTACAGTGTAGCATAGTAGTTTTTCTTCCCCTTGCGCTCAATATGCGTTCTCCTGGATCAACAGTAATGCCTTACCGTGATTCTGCGTTCGCTGACTTGATTTTCTATCCGTTCGCATGCGCCAAAAGGTTTGGAATCGGGCTGCATGATACCGCAAGACTGTGCGAACGCGAACATGTCATTTGGATGCGCTATCTTCCGGCGGCAGTGTTGGTAAGATCGCGTTCCCGAACACGCAGAAATTACAATCTGCCAAAGAATATCTCTCGAGCACGATAAAAAACCTTCTCGAAAATTATCATTTTTCTCAGAAAAACTCCTCAGATTGTGATTTGGCTATAGTCTTTTGTGCAAGGAGTCCTTTTTTTCCTGCTCTTTTTTTCAAGAGGAAAGAAGTACCCCTGAGTCTCCAACTTACTGTTCCTGTTCAGCAGGCTCCTCCCAGTGCTTTGTCCATGTGCTGTTCACTTTCATTTGGATTTGAAGCTGGAAGGATCACTTTTTGTGTCTGCCTGCTGCATCACATCATTGGACTGGATTTATTGAGGACTTTTGGATTTGAAATTTTATTTTACAAGTAAGTTGGAGAATTGGTGTACATGTTTGTTTGATTGGGCATTTTTATTACCTATAGTTTTCTCGGCTTTTCATCGTTTTTTAAAAATTATTGTTGTGGGTGGCCTGTACTTTCAGTAGGGCCCTAGTTATATTTCTTTGAAATTTCAGCCAGTAGGCCCAGATGTACCCATGGGTCCAACCATGTTTCTGTGGTGTCTGTTGAATTTCAAATTTAACATCTTGGATGGTATTGGATTGAATTGCAAAATGTGGTTTTTGGAGTGGAATTTCAGGTTTTGGGTTTGTGTTAATTAAAAAAGGGCTTTCAGCCAGTAGGTAACCCTAGGAGTTCATATAGTGATATAGGCCTGCTTGAGTTCATTGTCTGCACTTTTATTGTTATTATAGGTGGGCTGACCATGTGGTGGCGGCCATTTTGTGGGACCAGCCACTGTGCTTTTACCATAGGCCTCCAAGCTTGTGGCCAACTCTGCCTGTAGGCCCAGAGGTACTACTCATCAGTCATCATGGGTGCACGAAAGTTAAACAACAGTTTTTGTGTTGTCTGTTGAATTTAACATCATGTATGGCATCAATGGCTTTGGATTGAATTGTAAAATGTTTTTGGGGTGGAATTTCAGTTTTTGGATGTGTGTTAAATTAATAGGGCTTTTCAGCCAGTAGGTAACCCTAGGAGTTCAGCTCACGCAGTTTTGGCAACTCTGCACAGCGCGACAATGCGGACTTACAGTTTTTGTCTTCTTCGCGCACTCAATCTGCATGTTCGCGCATGCGATAGCGGCTTTTTGTACAGTTTGCAATGCCGAACATTCCGAATTTGCAATCTGGCAAACAATATCTCTCAACTGGTGTATGTTTTTTTATATTTATTTTTATTTTTATTTCTCCCCTGTAGTTGCGAAACATTATCGCTGAGATCGACCACAACTCTTTGCGTGGCTTACTCAATTCCTACGTTTAGAGCCCAGCTGGGCCTTGACTCCATGGTAATTAAATACAATGAATCTAGTATTGTCAAATAGGACGGTTGTAATTTATTTTTACAATGTATAAGTCTGACTCCTTGTTTTAACCTTTCAGATAGGATTGCCCCACTCCACTTCTTTCCTGTATATGTCCTGATGAAGACCCCGCTAAAGGACTTAACGTAGCCTACAGATAGGGGTCGAAACGTCGACGGCTCTTTTCTTGGACTTCCGGCACATGCCCCTGACAGTTCTGAATTTTAGTATGTGACCGTTGAATGTCATTAGTTAACAGTTTATCAATGGATGCCTTGATTATTGGCTTTTGTATCTGAATTGTTATGATTCTATTTGGAATATTGTATTTATCACTTGTTTCTTGACTGTGCTTATTTTCTTTGACTTTACACTCCCTTGAGCACCACCCCTTCCTCCCTTTCCTTTCCTCTCCCCGTTTGGGGCTATTTATTGAATGTGAAGTAATTTGGTAATGGTAGATATCTGGTGTTGAAAAATAAATGACAATATCTGTAAATCCCTTGTGATATTTTTGTTTGTTAGTCTTAAGTAGTGTTAGTGTGTGCAGCATACAACACGCTTCCCTTGCGGGGACCCTCTCCTTATATGTACCATATAGCGCCCAGGTCCCCGCGACTGCATGGGTTCAACCCCCTTTATTGTAACGTGTTGTGAAACAAGCATCCTTTGTCTGGCCATATAGTGATATAGGCCTGCTTGAATTCATTGTTTTCCGGGCCTTGCCCTTGTGCCTGTGATAAGTGACCATGTGGCTGGGGGCCATTTTGTGGTGGTAGTAGTAGGGTGCTGTTTTTGCCATATAGGGCTGTGTGTCTTTCCATTGTTCCTCTTGGTTTACTGCTTCCAACCGCTTTGCCAGCTGCAGGTCCCTGATGCTGCATCCATCCCACATGATGCACAAATGAAGGCCAAACAGGTTCCACTACATTTGTATTTTTGTTCTTTGCTATCTTACTCTTCCTGAGTGTACACAGTACACTAGTAGTAATTAAGCATGGGCGGAAAATCTGTTCCGCTCGCAGATTTTGTGGATTTTTGGTAAATTCGCAATCCGCGAGATTCGTGAATTTCCCGCAAAATCCGCGAGCGGAACGGATTGGGTCAAAATTTCAAGCTGACTTTTGTAACTCTTTTAGAATGGTGCCGGCAAGCTGCCAGAGCCCTTCTAAAATAGTTACAACAGTCAGCTTCAACAGGAAGCTCTAATAGATAAAGTAAAGCAGGTACTCGAGTTGAAGCTCAAATTCAGTTACACAATCATTAATCACCCCAAACTTGGGGTGATTAATGATTGTGTAACTTAATTTGACCTTCAACTCGAGCACCTGCTTTACTTTATCTATTATTGCCTCCTGTTGAAGCTCTTTGTAGCTATTTTAGAATGGCGCTGGCAGCTTGCCGGCGCCATTCTAAGTGGGGCTGAGGGCAGAAGGGCACAAAAGTGGGACAGAGGGCAGAAGGGGACAAAAAAATGAGTGGGGCAGAGGGCAGAAGGGCACAGAAATGAGTGGTACAGAGGGCAGAAGGGCATAATAAACAAGAGGGTGGCAGTGGTTAACCAGGCAAAAAAAAAACCGCGAACACGCAAAGCGCCCCGCGAACACGCAAAAATAAAAAAATCCACTAATTCCCGAATTTTGCGGATTGCGAATTTGCAAATTTGTGGATCGCAAATTCGCAAAATTCGCCCATGCTTACTTAGTAGTAATTAAAATTAAAACACAACAAATTCCACGTTTGACTGTTGTTCTTCTGGCTTTTTTGCTTTTAGGTGCATAAAAGACTGAGGAGGAGGTATCTGTCATCATCGCCCGTTGACATCGTGCTGTTGTACGCCACGTGACGTGTGGTGTGACCTGACCAGATCTCTGCAACTTGTGCAACTGAGTTCTGCTGACATCTGAAGAAGATGGGCCCAAAGAAAGCAGGTACCAGGTCCTCCAAGACCAAGAAAGTTGCTGCAAAGAAGGAACCGAAGAAGGAAGTGAAACTTAGCTCTGGTGTTCCCCCAAACACCTTTTTTGGGAAACCAAAAATTACGCCTGCAGCAGCGGTGTCCGGGGGCAATCTGGGGGCAACACCTCCGCCTCAGTGGGCCCAACCCAGGCCCAAGCAGATGATTGTGGAAGAGGTAGCCAGCCTAATGGTGGAAAGCAGTGAGGCTGAGCCTGACCGAAACTTATCGCTATCTCAAAGTAGTACACAATCTACACAGGAGGGAACCCAGCAAATAAGTGGTTCAATAACAACAGCTGCAACCCCCGCCTGCAATAGTAGTTTTTGTTCCTCCGGAAGTAGGGGCAATTCAGGAATTTGAGCCTCATGCAGAGGAAGAAGAAGAGGAAGCCACCCATTCAGGAGATCCATTGTCTTCCAAATCCCCAACAAGGAAAAGGAGGGTTAGTCCATCAAATTCTTTGCCAAGCATCCCATCTGATGATCTAGATCTCACTTGGGAGCCACAACAACCTGAGCATTAGAGGGAGACACACCTGAAGTCCAGGCTAGGGAAAAGGAAGGTTCCAGAAAGCCTTAGACTTATGGAGGTCGATGTAGAACAGCAGGATAATGATGATGACGAGCCAGTCATCACAAACATCACTCCTGGACCCGAGGACAAGGAGATCAACATTATTACCCTATCCAGAATGGCTGCGACTAGGAGGGATGTAGCACGCATACCTCCAACAAAGGAAACACCAAGACGACCTCCAGCTTCCATATTTACATTAGCAAAGGGCCGGCAGCGTCCTACATCCAGCACAAGCACCACCTCAGAAAAAGTAGGTAGTGGTACTGCACAGCCACAGAGTCAAACTCAACAATCACCCTCAAGTTCATCCGGCATTGGAAGAGGCACCTCCAGCAGGAGACAAAAGTTAAGCTCCCCATTATGGGACTTTTTTACGGTTAGCGAAAAGGAGGAGAACATTGCTTTATGCTCCATTTGTCATACCTTTGTTAGTCGTGGTAAGCTTGGTACAAACTATGGTCCCGGAGGCCAAATGACCCATCTGAAAAAGCACCACACAATGAACTGGGAGGACCACCTTCGTCACATAAAAACTGAAACCATTGCTGTTGGTGGGAATAAACAAGTAGAAGGTTCGCTCACGGTGGAACAGAAAGAAGAAGAAGGGGGAGACATTCTCTCTGGTAGTAGTCACAAAGCAGCCCTGTCCCCAGCACTGCAGTGGTAACGCCTAACCCTGGGCAAAGCACTTTGCTATGCTTGCGTAGTTTGCAAAGTTTGCACTGAGCGAGCTGCACGTGGCACAGTGCGAACATGCGTAGTGCAGCGTAGCGGTAATTTTTTGCTTGTTCGCGGTCCTCAATGTCATGTTTGCGACCGCGAGCAAGCAAAATGACATCCCGGCGAGATTCTCAACGTGGGGAGGTCAGGTATCTGATTGCGAGTGGTTGCGCATGCTCGCGACTGCTCGCAATGAGAAACTACGAGTTCGCGTTGGGAAAGCTGCAGCTCGAGTAAAAATCTACTCGAGCAGCAGAAAACTACAGCTCGCACTGTGCAAGATGCCATTTTCAATGATTGCACAGTGCCGGATGCTTGTCCGCACTGTGCAATCATTGAAAACGCATCTTGCACAGTGCGAACATGCTACTAAGCAGCTCGCGTAGTGCTACGTGAAGTTTGCGTAGTGCGAAATGCACTTCGCGTAGCTTCGCGTACCGCTACTTCGCGAACTACGCCCACCCTTAGTAACGCCCACATCCTCAGCAACATCTCAGTGGCACAAGAGTAAGAGTCAGCCTGAGACACCAAGGAATACTGCAATGAAAAAAAGTGCTGTGTTGAGCCTAACAGAAAGGAATACCATGCAGCCTACCATTCTTAGCATGTTTTCTAGGCCGGAGGGGCAATACAAACGCAACCACCCAATAGCACGTATGTACAAAGCGAAGCTGGCTAAAATGTTAGCATTGGACTTTCTCCCTTTTTCTTTTGTTGAAGGGGTGGGTTTTCTGGAATTTGTGACAACCATCTGCCCAAAATGGAAGGTTCCCAGCTGCTACTATTTTGCCAGAGTTGCTGTTCCAGCACTACATCACGACGTGCTGGAATTGCTTGGAAAATTCTTAAAACAGAGTGCTGTTCAGAGTATCCACCTGACAACAGACATGTGAACCAGTTGCCAAGCTACTGATTACATGTGCATCACTGCACACTGGATCTCTTTTTCGGGTGTTAGAGAAAAGATATCTGCAGGTGTTGACACTGCTGAGATTTTTAATGACATTCGCAAACATGCAACTGTAATCATGTTTGCTATGGAGAAATCTCATACTGCTGCAAACATTTTGGATGAGTTTAACAGCAAGGTCTTTGAGTGGCTGTGACCAAGAGGGCTTAACATTGGTTTTGTTGCCACTGACAATGGCAGTAATGTAGTTAAGGCCATAAAAGATGGTGGCTATTTCAGGGTCTCGTGTTTGCACACTGCATTAACATTGTTGTTCAAGACTTCCTGAAAAATGAAAGCAAAGTCAGCAAGTTACTGACCACCTGCAGAAGAATATGCACACATTTCAACCATTCTTTTAAAGCCCGAAGCAGCTGAGGGTCATTCAACATGAGCATAAAATGCCAGTCAAAGCACTCATCCAGGAGGTGCCAACACGTTGGAACTCAACTTATTACATGCTTGATTGTCTGTTTGAGAAGTACATAGCACTTAATGCTTATGTCATGAAAAGAAGATTAGGGGATCCTACTGTTAAAGCCATGACCGTTGAGATGGGCCAATGGGACCTTGTTAAATGCCTGACAGAGATGCTACTTCCTTTTGAGGTCTTCACACGTGAAGTCAGCAGTAGGGCTGGGCGTAGTTCGCGAAGTAGCGCTTCGCAAAGCTATGTGAAGTGCACTTTGCACTACGCGAGCATCGCGAAGCACTACGCGAATTGCGTAGTAGCATGTTCGCACTGTGCAAGATGCCGTTTTCAATGATTGCACAGTGCGGACAAGCATCCGGCACTCTGCAATCATTGAAAATGGCATCTTGCACAGTGCGAGCTGTAGTTTTCTGCCGCTTGAGGAGACTTCTCCTCGAGCTGCAGCTTTCTCAACGCGGACTGGTAGTTTCTCATTGCGAGCATACGCGACCACTCGCAATGAGAAAACCGGCCTCCCCGCATTGAGAATGTCGCAAGGAGGTTTATTTTCCACGCTCGTGATCGACAACTTGATGTTTCTGATCGCGAAAGAGTAAAAAGTCTTGCCAAGATGTCATTTTATTTGCTCACAGTCCCAACTTGACGTTGAGGACCGCGAGGAAGCAAAAAATAACTGCTGCACTACGCTACGCTATGCTACGCGTGTTCGCACTGTGCTACTTGCAGCTCGCGTAGTGTGAAGTTGCGCAAACAAGCGTAGCGTAGTGCTTTGCCCAGGCCTACTCAGAAGGGAGGACTGTACTATGGGCCAAACTATCCCTTTGTTATACATGCTAGAGCAACAGCTTAAGGAGTTGTCTGAATCGTACGAAGGTGTGGATGACAAAGTAGACGCATATAATTTGGCGGACACCTTAGCCGTTCGCTTATCTGAAACTACAAGGATTCAAAATAACATTGTGTGACATCGACATTACATTACTGCCACAATTTTGGATCCACAGTACAAATTATTTCTGAACAGTAATGCAGTAATTCCTTTTTCAGAAGTGGATGTTGCCAAGTACAAAAGTTTGATAGCTGAGGAAGCCACTGATTTCAAAAACGCACGGCTCTTAATTAAGGGTTTGCCACCCCAGGACAAAGCAAGTACTACAGGGCATTCAGAATCAAGCTCTACTTCAGAGCCTGAGAGCAATGCGTTTGCCTCCGAGCAGTCACCAACACTACCAACATCTACAACATCACAAACAGGATCATCAGCCACATGAAAAAAATTGGTAACTGATTGGTTTCTACGGAAAGAGTTTGGTAAGTCCATTGCTGATGCAAAGTCAAAAGAGGCCAAGCAAATCGGAGCACCCCTGAACATTGAGCGGATGGTCCAGGCCTATCAGGATGACACAACAGAGGTCTTCATGGAGCAAAGCCCATTGGTGTATTGGTATGGGAAAGAAAGCCAATGGCCAGTGCTCAGCATGCTGGCGATAAAGTATCTGGCTTGCCCTGTCGCAAGCGTCTCTACTGAGTGTGTTTTCAGTGCTGCTGGTGCCATTGTAACTGTGAAAAGGACCAGTCTCTCACCCAAAAACGTGGAGAGGTTAACCATGATCAAAATGAATCAGGACTTCACACCATCGAAGTAAAAAATATGTGAATCACAGTAGGAAGAGGAGAGCAACTTCGAAGACATAAGTAGTGGGTTACATGACCTACTTCTGTCCGAACCACCTGTCACGAGCCAAAGCCTGAACCACAGATGCCGAAGATGGTCCCAATGCCCCACCACCAACACTCCACTCAAAGTTATTTAATCCTCAGGGCAGCGTGTCAATGGGGGGGAAAGGGGAAGTGGATAAAGAGAAAGATAGCCTGGTGGTTGATGTTGAACACGCAGGTGGATCAGCCGAGTCTGTGCTATTCTATGCTGTACCTGTAGTGAACAAAAATATCATAAACAACAACAACCTACTAAACAGTTTGATATATATATGTTCCTTAACTTATACACCTATTTACCAATTGGCTTCTAGCTTTTGCTTTTCTCTCAGAAGGCTGTTTTGATGTATGATGATGCACCTATAATATAAGACAAGACTTAGACTACTTTAACCTTATATCAATAGTATATTGTCTATTTGAGATTACTCTTGTTCTAATTACCCTGAATGCATCTGATAAACTTTGTATTGAACTCTTCAAAAATGTATTTACAACGATGAAAGAAATTTGATTAACGAAGTTTTAATTTGCTTTGATTTGAGGCAAATAAGAATGCTTCTTCACAAGATAAATAGGTGAATACACAAGAATTTGGTGGTTGCCTGGAGCGATGTCAGCCGACACCTCTTACCACCGCAACCTCAGGAACAGTGTGGAGCAGTTTGCTTGTTTGTTAGACACATGTCTCTGCTATTTAGATGAAATCTCAGTCTTGCGTCCCACGTTGCGCATGCGAGCAGCTCACTTAACTTGAACACGATGAAAGTACCTAGCGCCAAGTCATACCACAACGTCTAAAGACTTACACCGTAATAGCTAAGAACTCTGAGCAAGAATACTGTTGAAAATAACTTCTAAGAAGACTACCGAATGAAGCGCACTAACTGAAGCGACTGACTTTGTTAGGCAGACGGTTGAAGTGCGCAGTTCAATTTTCTAATGCGCGCGCTAAGCACCTGGCTGGGCGCGAGTCTCAAGGAACTAGCACACGGACCTCTCACTCTGTTGGAGTGAATGTCGGCCATATTGGATTCCTGAAGAATGGTTAAACATTGTTTTAGGACAAGTTTTGTGGCTTTCAGTTTGACCTTTTTTAGATAGCGTGTCTCGCCTAATCTCTCGCTAGTGTTTGTTTTCTTTTTATTGACCTTAGGATTGCATCGAGTTAGGCAGATCTTGACAGTACCTCCCTCCAAAGGGGGTGCTTCCTTTTTGGGTTTTGCTGGATAGTTTCTGTGGACGTTTTTTACTAGTCTAGCGGCATGGATATTTTTGGACGGTTCCCATGACCGGTCCTCTGGACCATAACCCTTCCATTCTACCAGATAGTACAGTTTCCCTCTAGACCATTTTGAATCTAATATTTTACTAATTTCAAATTCTTCCTCTGATTTTATAGTTATGGGTACAGGAGTCTTTTTGAGCCTCACGTTAAGTGGATTTTTTTTAGGAGTGAGATATGAAAAGCTGGGTGAATTTTTAACTGTTTTGGAAGCTGCAATTTAACTACTACTGGGTTCATCTTTTTGTTACCCTTGAACGGACCAATGCATCTGGGTTGAACCTTTTTTTTCCCTTTTAACCTTAGATGTTTAGTGGACAACCAAACCTGATCGCCAATGTTAAATTCTGAACCTACTCTTCTTTTTTTATCAGCTTGCTTCTTGAATGATGCCTTAGCCTTTTGCAAATTCTCCTGTGCTTGTTTACTGGAGTGTTCTAACTGCAATAATAAAGTCTTAACCGCTGGCACAGTCTCATCTTTCCTTCCTGTCATTAAATTAGGATGTCTTCTGTTATTTAAATAAAACGGTGTAAACGCAGTGGAATTGTGTACTGCATTATTATACTCAAACTCAGTTGTCCAAAGTAAATCCGACCAGTCTCCCTCCTGCTCCAACAGGTAGAGTCTCAAATATTGTTCAAGTTCCTGATTGACTCTTTCTGTTTGGCCATCGGTTTCAGGGTGGAAACTGGTGGAATATCGCGTATCAACTCCCAACCCTTGCATACATTTTTTCCAAACCTTTGACACAAATTGAGTTCCTCAGTCTGATATGAGAACCTGCGGAACTCCATGAGCTCGAATCACATGTTGGTTGAATAACTGAATTAACTGCATGGCTGTTGTAACTGTCTTGAGTGGAACAAAATGACTAATTTTGGAAAATGTGTCAACCGGGACTAAAATAGTGGTGCAACCCTGACTTGGGGGAAGATCAACTATTAGATCTAAGGTTACAATGTGCCTGCGGGTCTTGTCTGTTAGATTTTCCTTTAATGCATAGTTCACAAGTCAATACATACTGTGACACATGCCTGGCACCAAAAATGTCTTTTGAGGAGATCCAAGGTCTTTTTTACGCCCTTATGACCCGCTAACGAATCATCATGACAGTTTTGTAGAGCCTTTTCTTGCAGTTGTTTTGTTGGAAGATACAAAGTCTCCTCAAAATAAGGAAGACCCTCTTTAATGTTTTTCCTGTCATCATCTCTGGCCCAGTCTGTTAAACTTTGAAACAAACAATGATCATGGATTTCTTGAGTAAAATCTTTCAAACGGATAACCCCAATGATCTTATTTAATGGAATGATTGGTTCTTCTGAAGAAACTTTCAATTCTTCCGACACGTTCAATCTGGACAACGCATCGGCTTTTCCATTTTTTGCTCCTGGCTTGTACGTGATTACAAAATCGAATTCTGAGAAGTATAGTGACCACCTCAACTGCCGGGGAGTTAGGGTTTTAGCTGATTTTAAAAACTGCAAATTACATGGTCAGTAAATACTGTGAAGCAGTGTTTGGCTCCTAGCAGATAATGACGCCAATCTTGAAAGGCTTCTTTTACTGCTAATAACTCTTTGTCAGAAATTGAATAATTGAACTCAAGTTCAGACAGTTTTCTGGAATGATAGGCGACCGGATGCAGTTGTCCAGTACTTTTATTTCTTTGAGACAAGGTTCCTCCAGTAATATAATCCTATGCGTCAGTCTCCACGAAAAAGGCTTGTTCTGGATCTGGATGGGCTAGGATTGGAGCTGTGGTGAAAGCTTTCTTAAGGAATTGAAATGCAATTTCATCATCTTCAGACCAAACAAATTGTTTCCCTTTCTTCAACAGCTGAGTGATTGGGGACACTTTAGCAGAGAAATTGGGAATAACTCTCTGATAGAAATTGGCAAAGCCAAGGAAACTTTGGACTTCTTTTACATTTGTTGGAGAAAGCCAATCCTGAATTACCTGTACCTTGGCCGGGTCCATGGCCACTCCATTTGATGATAGCACAAATCCTAAGAATTCAACTTGCTCTGCGTCAAATGAACACTTCTACATTTTCACGTAACGCTGATTTTCAAGTAGTTTCTGGAAAATGGCTCGTACATGTTTCACATGATCGTCCATGCAATTAGAGAAGATTATGATGTCATCAATGTACACGACAGCTACTCTATCCAAGAATTCTCGTAGGACGTCGTTGACTAGGTGTTGAAATGCCGCCGGAGCATTACTCAATCCATATAGCATAACTTGATATTCAAAGACGCCATATTTAGTACGAAATGCCGTTTTCCACTCGTCGCCTACGGCGACTCTTACCACATGTTATGCCCCCCAAAGGTCAAGCTTGGTATATACTTTGGCCCCTTTTACCTGATCCAATAGTGGAGATATTAAGGGCAGCGGATACCGTTTTTTTATGGTCAACAAATTCAATGCTCTATGCATGTGCAAACAGTGCCATCCTTCTTAGGTCTGAAAAATAGAGGTGACAAAACGGGAGACTGTGATGGCCCTATAAATCCGATTCTTTGATATTCTTCTAGATATTCCTTCAAATAAGCATTTTCAGTTTCTGTGAGAGCATAAATACGACTGCAAGGCAGAATGGCTCCTGGCTCCAATTCTATTCTGCAATCGTACTCACTGTGCGATTGAAGTCGTTCCGCATTTCTTTTGTCAAAATCACTGGCCAAATCTTGATTGTCTTTAGGAATCTCCTTCAATTTAACTACACACAATTGATGGTCGATTTTAGCTAATTCTGTGGCTGGTGACTTCACAGATTTTCTGTTGCCATGAGTGAAAAAGTTTTCTCTGCAATATTCAGAAGTCATTTCCATAGTTTTCTTCTCCAAATCAATCCTCTGATTGTGTTCTGACAACCAAGGCAATCCCAAAATTAAATGGAATTGGGGCGCATCAATCAAATTAAATCTGATAAACTCCTTATGATCTTGCAATCCAATCAATTCGAAAGTTTTGGTTTCTTCGGTAATGGGACCAGATGTAAGGTTGGAGCCATCAACAGCCATTACCATCTCAAAGTGTTTTTCTTGATTGCCTGGATTCCAATTTCCTTTGCATATCCCAAATCACAAAAATTACCAGTGGCACCTGAATCTATCATTACTGACACTCCTTTAACTTCATAGTGACCAAATTTTAAAATACAAGAAGCGATTAAATGTGGCGCCGCCGATTGTAAGGTGTTTGCGAACTGTTGCGATTCCTGAGTTGACTCTCTATCTAATCCCACCAGGGCAACTCCCTCTACTGGTGGGATCGATCTTTTAACCCCTGGTTGGTTTTAGGTTTTTAGGACAATCTCTCACAAAATGCCCAGAGGCACCGCAATACAAACATACGTTTTTTGTTTGTCTCAGTTCTTTTTCATCCTTAGAAAGAGGACATCGAACTGAACCAATTTGCATTGGTTCTTTTCTGAAATTAACATCTGATTTATTACTGTCTGTTTTAACACGATCAAATCGTGGAACATAAGTACGATAATCTTTCTTCCTTTCCAATTTTTGTTCGAAAAGACGATGTTCAATTTGTAGCACCAAATCAATGAACTCAGAAATTTACTGTGGTCTTTTTGGAATTTGTGTTAAGGCGTCTTTTAGTTAATCTTTTACACCACGGTAGAAGATTGCAACACGCTTACACCCTGGCCTGTCAGTTTCAACAATTAATTAAATAAACTGATCAATATAAGCCACAAGGTCACGATTCAATTGCTTCAAATCGAGAAGCTCATTGTCAACAGCTTCGTTTGCAGTTCTTCTATCAAAAATCCTCACAAAATCTTTCTTGAATAGTTCGAAATCAAATAGTGCTGGATCATTCGGCGATATCAAGGGCATTGACCACGCAGCGGCATCACCGCTCATGTAAGACAGCATGAAGGAGACCTTGGTCTGATCCTCTGTGAACACTGCAGATCTGCACAAAAAATGAAGGGAGCATTGAGTGAGGAAAATGTGAGCCTTGTGCCGATCCCCTGCAAATCTTTCGGGTGTAGCTAAGGGTACTATGGGCGCTACTGAATGTATGACTTGAGCGGCTATGTCAGAGGCTGGCCTTCTATCTGAACCCAATCTTGGTAAAGTGGAAGTCTCTGAAATTAATTCCTCCATTCTTAATCTAATTTGTTGGGTTTCTTGCGGTGACCTCTTAACTACCTCTCTTAAATTCCTATTCTCTTCAGCTGAATGTGTTAGTTGAGTTTGCAACCCATCTAATATCCCCGCTAAAGCCTTAAGATCCAAACTTTCAGCCATCTCGACTCAGGTGGAAAAGTCTATTGGCACTTCAATCCATCACGAGCCAAAGCCTGAACCACAGGAGCCGAAGATGGTCCCAATGCCCCACCACCAACAATCCACCCGAAGGTATTTAATCCTCAGGGCAGTGTGTCAATGGGGGGAAAGGGGAAGTGGATAAAGAGAGAGACAGCCTGGTGGTTGATGTTGAACACGCAGTTGGATCAGCCGAGTCTGTGCTATTCTATGCTGTACCTGTAGTGAACAAAAATATCATAAACAACAACAACCTATTAAACAGTTTGATATATATGTTCCTTAACTTATACACCTATTTACCAATTGCCTTCTAGCTTTTGCTTCTCTCTCAGAAGGTTGTTTTGATGTACGATGATGCACCTAAAATATAAGACAAGACTCAGACTACTTTAACCTTATATCAATAGTCTAATGTCTATTTGAGATTACTCGAGTTTTAATTACCCTAAATTCATCTGATAAGCTTTGCATTGAAATCTTCAAAAATGTATTTACAACGATGAAAGAAATATGATTAACGAAGTCTTAATATGCTTTTCATTTGAGGCAAATAAGAATGCTTCTTCACAAGATAAGTAGGTGAATACACAAGAATTTGGTGGTTGCCTGGAGCGGTGTCAGCCGACACCTACTACCACAGCAACCTCAGGTACAGTGTGGAGCAGTTTGCTTGTTTGTTGGACACAGGTCTCTGCTATTTAGATGAAGTCTCAGTCTTGCGTCCCACATTGCGCATGCGAGCAGCTCACTTAACTTGAACACGACGAAAGTACCTGACGCCAAGTCATACCACAGCGTCTAAAGACTTATGCCATAATATCTAAGAACTCTGAGCAAGAATACTGTCGAAAAAACTTCTAATAAGACTACTGAATGAAGCGCACTAACTGAAGCGACTGACTTCGTTAGGCAGATGGTTGAAGTGCCCAGTACAATTGTCTAACGCGCGCGCTAAGCACCTGGCTTGGCGCGAGTCTCGAGGAACTAGCACGTGACCTCTCACCCTGTTAGAGTGAATGTCGGCCATAATGTATTCCTGCAGAATGGTTAAACATTGTTTTAGGAAGAGTTTTGGGGCTTTCAGTTGAACCATTTTTAGATGGCGTGTCTTGCCTAATTTCTCGCTAGTGTTGTTTTCTTTTTATTGACCTTAGGATTGCGTTGAGTTAGGCAGATCTTGACACCACCATGGTTTAAGGACAAGCTCCTCTTCCCTGACAACTAGGCTTTCAAATTGTTACTTTCTTCCTTCCTTTATTTGTGTGTGTGTCTGTCTTTCTGGTTCAAATCAAATCACAGCAAATCCATCACCACCGTCTCCTATTTTTATTTCCCTATTGGAGTTGCACATCTGTGCATTTAACTGTCCCCTCTACTCCTCAGAGTCCTGCTCCATTTTCCTGACTCACCCTAAATACATTTCCATCAAGCCAAACATTGTATGGAGATGGAGAATAGTACAATAAATGTTTCCTCAACCAGTCCCTCCATAAGAAATTAAAGGTACTTAACTATAGCTATCTTCTGTTTTGTTTCCGAGCCAAAACTCATCACTGTCCTAAGGCTACCACATCTGTCTGCAGGCATCCACAACTCTTCACTCTCAGAACTTGAGCAGGCATCCAAAAGTAAACTCATCACTGTCAGAAGGCTAGACATATGATCTGACAGTCAAAGAGAAGAGCAAGACAGTTAATGATTAATGAATGATGCCATGCATTGCATTGGATGCTTGCTGCCTCAGAGCGAATGTGCATGAAGTCAAACTATACTAGTTAATATACAAAGTAAAAGTGACTCAAGTGACAGTCAATGTTTCCTTGTTGTTTAATAAGTTAACCACATTGTACTCCTACTACTGCAGATGCAGGCCAATATCTGTTGCAATTTTTCAAAATGTAATATGGATGGACTTAATCGGAGTCACTCACTACAAACTGAGTTGGTGTTGGACAACACGTATACGTGCCACACCATGAAGATGAGTTGATGGCCATACTATCTTTGCACGCAGTCAGTCAGTTGCATCGGAGATGATTGATGGAATAACTGCTTTTCATAAACTGGCATAAAAGGTAAATAGTACACAACAATTCAACAAGAACCACAGCAGACCTAGGCTACATGTCCGTGTAGTGGTGTAGTCGAGTGTAGTGGTATGACTGACAGTGGCACATTGATTTATTCACTTGATTTGGAAAATGCTAGGTTGCTGTATATGCCTTTTGTCTTGCCCAGTCAAAATTTAAGGTAAATGGAGGATGGGTCACGGCCCGGTGCCGTTGGCTTGTTCTGTGCTGGCTCCTGTCCTATTGTTGTTGTAGCTTAATGCTGTGTAAATAGAGTAGACACAATATATCCAAGCCGCCTCAGTCTGAAAGTGTTCTTGCTGAAGAGTCTTGTTTTCTTGCACTCCACCGTAATTGATGCTTTTTTTTATTCATTGATTTTTCAATACCCCTTTTGTTTTTCCATCTGCACTTACAGGCTGGCCTTTACCCAGTGCTATTATACTGGGAGCAACAACTCACACTTACCTTACCAATCCTTATCAGGCAAGCACTGGCACCCAAGAATAATGTGCAGAGTGTCCAAGGGAGGACCAAGATAAATGACGAGATGCAACTCCACAATTGGACCGGGATAATACAGTAACTTTAGTATCATTCATCATTCATCTTTTATATAATTTGATTCCTTTTTTCTCTTCAATCATTACGACTGTGTGTTGTTGTTTGTTTGCTAATTGATCTTACAACTATTTTTTATTTTATTTGCTAGCTTTAAAACTAAGCCTGGTACAGCATGTAATTTGGGTCTCTATGAGGGCGTACAGGCTAGGCAAATTTCATATAATACTGCTGCCCTGTACTGTCTAATTGTGTAGTAGTAGTTAGTAAGTACTACTCTTTACCCATCAAGTTATCTTCATCGTGCACGCATTTCCTTTTTCTCCCTTTACAGATTTATTGGATAGTGGATCATGGTCGTCTTCCAAGATTGTGTTTTACTTTTGTTGTGTACATGCGTACTGTTTTTCTTTGTCAAACCTTTCCCCAAACCCCCCTTACCATCCATTCATCAAACCCTAACCCTCTTCCCCCAGGCTGTGTGATTTATATTGAGGTGTGATGTGGCTGACTACATTAAATGTATAAAATTTCAAGCAGGGAGAGGATCTTCTTCTGCTTGCCCACCCATGCTCAGTCTATGTACAATCCAATTTATTTTCAAAGGGACCCACATAATACGTCATAATTAATTGCCGGCATTGATTGGATTCATCATCAAATTCAACATGATCCTACCACACAGCAGTAAAGTTTAGGAATTACGATTGTGTTAAGTCACTCACTCGACACAACTACAGTTTATTATAACTTCTTAACTTCTTGTACTAAGCTGACCCCCGCCACCATTATGCTTTATTTTACTTTAGCAGTTGCAATATTGTTTGTTTGGCAGTCTTCTTCTGTACTTTACTTTACTTTGTTCTACTACTCCTCCCACAATCTCTCTCAGGCAAGTAACAGTCTCTTTTTTTTGTTTGCAAATGGTAGTGCCAGTGTCTACTACTACCACCACAACCATGGCATCTTCTCCATTCTCTTGGGAAACCATGCAGCCATTGCTGTGTCGAACTCAATCATCATCAATCACAGGTAAGAAACATTTGGTGGGAGGTATAATGGACTAGGAGGAGAGACTGACAGTACTAGTAGGACAAATATAACTCAGTGAGGGGTACCGCATCTATCTGTTTGTGTGTTACAAAATTGGCAGAATTTTTAAATCCAACACTGGCTGCTGCCCTGCAGCAGCAAGGAAACCATGTGACATAAATAAATTCATAAAACAGTAAATCCCCCACAAAACAATAACATTTACATTTAATTTATTACCCTAACAAAAATAAACTATCCCACACCTGACCCACCCCTCACCCTAACCCCAACCAATGTCCAAAACAAAAAAAGTGCAAACAATGTCCAGAAACCCCAACACCCAATTCCCACCCAACAACAATAGTAATAAAAAAGGGGCAATACTACAGGGTCCTTCTAGATCCGGTGGGCTTTAAGGTGTTTATCCACCATAATCTTAACTCGCTTCTCTAGCTGGTCCTCTAGCTGTGCCTCCCGGAGGAAAATTTTGCGTTGAAATGCCCTGCAGTTGCACTTGTATCCAGGGTGGGGTGCAGCAGTACTTGCAAATGTGCAGAGGTGGACAGCTGCCTGACCACGGCACTGGACCCCTAGAGGCGGGGACTGGCTGGGGCCAGGGGCATTGGAGGAGGCTGCAGCTGCTGCCGCCTCCTCCTCCACCTGAGCCACCAGCCGACGGTAGTCTTGGCAGATGGCCTCCAGTTTCTTGCGCCGGGCCCTGACGGCCAACTCCTTCCACAGCGGTTTTTCATTGGAAGGAGGATCTATATCAAGAAAGAAAAAGAATTGTAACAAATACTCATAGCAAAACTGTAACACAAAATTAATTCAACACATAGTGGCACAGAAGAACTAGTAAGCGCAGTACATGACATTTGTGGTAAGTATCTCTCCTCCCACTTCCTCAGCCTCTAACATTTGTTGGAGTTTTCAGGTATTATACTAGCACTAGTATGGACTCCAGTACACAGAACACCAGTCTTTTCCTTATCTCTAGTTTAGCTAAATTACATAACCTTGTTGTAGCTGGCATGCCAGCTCAGTCAGCTAAGCTTGCACCCTAGACAAACATACGAGTCATGAAGCAGACTCCCGTTACTTCTGAAACGAGCGGAGCGTAGTTCACTGCCCAGTGTTATTATTTACTACTATCTGCAGGGGTGGGGAAGCTCATATTTTTCTATAACGGGTGGCACTGGCCATACTCTCTCTGTTACATGAAGGGCAATTGCTTAATTTCACTTTCACTTCACTACAAAAAAGCAGATTAATATTATATAACTGATCCAATGATAATTGCTTATATATGGAACGACGACATAAGGTCAGTACAGTAGCGGTCAGTGGTGGGAGTACTCACGGGTGAGGATGTGGGGAGGGGGAGGGGCAGGGTGGGGGGTAGTAAACTATGGATTGCGGACAATTACTGGTAAGTAAACATATAAATAAATGAAACACATTTTGTTGCGTGCACTGCGTCATAATCCATAGTTTACTACCCCCCACCCTGTCCCTCCCCACATCATTTACCACCCGCCAGCACTCCCACCACCGGCCGCTACTGCATAAGGTACTTTGTTCATTGATTGTGTAACCAACAGATAGGCCACCCTTTGCAGGCTGGCTGACACAATCGAAAATAAATCAACATAGGTAAGGAGTGGTCCTCGGAGTCAGAGGAAGGCGCTTGATAACGATGTGCTTGCAAACTACTGAGTCAACTGTATTCTGAAAAAACTACTTATATATTCCCCTCCACCTTGCTACTCTGGCGCAGTTTCTTATACATTCTCTTCAAAGTAAGACTCTACATCCAGTGACAGTCTTCACCTATGCTGTCTATGATTAATACATCCAGGCACCCATCCATTAAAAGTAAATGTACATCATTCTTTTTTATATATCTCTTAACAAACCTTAGTTGGTTTCACCAACAACCACCCATGCGTCTGCTCCTTCCCTGCTTGCCTTGGCTTTAGTTTGACCCATAAACCCAGCTGATGATTCTTCTTTCTATCTAGTATCTACCCATATGGTATTGCCCACCCAGGCAGGCATCTTCTTTAACCTTCCACCCATCCTTCAAAAACCCATGCATCTGATCTGATTCCTATCAGCCATCTATGTATGCTTCTAACATATCCTTCTCTGCCAGTCATATCACATCTCACCCGTCTTTCCTCCTTCGACCCTTCTTTCCCTTTTTGTTCAACACATCCATCAAGGTAATCTGATCTGACTTTTAGTCTTCTCCATAAAACTTTCACAGCTGAGTTGGAGTCCGATAGAAGAGGCCATTCGTTACACAAATCACGCTGGTAATGCTATTTCTAATGCATTGCTAATGCTAAGTAAAGGGTGTCTTTTTCAACCGTTGTATAATGTTCACTACAACTTCAAACTTAATAAGTCTCACAGTACACTGAGGGAAGTGAACACCCTTCCAGCTGGTAGTAATGCCAATACATAATGAATATAACTTACCACCGCCTGCCACTGCTGCCTGCTCCCACCTGTATCTCCTGCAGGTACCGCATATCCTGCCCCCTCTGGAATGGCAGCATCGCCATCACCGCTGGCCCCGCCAGCATGGGGGTTAGTACTGGTAGTGAAACACACAAGATGATGGACGGAATGTTGCACAATGGCAAAACATCCACCCCCAGTCACCCCAAGCCAGCCCAGTTCAGACATGGCCATATGCAAATCAGTCTTGACCCTGTGCCTCTTGGGAACAGTCCATCCCGAAATGCCAAGCCATGTCTTTCCTGGACCTGAATCAAGCATCCTAGGACCGGTTTCTGGCTATCAGCCGTCTTCAGCCAGGATAGCTTGACTCCAGTGGATTAGTGAGCAAGAGACCTACGTCTGGATATACCCTTCCCACATAGGGAGAACAGCAAAACACACAAGATGATGGACGGAATGTTGCACAATGGCAAAACATTCACTACAGTCACAGAACTGGGTTTAATCCATCGTTATTTTGCTCACCAAGCCACCCCAGTTCAGACATGGCCATATGCAAATCAGTCTTGACCCTGTGCCTCATGGGAACAGTCCATCCCGAACTGCCAAGCCATATCTTTCCTGGACCGGAACCAAGCATCCTAGGACCGGTGTCTGGCTATCAGCTGTCTTCAGCCAGGATAGCTTGACTCCAGTGACTTAGGTGAATGTTTTGCCATTGTGCAACATTCCGTCCATCAGCTTGTGTGTAGTACTGGTAGTGAGCCTAGAAAAAAAATTACACATTTTTATATGCCTGTACACCTCCCCTTATTTTATTCGTTTTCACTAGGAAGATTGAAAAAACAGTTAATAGTACAACATCAACATGTACAACATTCATCATCACTAGTCCAAATCGGGTACTAGAGTAGAGTTAATAGACAGACATTAGTAGTGTTGTGGTCCCTAGGGTTATCTCTAGTCCTACTCTGCTCTTTGGAAAGTTAGACTGAGCCATGTAACCATTTGAGATTCATGTCTACTCTTTTGCTCATGTTACCTCGCAGCTTGTTTTGCAGTAATACGCCTTTGAGGCCACATGAATGTTGCGTACAAGTGTAGAGGTCGAAAAACAAGCCACTTTTTTTATGGAGTTCTGTTAGTCCGTATTGCTTAGCCATAACATGTTACACTTTTTGGCATGACTGTGAAATACTTGCATAATTGCATTATACTGTCTAACGCGCACCATTTTTCTCATAATAGGCGGAAGATTCCCTTCTACAAACCAGAGATTTGCAGAGCTTATGATGCATTTCAACCAGTATTTGTACATTGTTCTACGGTGAGGGGGTCTCCCAGAATTCACATAGATCTTTTGTCTTCTATCATTCACTTGTAACAAATGTTTGCAGTTTTATTCTTAAGCATTATGCTGTTGGAACTGGATGTAGTAATTTTCATAGAACAACATACAGAGCTTGTTATTTGAAAATAAATAAACCTTTTGAACTTACACATAGACTCTGTGGTATTTGGTGTGGTGGGGTGGACGTACACGAGTGAGTGAGTGAGAGAAAGGGTGTTATATTTTAGGTTGTGTAATCATTGGGTATCTTTGTGTGGGGGTTTAGGACCTCGACACCTAGCAGGTCCAACAGGATGTCTGACCACCGGTGGGCCAGCTGGTTATGGGTACGCCGGACTCCTGAGCAGCAAAACACTGCCCGGCGCACATTCGTCCACCGATGGTGGCGTTCCTGGGTATGGTACCCGGAGCCTGGCCTGCCACCTGCTGCCAAGGTCAAGGGGAGGTGACGCTGGATTAAAAAAACAAGGGGGCCACCTCCGCCTCGCCAAAAAGCTGCTGGGCCTGCACCCCTGCAGGGCGCATTCTGCCGCATGGCAGGCGGCTCGTGGGCGCAAGTGCCTTGTCTTTGGATCCGCCACTAGTGCTGCTGCTACCCTTCGCCATGTTTCTGGGGTGTGTAAGAGGCGGAAAAGAAAAGTTAGAAGGAAAAAATAAAGTTAGGGGGAATAAGTAGGAGCTTAAAGAAAGAAGTAATATAAAACAGTACAAAAGTAAAAAAAACACAGTAAAAGTAGAAATAAAATGCAAAATATATACTTAGGGACAGAGAGCTATGGATGATAAATAAAAAAAGCCTGAAAAACAGTGTAAAAAACAAAGGATTGCAAGGATTGAGGGAGGATAGAAAACTAGGCCCAGAACCATAGCATAGCATAGAGGGAAAAACAAGATGGCCACAACCGCGCGGGTAAGTCTGCGCAATATTTCACCGCGAGCATGCACTAATCGTCGTGAACAAGTAAATCGCGTTCCCTAATATGACATGCATATTGGGAACACGTTATACGTGACCCGGAATAGGAAATAAGGCATCGCGAGCGGGTGGGACAGTTGAAAAAATAGAACTTACCCATCGGCGACCGCATGGGTAAGTTGGCGAGATACTATCCCCCGAGCATGCAAACAGTGCCCCGAACACCCACAACGTGCTCCCGAACAAGAAAAACGCATCGCGAACGAGCGTGACAAGCAACTACCCAAGCTCACAAAGCTATTCGTAGCTCGCGTAGTGCAATAACATGTTCGCGTAGCTTCGTGTAGCACGCCTACGCGAACTACGCCCAGGGTTCCGGGGCCAGTGGAAACTAGCACTCCATTACCTGCTACTGCTGAGCCGTCAAGAATAGATAGTTGGTTGGAACAAAGATGAACAGGAGCCTTGGAAAATTCTAGGCCAAACCTTCGAATGTGGGTTCAACCAATGAGAACTCAATGTTGACAAAGGAGAAATTGGATGAAAGGAATCGAGAAAGAGCTAGGGTGATATTCAAATCAGCAGGTTTGTGTGATGGAAACCATTGGAGAAGTTGAAGTTGTGAAAGAGAAAGTCATCCTGTATTGAGAATGGAGGAGGGCGCAATTCCAAGGAGAGCCCAAAGTTTTGGTAGAGAAGGAACAGGAACTGAGCAAGGTCAGAGGTGTATATAAGTGGCAATGAAAGCCCCATTTTTAGATGTGGTCAGATTCAAAGTGGAAATAGATGAAGTGATAGAAGGGAATGTACCATTGGAAAGAATTGAAACATATGATCCCAGTGAACTGTTATTTGTAGTCAATGATGTCACTAAGTAAGCAAGGCGAGCTCATCAAGCATTGGTACATTTGGCAAAATGGTATGAGGTCGATTTAACCAAAAAATACTGATGCAAGGGAGTGCAGATTGAATTATACTGATCAAGATTTAGAGGAAAAGCGAACCACAGGATTTTATGCACAGATTAGAGATTTGATTATAGCAATGAGACCATGTAGAGCATTGGATAAATGGGAAACAGAGGGGCTAAAAAGAAAAGTCCCGAGAAATTGGTAGGAGATAATCCGCCTCCAGGTGGAGGGATGGGGGGCAGAAGAAATTTCCCTCATAGAGAAGTACAAAACGGAGGGTATGTTCATGTGCCATGGAGCAGGTGTGATTTGGCAGCTTTTACTAACAATTTTCCTTGGCTGAGGGAAAAGCCTGCTGATTGGTATAAA
Organism: Lissotriton vulgaris; assembly: GCF_964263255.1. NCBI lineage: Eukaryota > Metazoa > Chordata > Amphibia > Caudata > Salamandridae > Lissotriton > Lissotriton vulgaris. The sequence goes on along the minus strand of NC_141685.1, from coordinate 1,253,956,990 downwards.
CAAATTGATCGGTTTGTTAAGATCTCGAAGGTGTTATGGATTGATTTAAATACCTTGTTTGATATAGTGGTTCCGGGTGATTTATGGGCTGCATGTAAGATTGCTGTTGATTGAACCAACCAGAGATGATTTAACAAATGGTCCTTCAGCTGAGGTGATGAAGAAATATGAACAAGTGATTACATGGCTGCAGTCTAAAGTGGCTCTGAAGAAGGTTGATTGGCTTAAAATTGATCGTACTACTCAGGATCCCAAAAAGTTTGTGCATGATTATTATGAAAGACTTTTAGTGGTCTTTAAAGAGCACAGTAGGTTAATCACTTTAGAGCCAAAAGACAAGGGATCATGTGTTTCTAAATTTGTGTTAGGGTTAAGAACCGATATCCGTTTAATGATACAGCACCTCTTAATTTTGTTGGCAGTCTGTAGAAGAAATTTTGAGATATGCAAAATATTGCAGCAAACAGGTAGAAGCAGCACAAGAGAAGACAAAGGAAAAGTTGATGTTAGTGCAGTTGATAAATGCTGAACGGCTAGATTGGGGGCAAAGAAGTGGAGGAGCAATGGGTAGAGGTAAGGAAGTGGAAGAGGGATAATTCCACAAGCAGTAATTAAACCCGGCCAGGGAAGAGGAAGAGGTGGTACAGATGGTAGTATGGGAGCCAAGTGGGTGGCAAATCAAAAAGGTGTGACAGCTTATCATTATTGTCACAGAATCGGGCATTCGAAACATGAGTGTAGATTGAATCCAGCAAATCAATTGCAATATGAAGGAGAGGGACAATTGTCAGAAGGCTTGAATACTGTAACAAGACCGAAAACCATGTATGGAGGCAGTTGTGAGTCCCAAATGCAAATACCATAACCTCCCAGAATACCAACAAATAATCAGACATATAGGCAGATGCGCTATTTTGAGATAAAAGACAGATTAAATCAAATACCAGACCCCTATGAGTATCAGTGGGGGCAGCGGGGAGAGTGTACTTTGAGTGTTGCCCTGGAAGTGGATCAAAGTGGACTATTTGTAGATGCAAAAGTGAATGGACATCTTGTTACTTATCTGTTAGACACTGGAGTTGCACGCTCCACTGTAAGGAGAGAAGTGGTCCCGGATTTAACCTTGTCAGGAAAATCGATTCAAGTAGTAGGAGTGACTAATCTGAAAATGACTAATCCGTTAACTAATGAATTATCTAATAAAATAGGACCATTCCGGTAGAAACATCAATTTGTTGTGTGTGATTCCAGCCCAGATTGTCTATTGGGAAGAGACCTTTCATGTAAACTAAACTGTACCATATCCGGCACTCCGAGAGGTGTGGAGTCGCAAACATAGGATGATGACGCTGATTTTAAAATGGCCAATATGAGTCTATGTGCAGAACTGTTTGTAGTTTTCACACTAGAAGATTTACCCAATGATCTGAAAGATTCTGTTTCACCAAAAGTGTGGGATTTCACAGGTGAGGACATTGGATTGATAAGAGGTGTTGAACCAGTGAAGATACAGATCAAACCTAATGTGGAATTTCAACAAATTCCGCAGTATAAATTGACTCCAGAAGCTATTGCTGGAATACGACCTGTGATTTAGTCCATGATTGCACAAGGCATTCTTAAGGATATAAGAGGAAATCCCTGTAATCCACCTATAATGGGACTGCAGAAGCCTATCAGAAAGTACAGAATAGTACAGGATTTCCACAGGGTTAATGAAATCGTGATCCCTTGTTGTCCTGTGGTACCGAACCCAGCTGTCATACTATTTCAGATACCGTATGAAGCCGAACGGTTTACGGTCATCGATTTGTGCCAAGCATTTTTCTCCATACCATTGCACAAAGATAGCCAGTATATTTTTGCGTTAAGGATAGACAATTGTGTGTTAACATGGTGTAGGATCCCACAGGGGTATCCTGGAAGCCCTTCTATCTTTAGCCAATGTTTGAAAAAGAATTTTGAAGGATTAGTAATGCCCCAAAATTCAGTCTTGGTCCAATATATCGATGACCTATTGGTCACGCCAGAGACTGAGGATACTTGCAGGATTGATACTGTGGCTTTGCTTAATCATTTGGCAGAGAATGAACACAACGTGTCTCCAAATAAGCTCTAATATTTTTAAACAGAAGTGCAGTATCTAGGACATCGAATTTGGAAGGGAAAACGAACGGTGTCACCAGATCGCACAGAGACGATTCTGCAAATGGGAACTCTGAAAACACAAAAAGAAGTCTGCATGCTTTTGGGAATGGTCAGCTATTGTCGACAGTGGATGCTGAACTTTTCCTTACAAGCAAAGTCTCTTTTGAGATTAACTCGAAAAGATATTAGTGATCTGGTACCATGAGATGATGACAGCTTGAGTGCCTTCCATGAGCTGAGAGAGAGCCTGTGTTGCCCCCCATCTCTGGGAATGCCAGATCAAAATAAAGCGTATTCGCTCTTCTGCTGTGAGAAAGAAGGTTGTGCATTAGCAATCCTCGTACAGACACATGGAGGTGCCCATCGACCAGTGGCTTACTTTTTGGATACATCAGATCCTGTAGCGTCTGCATTACCCGGATGTCCTAAATCCGTTGCTGTAATAGGTGTCAGCATTGAGAGATGTGAAAGTATAGTAATGGGTCACCCGCTTCTGGTGTATGTGCCACAATCAGTAGAATTGCTAATGACAAGGACCAGGACTCAACACTTCACAAACAATAGGCTTATAAAATAAGAACAAATCATATTGGCTACTGAAAATGTTACTCTGAAACGCTGTCCTACCCTAAACCCTGCTACACTGTTGCCTCTTCCACAAGAGGAAGAAGAAGATTGTGAAGAGCATGACTGTCTGGATGTTACTGAACTGTCTACCAAACCCAGACCTGACATTGTTGATGAACCGCTGCCCGAATCTGATTTGATACTTTTTGTTGACGGTTCATGCCTAAGAGACAATGAAGGGTATTTGAGAGCAGCTTTTTCTGTATGTACTATTTTGGGGGTGGTTGAATCTGCCTGTTTAACCAGAGTATATTCTGCTCAGGTAGCTGAATTGTTGCCCTGTACCATTGCAGATGGGGTTTGAGTGACCATATATACGGCTAGCCAATATGGGGTTGGAATGGTTCACGACTTGGGACAGTTATGGTCTCAGAGGGGATTCTTAACGTCATCAGCATCTCCTATACGTAACCTAACGGAGAATATGTACGTCATTTACTGGAAGCCTTACAGAAACCTAAAGCTATTGCAGTTGTTAAATGTACAGCTCATGGGAAAGGAGAACATTTTGTCACCAAGGGTAATAAATGTGCTGATGAGGTAGCTAGTTTTTGTGTACTACATGTTTGTGTTTTCAATGGAGGATATGTAGAGGAAAGTGCAGAAGAGACCAAGCTCAGCATGATGTTAGCTGTGGCCGATACATGGGATGAGGTTAAGCGACTGCAGGATGAGGTCTCAGAGAAAGAAGCAGCGTCATGGGTTAGGGCAGGCTGTCAAAAGAGAGATGATGGTATTTGGGTGTCACAGTGGCAAAACTGCTCTTAAGGGAACTGATACTATGGTTTGGAATTCTGACACACTTCCGTAACAAACTCATGAAATTATTATGTGCAGCTTTAAATATTTATGGGAAGAGCTATGTGACTACCTATGGTGCCAGCTACAGCATTGATAAACATCACAGATGATTTGGTTATGGATTATTGTAAGAGACTGGCTGATGTGGTTAATTCTGTGTCCCACCAGGTCGAGGCTGCAACTGCATCCACCTCAAAAGACCTCCTTCATGATCAAATCCCTGGTGACTGCGTGCTTGTCCGAAAACATGTGAGGAAGATCTGCCTTGATGTTCGTTGGCGAGGACCATCCGGTGCTTTTAGTCACAAGTACAGCGATGAAGTAGGGAGGACTGCCAAATTAGATCCACACTTCACACACACGCAGAGTCCCAGAACATGTGGAAGATATGACTCCTCTTGCTCCGAGAAGTGCAACCTAGAGCGCAACAGAAACTGAAAGAACAAGCTCAATAGCGAGAACTCTCGATGAAGCGATCAGTCGAGCATGAAAGAATAAATGAGATGACTCCTGAAGTGAATGTAGACTCCGAAATAGATGATATTCTGTAAGTGAACTTTGAACCAGAGCAGAGTGAACCGTCTGGTGCAGAAGGATCAGGTCAAGAGGAATAATGGAGGAGAGCAGACGCTGCAACAGCAAAGAGGTCAACAAAGAAAGAAAAGCTAAACTTAATGCTTGCAATTGAGAAAGATATCACTCCAATTCCTGAAACGTCTGAATCCGATCAAAGTGAAACTGAAGAAAGACCAGACGGTCTGAGACAATCCATAAGGGAAAGAGTACCCTCTTGAAAGTACGCATCTCCTGAGCGGACGTACCTTGCTGCAGATGCAGAGAACCAGAAGGATCTGGGAGACTGGGGACCGGCACAGTGAGTCACAGAGAAAGCACCCTAACAATTGATCTCCAATTAATAGTCCCTGGAATTGATGCTTTTGGAATTCTGACTCTGACAGTTCCTCATCTAAGGCTGAGTGGATTGCGCTTTTTGATCTTCAACCAAGTTCATTTTCCTACTTTTGGTCGACAGCCAACTGCACAAGAAATGGGAGAAATTCATGCTGAAATCCTGCAACCTGTTCTTGCTATGTTTGGATCAAATATCACAAATGATGAAGAATTAACTGTAAAGAGAATTTTTATTAGCCTTAAAAAGAAGATAACCTAACCCCAAGAGGAAGAAGATTTAAAATTAGGGACTTTTCCATAGAGAGAAGAATTGAAGGTTAGGGCTGACTACATCTCTTCAATTGGTTTAGTATTGTTGAACTGAACATTGAGAAAATAATCAAATGGATAAAGACAGTAAAATACATTGTGAATAATCTGGTGAAACAAATAAAAGAATCAGAAACCTTGTTGAAAACAAATATGTTTTAATCAAGTCGAGAATCAAGATGAGTCCAAAAAATCAAGATGCGGACAGAAGTGCATAATTGGCACCCTTATTGTTGTGGTGTTTATTGTCATAGCTGTGGTGATTGTCACGTCGCTGATGGTGTCTCACGATGCTAAAAAGAATGAAATTACACCAACCCCATCTACAGCAGATATAGAAGAAGGTGCATCAGCTATGGATAGAGAGATGATTAAGGAAACTAGTCGAATGCTACACTTGATCTATCAAAAGGAGATTTTACTCTGGATACATATGCTAGTTTATTATGAGTATGTGGATACAATGGTAGCGAAAGTTTGTTATGTATGTATGCAATTACCTGCATCGGTAGAAGAGGGCATGCAATACCATCACTTACCTTTGACTTATTGCATCACATGTAGTGTGTTGCGAAGCATGTTCTAAAGTAAGGCCCATTTTGAGAACTATTTCTCCAATTATGATATGGAACTCTCAGAAGTTCCAGTTCTAAAGCACATGAACAAGTATGATTATTATAAAGAAGTAGAGAGAATATCCAAGAATTTTGTGCCTGCTATTACATTAGATACTTCATATGCCCATAGACACAACTTACCCTGCATGCTGACTGATATTGAGAGTCGTAGATCAGATAGAAGATCTACATAGACAGACCCTATTTAGACCAGATCCAAAGCATAAAGTTATCCCATGGACACATGAAGAACTAGATCAAAAGGAAGAAGGAAGCTATGGTCCCAAAGCTTTGGATTTCCAACAAAAAGGAAAATTATGCATTAGGCATCCATCAACTTATTATGACAAAATATTTGTGGGTGAGAGTGATTGTGAACATATTTTCTTAATTGAGGAGGCAATATGAAAAGCATTACTGGATAAGTTGACTACAGTACCAAACGTATATTTTGTGTGTGGGAAAAGTGCTTATATGAAATTGCCCAAATATTGGTATGGCATCTGCTATTTAGCGGTGATATTTCCCAAAATCTTCCATGTAGAAGACCTTTGGCCTCTAGAAGGAAAAGGCGTTCACAGAGGAAAATGTGGTGCAAGTGCTGGAGAAATTGTTGAAGATATATTTGGAGCCATGATACCTAGTGTGCGTGTAATTTTGAATGATGTAAAAATTAGAAAGCTAGCAACAATAGTAGATAAACTTTCTGTGAATACGGCCCAAATCTTACTACTTGTTGGTGGGGAGATGGTCTAGGTAAGGGCTATGGTTCCTTAAAATCAACTTGCTTTAGACGTTCTCCTAGCAAAAGCGGGAGGGGTCTGTAAATTATTGTAAGTCCAGCAATGCTGCACGTATATTCCAGACAATAGTCAGGATGAAAGTAAATACATCAGTAATATTTCAGAAATCCATCAAGCTTTGCGTGACTTGTTTCCCAAATTCTAAGGGTATTGCCCGAAATAAATAGAGTATTTTGGGCAAAAACATAATTTTAACCACATTACAGTGGCCCACCAAAGGCATATGTAAATTATTAAATTGATCAAAATCTGATTTAGCCTTGCTGATTATGGGTTCAATGTTTTCGGCGCCTAACTTCCGCAGCTCAGACGTTATATCAATATCCAAGTAAACCGCTGACTCTGTCAACCGGGCATTGTCAAAAGAGACCTTGCCATTCTTAACTATCTGGGTCTTTTGCCTATTTAGGGAACACTTGGCGAACCTCCCAAAGTCGTAAGCTACCTCCACTGCAACTAACACAGTTGAGGGATTGGACGTAATGATGGCTACATCATCTGCATATGCCAGGATTTTTGTTTCCAACCCGTGGCTGATAATGGGCTCAATTCCATTATCAGCCTCCAGCAATCGAATTAGGGGATCAAAATATATATAGTAAAAAGAAGAGGGGCAGCTCTGCCTTGTGCCACATTTAATCATAAATGATGTTGTATATATCCCCGTTTAATCTTAGATGGGCCATTGGGGCTTTATACAATATCTGGATAGCTTTAATGAATCCCCTCCCAATACCAAACCATCTCAAAGCCTCCCAGAGGTAGTCCCAGGAGACACGATCAAATGCTTTCTCTGCATCCAAGAGCATCACAGCCATAGGGTCCCCTGAGACCTATGTTGCATCAAACATAGTTAATACCCGACAGATGTGTTGCGTTGTTCCCCTCCCTGCTATGAAACCATGCTGACATGGATGGATTGATTTCCCAATGAGATGGTTTGGCTGGGTCACCATAGCTTTAGAGAACATTTTTACATTGCTGTTCATCAAAGTTATTGGCCTGTAAGACCCTGGTTCCCTTGGAGGCTTAACCTTTTTCAAGAAGATTATAATATCTGCTCCGGCCCATGACTTGGGTACCTCCTCGCCCTCCTGAGCCCGGAGGATGATATCCACCAGATCTGATCCAATCGCTTCCCTAAAGATTTTATAAAATTCTAGTGGGATCTGGTCTGGACTGGCAGCTTTACCAGCAGGGAGGTTTCTCAGTGCACCATAAATCCCATCCTGAGTTAATACAGTCTCTAGGGATTCCCTATCTACCACATCCATACCTTGTACGGGGATTCTGCTTAAGAATTCCTGGATTAAGTTTTGTTCCAGCTGGGATTCATCACTATAGAAGCGCTGATAAAATTGTCAAAAAACTTCCGGTATGCCAGGTGGGTCAGCGATTAATTTCCCACTGTCATTTACTATTTCAGTTATTTCCCCTGCCATGCTATGACTCAATCTGACAACAAGTGTGTTCCCCACCCTTTCACTAAATTAATAACAGTGGGCTTTTATAGCAGAGAATCTTTCAGCAGCCTTGGCAGCTATTTGCTTTCCTGATTCTGCCTGGCTATGGCCAGCCGAAACAGAATATCATCCATTGAGTTGCCCCTATTTATCGCAGTTGCAAGCTCCTTCTCAATCCCAGTCAGAGTCTTAATTTGCACTTCCTCTCACTGAGCCAGCTTCTTCTGTCGACGCAGACTATCGCTGAGGGTCTCCCCCCTGACCCCAGCTTTAAAAGCATCCAAGTCTATCCCAGCACTGGCGCTACCTCTATTAAACTCCCAAAATTCCTTAATACATTTTTCCATATGGAGTTTATATTCGTGTTCTTGTAATAGCCCCTTTTCAAATGTCCAAGCCTGCTTGAGCCTCACCTCCCCAGTAAAACTCACCGAAACAACTAGGGGTTATGATCCAAGAGTATCCGGGGATATTTCTCTATCCTAGCCCGTGCCACCAAGCACTGTGAAATAAAAAAAAATCCAGACTAAAGAGAGCCTTGTGAGGGGCCGAAAAGAATATGCTACCGGGGTCTCCAGGCTTTAAATGGGCAGAGATATCAGTTAATCCATTGTTCATTACTAAATTTGTGAGGGCCTTGAACACCTTTCTTTTGTGCCCCGCATAGCCACCTCAAGTGCCACTGGTTTGTGGCACTTGAGCGCATAGTAAATAGGTTTATTTGGGCACATGGCAAAACTAGGAGGGCTTTCAGGTTCATGTTACTGCAGAGAGAAAGAGGAGGCTTTGCTGTTCCTGATTTTAAAACCTATTACTGGGCTGCAGCTATCCAATATATGAGTTACTTAATTAGTGGGTGTACAATGGACCCCCAGGCCGAGGCCGGGCTACCAGATGTGTGTAGACTACTGTTAGGGGATGATGCATGTAACTGTTTCATGAAGTTTAGTGAGCCCAGTTACTACAAGAAAACAAGATTCAAGACCTTGATGGCGCCTTTAAAATCTGGGCAGCACGTAAGAAGAAGACAGGCCTTGGGAGAATAAACTGTTACACGCAGCTCTATAAAAATCCCAAGCTGCCTGGAATTTTCTCAGAAACAATTGTGGCAGAGTGGGCGAGGCGTGGTGTCAGGACAATCGGGGATTTAATACGGCCAGATGGAATCCGCCAGTTTAGTGCTCTACAGGCCGAGTTTAAAATATTTTCAATTGCGAAGCTTTCTTAGTGGGAAGGTGGGTGGGGTGTCTGGTTTCAGCAAAGTTAAATTAATTGATGCTGTTAGAGAAGGGAGGAACTGTACAATAAGGAGAATGTATGCTGAACTTGTAGCGCTTAAACAGGACGATATGGAAAAGCATGGAAAGAAATGGGCTGATCGACTGGGCATCGAACCGGAGAGATTGTTGGATTCATTAGAAATGGGACAGACAGTGGTGTGCTATGCGGGGCTTCAAGCTCAGCACTACAAGACAATTTTTTCACTTCATTACACCCCGGCTAGTATCGCACAATGGAGGGGGCAGGTGGGAGTCAGTTGCCCTCAGTGTGATTCTTGGGAGGCTGATTTAATCCACATGTTCACGTCCTGTCCGCTTCTGGAGATGTTATTAAATTTAATAGAGAAATTTATGGACCAGACATTAGATGTGAAAGCTGTGTTAACTCCTGCTTTAATACTCCTGGGGGTCCACAGTAACGGAGAACAAGATCCATGTTACCGATTCCTCTTCCTGACTATGGCCTTTGTCCGGATATGCATAGCTTCAGCCTGGCTAAATCCAGAAGCCCCAACATTTCAGCAATGGCTTGCATGGCTGCTCACACTCAATCAAAAGACTTTATTCAGTTATACTTCATAGATAACCATAAAAGTACATCAGATCACATAAAAAGAAAAAAATATTGCATCATCATAACTAATAAATTTTAAAAAAACAGTGTGCACAATATTAACATAGACCAAGAGTTAGAATAGCAAAATTCATATAATCATTGTCTTGCATAGATAAAAAATACTTTTAAGAAATGCCGCAACAGAAGTCACTGAGAAAATGTCCTCCAAAAGTTGTATATCTAGGAATGCTGGACGACACTGTCTCATGTTCATATATTTTAAAATAGGTATAATCCATCTCTTCCTAGATGTAACATAAAATCTACAGAAAAAGAGAATATGTATATCCGACTGAGTGGAGATATTATCACACGGACATTTACAAATTACCCTAGACCAATCATTTGTAACAGGAAAGCTCAGGAGTCTATACAAAATCCCAAACCTAAATCTTGGCAACAGTAATCCTTTCTTGTTCTTTCCTTTGAAGGTTTAGATAAGGCTGGATAATCCTTGGTTTAACTATCATTTGGTGGGCAATTACAGGCTTTTTTAACAGTTCGATTTGTTCTCTTTGGTTCTCAAGGAAGTTTAGGCTTAAATGTTTCAATGCTTTCCTGGTGATATCAGACATAGATATAGGGTCAGTAAAACATTCCTGGTGCTTTATGTTATCACAAAAGGCTTTTATATAGCACAACCATTTTATCCTGTTTCCCCCATCTAGTTTCAGTGCGTGCCCCAAGATAAGACGGTTTAGGTGGCATTTCTCATTGGTCCATACCCGATGCCATAGAAGGATCGGTTGCAACTTAATTAGATCTTCCAGATAGGTAATGCCCAATTCTGAGTGGCAATTGTAACTGGACGTACTCTTTGGAAGAGCTAGGAGGTATCGCAGGAAAACATTTTCGGTGACTTGTAGGCTGCTAACATTTGAATCGCCCCATATTCCGGCCCCATATAATGCCACCGAAACACAGCTAGCTTTATATTTGTATAAAAGCTCTTTAACTGGCTTTTTACCCATCTTCTTACTAAAAGACCTAAGGGCCATTATGGATTTAGAGAATAATAAATTCCTAGCTTGGATCGCACAACTCCATTTACCAGTTCGATCAAACAAGATCCCCAGGTAAGGGAAGGTTGGTGTATGTTGTAGAGGGGTTGATCCTATAAACATTGTTTTTTTCTTTTTGTTCACATTACCGCCACAATTCATTGCAAAGGTCTTAGTACAGCTTATTTGTAGTTCAAGTTTAGCCATGAAGGTGCTAAAAGAGGAAAACATGGTCTGCATGGCTATGGGAGTTCTTGCCATAAGAACGGCATCATCTGCATAAATGAGAGCAGGTATACGACGGGCTGAGGCGATAGGCATATCATTGCAGTCCTGTAATAGTGTATCCTCCAAGTTGTTTATATAAATAGAAAATAAAAATGGGGCAAGGACGCACCCTTGCCTCACACCCCTCGCAACACTGAACTCCCTTGTACACCTTGGTGAGGTAGTGTGGCTCACTGGTTAGAGGCGGCAGACCCGGGAGCAGAGGACGGCCCGGGACCAGGGTTCGATTCCCGGCGCGGCAGGTTTCTGGACCAGGGTCAGCGGACTCGATAATTCTCTCGCCTCGGTGCCCACTCTGATCAGCGATCACACTCGCCAACTCTGGGCATTAGCTTGCCTCATCTTCACTAACGGCCCCACCAGACCGCCGGGGATGCCTCGTCTCACCCTGGAGATACCCATTAAGGGACCATCTCTCAGGGAAGCCAGGAAGGGTTTCGCAGCGGTCGAAGCGCCTTGGGACCCTCCGGGTAAGTAGTGCGCTATATAAATGCCTATACACTCCCCGTTTTTACCGTATCTGACCATTGCACTAGCCCCGTTATACAATTCTCTCAAAAATTTGATAATATTCACATCCACTCCCAATTGGGTTAAAATAGTCCATAATTTCCCATGATTTACAAAATCAAAAGCAGATGTCAGATCTAAAAAAGTTAAGAAAAGTCTTCCTCCCTTGGCCGTAGTGTACTTCTCTATCAGTATTGATAGATTAAGTGCTTGTTCGATGGTACTGACTCCTTCGCGAAAACCATATTGGAGGTCACTGATAATGTGGTGTTCCTCTGCCCATAAGTGCAGTCTATCTAGAATGACTCTGCCAATTATTTTGATGGTGGAGTCGAGCAAAGATATGGGCCGATAGCAAGCACAGCTTGCTCTGTCTCCCTTTTTGAAAATGGGAATAATGATCAACTTGTACCAAGTGCCAAGCAATCCTATTGAGCATGCGGCGTTAAAAGTTCTAGTGAGCAGAGGTGCCCAGAGCAATATATTTTTCTTGAAAATATCCACTGGGACACCATCAGGGCCGGGTGCCTTACCCCCTAGACTAGAGTTGATACCCTTAATTACTCCCTCCAGTGAAAAGTTAAGTTGCAGCCCTTCAGTGCCCTTCCCCTTCAACGTGGGTTCGCCCATTCTTCCTCGGTGACGGCTATCTCCATACGAGCCTTTGTATTATCTTTAAAAAAGGGAGCGTTCACTGCTTTCCAAAAGGCAGTCATGTCCTTGGATTCTGAAGCTTCCATGATAGCTGTCCAAGCTTCCTTTCTCATCAACTGTCTTTGGTCTTTTAATGCAATTTTGTACTCCTTGCGTAAAGTCCTTATCAGGGGCTGATTTCTGATTTGCTTGTGTAAGGCCAATTTTAATTGCTTATGGGCTTTACTGCAAGCTGATGTGAACCAGCCTCTAGATTTCCTTTGGGTCTTCTTTTCCTTGACATTTACCCATAGACCTCTCTTTATGCAGGCAGTTATTTCTCTGAAATTACTTATAATATCTGCATCATCAGATGCCAGGTCCAAGCAAACACAGAAATTTGTACTACATGCATTAATTAAGTTACTAAGGAACTCCTCTGGGACCACCCTAGTCCATTTTAAAGTATATCCATTTTGCCTGATTATTTTTAAGTTTTCAGAAGAAACCTCAGCTCTTTTATGCACTGTTAATTGTGGGTCCAATAATTCAATCCTGATCGGGAAATGATCGCTTAACTGAGATTTTAAGACGTTATGGCTAGTAATGCAATCCCTATAACTCGAAGAGATAAGGATAAAATCAATTGTAGACAATAAACCTCTCCCATTGAAGGTTGGGGAAAATTGGGTCTCAATATGACATAATTTGTTTGAGAACCCTAAATCGTTATTAAACATGATATCATTTAGAGCATTCCCCTTTAATGTGTGTTCAAAATGTGTCGGGTGGTATCCCTATCAATTATTAGTCCACAGTTTCCTGTTCCTGATCTTTCACATAGGGAGCAATTGAAATCACCACCCCATATGACGATGAACTGTTTATGGGAGCTATTGTTTATGCTATTGAGTTTCATGTTTAGAGTTTTAAGCACCACTGATGTATCTACTACCGGAATATTGTTATAAAAATTAACTATTAGTATGCAAACAGAGTTGTTGAAATGCAACCCAACGATATGGTAAAAACAGTTATAGGAATACAGCTCAATTTTTTTACAAATAAGACAATTGGAAATGTACATACATAGTCCCCCTTTTGCTCGACCGTGTGCTGAACTTACGGCAGGAATAGATATAGTTTTAAAGCCGCACATATGATATTCTTTCTCAGCCCATGTTTCTTGTAAACATATAACATCACATTTATCGATGAAATGTTTCCAATTTGGATTATCTAGTTTCGTCTTAAGGCCTGCTATATTCCAAAATTTTTCTCGGGACCTTTTATTCAACCCTATATTATCACACGCCACGCTATCTTTCAAGGTTTCAGCGATGCCCCCCCCGCGTTTGCCTTGCTTATAGTAATTTCATGTAGCTTTTTGGATGTACCGGGCTCTTTGAGTGACCTGCCGGATTTGGCTCGCCCCTGATCCGAACTTTTTATACCGTTTCTCCCATTTGGGGTCACTTCCCTTATCATTTCATCACCCAGGTTAATTGGATGAGCCATCCCTGGTACAAAGTTAACTGCCTCTACTAAGGTATGGGGATTTAACGTGTACTCACAAACAAACCTCTCATTAGGAATAGGTGGAATAAGTCATTTGTTTGCATCCATACCAGATAGAGGATGAAATAAATTGTGTAGTGGGATGTTCCAGTACTCCTTTGGGTTTATTGGGTGATAGTTGTTATCAAACGGGTAGGGGTACCTGTTTGAGTGTTTGGGTGGGAAAAAAGGGATGAAATTTTTATTGTGGTATCTAGGGACGACAAAGTTCGGGATTTGATTTGGTCGATGGGGGACATCGAAACTGTGCAAAGTTGGAGGATTATTTGGGGGCATCATCAGAGCTTCTGGATAGCAGTAGCTCAAGTTTCGTGATGATACTCCTCCCTCACTTCTCCCTGGAAACCAGTCACTGATACATGTGACCACTCTATGGTCCCTAAAGTTTACTATTATCACGTCCCCTTCGATGTCTTTTGGGCGTAGGCCCACCCAATTACACCGTCTCACTGAGACTATATCTCCATTTAGATGTAATGGTAACGGTCTGTTGTTACGCAGCCAGTGGATAACTTTATTTTTGAGACTGTTGTTAGGTTCTACGTTTCCTACTGGCACCGCCGGAACACCTGTTAAGATAATGACATAGTTGGACAATTCCGGGGGCAGGGCTACTATATTTCTAAAGTTAGGTTTTACTCTAGTCGTATGGGTTGCCTTAGTAGGGGGATCGTTTCTAGTATGGACGGTTTTCGGGGCACCTGATTGGGTCTTTTCTCTACTTGTGACTTTTGTGACTTTTGTGCCTGCTGATTTGATGGAATTTGTATCAGCAGGCATGTTTTTGGGTATAGGGGTAACTGTATGTTGCCTAGATGGATTGTTATTATGGTGTTTAGTTATCGGGTGAGCTTCACTACAATTAGTTGGGTTGGGGTTTTCTATAGGGTTTGGATCTGACAAAAGACGATCCATTTTTTCCCCCAGCCTTTTAACTCTCTCAGTGAGTGGAAGTATGAGAGCTTTTAAAAGGCATTCGATAGCCTCCAATAGCCCTTTATTAGAAAAGATTTCGAATTTACAGTTGATAGCCCCATTAAAACTTCCTTCCCTATTACATTAGGTGACTTATGTATGGGTTCCATTTCATGTGATGCTGTACGTAAGGTTCTATCCCCTTTTTAACCCCACCCTTTCTCCTTCTTTTTTTTTGGTGGGGAGCGGAATGCTCCTCTATTCTCCTTACTAGGTGGTTTGTCATGTGGTATACTGGCTGCTATAGGCGGTTGAGAATCTAGCGTCACAAGTGCCTCAATTTGGGATTTGAACACAAGGGAAGGTGTATTTCTATTAAGGTGAGGGACCACGTCTAAAGGCAAAGGTGTATTTAAGTCTATTAGAGAATTAGATATGGCTGTTGGCTCAATACTATTAGAATCTGATATAACTTCCATGTCATCTGGTACTGGCGGGGTGTCTTGGAATATTAGTGGGATGTTTTCTGTACTAAACAGCTCAGCATCTGTATCAATAGGCATAGTATTGTGTGGTAATATACTCGTTACAGCCTTCTGTGGGGTATGGAGTGGCTGTTTTTTGAGAAGTTCAATGGAGAAACGGAGCTCTGCCCGTTTCTCTGCTAACGAAATCTACCTATCTATCACTCTTGTGGCTCTAGCGAAATATTTATCTAGTGGCCCAAGTATGGATACACCTACACTACAGGGTAGAGGGTTTGGGGCAGAAGTAGACATCCTTGGTGTATGAAAACAAATAAGTAATATAAATCAGTCCTATAAGGTATGAGGATTGAAGAATGACAACCAAGTCAATTGCACAAACAGTCAAAATACTTATGTAGCGTAGCTTACTGTTGTATATTTCAAGCAGGGGGACAGAATCCGGAGCAATACAACGAATGTCAGATGGGTGGCCCAGCCCAGCCTCCTGCAGCCCCTGACGGCCACAGACGGCCAGCCCTGTCCCGGGCTTCTCCCGGGAAGCTCCTGCGCACTCCAGTGCAGCGGTAGTTAGGTTTGGTCTTAAAGTATTTGGTCCCCTCGGAGGGCGGGGCTAGCAGGGAGAGCGGGCCAGGTGTTTCCGATTGGCCAAGCAGGGACTCCTGGGAAATGGAGTCCCCGCGCTGTCACTCGCAGCCCTGCGCTGCCCCTGTACACCCCGGTTGAGTTGTTATGTTCCTCAAGACCTCCTCCTCGATGCGGGACCCGCGAAGCGGGTTCCGCGAGTTGTGGCACCAAGTCGATTTTATATCTTCTAATGGCTCACAAAGCAGCCCAGCAGGATAGTCCGCGGCAACACAGCGCAACACAAAAAGATCCCTCTGATCGTTGTTGGAGATGGGTTTTCAGTAGTCCAGTGCTCGGGGGCGGGGCTAGCAGGGAGAGCGGACCAGGTGTTTCCGATTGGCCAAGCAGGGACTCCTGGGAAATGGAGTCCCGCACTGTCGCTCGCAGCCCTGCGCTGCCCCTGTACACCCCGGTTGAGTTGTTACGTTCCTCAAGACCTCCTCCTCGATGCGGGACCCGCGAAGCGGGTTCCGCGAGTTGTGGCACCAAGTCAATTTTATATCTTCTAATGGCTCACAAAGCAGCCCAGCAGGATAGTCTGCCGCAACACAAAAAGATCCCGCCGATCGTTGCTGGAGGTGGGTTTTCAGTAATCCGGTGCTCGGGGGCGGGGCTAGCAGGGAGAGCAGGCCAGGTGTTTCCGATTGGCCAAGCAGGGACTCCTGGGAAATGGAGTCCCCGCACTGTCGCTCGCAGCCCTGCGCTGCCCCTGTACACCCCGGTTGAGTTGTTACGTTCCTCAAGACCTCCTCCTCGATGCGGGACCCGCCAAGCGGGTTCCGCGAGTTGTGGCACCAAGTCGATTTTATATCTTCTAATGGCTCACAATGCAGCCCAGCAGGATAGTCCGCGGCAACGCAGCGCAACACAAAAAGATCTGCTCTCAATCTTTAATATGGAAAGAGGTATTTACGAGAGATGGGGTAGAAGAGTTTGTATCTGGGCTCCGGTTCTAAACTGGAAGGAGGCTCAGGAAGCGAATGGTCCCTGACTTGTAGTAGTTTCTGGCTGTAACGAACTATCTTCCAAGGTCTATGGTTTGGGAAGGGGCATGTTTCTCTCTCTGATCTGATCTGGGGATATTGCTGTCAATGGCTAAGATTGTTGATAATGCTTAGAATTGATTTGGATTAATGTGTAAACTGTGTCACATGTGCCCTTCTTTATTGTCTATCTACATAGCTCAATTTTTCTGTAAACGTGTTCGAAATATTTTATCATTAGTTCAAACTGTGTATCCCTCATGTTTAAAGTATATGTATAACTGTGTCCTGGCAACTAAAAAAGCTTAATAAAACTATTTTTAAAAAAAAAGATTTGCGTGACTTGGCTGCAGACAGCCTTTGGGAACAAATTGTGTAGGGATTTGGAAAGATTGGAAGTCAGTTTGGAAGCCTGTGACAAGGGATACTGGGATATATCTTGAAACCCATCATAATAACAGTCATTTGTATCATTGTGCTGTTGGGAGCCATCAAGGCTTACAAATGGCAAAAGGCATGTCATAATGAAAACTCCTTGAAGAAACGAGAGCAGCAGTTAGAAAGACTGCAGGACAGTCATTATCTATATCTTAAGGGGTTAGAGAAATTCAGACAAGGACGGCACGCTACAACTTCTGTTTAGACCGCTCTCTTCTGCAAACAAAAGTAATAAGAAAGTAAGATGTTAGTGTTATGACACTATTGAGTTGAAAAGATAGGCACAGGCGCACAGCGGAAGGTTGAAAAGAAGTTGAAGAAGGTTTGATGAGAGGATTAAGGTAGGTTGAAGGTGCTCTAACAGGCGACGCAACTGTCCAGGTGCGTTGAACTACTATCTGAAGATGAGTGCGCTACGTGGGTACGTGGGCGCATCCCTGTGTACTAGGCACACTTGTTAAAGTTCAGGTAACCTGATTCTAATGAGGGTTCAATCGAAAATAGTTCAAATAAATGAGTTCAAAGTTTCATCATTATTTGTATTTAGTGGATTCACAAAAATATACAATCAAGCGTTACATCACGCTGCGTTCAATATGATTCAACGGTGGTTCAACAAATGCTCCAATGCATTTCGGACTGGAGTAGTCCTTTATCAAGGAGCGGCTTCAAACATCGATGTTGTGCTCACGACGGTGTGAGAGTAGTTCAAACAGTGAACCGGGTGTCACGAACTTCGCGGAGAGGGGGAACTGATAGAGTGTACGCAGCACTCTAAATTGTAGGGGTGCTTTATAATCACAGGTTAACGCATTTATCTATATTTTAGCGTAATGTGCAGTGTTTCATGTTTATCAAATGCATTTATTCAACATCGTAAGCACAGAATCATAATGTATATCTTTAAGTAGGATTAATATGTATTAGAAGACACCATTATTTGTCTTTCTGCATATATGCAGAATGATATTATATTCACATTAATGTAATCGTATGTTAAAGTTGCCTGCACTGTAGGCCCAGAGTTAGAAGTTGTGTACAGTTTCAAAACCCTCAGCTACTGAATAAATAATTAAATGTATCTTTGTATGTACCAGAACAGTATGCTCTCATCCCATTGCAGGTATAAAGAATTTACCATCATTATTTTTAGTTTAAGGAGATAACTGAAATGTCTTTGAACAGTCTGAGAAGCAAGAAGGGAGGATATATTCTGTGCCAGGCCTACCAACACTCCAAGGTCACAAGAAGCAAGGAAGATTTAATTAAAAAAGTAATAGAAAAACACCACAGTCCTGGAGAAGTGAAATAATTTGTCATGTGATACATTTAGGAAGGGGCTTTTGTATTATACGCAGGGACAGAAAAGGGAGACTACTAGATTTTCGGAGGAGAGGGAGTATCTTAAGAGCACGCTCCATAGCTTTACGCTACTTTGACCCATTTGATTTGAGTACCTCTGAGTAAGTCTACACGTGCTGACACCTTTAAGAAATAAGATAGGAACTGTGGTAAATGAAGATGCTAAGTCCGCTTAGTAAGTTAAGATCCTTTATTGCAGGTTCCTTCCAGGTTAAGATTGTAAGGAAAACCCCATCAGGAGCCAGCTGTTAGCAGCTCAGCCTGAGATGACCAACTGCCACAGTGAGTAATAGAAAGGTACAGTGAGCTAGAGGGACACCCTGGCATTCTATGATGTCACAGATAACATAGTACAGTCTAGCCAGAGAAGAACAGTGGAGCAGACATTTACTACACATCCTCTTCCCTTATGGAGTATGAGCAGAATAAAGAAATAATCGGCAACAATACCTCAAATGGAACAATCAGCAGGGAAGTACACAAATAATAAGAACCAAAAGTAATAGTGTACAACATTAGATGAGGTCAGCATGAGGTATGATTAGCAGAGAAAAGAACAAAGAAACCAACATTATGACATAATATGCCACATCCCCCTTCCTTAACGAAACAGCAAGGTTTCGAGAAAAAAAACAAGACCAACAGCTAAGTAAGCTGCAGACACTCATAACCTCCCCACACATGGGTAGACCACAGGGTAGACACCCTAGGAACAAAAATGAGTGTAGACTGGGAGAGACACAATAGGGGTAAGACTCACTTAAGGTAACCCAAGAGAGCAAACCCCTTTGACAAGAATTCACCAAAGAGAGAAAAAAAAACCACAAACAAACTACCCGATAAAGATGTGCTGACACTAAACGTATAAATGATTCACAGCTCAAAATCTTACCAAAATGAAGCCCTGGCCAGTAGCTGCAAGAAGGTAGACTTCGAAAGGAAAATAGTGCACAAACCATCTCCACCAAAAGCAGGGGACAGCGCAGTGTGGAGAAAGGACTACTCGCAAACACTCATCCTCCCCAGTTAAGGGTACACCGCAGGACGCTAATCCTGGGAACAAAAATGGGCATTGACTACCCGGAAAGACTCAACATCCCCTGAAAAGGGTACACCGCAGGGTAAGGAAAAAAACCCTGGGACGCAAGATGGGTGTGGACTACCCGCAAATAAACAACCTCCACTGAGGAGGGTACACCGCAGGGTAAGGATAATAACCCTGGGATGCAAGATGGGCGTGGACTACCCGCAAATAAACAACCTCCCCTGAAATGGGCAAGGACTACCCACAAAAACTAAGTTTCCCCTGAAAGGGTACACCACAGGACGCTAACCCAGGGAATAAAAATGGGCATGGACTACCCGCAAATAATCAACCTCCCCTGAAAAGGGTACACCACAGGACGTTAAACCCTGGGAGTAAAAATGGGCATGGACTACCCACAAAGGGTACGCCGCAAGAAAGTAATCCTGGGGATAAACATGGGGCATGGACGACCCACAAAAACCCAACCTCCCCTAAAAAGGGTACACCGCAAGGTAAGGAGAATAACCCTGGGAAGAAAATCGAAAGACTACTGGAAATACACACCCTGTGAGCTGGAATGGGAATAGACTACCCACAACGACACCACACCCACACTGATAAACAAAACTACACCAAGCCCTACATAGGATACACCATGAGGTACATCATAACCCTAGAAAACTGATTTCGGAAGAGTTAAAAGATGTGGACCTGATCCCACAAACGGGCGATAGGACAAACACAGCAGAGACCACAGTAGTCTTTTGAATAGGCCAACAGGTTAAAGCAACAAAACAAAGGATTATGTTGAAACAGTATGCAACCCTGACAAACACTGAGAAACTAAGCACTTCAAAACAAAAAACAAAAAAAGTAAATAATGCCAGCTCCTGTAAGCGACCTCTCACCCAGGGTCCGTGCACACTGCTCCCTGCAGACCTCGCTGAGTTCCCTGCAGTCGCAGTGGACTTCCGTCAGACAAGTAGAGCGTGACCAAGTCCAAGAGTAAAGTCTCTTCCACTCCGTTGCTCCACACTTCCTTCAAACGAAAAATCATGGTCAGCGCCATGAAGAAAATGCAGTGATTTCAAATATACACAGGTGTGTATATCACCGAAGGAAATGCAAACGCGCTATGACTCATGCGTAGACTGTAAACGCTACAAGTGCAGATGTTGCTATAGAAACTTAAACAAACAAAAGATGGCTGCCACGTCGAAACGACGTGATTAGCGTGAAGCGTAAAGAGAGACATGTCCGGAGAAGAAGGAATGTTCCAAGAAACACACCAGACGTCACTGAAATGTCGCTGCACGAGGAAAGCTTCGCTGACTCCCAGCATGTTCCACCCACGTCATCGATCGGACAGTGGCAGAAGAGGAGAACAGATCGCTGCCGGCCAACCGCCAATCACATCCAAAACAGTGGAGAGACGAAGACCTAAAGGTACGGTGACTGAAATGGCGTTAGGAAAGCAACCTCACAGTAGCGCGCTGAAATGACAAAGAAAACGCTGGAGTAGTCATACACCTCTAAATTAAAAACAGGACGAGCAGGACTTGTACGCTACTTCTGCTTGCTGAGCACACCAAAGGGAAACCTGCGCTGATGACTGAGAGTGCATGAAATGGGACTCGCAGAGTTCAGCAGAAACCACTTAAACAGGGCAAGCTATCTCTTGAGTGAACGCTCGTTTTGATACACAGAGCAGAAACGAGCAAAGTAGACAGAGGCTGCTGTAAAGTCTCTTAGAGCACATAAGACTCAGTTTGCAGGCTGTCCACAGACAGATGAGCACATCTAGTAGGCAATCAGTACATAAAAGTCATTGGTGCACAAGAACACTTCACTCGCAAACTAACAGCAAACATCAAGATGAAACACACGCCCTGGGTGCAGGCTGTCCAGGTGGAACAGGACACTGGTGGGGTCAGCAGGGCGTTACCTTTAGTCTAAAAATGAAGTGTCTTTGAAAGTGTGGAATTCTTGAGTTCCTTCCTTTATCTTGTTTAGTTCCTTAAGTAGTCTTTATCCTTAAATCACGCGTAGGTTCATCCTTTTAAGAATCGTCGCCAAGTTGTGGTAAATGAAGATGCAAAGTCCGCTTAGTAAGTTAAGATCCTTTATTGCAGGTTCCTTCCAGGTTAGATAGACAGGTTAAGATTGTAAGGAAAACCCCACCAGGAGCCAGCTGTTAGCAGCTCAGCCTGAGATGACCAACTGCCACCGTGAGTAATAGAAAGGCACAGTGAGCTAGAGGGACACCCTGGCATTCTATGATGTCACAGATAACATAGTACAGTCTAGCCAGAGAAGAACAGTGGAGAGGACATTTACTACAGGAACCAGCCAGAAACATCATCAATGAGAGTATTGTAGGGAAAGACAATTTATGCCTTCCAAATGAAAAGGGATTTGGATTCCGCCTCCATCTTTGGTTGTGTATTAATCTTGGAGTTTATTATTCTGTGTCTCCCATGCCGAATCAATGATATGCATAGATTTGGCTCTGTATTTATTTTCATGTATTTATATTCATTAATACTAAGATGTGTTTACATTCAGCTATTTTTGGCCTTATAATAAAACCCATAACCTAGAATTCGGAGTCTGTGGTCTTTAAAGCATGACTACATTGTAAGTATAATTTTGACGTGTTTCTTCCCCTCTACAACTTTCAGCAGGCAATTAAAAAACCATCACAGCTTAATTTGGGAGGTAAGGCAAGGCTCAAATGTGGCGTACACATGTTTTACAAGACCACGCTTATTAGGGGAGAATAGAAACTGCTGTGACATTTGGCAAGCAATTACCCAAATTTCACACTTACTGCTAGTTTTGGTTGTGTGCGACATCTGAGTTTGTTGTCCATTATCCACAAGAAATTGAATAATTTCATGCTGTCAGGATTGTATCTAAGTACTTTCAGTGAGGAGTGTGTGAACAATAGGAGGCACATTCTGAGCAATATATTGGGTGCATGGGATCTTCAGATGGAAGAGAATGAGGAGATATTGTAGACCAGATATCCAAATGCTCAGGTACTTTGTGTGAACTCAGGTTTTTCCTTTTGGGTATTTTTCCACAATGTAAAGTAGATCAGAAAGTGTTTTAAGCATCATATTTGATGTGAAATGGTTTGTGATGAAACTTCAGGTATATCTTTCAGCTGTTTCAATCTAAACTGAGAAGAAAAGGTGTCCGTATGGCCATACAGTCCTTATCATAACAAATTTGGGAGCTCCTTTTGACCCCAGACCAGGCCTGTCTTCCAGATACTAACCACCCTGTTTAAGCTATTCTTGAATAATGTTAATACAGCATCAGATGTTACAAATGTACTTTTCAGGACTGTATGGGCATACGGCCATTATCACCATGCTAACCTGTATGATACTATCTTTCATATGCACGTACTAAGTGCTATGTACTAACTGACTGGCGTGTTGTCAATAGAACAGGAGCTCTAACAAATGTGTATTGTGATACGTTGTTAATTAAAATTTTATACATGGCTGGCCCGGATCATCATATCAGGGACACATCCCCGTTTTACCCCTCTAATTAAGGGGCCGATTATGATCGCGGACGGACTTGCGTCCGTCCGCGATCATTGAGGAGGAGGGGACGTCCGCATGGGCTGCGGAGTGCCCTCCTGTGCGATTAGGATGTGACCGCCAGGGTGGCGGTCACATCCTCTATTTTTAACATTGCGGCGGGTGCGGCTTCAAGCTGCACCCGCGGCAATGTTAAAAATGCACGCATTGCATTTGCATGCAGAAAGAGGCAGGCACCTCGTGGTGCCTGCCGCTTTCTGCATACAAATGCAGGGGGGTACCATAGGTGCCCCCCATGTGCACCCCCCACCCCCCTTCACCTAGGGGGCCCGCAACAGGCCCCCGCAGTGAAGTTACACATGATTTTCCACAGCGGAAAAGCCGCAGCGGAAAAGCATGTTTGCAGGCACATACTAATCTGGCGGACGGTGTCTGAGAGACACCGTCACCAGATTAGTGCTTTTCCTCCACGGTTGTAAGCCAACCGCGGAGGAAAAGCTGCGGACGGAAACCAGGACCCACCAGCCATCCTAATGTGGCGGTGGGTCTTTGGTGGGTCCGCTGCAGATTTTCCGCATCCTCCGGGCCGGCGGTGGCTTCCGCCGGCCCGGAGGATGCGGAAAATCCGCAATCATAATGAGCCCCATAGTGTATTTACATGTCCCACTCTGGGCCCTGAACAACTTCACTTTACTGTTAATTTGTTTAGCCTTTTAACCCTCTTCCCCATGAATATTTTCTAATTGCAGCGCTCGTCCATTATTTTTTATTTGGACGCAAGTCTTTCTTCAATGACTCCACCTGTGTTGCCATAGTCGGCAAGCATTGAGTGTGTGCACGCGTCTCTCTGACATGCCTGATGGATGGCTCTACTTAAACAGGTGGGTTCAGCCCTCTGTGTCACTCGTCTTACACGAAGGTTCCTCGGCAGAGTAGCGGTAAGTTAATAGCAAGGGCCCAGCTTTAGACGCTTTGTTTTGTGCAATATGTTTAGACTTGGGCATACTTTGAACGTTCCCTTTCTCCTAATAAATCTAGGCGTTTAAGAAAACAGAAGAATATGGCCCGCTCTGTTAGACGTAGGTAATTGTTTTTGTACTTTTACCACGAGCGTTGTGTCTGCCCCGTGTGGGTTTTTACCCTAAGCGTACTGGTTCATTCCTAATTAGATTTTTATACTTTATCCTCAGATTGACTCGGATACAATGCTTATCCCATTATTTTGTTTACTGTCCAGGTAATGCATTTCTTTTCAACGCACAACATGTTGTATACTATGTTTAAGGTTCAGGTCTAGAGGTGGTTCCACTTGTAGGCCTGATTAGCGTTTTTCTATGTATTTTCTCTTCCAGAATATTTATTATATCAGTGACAGATGATTAATCCGACATGACACAGCGATAACTTCCAATAGAGTAAGTGACCATTTTCCTGTCCCCTTTTTAATCGCTTTAAAACTAGAATTCCCAATACTGACGCTGCACCTTAACCTTTCAGGTGGCACTTCTCGCTCTAACGGTCATGGAGCCCACATGCTCTTTCACATCTGCAGCCTCTTTCCAGAGGATACCTATGGTAATGTACTGCTCTTTAGATTCAGCTTATACAAACATGTAGATCTAAACTCCGGTGTGCATGACTATATTTTCTAAGGTGTTTTCATGCTTTTCCCTAGATCTCTCCCACCCCCCCACCCCTACACTTCTGTCCTGATGAAGACCCCGGCGTGAGGGATACACTGATCTATTGGGGTTGAAACGTGGACATTTAACCATTGAGCCAGCGTGAACAACAGAGATTTTGTACTGTGTTACTGTTTAAAACCATGGCTACTTAATGTTTTGATAAAATTGTGACTTATAGGCTCGAGGAATGAACCACGTGTTTTCCATGTGATGTTTTGTTTTGATGCACACTTTACCCTGCAGTCACTTTCCGATCCTCACTTTAATCACAATCACCCCAGCCTCTTTTTTCCCCTTTTTCATTCCCATCTAAGAGCAATTTCGTATGTAATGCTATGCGAATATTGGAAATAACAGATCGATGCCCAGTGTGAATAAAACACTGTGAGCAACAAATACTTTGTCCTAGTTATGGATTTGAATTTATGTTTTGATTCATGTAATTTTTTGCATTGTAGCACTCTTATTGTGTGGGCCTGCTGCTAACTACTTCTGTCTTGGGCAGTGAAAAAACTGTACTTTGCTTTTTGTATCCTGCTTGGTAAGGTTCTCCAAGGGCTTGTAAGTGCTTGCCTCCTGTTAAGAAGTCTTTGGGCCGTTAACAACGTCATCTGTAGCCCATGAACTCCTCTGCTGGGAGTTCTGACCTGCAAAGTGGTGCCATTTTCAGTTCTGGGCCCTTGGACGTGGCTGTTGCTGCAAAGAAGCCTGAAAATTCACACCTAACCTTCAAAGCCTATTTTTCCTGAAGCATTACCGCCATGTGTCTGAAAAGCCAATGCCTCGCTGCAGTGCAGCTGAAAAATGGACGCAGCACCTGTCCTGTGGCTGAAAAGATCGCTGCATAATGAGTCCTGAGCCCTGGCAATGCATGATTGAAGGCGATTTACACTGACTAACCTGCTTGCATACCCATACCCACTCCATGGAGGGGCATAGTTAGGGTTGCCACCGTTATTAGGACAATATTTAAAGGGAGCTGCTTTGTTCATCTGGCGAACCTTTGTGGCCCTACTTGCTGCCTTTCCCTTCCGGGGAAATATTGAGACCTTACCTGCTGCCACTCCATTTTGGTGTACACGCTGCCTGTGCTGCCGCATCGACCCGCCTCCCGCTGCCGCACACCCACGCCATCTAGGTGCGGCCGCTGTGTGGAGAGCGGGCCCGTGGGACTCCAACTCCCAGCAGCCTATGCGGCGGGAAGCCGCCCACGGGGCTATCGCGCCAGGAGGCGCATAAAAACCAGCGTCAACCCCGGTGGAGTGGGGAGCTCCTTTGTTCATCTGGCGAATCTTTGTGGCCCTACTTGCTGCCTTTCTGTTCCGGGGAAATATTGAGACCCTACCTGCTGCCACTCCATTTCAGTGTACATGCCGCCTGTGCTGCCGCATCGACCTGCCTCCTGCTGCCGCACACCCACTCCATCTAGTTGCGGCCGCTGTGTGGAGAGCGGGCCTTTGGGACTCCAACTCCCAGCAGCCTATAAGGCCGGAAGCCGCGCACGGGGCTATCGCGCCAGGAGGCGCATATAAAACAGCGTCACCCCCGGTGGAGTGGGGAGCTCCTTTGTTCATCTGGCGAGCCTTTGTGGCCCTACTTACTGCCTTTCTGTTCCGGGGAAATATTGAGACCCTACCTGCTGCCACTCCATTTCGGTGTACACGCCACCTGTGCTGCCGCATCGACCCGCCTCCCGCTGCCGCACACCCACGCCATCTAGGTGCGGCCGCTGTGTGGAGAGCGGGCCCGTGGGACTCCAACTCCCAGCAGCCTATGCGGCCGGAAGCCGCGCACGGGGCTATCGCGCCAAGAGGCGCATAAAAACCAGTGTCACCCCCGGTGGAGTGGGGAGCTCCTTTGTTCATCTGGCGAACCTTTGTGGCTCTACTTGCTGCCTTTCTGTTCCGGGGAAATATTGAGACCCTACCTGCTGCCACTCCATTTCAGTGTACAGGCCGCCTGTGCTGCCGCATCGACCCGCCTCCCGCTGCCGCACACCCACGCCATCTAGGTGCGGCCGCTGTGTGGAGAGCAGGCCCGTGGGACTCCAACTCCCAGCAGCCTATGCGGCCGGAAGCTGCGCACGGGGCTATCGCGCCAAGAGGTGCATAAAAACCAGCGTCACCCCCGGTGGAGTGGGGAGCTCCTTTGTTCATCTGGCGAACCTTTGTGGCCCTACTTGCTGCCTTTCTGTTCCGGGGAAATATTGAGACCCTACCTGCTGCCTCTCCATTTCGGTGTACACGCCGCCTTCTGCTGCCGCATCGACCCGCCTCCCGCTGCCGCACACCCACGCCATCTAGGTGCGGCCGCTGTGTGGAGAGCGGGCCCGTAGGACTCCAACTCCCAGTAGGCTATGCGGCTAGAAGCCGCGCACAGGAATATCGCGCCAGGAGGCGTATAAAAAACAGCGTCACCCCCGGTGGAGTGGGGAGCTCCTTTGTTCATCTGGCGAACCTTTGTGGCCCTACTTGCTGCCTTTCTGTTCCGGGGAAATATTGAGACCCTACCTGCTGCCACTCCATTTCGGTGTCCCCGCCGCCTGTGCTGCTGCATCGACCTGCCTCCCACTGCCGCACACCCACTCCATCTAGGTGCGGCCGCTGTGTGGAAAGCGGACCCGTGGGGCTCCAACTCCCAGCAGCCTATGCGGCCGGAAGCCGCGCACAGGGCTATCGCGCCAAGAGGCGCATAAAAAACAGCGTCACCACCGGTGGAGTGGGGAGCTCCTTTGTTCATCTGGCGAACCTTTGTGGCCCTACTTGCTGCCTTTCTGTTCCGGGGAAATATTGAGACCCTACCTGCTGCCACTCCATTTCAGTGTACAGGCTGCCTGTGCTGCTGCATCAACCCGCCTCCCGCTGCCGCACACCCACGTCATCTAGGTGCGGCGGCTGTCTGGAGAGAGGGCCCGTGGGACTCCAACTCCCAGTAGCCTATGGGGCCGGAAGCCACGAACGGGGCTATCGCGCCAGGAGGCCCATAAAAAACAGCATCACCCCCGGTGGAGTGGGGAGCTCCTTTGTTCATCTGGCGAACCTTTGTGGCCCTACTTGCTGCCTTTCTGTTCCGGGGAAATATTGAGACCCTACCTGCTGCCACTCCATTTCAGTGTACATGCCGCCTGTGCTGCTGCATCGACCCACCTCCCGCTGCCGCACACCCACGCCATCTAGGTGCTGCCGCTGTCTGGAGAGAGGGCCCGTGGGACTCCAACTCCCAGCAGCCTATGCAGCCGGAAGCCGCGCACGGGGCTATCATGCCAGGAGGCGCATAAAAACCAGAGTCAGCCCCGGTGGAGTGGGGAGCTCCTTTGTTCATCTGGTAAACCTTTGTGGCCCTACTTGCTGCCTTTCTGTTCCGGGGAAATATTGAGACCCTACCTGCTGCCACTCCATTTCGGTGTACACACCGCCTGTGCTGCCGCATCGACCCGCCTCCCGCTGCCGCACACCCATGCCATCTAGGTGCGGCCGCTGTGTGGAGAGCGGGCCCTTGAGACTCCAACTCCTAGCAGCCTATGCGGCCGGAAGCCGCGCACGGGGCTATCGCGCCAGGAGGCGCATAAAAACCAGCGTCACCCCCCGCTTCACGGGCCATCTGTGGCCGTCCGGGGCTGTCCAAGGCTGGGCTGGGCCGGGCCACTCCCTTATGCTCTATTATACTGACCTTATTGGTTTTGTACTGTGAACTTAAAGTACATCTATTTATTGTGCACGCTTTTTGAACCATGAGGTAGAATACTCCTATGACCACTCGATCTAATACCAGGCAGAAAAAATTTACTACCACCCCTTTACCAAGCCTGACTGCAATAGACAGAATGTTGCAGAAGACTATAGGGGTTGTTGTAACAGCTATCGAGAGTACTGAGAGACGGCTCTCGTTGCCCCCTAATATGTGTTTCCCTTCACTAGTTACAAATAATACGGTAACACTGGTGAATACCTCGGACTCTATACTTATGGATTCCTTTGCAGAGTTCCCAAGGCCTGCAGGTAACCACTCTTCCCTGCCATTATTTTTTTTTTAAACTTTATATTTGGTTATGCAAAGAACATAAACATTCCCCCCCCCCAAATGCGGCATCATACATGAACTGTTGCATACAGAACGATAACCTCATTAAGGCACATTAGGGACACAAATATTGTTGGGCAAAAGTCGGACATTGGGACCACAAGAAGAACCGTACATTACAATCATTCCCCGCCATTATTAAGTACACCCCCTGTACCCTCTCCCTCGGCTACCAGACTGTCATCAACGCCCACATTACAGCCGCCTTATTTAACGGCAGAGTCCTCTACTTCAAATAACGATGTAATTAATTTAGATGGCTCGAATGCTTTCTCGATGACAAATCTTAATACATCTGGTAGATTAAATAACAAGAGCCCCCCCCCAAAGAACAAGAGGGCAAAAACTAATTGGAAAGAAACACATAATAGAAAACATCTATCTACAAATAATTATAGGGGGAAAGGTAAAGGTAGCCGCAAACAGCAAAAATCAGTCCCTACTGTACAAGGACAAGATAGGGAAGTATGTGAGGGCCACCCAACCACTTCTGAGACCCATAATAGCACAGAGAGTGTCACGGTTGATTTGGAAACATTACCACCAAACCCTGTAGGCTTTATGATTCATCTAGAGCAGATGCTGGGATCCCTAATTTTACCATTGTTGGAAAGAACAAAAGTTCTGACCAACAAAATAGGGAATTTAGAAAAGCTGTCCCTGGGCAACTTGGACATATTGAAACAGCTCAATATAAATGGTTTAAATGGGAATGCAACAGGTCTAGGTACAACTCTTACCGCAGCTAGTAGTGTCTCTAAGCCACCTCAAAAAACACCCACCCTAGTGATAGAGGGCGGAAACCGACCAACACACCAATCTTTAGCTTCAGAGAATAGAGTGCAGGCGTCCAAAAGTATCGCCAATAAAATGGTGGAAAGAGAGGCTTTAACGGACAAATCAGGGGGACAACGAAACATGGTAAATTTTGCCGGAGAATCAGCAAAATAGAGCATTGATATCCAGAAGGTCAGACATTCACGCATAGACTTACCGCCGGAGTCTATGCCTTATACCGTGGTACTGACGGGTGTCCCGGAGCTACAGAATGATAGAGGGGAATCCTACTCAGACTTAAAAAATAAGGTAGTATTTTGGCTGAACACACATAGACCACTCCCAGGGCACGTACAAACAGAAATCATAAACGTCCGCAGAGTGGGTTGGGTTGGATATACACAAAACAATTTTCCGGAGGACTGTATAATTGTTAACTTCAGAGACAGACGTGCTGTTAGACACATCTGTGGGTGGAATACATTTGGAGTGACTACTGGGATTCAAACCCGGGATCTATCCAATTCTTTTCCACTAATGAGTTCCAAGGTATTTACAACAAACCCCTATCGGCAAGGAGAGGACTCGGATAGGGGGGGGTCAAGTTTAACATCCCAACATTCAATCGTTTTTCTACTTTGCAGGGGATGGAGGATATTGACTGACTTCTAAAAGAAACATTTTTTCCAAGCCCCAGAAACCCATGTCAAAAGAGCAAGCCACAAGTACGTTTAGTACTCTAGACGAAGATCCACCTCGAGGGACTAATCTGGATTCTGAGGGTATCTTGGGTATGTTGGGGAGTATAAAGAATAAGGATACATTGGCATTGGTGAGCTGGAATATTGCTGGGAAATGAGAATTGGATTAACCTTGTGAATAATCAGGATGTTATGTGTTTACAAGAAACCTGGACCATAGACCCAGACCATGTTAATGGCTTCGGGACTTATTTTTCCCCAGCTATCAGTTCGCCCCATGGCAGGGCAAAAGGGGGATTATGCACATATGTGTCTAACATGCTGTCATATACCAAAATTGATTTTGTTTTCAGCAACAGGTATTATCATATTCTCAGGATTATAGTTGATAGCGAGTTCTCTTTGGTTATAGTGAACTTTTATAATAATGTCCCGTCGGAGGAAGTGGATAAAACTTTTAAATCCTTAGGGAGTAATATAAAAGCTATGGTGACACGAAGATCCAGAGACGTTTCCGTCATTTGGGCAGGAGATTTTAATTGCTCCTTATGTGCGAGAGCTGAAAGAGGAACATGTGGTGTTATGCTCTATAAAGATACCACTCTGTCCCACTTTGAACATGCCAAGTGTGGAGATTACTTAAATGAGGTCATTTTTGGGTCTGACATGGCTTTTGCAAATATATTGGTTAGCCCAGAATGCCCATTCGTCCCCACTTTTTGTGGTAGAGGTGCTACATCAACAATTGATTATATAATCATGACTGCAAGACATGGGGACATGATCCAGTCATTTAGTACCCCTGAGAATTCACTAAGCGATCATTATCCTCTTAGAACAGCACTGCAAAGTACATTTAGTACTCTACGTGTGAGAGGAACGCCCAATGTACGAGTGGATAATATCACTATGACCAGGAAAAAGGCCTGCACAGATGTGAACGCCGACGATGGCGATGTTGTAAATAACTTCTTATTAATCATCACAAAAAATTAAAAAGCTATTCTGGGTTGAAACAAAAGGCCCCAAAAAGACCCGAGCAAGCTGGTTTGATTTAGCCTGTACCAAGGCATGCTCAAATCTAAAATATGCATTACACACCCCAGATAAAGATAGGACGCTAATTAAGGAATGCAGACATATCTATAAACAGGCGCTAAAATAGAGGAAAGATATTACAAAACAGGAAACTTGGGATACTCTGTGTGAGGCATCGCTAAGTCGAGACACGGCTGCATTCTGGAAAGTTGTTAACGCCCCTTTTCTGAACTACAATAGTATTGCTACAATAGAGGTAGCAATAACTGAAGAAGAGTGGTGAAGCATTTCGGAGAACTATATTCTGTTGAAGGCCCAGTAGGAGACTGATTACCCCATGAAACTTTAAATGGAGATCAGTGCCACTTGAAGAACACTTTGGTATATGATTTCTCTGTAGAAGAAGTTAGTGCTAGCATTAATGCAAGCTTGGGGGGCAAAGCACCTTGCCCTGATGGGGTCCCGGTGGACTTATATAAAAGTAACATCGATCTATGGGCCCTGATTTTTGCTAGTGTTTTTAATTTCACGTTCCAGAATGGTCTGCTTCCATCATGGCGCGAATCACTGATAGTTCCCATATTTAAAAAACGGGACAGACTCAGCTGTCAATGTTATCGTCCGATCTCACTTCTGGACTGCACCAATAAAGTTTTTGGAAGGGTTATTTTAAATAGGCTTCAAACATGGGCGGATGAAAACAAGATAATCAGCGATTTACAATACGGGTTTAGTAAAGGGCTTAGTACAATTGACCAGTGTCTGAATTTATATATTTTAATAGAGAAGTATATAAAGGCCAAGGAGGGTCGATTGTTTTTAACTTTAATAGACCTAACCTCTGCATTTGATTGCGTCTCACACAGTAAACTCTGGTTGGTTATGAACAAAATGGGGGTAGACATATTAAATATTAATTTTTTAAGGGAACTGTATCAGGGCGCATCCGCAAAAGTTAGATTTGGAAAAAACTGTGAATGTACCAAATCTTTTGGCATTGCTAGGGGCGTACGACAAGGCTGCGTGCTAGCCCCATTCCTCTTCACACTTTACATCAAAGATGCTGGAGAAAACTCTACTGAAGGAATGTAGGGATTTGCCTACAGCGGGAGAAAGATCAGTGCCTGCATTGTTGTATGCCGATGATGCAGTCCTGATGGCCCGAACCCCACTGGCCATGCAAGCCCTAGTTACCTCCTTTGAAGATTTTATGAACGGTTTAAATTTAAAAATAAACTGTTCAAAAACGTTTACCATGACCTGCGGTGTAGGCGCAAACAAAAAGAGGAAAGCAGTTTTTATTGGCCCGACCCCGGTTGATTTTACTCCAACTTTTTCCTATTTAGGAGTTTTGTCTGATTACACTGGCAATTGGAATATTACAATTAAGACAAGAAAGCTATTGTACTGTAAATCCATAATGGCCTTAAAAAGTTTTAGTAATAAAATGGGAAGGAAGCCTATAGGGGAAATGTTAACTGTGTATAAGGCTACTTGCTTAGCAATAGTGACATATGGCGCGGGTTTGTGGGGGTATGCCAATGTAACATCCCTACAGGTGGTGAAAAATCTTTTTATGAAATACCTTCTAGCTGTCCCAAAAAGTGTCTCTAAGTATGTTTGCTACACAGAACTTGGGGAACCATATTTAGAAGATATCATAAAAACAGACCCAGTACTGTTATGGCACAGAGTCTGGACAACTGATGAATGTGGTTTAAATCGCCTGATTTTGAACAACGTGTTAGGCTTAGAAAAGAGGGGTAAAATTTGTTGGTTGTCGTATGTAAAGAAATTCCTTATGGATTTGGGAACTGCTTATTATTTTAATGACCCATCCTCTTTATGTAACATTTCAAGGAAAGCTTTGAAGGAAAAGTGTATGGCATTCCTACACGAACGCAGAGCTCTAATAGAAATGGAAAAGATAACGGTGGTTGCCCACAAACAAATTGTAACCTCAAGTAAAATGCAGCCATATGTCAAACTCCCAATGAGTGATTACGAGAGGTTTTTATAAACTCGTTTCAGATTTAACTTACTGTATCGGTTATTTAGTTTCCCAGACATGAATGATTAGTCAAAACATTTGACTAAATGAACTTGTGATGACTTGTCAGAACAATCAGACATCCACATTCTTTTCTTTTGTAAATGTTACATAAAGCCTAGACGAAGATTAGTTATTCCCCTATTGCAGATTATGGATGTAAATCGCGGTCGCCCTGCCTTTTTAGCTGTACAGAAATTGGATAATATTTTAACTGTCGTATTTATTTCCTTGTTTTTTAAAAATGTTTTTAAATTACGTAAAACAATGGTACCCTGAATTATTATGAACTGCTTATGGAGTCGTGCTGAATTGTTTCTGAAATTATGAAGAATTCTCTATGGATTTACGATGAAATGTCTATGGATTTATGATGATCTAACAATGCTGTATATGATGTATTTGTTATTTGATTATAATTTTATCTGAACTTTTATGGTTATTGAGTTTTAATAACCGAATAAAGAAATTTTGATTTGATTTGAGTCCTGAGCTCTGTGTCTCTGACATCTGAGACTCTGACGCAGGCCCTGTTGTGCGGCTGAAGCAATTGACACATCACCTAATTGCGGCTGGAAAATCGATACAGCGCCTCTTCAGTGTGTCCAGATTTTTGACGCATCGCACCTGTGTGCCAAATTCTTCATTGACGTAGCCTAGAAGTAAGGAACAGAGGCCATGTGTCCCGAAATTAACGCATCACCTCCCCTGTCAGCAAGGAAACAACGCATCACCTCCCCTGACAGTAAGGAATGTATGTACACCGTCCCGCCGTGGCAGTAAGGAATCAACGCATCACCTCTCCTTGCATTAAGGAATCAACCCATCACCTCCCCTGGGAGTAAGGAATTGACGCATCACTTTGTTTCTCCAGCACCTCACCTCCCCTGCACCTCTTATCGTCTTTGATTTTGATGCATCACTGGTACTTTCTGATAAAAGTGACACATCCATAGTTTCCTATGTACTGAACACTTTTGAACATTTTAAAAGTGATATATTTGCTTCTGTATGTTGGATTTTTGTAATTTTGTCTTGTTTTATTCAGATAAATTGTAGTTATTTTTCTAAACTTGGGTTTTGTCCTTTTGGAGTGTATTCACTGTGTTACTGTGTGTGTATGTACAAATGTTTTACGCATTGCCTCTGAGATTAGCCTGACCTCTTGTGCCAGGCTACCAAGGGGTGAGCAGGGGTGATATTAGCTGTGTAACCTCCTTACCCTGATTAAAATAAGGGTCCCTACTTGGACTAGTTACAACCCTCTGCCATCTGTAGACCCCCATTTCTAACATTGATGGTCAGTGGTGAGGATAGGACCTGTGTTTGGCATACGGTGATTGGTATACACTTATACAATATTGCAGACCATTACTCAACCACATACTGTTTTTCTTTTTACATTTTTGAGTTTGGATTCTTTTTTAGCCTTTTTTTAATCATATCTCAGTCTACAGAATTATCAGTTGCCCCTGCAGATTTAAATTTTGAAGAAGACAGGTTAGAGCCCTACAATTCGCAGCAATGTAAGCAAATCTTCAGGGACCGCAAGGTCCAGTTCAAAGACCTCACCAGAAAGGAGAAACTACAAAATGCTCTGAGGGCCTGGGTAGCTGCTAGGAATGGCAGTGGACACTCTGAGGAGATTGAAGAGCAAAACTTGCATGGGGATG
Organism: Lissotriton vulgaris; assembly: GCF_964263255.1. Classification (NCBI taxonomy): domain Eukaryota; kingdom Metazoa; phylum Chordata; class Amphibia; order Caudata; family Salamandridae; genus Lissotriton; species Lissotriton vulgaris. Next base: position 1,253,922,006 of record NC_141685.1, on the reverse strand, counting down.
TGCTCATGGTTCATGATCTGCCTGGGGAAAGGTACCCTCCAGGGCAGGTAGCAGTGTCTCATCTAAAAGCCTGTCCCCAGAGGTGCTGGGGCACAGGCGTGAGGCCTGGAGCCATGAGATAGAGCTAGAAAGCCTCAAAATACAATATCAAGAAAATCTCCAGTTGGAGTTCGCTATTCACAAAATAGAAGAGAAAAAGATGGTCTTGGATCAGGAACTGAATTTAAAGGAGCTGGATTTTAAGTCCAAGTCCATATCAGATAGTGGCAGGGTTTCTTCAGTATACTCAGAGGGAATGGCGCATACACCCAAGGATGTATTGAAGGATTATGTCGTGGGGGATGACATTGAGCAGTAGTTTAGGGGGTATGAGGTAACATTAAGGGCACACAGAGTCTTTGAGAGAGATTGGGGAGCAGTTCTGTGGAATAGCTTCACTGTAGAAGGGAGGGTCACCTTGTTGGCCTTACTGATAGAGGATCAGATAAAGTACCCCAAAATGAAGGTAGCCCTGGTCAGAAGGGATGGTCTCACCCCAAAGAGTTGCACAGTAAAGTTTATGGAGAGTCCTAAACTTGGTTCACAAACCAGGGTTGATTATGTTGGTTTCTATTGCAGAGCACTGGATTGTTGGGTGAAGGGCATTGAGCTAACATTATTAGGGCCCCTACAATTTGATTTCATGAGAGCACTAGTCCAATCATTGTTTTGCAGAGCTTTCCCAGCACTTTATTGACAGTAAGCTTACTGACCTCAGTCAGCTTGCTAAAGAGGTGGACCTCTGGCTCAGCACCATGCTCCAAATGATGTTGTACATCGGAGACTCTACCAAGGGAGGGCAGAGTACCCATTAGAAGAGTAGGGGGACAAGAGTAAACAGAAAGATAACTCTAATGGGCCCCAATATAGATCCCAGGGCAAAGATTCCTATCCCCAGTTGAAAAGAAACCATTGATCTCTTCAGGGAAGCCAGGATAGAAGGGTCCCAGGAAATGTTATTATTTTGCTTAGGAGATTCACATGAGAGGGAACCTGAATTATACTAAGCGGGTACAGCCTACCACTGGTGGGCTGTCAAGGCTGATGGCTACTGTAGCGCTAGGGGAGAAGGTGGCCCTAGGAGGGTGTAAGGCCCCTGCTAAGATGACCCTTGTCTTATTAGTGGAAAGTGAGATGGTCCAGAAAACCTAAGGCCTGATAACACTAAGAACTATAGGCAGTGGGTGACCATCAATGGACAGAGGGTAAAGGCTCTGAGAAACACAGGAGTCAGTGTGACTGCAGACAGGAGTCAAGTGGAGTTCTAAAGAGAAAGCAGTCACTAATGTACTTCACCAAGTTGTACCAATAGAGAACAGTAAGTGCTTTTATAAAGTTTAAGACAATTCCTGGGCACACATAAATGGTATACATGTGGTAGTCGACACCGATGGTTTCATGAAGGGTATTTTATGCAACAACAGTTTCGTGACACAAAAACAGCGCCAGTCGACATATGTTTTGTCAACAGGTCACTACCTGTGACTCTTCAGGGCTGGAAATGATACAATATAGCGAAATCATAATGTGGAAAAACATAAGGAAAAACATGTGCGTGACAAATGTCTGTGAAAAAGTGGGGTGACGTAGCTCAACACCCAAACAACAGTGGAAACCCTTGGGAACCTAAAAGGACAAAAGGAAAAATGGGAGAAAATAGCAGCAGACAAATCTTCGCACCACAGACAGCATTGACACAAGAGTAGGGAAGAGAAAACATCCATACAAATGTCTCTTTGATATGGATGCAAGGTAGTGTGTTTAGCATTTGAACGGTCAACACAAAGAGTGGAAGACATGACCGAAAAACAGAGCGTGCAGGAGAAGCATGACACGATACATGCGTGGGCATGTGAGTGACATATGGTGATAAACATCGGTCGCTGCAGCATGCGTACAGAACTGTGGTTATTGACTGTTATCCTAAGAAAGGGGTTTAGGAAGCTAACATGCTAACGCCACTACATAGCATTAAGACAGAACATATTGTACTCGACATTCGAATTGACAATGACATCTAGTGATAAACATCAGGAAAACAACACTAGTAGCTGAATAGAAAAACAAAGTGTGTATTTAGGCGAGCAGGTAGCTACAGAAAGCCTACAGTATTATTGCTATTGACTGTTAGCCTAAAAGGGTTTAAGAAAGCCCACATGATTGCGCCACTACATAGCATTAAAAGGGATCCTGTTGTACTTGACATTCAAATTAGAACAGCTTGTTCGTGTGGATACTAGATAATATTCACGGAGCGAAAAGAGTGGCCGAAATAGGGGGTGAAGACGGCATGCAATGGTGTGAACGGCATGCACTGGTGGAGATCGGGAGGAGATGTGACTGGAACAGCATATTACCTGAAAATGCGCAAATGGCATTTCTAATCTCTAGTGAAAAGGGAAAAAAGCGAAAAAGCGGGACCCACAATGAGTACAAAGGAGCTGCACAAAAAAGAGGCCAGAACGAGCAAACATAATGTGTAAAAGTAAGGGGGGGGTTGAGGAGACTCACCGAGAGACCGGTGATAATTTCCCCCCGGTCCACGGTTGTACAGTCAAAATAAATAGAAATGACACAGGTGGGTGTGTCCTTGTGAATGGCAGGGCCTGCATAGAAGCATGAATCAAGGTCAATAATGTGAAATAACAGGGCGAGGTCCAGCTAAGAGTGCGTGGGTGGGGTGTAATGACATACCTGAGAATGCAGGGTCCAGCCTGTGCTCGTCTCACCGATGGAGAATGGGAGGCCGAGTGACTACAGGAAGTGCTTTTTGCGATTGGTGAAAAAAAGGCTGAAGTGCTAACCTGAGGGTATAGGGCGGCGTACAGGAAGTGATGTTCTGAAGTGCTAAGGAAGATATAGCTATAGTAATGCAACAACACGGAAGAGCCCTATATTGTACATCAACTTTACAGTCTACAGTTGATGACAAATGAAGTGCAACTGTGCATACATAATAATGACTGCAAGGTACAGTACTGAAATGGCCGGTTGTGCGCACTCTAGTAAACAAACATGAGTATGTGGTGTGGCATCATGGGTCCTGATACCGAGTGATACTATAATCAAAAAATAATAAAATAGAACAGCAACATGTCTGGGTGAGTGGAGGAACACATTTAAACAATATTGTGTAAGCGCATGAGTGGTAAGTGGGTAATTACTAGTGCCTAACAAGGGTAGAAGTACTCAGCAATGTTATCGGCGTCATACTTTACTGACTGTCACGTGGAAGCACACATGTATAACATAACAACAAAGGTACAAAAGCCAAAATGAAATGGGGAGAAAAAGAGAAAATATATACAAGTTTTGCAGAATTACGCAGGATAGGTAATATGACGAAATTGTACATGCAGCATAACATATTGAAACGAGGTACACAGGGTAGGTGGCGGATCGGTCCCACTAACTACATTATATCTACATTGATATAAATTACACAAATGACGCGTATTGGTGGGGAACTAACCCTCCTACAAGGCTTGCTGAAGGGGTATGCCCAGAAAGGCAGGGCCCACGGTACACTAAGAGTGTCATTGAAATGGAGTAACACAGTGACCAAACCAATGGAAGAGTCTTAAGTGCCCAGGAAGTATTGTAGTTCATGGTTGGTGTTCTGGCCATGTCTCACAGTGTGCAGGCGCATAATCCATGTCGCCTCCAGGCGTCTAAGACTGAGTTCGCTATTGCTCCCATTATGTTTTGTTGGGCAATGTCATTTCCAAAGTAGAACCTCTTATGGATCCCCTGTAAAGGACATGATGCCACATGTAAAGCCATAGGATATTGGGCATCTTGTTGGTGAATGGCTCTGGTGTGTTCACCGATGCATTCTTTTAAAGCCCTGACAGTGCTGACCAACATATTTCCGGCATGTACTTGAAGCACGTACACTACAAACTTAGTGTTGCATTTGATGTTTACGTTGATCTCATAGTGACGTTTGTGGTAACTTTCAAATTGCTTGATTCCATTCTGTGCCCATTAGCACACTCCACAGCACTCACATTTATGAAAACCTTTGGTGTGTGGTGTCAACCAGGAGGAAGTTTTTGCTGAGTATGGTACAGTAGGACTCAATCTGTTTCTCAAAGTCCTCCCCCGTCTATTTGTGATGAGTGGTTGGGTGGTGATGTTCTCACTCATGTTTTGTCTGCTAGTAAGATGTTCCAATGCTTCGTGAGGCTCTTTCTGATCACTCCGCTGAGGTCATTGTAGTCTATTACCAGCCTCGTTTGTGGGTTTCCCTGTTCTTTGTGGGTCTTAGGTCGGAGTGTGCTGTCTCCATTGTTTTTCTTTATTCTGGTTATTGCTTTGTTGATGTTGCTGAGTTTGTAACCCCGTTTGGCGAATCTGTCCTTCATGTCTGATATGCAGTTGAGAAATTCAGTTTCTTCACTGCAGTTTCTGCATGCTCTCACAAGTGCACCATAAGGGATGGAGTCTATCTGATGTGCAGGATGTGAGCTTTCTGCATGAAGAATTGCATTGCAAGCAGTCTCTTTTCGAAACAATCTACTGTGTAGAGTATTGTCTTTGACATAGAGTTCCAAGTCAAGGAAAGTGATGAGGGATGTGCTGTGGCTACATGTGAACCTCATGTCCATGTCATTAGAGTTAAGGTGGTTGCAGAAGTCTTCTAGCCCTTCTTGTGTGCTGGACCAGAGGAGATGACATTTGTCGATATATCAACCCCGGCATACGATAGAATCAGCCCAGTGTGCACCCTTCTCACCCCAGATCCAAATTTCCTCTAATGAGCCCATGTAGAGATTAGCAAACAAAGTTGAGAACCTTGAGCCCATGGCCACACCTTTAGTTTGCTTATACAATTTCTGATCATACATGAAAAAGTTATTCTGGAGAATGATGTCCATCATGGTTATCAACATGTTCGTGTATTGTCACAGAGAGACTGGTCTCATTTCCAGATATTTAGTAGGGGTGGGCGGAAGTCGCGGAAGGGACTTTCGCGGAGAGGCACGGAAATTGAACCAATTTCCGTTTCTCTCCGTTACGTGACACCCACCGCTCCCCTCCCGTCCTCCTCCCACCCACAATATTAAACAGATTAAAGCCATGCGCAGTTTCAAGAAGAAAGCACAATAGACCAGGATAGGCCAGCGTTCGCGGATTGCGAATTTACCGAAAATCCGCAAAATTCGCGAGCGGAACGGATTTTCCGCCCATGCTTAGAAGACATGACCATAGAACAGAGCGTGCGGGAGAATCATGACACGATGCATGCGTGGGCATGCGAGTGACATATTGTGATAAACATTGGTCGCTGCAGCATGCCTTCAGATCTGTGGTTACTGTTATCCTAAAAAAGGGGTTTAGGAAGCTAAAATGCTAACGCCACTACATAACATTAAGACGGAACGTATTGTACTAGACATTCGAATTGACATCTAGTGATAAACATCAGAAAAACAACACTAGTAGGTGAATAGAAAAACAAAGTGTGTATTTAGGCAAGTAGGTAGCTGCAGAAAGCCTACAGTATTATTGCTATTGACTGTTAGCCTAAAAGGGTTTAAGAAAGCCCACATGATGGCGCCACTACATAGCATTAAAACGGATTCTGTTGTACTTGACTTTAGAATTAGACCGGCTTTTTGTGTGGATACTAGATAATATTCACAGAGCGAAAAGAGAATAATAGAGTGGCCAAAATAGGGGGGTGAAGACGGCATGCACTGGTGCGAACGGCATGCACTGGTGGAGATCGGGAGGAGGTGTGACGGGAACAGCATATTACCTGAAAATACAAAAATGGCACTTCTAAAGTCTAGATAAAAGGGAAAAAAGCGAAAAAGCAGGGCCCGCAATGAGTACAAAGGAACCGCACAAAAAGGAGGCCAGAACGAGCAAACATAATGTGTAAAAGTAAGGGGGTGGTTGCGGAGACTCACCGAGAGACCGGTAATAATTCCGACCTGATCCACTGGTGCACGGTCAAAATAAACAGAAATGACGTGTGTCATTGCGGGCCCCGCTTTTTCGCTTTTTTCCCTTTTCTCTAGACTTTAGAAGTGCCATTTGCGCATTTTCAGGTAATATGGTGTTCCAGTCACATCTCCTCCCGATCTCCACCAGTGCATGCTGTTCACACCATTGCATGCCGTCTTCACCCCCTATTTCGGCCACTCTTTTATTCTCTTTTCGGTCCGTGAATATTATGTAGGTTCCACACGAAGAAGCCGTTCTAATTTGAATGTCAAGTACAACAGGATCCGTTTTAATGCTATGTAGTGGCGCCATCATGTGGGCTTTCTTAAACCCTTTTAGGCTAACAGTCAATAGCAATAATACTGTAGGCTTTCTGCCGCTACCTGCTCGCCTAAAAACACAATTTGTTTTTCTATTCTGCTACTAGTGTTGTTTTCCTGATGTTTATCACTAGATGTCAATTCGAATGTTGAGTATAATATGTTCTGTCGTAATGTTATGTAGTGGCGTTAGCATGTTAGATTCCTAAACCCCTTTTTTAGGATTACAGCCAATAACCACAGATGCTGCAGCGACCGATGTTTATCACCATATATCACTAGCATGCCCACGCATGCATCGTGTCATGCTTCTCCCGCACGCTCTGTTCTACGGTCATGTCTTCCACTCTTCGTGTTGACAGTTGTAATGCTAAACTCACTAGCTTGTATCCATAACAAAAAGACATTTGTATGGACATTTTCTCTTCCCTACTCTTGTGTCAATGGTGTCTGTGCTGCGAAGATTTATCTGCTGCTATTTCCTCCCATTTTTCCCTTTGTCCTTTTAGGTTCCCAAGGGTTTCCACTGTTGTTTGGGTGTCGAGCTAAGTCACCCACTATTTCACAGATGATTAACATGCACCTGTTTTTTCTTATGTTTTTCCACATTATGATTTCGTTATATTGTATCATATACAGCCCTGAAGAGTCACAGGTAGTGGCCTGTTGGTGAACCATGTGTCGGCTGGCGCTGTTTTTCTTTCACGAAACTGTTGTTTCATAAAATAACCTTCATGAAACCATCAGTGTCGACTACCACATACATTTACTTTTGTATCAAACTGTATACTATTTACGTGTGCCCAGGAATTGTGTTATGTTTTGTTATGCTATGGGCTCTTAGCTTATAACTCACACAGGGGTTTTGGGTTTCCCCTTAACCTGGCTGCACTGTGATGCATTTGTTCTTCGTTCCCCTGTACCTTGCACCATTACCTGCCCGAGCGCCACTCACCTGATACTGCAAAACCCTCCGCAGTATCTACTCTCTTGTGACACGCAGGACCGGCTGCCGCTGCAGAACAGTACTCCTGTATATTCAGTTCCATTCCTGCTATGGATAGGGAGAAAGTCGCATCAGAGTTATTCAAGAATCTAGAAAAAGAAACCCCCACAGTGGGCACATCCACAGGTGTAAACCCCCAAAGAAGAGACCGTCTCAAAGAGAAATTCATTAAACTTGAAAGTTTGAGAAAAACTGAGAACTCCAGGTGGTCGGACAGTGCCACCCTCAAACAGTACCTCAGGTTAAATAGAGTACCAAGGGGACTGCGCTCACAAATTTTCCCCACATTTGACGACCTTGACGATTATTTTTTAGGCAAATTGGAAGAGGCACTTACAATTAACTCAAACACCTTTATCCATATCTTGATTGAAAACGCCAAACGAAAGGTTATCAAACTACAATCAGACATCTCACAACTAGAGCTAGAAATAAGGGGTTTGGATCTCAAAGAGGCAACCGAGAAAAACTATACAATTCTCAACAAGGTACTAAGTAAGCATCAAAACGAAATCATAGACAGGAAGAGCAAACAATTAAAAAGAGACGAGGCTGATTACAAAGAAGGTCGCGTCTTTACATTCGCTAGGAAGTACGACCAACTGGTTAAAAACACAATAAAAACTAATAAACCAGAGACAGTTGACACATCTTCTATTTCCTCCAGCTCCTCATCACTCAACACCCTCCCAAGTGATATTGAATCTGAACCACAGAGAGGAGCCACCGCCTACAATTTTTTACGTGAGGTCCAAACTATAAGACGCAAGAACAGAACACAGCAGAGACAGGGTACACAATACAGAAGACCCGCAGAGGGAAAAGATCAGGCAAAAGAAGAGTACAAGAAAAAACTAAGATCAAGGGGACACGAGGAAGTAACGGTCAACAAGAAGGAAGTTCAAGTTGTTAATCTCTCTTCTAAACCTTGGACTGAGGACATGGTTTCTCTACTCAGCAAGGGCTTCAATTTCAATCCTCATGAAATAGGTGACCTTTGCAGAACCAAAAATGACCTCTTCCAATTTATCAGGGTCTTAAAATAAGGAAACACATTGCGGGCATCCCCAGGGATCACAGTAACACCAGGCACCCTGATAATCCCACCCTCCCGGCTCTCCAAAGCATCAAAGACATTAAAGACACCCACCTTCTTATGACACCTAGTGACATGGACGACCATCCTTACACACTTGAACTGCTCTTACAGGAACTTGACACTGAAACAGACACAACCATTTCCAGTGGTCTAAAAATTACATCCAAAATGACTCTCACACTGCCAGGGGGTAACCCGTGGATACTTTCCACAACTTGGTCCTGGAGGACATTGATAGACATGAAAAGAGACTTGACAAACATAAACGCAGAGGTAGGGACAATCTCACAAGAAATGAACGCATGGCCCTCAGAACCTTGACCTCTGATCAAGATATAATCATAAAAGAAGCTGACAAAGGCGGCAATGTTGTCATAATAAATCGAACAGACTACCACCTTGAAATTCTCTTGCAACTTAATGACTCTACTTGCTATGTACCCCTTGGAAGCAACTCTACTGGGACTCTCACTAGTCTCATCAACAAACACCTCAGGGACTGGCACAGTTCAGGCCTTCTCGATGAAGGGGAGGTCCAATATATGAGAGTAGATATACCTATTTCACCATGGCTTTACACACTCCCAAAAATTCACAAACAATCCACCTTTCCTCCTGGTAGACCTATAGTTTCGGGAATAGGGGGCCCGATGGAAAGACTGGCGGAGTATGTGGACCTTTTCCTGAACCCTCTGGTTAAAAATCTCCTGTCTTTTATCCAGGACACAAATCACATTCTTGGGATCCTCAGTGACGTCCGCTGGCAACTGGGCATCATCATGGAGACCCTTGATGTGGTGTCTCTTTACACCTCAATCAAACCTGATACAGGCTTAGAGGCCGTGACTAAATATCTGGATATGAGACCTTCCTCCCTATGGCAACACATTAACATGTTGATAACCATGATGGACATCATTCTCCAGAATAACTGTTTCATACGTCTGGCGGAATTAGATTTACAGAATCGGACCCTATTTGCCAGAATGTCCGCTTTGCACAATCCTGTCCAGATAACATCTACAACCCAAGTACCACCAAGCAAAATACGGGGGTCAATTCTAGCAGCAAAAATGGTGCAGCCTTTACCATTACGTATACCACCTGGTGGCCCTATTAACCAAGCAACACAGCCTTCTAATATTTCTACAAATTCTAATTTGATACGGGCTACACATCCTCTCACAGGTTCGAATGAATGATACTCTACCACTCAGCCACCACTACTCCAGAAGGGGCCAACAGGAGCAGCACATAAGGTAATACATCAAGATAATAGTAATGGAGCGCAAGAGTATCTTGAGCAACAAACACTCCATCTTCCACCTGCTGCTGTCCCTCTGGTTCTAGCTCTGGCAAATGTCCCCCCTCTCCGTGAAAATCAAAGTGAATCTACCGGACAGTTGATAGACAAATGCTTGCATTGGTTAGTGAATAATATTAATGTGACCGACCGGGGGAGTAGGCTGTTGGCCCATGAACTAATTATGGCCAGGAGAGTTGCTTGGGTGGGGGGGAAAAGGAAAGCTTTTGGTGACGATTGTGTGATAATCAATTTCAATAATGTATATGCAAGTGCTTCCCTTCCGGCTAATTTTCACAGTCCCACTCTAAGGAATACCCAGATAATACCTTTAGCATTGGAATTTTTCTATACTGGCCAGGATGTTTTTCTACAGGGAGGGTGCCCACTGATAGTAATAGGAATCCAATCATCGCCCAGAATAGGGGTCTCATTACCAATCATGCGATTACATTACAAAATAGGTATGCCTCTTTGTCAAATCTAGAGGATTGTGATTGACTAGCCCCGTAACCAGCCCAATTATCTATTAGCCCACCCGCTGTTTCTCCTGTAGAATGCAGCACACTGACACTTCCACCCATCATACTTTCCTCAGAGGAGATCCTTGCAGGCGTAACTTTAACGCAAGGTATTCAGGGCCATGGGCAGATCTTATTACCTGCAGCGAACAAAACTGAGGGCACTAGAGCAAATATGTTATCATGGGATGTGGCAGGCTTAGCCTTCAAAATTGTGGATTCAGAATGGCTAAATGAGTGGCACGCTATGGAGCTAGTACTTTTCAAGGAAACCTGGGCAATAGACCCTGTCTTTTTTATGGGGTTTCGTACTTTCCACTCTCCAGCTGTCCCCTCAGTATCTGGAAGGGCAAAGGGGGGTTTACTTACTCTGATTTCAAATACTCCTCCACTCCAAGTCAGACAAGTTGGGCCTGCACACCCATTTCCTGATCCTAGAACTGACTATCAAGAAACAGACCATCTGCACTCTCATTAATTTGTATAACAATGAGTTTGGGAGGAATTCGAAGGGCATGGTGGATGCCTTAGTGGTGGATATGGAGAAATTGTACAAAGGGGAAAAAGCGGGCAGCGTGAATCTTATATGAGTGGGGGATTTTAATACCCACCCGTGTAAGCTCAATGGGACAAGGGTTTGTGGCATAGAAGACGTTCTTGGTAATCCCTTCTCTCATTTTTTACATAATGGGTATGGGGAGTCCCTAAATAGCCTGTATTTCAGTGGAATCTCTCTATGCTAGATGTGACAAAGAAGAGAGGGCAAGGGACAATCTTTAGAGGGGCACACAGGAATCTAATATCGATTTCATTTTGGTGTCTGGCCAGTTTCTTTAAAAAATGTCCCTCATGAATATACGGTTTACTTCCCATAGTGATCATGCCATGCTTTTGACCTATTTAAAGATCTTACCCACACCCAAAGAACATAACCAGATTGTAGAGGATGTGATCCTTTCCAGGAAAAATGGCTACCAACTAAAATGGTCAGTGGTAATAAAATCAGATTTGGTCCCCAAAATTCTACTGCAGGTACAAAAAGATATCATACAATGCTTGAGAGAAGGGGAACCACCAGTAGATCTGGTCACCCTCTTAACAAAAACAAAAATAAAAATGGCAATTACCCAGGTGAAGTCATTAAACTCCACAGCAAAAAAAGGCTGGCTTGATTCAGCCTGCACCAAAGCAAAAACAGCCCTCATAAATGCCTTAAAAACTCTCCCTAGAGATTATATCAAGATCCATTCACTACGTAATGAGTACAAATCATCCAGAAAGAGGAGAGAGAAAGATCTGAGAGCACAGGCGTGGGAAGATCCCGAGCAAGCAGCCAGTTCTGCCAGCAGCAAAGACTTCTGGGAAGTTGTAAACACGACTTATTTTAAAGACATTAGTGACCCCGCACTAGATGTACACGTAGACGAAGAGGCATGGGTGAGACATTTCGGAGGAAACTTTAAGCTACCAACTCCTCCATGTATGTTAGTGTCCCCCCCAGAAATTCCACCTCAGGAAGGATTAACCTTTACTATATCTGAGGTTCGAAAGGCACTAGAATCCTGCACCCCCCGTAAGGCTCCGGGGTCGGACGGCGTACCAATTGACCGCTTTCAATACAATTATGATATGTGGGCCCCCTTACTCAAAATTATTTTCAACAGCATTCTGATAGAAGGCACACCACCATCATGGAACCAGAGTGTAATTGTTCCAATTTACAAAAAAAGGGTAGAGGTGATGCCCGAAGAATTACTGCCCTATATCCTTGCTTGATACCACCGCTAAACAAATGGGGCTGGTCATACTGGCTAGATTGGAGGATTGGGCAGACTCGCATAACATAATCATGAAGGCACAGTATGGGTTGCGTAGAGGTATGGGGACAATTGATCAGTGCCTAAACCTCTCCCTAACCATAGGGAAATACTCGATGGCTAGAAACGGGAAGCTATATATGGCTTTAATGGACTTAACATCAGCCTTTGACTGCGCGTCACATTCTAGGCTATAGTCCATGATGGAGGGTATGGGCATAGACTTTATCCGCAAGCTATATGCCAAAGCCCCTGCCTGTGTAAGGTATGGTAGAAAGGGGGAGTGCACTCGTCATTTCAAAATCGAAAAGGGAGTTAGACAGGGGTGTGTCCTCACCCCGTTTCTATTTTCAATCTATACGAACGGAGTTGAGTCCTCCCTGTCTGCTCTTTCATTGGATGTCCCAAAATTTGATCAAACCCCCCTCCCGATTCTGGCATACTCCGATGATGCAGTACTGATGGCAAGATCGGGGTTGGCCTTACAAAAACTAATCAAAGCTTACTCCATCTTTATGGCTATCCTTGACCTGAAAGTCAAAGAAACAAAATCATTAATAATCATGGTCGGAGAGATTAGAGGTGAGAAACATCCCTATTTCCTGATGGAAGGCAAGGAAATTAAGGTGGTGGACTCCTTTTCATATCTTGGAGTGCTCTTCGACAAGGATCACTCCTGGTCTAAATTAGTAAAAACAAGAGGCCAGGGCATGCAAAGAAGCCTCAACACTGTTAAGAGATTCACCAAAAAGTTGTGCGGAAGCCAATTGGATGCACTTAAAAACATATATTTCGCTAAAGTAAAATCAGCCGGTACATATGGAGCAGGTGTTTGGGGGATGGTTAACATTGGTACGCTACAGCAAATGGAAGACTCCTTTTTTAAAAATTGTGTGTCTTTACCACAATCAGCCCGAAACCACATCTTACATCTTGAACTGGGGCTTCTGTGTTTGAGTGACTCCATAAGGATGGCCCCGGTCTTCCTGTGGTTGTCAATATGGCAGAGAACTACAGTCGATCTGACACAAACCATTATAAGAGAATGCTGTAATCTAGATCATTATAAAAGGTGGCTAATTTACGTAGAAACAGTACTGAAAGCCATAGGGATGGCAAAACGTTTTCAGGACCCCAACACTTGCAAAGAAGTCAAGAAGAAATGGTTAATGGATCTATATTCCCAAAGAGCAGAGCAAGCCCGTAGGGGAAACAAAGGATCTATCAGTCTTCTATTGCATATGACCTAGTTCCACAATTATCAGGAGAGGGTTTTCATTATTTATCTTGCATAAACAAATCACAGCGCAGATTCAAATTATTACTCTTCAGATTGAATATGATCCCGATACTCTTAGGCTACCCACAAAATAAATATAGATTAGCAGATCTCGCTCCCTTCCGCTGTAACAACCATGCTGTCTAGTCGGGCTTGCATATTATATTTTGTAAAAACTACTTTGAGGAAAGGAAAATATTTATACTTCAAATCCTTAGGCACCATAAATTTAGGCAATGCCGGGTCGCCTTGTATTTCCTAAAAGCTTTACCAGACCCATTTGTATGTTTTTGTTTTGCTTAATTTCTATGGGCCTGTTTTAGGAACAGGAAAACGGTGGGAAAACTTGTTGATAGTAGTGTGTATTTTTTAATTATGAACCATTATCTCTTTTTATACAAATGATTTTAAAAGGTCCGATTTTTGATCACACAAACTTGTTTAATACTTATTTTAACCAATGTAAATATGTAGTTAATAACTTGAAATTATTTTACATGAGCTGTATGAGCCACACCTCCTCCCACCTGGAAGACCTGCACTGGCTCCCCGTCAACAAGAGGATCACCTTCAAGCTCCTCACCCATGCACACAAGGCTCTCCACAACACCGGACCAGCCTACCTGATCAACAGACTCAACTTCTACACACCCGCCAGCCAGCTCCACTCCGCCAGCCTCACCCTGGCCGCCGTCCGGCGCATCCAGCGAACAACCTCCAGCGGCAGATCCTTCTCCTTCCTCGCCGCCAAGACCTGGAACACCCTCCCCACCCCTCTACGGCAGACCCAAGACCTGCTCACCTTCAGGAGGCTCCTCAAGACCGGGCTCTTCGAGCATTAGCAGCCCCCCCTCAGCGTCTTGAGACCCCCACAGGTAAGTAGGGAGCCTTACAAGTTCTTTGATTGATGGATTGATTGATTGATTGGTTTAGGGTCTATATACAAGAGATCAAATAAAGCTGTGTGACTAACTGAACTGCTTCATGTACGATAAGAAATGGTACAAGCAAACTAAAGGTGTGGCCATGGGCTCAAGGGTCTCACCTTCATTCGCTAATCTCTACATGGGCTCATTAGAGGCAATTTGGATCTTGAATGAGAAGGGTGCACACTGGACTGATTCTTTTGTATACTGGGGTCGATATATCGACGACTGTCTTCTCCTCTGGTCCGGCACACAAGAAGGACTAGATGACTTCTGCAACCACCTTATCTCTAATGACATGGACATGAGGTTCACATGTAGCCACAGCACATCCCTCATCACTTTCCTTGACTTGGAACTCTATGTCAAAGACAATACCCTACACAGTAGATTGTATCGAAAAGAGACAGTTTGCAATGTAATTCTTCATGCCGAAAGCTCACATCCGGCACATCAGATAGACTCCATCCCTTATGGTGAACTTGTTAGAGCACGCAGAAACTGCAGTGAAGAAACTGAATTTCTCAACTGCATATCAGACATGAAGGACAGATACGCCAAACGGGGTTACAAACCCAACACCATCAACAAAGCAATACCAGAATAAAGAAAAACAATAGAGACAGCACACTCCGACCTAAGACCCACAGAGAACAGGGAAACCCACAAATGAGGCTGGTAATAGACTAGAATGACCTCAGCGGAGTGATCAGAAAAAGCATCATGAAGCATTGGAACATCTTACCAGCAGACAAAACTGAGTGAGAACATCACCACCAAACATCTCATCACATATAGACGGGGAAGGACTTTGAGAAACAGATTGAGTCCTACTGTACCATGCTCAGAAAATACTTCCTTCTGGTTGACACCACATACCAAAGGTTTTTATAAATGCGGGTTCTGTGGAGTGGGCAAATGGGTACAGAATGGAATCAAGCAATTTGAAAGTTACCACAAACGTCACTATAAGATCAACGTAAACATCAAATGCAACACTACATTTGTAGTGTACGTGCTTCAAAGTACATGCCGGAGCCAATATGTGGGCAGCACTATCAGGGCTTTAAAAGAATGTATCAGTGAACACACCAGAGCCATTCACCAACAAGATGCCCGATATCCATAGCTTTACATGTGGCATCAGGTCCTTCACAGGGGATCCATAAGAGGTTCTCCTTCTTTGGAATTGACATTGCCCAACAAAACATAAGGGGGGCAATCGCGAACTCAGACTTAGACCCTGGAGGCGACATGGATTATGCACCTACACACTGTGAGACATGGCCATAACATCGACCATGAACTACAATACTTCTTGGGCATTTAAGACTCCTCCATGGTTTTGGACACTGTGTTACTCCGTTTCAACGACACTCTTAGAGTACCATGGGCTCTGTCTTTCTGGGCATACCCCTTCAGCAAGCCTTGTAGGAGGGTTAGTTCCCTGACAATACGCGTCATTCGTGTAATTTTTATCAATGTACATATAATGTAGTTAGTGGGACCGATTCGCCACCTGCCCTGTGTACCTCGTTTAAATATGTTTTGCTGCATGTACAATTTCGTCATATTACTGATCCTGTGTAATTCTGCAAAACTTGATTGTATTTTCTCTTTTCCTCCCCATTTTATTTTCGCTTCGGTACCTTTGTTGTTATGTTATACATTTATGCTTCCACTTGACAGTCGGTAATGTATGATACCGATAACGTTGCTGAGTAGTTCTACCCTTGTTAGGCACTAGTAATTACCCACTTGCCACTCATGCGCTTTACACAATATTGTTTAATTCTTGTTCCTCCGCTCACCCAGTTATTTTGCTGTTCTATTTTATTATTTTTTTAATTATAGTATCACTCTGTATCAGGACCCATGATGCCACACCACGTACTCATGTTCGTTTAATATAGTGCGCACAACTGACCATTTCAGTACAGTACCTTGCAGTCATTATTATGTATGCACAGTTGCGCTTCATTTGTCATCAACTAGTAGACTGTAAAGTTGATTTACACTCATGTACTTCCACTAATGTTTGTAAACCTCTCCACAGTACAATATAGGGCTCTTCCTTGTTGCTGCATTAGCACTTCAGAACGTTATTTCCTGTACTCCACGCTACACCCTCAGGTTTGAACTTCAGCCTTTTTTTCACCAATCGCGTTAAAAAGTTCTTCCTGTAGTCACTCGGCCTCCCATTCTCCATCGGCAAGACGAGCACAGGCTGGACCCTGCATTGTCAGGTATTTTATCACACCCCACCCACGTGGTCTTAGTTGGACCTTGCCCAGTTGTTTCACATTATTGACCTTGATTCATGCTTCCTTGCAGGCCCTGCCATTCACACGCACGCACCCGTCCGTGTCATTTCTGTTTATTTTGAACGTGCACCCGTGAACCGGGTCGGAATTATCACCAGTCTCTCAGTGAGTTTACGCAACCACCCCCTTACTTTTACACATTATGTTTGCTCGTTCTGGCCCCCTTTTTGTGCAGCTCCTTTGTACTCAGTGTGGGCCCCGCTTTTTCCCTTTTTTTCCCTTTCTCTAGGCTTTAGAAGTGCCATTTGTGCATTTTCAGGTAATATGCTGTTCCCGTCACACCTCCTCCCGATCTCCACCAGTGCATGCCATTTGCACCAGTGCATGCCATCTTCACCCCCTTATTTCGGCCACTCTTTTATTCTCTTTTCGCTCTGTGAATATTATCTAGTATCCACACAAAGAAGCCGTCCAAATTCGAAAGTCAAGTACAACAGGATCTGTTTTATGCTATGTAGTGGCGACATCATTTGGGCTCTCTTAAACCCTTTTAGCTAACAGTCAATAGCAATAATACCGTAGGCTTTCTGTAGCTACCTGCTCACCTAAATACACACTTTGTTTTTCTATTCAGCTACCAGTGTTGTTTTCCTGATGTGTATCACTAGATGTCAATTCGAATGTCGAGTACAATATGTTCCGTCTTAATGCTATGTAATGGCGTTAGCATGTTAGCTTCCTAAACCCCTTTTTTAGGATAACAGTCAATAACCACAGATATGTGGGCATGCTGCAGCGACCGATGTTTATCACCATATGCCCACGCATGCATCATGCTATGCTTCTCTCGCACGCTCTGTTCTACGGTCATGTCTTCCACTGTTTGTGTTGACAGTTCTAATGCTAAACACACTAGCTTGTATCCATATCAAAGTGACATTTGTATGGACGTTTTCTCTACCCTACTCTTGTGTCAATGGTGTGTGTGCGGCGAAGATTTGTCTGCTGCTATTTTCTCCCATTTTTCCTTGTGTCCTTTCAGGTTCCCAAGGGTTTCCAATGTTGCTTGGGTGTTGAGCTAGGTTACCCCAGTATTTCACAGATGATTGTCATGCACATGTTTTTCCTTATGTTTTTCCACATTATGATTTCGTTATATTGTATCATTTCCAGCCCTGAAGTTTCACAGATAGTGACCTGTTGATGAAACACGTGTCGGCTGGTGCTGTTTTTTTTTCACGAAACTGTTGTTGCATAAAATAACCTTCATGGAACCATCGGTGTCGACTACCACATTAATTTACTTTTGTATCAAACTGTATACTATTTACGTTTGCCCAGGAATTGTCATATGTTTTGTTATGCTATGAGCTCTTAGCTCATAACTCACACAGGGGTTTTGGATTTCCCCTACCCTGGCTGCACCGTGAAGCATTTGTTCTTCGTTCCCCTTTACCTTGCACCGCTTCCTGCCCGAGCGCCACTCACCTGCTACTGCAAAACCCTCTGCAGTATCTACCTGCTTTTGTAAAGTTGCTGAGGTTCCCTTTGAGTGGGGGAATTCAGGTTCCTTGTGAGTAGCTGTGAGCCTATCCATGTCTGTGGATTGTCTGCTGAGAAATGGCCTGGAACACACTGCCTGGAAGGAGGTGGGATATAGGTCTCACTTGGAGATGTTGAGAGTGCCTGAGTGGATGTGCCTGACCAAACGGTTTCTGGCAGCCCGGGATATTCAGAAGCACCTGGAGCCTGAAAGAGTGGCCCAGGTGTCTGCCAAAAAGGGGAAGGGCAGGGGGGATGGGAATCCCACTCCTGAAATTCCCACAGTCCAGGAGGAGGGTGAAGCTGAGGATGATGCCCCAGAACCTACAGGGAATAAGTTGGCTGAAATGAGAGACTGCCTTAGCTAACCCATTGGTAGCAATAAGAGGGTCCCACCAGAGAAGAGTTATGCATGGAGCAGAAGGCATGCCCTACTCTCATGGGCCTTAGGCTGCAGGCCGAGGACCAGGCAACTGGCAAAAAGTCAGAATCACATTTGATTTACTGGGAGAAAGGTCTCCATTATAGCGAGTCTAAGGTTGCTGAGTCTGGGGCAGCCCGTGTGCGGGTGGTACCCCTGCGCTTCAGAACCTTACTGCTGGGTTAGGCTCATGATGTGCCTTTGGCAGAACATTTGGGGCAGGGCAAGACATTTGACATACTTGTAACCCACTTTTTCTTGCCCCAATATGCTAGGGCAATCAGATGCTTTTTGTAGGTCTTGTTAGACTTGCCAGGCAAGTGACAAGAGTGTAAGGGTCGCCTCTAACCATTCCCTGTTGTGAGAACCCCTTTTCGAATGGATGGGCATCAACATTGTGGGGAAGCTACCCCTCTCTGGACAGTGTCAGTGCCCATTGTAGCCTGGGCACTGATGGGTAGGCATGGGCGGATTTTGCAGATTCGCAATCCGCGAATTTGCGGATTTGCACATTTGCGGATTGCGAAAATCCGCAAAATCCGCGAATTCTCGCGGATTTTGCGGATTTTTTTTTGTGTTCGCACGGGTTTCTGCAAGTTCACGAGGGTTTTGTACAATTTCGCATATTGCAAAATTGTACAAAACCCT
Source organism: Lissotriton vulgaris (assembly GCF_964263255.1). Taxonomy (NCBI): domain Eukaryota; kingdom Metazoa; phylum Chordata; class Amphibia; order Caudata; family Salamandridae; genus Lissotriton; species Lissotriton vulgaris. Next base: position 1,253,902,866 of record NC_141685.1, on the reverse strand, counting down.
CGCGAACTTGCAGAAACCCGTGCGAACACAATGTGCCCAGCCTACTCATGTAACAGACATGCTGGCTGTGTGGGCGCCCTGGAAAGCCCATGGGTGGGGGGTGCACAGCACTTGCATCACCCTCTCTCTGCCTGCCATTGCGCGCATTGGCGTTTCAATGTCCGATCCTGCACACAACACACTTCCAAAGCCCGTACATGCCAGTAACCCGATTCAAGGCCCCATTCTCCCGATTTCTTTTTTTTAAATCTCCCACTTTGCTCTTCTGAAATGTTGGCATGTATGATGTAACTATTTTACAATGGCGCCAGCAAGCTGCCAGCGCCGTTGTAAAATAGTTACAAAGTTAGCTTGCACAGGAAGCACTTAGATAAAATAAAGCAGCACCTGCTTCGTTTTACCTAGGGGTTCCTGTGCAAGCTAACTTTGTAACTATTTTACAACGGCGCTGGCAGCTTGCTGGCGCCATTGTAAAATAGTTACATGAGTGGGGGTTCAACTTTTGAACCTGTTACGTCCGCGGATTTTTTTTTGCGGATTTTGCGGGAAATCCGCAAAATTCGCGGATTGCGGATTTCCCAAAAATCTGCAAAATCCGCGGGCGTAACGGATTTCCCGCTCATGCCTACTGATGGGTACCTTTACCCATGTGGGTTTCACCAAGGAAGTGGTATCTGACTGTGCTACCAAATCCATGTTGTTGGAGTTTGAGGTGAACTACCACTCCTTACGAACCACAGAGTAATGGGTTGGTTGAGAGATTAAATTATACCCTGAAAGACATGAATGGGGGTCTCTCAGAACCCATGAGGCTTAAGCGGACATCCTCTTGTCATGCCTTCTCTTTGCTTACAGGAGGTACTGAAGAAAGGGAACGGCTTTAGCCCCTATGAACTGCTGTATGGGCGCCCTGTGAGGACCTCTCAGTTTGGTCAAAGAAGGCTGGGAGGTGTTTCCCAGTAAGCCTACCAAGGATGTATTTAGCTATATGCTTGCCTTCCGAACCCAGTCAGCCTGCTTCAGGGAACTTGCTCAAGCGAACCTGGACGCAAGCCAGGAGGATATGAAAAACTGATACAACCAGCATACCACTCTGGTTGAGTTTCAACCTGGTCAGAAGGTGTGGGTGATGGAGCCAGTAGAGTCTGTGCTCTACAAGATTAGTGGTCTAGCCCATATGAGGTGAGGGAGTACAAGAGTGATATCACCTATCTGGTGGACTTGCAGACTTTAAGGAACCCCTTTTAGGGTCCTGCATGTGAACTGCCTCAAACCCCACTTTGAAGGGTATGAGTTAGCCATGTTCTTGGCGACTGATGATGGGGTTGGCAGAAGAGAATGAACCTCTCCCTGACCTCCTGTCTGCATGGAGCAGTATGGGTCAGTGGAAGGTGTGTTCCTCTCCCCTACACTGATCCTGGAGCAGGAGAGTTACTGTCTCCAGTTGCTGGGGCAGTTCGCTACTCTGTTCTAACTCATCCCAGGTGTCACCCATTGGTGCACTCATGATATTGATACTGGGGACAGTCCACCTGTGAAGTGCATGATTTACAGTTTTACAAACAGAGTAAAGGCCAGCATCAAGAAGGTGGTGTTCAAGATATTAGCTTTAGGGGTGATTGAGCCCTCCAGCAGTCCTTAGTCCAGCCCAGTGGTCTTGGTTCCCAAAACATTTGAACCCATTGTCACCCCAAAACTGGTGTTCTGTGCGGACTTCCGTGGGCTCAATGCTGTCACTAAGACTGATGCACACCCCATCCCCTGAGTTGATGAACTCATCAATCATCTGGGAGCTGCCACGTTCCTCAGTATGTTTAATCTAACACATTGGCACTGGCAGATGGCCTTGACTAAGGGTGAACAAGAGAGGCCAGCGTTCTCAACCCCAGAAGGGCATTACCAGTTCTGGGTCATGCCTTTTTGGATTGGAGAACACCTCTGCTACCTTTCAGAGGTCGTTTAAGCAGATCCTGGCTGGGCTGGACTATTTCAGTGCCAGCTACCTGGATGACATTTCAGTTTTCAGCTCCAGTTAGGAGGATCATTTTCAACACCTAAGGAAAGTGTTGAAATCCCTCCAAAAGGCAGGCCACACTATCAAGGACAGTAAGTGCCAAACAGGGCAGGGGTCTGTGGTGTTCTTGGGGCAGCAGGTAGGAAGCAACCAAGTGACACCCCTACAACCCAAGATTGCCACCATTCTGGCTTGAGCACCCCCCCCCCCGTAAGACCCAGACAGAGGTGAGAGCCTTCTTAAGTACTAGCATAGACTTGTCAAGGGGCATGGCACAATTGTTCGCCCCATGACTCAGCTGAATTCAAGGAAGCAGCCACACAAAGTGATCTGGACTGAGGCATACCAGGCCGCTTTTGATACCCTGATGGAGGCCATGTGCACAGCTCCCGTGCTCAAGGCTCCTGACCTCTCCAAGGAGTTTGTGATGCACACTGATGCCTCAGAGCATGGTATGGGTGGTGCTCTTTCACAGCTAAAATATATTTCATAGGCCCTGGGGACCCCTCCCGAGGCTGATTTCAATTACCACCAACAACAAGTAGGTGTCCCCAGGAGTGCAAGGACACTCCACCACACTGCACAGTGCACAACCTACAACTCCCACACATGCACACAATCACAAGCACAGGGCTGACTAATCAAACTAACAGACACTCAACTCCTGGGTGACACATGTGTGCAGTTGCCATTGCAGTGGCACACACACTTCAACAGTACTGACAAAGTCACCCCTTTCACACTGCACACTTCTTGACCACCCAAGTGCACACATTGAAATTTGCCCATGTGACTAGGATGACTGGCCATCACAAGATATCCATACACCAACACTGCTGTTCACACATCAAGAAAGATCACACAGACATGATGGCCCTGCCCAGCCTGCCTGCAATCCTGTGGATAGAATCCCACTTTGTGCTGGTAGTGCATCCAAACATGACATGTGTACACATTAGCTAACCGGACCAAATAATGATTATGACAACAGTAGTTCACCACAAACCACCACCATTGCACCCCGAGCCTCAGAGTCAAGAAGACCTGAAGTGCCTGGCACCTCTGCAAAACCCTGAAGAAGTGGAACAAGCCATTGGCAATTTTAAAGTAGCATGCAGAGCATGTGTCACATTAAACCATACACACACAGAAAACCCTTTATTTAGCAAGGACACTGACAAAGCAGACAACAAGAGTAACTGTCTTTATTCACATATTACACAGAGAGGCACCAAAAGTTGACAACAGTAAGGCGAGTGGCCAGTCCAAGGTGCAGAGTAGGTACATGAGATCCTACACAGGGAATGGGCAAACAGCAGTGAACATCAAGACCAGTGGCCAGTTCAAGGTGCAGAGTAAGTAAAGTACATGAGAAGCTGCACAGGCAATGGGCAAAGAGCAATGCCAGTGGCCAGTCCAAGGTGCAGAGTAGGTACAATGAGAAGCTGCACCGGCAATAGGAAAACAGCAGTGAACAGCAAGGCCAGTGGCCAGTAGAAAGTGCAGAGTAGGTACATGAGAAGCTGCACAGGGAATGGGCAAACAGGAAGGCCAGTGGCCAGTACAAGGTGCAGAGTAGGTACATGAGAAGCTGCACATGCAATGGGAAAACAGCAAGGCCAGTGGTCAGTCCATGGTGCAGAGTCGGCACATATGCTCCTGTACAGGGAATGGGCAAACAACAGTGAACAGCAAGGTCAGTGGCCGTACAAAGTGCAGAGTAGGTACATGAGAAGCTGCACACGGAATGGGCAAATAGCAAGGCCAGTGGCCAGTCCAAGGTGCAGAGTAGGTACATAAGAAACTGCACAGGCAGTGGGCAAACACCAAGGCCAGTGGCCAGTCCTAGGTGCAGAGTAGGTACTTGAGATCCTGCACAGGTTATGAGCAAACATAAAGGCCTGTGGCCAGTCCAAGCTGCAGAGTAGGTACATGAGATCATGCACAGGGAATGGGCAAACAGCAGTGAACATCAATGGTAGTGGCCAGTAGAAAGTGCAGAGTAGGTACATGAGAAGCTGCACAGTGAATGGGCAAACAGCACGGAACAGCAGGGCCAGTGGCCAGTACAAAGTGCAGAGTATGTACATGAGAAGCTGCACAGGGAATGGGCAAACAGCAGTGAACATCAATGGTAGTGGCCAGTCCAGGGTGCAGAGTAGGTGCATGAGAAGCTGCACAGGCAATGGGAAAACAGAAGGAAATAGCAATGTCTATGGCCAGTACAAAGTGCAGAGTAGGTACATGAGAAGCTGTACTGGCAATGGGCAAACAGAAAGGCCAATGGCCAGTCCAAGGTGCAGAGTAGGTACATGAGATCCTGCACAGGGAATGGGAAAACAGCAAGGCCAGTGGCCAGTCCAAAGTGCAAAGTAGGTAACAGAGAAGCTGCACATGCAACAGGAAAACATCAGTTAACAGCAAGGCCAGGGGCCAGTACAAAGTGCAGAGTAGGTACATGTGAAGCTGCACAGGCAATGAGAAAACAGCAAGACCAGTGGCCAGTCCATGGTACAGAGTAGGTACATGACATCATGCACAGGGAATGGGCACACAGCAGGGAACAGCAAGGCCAGTGGCCAGTACAAAGTGCAGAGTAGGTACAAGAGATCATGCACAGGGAATGGGCAAACAGCAGTGAATGTCAATGGTAGTGGCCAGTACCTAGTGAAGAGTAGGTACATGAGAAGCGGCACAGGGAATGAGCAAACAGCAGGGAACATCAATGGTAGGAGCCAGTACAAAGTGCATAGTAGGTACATGAGAAGCTGCACAGGGAAGTGGCAAACAGCAGTGAACAGCAAGGCCAGTGGCCAGTACAAAGTTCAGAGTAGGTACATGAGAAGCTGCACAGGGAAAGGGCAAACAGCAGTGAACAGCAAGGCCAGTGGCAAGTACAAAGTGCAGAGTAGGTACATGAGAAGCTGCACAGGGAAAGGGCAAACAGCAGTGAACAGCAAGGCCAGTGGCCAGTACAAAGTTCAGAGTAGGTACATGAGAAGCTGCACAGCCAATGGGCAAACAGCAAGGCCAGTGGCCAGTCCAAGGTGTAAAGTAGGCACGTGAGATCCTGCACAGGGAATGGACAAACAGCAGTGAACATCAATGGTTGTGGCCAGTATAAAGTGCAGAGCAGGTACATGAGAAGCTGCACAGGGAAGGGGCAAACAGCAGTGAACAACAAGGCCAGTGTCCAGTACAAAGTGCAGAGTAGGTACATGGGAAGCTGCACAGGGAATGGGCAAACAGCAGTTAACATTAATGGTAGTGACCAGCCTAAGGTGCAGAGTAGGTACATGAGAAGCTGCACAGGCAATGGGCCAACAACAGCGAAGAGCAAGGCCAGTGGCCAGTACAAAGTGCAGAGTAGGTACATGAGAAGCTGCACAGGCAATGGGCAAACAGCAAGGCCAGTCGCCAGTCCAAGGTGCAGAGTTGGTACATGAGATCCGGGACAGGAATGGGCAAACAGAAAGGCCAGTGGCCAGTCCAAGGTGCAGAGTAGGTACATGAGATCCTGCACAGGGAATGGGCAAACAGCAGTGAACATTAATGGTAGTGGCCAATACAAAGTGCAGAGTAGGTACACGAGAAGCTGCTCAGGGAATGGGTGAGACGGTACCCTGCCATGGTCAGCAACACAGTTAGGGGATAACAATGGGCAGTCCAGGCACCGCTGTAGGAGAGACAGGTATGTGAGGGGGACTTTCACTCTGACTTGGCTGTCAGTTGGACTTGGAGGTGGCTGAGTGTCGGGGCCTAAATGGAGGACTGGACCGGGGAGAGAGAGGCCCAGCTGAGGTAGAGGTATAAGTGGTTTTGGAAGCCAGAGGGTTGTTTGGACTAGGTGGTGTGGTGAAACATGGAGGCAGAGTCATGCTGCAGTGATATACAGTGTGGGTGAGAGAATGTGGCAGGGGCATTTCCACTTCCTGGAGATTTGAAATGGGTTTTGGTCTTGGTAGGAGTGGGAGATGGGGCAGACACAACAGGCGCACTCTCCACCAAAGCTGCATTAGGTGCAGCCGGTAGCCCTCCCTCTGATGACATGCTGGATACAGCAGTACGCTTGGCCTGGCCTTGCCTTTGCCCCTCCATACCCTAGTTACCAGGTGTACCCCCTACAGTGCCCTCCTTTCCCAGCTTTACAGTGGTGTGGATGGGAGTTGAGGTTGTGGGTGAATCTGCCTTGGAGCTCTTTTTATGTGGACTCTTAGCAGGCACCAGCTTCTCAGCAGGCACAGCAACTGTCTGCTTGTCTGTGAAAGACACTTTTGGGCATGAAGAGTCCTTGGCTGGGGATGCCGCTGAGGCATGTGAGCCTGAGGCCTGCTTTTGCTTTATGCCCCTGAGTGTCGCCTGAAGGGCTTTTTCCTTTGCTCTCTGGAGTGGCTTTGGTTTTTTGGGGGGGGATGGTGTCTGCGCTCTGGACCACTTGAGGTGCTGCTGTTGAGTGCTGCAGTGCTGTATCTTGAGCCTGAGGTCTGGGGTCACTATTGTCAGATGTAGCCACTGGCAGGGGGTGGCCAAAGGGACTGGAGCTGGATTCTGAGATTGTGCCAGTTAAATAGCTGCCGTCACTGCGGAGAACAAAGACTGGACAGTCTTGTGTAGCCCACCCACGTCTGAATAAATGCCCTCCATGAAAGCAACAACCTGTGGCAACTTTTTGTTGTGGTCTACGAAGGCATTGATGAGAGTTTTCTGGCCCACACACATCTAGCGCAAAAGGTCCACAGACTCAACACTGATGGCATCAGGGAAGACAGGGGCAGAGGCAGCAGTGCCTGGGGTGAAGGATACTTTCCTTCTTACTGGTGCGAGCACTGACAACACTAGTGGAAGAAGGTGGGATGGTAGGCACTGGACAATGTTTGGTGAAAGAGGAGCCAGAGTCCCTGCTCTCTGTGCCCGCCAACATAGATGCATCACCGCTGGCGTCAAATGATGTTGATGTTGGTATCTCTAGTTGTTATTCTTCAAGCAGACTCCTGTCTCCCTCTGAGGTTCTGGTCATATCAGTGTCACTGTGCTTGTGTGTAGCAGTCGTGCTTGATGCCTTACCACTGGTGTCTATCCCCTGTCCTTCTGTGCCCACGGGAGATGCTGCATGAGACAGAGACATAGGGTCAGTTCAGTGGCATTAACACAAACATCATATGCAAGCAAAACACGAAACAAGATGATGATATCCCAATGTTGCACACCACCCTGCGCAGTAACATTGTGCTACCTCAATTCAAAAGTCAAATTTTCCGTGTTATCATTTAAACATGGCATAAATGACCCATGTGATGACCATACAGCCAAATAGCCTGCTCGTGGCTCCGTGTAACCAGACACACGGATCCCTCTGAGCCCACTTAGGGCCCTGAGGGGGGAAAGATGTACCTCCCAACATGTTACCACTGTCACATCTGGAGTCCACAGTCCACAATGGCCATGAGCTCATGCAATCCACCATGTTGAATTTTGGGGCACAACTACAGTTGCACATTGGTGCCAGATATGTAGTCCTCACAATTTTGACGTCAGGCAATGCACACATTGATGAAAGCACACTCAGATGATGCACACTGCCATTCCCTTCCATGGGATGTCCCTGACTACCCCAATGCAAATGATGCCAGAAGGCCACAATTCAGAATGCAATGTCAAGGACCATTACTCCAAAGACATAAGAAAGTACAGATAGGGAAAATGCATGACAGCTGCACCAAAAACAGAGGCCACTTGCAAACCATTGGTTCACACTAGCAACATCACAGAGCCCAGCGCTGGCCCAGGCTTTGCACACATGCAGCCACTCACAACCAAAGTCACCCTTCCCAGAATACTCACCCCAGCTTGCTGCTGTTGCTCCTTCAAATGTGCATCCAGCTCAAGCTGTGTCAGAGCTAAGATGTGGGCCATTAGTGGTGTCACCTCTTGTGACACTGTGTGCACCATCAGTTGGAGACAGAGCCCGTACATTGAGTGCAATGGCCTTTTACACGTCCTGACGCTGGCGGACTTTGAGCTGCAGGCATGGGAGACAAGAGGGGTAAAACTCAGTGACACTGGGTTATGTACCACTATCTCTCAGTATAGGAGCATGATACTAACTCAGCACTACTTCACAGATCTGACTAGCAGAGACAATACAGAATCTCACATAGTATATTAGTATGGGAGACTCATATGAAAATGCGTGCAGGTATGAGGGTGGAAGCAGTACCTCCCCATCTCACACACATGCAGGATGCCAGCACAGAGAGCAATGTGTAGGCTGCCCACATCTACTATCCAGTTTGTGGGCAGCAGGACATACATTACCTTGGAAATTATGTTTTGGGGCAGACTCACTGTGTCCAACACTGCGTAGTCATCACTGACAGTATTCTTTTCTTTAGTGGGCATACTGTACTTTCCACATATTTTAAGCCATACAGATTTGATAATATATTCTACAAATTGTGTATTGCAAGTTATTTTTTGTTCATTCAAGACTTATTTGCGATTGGGATCTTTGACGTTTCTCATATTTTTTGCCGATTCCAAATGCCTTGCAGCTATTGCATTTAAAGAAGTCTTAGTTTTGTTGTTGTAGCCAATTTTCAGATTGTTGGTTGGGAAAATGGCTATATATATTCACTGAAAAATCCAAAGGTTTCTGGCACTTTATAGTTAGGCTCAGATTGTACATAGTCATACACAAAACCATTGACATTTAGCAGTTATAGTTACCTGAGCTAACTATAACTTATGTCCCTGCAATGAATGCACTGCTTATGACTTTACTTATTACATCACTCATGACATGGTCAGTGACATCACTCCTGACATCACTAATGACATCTCAAAAGTCATCACTGATGACATCATGCAGTGGTTGTGTGCGTGTTCTAAAGATGTATTCATATATATTAAGCTACTACAAATTTGTATACTTTGTGTACTACTAATGAGTGACACTATTTGTAAGATATATTATGTGAGTGCTCTGTGACTGTGTGTATCTGTGTATAAGTAGATGTGTGAGTGTGTGTGTGAATAGCTGTATGGGTGAGTGAGTGGCTGTATTGGTGAGTGAGTGGGTGTATAAATGACTGTATGGGTGAGTAAATGGCTGTATGAGTGCCTATATGCGGGTAAGTCGGTGTATGAGTGGCTGTTTGGGTGACCGAGTGACTGTGTGAGTAGCTGTATGAGTGAGTGGCTGGGCGTGTAAGTGGCTGTATGGGTGAGTGAGTAGCTGTTTGAATGGGAGTTTGATTAGGTGAGTTGATGTGTGAGTGGCTGTATTGGAGAGTGAGTGGACATGTAAGTGATTGTATGGTTGTGTGAGTGGTTGTGCTGGTGTGTGAGTGGTTTTTTGGGTGAGTGAACGGCTTTGTTGAGAGGCTGTATGGGTGAGTGAATGAGTGTGTGAGAGGATGTATGGGCAAATAAGTGGGTGTATGAGAAGCTGTATGGGGGAGTGAGTGTCTGTGTGAGTGACTATGGGTGAGTGAGTGCCTGTGTGAGTAGCTGTATGGGTGAGTGAGTGGCTGTGTGAGTGTAACATTAGTTTTTTCAATGAAATTCAAAGTTTTTTAAATTCTATTTCCTAACCTTTTTTTTGTGAATTTCTGTTTTTTTAAGTTCTATTTCCTAACAATACATCTTTGTAACCTTTGTTTTTTTTCTGTGAATTTCAATGGTTTTTTTAGATGTATATTTCTAACTGTAACTTTTAACCTTTGAGAGTGGGTATGCGTGGCTGTATAAGTAGGTGAGTGTATGCGAGTGGCAGTATGGGTCTCTGAGTGGGTGTATGAATGGGTTTGTGGGTATGTGAGTTGGTGTATGGGTCTGTGAGTGGGTGTGTGAGTAGCTGTATGGGTGTGCACATGGCTGTGTAAGTGGGTGTAGGAGTATCTGTGTGGATCAGTGAATGGGTGCATGAGTATCTGAATGGGTCTGTGAGTGGGTTCATGAGTATCTGAGTAGGTCTGTGAGTCAGTGCGCTAGTCTCTGACTGGGTCTGTGAGTGGGTGCATGAGTGTCTTAAAGTCTGAGAGTAGATGGATGAGTCTCTGAGTGGGTGAGCGAGTGGGTGCCTCAGTGTCTGACTGGGTCTGCCAGAGGGTTCAAGGTAAAAAAAATAGGGGAGCACACAGGAGCAGGTCCTCATACCAGCTCCCCCTGTGACGGAGCTCCTGTTCAGCTTGCCCACAGTCCGCCAACCTCTGCTGTTTCAGTTTTGTGCCTCTTCAGCTCATTTTCTACCTCTTCTCTGCTCAATTCTGCCCTTTACTTTGCCTCGTTGTGCTTATTCTACCCAATATTTTGCCTCTTTCTGCTCGCTCCTGACCTTTATTCTGCATCTTGCAGCTCGATTCTGACCTCTATTTTGCCTCTTTCTGCACATTTCTCACCTTAATTTTACTTTTTCTGATCATCTCTCACCTTTATTTTGCGTCTTGCTGCTCGTTTCTCACATTTATTTTGACTCTTACTGCTCGTTTCTCACCTTTATTTTGCCCATCGCTGCTGGTTTAGGACCTCAATTTTGCTCTTCATGCTTGTTTCTCACCTTTATTTTGCCTGTTTCTGCTAATTTTGTCACTTTTATTCTGCCTCTTTCTGCTCATTTTTTTCCTCTGTTCTGCCTTTTCCTGCTTTCTGCTCACCTTCATTTTGCCTCTTTCCGTTAGTTTCTGACCTGTATCTGCTCATTGCTGTCTTTTATTTTGCCTCTATCTGCTCATTGCTAATCTTTATTCTGCCTCTTCTGTCTCGTTTCTCACCTTTATTCTGCCTCTTTCTTCCCACTGCTGACCTTTATTCTGCAGCTTTGTGCTCCCTTCTCACATTTATTCTGCAGCTTTGTGCTCCTTTCTCACGTTTATTTTGAACCTTTATGCTCTTTTCTGACCATTATTTGCCTCTTTATGCTCAGTTCTAACCTTTATCATGAGTCTTTCTGCTTTTTGCTGACCATTATTTTGCCTCCTCCTCCCTCGCAGCAAACATGCAGCACAGTGTGACCTGATTCCACTCAAACAGAACCACAGTCCCACAGGAATAATATTGCATTCAGATTCTTCCTTAATCCTCCAAAAAGAAACTGAGGCTCATTGGTCAACACACCACGTCAACATCGACTGAAAAACAGTGTCTAAATGAAAGACAGAAAAATACTCGATTGGTGTCTGGGGGAGGCAAAGAGGCCTCAGCTAATGAATTCAAGTAAGGGAGGGACATATGGGTAATATGTGTTGAACTATGTACAGCACCAAGTCCTCACAGTTTTTTGCTCCACTGCATGGGATGTTTTTTAGTAATTCTATTTTAGATAGTTCCTTGGATATATTGCAATAATATGTTTGAATTGGGAAGTCTGTAGAATTTTCAGGGATAGGCTTACAATTTTGTTTGAAGGGAACTTGTTCTACTCCTCCTCTATGACATTTTGTCTGTTTTATAGACACTTTTGCCAGCTTGTTGTTGAACCACAACTTAAAGTTATTGATGCACTGTTTAAATTTCTCCTTTGTGATGATGCCTTATTCAGTGTACTGCCGTTATAATTGTACATTTTTCCTATTAGATGATCTGGAGCGTTTTTGAGCACGTGTTAATTGTATTGTGCTTGTTAAGGTTTTTGATGTAGGTTTTTACTAGGTTTTTGTATGCAGGAGTCAGCAATGAAAAATGTTCTAAAGTATCTTAAGTATTGGTTCAACCTGATCTGAGGCTGAGTCTGCACAATAGTCATTTTCAATTTTATGTCTCAGTGTTTGACCCTCTTTGTTCATAGGTAAACTGGAAACTTAGATCAACCCAGTACATTCATGCTTTGAGTCAGCTAAGTTGCAGATCTCTTGTTTGATTTACCTACCTTTTTGCGCTAGAAAACAGGACATGAGTTACCTATGGGGGAAGGCATCTACTCAATTCCTACAACATTCATGGCAAAATGAGGAATGTTTCCCTCATATTAATGCCTTACCTAACTCTATGCGGAGATCCGAGGGTGAAGATTGAGAATTGGCCTATATCCCTGCTACATAAACCCTAGTGCCAAAATGCAATGATAATGGTAAATCAAAATTGCACTTACAGACTAAAAGTAAAGTTTGATTGCTTGTATATTCTTATATTTTTCTTGAGTCAAACGTTGTTTACAATACGAAAAGCAGTTTTAAAGCCAATTTTCTTAAAATATGGCTTAAAGAACGCAGGCAGGCTGCGTAGCATCCAACAGATATGATATATTTGGATGTGACGTGCTTTACTAGGATATCTGATTGCCCCTAAGAAATTTTGAGCTGGCTTTTAATATGGATTGTTAAGGAATTTTAGGTGGCTACTAATTTATTCATATAAACTGTCTGTAGAGCTTTAATTATATTTCTAAAAAGGTATTTAATATTTATATTGTTTTTATCGTGCCTTAAAGAACGAGGTCTAAATAAACATTTGTTTGACTGACAAAAAATAGATATGTATTTATATTACCCTTTTGCAGTAAATGCAGTTAAAGAATGTACATTGTTAGGGAATGCACGAATTTCCATGCAGGGTCATCACTAGTCTAGCGTTACTGCAGCTGAAATACTGGGTGCGGGAACAATGGATCAGTTTTAGCAGCTGGGAAAAGCAGCCGTTAAACCGTTTAACTGCACAGCTGAGAATTCCAATGAGTTAGTGGTGAGTAGATCATGGCACTTGCAACCACACACTTAAATGAAGAGCAGGTGAAGGTAGATTTTACCTTACAGGTGCGATCAACAGAGTGAATCTGGTTTACTCCATCCTCTATTCTGATGTTTGTGTTTTTGTGCATCATGTGAAAGACCTGGAGGAAGAGCGTGTTTAGTATAAGAGATGCCTCCTCATTAAACCATGTTTCAGTTTAGTTTGCAGGAGTGTGGAATTTATTTATGACTAAAAACCATATCCTTTGGGTCAAGGAATAGATGGATGTCTGTTTATCTGATCCACAGCAGAATTAGGCTCAATCCCCTGTAACACCAACCCTTTGGCTGCAAGTTTACAGTGACACAGTGGGGTTGAGGGAAAGAAGATTGTCTTTTGCTGAGGTGAGATATGCATATGTATGCATAAGGTGTTCAAATTGATATACGTAGTTTATTAACACTAAGCATTTACTATTATAGTGAGCTGCAAGCTCAGTTTGCATTAAAGATCGTGGTTCGAAAATAAAACTATGCGCATACGTTTGCAAAATTTAGCAATATGTGACTATTCATAAAGCTCCCAGAATGCTCCTTTATTATATGCAAATACATGCATTCAAAAGTAAGCAAGATTTGTGTTTTTATTTTAAAAGCAATCAAAGTACCTCAAATACATTTGCAAGGTAAAAAAGCAGATGAAGGTTACCAGCAGTTTTGCTGAACTATGGGGCAATATGTTTGGTTTTAAAATTAAACATTAAAAAAAGAAGGTTGCAGATTATTTTACTAAACGCAACTTTAAATACCATTTCTTTCATCATCATTTAATTAAACATGTTTGATGCATGCCAATATATGGCATCCTATTCCTGTACTGCTTCTAATGTCATACTGTCATGGTAACTTGGGAACCTACACTGTGTGTTGATATCCCAGGTGAGAGATGTTTTATTTGAAATCTGCAAGTGAGCTGTTGGCTCTACTGGCTGGGGCCTGGATGGGTTTCTTCTTATCAAAAATAAACCTGAAGTCATTCTACAATACCTGCCTTTTTGCGTGATCCTTTCAACCTTTTCAAAGATCTTACACAATATTTAAAATAAATATAACATAATAGTGAATCATTGAAAAATTCAATATGGGCAGTGTAATATTCTTCAAGAAAGCAACAAAAGTGCACCCAAAGGTCTATGATGTTGTTTGGTCGCAGATTTACAAATTTCAGGAATTCACAAGAATTTACAGAGGTGTGTCTGGAATCCTGTAACAGATGCAGTTTTCCCAGCATACTCCTAGCAAAAATACGGTAGGCAGACAAAATATCGAAATTAAAATATCGATATACAATAATATCGATGTTTTAATTTCGACAGTACAGAATATCGATGTCCAAAATATCGACAGACAGAATATCGTTTTTTTAAGGTATGTATGTTACTAATATCGAATTTTACTAATATCGAATTTTTTTTAGTGTTATGTATTTTATTATGTTGTTTATATGTTTGTTAAACATGTTTTGTAATGTATGTTTGAAAATTTGTAAATTTGTTTACATTTTGCGTTTTAGTATCAGAGCGGGTTGTGGGTTTATAGGGGAATAGGGTGGGAAGTAATTTAATAATAATTAATTAATATATGTTTGTATATATTTTTAATTATTAATTAATTGGTAAATTAATTATTATTAATTAGTTAATTAATTAATATAATTGTGTACATATTTTTAATTAATAATTAATTGGTAATTAATTAATGTTAATTATATTAGAGTAATTTTTTTTATATGTAATTTTTTGTTATTGTTAATTATTTAATTGGGAAAAAATAATATTAATTATTAAATTTAATTAATTACAGCTAATGTGCTAATATATTTACTTTATTGTTATTGTTAATTAATAATTAATTGGTAATTAAATAAGATTAATTAATTTTGGGTAAAGGAGTATTTTTAGGGTTCAGGGTCAGTTTTCAGTTTTTGGGTAAAGGGGTATTTTTAGGGTTCAGGGTCAGTTTTCAGTTTTTGGGTAAAGGGGTATTTTTAGGGTTCAGGGTCAGTTTTCAGTTTTTGGGTAAAGGGGTATTTTTTGGGTTCAGGGTCAGTTTTCAGTTTTTGGGTAAAGGGGTATTTTTAGGGTTCAGGGTCAGTTTTCAGTTTTTGGGTAAAGGGGTATTTTTTGGGTTCAGGGTCAGTTTTCAGTTTTTGGGTAAAGGGGTATTTTTAGGGTTCAAGGTCAGTTTTCAGTTTTTGGGTAAAGGGGTATTTTTAGGGTTCAGGGTCAGTTTTGGGTTTTTGGGTAAAGGGGTATTTTTAGGGTTCAGGGTCAGTTTTCAGTTTTTGGGTAAAGGGGTATTTTTAGGGTTCAGGGTCAGTTTGGGGTTTTTGGGTAAAGGGGTATTTTTAGGGTTCAGGGTCAGTTTTGGGTTTTTGGGGAACAGTCGTACAGGGTAAAAATAAAATAAATTTAAATTAAATCAATTAAAGGAAATAAAAAAAAAATTACATTAAATTATTAAGTTTTTAATTTATTTTAAATGTATATGTATTAGTTTTAATTTTTTATTATGTTTTAATATTTTAATTTAATATTTGTAAAATTATATGTATTTTAAAATTATTTTTACATTACTATTATTACATTTAAAAAAACAATATTTTTAATTTCGATATTTTTGTACTACGATATTATTTTTTCGATATTTTTGTACTTACCTTTATGAAGATATGACTCCGATATTTTTGATTTCGATATTTTTGTGTCGATATTTTTGTATGTAGATATTCTGTCTGTCGATATTATGTCAGACATTCCAAAAATACATGCATATTCTGCCAAGCAAGTTTAAATTTGCTTGTTAAAACTGTTATTTCTTTTTCTACAGGGGTAAATATTTACCCCCTCACAAAAACCTGTTTTCCTGCCTCGAAAACGTATTGTCCCTGCCATTGTCAGGAGTGCTTTCCAACCTTGTCCAGGGTGGGAAAGGTTAGGAGAGGAGTAGGTGAATCCCCATTAACATGTCAGTTTATGGGGTGAACAAACTCACAGGACATTCCATATACACACGAAAACTTTCATGCAAGTAAATCCTCTGGAATGAAAAAACTGCTTTTGTGTGTGTAAGGTAAACTTGCATGTGTAGAAAATGTTAGTTCTGATAAGACTTTGCCATATTTATATAAGTGTAGAATGTAAATTACCTGTTATTGATATATCAATTAGTATATCCTCATGAATATGGCAAGAAAGCAAATTATGGCACAGTGAGAGCTAGTGATCTGCCCAAGAAATATGTACTGGTAAAGTGGAGAATGTCAGTCAGGCAGGGGGTCTATTGAAAAATGTGAGTTTAGATATATCCGGGGGCCACTGGAATTATGCAGTAGAGGAGGACCAAATTATGCAGCACGGTTGACTAAATTGTGCGCCAACAAAAATCAAAAAAATCAAATTATGTAGAATATTGCGGCACATTTTAAGATAGTATTACTTCATTATTTTTACATGTGGTAACAGTTTCTAAGAAAGTTTTTCATCTTAATTAATTCCAATCTAACACCCAAATACCACAATAAGCAACTGAAAGGTGACCAGCCAAACTTTGTGAAAATCCTTGTGGTGCGCATGAAACCAAGTCGCCATATGTTTTGCAACTTTTGCTCCATTTGAGCTAGAAGCAAACTTTTTTTTAGAAAATCTGCATATTATTTGACAGATGATGGATTATTTGGCAAATGCAGCAAATCCCCAATTTTGCAAAAATTGCTGCAGAATCGCATAATTCCAGTGGCCCTGGATATATTCTGAACTCTGCTATATTTAGTACTCTGGCATAGGGGAAGGGCTGGTATGTAGAGACCTATTGTGCTCCTAAGCAGAGCCTTGGCATATACAGAGACTGTGAACATTCAAGGATTTGAGATAAACAGAGTCTTATTATATTCAGAGTCTGGTATAATCAGAAAAGAGTGCAATCAGAGCCTAGCCAGAATTCAAACCCTGACCTATTATGAGCTCTAGCATAATCAAAGAGGCTGTGATATAATGAACAGAGAGGCTAAGATATATGTGGGATAAAGTACCAATTCCTTTACATTAAATCGATATTTTTAAGGTCTTGGAACTCCAAAGTGACTTGTAATATCCTTATAATATATGTAAGAGGTACTTTATTCTTTATAATACATGATCACACCATTGCCCTTTCCACAAACCACTAAATCCTTAGTGTAGTGCTTTTTCATAGGAAAGAGATAGGATGTTTGTAAACATGAAGAATAACATTAAAATCTCTAGTGCAAAATTACACACACCAAAAAAGCAGTTAGATATTTGTTGCAAAAAAGATATTAGAATCGGGTTAATACAAGTAAGTTTTAAATATACCGCAGATCAGAATGAGTAGAAATATATAGAGCAATTCTTTATTTGTAATAATAACCTAAAGAGTGGAGAAAATAAACCTATTGTCATAAATATCTTCTTTCTGCTGCGTAGCATTGTTCATCAAGAAAAATAGAGCAGTGAAAGGAAAAGTATTGTTTCGTTTTTGTATTTTAGGGTGCAGGTTCTGGCAGCAGGCATTGTGACACCAGAACTGAACGTAAATCAGGGGTGGCTCCTCCACTAGGGCGGAGGAGCGTCATGCCACTGATTCCTTGCAGTGCAAGAAGCAGAAAAGTGTTTGGTTGCGGTGGGGCTGCTCTGCGATCAAGGGAGGAGTGGTGCGCCCACTCCTGCCCTGAGTCTACAAAGACTACTTGGTCGGCCCTCTGGGGACGCCCAAACTAGTTAGGCACATTCTGCCCTTCTCCTCCCCATAAGCACTTGGCTGGGCGCTGTCCTGACCAATCACAATGCTGCTTGCAGCATTTTAATTGGCTTAGGGAAGGGAACCTGGCTGCCTGCTTCCTGTTCCTGCCGGAGGCAAGAGAGCAGGAGCCGAGAAGACGCAAGACCCGGCTGGCTGAAAGGTAAGTTTAAATTATTAATTTTTTTATTATTGAATTACCCCCCTTCTGCCCCTATGTGACCTCCCCAAAGACACCCTCCCCACGCTACCCCTGCTCCCACCCCCACCAGTGAGCCATGCCAGTCGCAACTGACTGCAACAGTTATTAAACATCCTGCCCTCCTCCCATAATGGAGCCTAATATTCAAGAGGAAACGCACATGTGAGGGTGTTTAACAGCCAACAATGAGAAGTCCGATTAAACACATGAATAGAAAATATTAGACTGTTATTTTAAAGACTTGTTGATTTTGTATATTTTGTAGATATTATTCTGATATTTATCAATCACAGCAATGAAAAATTATGAATTCTATTAATTCAAAAACATAGAAAAAGCTTTCGAAAAAACGAAAGTAAATCGACTAATTAATTGTCAGGATGATTAAGCATCAACATTGTTCACGCCACCCAGATGATAAGTACTTGAGAGCAGTTAAATGCAGGCCCTCCTGACATTTACAGACACTCCCGTCCTCCCCTACCTTCAAGGAGCACGCTGTGAACGTGCCCTTTGCGTCTCCACGTAACATGGGCCATTTTATGTCCACGATCTTTCAATTTAACTGCACCCTTTTTAACCTTGTATGGATTGCAATTAAAGCACGCGGTCCGCTGAATGAAATATCCATTTTTACAGTACATGGATGGAGACCGTCCTTCGCCCTTATCAGCTGGAATTGGAAGCCCCTGGGCTGTGGGATTTGAAAGATGTAATTAACTGCCGAGGAGAAGGGCATCATTGTGCCTTAGAAAAGAGGTTAATTAGTTGGCTCAGTGGCAATTGAATCTTGATGTACTGCGGGCCTACAGCAGAGGCTGCCGGCTATTAAGAAAGCATAATGTGTTTGAATGGCATATTTTACAATCAACATAAACAGTTTGGGACAATTAGACTATTTTCCAATGTAATTGCTCGGCGTAAAAATGATTTCATTTTTCACACTGAATTATTAATGCAAGTGGTATCTGCTTCCTTATTTCAACACACTAGATGGAACACTCAGCGATCGTTTCATTAACTTTGAGCCTCCAGTCTTTTCTGCTCTCCTCCCGCTACTTACACACTTCCCCGGATCCTTCAGCACTTCGAACATCACGGAGAATGGTGTTTCAGTTTACGGAAACCCCTGCCTTACATGTATAGGTACTGAGGATTTGCACTTTTTTAATTTGAAAAGGGCTGTACCCGTACTTCTCATCAGGGGTTCATTGCTCATACTGAAAAAGTACCTGCACTTCGGTAATTTGAAAGGGAAAGTGCCAGAGCTTATCAGCAAGTGTGCAGCATTTTCAATTGGAGAACACCGGCTCTTGGAGCACTGACGAGAGGGGTAGGATGTGGCCTAATGGCTTGAGCGGTCGACCTCCGAGCTGGGAACTAGGTTGGAGTCTCGGCAAGGACACTCAACATCCCGTGATTCTGGGCAAATCACTTAATTTCTCCGTGCCTAACAGAAATGAATGTTTCTGTCTGTAACGCAACTGGGGCTCATGTAAAGTGCTCTCTGGTACTTTCGTGTCTAGTTCGTGCTACAGAAAACTCAGAGGTGAAGCTAGGGGGTGAACAAGTGCTACGATACAGTGGCTGGTTATGAAACTCCCCAGAAGCTCATCTTGTGTATACTTAGTTGTTAAAGTTTAATGTACATGAATTGTATACTAATTTTGGAAAGTTCAACATTATAGTATGTGGACCTGGCAAATCACAATGGGCCAGATGTATCACCGTTTGCCAACGGTAAATGGCCTTTTGGGATGTATCATCCCAAAAGTCATTTGCAAAATAGGTGATCACAATTTTTGCGATTACCTATTTTGCGAATGCAGTTAGGGAATCACAATTTGTGATTCCCTAAAAGCATGCAAGAAGCATTCTCAGAATGCGAATTTGCAATAAGGAATCGCAAATTACCACCAACTTAAAGTTGGTGATAATTTACAAATCCTTAGAAAAATGTATAAAATTGCATCATTCCAAGTGCCATGTGGCGCATACATATGCCCTTAGGCATGTGTGTGCGCCACATGTGCATACATGACATTTTTGAGGGTGCATCAGGATGGTCTTTTGGCTACCTATCTCCCTTTAAATTGCATTCGCAATTTGCGATTACCAATTTGGTAATCGCAAATTGCGAATAACTTCCCATTCATTCCTATGGGCCCATAAGAATGAATGGGAAGGCATTCCTTAATAGCGAATTGCTATTTGCGATTCGCTATTAAGGAATATGTAGGAATCACTATTTCTTTTGCTATCTCATTAATGCCCCCTAATCTGGTAAGACGGTTTTCTTCCCATCATCGTCCTTTCATTTCGATGGGTATTGTGTCTGAGTGAACTCCAATATCTCAAAATATTACTTGTCTTCAAAATCTGGATGGCTGCAGTTTCCCTTTAATGCAATCCATGTAAAGTAGAATTCGTACTCTTATATTCGAGTTCCTGTCTCCATCTTATTAAATTGCCCATCCCTTTCTCTATCTCTCTCTCTTTTCCCAGGCTGGAATCCCCTCTCAGCCCTAGACACACACAACCACACACAAAGCCACACACAAACACACACACACAACCACACACAACCACACAAACACACACACACACAACCACACACACACACAACCACACACAACCACACACAACCACACACACACAACCACCCACACATCCACATACACATCCACACCCACAACTGCACCCACACCCACAACCACACCCACACACAACCACACACACACACACAACCACACACATACACAACCACAAACACACACAACCACACACAGCCACACACATAACCACACACACACCAACACACACAACCACACCAAGCATTGGCATAGCCAATAGGTCCCACCTTTGGGACCTTATAAGTGTTTAGCCACCCAACAGTTGATGTGGTAGTACCAAGGATATTGTGCTGCATAACTAAATACTTAGCAGGTCCCAAAAGCCAGACCTATTGGCTATGCCAATGCTTGCCATCCTTGGGCCCCACAGCGGTGCTCTGAAATGCACTCCTGCACTTTATTTATGGAATAGTGCAATAAGGAGGCGTCCCAGATAAAAAAAGACAACAAATGTCTGCAACTTTGAGAACATGTATGTGTGCGCTTTCACACTACACTATACCTTATGGTATAGCATATGGGAACTAAAGAAAAATGTATTTCTGCTTTTGAGATATATGAAGGCTCTGGAACTATCTCAAATCATAAAAGCTTATTTTAGGATTGAATTAGAGGTATGTACATGTTGCCACATAAATTATGTAATAAGGAATAAGTATTCGGTGGATAGAGTATCCATGCGTATAAGTAATGTCTGGAGTGTTGTTGCAACCAACTTTAGGTTAAAACAATGGTACATAAAGATATTGTGGAATTTTGATGAAAGTACATAAAGACTACCTGTGAATTATCACGTTTAAAGCTAATTATTATTAATAATAAGAATAAAGCTCAAGCAATCAAAGATTGGGTGAAAGGGCACTCACTAGCTATTGTGCTTAATCAGGAGACACACTACTGGACATAAAGGAACCGACGTTTAAGATGTTTAAGCACTGGGCAGGGCATCAGTGTACTTCAAAAGCAAATGTTGCTCACAGGGGTTGCAATTTATTTAAACAGATGCTTCCCATATCACGTTACGTTTTCCCAGAGAGATAGAAATGGAAGGTGGGCTCTAGTTAGCGGTCTAATCAACAACTCTAGAGTGACTATAGGCACTGCGTATGCTTCAATTTATGATGAACCAGCTCCAATGGCAGGGCTATACCAGGAATTGTTGACTATCCCTGGGCTAGTGATGTTAGGAGGGGATTTTAACTTACTTGCAAATCCTGAAATAGACTCTACTTCTGGTACCCGTAAGCAAACTAAGCTGCGAACGACCAGAGCTATGTTAGATTATATCAAGATCCTGAATTTGGTAATGATATGGTGGGAGAAATACCCAGACAGATTACTGTCTTTCCTCTCGTGAACTGAAGAAAAGCGCCTATACACATGCCCTCAGTAGTTTCTCTGATAACTCTTTGGAAGAGATGGAAGTGTCAGGGATGAAGGTAGAATGGCCTGATGGGAGACGTGTTTCAATACCGTAAAAATGGAAGATGACAAATGGTGCAAAGGGATACAAAATGAGATAGTAAAGTATTCTGAGGTGTATGCAAACATGCACTGGGGGGAAACTATATGGGAAGCACTTTAAGTAACTATTTACGGCTGCATAACATCTAGACTAATCTTAGAGAGGAAATGTCTACCAGAACGTAGGACACTGTTAGAAGCAGAGCTTTACCAGGCAAAAATGGAATAGTTACAAGCTCGAACCTTCGCTTATATTCTGGTGCTCAGACAGGCTAGATCTACATGTGCAAGACTGTTACTATGACCAAGGATACATTGCCAATGATGCTTTTCTTCTTAAGATTTACGAAGAAAGCAAATATGCAGGGAAACGTTTACAGAACAGGGTAACTTCACTCTATGATGAGGAAACTAAAAATCACATTGCAAAACCTGCTCTAATTCAGGAAAAAGTCCTTAAACATTACAAAACTATATATAGTGCAGAAGAGATGGTGGATGTTTCCCAACTCAGGGACTTTTTAAGACAGCTCCCCATTCCAAAGCTACAATCGAGACATGTGCACGCTTTGGTTACTAAATTTTGTCCTGAAGGAATCATGAAGGTAGAGAAATCACTAGCCAGTGTGAAGGCCTGTGGTGAAGATGGATTACCAACTGAGTTTTATAAGAAATGTGCACCTGTTTTAAATCTTGAGATACTGAAACTCATCAATCATGTAATGGAAGGGGAGAAGGTCCGGCATCATTTCGCTGCAACAGTGGGCTGCTTCTTGAAAAAGGATAAAAACAAGGAAAATTTAAATTCATATAGGCCCATCAGCCTTTTAAATGTGGACTGTAAGATCTTCGCAACATTTTTGCCCAATTGTTTGAGCAGAATCCTTGGTACAGTTCATATGGATTAATGTGACTCTGTTTCTGGTAGACAGCTGTACCCCCATATGAGCTTACTGATTAAAGCCTCCGATTATTTTTGCGAAAAATTAGTTCCCGCTCAGGTCATATTATGGGATGCAGAAAAGGCATTCGAGCTAGTGTGTTGGGAAAGACTCTGTTATACTCAGTTTGTATTCCATACTAATTTTATGCAAATTATATCCCGGGTATATAAAAGTGCAACAACCAAATAACCATTAACTCTCATAATATTGTCACTTGTGAGGTCAGAAGGGGAAGGAGGCAAGGGTGTCCCCTGTCAGGCATTCTTTTTGCTCCTTTTATAGAACCCTGAGCAAATGCAATCCAGAGTGATATGAGCGTACAGCCCCCAATAAATGGGATGACTAAATTCAATGTGATGATAATATAGCTTTATTTTTAAAACCAGATTTAGAGATTCATAGGAGGGTCTTTAACATTTTCAAAAAGTATCAAGCACTAGGTGAGTATAAAATCAATAACTTGAAAATTGAGATTTTATTATATAATTTGCACACATAACACTTTACCTTTAGAATTTCATTCCCTTGTTTATTCGAGGCCAAAGCGATATTTTGGAATATATGTCACAGAAAACATTAACAATTTGTATGCATTGAATTACTTTCCCGTGATCAGTAAGATTAAGGCGCTCTTTGCAAGATGGACTGATTTACCTATTGAATAAGGGGC
Organism: Lissotriton vulgaris; assembly: GCF_964263255.1. Lineage (NCBI taxonomy): Eukaryota > Metazoa > Chordata > Amphibia > Caudata > Salamandridae > Lissotriton > Lissotriton vulgaris. The sequence continues at coordinate 1,253,879,457 of NC_141685.1, read as the reverse complement.
TGGGTTGCATTGATTCGGGTGTCAATTTTACTGCTGTATAATTTTCTGTTTGCTTCTATTCCTTGCTCCCTCCAGGTAAAGTTCTTTAAGGAAACGGCCTCTATATGGGCTAATAAAATGCAGAGATCGGAATTAGACACAGTATGTAAGCCAGTGAAACAAGAGGGCCTTCCTTTTTCCACATATAGGAGACTATTATTTTGTGAATTTTGCACAGGAGTCCTTTAGGTATTTTAATCCCCCAGGAATAAACTGGACAGGTATTTTTTTATTTAACTTGATATTTCTTGAATGCGAGATTTATGATTTTTTACACCTCACAAGATTGCCTAAAAAGGTTAGAATTAAGACTCTGCAGTGTTTTTATTAACTGTGCGATTACTTAAAATCTTTACAGTATAAAACACATAAACAGCGCCCCCTCCCAACTACCCATCCCCCAGGACAAACCCGTTGTTCAGCTTTAAAATAGCTCTGTGGCTACACGGGCTCTATTTACTACTTTACTACTTTATGTCCATTTAAAACTTCAATTAAAAGATTTTTTTTTTATTTAAAATATTGGGTTAGCACCGTTTCGCATTTTTGCACCTCTAGGGATCAATGGTTATATAAGAATTCAACAGGGTCATTCTCTCCGTGATAATAATTGTCATTAAGAAAAGTTCTTGACGTGCCCCCTGTTTGGCCCCAAGTTTAATTTCTGATTCCAGTGACCTTGCAAGAAACCCCTGAATTAGGTGACGACTAACAGGGTGAGGGCACCAGAAAATGTTCATTGCAGAATGACAGGACCCCTGAGTTCTGTGGCCTTTTGATGGGAATCAAGTGCAGTTCCAATTTGATGGATAAACTTGCCAACCCTGGCAAGTAAACAAGTTGTGGCTTCTGAAAAGCACCAGTCCGAGACCTCTCTGCAGGTTCTGATGTCCAAGTCCCTTAGGGCCGGGCGCAGCTGACGACAAGCGATCACTTGCCAGCTTTGAGCAGCAGCATAAAAGATGTAGCAAGTACAGAATTTTCTTTCTTGCTTGGGCTGAAAGTGAATCTTGCAAATATGGTTGAGCTTTCCCAGGATTATATGACTTATCCAGGGCCAGCTTGATGGAGTTGTACCAGAGTGATGAATGATCCAGTTCAGACAAGATGGTCTGGACTTGGTGCTTTACAGCTTGGGCCCAGGCAGAATAAGGAATTTTGCGAAGGGGCATGCTCTTTGCCTCGATTTTCAATAGGTCTATTGCTTGTTCCAACTTGGAGTGCCATGGGGAACCCGCTGCCCTGAAAATAAATTATAGAAAATATTTGAGATTGTTTTCAGGGGCTTTCAGTACTCTGATATAATATTTTATTAGGTCCCCCTGTAGTACCAAGTCCGGCGGTTCAATCCTATTTCCAGCCTTAGCCTGGTGTTCCTTGTTTGTCTAGGAACTTGTCACACGGTCTTGTAAGCTTTTATCTGGGCCGTATTGATGACTTTCTCAAGTGCTCCTGGGAAGGCTAAGTGACCATACGTGATTGCAGGAATCAGTTTTGCCCTAAGTACAGTCAGCATGGGCTCTATAGATGGACTTACTAGGCAATGGCTTAGACGTCTGAGAGACAGGATTATTTTGTTAATTCTCGCAGTTAACTCCTTTTTGTGTTTGGCTGCTGTGGCCCTCTCCGACACCCATACCCCCAGATAAATGTAGGATGTAGCTGTCCTGATTTGGTGCTCACCCAAAGACCATGTTGCTTGTTTTTTGTGAGGGTATTTACCAAAGATTACTATCTTGGTCTTGCTCTCATTGATCTGTAGGCTATTTTCCTTGTTGTATATTGCAAGACTATTTAATGCTCTTTGGAGCCCCACCCTAGTGTGGTCCATGACCACTGTATCGTCTGCAAACTGGAGAGTTCCCAAGGCCAACTTCCACAATATTGGAGGTACTAGGCTGGCGTCTTTCAGGGCTTGCCCCAAGTCTGCAGTGTACAAGTTAAATAGTAGGGGGGCCAAAACGCAACCCTGCTTTAATCCGGCGTTAGTTTTGATTCTTGGTGTTACGATTGATGGACTTAATTTGACCCAGAGCCATATCCCCTCGTAGAGGGCTTTTATTGCTTTAAGCAGGGTTTCCGGGATACCCCAAGATTCTAGTTTTACCCATAACCATCTTCGATTGACTCGGTCGAAGGCCCTGGAGTAGTCTATGAAGCAGCAAAACAGGGGCAGCTTATGGCTCAATATGGCTTGCTTCGAGAGGTGAGAGAGCGCTATGATGTTGTCCATGGTGGAACTATTAGCTAACCCTGGTCGAAGCACTACGTGAGCTGCACGTAGCACAGTGCGAACACGCGTAGTGCAGCGTAGCGTAGTGCAGCGGTCATCCCGGTGAGATTGTCAACGCGGGGGGGTCAGGTTTCTCATTTCGAGTGGTTGCGCATGCTCGCGACCGCTCGCGATGAGAAACTACCAGTTCGCGTTGAGAAACCTGCCGCTCGAGTGAAAAACCAACTTGAGAAGCAGAAAACTACAGCTCGCACTGTGCAAGATGCCGTTTTCAATGATTTCACAGTGCCGGATGCTTTTCCGGACTGTGCAATCATTGAAAACGCATCTTGCACAGTGCAAACATGCTACTACTTAGCTCGCGTAGTGCGAAGTGCACTTCCCGTAACTTCGCGTAGCGCTACTTCACGAACTACGCCCACCCTTACTATTAGCCCTAAAGCCGTTCTTGTCCACTCAGGCCTCTAGGTCCCTAAGTAATAGGCAGGCATAAACCTTGGCTTTTATGTCAAGAAGGGCTAGGAGCCTATAATTTGCAGGGTTCGAGTGGTCTCCCTTCTTATGTTTTGGTAATAAGACCGAGCCTTTCCAGGATGTTGGGTAAATTGCTGTGAAGAATGAATGATTGTATAGCGGGGTAAGTATGGATGCAAAAATGGCAGGAGCGGCTTTGAAGACTTGGGCGGGAATACCATTTGGGCCAGAGGCCCCATCTGTTCTTGTCGCTCTAATGTACCTTACAGTCTCATCCACTGTATAAGTGATGGGCTGACTGGGCACTGTAATTTCTTTCTGCGCGCTCTGAGTTTTAATGGTTACAGCTGCCACCTGCGACCACACTGAGCTGAGAGAGCCCATCTTATTTGCTCCACTAGTGTACAGACCCTTCACGTACTGTTCCCAAACGTTGCCTGCCACACTATTTTCCTTGCGCTGGCTTCCATAGCTCAGACTATTGATGTATCGCCATTGGTTGCTGTTGTCTTTTTCTTTAATTAGGGAGAACGCTTTAAGCCAGTTCTTTTCTGTCTGCTGTCTTTTCAACTCCCAGACTTTCTTCTTATAAATGGCTCGCAAGGCAGGGATGGAGGACATCTGTGACGAGTAGATACCTTTCTTTTTTGCCTTAATTGCCTTATTAAGGGCTTGTTTGCTTTGTGTCAGGCTACACAGTTTTCGACGTTTTGGCAAGGATTGATTTGAGTGTTGGCTGCTTCTTGATTGGTTGGTGTTACCCAAGTTGTTCTGTAAAACCGTTATCAGTATTTCCCAAAAATGTGTGATGTTCTTTATATCTTGTGTTTTTAGTTCTGCCTCCCTTTTGGCTACATAATCCGACAGGCTATGGCTAAGGTTGGCCGTACATTTTATTCTTTTGAGTGCTAGATGACGTTCATCGCCTGTGGTTGCTCCAATTGTTTCCTGGGCTTCCAACTGTTCCAGTGCCAGATTAAAGGAGGCACAGAGAGGAATGTGGTCGCTTTCGTCTCTGTCGTCCACAGTGAAGTCATATAGTTTGTGTGCCTGCCCTTCATTGATGAAAATATAGTCTATGGTGGAGACATTCCTGAAGGTGGATTTAGGGATCCATGAGGGACGGCTGATTTATTTTATTCCATGAGTGGATTGTAGATTAAAGTTTGTGAGGAGTGAGATCAATGGGCCTGACTTCTTCCCATAACTGGGTGCGACAGGGATCTGACCCAGACCTCTTGTGTTGAAATCTCCCACAATTATCACATTATGATTCTCAAATCTGATGAGTATGTCTTCCAGGATGCTGGTGAAGAATTCCATGGCCTGTTCCGTGTGAAGTTTAGTTGGGTTAATGTAACAATTAATTAGTAGCAGAGGATGGGGCTGTTGTCCCAATTTCGGCCCCTCTATTATAATGGCTTGAAGGTCAGATGACTCTACTTTTATATCTTTGATTTTAAATTTGCAAGCGTGACTTAAAAAAATGGATAACCCCCCAGACGGGCGTCTAAAGATGGTCCTTTTGGTCGCTGGTTTGTGATGTTCATAGAAGCTGCCAATTGGGGTGGTTAACTTGGCCCAGGTTTCCTGAAAGCACAATACATCTCCTTTTGCGAGATAGTCTAGTGTGGCCTTGTCTCTAAAGATGTTACTTTACCCAGCAATATTCCATGAGATAAGGGTTAGCTTACGGTCTTGGCCACTAATTAAGATTGAACATCCTCTGTTTTCATTGCTGTACATTTGATTAGGGACCCTGGCGCCATATGTCCTCCGCGTGGGCCATCACTTGCTGGAGCGGCTGTACTCTTCTCTGCGTGTCTCTGTGCGAGATATTGATATTTAGCGGGGCTCTTAGTCTCCCTGGTTTCACTCCCCCACCGAGGCTTTTATTCATTGTACCTTTGAGGACTGATGTAGATTCCTGCTGATAGTAATTGGACGTAAGTTTGTGTGGATATTTTGGCGCTCTGAGGGCGGTAACTTCAATACCCTATTCTGCGAGATGTGAAGCTTCGCGGAGGACGGCATGTTGGGCCTGCTGTTATACGAATCCAACTAAAAAAGTGAGTCACCATGGGTATCCCTCTCCAGACTTCTAAACTTTACCCACTCTATGTTATCTGAGGTGATTTGTGCCAAGGATTTAATATGGCCAAAGAGGTGGACAATGTTGGACCTGTTCAGAATGTCGTAAGAGCCTTTGGCTGTGTATCTGGGAATAAGCATCACCTCATGTATTGCAGATTGATTATTGTGCTTGGAGGTGCGCAGTGTCTGCCCGTCTCCCCAGGTGGTGTACCTCTGGAAATTCAGATTTAGTGGGTTTTTATGGACGTCTCCTGGCTGATGTCTGCCTATCGCCCCGTTTGGCGGTTACGCCTCAATTTATTTGTCTTGTGGCTCGTCCTGGTTTCTTTTAAGATATTTTTCAGTCCTGTGTTGGTGCTCCCAGCCTGGGGAGCTATTGGCCCTGGATTGTGTACAGGCATCCACCAGTAATATGCTCTGCCAAACTTCCTCATCATGGGTCTTCCCTAATGTTTGCCCAACTATTTGTGGGCCCTCCCAATGGGTATTCTGTTGACTTCGATCCTCCCCTGATACGGAATGTTCTTCCCTTGTCGTCTTGGCCTTGGTTACCTGTTTGAAGTTGAAAATGGGGAAAAGTGGCTTTGAGCTGTTTTTGTTCTCTGTAGCACCAGATGTTGGTATTGCTGGTAATATTGGTCTCCTTTTGGCTTTGGATTTCTTCAGTTGTTTCTTCAGCTTTTTCTTCACCCTCCTTGACGGCGGGGCTTCTGCCCCTGCCACTACTCCATCCACCTTTTCCGCCGGGGAAGCATCACCCTGTGAAATATCGATAGTTGTGGCAAGTGGTAGGGCCTCGGAGTCCCCGTTCCCTTGTGCTTCTATGATGTTCTTATAGCTTGGCCCTGCCGGTGGGTCCTTGGATACGTGGCTATCTGCTGGGAAATAGTTGGTAATTTTTGGTGGCGCCGTCTTCACAGCTGATGTCTTTGGTGTAAGAAGTTGGCCTGGTATATGATGTTCACTATTCTAGTGAGCACCTTGCACCAGTCCAAACAACCCTTATGGTGATGGTTGTAAAGTCAACCTTATAGACCAGCTATCCTAGGGGTAGCATGGACAAAGCAGTCTTAGGCTCAACTCAAGAGGGTATGTGAAGCCAGCTGTTTTACCATATGTAACCCCTTTAATACCAAATGAAAGGACACCACACAGGATATATATAAAATATATATGTTATCTATTACTAGACGAACCCTCTGAACTCTTTATGAGGTCAGAGGCACAAGCACAATACACGATATTGAATTAGAACACAATAAGTTGCACACAATACAGTAGGGCTCTAGGGGCACGCTAAACCATATACTAAAATAGTGGTATAAGGACCACTACAAGAAAAGTGAATAGGCCTAGGGCCTAGGGAATCGCTGGGGCTACGCTGAGCTACCAAGAGTTAGGAAGCAGGAGACCCATGGGAGGCATGTGCAGTGTCTAATCACACACGCAAGTTACCATAGAGAATAAATGGGAACGTAAAAGTTACAAACTAGTTCTTTTAGGGTACTTCTGATTGTACTCGGTGAAAGTTACTTGAAACCTAGACAGTTGGATAGTTGATACCCACATGATCACCAAAGTACTCTTGTTACCTCACCCACAGGAAGCGGATGCATAGGTGTCCAAGTGTGTCGGGTTTCGTCGTCGAATCCTATTGAGCCTGGAAAAAAAGATGCTGCAGGCGACCAGGAGAGAAGTGTCCGGATGGATCCAAGGGTGGATCGAAGATGAAGAGGACCTGAAAGCAGAGGGGACAGAATCTGGGTCACTAGCCAGTGACCAGGAAGGAACCAGGAAGGAACTAGGCGATGTTGTGAAGCAATCAGGTGCTGATGGGAAGCTTGTCTCTGCAGCCACGTAGACCAGGAGGTGTCGATGACAACCAGGAGTCAGGCATGGACTGTACGACAAAGGCTCTCACTGCCGGCGGTGTCGGCTTCAGGACTGGAGTCAACAAGCCTTGGCAAAGGCAAACCACACAGGATAAGAAGTAGGCTTCTTACTCAGACCAGCAAGGTCTGAGGGGCGGATTCTTTTGAGGGAAGCAAGGGCCAGTCTGAAGCAACCAGATCAGCAGTGTAAATTCAAAGGATCATCACCAAGATGGGCACTAGCCAATGGGCAAGTGACTGGACAGATGCATTGAGCAGGAAAATGCAAAAGGGCCACACGCAGAACTCGTGGAGGGTGCAGCGCTGATCTTTGGTGCAGATGCTGGTTGGGGCTGGGGCTTCTCAATCCCCAAAGCACAGCTTCAAGGAGGCCTCGGGGCTGCACAGTTAGCAGGTTGCATACTTTTCAAGATGGCCAGTCTCTCGTCGCCTCCACGGGTCTCAGCTTTGCTGGGAATGTGGATCGGGCTGTTGGATGTTTTGAAGTGCAGTTCTTGTCAGACTCTGTGCTCGGGCTCCGGTGGGAGGCGGCAACAAAGCAAGATGTTGAACGCTGGATGGTGCCTGCTTGTGCAGGGTGGTCACTCCTTGACCACAAGGGAGATTCTTCAGTCGTCTTCTTCAAGTAGATCGTCAAAGTTCTAGAGTTTCGTTTGAGAGTTTCAATCAGGATTAATCTAAAGTCTTGGGACTCAGCTCCTACCTATATACCAAATCTAGGGGCTGGATTACCTGCTAGGTCCCTCCTATGGGTGCGACCAGGGAAGGGGGTGTTTACCCCCCTTTCCCTTTGTTCAGTTTTGCGTCAGAGCTGGGGCTGGAGTGCCCCAGCACCGGTTTGAACTGGACCATGCATGGGACACCTTGTGTGCCCCAGGCAGTGTCTCATTCCTTTAGTCCTCCCTGTCCCAATACCCAAAAGCTTGTCTGGGGTGGTGCTAGCACCTCCCAATGCAGGAACCCTATTTTCCAAGCCTCCCTCCCTGGAAGGACTCCCAGCAGCAGGAGGTCAGACTTGTGTCTGTGGCAGCAGCATCCATTTTGTGATGCTGGTGCTCTGGTTAACTTTAACTGGGAATAGTAGGAACAACATGTCTTCTCCCTCTAGAAGGGTAGAATGCTACCCCCGTCGCCAGAACTGGCGAGGGGGTAGTATTCCAAATCGTATGACACCTTACTCAACATGTTTTGATAAACCCAACCCAGAGTTAGCATTTAACCGCGAGGTTCATAATGCACTTAAGAGTGTATGGTATGGCAATATCCTAGAACAGCTATAAGGACATGGTTACGAAAGCTGAAGACAAGCTCAGTTCATGCTAGAGCACCACCTCACATAAAACCAAGCACTCTGCCTCCAGGATTGTAAAGGCCTGCCATAGGAGTGACTTATAGGTGTATATGTGTCTATAAGGTTAGATCTAGGTATACTATATCTAAAGCTAAGGGTGATTACACCACCTTTCCCCAGCTGAGTGATCAGCCAGTTGTGTCAATTTGGTTGGCAGCCAGGAGTGGCATAATACATGCTGCAGCCCCTGGTAGGCCTTGGATGCACCTATGCCCTGGGTACCTATAGAACACTGTACAGGGGCTTATAAAGGTGACCCAGTATCCAATTGGTGATGTACCTAAGGTACATGGAGTCCATTTTAAAGAGAGAGCAGATAGCCTGGGGCCCTGATTAGCAGGATCCCAGGTCAACTAAGTCGAAAACCAGCTAAACACTAGGCAAAAAATCTGGTGTAACCATAGCCTGACTATGGTTCCACCTTCCTACATTTTGGATTGTTTGTTCTAAAGGGAACATCTCCCTCTGTCCCTTGGCAAGTGGCAGCATGTCCTTTAATACTTCTGGTAGCCCTGATCATTTTTCTATAATGGTGGCACAGGAGCTAGTGTATGCTGTGTTGGCATTATGGACTTCAAGTGACGCCTCTAGTTTTGCCAGCTTGTTATCTTGGCGCACCAGGTGCTGAGCCATTGACTGAAGTGAATCAATTTGTACTTCCATCTTTGTAGACTGCCATAGCAACGCCCTAGCCATTGTGTCCTATACATCTCTTATTGCTGACAGAATTAACTCTTTGAGGGTAGCCTCTTCCATTGTATCTTGCTGATCTGCAAGGCCCATCGGGCTCCAACCCTCTGTTTGGAGCGTTCTCAAGTCAGCGGTTCTTCCAGGATTTATTTGTGTTGCATCCAGTGTTCTTTCGATGGTCTGTTCTAGTTTTCGCAGGAAGGAGGTAGTTAAGACATCTATTCCTGGGGAAGTTGTCTTCTGATTTACCCAGGGTGATGCTGTTGGGGCAGTTCCCTTACATGTGCTCATTGGGGGATTAGCCACGACCTCCTCTTTATGCTCATCATCCGCCTGTGGGCCACTGATGTATATCGACTGTGATCCATATTAGGCTTCTCGCCCTGGCAGTGGGCTTAAGACTGGTCTCAAGACTCCCAATTTTCTGTGTGGTGGCAGGCTCACAGGAATAGTGCCCGCTCTTACCCTTGTTGTTCTTTGGGGTTCCTGATACTTTAGAGACGGTCTCTGTCTCCACTTGCCCCTCGTCCAAGACTGTTGGACCACTGGAGGCCTGAAAAAAGTAAGTGATGAGTTCTTGGGGGAGGGTGTTACTGTTGTTTAGTTCCTGAGTTTGTGGGGTAGTTATACTTCTTGTTATCCTTCTTTGTGCAGGACCTGCAGGACCTGCGGGGTCAACCTCCACCTCCATACCTGTCTGTGTCTTTTTAAGCGTCATCTTTAAGCACTAGCGTCAGGGTCTCTGGAGGATTATATTCAGCACTATTCAGTACTTATGGACCCCCTGGTTAATGTGTATCATCTGTACTTGGTTTGAAAGACTAACTCAGCGAACCCCACCCAAGAATACAGCACCCAGAATGCATTAAGTCGGCATGTTGATGCCCGAGTCTGGAAGCAGGGTTCGCTGTAATATTGAGTAGACGTATCTTTATATTTGCAGCATTATAAAGCACTTAGCAAGGGAATACAAAAGTCAAAGTGCTGGTACAAGGCCTCTGTAAAGTCTCTTTAAGCTGCTATGACTCCCGGAGTCAGCAACCCCTCTAGCAAAATCTCCTGTTGGATATTCAGGCTGTATGGACTATTGTGTATTGTTTTATCTACGGAGTCCCTTGACACTTTTGGTCTCCTACCTGGGTGATGCCTGCTGCAAAAAGTGAACTGGGGGCCGTGTCAGTAATCTCCCATTTCTGCCCGAGTCTCTACAGTTCCATGCTCAACCAGCTCAAAGCGGCAAGACGAACTAGGGGGCTCCAGGTGAAGGATTGAATTCGGGGTATGATGACCACAAGCCAAGGCTGCCGATTCCGGCCGTGCACCTCAATGGAAAATGAAAAGGTCACTGGCGGCTACTTCTGCTTCAGGTAATGCCCTTGTGGCTCCTGCCACGTATGGAGCTACTCGTGGCTCCTGCCGCGTCTCAGAGATGCCCTTGCGGCTCCTTCCGCTTTACAAAAAAGGCCTCACAGCTCCTGCCGCTTCTAGAGATACTCGCTGCTCCTTCCACGTTGCAAAAATGACCTTGCGGCTTCTGCCGCGTCTGGAGCTACTTGGGCTCCTGCCGCTCTGCAAAAATGGCCTTGCGACTCCTGCAGCGTTTGGAGCTACTCGTGGCTCCTTCCGCATTACAGAAATGCCCCCGCGGCTGCTGTGTTTTAGGGAATGGTGCATGGCTGCGATTTAAAAGTACTCTTGGCTTGCAGCGGCTCTCCGCTCCACTACTGCCTGGACTCCTCAGGTGGACTGAGCGCACTGACAAACCCTCGTTCAGTGATATAAGCCTCCCTCTCGAAACATGCCTACGCTCACTCTCTTCACTTTTCACTTTGTCACCAATTCTAGTAGTAGGAATAGTGTTACTGTAGTGGTCCTTAAAATGTAAAAACCAAATGTTTATACACTCTGATATCCCCATAATTAGTGGAGTCACTTATTTGGCAGACATTCACAGTGGGGATCGACCCCTACTAGATAACAACTTTGTTTGTAGACGATAGACTAATGGGTTTCGTTTTGAAAGACCATGGATTTCCCTAATTTTCAGGTGCGTGGAAGACTGGTCGGAGGTTGAGCCTTCTATCAGGCATTTCAAAACAATACTTCACTGGTCCTTTATTAGGATACAGACCTTAGTAGAATTGTGAGAAGTCTAGATCTAGTTGATGACTTGATAGAAATGAAAACCTTGAGATCTTTTAGCTGTTGGTTTTCTACCCTCAAACAAAAGATGGCTGGCGATGTGTTTATGAAGGCTTGAGTTAAGTGACAGTCTAAGGAAGGTGTCCAGATCTCAGCAGAGGCCTGGAATAAGATAAATTAGTTTAATCTCTCTCTAATGAAGGGAGCAAATTTCTGACTAATAAAATTCTACACAAAGTGGCTATTCTATAGAACCCGGGCCTTCTTGCATAAAATTAACCCCCGGATACCAGAACATTGCTTTAGGTGTTCAATGGAGGTGGAGGGTAACTGGACTCACATTATCTGGGGATGTTCTTAATTAAATCAGTTTGGGCAGGGATTCAGGATTATCATTTTCGCACATTAGGGATGGAAAAATTAATAGATATGTAAACAGTAATTCTGGGGCACGTCCCCATGCTAAAATAGAACCCTTGCAGAAAACACAATTGTTTATTATTGTATTATTTGCAAGATCAATAGTTCTTCAGAATTGTCATTCGGAAGTAATCCCGACTTTCCAACAATGGTGGTCAAAAATGTTAAAAATCAAGGAGTTAAAATATCGATCACATTAAGGACAGGGGGGCATATTATCAAGACAGGCGATACAATTATCGATGTTTTAGCGGTAGAAAACTGCAGCTAAAACGGCGATAATGGGCTTGATAATATGCTCTATAGAATTCCAATTGAATCCCCTGTTAGATGTCCTTCACATTTAACATGAGCTTCAATTGGAATTCCATAGAGCATATTATGAAGCCCATTATCGCCGTTTTAGCAGCACTTTTCTGCAGCTAAAACAGCAATAATTTTTTCGCCTATCTTGATAATATGCCCCAGGATCCCATAACAAATTTCAGAGATTATGGATGGTGTTGGGATAGTTGGAGGGATAGAGGGAGGCTTCCTCCTGCATTCCGGAGTAAAGGTTTACAAGATAAACTAATTAACATGAGATTGAGGGCAAAGTGCAATATGAGATTTTCTGCTGGCATTATCATATTGTTGTTTATGTTTGTTCTTTCGGAAATGTTAACAGTGTTTTTTATCATGCTGTATTGATTTAATGTATACATCTCTTGATGCCTGTATAAACTCTTCCAATAGTGCATGGTTTATTGTGTAAGTCAAAGACACCCACTAATCCCCAGTGGGACATGTGTGTAATGGAGTCAGGGACAAAGTGATGCAGTCAGAAGGAAATATATTTGGGGAACAATATGTGTGTGTAGACTACCAAGTAGGCACTCATGGTCACAAGCATGACGTGCAACAAGTGTCATGCAGTCAATGTACGTGGTCAATAAAGTCACAGCAGTGATTGGTAGTCTACTCATTGATACTAGCCAGCAAACAGCACTGCTGTGTGAAACAAATGATGCAAATGTAAGTGTGTAAGTGGCTAGCATCAGTGTGTGAGCACAAATCTTCCAGATTATTAACCATTGTTTTTACATCTTACTCAGGTGTCTATTGTCCTAGGACTTGTCTTTATCCTTAGGGATATTGCAGCCACCAGTGGGCTCTAGCCCACCTAAATTATTTTCTCTCTCAAAAGCAAGTTTTTCCTTGGCTAGGGCAAGTTGCTCTCTCTCAATTCTGAGATTGACTTCCCTCATCCTAGCCTGGTGTTCTCTCCTCTGAGGAGAAGTCATTCCCCTCTGAGAACCCCTAGAAGCATTGGAGTGATGAGAATCTCCTGAGAGGGATCTCTCTCTCCTGTACCTCTGATTAAATCTACTTGGAGGTCTGAGTGGGGCTGCCCCATTCTTAGCCGCAAATTGGCTTAGGTTAGCCTGGCTAAGTCTCCTAACTTGGACCTGGCTACCATCCGCTTCCCCAGATTCCTCCTCTACCTCTTCCTCTTCTTCTTCTAAGACAGGGGGATCAGTAGTATCATCTGAAGAGGGTAGGACCTCATCTGCATTCGCTGTAGGGTCTGTACCTGAGGCTTTTAGAGCTCCAGACTCATCTAACAGCTCTGGGAGTTGCTGAATTGTAGGGTTAGACCCTTGTTTCAGCCTTCTTGTGGTACACAAGTGTCTCAGTTCCTTTAAACTGAGGGTAGCAAATCTGGATTGTGCCTTGGGAGGGTCACTCTCCAAAGGTTGGAGTCCACTGGGCTCTCCTGTGCCAGACATTGCTCTAGTGAGGTGGAGGGGATGCACCTACCTACACTAAGTGTTTTCCTAGGATATATGATGTTACAACGCGTACTTTTAGCACGCATACCATTACAACGGATTTTTTACAATGCAGGTCATTTTACAACGGATACCTTTACAACGCAATACACTACAACGCACATACTATTACAACGCATACCATTACAACGTAAGTATAGGTAAGTATATAATATTAATATATATTTTAAATAATTATTTTTGTAATATTTAATTTAATTATTCATTATTTAATTATTTAATTATTAATAATTATATGAATGAAATTAATTTTAATTTTAGTATTTGTAAATATATATTAAAAATACCCCTGTACCCCAAAACCCATACCCAGCCCTAAAACCTAAAAATATCCCTGTACCCCAAAACCCATACCCAGCCCTAAAACCTAAAAATACCCCTGTACCCCAAAACCCAAACCCAGCCCTAAAACCTAAAAATACCCCTGTACCCCAAAACCCAAACCCAGCCCTAAAACCTAAAAATACCCCTGTACCCCAAAACCCAAACCCAGCCCTAAAACCTAAAAATACCCCTGTACCCCAAAACCCAAACCCAGCCCTAAAACCTAAAAATACCCCTGTACCCCAAAACCCAAACCCAGCCATGAAACCTAAAAATACCCCTGTACCCCATAACCCAAACCCAGCCCTAAAACCTAAAAATACCCCTGTACCCCAAAACCCAGCCCTAAAACCTAAAAATACCCCTGTACCCCAAAACCCATACCCAGCCCTAAAACCTAAAAATACCCCTGTACCCTAAAACCCAAACCCAGCCCTAAAACCTAAAAATACCCCTGTACCCCAAAACCCAAACCCAGCCCTAAAACCTAAAAATACCCCTGTACCCCAAAACCCATACCCAGCCCTAAAACCTAAAAATACCCCTGTACCCCATAACCCAAACCCAGCCCTAAAACCTAAAAATACCCCTGTACCCCAAAACCCAAACCCAGCCCTAAAACCTAAAAATACCTCTGTACCCCAAAACCCATACCCAGCCCTAAAACCTAAAAATACCCCTGTACCCCATAACCCAAACCCAGCCCTAAAACCTAAAAATACCCCTGTACCCCATAACCAAATACCACTAAAAAATAAACTTACCTATAATAATACTTACGTTGTAATGGTATGCGTTGTAGTGTAGTTTTTAATATCTACGTGTAGGACCTTGCTAAAACCATCAAAGCACACGGGATGAGCCTAACCTCTTACGCCGATGATACCCAACTAGTGTTGGCAATCAAAGGGGACGGAGATCAAGTGGCCGAAAAATTCAAGAAAGGGCTCTTAGATATAGGAGAATGGATGGCTACCAACTGCCTAAAGTTAAATTCTGAGAAAACCGAGGTACTCATTTTTGGATCACTTTTGCCAGCCCGGCCATCAAGCTGGTGGCCAGAGACCTTCGGTATCCCTCCTACCCCAACTGCCAAAGTCAGGAACCTTGGAATCATCTTTGACGATGGCCTAAATTTCATGGACCATGCCAACAAAACGGTGTCCACAGCACACCTGAAACTAAAGATGATCAGGAAAATACGCCCTTTTCTTCCTGATTCAGCCATCAAGACACTGGTCACCTCCCTTGTCCTCTCATCCCTGGACTACTGAAATGGTCTCTTCCTCAACGCTCAATCCAGAGTAATTACCAAACTGCAGACTATTCAAAACACGGCAGCACGGCTGCTCTCCGGCAAAACAAAATTTGAATCCATTTCCAATAACATAAAGGATTTTCATTGGCTCACTGTGCGAAAAAGAATCCACTTCAAATCCCTCTGTATTGTGTTTAAAGCACTTAACAATCAAGGACCTCACTTTTTAAAAGATCAATTACAACAACACAAACCCACTAGAGCCTTACGATCGGCTACTCTCAATCAACTGGTCATTCCCCGCACTAAAACTGTCACCTGGGGTGACCGGCGTTTTCTGGTGGCTGCCCCCAAGCTCTGGAACACTCTGCCTCTTAACATCAGGCAAAGTTCCACTCTTCTTCAATTCCGTAAACTTTTGAAAACCTGGCTGTTCACTCAATGATCACTTCAGCGCTTACAGTTTGTCTCAAATAACTGGTTTATCAGTGCCAAGACGCCCACGGGTATATGCAGCGCTTTATAAATATTAAAAATAAATAAATAAATAAATAAATATTGCGTTGTAAAGGTATGCGTTGTAAAATGACTTGCGTTGTAAATGTATGCATGGTAATGGTATGCGTTGTAAAAAATCCGTGGTAACAGTTACATACCGTTTTCCTACTGAATCTCTCTAGGAGTTGTAGTCAGGGTGTGCTAGGCCCTTTGCTCTACAACAACTAAGTTCAGTTGAACTAAAGTATTTTTATCTTGTTTTATATGTACCTATAGGTACCTGTATGATCTTTCAAATGATATTGAAAGATTACAATTGGTAAAACAACAGCAAGCTCAAATCCCAACCGCTGCACACCAATGTGAGAAGTTTGCCTGGTATATGATGTTCCCTATTCTAGTGAGCACCTTGCACCAGTCCAAATAACCCTAATGGTGATGGTTGTAAAGTCAACCTTATAGACCAGCTATCCTAGGGGTAGCATGGGCAAAGCAGTCTTAGTCTAAACTCAAGAGGGTATGTGATGCCAGCTGTTTTACCATATGTAACCCCTTTAATACCAAATGAAAGGACACCACACAGGATAAATATATAAAATATATGTTATTTATAACTAGACAAACCCTCTGAACTCCTTATGAGGTCAGAGGCACAATACAAGATATTGAATTTGAACACAATAAGTTGCACAAAATACAGTAGGGTCCTAAGGGCACGCTAAACCATATACTAAAATAGTGGTATAAGGACCATTACAAGAAAAGTGAATAGGCCCAGGGCCTAGGTAATCGCTGGGGCTACGCTGAGCTACCAAGAGTTAGGAAGCAGGAGACCCCAGGGAGGCGTGTGCAGTGTCTAATCACACAAGCAAGTTACCATAGAGAATGAATGGGAATGTAAAAGTTACAAACTAGTTCTTTTAGGGTACTTCTGACTGGACTCGGTGAAAGTTACTTGAAACCTAGACAGTTGGATAGTTGATACCCACATGATCACCGAAGTACTCGGGTTACCTCACCCACAGGAAGCGGATGCATGCGTGTCCAAGTGTGTCGGGTTTCGTCGTCGAATTCTATGGAGCCTGGAAAAAAAGATGCTGCAGGCAACCAGGAGAGAAGTAACAGGATGGATCCACGGGTGGATCGATGATGAAGAGGACTTGAAAGCAGAGGGGACAGAGTCTGTGTCACTAGCCAGGGAGCAGGAAGGAACCAGGAAGGAACCAGGCGATGTCGTGAAGCAATCAGGTGCTGATGGGAAGCTTGTCTCTGCAGCCACGTGGACCAGGAGGTGTCGATGACAACCAGGAGTCAGGCATGGATTGTCCCACAAAGGCTCTTACTGTCGGCTTCAGGATTGGAGTCAACAAGCCTTGGCAAAGGCAAACCACGCAGGATAAGAAGTAGGCTTCTTACTCAGACCAGCAAAGTCTGAGGGGCTGCTTCTTTTGAGGGAAGCAAGGGCCGGTCTGGAGCAACCAGACCAGAAGTGTAAATTCAAAGGATCATTGCCAAGATTGCCACTAGCCAACGGGCAAGTGACCGGGCAGATGCATTGAGCAGGAAAATGTAAAAGGGCCACATGCAGAACTCGTGGAGGGTGCAGGGCTGATCTTTGGTGCAGATGCTGCTCGGGGCTAGGGCTTCTCAATCCCCAATGTACAGCTTCGAGGACGCCTCTGGGGCTGCACAGTTAGCAGGTCGCAGACTTTTCAAGATGGCCGGTCCCAAGTCTCTCGTCGCCTCCACGGGTCTCAGCTTTGCTGGTACTGTGGATCGGGATGTTGGATGTCTGGAAGTCCAGTTCTTGTCAGGCTCTGTGCTCCGGTGGGAGGCGGCGACAAAGCAAGCCGTTGATCGCTGGATGGTGCCTGCTTGTGCAGGGTGGTCACTCCTTGACCACAAAGGAGATTCTTCAGTTGTCTTCTTCAAGTAGATCGTTTAAGGTCCACAGTTTTGTTTCAGAGTTTCAGTCCGGATTAATCTAAAGCCTTGGGACTCAGCTCCTACCTATATACCAAATCTAGCAGCTGGATTACCTGCTAGGTCCCTCCTATGGGTGGGACCAGGGAAGGGGGTGTTTACACCCCTTTCCCTTTGTCCAGTTTCGCGCCAGAGCTGGGGCTGGAGTGCCCCAGCACCGGATTGAACTGGACCATGCATGGGACACCTTGTGTGCCCCAGGCAGTGTCTCATTTCTTTCAGCCCTCCCTGTCCCAATACACAAACGCCTGTCTGGGGTGGTCATAGCACTTCCGAAGGCAGGAAACCTATTGTCCAAGCCTTCCTCGCTGGAAGGACTCCCAGCAGCAGGAGGTCACACTTGTGTCTGTGGCAGCATCATCCATTTTGTGATGCTGAGGCTCTGGTTAACTTTAACTTGGAATAGTAGGAACAACATGTCTTCTCCCTCTAGAAGGGTGGAATGCTACCCCCGTCACGAGAACTGGCGAGGGTGTAGTATTCCAATTCGTATGACACCGTACTCAACATGTTTTGATAAAGCCAGACCAGAGTTAGCATTTAACCGCGAGGTTCATAATGCACTTAAGAGTATATGGTATGGCAATATCCTAGAACAGCTATAAGGACATGGTTCCGAAAGCTGCAGACAAGCTCAGCTCATGCTAGAGCACCACCTCACATAAAACCAAGCACTCTGCCTCCAGGATTGTTAAGGCCTGCCATAGGAGTGACTTATAGGTGTATATGTGTCTAGATATAAGGTTAGATATAGGTATACTATATCTAAAGCAAAGAGTGATTACACCACCTTGCCCCAGCTGAGTGATCAGCCAGTTGTGTCATTTTGGGTGGCCAGCCAGGGGTGGCATAATACATGCTGCAGCCCCTGGTAGGCCTTGGATGCACCTATGCCCTGGGTACCTATAGTACACTGTACAGGGGCTCATAAGGTGACCCAGTATCCAATTGGAGATGTACCTAGGGTACATGGAGTCCATTTTAAAGAGAGAGCAGATAGCCTGGGGCCCTGATTAGCAGGACCCCAGTCCAATCAAGTCGAAAACCAGCTAAACACTAGGCAAAAAATCTGGGGTAACCATAGCCTGACTATGGTTCCACCTTCCTACATTTGGGATTGTTTGTTCTAAAGGGAACATCTCCCTGAATTTGAATTTGAATTTAAAATTATTTATAAAGCGCTCATTCGCCAGCGGCTTCATGGCGCTACAACTTACAGAAAACAAGGCAGAGGGGCAAATGTAAATTAAAAAAATTCAAGCTACAGGAGGACAGTTAATTGAAGGCTTTGGTAAACAAGTAAGTTTTGAGTTGTTTTCTGAACTGGGGATATAGAGTCAAGGCTCTGAGCTCAGGAGGCAGGGAGTTCCAGAGGAGTGGAGCAAGGGTCGCAAATTTCGAGCCTCCCCATTTCTTTCTCCGGAATCGCGGGACAGTGAGGAGGGATTGGGTAGATGAACGAAGTTCTCTGGTAGGGACATAAGGAATAATCTCAGAAGAGATAAAAGCCGGTGCCGTGCCCAGTCTCGCTTGAAAGGTGATGGAGGCCAGCTTGAACTGGACACATTCACGAACTGGGAGCCAATGCAAAGATTTAAGAAGGGGGGTGACATGGTGGGATTTTGGTAATTTGAACACCAGGCGCGACGCCTGGTTCTGAATCTGTTGCAACCGCCTAAGGCTATATGCAGGTATACTAGCATATAGGGCGTTGCCGTAATCCAGGCGGGAGATGACCATTGCCAAGGTGATCAATTTCAAAGCGGGAAAAGAAAAAAAACGGGACACCTTGCGTATAGTACGCAGTGAAAGAAAGGAAGAGGACACCACAGAACTGACCTGACAGTGAAGAGTGAGCTGGGGGTTGAGCTTGATACCTAGAGTTTTTACAGAGGAAGAGGGGACAGGTGGGGAGCCAAGGGAAGGGGGCCAAAACAGAGGAGACCAGGGACTGGATGAACCACCCGTCAACACCAGCTCGGTCTTGTCTGGGTTGAGTTTTAAATGGTTGTGGTTCATCCAGTCTCGGATGTGGATCATAGTAGATTGGAAGTTGGAGGTAGAAGACGGGGAAGAGGACAGGTTGAAAACAAGTTGGAGGTCGTCAGCATAGTTGTATACTGCGACCTCCATCTGCTGTAGTGAAAAAATAAGAGGGGCGATGTAAAGGTTAAACAGAAGGGGTGAAAGAGAGGAACCTTGGGGGACCCCGGACTGAACTTTCCGGAAGTCCGCAGTAAGGTCACCCAGGCGAACTGCCTGGGTGCGGTCCCTCAGGAAGGAGGATAACCATACCAGTGCGGTACCTCCGATCCCCGCCGCCTTGACACGCGAGAGTAAGATGGTATGATCAACCGTGTCAAAGGCGGCTGAGAGATCAAGAAGGACCAGGGCCTGGGTCTTGTTGGTATCCATTCCCTCCCTGAGGTTGTCAAGGACCGAGAGTAGTACGGACTCCGTGGAGTGTGCGGGGCGGAAACCGGCCTGGCGGGGGGCTAAGACCCCATGCATCTCCACAAAAGTGCTCAAAGTGCGGGTGACGTGGCGCTCGAGCACTTTTGCCAAAAATGGCAAGAGGGAGATGGGGCGATAGTTGGCGGGGACCGAGGGGTCCGCGCCTGGTTTCTTGAGAATGGGGACGATGATTGCTGTTTTCAGTGGGGCGGGTACCACGCCCTGAGAAAGTGAACTGTTAAGAAGGTGAAGGGGGGGATCGGAACAGGAAGAAAAAATGTGACGGAGAATGTGGGAGGGGCAAGGGTCTAGAGGGGAACCAGATTTGACTAAGGGAATTATCGAGGTCAGGGTTTCCTTAGTCAGGAGAGGGAGGGCATCAAGTTGTCCCTTGGGGGGGGCACTGAGGATCCACAAACGTAGGAGAAGGGGGATGGATATTGGCCTTGATGGTGGCAATTTTTTGGATAAAGAAATCCCTTGGCAAGTGCCAGCATGTCCTTTAATACTTCTGGTAGCCCTGATCATTTTTCTATAACGGCGGCACATGAGCTAGTGTATGCTGCATTGGCATTATGGACTTCAAGTGACGCCTCTAGTTTTGCCAGCTTGTCATCTTGGTGTACCAGGCGCTGAGCAATTGACTGAAGTAAATCAATTTGTACTTCCATCTTTGTAGACTGCCATAGCAACGTTCTAGCCATTGTGTCCTATACTTCTCTTATTGCTGACAGATGTAACTCTTTGAGGGTAGCCTCTTCCATTGTATCTTGCTGATCTGCAAGGCCCATCAGGCTCCAACCCTCTGTTTGGAGCGTTCTCAAGTCAGTGGTTCTTCCAGGATTTATTGGTGTTGCATCCTGTGTTCTTTCGATGGTCTGTTCTAGTTTTCGCAGGAAGGAGGTAGTTAAGACATCTATTCCTGGGGAAGTTGTCTTCTGATTTACCCAGGGTGACGCTGTTGGGGCAGTTCCCTTACATGTGCTCATTGGGGGATTAGCCATGACCTCCTCTTTATGCTCATCATCCGCCTGTGGGCCACTGATGTATATCGACTGTGATCCATATTAGGCTTTTTGCCCTGGCAGTGGGCTTAAGACTGGTCTCAAGACTCCCAGTTTTCTGTGTGGTGGCAGGCCACAGGAATAGTGCCCGCTCTGACCCTTGTTGTTCTTTGGGGTTCCTGATACTTTAGAGACGGTCTCTGTCTCCACTTGACCCTCGTCCAAGACTGTTGGACCACTGGAGGCCTGAAAGAAGTAAGTGATGAGTTCTTGGGGGAGGGTGTTACCGTTGTTTAGTTCCTGAGTTTGTAGGGTAGTCATACTTCTTATTATTCTTCTTTGTGCAGGACCTGCAGGACCTGCGGGGTCAACCTCCACCTCCATACCTGTCCGTGTCTTTTTAAGCGTCATTTTTCAGCACCAGCGTCTGGGGCTCTGGAGGATTCTATTCAGTGCTATTCAGTACTTATGGACCCCCTGGTTAATGTGTATCATCTGTACTTGGTTTGAAAGACGAACTCAGCGAACACCACCCAACACTACAGCACCCAGAATGCATTAAGTCGGCACGTTGATGCCCGAGTCTGGAAGCAGGGTTCGCGGTAATATTGAGTAGACTGTATCTTTATATTTGCAGCATTATAAAGCACTTGGCAAGGGAATACAAAAGTCAAAGTGCTGGTACAAGGCCTCTGTAAAGTCTCTATAAGCTGCTATGACACCCGGAGTCAGCAACCCCTCTAGCAAAATCTCCTGTTGGATATTCAGGCTGTATGGACTATTGTGTATTGTTTTATCTATGGAGTCCCTTGACTCTTTTGATCTCCTACCTGGGTGATGCCTGCTGCAAAAAGTGAACTGGGGGCCGTGTCAGTAATCTCCCATTTCTGCCCGAGTCTCTCCAGTTCCACGCTCAACCAGCTCAAAGCAGCAAGACGAACTAGGGGGCTCCAGGTGAAGGATTGAATGCGCGGTATGGTGACAACAAGCCAAGGCTGCCGATTCCGGCCGTGCACCTCAATGGAAGAAGAAAAAGTCACTGCTGCTTCAGGTAATGCCCTTGTGGCTCCTGCCATGTATGGAGCTACTCGTGGCTCCTGCCGCGTCTCAGAGATGCCCTCGCGGCTCCTTCCGCTTTACAAAAAAGGCCTCACGGCTCCTGCCGCTTCTAGAGATATTCGCGGCTCCTTCCACGTTGCAAAAATGGCCTTGTGGCTTCTGCCGCATTTGGAGCTTCTCGGGCTCCTGCCGTGCTGCAAAAATGGCCTTGCGACTCCTGCAGCGTTTGGAGCTACTCGTGGCTCCTTCCGCATTACAGAAATGCTCCAGCGGCTGCTGTGTTTTAGGGAATGGTGCATGGCTGCGATTTAAATGTACTTGCGGCCTGCAGTGGCTCTCAGCTCCACTACTGCCTGGACTCCTCAGGTGGACTGAGCGCACTGACAAACCCTCGTTCAAGGATGCAAGCCTCCCTCTCAAAACATGCCTACGCTCACTCTCTTCACTTTTCACAGTGTCAACAATTCTAGTAGTAGGAATAGTGTTACTGCAGTGGTCCTTAAAATGTAAAAACCAAATGTTTATACACTCTGATATCCCCATAATTAGTGGAGTCACTTATTTGGCAGACATTCACAGTGGGGATCGACCCCTACTAGATAAGAACTTTGTTTGAAGACAATAGACTAATGGGTTTCATTTTGAAAGACCATGGATTTCCTTAATTTTCAGGTGCGTGGAAGGACTGGTCGGAGGTTGAGCCTTCTATCAGGCATTTCAAAACAATACTTCACTGGTCCTTTATTAGGATACAGACCTTAGTAGAATTGTGAGAAGTCTAGATCTGGTTGATGACTAGATAGAAATGAAAACCTTGAGATCTTTTAGCTGTTGGTTTTCTATCCTCAGACAAAAGAAGGCTGGCGATGTCTTTATGACAGCTCGAGGTAAGTGACAGTCTAAGGAAGGTGTCCAGATCTCAGAAGAGGCCTGGAATAAGATAAATTAGTTTAATCTCTCTCTAATGAAGGGAGCAAATTTCTAACTAATAAAATTCTACACAAAGTGGCTATTCTATAGAACCTGGGCGTTCTTGCATAAAATTAACCCCCGGATACCAGAACATTGCTTTAGGTGTTCAATGGAGGGGGAGGGTAACTGGACCCACATTATCTGGGGATGTTCTTAATTAAATCAGTTTGGGCAGGGATTCAGGATTATCATTTTCGCACATTAGGGATGGAAAAATATATAGATATGTAAACAGTAATTCTGGGGTACGTCCCCATGCTAGAATAGAACCCTTGCAGAAAACACAATTGTTTATTATTGTATTATTTGCAAGATCAATACTTCTTCAGAATTGTCATTCGGAAGTAACACCGACTTTCCAACAATGGTGGTCAAAAATGTTAAAAATCAAGGAGTTAGAATATCGATAACATTAAGGACAGGGGGTATATTATCAAGACAGGCGATACAATTATCGCTGTTTTAGCGGCAGAAAACTGCAGCTAAAACGGCGATAATGGGCTTGATATTATGCTCTGTAGAATTCAAATTGAAGCCCATGTTAGATGTCCTTCACATTTAACATGAGCTTCAATTGGAATTCTTTAGAGCATATTATGAAGCCCATTATCGCCGTTTTAGCGGCACTTTTCTGCAGCTAAAACGGCGATAATTTTATCGCCTATCTTGATAATATGCCCCAGGATCCCATAACAAATTTCAGAGATTATGGAGGGTGTTGGGATAGTTGGAGGGATAGAGGGAGGCTTCCTCCTGCATTCCGGAGTAAAAGTTTACAAGATTAACGAATTAACATGAGATTGAGGTCAAAGTGCAATATGAGATTTTCTACTGGCATTATCATATTGTTGTTTGCATTTGTGATCGCTCAGTCCCGTCCAATTATAGGCCGATCAGCTTAATTGACGCGATACAAAAAATTATGGCCCGCATAGTTTTGGGACGTATCCAGTCTTGGATGCTTGAGTCCGATATATTAACACCCTTACAAGCGGGCTTTCGAACCCATGTAGGTACCCTTGACCAGGCATTCAGGTTTGTGCTACTCTACTGGAAGGTTGTCTTTATCGGGGTTGGCAAACTATATGCGGCCTTTGTGGATCTAAGGTCCGCATTTGACCTTGTACCAAGGCCAAAGTTATGGGACTGTCTAATAAAATTGGGCATGCCAGTAGAATTGGTGAGGGTTTTGGTAAATCTACATGCCCACACGTATGCTCAGGTTCGCTGGGGCAAACCTGGTGAGGTCACTGAAAGATTTGATGTCGCCAAACATTCCTAATGGAATTAATCATCTTCACGCTGTACCACAGCTACTTTCGACAAGAAGATACCTGGTATCTGCAACGGTCCGGGACTTCGATGGGCAATTGTGCCGATGGGCAATTGTGCTGCACCGACCTATGCGAACATTTACATGAAGCTCTTTGAAGAGGAGAACATCTACAACAACCCAAACTGGACGAACAATCTAGAAATGTACGCAAGGTACATTGATGACGTTTTTATTATTTGGAACAACACAGAAGAATCCTTAGTACAAGCATTGACAACCTTAAACTCGGCCAATGAAAGAATACAATTCACATGGGAAACCAATCACAAGACTATAACCTTTCTGGATGTAAAAATCACCACCACTGAAAACGGTTTTGATACATTGATGACGTTTTTATTATTTGGAACAACACAGAAGAATCCTTAGTACAAGCATTGACAACCTTAAACTCGGCCAATGAAAGAATACAATTCACATGGAAAACCAATCACAAGACTATAACCTTTCTGGATGTAAAAATCACCACCACTGAAAACGGTTTTGATACAGACTTGTTTCGCAAACCCACAGACAGAAATAACACACTATTATACACCAGCTTCCACCAAGGATCCCTAAAACAACACCTGCCGACATCACAATTGTTACGGGTAAAAAGGATCATCTCGAACCCATCACAAACAGAAACCCGTCTGAACGAGATGGGAAAAAGATTCCAAGAAAGAGGCTACCCGGAGGTAATAATAAAAAAGGCTATGGAAAGAGCTCGAAGCACTCCAAGAGAAAAACTACTGACCAGAACCACCAAGAATCAGGAAGACAGAATGGTCCTAGTATCAAGATTCTCCACGTTAAGTATAGCGTACAAAAAGATTATTTTAAGACATTGGCCAATCTTGACTTCTGAACAGGATTTTGGAGACACATTTAAAAATCCTCCCATCTTCGCATACACCCGTAGTGCGAACATTAAAGAGATTCTCAATAACAACACAACCACCAAACACAATTACAAAGGGACTCAACCGTGTATGAACTGCGGCAATTGTAATTGCATCATCAAAGGCACGTCCATAAACCATCCAATGAAAGGGAATGAAATTAAATTAAAAGTCACCGCAACATGCGACACACAAAATGTCATCTACTTGATCAAATTCCCATGTGGCATCATATACATTGGCAAAACGGAAAGGAAAAAAAAATTTGCATCAATGAACACAAGTCCAATATAAGAACAAACAACTCAAGATCCAATGTAGCAGTACACTTCACGGAATCCAGACACAACGTATCACAACTCAAGTTCCTGGTACTTGAAGTTGTGGAGAAACAAGAGGGCAAGGATAACCATAAAGAACTCCTAAGAAGAGAGATGACATGGATTTACAAGCTACAGTCCATGAAACCCATGGGACTGAATGATCGTTTGGAATACTGCATTGTATGTTTATTAATCTTATACACCCGCGATACACTTTCGCACACTGACTGCACCGACCCTTTTAGGATTCACCCATGTAACATGGCTGCACCGATAGTCCGTTTTCTATATCTTTCACGCACCACCGAGTGATGCACATTCACTTCCTGGTTTGCGGAAAGCAAGAACGTCGGAGAAGTCTACTCTTACAGCACGGAGCACCCCAACACTCTGTAAGTACTATGCGACGGACCACAAGCCGAATCTATTTAGGTGCTTAATGCACACATCACGAAGAGACTGTTCAGCTACTTATACACGCCCATGCTTATTTTTTGTAGACGCCGTATGACACCGGTCACACGTAAGTGCTCGGAACACCTAATGTTTTTAAACGCGAATAGACACCAATGGCACAACCGTGAACACTGAGCTATGCACGCCGCACCTGCACAAATTGAGCACTGACACAAGCATTTCTTTTTACCCGCCCGACCACTTTTCTTTATTTTACTGCATTTTAACCCGCCCCGTTCACCATGCCGTTTCAGTCGGTCAAGAACGTCCATCACCAACCTATCCTGCATGCTACGATAATCACTATACCGGATCACTAACTCGCACTTAGCTATATCTTATATCGTTGTTTTCAGAAGCTCCCAGATGAAGGGTATACCACCCGAAATGCATTGGAGCCATCTCAAGAATGTATGATATACATATGAAGAAAAGAAATTTAATGTCATGAAATTAATGATGAGAAATGATTAAAAACATATCAACAACTTACTGATTGGAAGCTTATTTGAGCACCCACGGTGTGCACAAGAGACAGGGATGTCCCCAAGTTAAACGGGGGCACAGTGATCATTTGCCAAAGGAGTTAGACAAGGGTGTGTTTTGGCCCCTACCTTATTTTCTTTATTCATTAACGGGGTCCTAAACTATTTTACAAACCACCCCACAGATGCTCCATCCTTGGGCGGTATGAAAATCCCCCAGCTCATGTTCGCGGACGACACGCTTCTAATATCTAAAACGAGACAGGGATTACAGCTGGCCCTGTCTAGGTTTGCACTGTTCTGCCGTGAACATGAGCTAGAGGTTAACGTGGCCAAGACCAAGTTTGATGATCTTACGGGGGAAAAGCCCAATCACAGCCAGGGTAACAATGGGTGGGGCTACCCTTGAACAGACTTCGGTTTTTGCATATCTTGGTGTCACATTTAGTGACAACCTTAGCTGGAACCCCCAGATAGACCTTCTTGCTTTAAAGCATGCTCAATTAGGTGGAGCACTCCTTAAAGAACATAAAAGTTCTCAAACAAAACCTATTTCCCCACTTATGAAGATCTATGGCTCAAAAATGTTGCTGGGGGTGCTGTATGGCGCTGAGCTTTGGGGTTATAGTAACCTGGACCCCCTTAAAGTGGCCCAAAACAAATTCTTTAGGGCAGCAATAGGCCTCCCGCAATCTACACCCCGCAATCCTCTTTTATATGATTTAGGGTGCCAACCAGTCGAGAATGTTGCGCGATATAGACCACTAGCTTTTTGGCGGCGTCTGTGGACCACGCCAGAACTTTCTCTATACGCGAAAGCACTGCTAGAAGTTAGGGATCTTCAGGGTTCCTACAGGATAGGCTGGCTGAGAGACCTAAGAACCACATTGTTTGATATGGGGTTGGGTGAACTCTCGTGTAACCCAAATACAGCCACTTTCCCCCCGAAAAAACTGTTTAGAGATCTGTATTGGGGATGGGCCGTCTCTAAAAGACATGATTTATTGACAGACGGCTCGTTGACGGCATCCTTTGTGTTGGTGAAGTATGTCTGTCACCTTGAAGACTACTGGAATGTCATTACTAGGCCCCTAGATCGTAAGCTATTCCATCAGTTTAGAGTAGGGACACTACCACTCAGGGGTATAACAAAGTCTTGGGCCAACAGTGGTAACGGATATTGCCCACTGTGTACAGAGTCGGAAGAAATAGTTGACCACTTCCTCTTTGTCTGCCCTGTGTACCAAGCTCCTAGAGATAGGTGGTTACGCCCAGTCTGTAGGTCACAGGGTACACGCTCAGCGAAGACAGCTAGCAGAATTTTAAAGACCGACACCTCTTCATTGGTGGTAATTGGGGTTGCAAAATTTATTGGCTGGGCCTGGATCCTACGGCTAAGGCTGATCAAATCATTGTTAACTGCCCTATAATATCATGTCAGATGGGGCACAGACCCGATGTACCTAGGAACGACATGTTGTAATTTAGATGCCTGGTTTATACGTTTTTTTAATTGAAAATGAAGTCTTACATACTGTGATTTAATGCTATTTTAGTCTGTTCTTAATGTATAGTAATTTATTGTTTTAACTATTGTACACACCTTAATGATATTTGCGTATTAGTATTGTAGGGTAATGTATTTATTCTATCTGGTCATCTTTTATACTGAATTGTTTTTATGATTAATTTGTGTAGTATGTCTTTTATAATGAAATATCGAATAAAGACTTCTTTGACTTGACTTGATAACATGCATTTACTCCTTGATAATCTGGCGGGGCCAAAGAACACCACGGTTTACAAACTTTGCAGTTGCAATGGCATTGCCTGACCTAATGCAGGTCAAACCATTGTGATACAGAACAAGATTTGGAACAATGCTCTAGTGTACACATGGTGTGGTACACATATCCATAGCAATTGTTCATTTGTGCTCCTCCTACAGCCTGCCAGGGGCTTGACTCTATGGCCATTGGCCTAGGTGAGATGAGCAATAGCTGGCAAGTACATATATTGTGACTTCGCAATGTGTACCTGATATGTCAAGGACATAACTAGGGACACAATGCAACATCAAATTACTATGTTGCATCTATCATAACCATAATTGGATGTTGGCTGTCGTATCTCTCCTCGGGATCAGAACTCTACTCAAAAATGGTCCACCTCTCGATAGCTCAAAGTCTGCTTGCTATTATAGAGAGACTTTTAGCACCTAAGGTATAACCTCTCTAGACTGTATTCACAGTTGGGAAACCTAGGATAACTACCTGTAAAGAAAAATAGGAACTGTTCATTTGAGTCCATAAGGAGTGTCTTGTCTCTTGTAGATTGAGTTAGGATGGAATCCTTGGGCACTTGGGATAGAGCATAAATATAATATTGCTATAGGAAACAAGAAAACAAACATAAACAAGAGACTTTAAACATATATGGATCTATTGGTAAGGTAAGAATCACTCCTGTTAGATAAGTCAATGGTTTCATACCCTACTCAGATGTGATTGCGCCGCACTTCCACAATCCCCTGTTAGTTTAGGGCAAAGTAATAGAAATAGTTTCATTAAATAAATGCCTATGGTTCCAAATGAAAACATATATGAGCAAAACCCCTTCTTTCATCTCAGGGAGGCATTTGTAACAGAGACTTTCAGATAATCCAACTGCATTATCTTCACCATGCTTTGAGAATGTTTCGTCCCCCTCAGCAACATAAATGTCTTCAGTAAGTTCAGCAAATTGAACAAGGACAAACACAAAGGATGTACACACAGTCAGAATGTTAACGTGAAGTGCACATAGCGTAAGTATCTTTCTCACTGTATTTCTCTCTTACTATGTGTACTGTAGATTGCAGCACACATCGGTTGCAGAAATGACAAACTCACTAAAATAATTATCTCATTGTTATGGCGTCCTCGGTGATGAGTGGTGAAATCACCCATATCCCTGGGTTACAAGCCACGGGCACTCTGGGATAGCATGCAATCCATAGGTGGATGAATAGAAATGCATGTGCCCCCTGGATCAGTTTACATTCAGAAACGTTATGCAATGCAGCAAAAGGCACTGACTTGCGTTAATTTATTTTCTAGTCCACACAGGGTAGTGCATATTGACCTTTGCCTGGCTTCTGATTTCTCTACTGGAGATCTGTGTCATGGATGGACAACAACAGTCATGCAAACATGACACAATATGGCATGAAATATAGCCATGAGTGCTCTGGAGTGGTTGACTATAAGGTGTTCATACAGAGTAGAGTCACTTTTCCCTCATTTGGGAGGTGCAGGAATCTCACTCATGCTGATAGTGCAATGCAAGACTACCATGCATGCCTTGGTGTGACCTAAATATTGAGGACAGCAAGGCAGCGTAAATCGCTGCATTACTAGACTCTGCATCAAGGGGGTGTTGCATGTGCCTTGCAGTGGGGTTTCACATGTATCACCCCTGTAATGTGACACTGAGACAGGTAATCAGACTCGCGTCAACCTGGCGCAGTCTCTAATTTGTTAGACATCCCCAGTAGAGCCATAACAAGAATCTATTTTTTGATTTCACCTTGAATTTTCTGTTCTCATGTGTCCTGCCTTCTGAAGCTCACATTGGCAATGAAAAACAATTTCATGAATGGTTTATGTGCAGGAATGTGTAGAGTGAATTGTAATGCAAGTTGATGTCAGATTGGGTGGAGGCTTAGACTTTTTCCACAGCCCCTGATTTGCATCCATAGGTTTACATGAGTCATTCTAATTATCCATGGATCTTGTCAGGAAAAAAAACACAAGGTCCCTGAAATGTACCCATGGCACAGAGTAACACTAGGCAGCCTCACAAAGTGTAACTTTGTATGGCCTCATGGATATTGTTGAGAAGCTTGTGCCACCAGATGGTCCAGAGTAGTGGGACACCAACAGCACTAGCTTGTGGTACCTAGGCCCATATCTGTATACATTGCTATTTTAGGCTTTCTTGTGGTTGCAGTACCCAGGTGTAATCATTGGACAAGTCTATAAACCCTTGCATCCTCAATAACGATTGCTTCCCACTACACCCTAGCACAATTCTGTAACAGCGATCAGAATCTTCTCTTCTTAGAATCCTTCCCTAATAGGTAAATTCTAGACATATAAAAAAGGGAATTCAACCAATCTGAATGTTGAGGGGGGTACTTCCCACCCAATTCCAACAGATTTCTCTTCTGGCCAATAAAATAGAATAAAACAGGAAATCTCTAGCAATTCCTAAAACACCTTCCATTACTCCAAAAATAATCAATGAAAGGTTTGACTTAATTTGTAGCCCCATAATACCTGAAACTGTCGTTCCCACTTTATCCCAAAAACTCATGATTCCTGGTCATTTCTGAAACATGTGGACGTCCGTCGCCTTTTCTAGACCACGCCTTGCACATATAGCAGGTCTTCTTTTCCTCGTCTTTGTAAGCTTCTCAGGTGTTATATAAGCCCTGTGCAGAGAAAGGAGGTGGTTGCTCTTTATAAAAGCAGGCTTCACAATGGAATATAATGTGCACATCAATACTTGCCACATATTTTGTAACTGCTCCCTTGGCAAGCATCTTCCCCATAACTCTCCCCTATAACTCTTCTACCGGGCTGAATTCTCCATCCATGGTGTCTTGTAATTCACAATGAAATTTCTTTGTTTCCTGGAGTTTATTCGATAAGTTGCTCTTCCAAACCATTTCCAATACCCAAGGGCAAATTCCGGCATTGTTCCCAACTTTTCATTTGCATATATTTAAATTTCAAGTATTCGCCCTACTTCGTCTAAGAGTGTACCACATTCGAGCCAATAATTGAAGCACTTTTATTTACATTTGTTTGAAGTATTTTGGGTCTCCAAATTTTAAAAAAAGAACCTCTCTACACCCACCTTGTTTTCCTTTATCATTGCAATACATATGGATGCTAATTCTGATCCATCTTGCGTATTAAAAAGTATTCTGGAGTTAATCAGTTGGAAGGCCTAAGCATAATATTGGATTTCTGATAGGGATGGACCCCCTTTCTCTCTTCCTTCTTTTCCACAACTTCTTCTTTGAGATTCTAATCCCCTTATATGCCCATATAAAGTTGTTTATCACCTGCTGGACTTTATCAGTTGAAGGTTTCTCAAAATGCAGGGGGTTCGCTTGAATAGGAAAGTATTTTTTGGCAATATCACCATCTTGACCAGATTATCTTGGTCAAGAATTGTTAGAGGTAGGTGTGTCCATCTCTTACTTAATTGCACAATTCTCCTAGTTTTTGACTCAGATTTATTCCTGAAATGTCATTAATGTCCTTCACAATGTTTATGCCAAGTATCTCATTTCCTTCTTGATCAATGGGTTATTCATTCGCTGGTTCCTTACCATAACCTCTGTTTTCCGCTCCTTTACTAAATAGCAAAACACTTTGGCAAACTCTGAAGCTGTCTGTAGGATGGCCGTCAGAGCCACTGCAAGATCCAAGGCGAAGACCATAGGATCATCGCTGTATAATGCTACCTTCTTTACCCAACCCTCAAGGGGAAAACAGAGGAGTGTTAGCCGCCATTCTCAGTTTATATGCAAGAGGCTCTATATAAAGATTAAACAAAAGAGGAGATGGGGGAAGCCCTGTCTTGTGCCTCTAAATATTTTAAAAGATTAAAAAGTATTCTGGAGTTAATCAGTTGGAAGGCTGAAGCATAATATTGGATTTCCGATAGGGATATACCCCCTTTCTCCCTTCCTTCTTTTCCACAACGTCTTCTTTGAGATTCTAATCCCCTTATATGCCCAAATAAAGGTGTTTAACACCTGCTGGACTTTATCAGTTGAAGGTTTCTCAAAATGCAGGGGGTTCGCTTGAATAGGAAAGTATTTTTTGGCAATATCACCATCTTGACCAGATTATCCTGGTCAAGAATTGTTAGAGGTAGGTGTGTCCATCTCTTAATTAATTGCACAATTCTCCTAGTATTTCACTCAGGTCTATTCCTGAAATTTTATTAATATCCTTCACAATGTTTATGCCCAAGTATCTCATTTCCTTTTTGATCAATGGGATATTCATTCTCTGGATGCTTAACATAACCTCTGTTTTCCCCTCATTTACTAAATAGCAAAACACTTTGGCAAACTCTGAAGCTGTCTGTAGGATGGCCGGCAGAGCAACTGCAAGATTCAAGGCGAAGACCATAGGATCATCACTGTATAATCTACCTTCTTTACCCAACCCTCAACGGGAAAAAGGAGGAGTGTTAGCCCCCATTTTCAGTTTATATGCAAGAGGCTCTATATAAAGATTAAACAAAAGAGGAGATGGGGGAAGCCCTGTCTTGTGCCTCTAAATATTTTAAAAGATTATGATAAATTCCCATTCACTAATATTCTTGCTGAGGGGTCCTGATATATTAATTGGATTAGTCTACGGAAATTATCCCCAAGCTCGTATCATTTCAAAACAGTAAACAAGTAAGACCACCTTACCCTATCAAAAGTTTTAGAAGCATTCAGAGTTGTTACTGCTAAGGGGGTTGAATGGGAAGTTGCAGGGTCAATAGCTCCTATAAGCCTATGTGCTAGCTCATGTAAATATCTTCCTTTAATGAACCCCTTCTGATCCTTGTGTATCACATCTCTGGCTATCTTACTTAATCTCCCTGCCAGGATTTTTGTGAAGATTTTATAATCAGTATTCAGGAGTGATATTGGTCTATATGATTCACAACTTGTGGGGTCCTTACCTGGCTTCAAAATAACTGTAATTATCGCCTCATCCCGGAGCTGTGCCCTTTGCCTAAAATCTCCCCAATCATTGCTGTAATATATGGGTTTAACACCTCCCCTAGAATTTTTTATAGCTCCACTGGTATCACATCGGGCCCTGCAGATTTTCCCCCTTACTTGACTGTACTGCCATTCTGACCTCCTCCTCAGTGATGTCCTGGTTTAGAAAATGTTGCTGAGTTGAGCTAACCAACAATTAACATCATCTTTAATAACTGTTCCCTATTTTGAATATAGATCCCAGAAGTAGTCCCTAAATGCCTCTTCCATCTCCATCTCACTGGTCAGCATAGCACATGACTGCCACTCCTTGATTTCCTTAAACCAATTTCTTTTTTGGTTTGCCTTAACCTTCCTAGCTAATAGCTTCCCTGCTCCCTCCCCATAGTCAAAATGGGCTAACTTACTAGCGTCCCATCTTTTTCTAATCCAGGTTTGGAGGATTTCTTCCATTTGATTTTTCAATAAATGCTGTTTTTTTCTGTCAAAATCCTGGTATCATCTGTTAGATTTATTTTTATTTCAGTTTCTAACTTTTCCATTTCATCCTCCAACCGGGACCCATCCCTCCTGTATTGTTTATCTCTATAGCAAACTGAACTTGTGATCTTGCCTCTGATAAAGGCTTTGAGCATGTCCCATAATATTACAGTGGTAGCCGAGGCACTATTGAGCTTAAGAAATTCCCCTACTTTTCTTTTCAGACCTTCCATTACTTCTGTGTCCACTAGTATGGTACTAGCTAGTGTCCACCTCCTTTCTGTAAACCTGCTAATACCCCTGATTGTTAATGTTACTGCTGAATGGTCTGACAGATGGGCCGTCTTGTACCCAATGCCTAGAATATCCTCTCTCAGGCTCCACTGTACTAAAAACTATTCTATCCACAAACCGTGTCCATATTTCTTATTATGGAATGACGCACCCTGCAAGCAGCCAACCTTCTACCTCCACAACTCCCAAAGAGCAAGTTGTTTCATCATAGATTTAAAAAATGCTTGCGATTTGGGAGTAGGTATAGCTCTGCTTTTATTTGATTTATCTAAGTTCAGATCCATTATCAATTTGAAGTCTCCTGCCCTAATTACGGGACCTGGAAAATCTAACTGATTGGCGAACATGGTTTTTAGTGGCTCACAGTCATCATGATTTCGACCATAATATCCTTGTAATGTTAGCAATCTTTCACCTATTTTTATTCTTGCTATGACCCACCTGCCAAGTGTTGATATGGGTGAGAGCGGGGGTCCCGTTCCAGGCCACGAACCAGCTAGTGGACCCTGAAGGTCGGTTTGTGGTAGTGGAGGGTAGGCTGTATGGCCGGGAGGTGGTCCTGAGTAGCATATATGCCCCTAATGTTCACCAAGCCAGTTTTTTTGATAGTCTCTCAGGCTCGCTGGCACACTTCCTGGCGGGCCCCATCATAATGGGGGGGGACTTCAATTTGATCATTGATGTGACGCGAGACAGATCGCACCCGCCGCTGGCTGACTCCCCAGTGCGTAGGCTGGCCACACACAGGAAAGACTGGCAAGAGAGGTGGGGCCTTGTAGATGTATGGAGGGAGCAACATCCTGAACTTAGGGACTATTCTTTCTTCTCTGCATTGCATGCATTACATGTTAGAATAGATTCCATACTGTGCAGTGGTCCCCTGGCTGCCATGATAACGCACACGGAGTACCTCGCCAGAACCATTTCGGACCACAATCCCTTACTGATGACGGTACAATGGCAGCGGGCGAGATCTGCGGTCCCGACATGGAGGCTGCGGCCTGACACATTAGAGGATCTGGTGTTCAGCGACACGGTCCAACAGGGCATTGAGCATTATTTTAGCATAAACGAGGGCACAACTACCACGAGATCGATTGAATGGGATGCAATGAAGGTGGTGGTGAGAGGTGTGTGTATGGGCAGTTTCTCGAATGCAAGGACGACTGTGTTTGCTGACCTGGGGAAGGTGGAATGTGTGCTAAGGGATCTGGAGCAGCGCAGGTCTGGGCGACCAGACCTACAGGGCCGGTTATCAGAGGCAAAAGAGGTAGTGGCGACTGAAACGGAGAGGCTGAGGTGCTATGATTACAAGTTATACCTCACCAAGGTGCATGGGGAAAGAGATAAGGTGGGCACACTACTTGCTAAACTCGCTAACCCGGAGCCTAGGGGTTGCCCGATCATGAGCATTAAAACAGGATCGGGGGAGGTGATCTATTCACAGACTGCGGTTTTGACTCACTTTCAGTCATACTATACGACTCTATATGAGAGTCAGTTGGAGGTGGACAACGCTGTGGTAGGCGACTACCTGGACACTGTTCAGCTCCCGACGCTAGATGACGAGACAGCGAAGGACCTGGGCGGCCCAATAACGCTATCGGAGATTCGGGTGGCCATTAAGCAGATGGCTAGAAACAAGACGCCGGGGGTGGATGACCTACCGATTTAATTTTATGTGAAATTCATCAATGTTTTGGCCCCAAGGCTCTTAGTAGTGTATTCCGAAGCCCTGACCCTAGGTCGCCTCCCCCAATCAATGAGGGAAGCTTTAGTAGTGCCGCTGCTGAAACCAGGTAGGGAGGCCTTAGATGTGACGTCGTGTAGACCCCTATCGATGCTGACGGCAGATTACAAGATCTTAAGTCGTATTCTGGCCACTAGATTACTACCACACATGACCACATTGATACATGAAGACCAGGCAGGGTTCATTCCCACTAGGAATACATCCATTAACATCCATGGCCTGATCCGTATACTGGACAGCGCCTCAGACTCGGAACATAAATCTGCAGTATTATCGGTGGATATTGAGAAGGCCTTTGATAGTCTAGAATGGCAGTATCTTGATAGGGTGCTGGAGAAGTTCGGCCTGGGAGGCGGCTTTGGCCGATGGACTAAGGTCCTCTATGCTGATGCTACAGCCAGGGTGCGATAAGGACCTGTTATATCACCCGATTATCCGGTGCGCAGAGGGACGAGGCAGGGCTGTTCGCTGTCCCCTCTCCTGTTCGCTCTAGCGATGGAACCACTGGCGGCGCAGGCAAGAACTGGAGAATTGTATACTGGAGTTCGGTGTGGTGAGGAAACTCACCATATCTCACTGTATGCGGATGACCTGTAGCTCTATTTGGAGGACACGGAAGGGGCTCTTAGAGGGGCGACAGAGATGCTCTCTCGCTTTGGTAGGTTATCAGGCCTCAGGGTGAACTGGAATGAAACCTGTGTTTTCCCGTTGAGGGTGGATGAGCCGTATCCCCCTCTTACAGTGGACGTGGTCTGGGAGGACTCGTGTTTCACCTACCTGGGAGTCCGTGTTTACCACGAGGCCGCGGATCTGCTGGAGGGTAATATAGGTCGTTGCATATGGGCGCTGCGGGGATGCATGTCTTTTTGGGCCTCTCTTCCTCTATCAGTGCAGGGCCGAGTAGAATTGTTAAAAATGGTGGCTCTGCCGAGGTTGCTCTATTATTTCCATACCCTACCGATATGGATCCCTCAGTGGATTTTCAAAGACTTGAGATCGATGGTTATAGCGTTCCTTTGGGGCCATGGCAGGCGCAGAGTGGCGTTGCATACTTTGCTCAGACCCAAACTTGAGGGTGGGATGGCGGTTCCCAATTTTAAATTGTATTACCTAGCAGCCCAATTACAGATCTTAACGCAGAACATCACTAGAGAATTTAGGGGCCCAGACCAGGGACGGGGGAGAGGTATTCAGCGGCACATCCTGTCCTACATTGTAATGCAGCAGAAACTGGGATTGAGAGATCTCACCATTGAAGAGAAAACCCTTCGGATGTGCTGGCACAGGAGCCTGAAAAGGGCAAAGGCAGCATGCCCATACGCCCCAGAGATCCCTATAGGGATGTTGACGGCGCTACCGCATGGAGGCGATTGGTCTCCGTTGTCGGAATGGGAGGAATTGGGTCTGCAGGTGGTGGGGGATCTGTATGCCGATGGGATGCTGGCCCCCTTTCGGGTACTGCAAGACCAGTTTGGTCTTCCGGATGGGAACTACCTTTTGCATGCTGCAGTGACAGCAGCAATACAAAAACACTGGAGGGGGGGATTGGCGGAACCGGACACGACCATGGCCTGCCAGTACGTGGTGATGGCTGCTGGCACAGTCAAGGCGGTGACTTGCATCCACTCGAGAATGCTGAACGAGGGCCTGGAACCGCTCGCTGCGCTAAAGGGAAAATGGGAGGAAAGCATACCGGACACGGTTTGGGGCAACATTTTTGAACGAACATGGAAGGGTTGCAGGAATGCCCGTTTCTAACAGGTGCACTTTTTCATACTGTATAGAGCATATATGACACCAGGGAAACTTCGAAGGTACTTTCAGGTGCAGGATGCAGCGTGCCCGAGATGCTTGGTACTCGAATTTGTGCTAGATCACTTGCTGTGGGGCTGCCCGAAGTTGGGGATATATTGGGCTGAGGTGGGCGAGCTTTTGAATGCAGTCACTGATATAGAGGTGGAGTTCGATATGGCGGCGTGCCTGCTGCTTTGGTTCCCACACACAATAAGGACTAAAATTACAAGCAAGTTTATTGACCTGGGACTCATACTGGCACAAAGAGAGATTACTTGGCGCTGGAAATCCAGGGAGGGCCCATCTGTTCAGAGATGGTCGAATGAGCTTTTGAAATGGTCCAGATGTGAGAGTGTGATCAGAATGCGACAGGCCACGAGAACTGGTAACGAGAAGAGCTTGGAGATGGCAAGGGCTTGGGAGATGATTGTGCAGGCTTTGAGCGACTATTTAAACGAGGACGAAGAGGAGGGGCATCTGGAGAGGGAGGTTCCATGAGGCTTGGAAGGCCGAATGCCTGACCCCGATAGGCAGCGAGCTCTCCTGACAGAACCCATAGGTACAACCCACATCAGCGGCAGTAGGGGGGAGGGAGGGTTGGAGGGGCGTTATTGGGGCACCGCAGCAGTAACAAGAGGGACACCTACGATAGGAAGATCTGACTGATCCTTCAGGGAAAGTGGTGTAGGGCGGCATGCATGGGTTGACGCTGAGTGGAAGATGCTAGGCACCAACAGACGTCTGTCATTGAAGTGCACTGGCATAGACCTGATAGTGCGGGCACTGAGGGCCCGGTTGTCGCACACAAGAAGTGACTGAAAGTATTTGGCGGTGGGGGGGGGGAGGGAGGAGTTTGATGGGTAAAAAAAAGCAGATACATAATTATGTTGTTGACCTGTTGTCCCTTTGAGAAGCAAATGGTGAACTCCTGCTGGGACCTGTTGGTGCGCCGCCCGGCCTCCGGGATGTGGGCTGAATGGCTGTGTACTACTTTAAAACCGCACAGTGCCTTGAAATGTTAGAGGTATAACCGTTACCTGACCTTGATGTTTTGTCTATAACTCTGCAATAAAAACATATTTCAAAAAAAAAATGACCCACCTGCCACCCTTATCCACCCCGTCTCCAATATCTATATTTTTGCCTGTTTTTTTCACCGCTATTGCTATCCCACTTATCTTTGTGCTCTGATCTGTACATATCATCTTTGCACCCATCTTTGCTTTCTAAATAGCTCAACACATTTCTTTTTCAGAAGATGTGTCTACTGTAAGATCACAATCTGTGCTGGAGAATCTCTAAGATATTGTAGTATCTTGTCCCGCCTCCCTTTTGTACGTAACCCATTGATATTCCATGTTAATACCTGAATCAACATATTTCTGCTTTTTTCTCCCCACTGTTCATCTGTGCCCATGTAACTCTTCTGAATCCCTTATTGTCTCTGAGGTTTTTGAGGAAATTTTCATTATTTGTTTCCCACATGCTCCACACCGAGTAACCACCCTTGTTCCCCGCACCATCTCTTGGAGAACCCACCCGTTCTTTATTCTGCACCTGATGTTACTCCAATTTTCTTTCCCGGCACCACAGGCACCCACCACCATAACATAAGCATAAACAAGTTCATATGACCCCCTCTTACATTGTCAGGAAAAACTGGGCGCACCCTGGCCTACAGTTCCACTTAGACACATATCATCTCCTAGTTTCCCGCTACTCCCTTCTTGATAACCTCTAAAAGGTCATTAGCCTCTTTTTGACTTCTTAGCATATGCATTTTGTTATTGTTCATAACTCTTAGGGATGCAGGGAATTTAAGCTGTGCTGTCGCCCCTACTTTTTAAAATTCGTCTTAACACTTTCCCAATTTCCATTATCTATCTAAGATAACCCGTGATGGATCTGATCTAATCTCAAATGAGAGGTCTTTCCTCCTTAATTTCTTCAATTTTAAAGCACATTAAAGAATTTTTTCCTTTAGAGCTTACATCTGGAAGTTAAGGAAAATCTTCTGCCGTTTAACCCTATTTGGACCATTTAATATCTTTTGCAATGTCTGCCTAGTACTCATCAATCTGGACGGTTGCTTTTTAAAGGGAAACCACAAAGGTTTGTAGAGTGTCACCTTCCTTTCCCTCTGGGACATTCAATATCCTCAAGTTATTTCTTCTTGAGGTATTTTCCAGCTTTTCCAGTCTGTCCAGCAATTCTCGTTCATCCCGGTGTAGCACCTGTAATTCCATGTTACTATTGCTTAGATATTCTTTCAACTCCCCTACCGTAGTCTCAAGTGTATGCATCCTTACGAACAGAAGATCAATCTTTTTCTCAAGTGCCTCACAAAAATGACGTATTTTACCCTGATTTGCTTCAGATATCTCAAAACCCTTCCTGATATCCACCGTGAGCTAAGTAAACATGGTCCCCTAAGGAGCTAGCTGGCGTTTCTGCATTTTTATTTTCTCCCCCTAGTATTTTTAAGGCAATGCATGGTGGAAGTTTGTCCTTATCCTTATCCGTATCTTGTGTAGGATCATCTTCTTCCGGCCCAGCTTTCTCTAAACTAGCGCAATTTAAGCTGTTTCTTGATTGGACCACTCCGTGTTAGGTGCACTCCCCTCCGCTGCCATCATTATTAGGACTGGTTTAGCCCCCCCCCTCTTTACAGCACCTACCTTTTGCTCTCGGAGAGTGACAACAGGGGGTAAGACCTTCAAACATGACCTCAAAAAGGGAGTCATTTTTAATTTACGCTCTAAAATTTAATTCCTTCTCTGCACTCTCCCTGTCTTTTGCGTCCCCTTCCTAGACTTCTCCTTGGGTCTACACACATGGGTTCGGGCTTAATGTCCTTCCAAACTATGTTCAGAAGTCATACATATTGGGGGAGTATTTAGGAACTGCTCTGGGAGTTGTTTTTTA
Source organism: Lissotriton vulgaris (assembly GCF_964263255.1). Lineage (NCBI taxonomy): Eukaryota > Metazoa > Chordata > Amphibia > Caudata > Salamandridae > Lissotriton > Lissotriton vulgaris. Next base: position 1,253,839,224 of record NC_141685.1, on the reverse strand, counting down.
CTGCCCTCTGTTATATTAGTGATTTTCTTCTTTTGAAAAGCTTTGAGCTTGCCCAAAATGTTTTTTCTCCCATCTGGACTAACCCTCTACCTATCATCTGTGTGGCTGCCTTGCAGGTTGGCGGTTTCTCCAACCTTTCCTTCTTCCTTCCACCAAACAGTAGCTCTTCCTTGTAGCATTCAGCACTCTCCCCAGCAGCCAGAGAATCCCTCAGCTCTCCAGGGATCACAGGAGCAGCGTATGTGCTGATGCTGCCCCCAGTGACCTTGAGGAGACCATGCACTGCTGCCCTGTGGCTCTCCCTGAGTTCCAGGGCAGGCTTGAACCAGTGCGAACCTCTCACGTTCCTGTCCCAGCCTAGCATCCCCTCTGCAGCCTCCACCAATACCTACGGAAACACAGTTAGCCACATTAATTCCGTGTAGGAGGGACCTATGGTTACATGCAGTGGTGCAAGCTCAACGGCACTCTAGCAATCTGCTCACAGCACGGCCACCATGGTCCCCCCACCTGCCCATTTATTGACACAACGGGCCACTGTTCCTTGGAATACATCAGTGCATGGTACCTCTGCTGGATGAACCTTGCATTGTGTAATTTGTTCTTGGCTGAAGATTCCTATTCTGACTCATTGTGTTGTATTTTTACAATCACAGTAACACTGTACTCATATGGGTGAAGCCATTGTTTGTATCTGAGTTCAACACATCTACATGGTAGGATACAGCACTGCTTGCTCCATTTGCATCTTAGCCTAGTGGTGCAAGTGTGGCCGCATCAGTACTATGTAGCCATTCTTGCACTGGCAAAGTTGTCTATTTAGCATATATATCTGTGATGTAAGATGTTCCACTGAATACAATAAGTACCTGCAGATTTTGAAGTAGCATATGTAGACTGTGGGGTTTTACCTGTGTTCCCATCCACATACTGTGTGCCTCACGTCACAGTTATCAGACTATGGGTAAGATCCACTGTCCTCCACAAGTATGAGGCTGTTCAAATGGCTAGCTGTACCCCCCACACAGTCATTGCACATGAATTACTTTAGCACACTATTTTGATTGTGTTTGGATGTCTGACAGTCATCACACTGCAACAGAACACATTATCACAACCTGTCAAAACTGTGTCAAACTGCTATCTTTGTTTGGTATCAGCCTTCCCAATGAACCAACATTTGAAACAGGTTGTTGCCATGCACACATTTTTGGATTTACAAAATGTTGTCCAATACTGTGTGTTACATATTGCTACATATCTTTATTGTGTGCCAATTACTAGCATGTGTGATGTGAGTCTTTTGATGTTTACTGTGTCTATGAAGTATAATTGTTTACACAACGAAAGTGCTCAGATATTTATTAGCATGTTAGTGCACTCTTTGCGTGTGCTCCTTATTTAAGTGACGTCCCAATGTGGCTCATGCAACTGCAAATAACTTTTGCATATTTGCACAATATGGTCTCTCCACGCTGTATGAGCAAGTGAAGGTGCATTTTGGTGTTGCTCCTTATCTTCTTCATCATCATCCTCCAGCCCTTCTTGGTCCTCATTTCCCTCAGCCCATGAGATATTGGTCCACACACAGATGTTGTGCAAAATGCAGCACAGTAGTATCATCTTACCTATCATAGGTGGAGAGTATAGCAATCGCCCCCAGACATGTCAAAGCACCAAAAGTGTGACTTAAGTACTCCAAATGTGTGCTCCAGTATTGACTGGGTCCTGTTTAGTGCCTGGTTGTAGGCCCCTTTCTCCTGCGCTGCCTCCGTCATGGCAATTGGAAATTTTGAAGAAAGATCAAAGTTTGTAAGAAACGAGAATGGTACAATCAGGCAGTGTGAACACTCGTGTTTAAAAGAAAAGAAATGTTGAAGAGACTGGGGGCTAAAATCCATCAATTTCAATTGATGGGAGTTTCAGATTAACAGGACAATATTGCGTAGATCTTATAATTCAAAAATATACTGAAAACAGATGCAATTACTAGCCTGTTTTCAACACTCTTTCTAATTAAATTGGAATTTTAAAAAACATTGTCAATACATTTAAGGAATACTTGGAGTTCCTAGCTGTAGTTGTCAACTCTAGGTGATATTTCATACCACCTGTCACCAAGAGCCTTCAGTACCACCATAATCCAAAGAAGAAAACCGACATCAAAAGAAAAAGCCAACTCATTTTTCTAAACAAACATTTTCATCCTCCAATAATTTGAAATCCCCCAAAAAAGCAACCCCAAAAAGGAAATCCCTTAAAGAAAAGTTTTTTTAAAAAATGCAGAAAAAAATATCCAACCTCCAAAATGAAATTCCCAGAAAACGTCCAATAGTAATCCATCCACGAATCCCAAAGTTCCTCCAGCAACGACGTGGTCTTTGTCTTGACAAGTCATGAAAGAGTTAAAAAACACAATAAGCAAAAATTTTAAATGTTGTGTTTATTTTAAATAGATTTAAAAAAGTAATACCTAATTTGTTCATAAATTTTTGAAGCTACTTTGATGAAAAAACAACAGTTCCCATGTGGGCATACGAACATAACCTGCAGGGGGAGCAAAAGTGGGTAAAACAACAATAATATAAAACTCTATACTGTATAACATCTACCTACCTCTTCCTCCCTCCATACAATAAACTTAGCCACCTATATGTTTACAAATATAAAGTATATTTTTTATACCTGAACCAGCTCTTCTTTTCATCTGATCTTGACTGCCATGCTTCACCGACTGTAGAAACAGAGCAAAACAGAATACATCAAGCCTGTAACTAAAATGGAAAAAAGTCACATTTCCACCATTAAAGTCAATGGGAAAGCGTTGGAAAATAATTAAAATATATGTTACGCATTGTTTAAATAATTTGTTATATTTTTATAATTTTTTTGTGTTTTTTACTATTCAATAAAATATTTCTGCATTTAAAAAATATACAAATAAATATTTTAAATAAAAAACATATGGCCTTATTACGGTGTCGGGCGGACTTGCGTAAACGAGTGGTAACACAAGCTCCCATTGAAAAATGAGAGTCTGCGTTCAACCCTGCATCCAGTGGCAGACACCTCAAGGTGTCTACAAAGAAGAGGGATGATGGGGCTTTTTCCACTTGCAAGGGAGTGGGAGGTCCAGCATAAAAGGAGGCCCCTTACGCAATAAACAAAAAGTTGAGTTATGCCGTTCCTCTAGTGGCAGAGTCAAAGAATCAACAAGAGACTGAGTCCAGCTATGCCCACAACCGGTCTATAGTTGGGAATCCATTTGTTGGATTGTAATGCCCTCACACACCTTCTCAGGTGTCATGCTTCATCATATGGTACAAAATGGGGGGGATGGACAGAGCATCTGAACCAATCAAACACTCACACCCAGTCAAGAGATCTGGGTTTAATCCATCACCGTTCTTTAGCCCACTCTGCCACCCCGGTTCAGATATGGCCATATGCAAATCTGTCTGACCCTGTGCCTCATGGGAACAGTCCAGCCTGAACTGCCAAGCCTTGCCTTCCCTGGACCGGAAACAAGCTTCCGAGGACCGGTTTCTGGCATTTCAGCTGTCTTCAGCCCGGCTTGCTTGAATCCAGTGGCAAAGTGAGCAAGGGACTCACATCTGAGAATACCCTGCCAACTTATGGCGAACAAAGTGGTACAAAAGGGGGTGCTGATGGACGGAGCATCTGAACCAATCAAACACTCACACCCAGTCAAGAGATCTGGGTTGAATCCATCACCCTTCTTTAGCCCACTCTGCCACCCCAGTTCAGACATGGCCATATGCAAATCAGTCTGACCCTGTGCCTCATGGGAACAGTCAGCCCAAACTGCCAAGCCATGCCTTCCCTGGACCGGAAACAAGCTTCCGAGGACCGGTTTCTGGCATTTCAGCTGTCTTCAGCCCGGCTTGCTTGAATCCAGTGGCAGAGTGAGCAAGGGACTCACATCTGAGAATACCCTGCCAACTTATGGCGAACAAAGTGGTACAAAAGGGGGTGCTGATGGACGGAGCATCTGAACCAATCAAACACTCACACCCAGTCAAGAGATCTGGGTTTAATCCATCACCGTTCTTTAGCCCACTCTGCCACCCCGGTTCAGATATGGCCATATGCAAATCTGTCTGACCCTGTGCCTCATGGGAACAGTCCAGCCTGAACTGCCAAGCCTTGCCTTCCCTGGACCGGAAACAAGCTTCCGAGGACCGGTTTCTGGCATTTCAGCTGTCTTCAGCCCGGCTTGCTTGAATCCAGTGGCAAAGTGAGCAAGGGACTCACATCTGAGAATACCCTGCCAACTTATGGCGAACAAAGTGGTACAAAAGGGGGTGCTGATGGACGGAGCATCTGAACCAATCAAACACTCACACCCAGTCAAGAGATCTGGGTTTAATCCATCACCGTTCTTTAGCCCACTCTGCCACCCCAGTTCAGACATGGCCATATGCAAATCAGTCTGACCCTGTGTCTCATGGGAACAGTCAGCCCGAACTGCCAAGCCATGCCTTCCCTGGACCGGAAACAAGCTTCCGAGGACCGGTTTCTGGCATTTCAGCTGTCTTCAGCCCGGCTTGCTTGAATCCAGTGGCAGAGTGAGCAAGGGACTCACATCTGAGAATACCCTGCCAACTTATGGCGAACAAAGTGGTACAAAAGGGGGTGCTGATGGACGGAGCATCTGAACCAATCAAACACTCACACCCAGTCAAGAGATCTGGGTTTAATCCATCATCGTTCTTTAGCCCACTCTGCCTCCCCAGTTCAGACATGGCCATATGCAAATCAGTCTGACCCTGTGCCTCATGGGAATAGTCCAGCCCGAACTGCCAAGCCTTGCCTTCCCTGGACCGGAAACAAGCTTCCGAGGACCGGTGTCTGGCATTTCAGCCGCCTTCAGCCCGGCTTGCTTGAATCCAGTGGCAAAGTGAGCAAGGGGCTCACGTCTGAGCATACCCTGCCATCTTATGGCGAACAAAGCGGTACAAAAGGGGGTGGTGATGGACAGAGCATCTGAACCAATCAAACACTCACACCCAGTCAAGAGATGTGGGTTTAATCCATCACCGTTCTTTAGCCCACTCTGCCACCCCAGTTCAGACATGGCCATATACAAATCAGTGTGACCCTGTGCCTCATGGGAACAGTCCAGCCCGAACTGCCAAGCCATGCCTTCCCTGGAATGGAACCAAGCTTCTGAGGACCGGTTTCTGGCATTTCAGCCGTCTTCAGCCCAGCTTGCTTGAATCCAGTGGCAAAGTGAGCAAGGGACTCACGTCTGAGCATACCCTGCCAACTTATGGCGAACAAAGCCAGGCTGAAGATGTCTGAAATGCCAGACACTGGTCCTCGGAAGCTTGTTTCCGGTCCAGGGAAGGCATTGCTTGGCAGTTCGGGATGGACTGTTCCCATGAGGCACAGGGTCAGACTGATTTGCATATGGCCATGTCTGAACTGGGGTGTCAGAGTGGGCTAAAGAACGGTGATTGGATTAAACCCAGATCTGCTGACGGTGTGAGGTTTGATTGGTTCAGATGCTCCGTCCATCACCACCCCCTTTTGTACCGCTTTGTTCGCCATAAGTTGGCAGGGTATGCTCAGACATGAGTCTCTTGCTCACTTTGCCACTGGATTCAAGCAAGCCGGGCTGAAGACGGCTGAAATGCCAGGAACCGGTCCTCGGAAGCTTGTTTCCGGTCCAGGGAAGGTATGGCTTGGCAGTTTGGGCTGGACTGTTCCCATGAGGCACAGGGTCAGACTGATTTGCATATGGCCATGTCTGAACTGGGGTGGCAGAGTGGGCTAAAGAGAGGTGATGGATTAAACCCAGATCTGTTGAATGGGTGTGAGTGTAAATTGGTTCAGATGCTCCGTCCATCACCACCCTCTTTTGTAATGCTTCATCATATGGGCTGCTCCTCATTGGGTCGGTGGTGCAATACCCAATGGGCTCCCTAAAAAGGGGCACTTTATCGGAGATCTTTTATCCAACAGCCGTATGGTGAGGTGCGGGTATGGGGCCAGAATCGTGTAAATGTGCAGTGGTGAGTTTAAAATAGGATTGGGAGTCCCCGGCTTGAATTAGTTTATTCTGGTGGTCTCCTATCCAAGTTTAAAACAGTGAACAGAAACTCAGCCGAGTGTAATGTCTCGTATATGAGTGTCATTTATTTGAAGATATAGGTCGACATGTTTGAGGTTTTTTGTTAATATTGTAATTAAATAATGCTATTACTTAAAATCATGAATAATGATGTTTTAGCATTGATATTCCTGTATTAAATAATACTATTCTATGAATAAATGTATATGTGGCGTATTTGTATAGCGCGAACAGTGACCAGGAGGCATCTCGGCGCTTGTACTCCTACCACAAGGGAACCCCTCCTGGCTTTTCCTTGTGGGGTGTCCACTCCTGGGCATCCCATGGTGAAACAAGGCATCCCTTGTGTATCAGGGGGCCTTTGTGGAGACTAAGCAAGCTATTGCCCAGAGTTGCAGCGTTGGACCAATGCTTAGAATCGGCACTGAGGCGAGAATATCCGGTCAGAGGAATTTAAGCCCGAATCCCGCCGAGGCGGGAATCGAACCCTGGTCCCTGGCCAGCGTTCTGCATCAAGGTCTGCCGCTCTAAGCATTGAGCCACACTTCTCCACAAATATACCATATATGTATCTGTCTACTTACCTAGATTCTTTCCCAATAATGTCTGGTTAAGGCATGCGTGGAAAGTATACATATTTATAATGTTTTGGTAAAGGCATGCATGGTAATGACGTGTGGTAAAAGTATAATCGTGTCAAAGCTATGCGTGGTAAATGCTGCATTCTAATGGTTGTTTCCCTCTAGAAGGAACTGCAGTTCGATAATAGATAATAAGAAATATTTTTAGGTTTGATGTGTATTTCATTGAAAACAAAGTCAACACAATTCACAAACTGCATTTTATCCAGCATTTGGCTCTTTCATATAACTTGAAAAGGCACTAAACAGCATTAAAATGTCGATAAGCCTCAACAACCTTTTATTTTGTAGCACGTCCCCCTCATATGAAAACAGGCCGAACGTCAGTCTTTGAGGTGCAAGCACTAAGCTCTCTTACTCCACCTAGGGGCCACCATGCTGAGATTTCTACAGTCGGTCGTGTGAGGGAGACCACAAGAACAGCTCTGCTCTTACCTCTCAATAACCTCATCCTGTTTCTATCCTGGTCTACTGGGATTGATTACGTCCTATCTTCAGCTTTCAGAGTAATGTAAGTTGTTTTAGGATAATTTTCTCAGAAAGCTTCATTTTCTATACCAGGGAGATTTTTCCTCTGTCACCAAATGTCCTCATGAATGACTGAGATAGAATATCTATTTTCATACCGTGCTTTCCCAATGGATCGGAAAAGCTTTGATCAAATAATCCACATGAGTCATGTATTTATTGCCTCTATCCAGCCCACAAAGCTTCACACTGTGATATTTGTCGAACTTTTCCTTCTAAGACTACGAAGGATAGGAAGAGGTAGTAGGGACTGTATGCACTTGAAAAAAAAGAACGGGATGCCCTCTCGTCTAGGGATGATTCATTAAAAAGACGTGCTCCACCTTGTACTTCCACTAAATCGCATTTTTCATGAATTATTTTTGTTTATTTCAGGACTAAGCCCATAAAACATTACACAATAAAACAATCAAAAATATAGTAGATAATTGAAACATAGTCAATTGCCTCAGTTATTCCCATTAAACAAAGTTAATAAATAACCTAGAATTTCATCAAATAGAACATTTTTTTAATGTTGATTCATAAAAACCTTGGCAAAAGGACATTTAAATATTATTTCATGTAGGCATAAGCGGGTACACTTAGGACCATGACGTAACACAGCAACAGTTGGATAATTTCAAAGACTAAAAGGAACCAGTTCATTGGTGAATAATAAGAAGAGACCCTTAGATTTTCTTACTAACCGACTGTGTGCAAACACCTACTGAGGCATAGCTATGGAGGGATTGCTGTAAGTTATTTTAAAATGTCTGCCGTCCAAAACATTACAAAGTGGCCTTATCCTGGACCATCTTAGCCTTACAAAGTCATGGCAAAAAAACAATATGCTGCACATCCTCATTAGCATAATTCAAAAATGCGAAGAACCACGACCTAGCCAAATTTGTTTACCACTTGCTAGTGATCTTGGTAACTTGCAGTATGCCAAGCCAAAATGTTATATATCATATTCGAGCCTGGGGTAGTACATATGTGTCCATCTAGATTCCAAAGTGGGCGCCTGTTGAAAGGTTAAAAATTCATCAGCTAGGCCACCAGTTTTAGCGGTATAAAGACACAAGTTTGTCCCGTGTTTCCAAAATGCTTCTTTAATTATGTTTTTGGTGTTATTGTTAATCAGTGGAGAATTGTTCCATTACATACTCAACCCTAGGTCACTGAGATGTAATTTAATATGTCAGAGCTTTACGCTCTGCATCATTGTCGCTGGCCATGGTCCCGGCAATTAGGCTTGCGCTCAGCGGGGTCGCTCCTTTAAACACCTTGTGCCACGGTCTTGGAACGCACTGCCATTGTCATTAAGGCAGGCTGATAACTTGCTGTCATTTAGAAAAGATCTCAAAACTTGGCTGTTTGGCCAATAATTCCATCTACTTCCTTGTTCTGTGCCTTGCTGGGTCTGTTAGCGCCGGGACACTCTGCTTGAGTAGCTGAGCGCTCTACAAAACTCTGGATACCATAACATAACATAACATAACATAACATAACATAACATAACATAACATAACATAACATAACATAACCAAGGAATAAGATTACAATTCCCGAGGTTCATTATTTCTTCCCTTGCATGCCTCTAGATTATGAGTTCTGGCGTTGACCACAGTCTCACCCAAAAGAGCAATGATGTTATTAAGGCTAGATTACCAATCCTTTTGAGTCCTGTATAAAAAACAGGGGAACAATTAGAGTGATTTTAGGCTGGTTAAACAGAGATCTCATAAAGTTTGTTTTCCTTGGGGGGCGTGGCTAACTGCCCAACATGGCGGGCACAGAGTAGAGAAGCTCCCCTACTGGACCCGATTGATGCACACCCTGATGACCGGGGGGGCCATCCGAAGACCATTCTCCTCCCTGACGGCTGCACAGACCATAGTGGATGCAGTCCCACCGTCTTATGCCCTGTGCATCAATGAGAAGGGGTGTGTAGAAGTAGACCTCAGCAAGGCGTACGGTGCTAGGGGTTCGCCCTTCTCTGCACACATGTGCTCAGACCAATAAATAGAAGTTGGCACGGATCTGAAATGTCAAGAAAACAATTTAATAAACCTCATGAGGTGGAAATACATTCACACAACACCCTTCAACAGTGTATGAAGTAGCACAAGGAGTAGAAGAACCATGGGTCTTTTATACTCACACAAGAGCTCAAAAGGAGGCGGTACAAGTTCACATAGGAAGAGTTAAATACATAGATGGTCATACAGAGAATGCACAGTCAACAAGGAAGGAGGGGTCATGAGTTGCTGACTTTAGTAAAACATCCTGAGAGTAACAAACCTAAACAGGTGCATGGGCAGCTACTGACTCTTCTGAGCATGTGCAGAGTAGCAAGGGCTAAGTATAGCCAGTTCTTGAGCACAGCACAAGGGCAAGCAACATCGAAGAAGGAAAGAGCACACGGCGAGCACATGGTCAGACAAGATGGATGCCGAAAACAAGTTGGCTTCAGATAAATGCTAACAGGGATCTCTGCCAAATTTCCCCAGGTGGACTGATGGCGCTGTGACAAGCAATCATGGCGGGACTCCCCATGGCCTGTTGAGTGGCCTGCTACTCACTATAAGCCGCTGCAATTTCCTAGACAGCTGACCGGCACCACATGCTGTGTCCTAAGTGGGGGCTGTCTTCCCACGCTGTTGGGACTGCTGCGAGCCGCCTGTGGATGATGTGCGGCTCCTGCTGGAGATGCAAGGCCCTGGGCAAGCTCTGCCTGTTGCTCTCCCGCCTGGGCCGGGGCATTGCAGGTCAGGTGTCAGCCGGAGCAGCGGGGGCCTGCTGCGATCCCGTGGATTTGGCGGAGGTACCCGGAGGATGCCCACCTAGGGGGTCCGGCCCCCGTATTGTGGCACCTGCCTAGAGGGCCCTACAGGCCTATGCCTTTGTCCGCAGGGCCTGGGTCGGGGCTTCCGCATGCTAATCCTGCAACAGGGTGAGACGTTGAGAGCTTGGGCCAATGTGGACTGAGTTGGGGAGGCCCTACGGGGAGCACAGTGACCCGGCAGACCAAGCCGAACAAAGACGACCCTGAGGCCCACCAAACAAGAAGGGAGCACGGCCTATACCTTGAGTGGCTCCATTTTCCAGCCCAGAATGGGCACATTGACCAGCTTAACAAACAGTGAGTGCCATCCCTTATGCTTGCATGCCCCCTGAACTCACTGCCTGAGAGAACCGGGGCTGTCTGTCCACTGCAGGGGGGTGCATTGTGGCTGGGGGCTGCTCACCTGCTCCTGGTGCCCTGCGTTGGAGTGAGAGCGATGTTCTCCCAGCAAAACAACAGCAACCCTCCCCTGCAGCTACCCGGTCATTGTGGGGGGATAGAGGTGCCAATGATTACACAACCCCCTGGAGAGGAGTGACTGGGAGGCTTTCCTGCCCTAGCAGTGGTGGCTCACCCCTGGGCTTGAACGCTGAGGAACAACTCCCCTGGCCGGCAGTACTGCATGGTTTGACCTAATCTGTGCAATAACATGAGCGTTGGCGGTGGGGTGTCCACTGTATCCTGCTGGCTGTGGCCAGAGGGGCCCTGCTGGTCTGCCCCTTGCCTGTAGGACTAGCCCTGAACCCCAGCTGGATCCCCACTGACTGCTGAAGACTGGGACCAGGAAGTCCGGCAGACCCCTCTGGACCGAGGACCACGCTACAATTGGGACGCCTCGGCGAGGATAGCCTGTCGGCCCTGGCCACGCCGGGAGTGGGACTGAACCCATTAGCTCGAGCACATGGGGCGCGCGAAGGTGAAGATGATGGGACTGACCACTGCATGCCCATCACAGCTGAAGGACTCAGATAGCGCAACCCAGATGCCTCAAAATGAGCTGCATCCCACCGACCAACATGGAAGCCAATCCAGACAAGCTTGACATAATACTACAAGAAGTAAGAGACTCCCGCAAGGCAGTAGAGCAACAAATCGGCTCCCTAATGATGAACTCGCTCTACTAAAGGCAGATCCTGACAAGCTGACCTCCACAGTGAACAGCAACTAACAGAGCTACTCCCCCAGCACAAGGAGCACACAAAGCAGATAGCACAACTACAAAGTCAAGTCTCCACCCTAATAGACAGAGCCGAAGATGCGGAGGGAAGGGCAAGGAGTAACAATGTCCGCAAAGTTGTGCTGCCGGACCGATGTGAAGGACCTAGCACTACCCACTTTGTGGAACAATGGCTGCGGAGAACAGGTGGCCCCAGAGGGTTTGTGGGATTTTTTCTGTATGGATAGAGCCCACCGGATGTCTACCAGGAATGCAATAGCAGGCGCTCCTCCACACCCAATGATCGCCTGCATACTTAATTATAGGGACCGCAACTGCCTCCTCCGCCTGGCCTGGGAGAAGTCTAATATCCAGTACAAAAATCAACGGATTTTGCTATATTCTGACTTCACGATCCTGGTACAGCAACAAAGAGCCTCCTTCCAATCAGTCAAACAAAAACTCACAGCCTTGAATGTGCAATACGCCTTATTATTCCCAGCCCGTCTAAGAATTATGCTTCACCACATGTCACACTTTTTCGACAGCCCGGAGGCTGTTGGAGACTGGATAGATGTTATGTTCCCCTCACGCATCAGGGAAATCATCGCAGAACACGGTCCGGAGCCCGCAACCGGGAAGAGGCACATGCTGCGACAGGCTGTCGCATAGAATTGGAACAAAGAGCCCATCTCCAGAGCAAGCCAAGCAAACAGAAAACCCAGTTCACCCTATGCAAGAGACACACCTCACTGACTCAGAGGCCATCAGATTACCCAAGAAATGGAGGGGACAAGTGTTCACCACATCATACTCTGCCTTTGTAACGGGGGCTACTGTCTGTGTTCAAGCTGGGGTCCCATTTGTAGCATTAGAGGAGCATACAGACGCAATGGATAGATATGTTTCATCCATGGCACACTTGATGGCACGCATATAGTAATAGGCAGTATATACGCCCTCAATTATGATAAAGACAAATTCTTTACGAACCTCAACTCAGTGCTGGCAGACTAGGTAGGATACCCATGGTAATTGGGAGGAGACTATAATGTGGTTTTGGATATCCAGCTGGACTGCTCTCACCCCCCTCTAAAGCACAGTCTCAGTAAAACAAGCGTAACCACTCTGGAGCTGGGCGGAGAGTTGTTCGCTGGGGGACGTCTGGTGCCTCAAGACCCCAAATAGCCGGGAATACTCATTTTTTTCACCGCCACACCAGCTTCATACCCGACTAGACAGAATATTCTGCTCCCTCAACAACACCACCCAGGTGGTCGTTATCACTTACCTAGGAAAAACCCTATCTGAACATAATCCCTTAGAGATAACGCTGGCATGGGGGACAATTCCTACACCCGTCTGCACTTGGATGTTGTGATCACAGATGCTAGAAAGACACAGTCTTCCAATCCACTATGCATCAGCCATTACCAATTACTTGAACAAAAATGACAATATGGCACCCACACGCCCAATAGAGTGGGACACGTTTAAGTGATGTCATTTGAGATGTCAACAGTGATGTCATCAGTGATGTCACTGACCATGTCATGTATGATGTAATATGTGACGTTATCAGCAGTGCATTGCGGGGGTGCAAGTTATAGTTAGCTTAACTAACTATAATGGTGGAATTTCTAGGGTTTTGTATGAGTGAAATGTCCTGCTAACTATAACGTCCCTGAAACCTATGTTTTTTTTAGTGAATATATATATATATATATATATATATTCACTGAAAAAACCATAGGTTTCACACCAGTTATAGTTAGGAATTAGCATTTAAAAAACCTATTAAATTCACTGAAAAAACCATAGGTTTCACACCAGTTATAGTTAGCTGGAAATTTTACTGATATAAAACCATTGAAATTCCCACGTTATAGTTAGTCGGACTCACTATAACTTGCGCGTGCAATGCACTGCTGATGACATCACATATTACATCACTCATGACATGGTCAGTGACATCACTCATGACACCATCCTTGTGACATATTGACAGACCTCCTTTCACTATAATGTAACCCTTGAGACACATATTCAAAAATAGAAACTGAAATTTTTAAAAAAATGGAGATACCTATATCAGTTACAACAAGCAATTCAGTAATTCCACTATCTATATACACATCCACTCATTCACCAACAGTTCTATATAGTCACTCATACATATACTCACTCATCATATGAAGAGATACACCTATACATCCTGTTACACACCGACATTCATCCAAAAGTTACTCACACACATATTCACACGTGCAAATAAACTATTGAACAACCATTTATTTGAATATAGAGTTATACACACACTTCCACCTTACTTCTATTGAAAATTACACATATTTATTCTCTTAAACAATCACTTATAGAAACACATACTTATTTAAACAGGAACTCTTACAATCTCTTACTCTCACATATACTCACTTATATACATCAATATTCATATATACTAGATTAAAACATATGTAGTTACTGATAAAGACACTAGTGAGACAGTCATTTACTCACTAACAAACACATATAGACACTCATCCACCCATACAGTCCTGTACATATGCTGTCTTCAAAACACATACAAAGAAAGAGTCAGTCACTCATGCATCTATGTGCTAAGTAATACCCCCACCAAACCATATAGACACTCATACTGATACTAATAAAAATATCTAATAACCCATATACATACGCATGTAGCTACTTATCAACACATGTAGCCACTTATACACAAAGTGAAACACTAATATATATATTTAAATATTTAAACATAACTCACTAATATTTATTTTTCAGAAAGACACATATTCACTGGATGGTGTCATCAGTGATGTCATGAGTGATGTCACTGACCATGTCATGAGTGATGTAATATGTGATGTCATCAGCAGTGCATTGCACGCGCAAGTTATAGTGAGTCCGACTAACTATAACGTGGGAATTTCAATGGTTTTATATCAGTAAAATTTCCAGCTAACTATAACTGGTGTGAAACCTATGGTTTTTTCAGTGAATTTAATAGGTTTTTTAAATGCTAATTCCTAACTATAACTGGTGTGAAACCTATGGTTTTTTCAGTGAATTTCATAGGTTTTTTAAATGCTAATTCCTTTGTATATCGAGTTTCTAACCTTTTTTTTTTTTACAATTTGCTGTTTTTTTTTAAGTATTCATTTTTTTTATAATTTTTTTCTTTTGCGCTCTGGGTGCGCGCTCGGGGAAGCTTTCAGCTAAGCTCTCCTGTAAGCTTCTCCGTGCGCTCATCTGAAAGCGCACCCAGAGCGCAACTGTCGTTCGTGAAAAAAAAATATGAATGAAAAGTTAATAATAATGCAAAACATTTCGTACCATACAAATAAAATGTTTTTTTTTTAATATGGAAAATGATTATGCATTTCTATGAAAGATTGATGACGTCACTTCGGCGCGCAACGTACGTGCCCTCGGAAGCGCCTACGTGCGCGGCTCCTAAACGCACGCAAAAGCGCCTACGATCGCGCCACGTTTGCGCCCCGGAAGCGCCTACGATCGCGCCACGTTTGCGCCCCGGAAGCGCCTACGATCGCGCCACGTTTGCGCCCCGGAAGCGCCTACGATCGCGCTGCGTAAACGCACCCGGAAGTGCACCTGAGCGCGCAGCGTAAGCGCGTCGGGTCATGTGACCCTAAAATAACACTTTTCATTGGTTGCTAACAGTTTTTTTTTACAATGAATGAAATCCCCACCCATTTCCTTCACTTCTTCTTTCACTTTTGTGACTGAAAGACCTGCCTGTTTTGCTCTTGCATATTTCTTGGATAATCATGGCTGCCAGATCATCCAGCAGTGAAGATGACTTCATTGATGAAGAGCCACCTACCCCAAAGAAGAAGGGACATTTCATCTGGAAATTTTTTAAGTTTCCTGCAGACCAGAAAAAGGTGAATGCACCAAAAGTAGAGTGCAGGATCTGCAAAAAGGTCCTGTCACGGGGTAACCCCCTAAAAAAATACTCTTTTGGCAACTTCACCATGATTCGCCATGTGGAGACCAAGCACCCCCAGAATTTTGCCCGGGAAAGTGTCAGGGCTCTGGCACAGGAGGTTCCTAGAGATGGGGCCTCTACATCAACCGGAGGAGCAACTTCTTCTGGAAGAGAACAAGCTCAGGGGCAGGTAGCAAACATCCAACCTGCATTCAACCATGGGGTCGTCAGATGCAGATACTGCAATCAACTCCTCACCTATGGGGAGCAAAGTGTCCTGCTCATGGTTCGGGCATTAGAGAACCATCACTGCCCTTCCCACCCCTAATTTTTTTCTTTTCTTTTTGCTCCTGTTGAGCAGTTTCTATTCCCTGTTTTTGTTCCTCTTCAGTTAAAAGAAGAAAACCAAAAGTTCTTTTCAGAACTACCTCCAATTCTCATCAAAGAGCTATAATCTTAAAAAATGAAGAGTAAGTGAAATATAGTGCATTGATAATTGAAAGGAGAATGAGTAAGAAAGAACAGAAAGGTATGAGAGGTGAAAGGAAGTGAAGTAGGAGGACTGAAAGAAGGTGAGTGTTAGAAAAGAAATTTATGACACAGTGAATAAACTGGAGGCCTCATTTCTGAAAAGTGACGCATCGCTACGTGAAAATAGCGATGCGTCACTTATCTGGACGCACTCCTTATGACATTCCACATATGTCATATTTAATATATGACTAATCAATTCGCAAGGAGTTACAGATATGTCAGTATTTCTGACATATCTCTAAACACAAAAGTAACGCATTGCAGGAGTGCGTCACAAAAGTGACGCAACTCCAGTAATGTGTCCTTTCACATGGAAAAAGCACCATGTGAAAGGTTTGCTATGAAGCAGGCGCAAGATTTTGGCGCAACTGCATCCTAAAAGTGACTCACTGCGTCATTATTACCAAGCTTTTTGCAAGGAACACCCCCTCTGCATGCATTATACCTGACACTATTTTTTAAAAAGTGACGCATCTAGGTACATGGGTCACTTTTTAAAACTCTGCGCCATATTGTATCTGCATCAGGTATAATGTATGCAGAGGGGGCAATCCCTCGCAAAAAGCTTGGTAATAACAACGTACTGAAATCTATGAGATTTCCCTGCGTCACTTTTAGGATGCTATTGCGTCAAAATTTTGCGCCGGCCTCGCATCACTTTTATGTTTACACATATGTCAGAAATACTGACGTATCTGTAACTCCTTGCAACATGATTCGTCATACATTAAATATGACACATCTGGAATGTCATAAGGACTGTGTACAGAAAAGTGACGCATCACACCAGCAGTGTAATAAAATGTGCCTCGTTGCACTATATTTAAAGGATGCAACAGCATCCTAAAAGTGACGCAGTGAAATCTCAAACATTTCACTGCGTCGCTATTACAAAGCTTTTTGTGGGGGAACACCCCCTCTGCATGCATTATACCTCACGCAGATATAATGTGGCGCTTGATTTTAAAAAGTGACCCATCTACCTAGATACCTCACTTTTTAAATATAACGCAACGCAACACATTTTTTTACACTACTGGTGCAATGCGTCACTTTTCTGTGCGCACTCCTTATGACATTCCAAGTAACGCATTGCTGGAGTGCGTCATAGCGATGCGTCACTTATCTGGACGCACTCCTTATGACATTCCACATATGTCATATTTAATATATGACTAATCAATTCGCAAGGAGTTACAGATATGTCAGTATTTCTGACATATCTCTAAACACAAAAGTAACGCATTGCAGGAGTGCGTCACAAAAGTGACGCAACTCCAGTAATGTCTCCTTTCACATGGAAAAAGCACCATGTGAAAGGTTTGCTGTGAAGCAGGCGCAAGATTTTGGCGCAACTGCATCCTAAAAGTGACTCACTGCGTCATTATTACCAAGCTTTTTGCAAGGAACACCCCCTCTGCATGCATTATACCTGACACTATTTTTTAAAAAGTGACGCATCTAGGTACATGGGTCACTTTTTAAAACTCTGCGCCATATTGTATCTGCATCAGGTATAATGTATGCAGAGGGGGCAATCCCTCGCAAAAAGCTTGGTAATAACAACGTACTGAAATCTATGAGATTTCCCTGCGTCACTTTTAGGATGCTATTGCGTCAAAATTTTGCGCCGGCCTCGCATCACTTTTATGTTTACACATATGTCAGAAATACTGACGTATCTGTAACTCCTTGCAACATGATTCGTCATACATTAAATATGACACATCTGGAATGTCATAAGGACTGTGTACAGAAAAGTGACGCATCACACCAGCAGTGTAATAAAATGTGCCTCGTTGCACTATATTTAAAGGATGCAACAGCATCCTAAAAGTGACGCAGTGAAATCTCAAACATTTCACTGCGTCGCTATTACAAAGCTTTTTGTGGGGGAACACCCCCTCTGCATGCATTATACCTCACGCAGATATAATGTGGCGCTTGATTTTAAAAAGTGACCCATCTACCTAGATACCTCACTTTTTAAATATAACGCAACGCAACACATTTTTTTACACTACTGGTGCAATGCGTCACTTTTCTGTGCGCACTCCTTATGACATTCCAAGTAACGCATTGCTGGAGTGCGTCACAAAAGTGACGCAACTCCAGTAATGTGTCCTTTCAAATGGGGAAAGCAGCATATGAAAGGTCTTGCCTCAGTCTAACACCTGCTGTAAAGCAGGCACAAGATTTTGACGCAACAGCATCCTAAAACTGACGCAGTGAAATCTCAAAGATTTCACTGCGTCGCTATTACAAAGCTTTTTGCGGGAGAACACCCCCTCTGCATACATTATACCTGACGCTATTTTTAAAAAGTGACGCATCTAGGTACATGGGTCACTTTTTAAAACTCTGCGCCATATTGTATCTGCAACATGATTCGTCATACATTAAATATGACACATCTGGAACGTCATAAGGAGTGCGCACAGAAAAGTGACGCATAACACCAGCAGTGTAATAAAATGTACCTCGTTGCACTATATTTAAAAAGTGACGCATCTAGATAGATGCGTCACTTTTTAAATATTGCATAACAATGCGCATTTTTTTACACCGCTGGTGCGTCACAAAAATTGACGCACAGGAAGCGCAAAACTAACAGCGCAAGGCCTTCATAAATATAGTCCTGGATTTTCCCCGTGCTTCCGGTGCGCGTACCATGCGCTTCCCCCGCGCAAAACGAAAAAAAATTTTTATTGCCCTGCAGGACCCTATTTTAGTCCCTACATCAAACCTAGGGGGTCAGAGGGGGTCTACTCTTCCCCCTTATGGTCATTTGCCCCTTTTTTTTTCAAACCCCTTGTGTCTCGATTTTACCGAGACACAAGATGGCGGCCGCTCCGCACTGTTTAGAATGTTTACAGACAACTGAGATCCAATCAGCTTCCTGTGCGCAAGTCGCGTGTCGCGCCTGGAGCGCTCTCCCGTGCGCGCACGGGAGAGCGCCTATCCCCGCGCAAAACGAAAAAAATTTTTTAATGCCCTGCAGGACCCTATTTTAGTCCCTACATCAAACCTAGGGGGTCAGAGGGGGTCTACTCTTCCCCCTTATGGTCATTTGCCCCTTTTTTTTTCAAACCCCTTGTGTCTCGATTTTACCGAGACACAAGATGGCGGCCGCTCCGCACTGTTTAGAATGTTTACAGACAACTGAGATCCAATCAGCTTCCTGCGCGCAAGTCGCGTGTCGCGCCTGGAGCGCTCTCCCGTGCGCGCACGGGAGAGCGCCTATAGATATATATATTTTTTTGAACCTAAATTACTCAAAATCCACTGGAGCACATATCTTGAGACATAGCAAAGGCACATCGGGCTACCAGTCCCTACAATTTTGCCAAGTTTGGTGGAAATCCATTCAGCCGTTCGGGCTAAAAGTGAAATCGACCGCCCTATGGAAATTAACATGGGGAAAACGCGTTTTGGGACCCCCCTTTTATCTCGGCCCCCGCTTGACGAATCCCCCCCAAACTTTCAGGGAAGGACCGGACCGCCATGAGACCATTTTCCTGAAAATTTCAGGCAGATTCGACAACCGGCGCCAAAGTTATTCAAAATAGAATGTTGAGATTTAACATTGAAAATTATCCTAACTATAACTACCTACTGGCGACCGCCAGTAGGTAATATATATATATATATATATATATATATACATCATGAGATGTCATCAGTGATGTCATGAGTGATGTCACTGACCATGTCATGAGTGATGTAATATGTGACGTCATCAGCAGTGCATTGCATGCGCAAGTTATAGTGAGTCCAACTAACTATAACGTGGGAATTTCAATGGTTTTATGCGAGTCAAATTTCCACATAACTGTAACTGGTGTGAAACCTGTGGTTTTTTCAGTGAATTTAATAGGTTTTTTAAATGCTAATTCCTAACTATAACTGGTGGGAAACCTATGTTTTTTTCAGTGAATATATATATATATATAATCAAGAAAATGAGGGGTGCCTCGGTAGGGTAATCACATGGAAAGGGGTTACTGCACACCACAGCAGGCAGCAACAATGGCAGGTTACCACCGCTCCTCCATACCTGATAGCAGCCAAAAGCGTTTCGAGCATATGAATTGCTCTTCATCAGTGGCAGGTAATGAGGCGGAAGCAGAAGTTGTTTGAAATCACCATTTTAGTAGTAAAAGACCCGCCCATGTGGGCGCACAGCATCTTGGTACTTGTAGTCCATATAATAGGTGCCAGGACTCGATTTCATTTAAGTCCCAGTGGATACTGCTGCTTCATGCACACCAAGTGGAAAAATATAAAAAATATAAACCAATGTTCTTCCCAAGTGGGTGGAGGGGAGTGAACAACACTGTCATGTGGCCAATATCACCTTGCTGCGAGGCCCCCTTTCCTCCAAGCAGTGACCGCGTTTGCGGGCACACAGGATCCGCGATTCTTCAGCAGCGGGACTTTCCTGCGGCGGAACCAGCCGCTAAACATCAAGAAAATGAGGGGTGCCTCGGTAGGGTAATCACACGGAAAGGGGTTACTGCACACCACAGCAGGCAGCAACAATGGCAGGTTACCACCCCTCCTCCATACCTGATAGCAGCCAAACGCGTTTCGAGCATATGAATTGCTCTTCATTAGTGGCAGGTAATGAGACGTAAGCAGGAGTTGTTTGAAATCACCATTTTAATAGTAAAAGTCCCGCCCATGTGGGCGCACAGCATCTTGGTACTTGTAGTCCATATAATAGGTGCCAGGATTCGATTTCATTTAAGTCCCAGTGGATACTGCTGCTTCATGCACACCAAGTGGAAAAATATAAAAAATATAAACCAATGTTCTTCCCAAGTTGGTGGAGGGGAGTGAACAACACTGTCATGTGGCCAATATCACCCTGCTGCGAGGCCCCCTTTCCTCCAAGCGGTGACCGCGTTTGCGGGCACACAGGATCCGCGATTCTTCAGCAGCGGGACTTCCCTGTGGCGGAACCAGCCGCTAAACATCAAGAAAATGAAGGGTGCCTCGGTAGGGTAATCGCACGGAAAGGGGTTACTGCACACCACAGCAGGCAGCAACAATGGCAGGTTACCACCGCTCCTCCATACCTGATAGCAGCCAACCGCGGTTCGAGCATATGAATTGCTCTTCATTAGTGGCAGGTAATGAGACGTAAGCAGGAGTTGTTTGAAATCACCATTTTAATAGTAAAAGTCCCGCCCATGTGGGCGCACAGCATCTTGGTACTTGTAGTCCATATAATAGGTGCCAGGACTCGATTTCATTTAAGTCCCAGTGGATACTGCTGTTTCATGCACACCAAGTGGAAAAATATAAAAAATATAAACCAATGTTCTTCCCAAGTTGGTGGAGGGGAGTGAACAACACTGTCATGTGGCCAATATCACCCTGCTGCGAGGCCCCCTTTCCTCCAAGCGGTGACCGCGTTTGCGGGCACACAGGATCCGCGATTCTTCAGCAGCGGGACTTCCCTGCGACGGAACCAGCCGCTAAACACCAAGAAAATGAGGAGTGCCTCGGTAGGGTAATCACACGGAAAGGGGTTACTGCACACCACAGCAGGCAGCAACAATGGCAGGTTACCACCGCTCCTCCATACCTGATAGCAGCCAAACGCGTTTCGAGCATATGAATTGCTCTTCATCAGTGGCAGGTAATGAGGCGGAAGCAGGAGTTGTTTGAAATCACCATTTTAATAGTAAAAGTCCTGCCCATGTGGGCGCACACATCTTGGTACTTGTAGTCCATATAATAGGTGCCAGGACTCGATTTCATTTAAGTTCCAGTGGATACTGCTGCTTCATGCACACCAAGTGGTGTGAAATAGAAATATAACATTTCTATGGCAAAATGAAACCCCTCATTTTGTTCCTTTTCAAATTAAATGTATTAAGTGTTACCGCTTTATTCCAATCAAGATGACTTCAGGTGTGCCATACTTTTGTCATAAGTAAGACTGTTAGCGTTCTAGTTGTTCTTTAGAACACTCTGGGACATTCTGTCATTGGGCTATAGTTGGGCTACATCTGGCTGATATTTGGGCTACATTTGGGCTCTTTTGTTCCTGGTGGCCATCTTGGGAGACTGCATATCAGAATTTTTTTAATGAAATATAAGAGGATTTGAGAAGTCACTCAAAATGTGCCCTAATTTTTCTTTCTTCAGCGCTAATCATAATTTCTATGGCAAAATGAACCCCCTCATTTTGTTCCTTTGCAAATTCAATGTTTTAAGTGTTAACACTTTATTCCAATCAAGATGACTTCAGGTGTGCCATACTTTTGTCATAAGTAAGACTGTAAGCACTCTAGTTGTTCTTTAGAACACTCTGGGACATTCTATCATTGGGCTATAGTTGGGCTACATCTGGCTGATATTTGGGCTACATTTGTTTTTTTTGTCTCTGGTGGCCATCTTTGGGCTACATTGGGCTACATTGGGATACATTTGGGCTACATTTGGGCTCTAACATATATATAGCCCAATGTAGCCCAATATATATTTGTTCAAAGTTATTTTTCGTAAAAACCACTGGAGCATATATCTTGAGACATAGCAAAGGCACATCGGGGTACCAGTCCCTACAATTTTGCCAAGTTTGGTGGAAATCCATTCAGCCGTTCGGGCTAAAAGTGAGGTCGACCGCCCTATGGAAATTAACATGGGGAAACACGTTTTGGGACCACCCTTTTATCTCGGCCCCCGCTTGACAAATCCCCCCCAAACTTCCAAGGAAGGACATGAGCTCCGCGAAGCAAATTTGAGGAAATTTTCAGGCAGATTCGTCAACCGGCGCCAAAGTTATTCCAAATAGAATTTTGAGATTTTGCATTGAAAAAAATCCTAACTATAACTACCTACTGGCGACCACCAGTAGGATATATATATATATATATATATATATATATATATATATATATATATATATATATATATATATCCTCTAAAGATTGCAGGTAAACCGCGCAGCTCCAGACTGAGAGGGCGTGTCACAGAACCAGCACCTGCAAGCCGGTAAAACACCACATCCAGACTCCCTCTTACTAAAGAAAGAGAGGGACACAGCTCAGGGGGAATAAGCACAGGTTTATTGATTTTCTTGCGCTGACAATAATATCCCTGAAACGCTGGGCAGATGCGTTTTAGCCATCCATTGGTCTCATCAGTGCCCGTCTCAGCTGCCTTCTCGCTATTTCCGGGGGTCCGTTATGGCAATGTTTAAACCTGTGACCACTCTTCATCATGTGATCACTGGCCCCACCTTTGCCTCACAGGTGTGAGACATCTTGCGCTCTCCTACAGTCCCGCTGCATGCTGGGCGTTGAAGTCCTTTGTTGTAGCCCATACAGTGAAGGGATTTCTAAAACACCAAGTGGTGCTTCCAAAATTATTTTGGACGGTGATTTCACGCCACTGCAGCCGGATTTGCAGGTAAATCTGTATTTTTTAGATATACATATATATACATATATATATCACGATGTACGTAGTTACCAGAAAATAATCTCCACAAGCCCACTGATCGAGTTGAGAGGTATTTTATTTTTTCAGAGAAAGACGCGTTTCAAGTACACCCGTGGTCTTTGTCACATGACCTCTTCCCATGTCGAACACTCTTTTTAAGGACACGAAAACAATGTGGACACTGAGTGTTCTGTGCATAGACATAAAAGAAAAAGAAAATATTTACAAAATAGTACAATAGTTTCCATGATGCTTGTAAATTTCAGCAATAGTTTACAATGTTACAATTATGTTCACACTCGTAATAGTCTGTTTTACCATGGTGATGCAGTAATACAGATTCAAATAGTATTAACCGGCTCGCATTGCTAGTGATAGTTAGATGACCCAGTGTCCAATTTCATCCCATAAAAGGGTATATGTTCCCATATATGTGGTAATGGTAGATCCAAGACTAAATAAGTTGAGCTTTAGTCTTATATAGGGTATACTACCCTTTGGTAGTTTCTACGTGTGACTTAACACCATTCATGAGAGGAAGTATTGCCAATGGGACACATCAGCGTCAAGGAGTATATCCAACGAAAACAAAGTTCTTGTCTAGTACCTTAATAATCATATTCAAACTCTGTATGGTACAGTTGCATAGTGGGGCTACCTGACGTATCCAACCGTGATTTACTGTTGACTCAGTCAGGTGATAGAGTCTATAGGAGACTGAGTATGGAAGGTTATTGTGATTAGGAGTAAGGAAGTAAGGAGGGTTCACTGGAACGTCCCTCCACTCCGGTGCGCATAACACTAACGTAGGTGAGTCAGTCTCATCTTAGATCTCTGCCACATATGCATGTAGAAAAAGGGTTATATAGACAAGTATTAGAGATCAGTTTACCAACATTTAAAAGATTCTTGACATAAAATGCATTATTAAACAGTGTAACTAAAAAAAAAAGATGCAAAAACAAGTGATAAAAGCATCATGTGTCATTCAGAATATATATACATAATAAAAAGGAGGAAAAGGTGGGACGGAAGGGCTCTGCCAAGCAAGTGATGTAAGTGTGTCAATGTAACTGTTCTAAAGATGGAAGCGTATCTTCTCATCGAAATTCAACCCATCATGGAATTTGGTGCCAGCCTGCAGGATGAAACGTGATTCTAACTCACGTAGTACCACCAGACAGTTGCCCCCTCTCGGGTTGAGGCTCACTGAATCTAGACCACAATACCTAGCCTGTGTCCAGTCTCCAGCATGTTTATCAGAAAAGTGATTGGCTGTGCTGTAGCTTTCATCTTTATTGGTTATGGTCCTCCAGTGCTTCAGAATCTGCTTCTTAACTGGAAATATAGTAAAAGCCAATATACCACAGCCCACAGGGACACACAATAGTTTAGACCAGATGGTCAGTATTGCAGGTAATCAATTACGAAATCTTCCTTTTGGTTTTAATACTATCTAGGGGGACTTCAGACACATTACTGCTATGCCTGCAGGTTTTGCAGTTGCTGCACCTGCGGAAACCTTTGGTTTGTTTAAGCCAATTTGTTTCTTTGGTCTGAAGGTGACTATGCACGAGAAGGTCTTTTAGTGAAGCATTTCTCCTGTCGGTCATCGACGGATTGCCGCCTACTAGGTTTCTCAGAATGAGATCCTGCCTAAAGATCCCCCATCTAGATTTCAATATTTTATGAAATTGGTTGGCTTGGTTGCTAAATTTTGTAATGAACTGAATAGGTTCGTTAGTGGCTTCTTTGGGGATGATTCTATCTGAGGTTTGTCTTGAGAGGATCTCACTCCTTGACTGTTGTTCTACTCGTGCTTCAGCCTGTTTGAGGGCTGTGCGTGAGTAGCCTCTCTCTTTTAACCTCTCTATCATATCACATTTGGTTCACTCGTAGTTAGCGATAGAGCTGCAGTTTTGTTTGGCCCTTAAGAATTCGCTATATGGTATGCCCCATCTGAAGCTAGGTGGATGGCAACTGGAGGTATGCAATAACAAATTGCCAGATGTTTCCCTTCTGAAAAGATTAGTGTGGATTGTACCTTTGTCAACTGTGAGCTTAGTCTAACTAATCTATCATCTCTTTATGATAATGCATGGTAAATTTAAGGTTGACAGAATTGACATTAAGAGTATCCACAAACTTTTTTAGTTCCAATTCTGTCCCCTCCGAGACAAAAAAAATGTCATCAATGTACCTCAGTCATTTTTTTATTGAAGATCCAGTGTTCTGTCGTCTCATTCCAGTGCACCTGCTTCTCCCACCAGCCCACCATGAGATTGGCATAGCCAGGAGCAAAGCAGGTGCCCACGGAAGTCCCTTGTATTTGTTTAAAATGCTCTTTCTCAAAGATAAAGACATTTCGCCCAAGCAGATCTCAATCATTTCTAGGAGCATGTATGTATGTTCAAGATATTGAATATTACGTGCCTTAAGGAAAAGCGTACATTCTTTGAGTCTGTCCGACTGCCTGACACTAGTATACAGGTTTTCCACATCTAAACACACCAGCCAATGGTTGGCGTTAAGAGCCACATCATGTACGATTTGTAAAAAGTCAGTAGTATCCCTGGGATATGAGTTGAGATCTTTGACAAAGGGGAAAAGAAAGTGATCAACAGAGATGTAGGTGTTTTCTAAGAGGTTGTTCTCAGATAAGACTATGGGTCTCCCTGTTGGTTCCTGTGCATTCTTATGGATTTTTGTCAAGAGATAGTATGTGGATGTGGTGGGTGTTTCGTTTTTGAGAAACTGTTTCTCGTCCCAAGTGAATAGTTCCCTCTCATGCCAGTCCTGTAACCGGCTAAAGTACCTCTGGTGCAGGTCAAATAAATACTTCTTGTCCACTCTACCATATCAAGTTATATCATTCAACTGGCGATATGCCTCTTTTGTGTACATTGCTCTTGTCATCAGTACTACGTAAATCCCCTTGTCAGAATGTTTGATGAAAAGCTCACAGTCGCTCTGTAAATTTTTGACAGCCTCCCATTGTGTTTTTGAAGTGCTCTTGTGACCTGGAGTAGTATCATTGAGTTTCAAGAGGTCTTGCGTTACTAGGTCCCCAAAGATCTCAATATTATCTGTGGCAATGGTGGATACATACTTGGATTTTGTTCTGAAGTTCGTGGACACTGCCTCTCCTCTTTGCAATTCAAATAGCTGTGCAATGTTGCCTACATGGTTGGGGTCAAATGGGTCAATATGGTCGCTTGTCACGCTGTGTTGACTTTGCTGACCCAGGTCACTCATAACTTGAAATGTGGGAATGTCCTCAATTGTCAAACTAGGGTCATCACTCAGTGCAGCAAGTTGTGTTCCTACAGTCCCCACTGTGTTCTTACGTAAATAATGCATTTTATAGTTACAGTTTCAATTTGCGTTCAAATTTGTAAAGATCAACACGTGTCTG
This sequence comes from Lissotriton vulgaris, assembly GCF_964263255.1. Lineage (NCBI taxonomy): Eukaryota > Metazoa > Chordata > Amphibia > Caudata > Salamandridae > Lissotriton > Lissotriton vulgaris. The sequence goes on along the minus strand of NC_141685.1, from coordinate 1,253,812,595 downwards.
GGCATAGTCAAAGTCTATTTCAGGACAGAATGAAAGGCTAAGACTCAGTGCATGTTCTTCTTCATTTGTTAGAGCTCTGTTGGTCAAGTTCATTACTGTTAGCTGTTGGCTACATATATATATAAATATACATTCACTGAAAAAAACAGGTTTTAGGGACGTAATAGTTAGGAATTAGCATTTTAAAAAACTTAGAAATTCATTGCAAAAAACATAGATGTCAGGGACGTTATAGTTAGGAATCAGCATTTAAAAAACCTTCGAAATTCATAGAAAAAACATAGGTTTCAGGGACATTATAGTTAGGAATTAGCATTTACAAAACCAGAGAAATTCAGGGAAAAAAACACACGTTGTAGTTAGGTTGACATTTCATTCAGCCGAGCTAACTATAACCCATGCCCCCCGCAATGCACTGCTGATGACGTCACATATTACATCACTCATGACCTGGTCAGTGACATCACTCATGACATCTCAAATTACATTACTGATGATATCACTGACTACATCATCCACTTAGTATCTGATTTACCTCTTCACACCATAACATAACCTTTGATACACTCAATCAAAAATATAGAATAGTGTTCTCAAAACCATAGACACACTAGTATCAGTTAGTAGATACTCATTCACTGATTCATAGGTGTACATACATTCACCCACTCACCCATAGAGTCACTCATTCATGCAGTCAGTCATCTATACAAAAAGGAGCTTGAGGCTCTAAATACTGTAGCCCTCCTGCATGCACTCACTGGTCACCAACCAGCCACTGAGCTGCCACATCTGTGACTCTGCAGCAGGGATATTGGCCCAGCAAGGAAGTTGCAAAGGGAAAGGGATAGACCACACCAAACACTGGAATATAGGGCTAATAAACTGTAGATCCCTTCCAAAGCACTCAACCGAGATCAGGTTGCTGATTGAGGAGGAAGACCTTGAGGTACTATTCCTCACAGAAACTTGGCTTTGAGAAAACTCCATCCCCGAGATTGTAAGTACCCTCCCCCAGGGTTTTGAGATATACCGACTCGATAGAGAGGGTACAACAGGAGGTGGCATTGCTATTATTTGCAAATCACATCTGGCCAGTGCCATCACCCCTTAATATTATCAATTGTGAGCCTTTTGCCTTCAGATTGTCCCTCACCTGACATCCTCCTCCTCGGGCAGTCTCATTCATAGGCCTCCAGGGACTTGTAAGCCTTTCCTAGATGTTATCCCGGACATCCTGACCAGCATGATTATAGGGAAAAGCGCCTTCACTGCACTCAGCGACTTTAATATTTAACTGGATGATTATACCAATCCATCGACTAAAAGATGCTTAGCTGACCTTGATGCCTTACAACTAACATAATTGGTGCATCAGGCCACTCATGAAAAGAGCCACACTTTTGACTATATTTATTCCAATGATACCAGATTGGAGGTGCTTGTCCTCATTCGGATGCCCTGGACTGATCATTTCTTTATCCCAATTCGGTAACAAAAACCCCTTATAGTCCAGCTCAAAGGTGGGTGCTTAGTGCTAGGACTCAAATGGCCAAGGCTGGCCCCTAAACCTGGCTTACAGACCTTGAAGCGGCTTCTACACAAGATACAAGGGATCTGGAGAAAGCCCATAAACATTGTTTAACCTGGATGAATGGATCCGTGGATTGGAACTTTAGGAAACCAGGTCCAATAAAGTCAAACAATTCCAATAGGTCCTCCTGGTTTAGTCCACAGTTGGTCACTCAAAAGAAAAGTTGTAAAAAGCTAGAAAGGAGTTGGAGGAAAGCGTATGCCCCTCAGCTTAAAATAGCATATAAAGTAGCTAATCAGCAATACCACAAGAACTTTAAGGAAGGCACAAACACCCTTTTTTGAAGAAAAAATAGAGAAGTCCTCTGATTCATCAAAGGAGCTGTTTAAGATTGTAAAGTCTCCACAGTTTAATCAGGCACCTACCTTTCTCAATGTTCAAAAGAGAGATGTAATGGGTTAGCCACATTTTTTAAGAGTAAGGTGGAAAACATTTGCAACTCCATTCAAATATAAACTAGACCACACTGGCAACCAACGTCTCTATGAGCACTACTGAACTCCCTATTGGCACACAGCAGTTAGTAACCTCCCCTTCCCCGGCTCTGTTTACATATCCCAAATTGAGTGAAGAACAGTTTGGCTTCCTTTTATAGAATATTAAATCAGGGTCTCCTATTGACCCAGCTCCGCCTCACATGCTCGCTCAAGGGGGGAACTGCGTCTTAACCTCTTCGCCGCTAATGACAAGGGTAACTCGTCATGGACTTTCCATTGATTTCAATGGAAAAACAATGAAGAGTAAAATATTGCCTTAGCAGCCAAGTGGTTAACCCAACTTACTAACCTCATTTCCCTGTCTCAGGAAAAAGGTTTAGTACTCAAAGAGTGGAAGCATGCCATTGTAAAACCGTTGTTGAAAAAACCCCAACTAGATCCTGCCTTCTTGGCAATGTACCATCCAATCTCATTGCTACCCATTCAGGGAAAGATTAGGGAGAAACACATTTCCTAGGAGATAATGGCATCTTACACCAGACCCTGATGGGACTCCGACCGGAACATACTACGGAGTCAGCACAATTATTGTCACTGAAAAATAAAAAGCATAATAGATCAGGGAAGAGCCACTGCTATTGGACTACTAGATCTAAATCTGGCCTTTGATATGGTAGACCACAAAATCCTTGTCAACAGGCCTAAAGATATTGGGATTAGAGGTACAGCCAATCTATGGATGGCCTCATTCCTGAGCGACAGATCCTTTCAGTGTATGGAGGCCAGCTTCTGTCTTACACTTTCTCAGTCCCTTGGGGAGTACCCCAGGGCTCCTCCCTGAGTCCAACTCTTTTCTGCGTTAATTTGAGCCCACTGGCTTATACAGTACAGGAGTTCAGAGTCTCCATTGTGTCATATGCCGATGACACCCACCTAGTGGTTTTGATAGCAGACACCCTTAATTCTGACTATAGGCAAAGAACCCCTTGCCTGGAAAAAATAGGAACATAGTTGGCCGACTGTCATCTGAAGCTGAATGGGGATGAAACAAAGCTTATGATTCTGGGAAGGAGTTTTAACCCACGCTCAGAGATCCTCTGGCCAGTAAACTTGGGTCCTTCCCCTACCCCCAAAACTTCCATAAAAATATTGGGGATGTGGCTTTACCAGAACTTAAATATGGAGACGCAAGCTAAAAAATTTGTGAGTACCTGTTTTGGGATACTCTGGATGATTAGGAAAATTCTGAGCCTACTCCCAGAGAACTCAAGAAGGGCGGTGGTGCAAGCCTTGGTAGTTTTGAAACTTCACTATGGCAACTCGTTATACCTTGGCTCCCCCAAATATGTCACTGACATGCTACAAGTGGTATAGAATGCAGCAGCTAGACTGCTTCTCAAGATACCCAGGCACCAGTCAGTAAGAGCATCCTTGAGGGAGCTACATTGGCTTTCGATTCAAGTCCGTCTGCTTGGCTCATATAGCCATGTATGGTAGAGTCCCACCATGTTACAAACTCTGATCTCCCACTATTCTCCCTGCTGCTGTATCAGATCAGGTCAAATTTTCTGATGAACACTACTAGAATCAAGAGATCTAGGTGGGGTGGAAGATCGTTATCACACCTAGTGCCCAAACTCTGGAACAGTATGGACCTAGAGTTATGATTGATTGGAAATGGACAGTCCTTCACAAAGAAACTTAAAACATGGCTGTTCCCCTAACCTCTACACAAGATAATCTCCTTACTTGTTTTAGTGCTGGGATGCCTGTGGGTATCCATGCGCTCTATAAATCCCTAAACCTAAACCTACATCCATTGATATATGCTATCGTATGCCCATACAGACAAACACACACTGCCACTCACTCTTAGATTTACTCACATACCTAGTCAGTCACGCAAAGAATCAATCACATCGCCATTTACTCACCTATACAGTTATATAAACACCACCTCACTTATTCATATAGTTGGTAACACCTACTTACTGTCTTATATAATCACTGACAGAAGCAGACACTCGTCCAAACAGCCACTCTCACAATCACTCACTCTCACATATAGTCACTTATACACTGCAACACTCATATATACTGCCTTTCACATATGTATTCACTAACACATATAGCACTAAGATGTCCATTCACTCACCAACACGTCCATACACACACTCCCTCACCCACACAGCCCCTTGCAGGTGCACTCATGAACCCATGCATCCAGTGAATCACCCACTCCCACATCCATGCAGGGAGTCCCACACCCGCCCACTCACCCACACAGACACTCAGGCACCCATACAAGTACTCAGACAACCAATCATTAACTCATATAGAAACTCTTGTAGCTACTCTTCAATGAAGAAACACCTTGAAACCCTCCACCCTGTTCATCTTGCACCAGAGATAGAGCGCCAAAGAAGAGCAGAAACAGCCAGTGATGATGGAACACAACCATCAACAGCTGCAGATGCTGCCAATGGATCACTGAAATCATATCGAGAGACAAAATATCGACCTGCAAGAGTATCGTTGAGAAAATATAGACTGACAAAATATCGAGTTTCTATCTACAAACAGGTAAATACAAAAATATTGAGTTAAAAATATCGTTTACAAATATATAGTTTTAAAAAATATCGACTTTACTAAAAACAATGTTAAATTAAATTCATATTAAAAACTAAGTACTAAAATATACTTAAAAATACTTAAATTAATTTATAATAATTAAATAATTAATGAAAGTAAAAAAAATGTTTTTAATTTATATTTCTTAAAACCTATATAATTAGTAACAGAATATAATTCAATCAATCAATCAATCAATCAATCAATCAATCAATCAATCACAGGCATTTATATAGCGCACTACTTACCCGGAGGGTCTCAAGGCGCTAGGGGGGGGGGGGAGTGCTGCTACTGCTCGAATAGCCAGGTCTTGAGCTTCTTCCTGAAGGAGAGGTGGTCTTGGGTCAGGCGCAGGTCGGTCGGTAGGGAGTTCCAGGTCTTGGCGGCCAGGTAGGAGAAGGACCTTCCTCCTGTTGTCGTTCTTCGGATGCGGGGGACGGCGGCGAGGGCGTGGCTGGCTGATCGGAGATGTCGTTTGGGAGCGTAGAAGTTGATGCGGTTGTTGAGGTAGCTAGGGCCTTGATCGTGTAGGGCTTTGTGTGCGTGGGTGAGGAGGCGGAAGGTGATTCTTTTGTTGACGGGGAGCCAATGCAGGTCTCTCAGATGTCCGGAGATGTGGCTGTGTCATGGGATGTCGAGGATGAGTCTGGCTGAGGCGTTCTGGATCCGCTGGAGTCTCTTCTGGAGCTTGGCGGTGGTTCCGGCGTAGAGGGCATTGCCGTAGTCCAGTCGGCTGGTGACGAGGGCCTGGGTGACCGTCTTCCTGGTCTCGGTGGGGATCCACCGGAAGATCTTCCGTTGCATGCGCAGGATGTTGAAGCATGACGAGGAGACGGTGTTGACTTGTCTGGTCATGGTGAGGGAGGAGTCCAAGATGAAGCCCAGGTTGCGTGCGTGGTCTGTCGGTTTGGGTGCGCTGCCCAGGGCGGGGGGCCACCAGGAGTCGTCCCAGGCGGAGGGCGAGGAACCCAGGATGAGGACTTCCGTCTTGTCTGAGTTCAGTTTCAGGCGGCTGGTCGTCATCCACTCGGCTACGTCTTTCATCCCTTCGTGAAGGTTGGCTCTGGCGGCGGCGGGGTCGTTGGTCAGGGAGAGGATCAGCTGGGTGTCGTCAGCGTAGGAGATGATGTTGAGGTTGTGTTGGCATGCGATGGCCGCGAGGGGGCTCATGTAGACGTTGAAGAGGGTGGGGCTCAGCGAGGATCCTTGAGGGACGCCGCAGATGATTTCGGTGGCCTCTGACTTGTACGGTGGTAGACGGACTCTCTGTGTTCTTCCGTCGAGGAGGGAGATGATCCATTCCAGTGCCTTCTCCTGGATTCCGACGTTGCTGAGGCGCTGCACTAGGGTGCGGTGGCAGACAGTGTCGAATGCCGCAGGGAGGTCTAGGAGGATGAGGGCCGCTGTTTCTCCGTTGTCCATCAGGGCTCGGATGTCATCGGTGGCAGCGATGAGGGCGGTCTCGGTGCTGTGGTTGGCTCGGAAGCCAGACTGTGAGGGGTCGAGGGATCCATTTGTCTCGAGGAAGGCGGCCAGCTGCTTGTTGACGGTCTTCTCGATGACTTTGGCTGGGAACGGGAGGAGCGAGATGGGGCGGTAATTCTTGAGTTCGGTGGGGTCCGCTGTAGGTTTCTTGAGTAGGGCGCTGAGTTCGGCGTGCTTCCAGCTCTCCGGGAAGGTGGCGGTGTCGAAGGAGGTGTTGATGATGTCCCGCAGGTGGGGTGCGATGACCGCGTCAGCCTTGTTGAAGACGTGGTGAGGGCAGGGGTCGGTCGGAGATCCGGAGTGGATGGAGTTCATCAAGCGGATGGTGTCTTCGGTGCTGATCGGAGTCCAGGCGCGGAGGGTGGTGGTGGGGGCCGGTGGTTCGGTTGTGGCGTGCGTCGGTTGAGTGCTGAAGCTGTTGTGTATGTCCGCGATCTTGTTGTGGAAGTAGGAGGCGAGGGAGTTGCAGAGGTCTTGCGATGGGGTGATGTCGTTGTTTTCGGCATTGGGGTTGGAGAGCTCTTTGACGATGTTGAAGAGTTCCTTGCAATTGTGTGCGTTGTTGTCTAGCCGGTCCTTCAACGCAGTTTTCTTAGTGGCGCGGATCAGTTGGTGGTTCTTCCGGGTGGCAAGCTTGAGGGCGGTCATGTTGTCCGGTGTTGGTTCCCTTCTCCAGGCTTTCTCGAGGGCTCGGCAGTTCTTCTTGGAGCTCTTGAGTTCGTCGGTGAACCATGGGGCCTTCTTGCTGCCGGGTCTGCTAGGCGGGGTCCTCAGTGGGGCGAGTTCGTCCGCGCAGTTGTTGATCCACTTCGTGAGGTTGTCGGCGGCCTGGCTGGGGTTCGCTGAGCTGGCGGGGGGGGTGTTGGCTCAGGGAAGCGGCGAGCTGGTCGGCTGTGATCTTGTTCCAGCTTCTTCGAGCAACCGGTTGCTGGTGGTGGTGGATCGTCGTTCTTCTGAAGGTGAAGTGGACGCAGCTGTGGTCCGTCCAGTGGAGTCCAGTGGCGTGGCTGAAGGCGATGTCTTTGCTGGATGAGAAGACAGCGTCGAGTGTGTGTCCAGCGAGGTGGGTGGGGGTGGATACCAGCTGCTTGAGTCCGAGGTTGGCGAGGTTGTCGAGCAGGGTGGTGGTGTTGCGGTCGTTGTTGTTCTCCAGGTGGAAGTTGAGGTCCCCCAGGAGGATGTAGTCAGCGGAGGGGAGGGCATGCGGGCTGACGAAGTCGGTGATGTCCTCGCTGAATTGTGTGCGTGGTCCCGGGGGTCGGTAGATCAGGGTGCCTCTGAGGGTGGTCTTTGGGTCAGTGCGGATCTGGAAGTGTAGGTGTTCGGCGGTTTTCAGGGTGTCGTCGGTGTTGGTTGTGATGTGGATGGTGTCCCTGTGAATGATGGCGATACCTCCTCCAGTCTGTTTGACGCGGTCTCTTCGGGTGATCTTGTAGCCCTCTGGGATGGCGATGTCGGGCGCTGAGGAGTCGTTCATCCAGGTTTCCGTGAGGAAGGCGACGTCAGGAGCCGTGGTGTCGAGGAGGTTCCAGAGTTCGATGGCGTGCCTGTGGACGGAGCGGGTGTTGAGCAGGATGCACTTGAGGTGGTTGCTGCTGGTGTTAGGCTTGGCGGGTGCTGGTGTGGGGCAGGTCCGGATGCAGGTGAACTTGCAGGTGTGGCAGCTGAAGAGTCCGTGGGTGCGCCTCGGGGTGGCTCGGTAGCATCCAGGGATCCCGCCGGTGTTGAGTGCGATGAGCTCGGTGGCGTTGTAGGACAGTCAGGTCGTCTTCCGTCGGTGGGGGCTAGGGGTCCTGGCGCTGGGCACCGTCCAGGCGCGGACGGGCGCAGACGGGCTTACCTTTGGCGCACCTTCGGCGCTCAATCGGTGCTCCCGCTGCGCGCATCCGCTGCGCGGTCGCTCCGGGGGCGTCATAAGAAGGGGGACGATGGGCGGGTCAGCTGGGCGTCGGTCTCGGCTCGGCCAATGGGCCGGTGGTGGGCGGGGCCTGTGGCGAGCTGTGGCGGGAACGGGCTAGCGGGCTAGAGGGCTAGCGGGCGGCACTGCAGAGGCTGGCCCGCTCGGGGGGCCTCTGGGAGGAAGAATGCGGCAGGGAATGCAGGCAGGAGCAGGCTGGAGCAGGAGGCGGCAGGAGGAGCAAGGGGGCGACCCGGCCTGGTGAAAGGCGCAGTGGTCACTCCCGAGTTCTCCCTGCTGTCTCCTTAAGAAGGGGGACGATGGGCGGGTCAGCTGGGCGTCGGTCTCGGCTCGGCCACTGGGCCGGTGGTGGGCGGGGCCTGTGGCGAGCTGCGGCGGGAACGGGCTAGCGGGCTAGCGGGCGGCACTGCAGAGGCTGGCCCGCTCGGGGGGCCTCTGGGAGGAAGAATGCGGCAGGGAATGCAGGCAGGAGCAGGCTGGAGCAGGAGGCGGCAGGAGGAGCAAGGGGGCGACCCGGCCTGGTGAAAGGCGCAATGGTCACTCCCGAGTTCTCCCTGCTGTCTCCTTAAGAAGGGGGACGATGGGCGGGTCAGCTGGGCGTCAGTCTCGGCTCGGCCACTGGGCCGGTGGTGGGCGGGGCCTGTGGCGAGCTGCGGTGGGAACGGGCTAGCGGGCTAGCGGGCGGCACTGCAGAGGCTGGCCCGCTCGGGGGGCCTCTGGGAGGAAGAATGCGGCAGGGAATGCAGGCAGGAGCAGGCTGGAGCAGGAGGCGGCAGGAGGAGCAAGGGGGCGACCCGGCCTGGTGAAAGGCGCAGTGGTCACTCCCGAGTTCTCCCTGCTGTCTCCTTAAGAAGGGGGACGATGGGTGGGTCAGCTGGGCGTCGGTCTCGGCTCGGCCAATGGGCCGGTGGTGGGCGGGGCCTGTGGCGAGCTGCGGCGGGAACGGGCTAGCGGGCTAGCGGGCGGCACTGCAGAGGCTGGCCCGCTCGGGGGGCCTCTGGGAGGAAGAATGCGGCAGGGAATGCAGGCAGGAGCAGGCTGGAGCAAGAGGCGGCAGGAGGAGCAAGGGGGCGTCCCGGCCTGGTGAAAGGCGCAATATCCAATATTATTAACGTACAATAACAAAAGAGTAAAAATTACTATTCCAACTCCAGTAGGTGCAACAGTAGGGAAAGCGTTGGATAGCGTAGGGGTTAAAATTACTATTCCCACTCCAAAGAGTGCAACAGTAGGGAAAGCGTTGGATAACGTAGGGGTTAAAATTACTATTCCCACTCCAGTGGGTGCAACAGTAGGGAAAGCTTTGGATAGCGTAGGGGTTAAAATTACTATTCCCACTCCAGTGGGTGCAACAGTAGGGAAAGCGTTGGATAGCGTAGGGGTTAAAATTACTATTCCCACTCCAGTGGTTGCAACAGTAGGGAAAGCGTTGGATAGCGTAGGGGTAAACATTACTATTCCCACTCCAAAGAGTGCAACAGTAGGGAAAGCGTTGGATAGCGTAGGGGTTAAAATTACTATTCCCACTACAGTGGGTGCAACAGTAGGGAAAGTGTTGGATAGAGTAGCGGTTAAAATTACTATTCCCACTCCAAAGAGTGCAACAGTAGGGAAAGCGTTGGATAGCGTAGGGGTTAAAATTACTATTCCCACTCCAGTGGGTGCAACAGTAGGGAAAGTGTTGGATAGCGTAGGGGTTAAAATTACTATTCCCACTCCAGTGGGTGCAACAGTAGGGAAAGCGTTGGATAGCGTAGGGGTAAAAATTACTATTCCCACTCCTAAGAATGCAACAGTAGGGAAAGCGTTGGATAGCATAGGGGTTAAAATTACTATTCCCACTCCAGTGGGTGCAACAGTAGGGAAAGTGTTGGATATCGTAGGGGTTAAAATTACTATTCTCACTCCAGTGTGTGCAACAGTAGGGAAAGTGTTGATTAGCGTAGGGGTTAAAATTACTACTCGCACTCCAGTGGGTGCAACAGTAGGGAAAGCGTTGGATAGCGTAGGGGTAAAAATGACTATTCCCACTCCAAAGAGTGCAACAGTAGGAAAAGCGTTGGATAGCGTAAGGGTTAAAATTACTATTCCCACTCCAGTGGGTGCAACAGTAGGAAAAGTGTTGGATAGCGTAGGGGTTAAAATTACTATTCCCACTCCAAAGAGTGCAACAGTAGGGAAAGCGTTGGATAGTGTAGGGGTTAAAATTACTATTCCCACTCCAGTGGGTGCAACAGTAGGAAAAGTGTTGGATAGCATAGGGATTACAATTACTATTCACACTCCAGAGAATACAACATTAGGGAAAGTAAATATTTCATATATATTCAAATATCTAAAAATGAATATCTATTAATAATTAATAAAAAAACGAATTAACAATAATTATTTCTAATAATCACCTATTAATACAAATTAATTAAACATTAACAATTAATTATTTTATCATTTAAAATTATTTCACAATTATTTCCAAATAAATAAATTTTAATTCGTTTTAATATTCAATTAATTATTAATAAATTACTTTCCACCCTATGCCCCTATAAAACCACAACCCGCTACAGAAATTAAATTAATAAAATTTACAAAATTATCAATTAATCATTTAATATAAATTCATTAACAATTGTAATTAAATTAATTAACAAATATAAATTAATTAACAATTAATTACTATTTACTATCAATAAATAAATTTACATATTTAATTAATTATAATTAAATTACTTCCCACCCTATCCCCCTATAAACCCACAACCCGCTACAAAATTAAATTAGTAAAATTTACATAATTATCAATTAATCAATTAATAATTGTTTTCCAATTAAAATTAATTTAATTAACACATATAAATTAATTAACAATTAATTACAAATGAGGAACATGGCGGCAGGCTGACGTCTGCCGTGGGAGCTCCTGACCGGGAGGTGGTTTTCCCCATAGAGAGGCAGCAGCAAAGCTAAAAAAACTGTGAAGACAGAGCGATTCTTCTACACTGCAAGGTGAACAGTGTATTGATGCGTTTGTCTTCGTTTTCGTTTTCTTCTTGTAAACACGAAATCTGAGACGGCAAGAATTGGCGTCTTTTCCCGTCCAGAATCTACCCGGCGCTAGGACCCAGGGGAGGCGGAGGAGTTTGGAAGACGGAATCAGGAAGCCAAGGAAATTAGCAGAGGAGAAAGTCGCACAACGCTCTTCAGTGTCTGCGGGGGTCTGAGATGAGCATACCGGGGCTTCGTGCCGAACTCAACTCTGGCTTCATTAACGGTATCGTGTTCACCTCTAAGAAGGAAAAGAGGCATCTCGGAGGTACGGTGCGGGGGTCAGGGGGCCGGGCTAACGCGTGGGGGCAAGCGAGGCGGCTGTTGGCAAGAGTAAGCCTCAGCTCGCCTTTAACTAATAATTATTCCTATCGTGCCTCCTCAAAAGTGGTGGTGGAGAAGGGTGGTCGAGCGTTTGGGCATCAAAGGCGCACTGCAGGACTGAAACTGAGTAGTAGAGGGGCACTATGTAATCTGCAGCGTTTGTTTTGGGATAAGGGCATGGACTCAGGAGCGGGCACGGTACCAGTAAATCTGCATATATTCTCTGGGCAGGAAGAGGAGGAGATAGTAGTTGTCTCAGAGAGCCAAAGAGTCACAGAGGGCCCGGTTGGGGAGGAATTTAAGAATAAGTCTAAGATTCCCTGTAAGGATAAGGGAAGGAGAAGGGACCCTGCTAACAACCCCTCAAACGTTCCCCCCCCTCCCAAACCGCTAGTTAGGAATAGGTATCAGCTGAGATCGAAGTTCTTATCACAGAAGACAGGTGTTGAGATCCCCGGCACCATCCCAGGTACTGTCTCCGCAGGGGCCATCCCAGTTTCCCCGAAAGGGAGAAGGAGGGGTAGGAGGTGCAATATTGTGGGGGAAGGGAGCAAGCAAAAGCAAAAGCAGAAGGCCCTGAAGACCTGCGTGACAGTCCCAAAGCCCACCCCTTCCTTAAAGTCTTATTTTAAAATAATGGAGAAGGTGGTGGATACCCCAACAGGGGGTGAGAGTGTCCCTTGTTCCAGCTCCTCTAGACCCCCAGCCCTCTCCAGTTTTCCTACATCAAAGGTCCCAAAAGGAACCAGCGCATTAAGTGTTAGCAGTCTATTAGACCATACCTCTCCTGAGTTACCAGGGGTTTCCTTCGCGGTGCCTCTAAAGAACAGCTATACGGTGTTGGGAGAGTTGAAGGATGCAATAAGCCCGGAGAGATCGGAGGGTGATCTACTGCAAGACGAAAACAGAGAAGAGGGAATACAAGTAGGTTATGAGTCAGCACAAGCTGCTCAAGCCGCCCAAGCTAGCCCCATGCCTCCTGCAAGATCGTTGGAAACAACCCCTGACGCAGGTTTGTCACAGGTTGGGACTCTTCTGTTAAGTCTTAGAGAAGACCTATTGACTAAACTTGATCAGAAATGTGACACATCTGAGGCCAACCAAAAAAATTATTCACGATCAGTGCGCCAGTCTAGAACAAAAGATGGTCGATATAAGTAAACGCACAGAGGTACTTGAGGAGGATGTAAGTTTGTTAAAAGGAGCCTCACAAAGACATGAAAGGGACATTGAGACACTAAGAGCTCGAAATAGGGACCTTCAGTTGGATGTGGAAAGACTGGAGATTCACTCAAGAAGCAATAATCTGAAATTTTTGAAAGTTCCTGAAGGGTTGGAAAATGGGGATGTGAAAGCTTTAATTTGCAAAATTCTCAGAGAGGGCATCCTAAAAGATAGTCCAGAAATAGACCTTGAGAGTGAGATACAAAGAGCCCACAGAGATCCTTTTAGGCAGCGCTCTGGGCGATCTGAGCCACGAAAAATTCTGGTGAATTTCTTGTCCTTCTCAGTCAAAGAATTAATCTTGAGTAAAGCTTTGAAGGAAAAATCCTTACAACTAGGTTCAGCTAATTATCTGATCCGTTCTGATGTGGGGAAGATAACAGCTCAAAGGCAGTGGGAGTTGGGGAGCCGAATGCCTGAACTGAGGAGTTTAGGGGCACAGGTACAGATGAAGTTCCCTGCTTTTCTGAGAGTGGTTTGGAAAAACAAGACGCACAATTTCAATTCAGTACAAGATGTTGACTCCTTTCTCACGTCGATGCGCGAGAAAACATCTGAGTAAGACATACTAATATGGTCAAAAGAAGAGACCTAGTAAAACCCCAGGGGGAGTAGAGACTAAAATCAGATGGATAAATAGTTTAGTTTAAATAGTTTAGAATTTTAGAACTTAAGGAATGTAAGCGTAAAGGCGATTAATGATGTGTGAGGGTTTTTTTTCTTTTTTTAGAGTGTAAGTAGTCTTCAAGAGTATGGAAAGAAAAGGAAACAGAGGAAGGAGAAAGGAAAAGAAAAAGAAGAGGGAGAAGGGAAAGGAGAAAAGAGCAAGGGGAAAAAAAAATATATATATATATAAAGAAGGGGGAAAAAAAACAAGAAAAAAAAGGAAAAAAAAAAAACTTTATCAACATATCTTATCACATAGGGGGATACAAGGTATATAAGGTATACAAGGTATATAAGTTGTAAATTGAGGGAGGCAGGGTAGAAGAAAGGGTCACTCTATCTAGCTTTTGATGCATCTATAAATTTAGGTAAACCACAAGGATTACCACCTAGGGGTCCGGTGTGCTCCCGATTGGCGATAAGATCGCCACAGGAGTAAAGGGGGGGGGGGTTCCCCAGGGGAGGGGGGTGGAGGGTGGGAAGCAGGGGGAAAAAGAAAAAGAAAAATAAATCCTCATATATGTTTGAAATTAAAGTATGATCAGGTAGGGAACTGGCTCAGAATGTTTAGAGCGATTTTAGAAAATTATGGCCAATACGACATATAGCATAAAATTTATACGCTGGAATGTTAATGGGTTAAGGGATAGAACCAAAGCAAGAAGGATCATCGACTTTTTGTTTAGATCATGGGCACACATCTGTTTACTACAGGAGACGCATGTGGAGAGGGAAGAATGTAATCAAATCTTTGGGAGATGCAGATGGGTCCAGGATATTGTTTCCTCGGGACAAAGCGGTAGTGCACGGGGGGTGACCATGATTATTAGGGCAGGTATGGGGATTAGGTTGACAAAACACGAAACTGATATCTCAGGCAGATGGTTGATAGCTTCTTTGATTGCAGGAAGTACCCCTTTTGTCTGTGCGGTTTATTATGGCCCAAACTTAGATGCTCCGGGGGCTCTAATGAAACTTAAAACCAACCTAATAGAGACAACAGGCCCGATAATTGTAGGGGGTGATTTTAATCTTATTTTTGATAGAGATCTAGATAGAACCTCAAGAGTGAGATTTTCCCCTCCAAAGAAAACAAGTCAAGAACTAAAGAACATCATGAGGGATTTTAACTTGATAGATATTTAGAGATTTGAAAACCCAGGGGGAAGAGATTATTCTTTCTACAGCAGAACATATGGGCATCACTCCAGGATAGACTTTTTTCTGGTAGATAACAACCTCTCATCAGCAGTAGATTCGATAACATATGTTCCGGCAATTCTGTCAGACCACTCAATGGTGGAAATGGTGGTCAATTTAAAACAGGAAAAACATCAAAGGAGATGGACACTGGATAGGACGTTGCTACTAGAAGAAGAGGTTAGACAGAACTTAGCGACCCAGTCTGAAGAGTTTTTTAGGGTCAATACAGGATCAGCAAGTATACAAAGCGTCTGGGAAACATTTAAAGCTTTTTTCGCGAGGCTTGTTAACAACTCTGATGATCAGGAGGAACAGGCAGAGAAAAGAGAAAAGGGAAGCATGGATCTCAAGAATCAAGCTAAAGGAGCAGAAGTTACAGAAAGCATCGGCAGAGGAGTCTGACAACAGGCAAATCCTTCAGAGTGAGCTCGATGGTCTGAGAGCAGAATTTCAAGCAGGGTTGGACAAAGACTTGAAGGAAAAGTGGGACACTAGTAATTTACAGCAGTTCGCGTATGGGGAGAAGTGCGGGCGTCTTTTAGCCTGGAAGGCCCGAGTGGATAGAACAAGAAATCAGATAGACTCTTTGGTTTTATCAAATACAGGGGAAAAAACCCACGAAGATGATCGCATAAGGCAAGAAGCAAAGAGATATATGCATTCTCTATATGGACCTAGTCCCTCTCTGGGTAAGCAACAAGCAGAATCATGGTTTGCAAATGTTCAGCTCCCTGAGCTGTCTGAGTCAGACAGTTCTTACCTTAGTTCAGAAATTAAAGAAGGGGAAGTCAGGTCTCAGTTGGCCAGAATGGCAAAGGGCAAAGCCGCAGGCCCGGATGGGCTTCCAGTGGAGTTGTTTAAGACTGTTTTGGAGCAGATCATAGGGGTTCTGACTCTATTGCTCAACAAAGTCTTACTCAGGGGGGGGGCAGGTCCCTAGGTCATGGGCGGAGGCAACTGTCACATTATTGTTGAAGCCAAATAAGGACCCGAGTAGGATAGAGTCCTATAGGTCCATTTCATTACTAAATGTGGACTATAAAATATTCTCGGGGGTACTTGCTACAAGATTAGCAAAGGTAGTAAAATCGGTAGTACATTCTGATTAAAGGGGCTTCATCCCGGATAGGCAGCTAAATGAGTTGACCTTTCAAGTGGTGGCAGCGATTGATGTAGCTCAAGAAAAGAAGCAGCCCTTGACCATAGTGGCAATAGACGCCGCGAAGGCATTTGACCAGGTAGACTGGGACTTCCTTTGGATAGCGATGGAAAAATTCGGTTTCCCGAGGAACTACATATCTGCCATTAGGCTTCTATACTCAGCCCCGTCGGCAAAGGTTTTGGTAAATGGTTCACTGACTGAGCAGTTTTTTATTTTCCGAGGTACGCGACAGGGATGTCCTTTATCCCCCCTTTTGTTTGATTTATATTTAGAGCCTTTTGTTTCCCTTTTAAGAGCAGATCCAATAATCAAACCCTTCAAGATTGCGGACATGGAGATGAAGCTGGCATTGTACGCCGATGATTTACTAATGTATACAATAAATCCGGAAGTAGCGATTCCCAGGCTATTAGATCTTGCAAAGGGGTTTGGTAGTATTTCGGGGTATACAATCAATGCCGAAAAGACTGAAATAATGGATTGGAATCAGCAGATTAGCTCGGTGGGGAAGAAGAATCAAATGAGGTATCTGGGAATCCATTTGGTTAATAAGATAGAAGAAATCCCCAAAATCAATTTAGAAAGGGTCATGAAAGATATAACAGCTTTACTACAACGCTGGTCCTCGCTACCTTTAAACATATATGGGAGAGTGAACCTCCTGAAAATGATAGTGCTCCCCAAGGTGTCTTTCCTGTTTAATGCTATCACATTATCTTTTCCAGTACCATTAATCAAAAAACTCCAAGGAAAATTAGGCTCGTTTATTTGGAATGCCAAAGGCCCTCGAATAGCGTGGAAGAAATTAAGAAGAGGTCTACAGACAGGAGGGCTAGCCTTTCCAGACTTAATGTTGTATTGCCACGCTTTTCATTTTAAGCATTTTAGAACAATGGCGGGCCCTATGGACCAATCATCAATGGGTTTGCTATTTTCCGCGCTATTAAAGGAGGTGCCCCAGGGATCAAGTTCCTTCCTGTACAAGTTTGGGGACCCAAAATTCTTTAAAAAAGTGAGGTTGAAGATTTTGAGGTCAGCTCTGAAAAATTGGGTATTTGTAAGGAATAAACTAAACATTTCTTATTATGCGCCACAGGCACCCATATGGGATTCACCAGGCCTTCCAGCATGTCTAAACGATCAACTATCTTTACCCTTGAAGCTGGCTGGGCTGGAGTTGTGGGGGGACCTGCAGGAAGATGGCCAACTCTTAAGTTGGGACATATTGTCGAACCTAACTAGAGGATCCTTGACGCGGTTTAAATATTATCAATTGTCAGGTTGGTGGACAACGAGACCTGCATCTCTCTCTGACAATAACCCCCTAACCCCAAATTCGAGGCGGTCGCTAGAAGGGGTAAGTGGAAGAGTCAAATAGCCTTCTGGTATTCGGCAATGTTGGAGAGGGAAGAGGTGTCTGAGGCCGAAATCAGTAAATTGTGGTGTAACGCTCTCACTCCGGCTAACGGGTCCTTTGCGGATTTTTAGCACGACTCCTTCAGGGTGTTAAACACTGTAATCAAGCCGGCTGCACTGAAAAGAAATCACATATTCACTATGTACAGGGTGTATATAACTCCGAAGAAACTGGCTAAATTTTCAAATATAGATTACAACTGTCCAAGGTGTGGCCTCTTGAGGGCAGACGATGTACACATGTTTATGGACTGCCCTGAATTGGTTGACTATTGGGGGAAGGTAAAGGAATTCCTGGAAGAAGTCCTCTTAAAGCCTATATCAGTCTCTTGGTTCACAGTAATGTCTGGGCTAGTCACGGATTATCAGGTGAACGAGCTTCCCACGAAATTTGTATTTTACATTATTCTATTAGCAAGGCGCGAGATCTGCAGGGCGTGGAAAGATCCATCTCCCCCTACCTTTGCTAACTGCCTGAGACCGATTATGTTAACAAGCAAATCAGATGTGGCATGTGATCCTAGAAGTGAGACGAATGTTTGGGCAGCCTTGGTGGCATGGCAATCCCGATGATTGGTTTTCCAATGATTTGTCTGGAGCCCTGCTGGTTCCCCGTTCTCCTAAGTAGCATGGGGCGCCCACAGATCGGCGAAAAAAAAGGAGTTTGGAGGGGAAGGTAGTGGCTACTTGAGGGTACGGGCAAACCAACTTGTATCTGGTCGAAATCAACAAGGGTCGATACAGAATGGCCAGAAGTGCATGGAGGAGCCAGTTTTACATCAAGAGTTCCATTTGTGATATATGAGGATTACCAAAAAAAAAAAAAAAAAAAAAAAAAAAAAAGAGAAAAAAAAACGTTAAAAAAAAAAACTATTAATTACAAATGACTATCAATAATTTAATTTACATATTTAATCAATTATAATTAAATTACTTTCCACCCTATTCCCCTATAAACCCACAACCACCTACAGAATTAAATTACGCAATAATTATAAAAACTAAATTCATTAAATATAATTAAAACATAAATACACACTTTTCATACATATTATAACATAAAAATACACTATAAAAAATTATATATTAATAAAAAATCGATATTTTTAACTATCTATATTATATTTTTCGATATTTTAACTATATATTTTTAACAGTCGATATTACTTCACTTACCTTAAAAATGATATTTTTGTAGTCTATATTCTGTCCTGTCGATATTTTGTCCAGTCTATATTAAAAACACGATATTATGTCCAATCGATATTTTGGACTCAATATTATGTCTGTGCATTGCTGCCAATCACTATAGGAAATGCTTGACAACTCTTTGCATGGGAGATCTGTCCATTGATGCTATCAAGACTCTCTTAAAAGCACAGAAATGTGAATTATTTTTTGTTTTTAGTTTTGTTACTTGTGTTTCGTCATTTGGATGAAACACTACAGTTGGACTCATTGTTATTTTTAAAAAATTGAAAAACACCCCAAAAAATGTAAATTTTTTAACAAATACTAAAAGAATACTAACTTGTTAAAAAAAAATGTTCTCATGGAACCACCTACACCAGTTAAAAATAGAAAAATTGTATGGAGAGAAAGTGATTGCTTCTATGAATCTGTGTATGATCAATATTACAGTTGTGTGTAAGTATTGTTTCACTGAGTACATGAGTGCATGCATAATATGTAAATGAATGAATAACTGAAAGAATAGTACTTGGGTGGTTTCATATGTGCATAATTAGTAGTAGAGTGAATTGATGGCAGTATCCATAAAACTTGTGTCAATGGTTGGTTGTAAGAGTAGCGTTTGAATGATTGCATGAATGCATTTGTACTGCATGTGTCATTCTATGAGTATATGTCAACTGTCTAGGGGATCGCATAAATGCATCCGTACAGCTGGAGTGAAAGAATGAGTGCAATAGTACTGCCTGCAAGTTTCTATGAGTGCTGATGTATTGCCTGGATGATTGGATAAATGCTTGCATAGTACCTCAGTGAATGGATAAGTGCATAGTTTGTGCTTCAGGGAATTCATGAGTGAATACAAAGTGACTGAGTGAATGGTTGAGTGCAATAGTAATGCCTGGTTGATATGACTGCATAGGTAATGCGTGATTGAGTGACTCTCTGTATAAGTAGTGCCTCCTTGATTCTATGAGTGCATGCATAGTACCTATGTGAATGTATGAGAGCAAGACTAATATCTAGCTGTTAGGAACAGTGCATGGGTACTGCCTCAGTAAAACAATGACTTCAAGAGTGATTCCTGGGTAATTGTATGAGCGCATGGGTTGTACCTAAGGGAATTGATGAGTGCATGGGTACTGCCTGAGTGAATAATTGAGTGCAAAAGTAGTACCTGGGTGACTGCATGATTGCGTTGGTAATGTCCGATTGATTGGATGTGTGTATAGCTAGTGCATCTTTGATTGCATTAAACAGTACCCCGTTGGTATATTTAAGTTCCTTAGAAGTATTTTGTTCATGAATGGTATTCATTGCTTTTGCATTTCGCTGTCACCTTGTAGATAAATAAGTTTCTCTAACAAGAAATCACTGTGATTCTTCTGTAGAACATTCTTTAGTTTGTAAACAAATTAAAGTACACAGAGATTTTAATATTTCAGCTGGTAATTTGTACTGTTTTTTTAAAGAAACTCCAGTGCCTGCTGTTATTCCCACACTCATTGAGCTTTCGTAAAACAGTTATCTTATCCCAAATAACCACAACTGCTGTGGCTTACAAGCATGAGTTCCGTATATAGCAACTTCTTCACAACGTGTTACATATTGCACCAATGTCTTTTGTCCTCCCTCACATGGAATGTTAGATAGTGTGCTATGGCCTTCCATTCCCACTTTGATAACAGATTTTGATAACGTACACTGACTCAAAGCGCTATTGTTTCAACAAGAAGTGGCACTCACATCAGCTTGTGAGTGTAATGAGTCCGAAACCGAAGACCTACTACATTTTTTTAAACTAGTCGACTC
Organism: Lissotriton vulgaris; assembly: GCF_964263255.1. Lineage (NCBI taxonomy): Eukaryota > Metazoa > Chordata > Amphibia > Caudata > Salamandridae > Lissotriton > Lissotriton vulgaris. The sequence goes on along the minus strand of NC_141685.1, from coordinate 1,253,792,484 downwards.
CGGTCTCGTTATCTCTTTTCAAACTATTTTTGGAGTAATACAGACTTTTATTCATTCTATTTGGATGCTTGCCATTGGTGACTCTTGGCATTATTTGATAATAAACAATCATGGTCTCGGTTGGTTAAGGGGAGAGCCCTGGGAATGAAAGGAGCCTAGCGGCAATTAAAGCATTTATATCCATGATGGGTACAACACCGTTAGCCTCCATAAAACTGATCTACCATGCTAAAGCCAAGTCCACAACCACTTATTGAGCTGGTGTCTGGGGTATGGCCCATGTGGACTGTATCCAATCTATTGAAAACATTTTCTTTTGTCATTGTTCCGTCTTCCACAATCCTGTACAGATTATATATTACATACGTAGCTGGGCTTATCCTATATCTCAGATGCAATTAGACTAGCCCCTATTTTGCTGTGGCATTCCATCTGGCGCAGAGACACAGTATCTTTAACCAAAAATTTAATAAGGGACTGCCTAAGACTAGAAAACTATGAAAAAAATCAAATGGCTAAACTACGTTGAAGTACAATTGAATGCAATGGGGTTACAGACCTGTTCAAAGATCCAGCAGTTTTTAGAGTGTCCTCAAGACAAAGGGTAGTGGACAAATTTATATTAAAGGCTCAATATAACCGTAGGGAGAAGAACCATATCAAAATGTCAGTCATCACCTACCAGTTAGTACCTTCCATCTTAGAGAGGGGTTATTTCTACTTAGAGGATATCCCAACACTACAACATACATTTAAAAAAAATAAATCGTGTATACAGACAGACTTAAAGTGCAGGTACCCAATCAAAGATAATCAAAAAAACAGATAAATAACAAGCAGAGAATGAAAGCAATATCACAAATACAATACAAAAAACGGTACCATCATATATAACCAGAAAAAGGTCATTCTTGCGGACCCCAATGGTCTATCATTGCCTGTCAAATTTTACACCCCTTTTGCATTTTCCTAAGTGATTTGATCCGATAAAGATTCAATTCTAAATAAAAAACATTATAGAACTTTGCCCGCCACATTTCATATACAGGTGCTTCTGGTTTCAACCACATTGAAGATATACATAAGCGAGCTACCGCCATAGCCATAAATAAAACATATCTGTTTTTTTGATACCCCAGAAACAGATCGGTGTCATTAGATAAACCAAAAATAATCATCTCTCTTGAGATTACCACGTTACATTTTGTAATATAAGCCAGAAATTTTTCTATAGATATAAAAAAGGGTTTTAACACTAAGCAGTCTGAAAATATATGCACAATATCTGCCTAATCAGATTGACACCTATAGCATTTCCCATTATAAGCATTACCCCATTTCAACATTTTGAACGGTGTATGATAAAGATTAAATAAAGTTTTATAATGCTGTGAGTATAAATTGGCAGACAAAATAATTTTAGCAGCTGTATAAATTGACTCTTGAAAGGGTACTGCCAATGTACCCAATCTACTACACCATTTAGACTCCTGCGACCCCATGTCGTCCTGTTGTATATTCAACAAGTGATTATATAAAGTCCCTATACGCGATGGTTTTTTAAGTATTTCAATAAAGTCATTTGGACAAAGCGGTAGGACATTTTGGATGCTTGAGAATAAAGTCGCGTATTTGTAAATACTTTAAAAAATCATGTTGGGAGAGAGTGTATATATCTTTTAACTCCTGAAATGAGGCGATTGTACCATCCTTAACCATAGTGCCTATAGATATCATGCCTTTTTCCCCCCATGTACACATAGTACGATCCCAAAATATTGGAGGAAACAACTCTATAGAATTACATGGAGTATAGAGATTAATACGTCCTAGAGAAATAAGCTTCCAAATTGATCGCCATCCTTTAAAGGCAGACATTACTAATTTGAATCTTGTTCTTTTATAGTAGCTAGGTTCTAAAAAGCGAAGCAACATTTGTCGAGATTGGGGGCCAAGTAAAAGAGAAAAAATATCAGGGCTCTCAAATATAGGCGGAGTTCCTCCAATCACAAAATATTTAATATTCTGCATAAGACACGCCAAATAATATAGTGCAAAATTTGGAACTCCCCATCCCCAACGTAAAATATGGTAGTGTCATAAACTTAGAAGCCCTACGCGCAGATTTCCAGCCCCATAAAAATCTATCAGCTATAGATTGCAATTTCTTCTGTTGTAATACAGGTATCTCCAATGGTACCGACCAAATATAATATAAAACTTTTGGCAAAATGGACATTTTTAAAACGTTGCGTCTCCTCTCCCTACCAGCGACAGGTGTAAGCATTCAAGTTTCTCAAGTTGGTTTCTAACAGATTGCAATATATCTGACCAGTTCACCGTAACTAACTCTTGAAGCGATATTCTAATTTTAATGCCCAAGTATTTGGCCTCCGAGGTAACCCAACTGTCATTAGGGCAGAGTCCTGCTGAGCAAATAACCTGTGTTTTCTGAATGTTAAGCTTATACCCTGACACAATACCAAATTCGCGAGTCAGGTTTTCAATTTCGTGTAAAGCTGATTCTGGATCAGATGTTATGACAGCGACATCATAGGCATAAGCTAATACGCGTATACTACCCCCGGGTAAAACCATAGATTGCATATGTTGGGATGACACCATCATCTTTAAAAGTGGTTCTATGTACATGGCAAATAGTAATGGTGAGCATGGGCACCCTTGCCGTGTACCCCGAATGATGTTAACGGCTGCTGATTCCTGGCCTGACAAGCATATCTTGGCCCTGGGATGTCTATACATAACTTGTAAAGCATATATAAATCGTGATCCAAATCCCATTTTTCCCAAGATTGCCCATAAAAATGCCCATTCAACGCGATCGAACGCTTTTTCGTCGTCTAAAAACACCAAACCAACGTTCATACGATTTGCAGTAGCATAATCTAAAGTTGCAATAACACGATGGGTATGATTAATCCTACCACAACCTGGAAGAAAACCGCGCTGTTGTTCAGAGACTAATGCCGGTACAACTTGAATAAGCCGGTTCGCAAGAATTTTAGGATATAGTTTTGTATCTACATTAATAAGTGAAATAGGTCGATAAGACCCCGGAAGATTCGAAGGCTTATCTTTTTTTTTAAATACAATTATACTTGCATCGTCCCATGATGGGGGGGGGATTTCCATTTTGGGCATCTATAAACGTCACCAACATATCATCTTTAATAATAGGAAATAGCACAGGATATATCTCTAAAGGAAGTTTATCGGGAATGGTAGCTTTCCCCAAAGCCAGTTCTTTAAGGGCGATCTCCTAACATACATTTATATTACTCCGATTTCGCCTAAATATGATAACTCTGCTGCTTGGATTCCCTGTGAACATGTTTAACCATTCAGAGCTCTTTCTCTATCCTGGTGACAGGGATTCACCCCAGTCTGATCTTCATTCAATATTTTTCTGTGGATTTTACAGGAGAGAAAGGAAAAATACATCTTACCTATTTTAAAGCTACACAATTTTAAACAATGTAGGTTGGCATTGTACTTTTTAAAATCACTTCCCGACCCACTAGTTTGTTTTGTATTAGCGTCTTTTTATGGGGCGGTTTAAAAACAAGAAAGTATTTGGGACCATAATAGGCCTTGGTGCTTACCGTCTTAATATTCTTTTTATTATGATTCATTTTAATTTGTATTTAAACCTGTCATCTGTGAATGTACACATTGAACTCTATAATAAATGTATTATCTTTTTAATAATTTTTTGGTATTCTTGAAACCTATGCAATGTGACACTACGTTGGTTACCGGTGTATTTTCTAGATTTTATCTGTGATTCCTTTGTACTTTTATGATCTTATTTGATAATAATCTAATAAAGTTTTCTGACTGACTGACTGACTGACTCTTGGCATCAGCTATAGGCTGAACTTTCGCTATGTCTATTTCACCTGTGTTCAACCTGTCTTCTACTGTCTCTGATGCCCCTTTGAATGTGATGATATCTGCTTCTCCACTACTTCATGTGCTGACCTGGATTATGAACTGTTGGTGAGTCCATCGCTGGCTCATGACCACGACTCATGCAATAAGAGGGAGATGGAGTATGTACGCTCATGCGCAGCACCTCTTGCAGCACAGTATCATCAAATATCACACAGGTTGCCCTGACATGCTCCTGGTTGCACGAGATTACGATGAACATGACTGTTCTTTCGGCTAGCTCAATTTTGGGGCTGATTGCATTCCGCGGTGCTTGTGAATTCTTGCATTTCGATGGATCTCCATTAGTGCGCATGGGAACCTGGTTTCATTGCCTGTTATTTCTGCACCTCAAAAACACTGTTTTCTTCCTTTTTATCATTTCCTTTTTCATGCCTTGCAAACTTTCGGATATTTACTTTTTGTACAATTTTGTCTTTACAGATTCGTTTTGGCTCAGCTTATCTTTGCGTTCTCTTTGCCTGGGTGCCACAGAGCTGACCAAGGGGAGGGTGTGACCTGGCCGTTCAGAATATTATCGACTTCACTAACTTAACATAACCCCTGCAGCCATTAACCAGCTTTTGCACATGATAACACAAGACTTAATTTTTGTAAAATACCTTGTTTGTACTTTTCAGATGAGAACTGTCTGCTATGTTTCTACTCAGCATTAGTTATAATGGGGTGGCCCTGTGACCCTCAGAACCTGGGTTCTAAGTTTATATATGTAAAATTGGTTCTGTTGGGAAGAAAAACAATTGCTTTGTTTGTCCTCTAGTCAAATAAATCTCATAGGGTATTTACAATGTTATTTCAGAAATACAAATATCTCCTAACTTTAAATGAAGTAAATAACCAAATAAACAAATGAACACACCGTTTTTTGGATTCAATCCTGTATATTCATTATTTTATATTATTTTATAGACGTTTAGTCTTATAAAAGAAACTAATGTACATATACTCAAAGGGTTGTCCTTAACAAGATTAGACAAAAGCATACAATTAATGTACACGTAATTGGGTGAATAATGGTGAAACAATAACATTGACTACAAATCACAAATAGTCATACATAAGAACAATTAAGAATCAGTTCAAAATTCACAACACATTGGTTACTACCATTTTTCAATGTTCTTTTGTGGTGGTTGAAACTTGGTACGGACTGATAGACAATACTACGTCGACGTTTCAACCCTATATTATGGTGCTTGTTTTTCACAACCAGCTTGGGTCTTCATCAGGACTAAAATTACAAGTGGACAACCTGTAGGGATCAAAAAGCTGCGTCTATTTTTGAGACGAGGGCAGGAGGATATGTCAGCCGACAATGTCCACTCCTGAAGGGTCATACAGTTCGCAGGGATCTTATGCAATTTATGCATATGATTCATCCACCAGCCGGCGGAGAATCAGGAAATTGCTGGTTTGAGTGCCGCAACGCGATCACTATTCAGAAGGCCGAGGGACACCTCTCTCTCCTTCGCGGAATAAATATTCTCGATTTATTCCGTGAAGGAGAGAGAGGCGTCCCTCGGCCTTCTGAATAGTGATCGCGTTGCGGCACTCTAACCAGCAATTTTCTGATTCTTAAATTGCATAAGATCCCTGCGAACTGAATGACCCTTCAGGAGGGGACATTGTTGGCTGACATATCCTCCTGCCCTAGTCTCAGAAATAGGCGCAGGTTTTTGATCCCTACAGGTTGTCCACTTGTAATTTTAGGCCTGATGAAGACCCGAGCTGGTTGTGAAAAACAAGCACCATAATATAGGGTCGAAACGTTAACGTAGTATTGTCTATCAGTCCGTACCAAGATTCAACCACCACAAAAGAAAATTGAAATATGGTTGTAACAAGCACCATAATATAGGGTCGAAATGTCAGCGTAGTATTGTCTATCAGTCTGTACCAAGTTTCAACCACCACAAAAGAAAATTGAAATATGGTTGTAACCATTGTGTTGTGACTTGTGGACTGATTCTTAATTGTTCTTATGTATGTCTATATGAGATTTGTAGTCAATGTAATTGTTTCACCATTATTCACCCAATTTCGTGTACGTTAATTGTATGCTTTTGTCTAATCTTGTTAAGAACAACCCTTTGAGTATATGTACATTAGTTTCTTTTATAAGACTAAAGGTCTATAAAATAATATAAAATAATGAATATACAGGATTGAATCCAAAAAGCGGTGTGTTCATTTGTTTATTTGGTTATTTCCTTCATTTAAAGTTAGGAGATATTTGTATTTCTGAAATAACATTGTAAATACCCTGAGATTTTTTTGACTAGAGGACAAAGAAAGCAATTGTTTTTCTTCGCAACAGAACCAATTTTACATATATATATATGTTTTTACTCCGCATCTGCAGAACTTTAAATTCAACATTGTGGGCAAAGTCGATAAACAATATCCCTTGTTATTCTGCTCTGGACAGGCATTAGCACCTGTATAAAATCTACCAATGCAGTTGTTGTTGAACACTCATACTGTGAGGCAATTGGGATACACAAATAGGTGACACACACGCTTGGAGAAAAAAGTTTCCAGGGAGAACAGCGAAACAGCACCTATAATTCAGATTTACCATCTATATTCAAAGCTATATGGTCTGCAGTCAAAGCCCAGATATCTATTATATAATAATACTTCTTCTTACCAACAGGCGGGAGGTTAGGCAGTGTAGTCTTTTGACTATTGTCTTTTTATGATGACATCTCCCTTTATCACATATGGACTAACTGTATACTATTACGTTTCTATCATGCATTTTTGTTCTTGTTGTGGCACATATACTGCACGTTACGCCACATCACTTAAAATAAATATTTTAAAATGTTTCATGTCTGTGTCAGATCTTACAAGAGTGACAGTGAAAGGGTGTGTCTTGTTACCGCGTTTCCTGAGAGCTGTAGGAATGTTGTGTTCTGGGTTGTCTAATCACTTGTTTCTCTGTAAGGGATTCGGACAGCAAATGAGACAACATAGCAAGTTGGTCCAGGGTTTATAGGCGCTAAAATATTAAGATGACTTAGTTCCTACCTACTAAGTTCCCATAATCGTATGCATAGTTGTGATATTTGGCAGAATCCCTGCAACAGCCTGCGAGAATGGATTACTCCATGGGTAGTGTCTGAGTGAATAGTTGAGTGCAAGACTAGTGCCTGGTTGATTGCATTACTGCATTAGTACTACCTGAGTCAATTTATGAGTGCAAGAGAAATGTCTGGGTGCTTAGATCTCTTCATAGGTAGTGCCAAAGTTTACAGATAACTGTAAGAGTAATCCCTGGGTGATTGTATGAGTGCATGGGTAGTACCTCAGAGAATGGATGAGTGCATGGGTAGTGTCTGAGTGAATAGATGAGTGCAACACTAGTGCCTTAGTGAATGCATCAGTACATGCGTACTGTTTGGGTGATTCCATGACTCCAGGAGTAGTGCCTGGGTGATTGTATGTCTGCATGGGAACTATTTGAATGACAGTATGAGTACAAGAGTATTGTACTAGTCATTAGATAAGTGCTTGGTTAGTGCATGAGGAAATAGATGAGTGTATGGGTGGTGCGTGGGTGAAGGGATGAGTGCGCAAATACTGCCTGGATGATTGTATGAGTACATGGGTAGTCCATTGGTGATTGCATAAGTGCCAGGGTAGTGTCTGGGTGATACCATGAGTGCATAGGTTGTGCCTGTGTGGAAGGAAAAATACAAGGATAAAGCCTGGGTTTACCCTATTAATACTAAAGTTCTGCTACAGAGATTACATGAGATCATACATGTTATTTGTGTAAAAGAGTGACTACCTGGCTGATGGCATCAACAACACGATCAAACAGTATAAATGAACATCAAATATTTTTTCACGTTATCATACATATTATGCTCTGTATTCTTACCTTTTTAAGTAATTTAGAAACACGACCCTGTTCAACTATTTTAGAGTAATATTGTCCTAAATAGGGTTAAAACTTTTTTCAAAGTTCACCACTACCTACTACAAAGAAGAGGATGAGGAAACACTGTTATGTAATGTAATGTATTACAGAAATTATACTTTTACACTTGCCGAAATGTACACTCTCATTTACATCTGGTACAATATACACAACAATATATAAACTAATTGCTTTACAACACAATTTTCCAAATGCAATACCAATTAGCACAAATAATAATCCAAACACAAATTAGAATTAGTAATTCTTTCCAGTGTTGTTTACTTTCTGTTCACATCTTCCCAATAAGTCGAATGATGTATTCAAAACTTTGGCTTCTAAAATATCTAACATGAATTTGTTTATTCATGTTCAGATCTTCCCAATAGGCCGGATGATGTATTCAAAACTTTGGCTTCAAAAATATCGAAAGTGAATTTGGTAATTCGTAAGGCAATCTAGGTTTAAATTCTAAGTGGGCATCATTGCAATGTGTCCATCCTTTATTATACTTTAAATACACAATATAGTTTCCAGATGTGGTAGTAGGTCCAGCATGGAAAATAATAGCCACTGTTGGAAAAGTTCTTCCACAAATACATATGTGACGCTCAACAACTCTTTTTATTTTGCTTTCCAGTTTTCTTCCATTTGCTTTACAACGTTGTAGCATGAAAGTGAGATATTTTCCATATCTTTCTATATGTAACGTAGACTACATCTCTGACTTACAATCCAAACATTTCATATCATGATTGGCTATTTTTACTAATGTGTTAAAAGGTACTGATTTGCAGTCTGATATCGGTAAGTATATGAATCGTTCTGTGTCTATTTCAGTACTGGAAGTAAATGAACACTGTTCACATTTATGATCCCATCTGTAACGTAGGCCAAATAAGTTTTCAATCTATATTCCTTCGTCTTCTAATACTCCAAGCATAAGCATTAGAAATTCTTGTGCATCTTGTATGTCAATGAACCAGTACATATATCCAAAAGATGCCAAATGTCGGAAGCAGTATGAATTTTACTTCTGTCAGTTACCAACTGTTGAAATACATGATGTAGTAAAGAACAACATCTTTTTTCATGATTTCCCATAATTTTGTGATAAAGATCTTGTAGCTAAATCACAACATTCTGAATCACTTTAGCCTAACAGTTGATACCTGAGCTATTTCCCAACTGATATTCTACAATGTCATCAACAATTTCCATTTTCTGTTTCTTTATACCTTCAACTTTCTGTTCAATTATTTTTATTTTTTTCAACTTCACTTGAATTTTTGACATATTTCCATTTTGTACCCGTTTATCATGTATGGGATATTCACCTAAATTCGGTGTATAAAGTCTTCCTAAATGATTATGTTCTTTTACAAAATTTACATCAGCACTAACATTTTTGTCATTGAAATCAATCAAATACAAACGAGACAATGTTCTTACTCGAGATAATGCAAAGTATGCCATTCCCTCCTTGACCACTGTACTTCCAATATTTACCACAGCGCTGCCTATACTTAAACCTTGAGGTTTATGAATAGTTACTGCATATGCTAACGACAGAGAAAACTGTTTTCTGCAAAAATACAAGTCTTTTATAAGCAAAGAATATACTACACAATGCCCAGTCTTACCTATTTAATCTGATCAAATTTTATTTTGAAAAATTCTATTCCATTTCTGTTCTGAAATGTTACTAAATCAACAACTTTTCCCATTGCTCCATTTACTAAACCTTCTTCTAAATTCAAATTACGCCATAAAAATACCCAACAGTTTATACATACATGTAAAGGATTTTCTAAGCATGCAGTTTTAGACATAGACTTTTCCAAAGAATGCAGTTTAGTCTGTAGTTTCTTTGTAAGAGGAATAGTCACTCCCTGGTGTTCAATTTTATCAATAGCTTCAATTTAAACTATTACTTGTTTTTCCAGTTTCAAAAACTCTTGATTGAATGTAGAACACTCTTGCAGTGTAGGCATTAGGAGCTTGTTTACCATGTTTCGTCAAGACACCAGTTCTTCAATCTTTATGAATATTTCCATAATCTTCATCACTTGCTTGTAACATATTCTTCATAAGTCGTTTATATTCAAAATGTAACCAAATGTTCACATTTCCAATACTTCTTAAAGTTTTTCTAGTGTCTTCATGCACAAGTGTTTTAAAAGCTGGTTGTCCTTTTACAGGAGTTAGTTGTAGTAGATCTCTAAATACAATTAAATGTTTTCCTCCAAACAGCACATTGTATTCTGTTTTTAAAATCTGTTGCATTCTCAAGTGTACAAAGGCCAGCATTAGGTTTGAGACCATGCTCACCTTATCAATGATTTAAAGTTTCACTTTCATCAGTACTCTTGACACTTCCTAACAAGCTACTCCAGATAGCTTCTGATATTCCAATTTATTATCATGTTCAACTGGTAGAATAAGTCATCAATGTAAAGTAATCATTTTAATATTGTGTGCTGCTAATAAAGTTGGAACTGTTACGATACAAGATAAATGTGAATCTGTGGTTCTTTGTAGATAACTGGCCAAAACATTAATTAAAAAACTTTTCCTCATTCCAGCTTGACCACTGATGTACATAAGAATAGGTTTAAATGATGAATATTGGCATTCTTTTCTTTAGTGCAACAAACCATGTTGTATTTGTTGTGTCACTTGTACATATATTTCTTTTGGTTCAATACTTGTTCTTCTAAGTTTTCTAATGTAATATCTGTTGTGCTAATTGCATAGCAGTTTCTACCTCATTCATGACTATTGATGATTCATTTTTTATAACTGGTTGTCCCAGTGGATCTTGACCCAGTGGACCAGAACTTTGACTATCTTGAAAACTATCTTTAGCCATTTCAGTTGCAATAGTATTTTCTTGTTTAATCTCATCATTTAATGTTTATAGATATGTAGGGAAAATATTGCATTAAATGCTATCTTTACATGCATTAAAAGAATCTTCAAAGCAGTTGAAATCTCCAAGTAATTCTGCTTCATTACGACATGGCTTGAAGAGTTGCAGAAGTGCTAAATAGAAAAATTCTCTCCTATCTGGAGTTGTACAACTGAGGTTTCTGTAGTTATTAAGTTCTCCTTTGCATGTTTTACTAAATATCCATCATCCAATTAGTACATATTTTCTTTGTTTTATATTTTCAGTAAAAAAATTTTTTAACTGTAATGTTGAAGTATTTCATACAGAGATAGCTTTTCCAGATGTGCACTCCCTTTGGGATAGTATGTATCCCACATATTAGTTCTAACAATTTCTGTTCTTTCTGGTTCATTTAGTGCTAAGTATCACATTTCTTCTAATGTTTTCAATACTCTATTTCATGTGCAGGCAAGACCTAAACATACCCAAATGATTCCTCTTGACTTAGAATATAAACTCGAAGAGCAGAAGTGATTCAAACATTCATAGGATTCAATCTCTCAGTGGGAATGCATTTTCAAGATACACTTTTTGGCTAAGACTTTTCTCTCGTGAAATTTCTTCCCACCTTTCTTTCATCTCTTTCTTTTCTGATTTGGTTATATATGATGTAACATAACGTGCAACAGCAATTGAATTATCTGCAGTATATTGAATATCCATGTTTGCATAAAATTAACTGGATTATAGTCATTAATATACTTTGACTGTTCTGTTCTTTTAAGTTGTATGTATTCTTGGGAGATTTCTGAGTTATTATATGCCTTACTGCTGACAAAAAAGAATTTACTCTTCTTTAGAAATTATTGGACGTGGGATCCAAAACAACACTTTGTATAAAATTTCGCTTTAGACTTGTATTTTCGTCAACAACACTTTCCACAGTGGTGATTTTGAAAATGTAAAACTTTTTGTCTCAAGCTCTTTTCGCATCCTTCTCTTTAAATGTCACAGGTAACATACTGTTCAATGAAAGACAATCCAGTGTCATCAGTATCAGTTCCAAATTTTGGAGCATTCTTCATCCATAATAGCATGTGTATATGATGAGCACCTCTGTTCTGGCACTGTTTTCGCCAAAAGAAATCAGTAACTATTCCAAGAGGAGGAATATTTTTATGGCAGATTAATGACATCATACTTTGAAACCTATGGTTATAATACCTGCATGCAGACATTTACAGGATCCAAGGGGCTGAGTTCTCCAGGTGTCTTCAATTCATTATTTTTTACATTTGAATTTGTTTCTCCTAGAAATTCAAGAAAATCTTCCTACGCATATTCAGCACAGCTGAGTGTTACAAACCATGTTGGTGTACCTTAGTTTCTTAACATATATTTAAGTTCACCATGGTGATGAAACCAATATTCATTGGTACCACGTTGACATGTCATCAAATTAATTAACTGTGATTCGAAATGTTCATCTCTCTGTTGAACTTTGTCCATGAATTCTATTGCAAAAACATGTGGAAGATTAACTCCTGTTTTTAATATGTGGTTCACTGCATATGAAAGAGCAGACAAATCACTTTCAAACAGAAGATGAAATATAGATGGAATGCACTGTCAAAATCTTGGATCTTCAGAGTATAATGTTGTCAAGAGGTATTCTGAAGCTGGAATCCTTACAGGTCATTCATCAAATCGTCCACCTTCTCCAGAGCGGGACAGCTGTGGAAAACAATGAGCTCCTAAGCTTTTTCCCATACACTCACAGGAGTTCCTTTTGCTTTTTTCATTTGAAATAATCCAATGCTGTTTCCTAACACTTCTTTTGAATGTAGAGAATGTGTCGTGTAATGCTCATATATCTATTCCCTCCTGGACTTGCCCACTTTTTCTATTTGGCCACTTGAAATATCTGATTCATCTTCTAAATATATTTCCTGTTCAACAACATTTACAGTTTCATAATAAACATTGTTCTCCACAAGATATAATGTAGCCTTTTGAAGTTTATTAACATCTATAAACTCCTGCCATATTTTTTGACTCTTTGTTGGGACACCATTTACTAGGATAACTACTGGCTCATTTTCCCCTCTGTCTCCACCAACAGATTCAATATTTTTCTTAAAATCTAAAGGTAAGTACACAACTCTTCCTTTCAGACCTCTTTGTGAATCTGTTGGTGGCAGCTTACCTGTTTTATACTCCATATGAATTATGGCTTGAAAACGGTGTACAGATTAAATAGGAATTGACTCATATGTATTCAAATCTGTCAGTTCCTCTGAAATAGCTACTAACTCTAAGTTATTATGTACTGCTCTACCTGGCAATTTGCTCTCTTCTAATTTGTTGTAACAATATTTACAAATACGTTGATCAGTACCCAACTCAAATCAACCTTCCACCAACAAATAGTCATCAAATTGCTGCCACCTTTCACTGTTTTCCTTTTAACTTTTTAAATATAAATTAACATTCCTAGTTTGACTTCTTTGTTGAGTACGTCAACAACAAATACAAACATAGTTGGGTTTTTCAGAGGACACTGTCTTAAACTTTGTAATTTCTTCTACAAACTCATCAATACTAATCTATTTTCCGTGTTCTTCAACAGCTACACTTATCAAGCTCTCACTTTCTACACACTCCTGTTGTGAGCCAAAAAAATTAAAATGTATAACATCACACATTTTTTATACATCTGATAAAGAACTGTGTAAAAGAGTTGTGTTCATTTCACTTAAAAATAATGCAGGAATGTTTACATAGTACACTTTCCTTATTAACTTCTGCATTCCTGAGTGGTGTACTGCTAACATTCTTAAGTGATGAAAAGTACTTTTACACACTTTTCTTGAAAGACAAGCCAGAGAATGTCCGTGCAAGTTAGTATTTTTTATTTTACATGGACCTAGTCCTTGTAACATTCTTATCCTCTGTTTAACACTTTGTTTTGCATACTCCCGTAAAGAATTTCACAATATGTCAATAGATTCCTTTCGAATACTGCAAATATTGCAACAATCCCACTTATATACAGGAGCTTGTGCACGTTTCGCTTGCACTTATTCAGCTATTACTTCTCTCACACTATTAACAACCATTTCTTCTTTTGGAATGGGACAACCATCTTTCATATCAGAGCATCAACCACTAGTTTCAACTGAATACACTAATGCGTTCTTTTGAAAGTAGCTTTCTTCATTGATGAAAGCTCACTAGTAGAAGTGTGCTTCCATTTACCAGTGACATTTTTACAAAAGTTACTTCTATTAACAAGTCTTTTTCTTTTGCTTTTGTCTTTCATAAATGTCATTATTTTATCCAATGTTCAATATTAAAATAAATATTTTTTTTTCCAAAGCAAAAGCAATATCTACTACACTTTTAATGTGTTGCTTCTTCCTATACACTGCTGATCTTCTTTTATACTTTTAACAATATTTTAATACATTTTTAATTACTCTAATTCAAAAGATTCATACACGTATCTGTTTAAGTTGTTTTTCTCTTCTTGTAACATGCGTTGTTTTTCCAAAAATGAATGTTTTTTTGTTATCATTAGAAATGTTGTTCTCCTTCTTCTCTGTTGAAAAACTCTGCTTTTTCATTTCATTGCTATTGGGTATCTTCAATTTCTCTGCAACTGTTTTAAGAAAGTGTTTAGTGCCCTTACCAGAACAAACTTTATCCTTAGTAACATTTTCATCTTTTTATAACATAGTCTTTTGACTTTTCTTTAACTAGATCTAGTTTTTTATTGTCTTCTCTTTTCCTGTTTTCTTGCCATCTCGAATGTGTGATCCAAACAAAATAATTTTCTAAAAAACAAAGAACAGCTTCAATAGTTTGTTACATGAACTTACGATTTTAAATTAATAAAATATTTTTTTATATTTTTTATTTTGAATAAAGAAAAAAAAATGTGTGGGCGTGGCAAAAACAAATACATACATCAGTTTTCATAAGCAACAAACAACAACATAAAAAGAAGAAACAAAATGAATACATCAGAACAATAAAGACATCACTGATAAAACACAAATAGTTCATGGAACAATAATATATATGAGTACCGAGTTTATATACAATGAAAGACCGAAATTACTTTAGCCAACCCTCGACGGGGGCCCAGATCTTACAAGCTAACATCCGCCAGCGCCTACCCTTTAATGTGAACACAGAGGATTCCAGATTATAGATGGCTAGCAACCTAGCTCTCCAATTAATGAATGTAGGAGCTTCAGGACTTAGCCATTGTGACGTAATACAAAGACGAATCATAGCCATCACTACGAACAAAGTCAGATATATGCCACGGGTTTCTAGATGCTGCCAAGTCTTCAACACCCATTATCACCATCTCTGGGGACAGTGAGCACAGGATGTTGAGCGTAGCCGTGATAAATCACTCAACATCAGACAAAAAACCAGGCAGACTCGGACGGGAGTAGAACATGTGGGTAGCATCTGCTGCATGCAGCCCGCATCTTGCACAACTGTCACCCTTTCTACAACCCCATTTCGCTATCTTTGCAGTGTATAGTATAGATCAAGCACTGCCATGTAGCTTTGAGTTTGGAGGCTTCCGGAGACCAAAGCTACACTAGCTAACTCCAATGCGGGTCTCACATCCACCCCAGCCTTACCAAGGCTGGGGTGGATGTGAGACTCGGACAGGAGTAGAACATGTGGGTAGCATCTGCTGCACGCAGCCCACATCTTGCACAACTGTCACCCTTTCTACAACCCCATTTCGCTATCTTTGCAGTGTATAGTATAGATCAAACACTGCCATGTAGCTTTGAGTTTGGAGGCTTCCGGAGACCAAAGCTGCACTAGCTAACTCCACCCCAGCCTTACCAAGTTTCCCTTCCCATTTAAAATTTTGCATCTCAAGATCATCCGGGAAATTGGATAACAAATATTGATAGTCCCAATTCTGGCCTTTTTTTGAACCAACTCAAAAATCAAATATTTGTCCAACATGGAGGGAGATACACTAAGACGCTTGAGGATAAAGCTTCTGAGCTGTAAATATTTAAAAAAATCATGAGTATTCAGCTGGAACTTATATGGACGAATAAGATAATACTTGCCCAGCCTCCACTAAATCCCCTATGGCATGAATGCCTAGTGCCTGCCATCTAAAAATTGTCTGGTCCTTGAAGATTGCTGGTAGGAGTCTAGCAGATTTAAATGGCGTATGGATATTTATATTAGGAATGGACAATTTCCGCCTAATCTTTTGCCATATTGAAAACATAGCAATAATCCCCTTAAACCTGGTCTTCTTGAAATAGCTTGGCTCCAACACTTGTCTCAAGATACCCTTAGCACTTGAGCCAAGACCCAACTCAAAAATAGTAGGACTATTACATGGTTGGATTTGCACGCTGTCTCCTAACAGAGGTAGTCCGCGAGATTGTACCATCACCGCCCGGTAATATAATACCAAGTTGGGTACAGCCCAACCCCCCCGATCACGTGGGAGGTACATCCACTTAGCCGCTCTTCGCGACCAGTGATACCCCCAGAGGAACCTAGAGCCCTCGCCAGAGTTTTTTGGGTAAATGTAGATCATGCAGCCATTCTAGCTTTGTATTTACGGCCTCAACCACTGGTAATATGTTCAAATCC
Organism: Lissotriton vulgaris; assembly: GCF_964263255.1. Classification (NCBI taxonomy): domain Eukaryota; kingdom Metazoa; phylum Chordata; class Amphibia; order Caudata; family Salamandridae; genus Lissotriton; species Lissotriton vulgaris. Next base: position 1,253,776,036 of record NC_141685.1, on the reverse strand, counting down.
GGAATAGTCTCTACAGCGGCGGTGATTTTTACACCCAAATAAATTGCTTTGCTAACCACTGGAGCATCGGAATACGCATATTGGGTGTTTGCACCACCTGAGTTTTTGCCACATTTAACTTATACCCCGATACTAATCCAAATTGCTCCGCAGACGCCTTAAGAGCCAAGAATGAGGAAGGGAAATCTGATGTTAAAACAACAATGTCGTCAGCATAGGCCAGCGCATGATACTCTATACCGTTGATTGTAATAGGTGAGATCTCCACATGTCCTTCTATTCTGCTCAGGAACGGATCTATATATATAGAGCAAAAAGCAAGGGTGAGCAAGGGCACCCTTGCATAGTACCTCTACCTATATTAAAGTATCCCAGCTCCTGACCAGAGATGCGCAGCGCCGATACTGGGGAGGTGTATAATGCCCGGATTGCCTGAATGAACTTGTTGTCAATACCCTTCCAACGAAGCACGGCCCACAAGAACCCCCAGGAAACCCTGTTGAACGCCTTCTCGGAGTCCAACAGGATCAGCCCGAGCGGAGTGGTCGTTACCTGGGCCCAGTCCAGAAGGGCTATGACAAGCCGGACATGGTCCGCAGTGTCCCTACCTGGAATGAAACCATGTTGGCGCAAGGATACCAGTGGGACAATCACCTCTACCAACCTAGATGCCATGATCTTAGAGTATATTTTGTTGTCACTGTTTATTAAAGGAATAGGTTGATAGGATGACGGATTCATCTCAGGCTTCCCCTTTTTTTTAAACAGAATGATGGTTATTTTATGCCATGAATCGGACGATACCTTCCTGCGCAGCCCTGAAAGTGGGTAATAAGTCAAGGCGAACCTCCGCAAGGAAGGTCTTATAGAATTCCAGGGGAAGGGCATCAGGACCAGAAGCCTTACCATTGGCTAGAGCTTTGACCGCTAATTTGACATCCTCCCATGAAATAGGGGCCGATAGACATTCATTATGCTCATGAGAAATCTTTGAAGTATCCAATCCTAGTAAAAAATCCTCAATCTCCGACTCCCACTGAGTGTCCCTACTATCTTCAGTATAAAGTGCTGAGTAGAACTTCTGGAACACATCAGCCATGCCCTTATGGGTGTCCTGGACCACCCCGTCTTCGTCCTCAATTTTAATGATGCGGCCCTGCACATTTTTCTGTTGGAGCCTCTTGGCCAGTACCCTCCTGGAATTCTCTCCATATTTGAACATTGTTGTGCGATATTGGAGATATTTAATTGCCAAGTCCTGACCAAAAGACTCCAAGAGTTTAGATTTTAATATGGCAACCTTCTGCTGACACTCTTCTACATGGAACCCATTGCTAATTATAAATGTTCATTCTAACTCTGCTAGCCCAAGCTTCTCGATTTGACTCTTGACCAACTCCTGCCCTACTTTTCTGCGATATGCTGAAAAACTCTTGGTCTCCCCACGAACTGCGGCCTTTAATGCGTCCCAGACCATGTGATTGGATGCTGTTCCCCTATTAACGTCTGACTACCATTTACTCATATGGACATGGTATATCTTGTCCAACAAGAGTTTGCTTTCAAACGTCCAGTTCCTTAAAGCTCTAAATGTGCGAACCTAGGGACATTCCACAACCAACAGATTATGATCCGACAGTACTCTGGGAGGGGCAGAGATAACTTGCTCAGAAATAAAAAAAAATAATCCAGTTGAACCATTTTATTATGAGGGGCAGAATAATATGTATACCCATCATAAGCTATGTTGTGCCGATGCCATAAATCCGTTAGGCCATGCTCTTGCACTAGAGTTTGTAAAGCCCTAAACACTCGTTTTTTTCTATCAGTATACTTAATAACGCCTGCCAGATTAAGATTACTGGGCAATTTTATGTTCATGTCCCCACAGAGAAACAGAGGAGAGGGCCAACTGGCTAATTCCACATTTAGATATTTGAACACTTCAGGGTCATCTAAATTTGGCCCGTAGACCGTACAAATTGTTAGTGATCTATTGTGGACTAGAATTTCAAAAATGCTCCATCTGCCCATGATCCTCACGGACTTTAGTGCAGGTTCCCACTCCTCGCTTCGTTAAAACAGCAATGCCCCTAATCATAGAAGTCTGTTTAGAGCAAGCAATTAGTCATATCTTGGTAGCTTTAAACAGTCACGCCTCCCCCAATGTATATGGGTTTTCTGTATGCATAATAAGTCTAATTGCATAGTGTTGACCATTTTAGAAAATAATGCTCGTTTTTTAGGATCATTAAGTCCACAAATGTTCCATGAACTTAAAGTAAGTTTACCCGGCCCCATTGACACAGACAAACAAGTTTAACCCAAACTGTGCATTCTCCAATTTTTTAGACATATAAATTGGTTTGAAACAACCTTGCTCAAATTTCAAGCCACGACAGAAACGGAAATCCAAAATTGGGATAAACTTAAAGCATCCACCCCTCCCCCCTAAACCCCCCTTCCCCTTAAGCTACCCCCTGCCCAACCCCCCCCCCCCCACCCCCTACCACCCCCTTAGCTTGCAATAGAAATTTGTTTGGATCATACTGCTTCGAATCATCAAGTTGTCACAGCTTTTAACTTAATCTGTGCACAAACCTCCAGGGATCTCATAAAACCTAAACCACAGTACCCCACAAAGCCTCACAAATGGTTTGACAACAAATGTTCAAGGTCTCATAGAGATCTGAAACTGGCCCTCAAGGCTAAGGATAGAGAAAAAGAATTAATTTCACATTTGAGGCGGGCCTATAAAGCTAATGTAAAGGCAAGGAAAAATGAAATTAAAAATAACGCTTGGAATGATCTTCTTAATGTAGATGTCCTGAAAAACAGTAAACAATTTTGGGACATCATTAATCATTCCTTTTTCTCGGGGGAGGACAATTTGATTACAGATTGTGTAATTCCTGACGAGAAATGGGTACAGCATTTTAGCAATATTTATGGAGGCAACCTCCCTGATTCCACAGGTGTTACTGAGGTGGACCATTGCTTAGCCACAGTAGAGTTTACGGAAGAGGAGGTTTTTAAAGCCATTATGGAAACCACAAAATATAAGGCTCCAGGCCCTGATGGAGTGCCGGCTGACTTCTTCAAATATTGCCCAACACTCTGGAGTAAAGTATTGACCAGAGTGTTTAGAGTAGCAAACGAAGGATCTCTACCCGAAACATGGGCAACATCTATAATCGTACCCATCTTTAAGAAGGGAAACCGGGAGGACCCAGGGTGCTACCGCCCAATCTCCCTTATTGACTCTACTTTTAAAATCTTAGGTAGAGTCTTGTTGGTTAAATTAAGGGAAAATTTAGAACATCATGGGGGGCTCTCAAACATTCAATATGGTTTCCGCGAAAATAGAGGGACGCTGGAACAATGTTCCAATCTTCACCTCCTGGTTTCCAGGTACACGGTGGCCGGGGAGGGGTCAGTCTATTTGGCTTTTATGGACCTCTCCTCGGCCTTCGACCTGGTGAACAGGAGTAAGTTATGGACTCTCCTCCTAGAGCTAGGCATAGAAGAATGCCTAGTGGCCTTCATGGCAAGGCTACACCAGGATCTTAATGCCAAAATAAGAGCTACCAGGGACGGAAGGTGCACGGAAAGTTTTAAATCCGAGAAGGGGGTGCGCCAGGGCTGCATCCTGGCCCCCCTTCTCTTTACCATCTATATAAATGGGCTGGGGAAATACCTAGAAACAGGAATGGCTGATGTACCACGTGTAGGAGGAGTTCAGATACCAGCCCTCCTATACGCGGACGATGACGTCCTAATTGCACGAACAGGCATCAGCCTACAGACCCTTCTGGACCGCTTTGGCTCCTTTATGGAGAACTTAGATTTGAAAATTAATGTTTCTAAGTCCCATACTATGATCATTGGTCGTAAAGTAAACACGTTGCACAAAAAATCATTTATTTGTAAGGGGGAGATTCTCTCTAGGGTACCAGTTTTTCCTTATCTGGGGGTCCTTTTTGACCAAAGAGGGTCCTGGGTCCCCCAGATTAAAGCAAAGAGTCTTAGCTTAGCACGTTCATCATCAGCCCTGTTGGCCTTTACAAAAAGACTAGGAGCTAAACCGATGGAGGCGGTGATTAAAATATATAACAGTAAGTGCGTACCAATTGCCATGTACGGGTCCGCAATATGGGGTTATGCAGACATGGCAAAAATACAGAGGGTGGAAAATGGTATTATCGGGAACATTTTATCTGTCCCTAATTCCACACCCACCTTCTCGATCCATGAGGAAATAGGCCTGCCCCACATCACTGATAAATTAAAACTAGCCCCGCTCCTTTTTTGGGCCAAAACATGGTTAAACCCCGAGCTAACGTTAAATCATGCTATTCTTAAAGACGTTATCGCAAGGGACAATGCCATGAGAATTCCCTGGCTGAAATATATCAAATCTACTTTATCTATGCTGGGGAGACCGGAACTCTTTAACGACCCAATTAACATCAGAAGGGAGGATGTCAGATGGATTAAGCAGGCGTTTTTGGAGAGGGCTTGCATGGCAAGAGAGGAGTTGGAATTGAGGAAACCCATGGTAAGGGCACACATAGTTCTAACGACCTCTCCCTCCTTGGAACCATACTTAAAAATAGTGACTAATCCACTCCATAGGCTCTTACTTACAAAATTCAGGATGAACTTAATTCATTACTCATTAGGAAATTTCCCTGTGTGGTCAAAACCTGAAGACGGTCCACCTTGTGGCTGTGATCAATTCTCAGTACAAGACACCCTCCATTTTATATTTTTCTGTGGTTTTTATGGTAGAGAGAGGGTAAAATATCTACTTCCTGTCTTGAAGGCAGCTGGTTTTACCCAAATAAGGCCAGCCTTAATTTTCCTCCAAATGCTGGCAGATACTCACACTATGTTTAGTGTTGCTTGTTACTTAACTGCTGCATTTAGATCAAGGAAGAAAAGATTGCCCCAGATAGCCCTGTTTTAATATAAACTTGATTTTATATGGAGAATTTTTAACATTTGTAATAAACTTGTAAATGTTTGTAACAATTCGGTGAAATGAAGTCAACATGTAGAAAAAGCTTTTTGTACTGTGATCATATGATGTTTTTAAATTGTATTTGTATTGTGCCCTTTTATGATTTTAACAAAAATCGAATAAAGAGTATTTTGACTGACTGACTGACCTTAGCTTGCAGCAGGACCTAGGTCCTAGTGATGGTATGAGCCGATGGCCCCTTCTTACCTGGACCCCCACACCTCCTTATCGCTATAGCTAAGAAATAGTCAATTACAATAACTAAAGAAGCAAAAAAAAAAAAAGGGAAAACTGAGTAGGGGTAACTCCCCCCCCCCTGCAATTGACTCAACATAATACAACTCCTAGGACCCCTAAGACTAATTATTGAGAATACATAGAGAAGACATTAAAAAAGCTAGAGATGGGCAGATAACAGGCTTAATTATAAAGTACCCAAGTACTCCCTGGCCTGGATTTCGGAAAGGAAAAATCTGGTCTGACCCTGGTAGATTACTTTCAGTTTAGTGGGGAAAAATAAGAAGGCTTGAGCCCCCTTCGACTGAAATGGAGATATCAGCTGGCAGAGCTGTCACCTCCGCTCAACAGTTGCAGGACAAAGATCGGAGCAATCAAAAAACTAACAGCCTTTCCCAGCTCTTTTTCTATTGGGTCTAACTAGGTCATAAATCTTTTCCCTCACCAGGAAGTTATTGAGGCATATCAAAATTGCTCTGGGTTTATCCCCTGATGAACCTGATTTCTGCCTCTGCTTAAAAGGAAATCAATGTGCTCATTGCACCTCAAGCTGCCAATCCCATTGCTTTACATCAGGAAATGCTTCTATAAATAACTCAACAACAAATTGCCTGACACCCATTTGCTACCCTCAGGGACCCCCAAGATCCTAAGATTGTTCCTCCTAGCCCTATTTCCTAAATCAGTGAGCTTCCATAAGATATCATCTTTTTGTGAGCCGATCTTATCTGTTGCAGCCTTCTGTGTTGCTAGGGCGTCCTCTAAGTTAGAGATCCTCCCCTCGGCCTCTCCAATTCTAGTGGCTATGTCCGTGCAGGTTTTAGCCACTGTACGAATAGAATTTTGAACTCTGCGACAAGCCCCCTGTGTTCGGGCATTCTCTTGCCAGGACTCCTCTCGGTGCACCAGGATGGTCTGATAAATCACAGCTATTGTTATTTCTCCAGATGGTAACTCGTCCTGATTTAATGGTGCACTCTGGCCCTTGATTATAGCACAGTCCACCTGGCTGGTTTGCACAGAGAGCAGGCTATCCCACAATAATGACCCAGATATGGCGGGAGCCTTGTTTAATTCACCCTGGATTTTTTAATTAAATGCTTTAATACTGTAGGTTGACCACAGGGTGACGCCTCGCTACTTGCCCGGCTGCAAAATGGCTGCACTTTAGTGGGCTCTGCCGGCCAAGCTTTATTATCCGGCATGATCCTGCAGGCTATCTCATCCAACATGCTCTTCAACACAGATTCCTGAATCCCCATGACGAAGAGAATCGATAGATACTGCTTCTGTCCTTCTGCTCGGGCGGGCGGCTGAGTTACGCCGATGTGAGGCGGCGCCCAGCCTGTGCTCGGGCTCCCGTGTGGGTTGAGACGTTTTCCCCTGCAAGCACGCAATCTCTTGGTGCTGCCCGCTGCAGCCCTGGGATCGGAGACCCATTCATCAAGTCCCCGGTGAGTGGTGCCACCTCAGGGTGGCTATTGCTGGCATGATTGGGGGACCGTGGGCTGAACCACCAGGTCCGGAACACCGTGGCTTGGCCGATGCAATCTTGCTCCGCCTCCCTCTGGCCATCTTCGATTGTGGCCGCCTACGTCCGGACCCGGAGACGGGGTGGCGGTCCCCCCATGCCTCCCTGCCTGTCTTGCCCCCTGGGTGCTGCGTGCCCCCCGCTTGTCTTCTGCTGAGGCCCGGACGGGCCTGGGACCCTCTCTGCCCTAGCTGCCTCGCCACAACATCTCCCTTGTGGCCCGCCTGGACCCTGCCTTCGGTCCACCTGCCATCTGGGCCCGAGCTTGCTCATCTCCATCGCCTGGCTCCTGGGAAGGGTGACTGTAGCCCCGAACGCATATGTTGTGGGACCTTGCCCTTGTGGAATTTCGGTGCCCGCCTAGTGTTAGGCCCTGCATATGTTTCCTGCTGGCTGCTGCAGAACATTGTGACCTTTGCGGAGGCCCTCAGGCGTGGGACCCCCCTCCTTCCTTTGGTGCTGGTGCGTGTTGTTGTGAGTGCCCCTGGACGCTTCCTGCTTGGGGGACACATCCATGCCTTGTCCCCCCCCACTTGGGAGGCCCTCCTGTGCGCGCCGGGAGTGTCGAGCGACTGGCAGTGCCCACACCCATCTATCAACTTCTGTGCAATCTCCTCCTGGACCAGGTGGCTGGGGTGGTGGTCCTCCATGCCTCCTCACCTGCCTTGCTCCTGTGTGCTGCACCGCTTGCTTATCATCTGCTTGGGCCTGGCCAGGCCTTGGACCCACTGTGCCTTTGCTACCTGAGCGGCAACATCTCCCTGGACTCTGCCACCGGCCCCCCTGCTCTTTGGGCCCAAGCTGGTTCTGCTTCAGCGCCCCATTGCCTGACTTCTGGGACTGGTGAATGTAGCCCAGAGCACACACCTTGAGGGGCCTTGCCCTTGTGAACTCCTGGCGCCTGACCTGTGTTGGGCCCCACATCGGACTCCTTCCACCTGCTGCTGCACATTGCAGCCTTCTCTGGGGCCCTTGGGCACGAGACACCCTCCTTCTCCTGGTGCTGGTGCGTGGTGTTGTGGGTGCCCCCAGATGCTGCCTGCCTGGGGGGCCCGCCTGTGCCTTGTCTCCCTGTCTGGGGGCCCTCCTTACATACTGAGAGTTCAGTGTAACTGGCAGTGTCCATACCCAGCTGTCTACTCATGTGTTATTTCTTCTTGGACCTGCCCTCCGGTGTCCTTGGTGCCTTGTGGGGGCGCCTGGGGCCACCATTTGGGCTGTTAACTTCTTCTTATTGCTAGTGGTGTCTGCAGGTGCCTGTAGATGCAGATTTGCTGTTCATTCGACAGTCACAAAGGCTTGGCGGCCCTGACATTTTACATCGCCCTGGCAGTCTATTCTTTAGACCACAACCGCTTTCACAGCAAGGGCTCAGCTGAACTACATCTGCATCGTAATACCAGCTACTGGAGACAGGCTACTCCTTTCCCTTCTGTTGCGTCTCCGCCTTCTGCTGACCTTCTTCTGGTCTACTGGGTTTCTTCATCATGGGGAAGACTGACCCCAAACAGACCAAGATTGCTTTCAAACTCCGGCAGTCTTCCCGTCAGGACAGAGCTGGCTCCGAGGGTGCTGACTCTGCTGCCACGATGGATGCACCCCCAGCCACGATGACGATCTAAAAGCCATAATGCTCGATGTCAAGTCGACCGTGACTGGCATTGCAACCAAACTGGACCAATTCTCTTCCAGTCTGGATTCGGTCAAGGCCCATGTTGACTCCCACTACACCCGTCTGCTTCATGTCGAGTCCAGGGAGTTGGACGCCGAGGATGCTGCCACCCAGGATCATCAGAAACTTCTTCAAATGGATAAAATGTTGGTGGTCATCAGGGAGAAGAATGAGGACTTGGAGACCCGCTCCCGTCGGAGCAACTTCCTAATTATAGGCCTTCCGGAATCCACCAACATCTCAAAAATGGAGGACTTTGTGAAACAGCTGATAAAGGATCTCTTCGGCGAGGCCCTCTCTCCAATTTTCGTCTTGGAGCACCCACATCGCTCCCTTGGCCCCTGTCCCGGTCCTGGGCTCCCTCCACATCCCATCATAGCAAAAATGTTGAACTTTCGGGATCGGGACACCATCCTTCGAGTGGCACGAGACAGGGGCACCAATAACCATCAGGGTAACAAACCCTCCTTCTACCCGAACTACACCCTTACTGTTCAGGCGGCCCGGCATGAGTTCCTTCCAGCCAAGCGCATCCTTCAGAAGCATGAGGTCTCTTACTCTCTGGCCTACCCTGCAATGAGAGTCCGTCAGGGGTAAGCGTGGGCAGAAAATCCGTTCCGCTCGCGGATTTTGGGTAAATTCGCATTCCGCGAACGCTCGCCAATTTACCGAAAATCCTCAAATTCGCACGCAGCTGATTTTTTTTTCTTGGTGATACGATTTTGCGGCGCGGGGCGTTTACTTACCGTCATTCAGCATTTGCTGAGTTGTTTTTCTCGATATTTTGCGAGTGCTGCGCCATTTTGGTGCTGCGAGATCCCGCGGGAGTTTGGCGACCGCGATTACGTCATCACGCTCGCCACCTTGCACAGCGAGAGTTTGTCAACGCGAGTACGCCGTGATCACGTATCACGGGAGTTCGCAATCGCGAACCCGTACATGCGGCGGGCAGCAACAATCTCGCACTCGCGAAAATACAAAATTTGAAATTCTGCACAAGAAATCCACCAGCAAGCAGCATAAACCTTCTGAAAATTATGATTTTTATCAGAATAACTCCTCAAGTTGACATTTGCCTGCACTTTTTTTTGCAAGGAGTCCATGTTTTGGGGGGGGTGGGAGGAAGGAAGTACCCCACAGTCTCCAACTTCCTGTTCCTGTCCAGCAGGCTCCTCCCAGTGCTTTCTTCATGTGCTGGTCACTTTCATTCGGATTCTTCACCTGGAAGGATTACTTTTTGTGGATGCTGCTGGATATTTGGATTTGAGGCCTTTTTGACTTTCTTTGGATCACTTTTGGATTAGAAATTTCACAAATAAGTTTCTTTGGGGCATTACAGTTGCTGCAACTACAATTTTGTAATTTTCGATTTTTGGGCTGTTGTTGGGGCCTTTTGCCCAGGGGTACTCAGTGTGGGGTCTCCTTAATAAAAACATCATGGAGGGCCTGGATGGCTTGGGATTGTGCTGATTTTTCTGTGATTTTCGTTTTTTTGGGCTGTTGTGGGCTTTTCACCAGGGGTACTGAGTGGTGCATGTGCCTAGTCTTTCTGTGGGGTGTCTTGAATTTAAACATCATGGAGGGCCTGGATGGCATGGGATTGTGCTGATTTTTCTGTATTTTTCGATTTTTTGGGGTGTTCATGGGGACAGGCCATGTGGGTGGGGGCCATTTTGAGTGCTGCTACAGGCCCTGGCCATGTGCTGGGAGGGAGGGGGCCATTTTGAATGCAGACAGTGTTCTTAGGTCTGCAACCATTTTGCCTAGCTTTCAACCTTTATGCCCAGGGGGAGTGAGTGATGCATAGGCCTAGTCTTTCTGTGGGGTGTCTTGAATTTAAACATCATGGAGGGCTTGGGATTGTGCTGATTTGTCTGTGATTTTCGTTTTTTTGGGCTGTTGTTGTGGCCTTTTCACCAGGGGTACTGAGTGGTGCATGTGCCTAGTCTTTCTGTGGGGTGTCTTGAATTTAAACATCATGAAGGGCCTGGATGGCATGGGATTGTGCTGATTTTTCTTTGTTTTTCGATTTTTTGGGGTGTTCATGGGGAAAGGCCATGTGGGTGGGGGCCATTTTGAGTGCTGCTACATGCCCTGGCCATGTGCTGGGAGGGAGGGGGCCATTTTGAATGCAGGCAGTGTTCTTAGGTCTGCAACCATTTTGCCTAGCTTTCAACCTTTATGCCCAGGGGTACTGAGTGGTGCATAGGCCTAGTCTTTCTGTGGGGTGTCTTGAATTTAAACATCATGGATGGCTTCGGGATTGTGCTGATTTTTCTGTGATTTTCGTTTTTTGGGCTGTTGTTGTGGCCTTTTCACCAGGGATAGTGAGTGGTGCATGTGCCTAGTCTTTCTGTGGGGTGTCTTGAATTTAAACATCATGGAGGGCCTGGATGGCATGGGATTGTGCTGATTTTTCTGTGTTTTTCGATTTTTTTGGGGTGTTCATGGGGACAGGCCATGTGGGTGGGGGCCATTTTGAATGCTGCTACAGGCCCTGGCCATGTGCTGGGAGGGAAGGGCCATTTTGAATGCAGGCTGTGTTCTTAGGTCTGCAACCATTTTGCCTAGCTTTCAACGTTTATGCCCAGGGGTACTGAGTTGTGCACAGGCCTAGTCTTTCTGTGGGGTGTCTTGAATTTAAACATCATGGAGGGCTTGGGATTGTGCTGATTGTTCTGTGATTTTCGTTTTTTTGGGCTGTTGTTGTGGCCTTTTCACCAGGGGTAGTGAGTGGTGCATGTGCCTAGTCTTTCTGTGGGGTGTCTTGAATTTAAACATCATGGAGGGCTTGGGATTGTGCTGATTTTTCTGTGATTTTTGTTTTTTTGGGGTGTATAACTGAACTGATGTTCCTCTGTCTTCCATTGCTTTTAGGTGCACAAGACTCAAGAGAACCACCAGTGCCTGGAAGAAGTCCTGCAGCGGTGTGTGTGTGCAGCATAACGTCACGCGACGTCACATCTGGCCACAGACAACTCTGCAACTCGTGCAACTGTGGCCTGCTGTGCTGACCTGCTCTGAAGAAGATGGCCCCAAAAAAAGTTCCCCGTAGCTCCTCTGGCAAGAAAGTTGCCAGTAAGGAGCAGAAGAAGCAAGTTACCAAGGAGACTGGTGTGCCGCCCGCCACGTTTTTTGGGAGTAAAAAAAAAAGTACGCCTGCAGCAGCAGCGGGATCTGCTGGGGACCAAGCTGGGAGCAGCACCCCCGCTCCATTGGGCTCAGTGCCACCACCACGCCACCTTAAGTCCAAGCCCTTGAGTGCTGCAGAGGCACTTAGTCTAGTTGTTCAATCACCATCGACCAGTGATGTTGGCTCATCGCAAGAAAGTAGCAGCAATGTCCCTCAATCAACACAGGTTGTTGTAACTCATCTGACGAGTGTTGAACAACCACAGCCGCAACAACAACCACATGTGCAAGTACAAGCCCAAGTACATGTGGAAGGAGAGGCAGCGCAAGGAGATGCACAAGCAGAGGTGCATGGAGGGTCACAAGTGCCCACAATAGTTGTTCCTCCCAAAGTAGGGGCATATCAGGAAATCGACAATCAAGGCGAGGTATCATTTGAGGAAGCCACTCCTCCTGATGATCATTCATTGTCTTCCACACCCCTAGCAAGGAAGAGATCAAGGGTGAGGTCTACATCTTCTTCAAGCACACCTCCTTCTGATGATACGGATCACAATTGGGAACCAGCACCACTGCCGTCTGAGAGTGAGGCACACCATGATCTGACAAAGGTACTAAAGCGTAAAAGGAAGGACGTCGAAAAACTTATAGTTATGGAGTGTGATGAGGCTCAACAAGAAGTGGCGGATACTGCTGCTGATGAAGGCTCTCACGACGACGACCCAGTCATCATAAAGGTCACTGCAGCCCCAGCGGGCATGCAGCAACGAGACAATTTGACCCTAGCCCGAGAAGCTGCTGAGCGTGATGATGTTGTCGACGAGGAGGCAATGGAAGAAACACCACAATCATTGGAGTTAACTAGTACACCAACACCTACCGCTTCCATATTTCTTACTCGCCAGAAGGGACCTCCATCCACCTCGGCCTCAATTAGTGGTGGTGAAAGTGCAAAACGTACTGAAGTTCGGCAATCCACATCCTCCACTTCATCTGGCATTAGCAGCAGGACCACCACCACCAGTATCGCCGCCTCCTCCGGCCCCCAAAGACATTTCAAGTCCACAGTTTGGGACTTCTTTAGTGTTTGCCCAAAAAAGGGAAACCTCGCCATTTGTAGCATTTGTAAGTTTGCAGTTAGTCGTGGTAAGTTTGGTTCCAACTATGGTACTGGAGACCAGAGAGGTCATCTTGAAAGAAAGCACGCTGTCAAATGGTTTACGCACCTACAGGCGATCAAGGAAGCCCGAATTGCACGTAATGAAAACGTTGATGTTTCATCTGATGATGACGAGGAGGAAGAAGACGTGTCAAACACTTCACTTACACCCAGTACCCCTGTCAGCAGCACACCCCATGTGAGCCACACTAAGAGTGTGGGAGAGAGTGAGGCACCAATGCGAAAAAGTTCATCAGCGAGCGTAACTGGGTCAAAGAAATCATCATCATCATCCCGTAAATGCTTGGTCCAGGGCAACATTAAAAATATGTTGTTTACAGAAGCGCAATATGAACGCAACCACCCACTGACGCGTCTGTATAACACTAAGCTGGCTAAAATGCTAGCTCTGGACCTTCTCCCTTTTTCTTTTGTAGAAGGGGTTGGTTTTCTAGAATTAGAGGCAGCGCTCTGCCCTAAATGGAAGGTTCCTAGCCGGTTCTATTTTGCCAGAGTTGCGGTTCCAGCACTACATGAAGATGTGCTGGAGGTGATTGGGGCAGCGTTGCAGAAGAGTGCTGTTCACACTATACATCTGACAACAGACATGTGGACCAGTGGCACAGGCGCTGATTACATGTGCATCACTGCACACTGGGTCTCTTTTTCAGGGGTTAAAGCAAAGCTAAACGCAGGTGTTGACCCGGACCAAGTTTTTAAAGCTGCTCGGAAACATGCAACACTAGCCATGTTTGGCTTGGAGAAACGTCACACAGCACAAAACATTTTGGATGAGTTTAACACAAAGGTCCATCACTGGCTGTCCCCCAAAAAACGCCAGATTGGTTATGTTTCCACGGATAATGGTGCCAATGTAGTTAAGGCCATGGAGCTGGGTCACTATTTCAGAGTGCCGTGTTTGGCGCACTGTATAAACCTGGTTGTTAAAAAATTCTTGAGTGATAAAGACAGTCCAGCGTACGAGGTAGTGGACACCTGCCGAAAAATGTGCAACCATTTCAGCCATTCTTTTAAGGCCCGTAAGCATCTGAGGAGCCTGCTACATGAACGTCGAATGCCAGTGAAAGCACTCATCCAGGAGGTGGCAACACGTTGGAACTCAACCTTCTGCATGCTTGAGCGTCTGTATGAGCATTATACGGTACTCGATCCCTATTTCTTAAAACAGGGTACAGCTCACAAGGGCCTGAGGATGGATGCGGTGCAATGGGAGCTAGTTAAAAGCCTGACAGACATGCTTCGTCCATTTGAGTTCTTCACGCGTGCAGTCAGCAAGGAGGACTGTAAATTTGGGAAAAGCTATCCCATTGTTGTACATGCTGGAGCACCAACTGAAGGAAGTGTCTTCTGTGTTTCAAAAAAACGAAAAAAAACAAGACCCTTTTGTTTTGGCGGATAAATTATTAGAGCGCCTACAAGGTGATGAACGTCTTAAAATGATCCACTCAGAACAGCATTACATTTGTGCTACTATTCTGGATCCACGCTACAAAAAGGCGCTGGCAGGCCGAGCATTCTTTCCTTTTGCTGATGAAGATGTTACAAAGTACAAACGTTGGCTAGCCTTGTCATCCAAGAGGTTTGAAAGAGAACGGCAGCTCATTGAAGGAAAAGGCAGTACATCAGCATCAGCAGGCCATCCCCAGTCAAAACATTCCACTTCTGCACCTGTGGCTGTGGCACAAGTGACCTCTCAGCCGTTAAAGACACCGGCAACCGGATCATCTGCACCAGACACAACAGTAACATTGGAAGCTGAAGAGGATTGGCTAACTCTGCTTGGGTTTGGTTCTCAAAAGGTCACAGCAACAGCTAAGCAAAGTGGAGGAACCTTGGAGGAGGACCTTGAGTCGATGGTGCAGGACTATCTGAATGACTCAACAGAGGTCTATTTTAATGCTGACCCATTGGCGTATTGGCATGGGAAAAAAGAATTGTGGCCACAGCTCTCCAACCTGGCTTTAAACTACTTGTCTTGCCCACTCGCAAGCGTGTCTTCTGAACGTGTTTTCAGTGCTGCTGGTGGCATTGTAACTCTCAAACGGAGCCGCCTCTCACCCAAAAATGTGGAGAGGTTAACAATGATCAAGATGAATCAGCACCTCATACCACCAGATTACAAAGTACGAGAAAGCACGCCAGATGAAGACGAGGTGGACAGCAACGTAGAAGAGGGAATTTCTTCTCTGTTAGGTGACACTGAGCTCACCCTGCCTGAATTCGCAGAGTATGATGACGAAGCCTTATTCTTATTCCTGGACCCAGACACCGAGCCCTGAAAATGAGACAATGAATCAATAACTTTTTTTTTCGTCCTTATTCACTTTTATTCCTGTGTGTCTGTCTTTCTTTGTTGTGCACAGTTAATATAATTCAAACTTTAATCACCTAATCACAAAAACAAGCCCATCAGCAGAACTCTCGTCACTTGTTTGCTTATTGATTTGAAGGTGCCGCAGTCTGCATTCCTCAGGTTCACAAGTTCAGTAGAACATGCTCCTCTATCCTTCTCCTCCAGACTCCTATTTCCATCAAAGCAGAGGGCTGGATTATGCCCAATGAAGAAAGACTCAGCACTTGTGGGGGTGTTCTACTTCTTTGCGGGTGAGTTGACGGCTCTGGGGCCATTGCTGGGAAGCTCTAATACCGGATAAAAGTGGTTTGGACCAAATCGGAGGCGGAATTTTTTTGTGTTTTTGCTGACTTGCTTGCATTTGAGGTGCTCTTTGGGGGGGTTCCGGGTGTTTGTGGGTGAGTTTTGGGGTCTGGGAGCACTGCTGGGACAGTCTAATCTTGATTGCATTTGCGTTTCAGGAAATCCGTGGTGGAAAACGGGAGTTATGGCTTAGCGGCACAGCGCGTTTGGACCGAAGGCCGAGAAATATTGTAAGTATGAGATTTTCCTTTTTGGCTGTTTGGGGGTGTTGTGCTTTTTGGCGGGTGGGTTGGCGGGTCTTGGGGCATTCCTGGGAAGGTCTAATACCGGATAGAAGTGGTTGAGACAAAATCCATGCTGAATTTTCTTTTGCTATTTCTGACATTTTGCTCAATGTAGTGTTTTCGGGGGCCTGTTTGGGGGGCTTCCTGGTGTTTGTGGGTGGGTTTTGGGGTCTGGGAGCATGGCTGGCTAAGGATACTTTAGTTTGCAAGAGGTTTGAAGCAAATCCATGATGGCAGAGGGGAGTTAGGGCCTAGCTGCAGAGCGCGCGCGGAGTGATTTGGGAAATTGGCAAGAATATGAATAAGTCCCCATTTTTGTACTTTTGCTTTTTGGCTGTTTGGGGGTCTTCTACTAGTTTTCTCCTGGGCTGACGGCTCTGGGGCCATTGCTGGGAAGCTCTAATACCAGATAAAAGTGGTTTGGACCAAATCGGAGGCGGAATTTGTTTTGTGTTTTTTCTGACTTGCTTGCCTTTGAGGTGCTCTTTGGGGGGGTTCCGGGTGTTTGTGGGTGAGTTTTGGGGTCTGGGAGCACTGCTGGGACAGTCTAATCTTGAATGCATTTGCTTTTCAGGAAATCCGTGGTGGAAAACGGGAGTTATGGCCTAGCTGCACAGCGCGTTTGGACCGAAGGCCGAGAAATATTGTAAGTATGAGATTTTCCTTTTTGGCTGTTTGGGGGTGTTGTGCTTTTTGGCAGGTGGGTTGGCAGGTCTTGGGGCATTCCTGGGAAGGTCTAATACAGGATAGAAGTGGTTGGGACAAAATCCATGCTGATTTTTTTTTGCTATTTCTGACATTTTGCTCAATGTAGCGTTTTCGGGGGCCTGTTTGGGGGGCTTCCTGGTGTTTGTGGGTGGGTTTCGGGGTCTGGGAGCACTGCTGGCTATGGATACTTTAGTTTGCAAGAGGTTTGAAGCAAATCCATCGTGGCAGAGGGGAGTTAGGGCCTAGCTGCAGAGCGCGCGCGGAGTGATTTGGGAAATTGGCAAGAAAATGAATAAGTCCCCATTTTTGTACTTTTGCATTTTTGGCTGTTTGGGGGTCTTCTACTAGTTTTCTCCTGGGTTGAGGGCTCTGGGGCCATTGCTGAAAAGCTCTAATACCGGATAAAAGTGGTTTGGACCAAATCGGAGGGGGAAATTTGTTTATGTTTTTGCTGACTTGCTTGCGTTTGAGGTGCTCTTTGGGGGGCTTCCGGGTGTTTGTGGGTGAGTTTTGGGGTCTGGGAGCACTGCTGGGACAGTCTAATCTTGATTGCATTTGCTTTTCAGGAAATCCGTTATGGAAAACGGGAGTTATGGCCTAGCTGCACAGCGCTTTTGGACCGCAGGCCGAGAAATATTGTAAGTATGAGATTTTCCTTTTTGGCTGTTTGGGGGTGTTGTGCTTTTTGGCGGGTGGGTTGGCGGGTCTTGGGGCATTCCTGGGAAGGTCTAATACCGGATTGAAGTGGTTGGGACAGAATCCATAAGGAAAAGCCTTTTGGCACTTTTTGTAACTTAGGGTTCGTTAGGGTTAGCCCTAGCAGCAGGATTGCATGTCTTTCGGGGTGTTCTACATTTTTGCAACTGAGTTCTGGGGTCTTAGAGCACTCGTGAGAATGTGTAATTTTGGTTGCAAGTAATTTGAAGAAAATCCATGGTGGGAAAGGGGGGATTTGGCATAGTTAAAGAAAGCCTTTGCCACTATTCTTAACTTAGGGCTTGTTAGGGTTAGCAGTATTTCTATTGCATGTGTTTGGGTGGCGGGGTTTTCGAGTCTTGGAGCGATGCTGGCTATGGATACTTTTGCTTGCTTGCAAGTGGTTTGAATACAATCCACGGTGGGTAAGGGGGTATTTTGGCCTACTTTTACTTTCAAAGTATGTTTTGTCACCAGTTTTCTGCTAGGCCTCGTTTTTTGAGATCTGATTTGGGGTCTCCTACATTTTTGCGACTGGCTTTAGTAAGGGTCTGGGTGGGAGCACTGCTGGGAAGGTCTAATTTTGTTCTAAAACACAGTTTACAGTACATCTAGCTTGAGGGGAAAGATCCGCTAAATTAATTTGCCCATACTTATTTATCCTTCAAAAGGTGACTCAGACAGAGTACGCACTTTCAAAAATATTGTACTGTCTATTAGGAAAATCAAAGTGTGACTTTTTGCACTACACAGCGTACATACCTTATATTTATTTATCAGTGGTGTTGTCATATTAAATCAATTCCTGTTTTTCGTTCAATAATTACAGGCCAGGTTTCAGTCTGTGCAATGGGGTAAAAAGGATGGAGTCAGGCTTCACATTAGCGAGCTGCAATTCAGCATCCGCCAGGCAGGCAGTGGACAGGGTGTCTTCTGGTCACCAACATTGATGGACGAAGCGTCAGCTGGAATGGAGGAGTGCCGCTAATAAGAGGAATTGTTTGCTGCATGCAACTTACTTACCAAATTCAACAGGACAACAACAACAACATACAGATACAGTATCCATTGTTTTCTTCTATGAATGTGACTGCATTTCTTGGATCTCTCTCTGCTTCTAAATTGATCCCTACAGCCATTCTATAGGGTTTACTTCGGCTATTTTTTAAACCTAATTTAATGTAGCCCTGTACTGACGCATTCTGTCATTCACGGTTGTCGAAAGTACTACTTACTTTTCAGTAACAATGCATTCAGTAGTGCATGCACTTCCTTTATGTAACGTAAAAGATTTATGGTTAGCTATGTACCCAAAAAATTCTTTATGTTCAATTATTGTTTGTCCATGCTGTGCTTTTTTTTTTCTCCCAACAAAACCTACCCGAAAAGAAACCCACATTCCCATCCATTTTACAAACCCTAACCCTCTTCCCCTGGGCTGTGTGGTTTTGCTTGATGTGTGACTAAATGACATCAATAATTCCACACACTTGCTGGGGAGGATAAGGTCATAGCAACAGGCTGGTGAAGGAATCCGAGGATATATTCTAGACTTACTCAGCTTCAGTACTATTTCTTGTTGTAGTAGCCAATGTCAAAGAAATCCAACACAAGTACAAGTTATACTATCAATACTTTACCATTTGTTAGGCTACATTGTGGCACTGTTCTAGTGTACTGTCACCTGCTATATTCTCTATCGTACCGTTGTAATGCTACAGTAAGGACAAACCAGGTTTCATTTTCTTTTTTTCCATAGGCATGCAACTGCCACTGTGTCACCCCACTAGTACCACTGCAATGAGGAGGAAATTTAATCGCCCTGGATTGCCAACCTTAATCGCCATTTCCCGTGGAGCCAGCCCTGGGCCTAGCCCTACTTTCAAACACAAATTACAGGTAAGATAAGCATTTGGTTGGAGTAAGTATAATGGAGTATTAGGAGAGACGAGAGATTGACAATAGTACTACTAAAGTCCTAGGACTATTCAGGAAAACAAACTTACTGTTAAACCCCCACCCACCAGACTCAAAAGCAGTAAAAAACAGGTATGGTCAGATAAAGTTTCAAAAAGTATATTTTTATAGCCCTAACAAAATAATCTCCCGCAAGACCCTCCCTAACCCCAACGATTGTCCTTCAAAAGTCCCAAAAAAACCCAACTCCCAATTCCCACCCCCCAAAAGTCTCTAAAAAAGGGGCAAGGGACACTATGGCAGGGTGCTGTTGACTTTAGCGGCCAGGGCATCATGCTCCTTGCGGAGGGTGGCATGGTTGAAGCGGAGGCCCTCCACCAAGTTCTTATAGGTTAGGACCTCCTGCTCCAGGTAGGACACTCTGAGGCATAAGCGGCGCTGGCGTGCCTTGCAAATCCTGTGGGGGGCAGCTGCTGTCTTTGCTGCTCAGCGGTGGCGGTTAGTTTTGGTAGCCCGGCTCCGTACCGCTGGAGCACTGCGCTGGCTGGCAGCCCGTGGGGGCATGGAGGAGGATGCAGCTGTCCCAGTGGATGTTGTTGTTGTACCGGTAGACTGCGTCTCCTCCTCCTCCAGGGCCACCAGCCGCCGATATTCGGCGACAGTGGCATCCAGCCTCCGTTGCCGGGTCATTCCAGCCAGCTCCCTCCTCCTTGATGGTCTCTTTGATTTGGAAGGAGCAACTATATGAAGAAAGAAAGACATAGTCTGTAACCAATGCTCCTTAAGATTAACACAAAATGATTGAGCAGAAAGTTGTGTCACAGTACAAGTAGCAAATTGAAAGCACAGTACATAACTATTGAGGACAGTATCTATGTAACCTCCGACTTCTTCATCCTTGCTCTAACATTAGTGGGGGTTTAAGGAACAAATTCTACGAGCACTATGGACTTCCATTACAGTCGACTATGACAGTACACCAGTCTTATTCTTCTTCTTCTTCTCTCTTGTTTGGGAAAATTGGTACGTTATCTTATGCAAGCCGGCATAA
Organism: Lissotriton vulgaris; assembly: GCF_964263255.1. Taxonomy (NCBI): domain Eukaryota; kingdom Metazoa; phylum Chordata; class Amphibia; order Caudata; family Salamandridae; genus Lissotriton; species Lissotriton vulgaris. The sequence continues at coordinate 1,253,755,949 of NC_141685.1, read as the reverse complement.
TGCCAGCGCAGTGAAATTGCACCCGAGAAAAACAGACGCACACCATGATGAGTGAGACAGACTTGCGTTACTGTACCGGTCCAGTACATGCAGGGGGTGAAGCTCTTACTTTTGTATTACGGGTGGCACTGAGAATACTCTATTAAAAGGGCTACTGCTTAATTAATTTAGCTTTCACCCTATAGTGCAAATGAGTATTAGAAAAGGAAAATGAAGAAGCTAAATAATCTGATTATCGATCACTTCACATGGGATGTATTTGATGACATATGGGATGACTTTAGGTGCTTTGCTTATTATTGAGTGAACAGTGATACACCCACACATGAATGACGTACTACTACTAAACTAAAGTTATTAAGAGAGGTAGGGAGTGTCCACCGTAATAACCGGATATATGCTGTGCTTGCAGTTGCAATACAAACTACTGCTACTATTCATGGTAGTATTTGGACAAAATTACAACTTCTTTTCCTTGCCTTTCCTACACTGGAACGGACGTGCGGGTGCGGTGTTACATGCTCTTCAAAGTAACACTTAGTTCATCCAGTGACCGTCTACTCTCTCTAGATACACATATGCTATCTAAGAGTCAGATAGTACCATGATCCAGGCATCCATCCATTCAAAGTATATGCACACATACAGTTTCTGTTTCACCCACCCAGGCTGTTCTCCTTCCACCCATCCTTGCTTCATCATTCACCCAGCCATGCACCATACCATATTCTTTCCTTCCCAGCCACCTCGGGGACCAAGCAAACACATATCATTCTTCTTTGACAGTCATCATTACATTTCTCCTCCTTCCACACTTACTTACACCCTTCTTTCGCTTTTTGTTCATCCCATCCATCAAGTTCATCTCAGATCTGATTGGGATTCTTCTCGCCAAAAACTTCACAGCTAAGTCGAAGTACATTTAGAGGAGGCTACTACCTGGTTGATTTATAATACACCTGTGCAGAAAGCACACTCTGCAGTCTTCAATCTCAATAAGTAAGGAATATATAGCTTACCTCTGCCCGCTACCACCGTGTTATCCCTCACAGGATTGTCCGGCACTTACACCGCCTCCTCCCCAGAGTTGTTGCTCTCGTCCAATGCCACCACCTCCGCACCTGGCCCCGCCTCCAGATGTTCCACCTACAAAGTACATTTAGTAATGTTAGAATACACCACTCACTACTATATAATATTTGGTCTAGGAGGAAAAAAGAAATGTGAAAAAAACAGAATACAATGTAATAATTTGTGACTGTCTACTCTAAAGTAAAAATGTCCCTTTTTCCAGGGAAGGCTGTTGTCTTGCTGCACTTTTTGGCACAACTGATGAATGGTTGCTTTTTATTTTTAACACGCACCACTTTTTCTCCTAACAGACAGAAGCTTGACTTCTAAGAACACGAGCAGGATCAAGTTCAAACCAGGTGAGAGCTCGGCTCGACCACAAGAAATGTGTCCAATTAATCGTCAGCACTAAGAACTTTTCCATTTTCAGTTAAACGTTTACTTTTATGACAAACTTGATTTTAATAAATGTGTTTACTTTTAATAAAGCTTTTAAACTTAAATAGACTCTGCGGTTTTTGGTCCTCCAGACTAGAGTGGATGAGCTAAAGGTTTTGGAATTTTTGCAAGCATGAGTCCGTGCCTCAGACATCATTGGGGATCAATCATCGGTGAATTTGGGAGCTAAATGGCTCTGCCACACTATCTAGTCAGTAAGGAGATTGGGGGTTCAACTACAAAATCTGTTATCACTGAGGTATGTGGAAAGTCTAACAGCACCTATTATAATTGATAAGCTAAGCAATGCATTATTTAGTGTCCATAGTTCTGTTTGTGCAGATTTGTCCTGTCCCTGCAACAGTAGTAGAATGGATTGTCCTACTATCCAAACCAAAAGTAAAGTAGTATCTTATTCTTTCTTGGTGGTCATTCACCTTTTTATTGTTGGCAATTCTCAAAGCATAAACATTTAGAAGACTTGAAAAGACATTATGGACAATCCCAGAGGACTGCACTCAGTGCATAGAGCTATTGCTGACTAGAATGGGAGTCCAATGGAATTGCCAAATGTGCAATCTTAGTTAGCTACACAGACAGACTAATAAGAATAATCTAGTAATACCACAGGGAGTCATAGTCGAGGCAGGATAAGAATTTAGATCCAGTCTACAAGGAGATCAAAGACGATTTAGAACAAATCGAATGAGGAACGCTAGGAAAAAATAAGTACTCTATATTAAAATTAAAACTTACTGGGGCCAGCAAAGGAGCCCTCGCCTGCCCGATCCTGGCCTGCATCCTGAACAGCACCCTCCTTCTCCTCCTGTGTCCTCTTGCCCCTGGGGGGAGCTGATGTACAACATGAAAGAAAGAAAGACCAGAAAACATGGATGATATTTGTCAACCAAATCAAACATTTCAAAAGAACAATAACAAAATATTTTGGCGAAATAGCAAATAGACAACTATTCCACGGGATATATTATTGACCGATCTCATGTGGTCTACTACATTATTAGTATTGCTTGATTTGCGGACCGTCGAATTGGAAACTTCTTATGTAACTCACTAAACAAAGTACTAAAAAGGTTTGCCTAGGATTGGCAGGCAGCAGTCCGCAGCACGCGAAGTGACAGACAAAGTCCATCGTGATTGCAGATCAGCGACAACACTAAAGTTTCCTACTACATTAACCAGTCATTAAAATACTCAAACTATCAATCCACCACCACTATTTCTTCTTATCGCCATGTGTACAAAGGAAGGACTGGACTTGAGTCTGTAGGGGCTGATTTAGAAGCCTCTTGCGGCTCTTTTACTCCATTGTTGCGTGACTTTTGTGACGCAGCGGCAGAACAAAAGAGGCGCAATGGTGCGGCGTATATTAACAATGTGACGCATATGGGAGATGCATCACGTTGTAAAGCCCTGCGCCATCAGGGGGCATTCCAGCGCAAGGGAGGGTGATCCTGCACAGGAACGCATCCTAAAAGTGGCTGAGGGAAATCTTCAAGATTTCAATCACTCACTTTAACGACAATGATGCGTGACTAAAACCCTGCGCCTGCTTGAAGCAGACGTACGGCTCGACGCAGTATTGGGGAGATAGGGCACCCCAGAGCATTGATGGAGCTGCTCCATCGTTGCGACGCAACTCCAGCAATGCGCCGCCTTTACGGCACAGATGCGTAACGCTTTGGTGATGTTTTGGGCCCATGGTGCGCCACATTGTAAGTACGGCACACCATGGGTGGTGATGGCGTGGCGCACAATTACTGGGCATCCCTGCTACTTTGCAGGGATGTGCCGGTAATTAAAAATCTGAACCTTAGTGTCTAGCATTATGCAGTTCTTTAAACTACACTCATGCATAATTTCACAGGCCAATGAAATGAACACAAAATCAAAAACAAATAAGCATAGTAGCAACACTACTGAGAAGGAGAGCAGTGCACCTGAAATGCACAGAAGATTTTGAAATATAATTTACCTACAATGTACTGAGCAGCATTATTGCTCTTGGTAAAAAACAAAAAATTGCAATATAAAAACACACAGAGCAGGAGAAAGCAGAGTAGTAAAGAAATAGCTACTACTACTCACCAAGCCCGGGGATCTCAAGGCCAAGCAGGTCGAGCAGATCTCGTTCACGGTCCAGGACATCCGTCCAGCGGTGGGTGGCCTGGTTGTAGGTGCGCTGGACCCGAGAGTGGTGGTACATGGCCCGGCACACCTTCTCCCACCGCTTCCGGCGCTCCCGGATCCCGTACCCGGCACCAATCCTGCCGCCTGCCATGATGGTCCTGGGGAGGCGGCGCTGAACATAAAAAATTAGTGCGGCCACCTCCTCCGGGATAAAGATCTCCTGGGGTACGGGCAGAAAGGAAGCTAAATAATAAAGAAAATAGAATAGGGAAGAGAAGAAAAGTAAAGAGTTGAAAAAAGTAGTTAAAAATTAACCAAAAGTAGCAGAAAACACAAAAATATAGAGCAAGAAAAATAGAGAGATAGATAATAAGTAAAATAGATTTAAAAAAACGTCAAACAAGCAAAGGATGGCAGAGATACAGAGAGGATACCAAAAGCATGCCCAGAACCATAGCAATGAATGAGAAACAAGATGGCCGCGCCCGTTCACGACCGCGCGGGTAGGTTCGCGCAAGATTTTCCTCACGAACACCCGGGAAACTGAACTGGCGAGCAAACGGAAACGGAAATACGTCATGCAAACAAGATGGCCGTGCCCTTGAACGAACGCGAGGGTAACTTCGCGCCTTGCGCTACAAGCAGCTCACGAAAATGCACAAAACCTTGCGAACTAACACGCCGCAAAAAAACAAATCGCATATTCGCACGAATTCGCGGCTTCCGAATCCGATCTCGCGCGTGTTCGCGCCCCGCGAATCCCGCGAAATTGCAGAAAAATGAGTTTTGCAAAACTGAAAGCACTCAGCAGGTGCAAGAGTTCAAACTCATCATTAGTAACCATTCCCTGTAGTGCTTCCTGACTGGGGCCCCTCCAGAGTTCAGTTGCTAGTTGCAACAATTGTATGACCCTGCTCTGACCCTCACAGCAGGCTCATAGAATAGCTACAAGTAGGCCACAAAGGTCTTGGAAAAAAAAATTGCACTGCAACAGAAAGCAAATTACTGATAAGGAAGCAGGTGCCAGACCTGGAATTTTAAAACAGTGACACAATAATAAACTAACCCCAAATTAATTCATATTTTATTTTATTATATTTTTATTTCGAAATTTTTATTGCGCATACAAATACCCGAAGGTGTCTCGGCGCATGTGGAGGCCAGAAAGACCGAACAGCAAACTTACTGGTTGAACAACCATGTCTTTAAGAGCCTACGGAAGCTCATCAGATTGGGGGCAGTTTTAATCGTGAGTGGCAGAAGGTTCCAAAGCTTGGGCACAGCAACCAGGAAACGTCTGTCTCCCCAGGTTGCTGTTTTCGTGCGAGGTACCGGCAGGAGGCAGGTGTTGGCAGATCTAAGCTGCCTTTTAGGGGTGTACAGCTGAAATGCTTCAGTCAGAAACTTGGATCCAACGCCATGCACTGCCTTATAGGCAATGCAGAGGGCCTTGAATTTAATGCGGCCCTCTACTCTTAGCCAATGCAGTTGACGAATGGCAGGAGTAGTAGGCTGGCAGCGGGGGATGTCAAGAAGAATTCTAGCAGCCGCGTTCTGTATGGACTGCAACTTAGATAGAATGAGTTTCTGAGAGTTGAGAAAGAGGGCATTCCCATAATCGATTTTAGAGAACACTAAGGTAGAGACCAAGGTCTTCCCGGCTGAAGTAGGGAGGTAAGGCAGCAATTTCCTGATTTTCTTTAGAATAAAGAACGCAGATGACACAACCTTGTTGACGTGAAGGTTAAATGACAGCTTTCTGTCAAAAATAACTCCCAAGTTTCTAGCCTTTTCAACTGGGACAGGTGGAGAGCCCAGCTGATTGGGCCACCAGATGGAGGACCATTCCGGGGAGAGTTTACCAAAAGTCATGACTGTTACATTCTTGCTTTTCCTATGCTTGTTTTTCTTCTCTATGCTTTACCTCATTGTTGCTGGAGCCTAGAATGTATGATGCGTGCCTGCATCTTACATGCTGGGTTCCAGATTCTGCTTCAACTGTTTTTCATTCCCTGGACATATTGCATAACGGTTGTGCTGTGCTCCTTCTCTTCAACTGGAGCCTAGAATGTATGATGCGTGCCTGCATCTTACATGCTGGGTTCCAGATTCTGCTTCAACTGTTTTTCATTCCCTGGACATATTGCTTAATGGTTGTGCTGTGCTCCTTCTCTTCAACTTCAAAATAAATCTACATATTTTATATATATGAGCCTCCTACTTTTTTATACTGGCGACGAAGGACTCTCATCAATTTTCTGCCACATTTTTTTGGAGCACAGGAGCAGAAATTTAAAGAATCCACGTTTTAAACGTTTGAAATTAGTCTTCTCATTTCAGAAGAGTAGCGGATTATTTCCTGCTGATTTCCTACTTGCTCCGGTGGATTTCCGTAAAGTATTCAGCCTTTTGTTGATTTCTTCGTGTTTCCTATATTTTCTTCGTGAACTGATCCTGGTTCGTTACGTCATCAAGTACGACGCTTGAACCAATCAGCATCTTTATTTACACCTCGATCCTGATTTGCTGCTGACAGCCAACCCGCGTGAGTTCTCGCGCATCACGCTTTATGTCATTGCGCATCATCGCGCATTACGCGTCCTGTCATTGCGCATCACGTTGGCTGCCATTTTCGTTGCCATAGCAACTAATCTCACCGAGTGACTGAAACACGAAGCGGTTGCTGCATGCTCACCGGACAAGTGTATTTTAACCATTTTACTTTTAAATTGGAAGGAAAAGGTACTACTTTACACGCTCTTCCTTTTCTTGCGTGTTTTCTATTATTTATTTTCACTTGTGAGGATTTACTTTTTAACAACAGTAATACAAACTTCATATACTTTTTCAAAAAGACTACAAGCTATATACTTTTTCAAAAATACTACAAGCTCAATATACTACCTGTTATTGACTTCCTTATTGTGACTATTTTTTATTAGCTTCCTACTACTTCAACATTTCAAGTTTTCTTTTGAAACTGTGCTGTGGAAACCTTCACTGGAAACCTGTGTATTTTATTGCTAGACTGTCATCTACTGGATATTTTGATAATTATTTTTTTAGATTCATTAGTTTTGTTTCTTAGAGGTTTATTTGACATTGATTTTACATCCAGAATTTAACATGCAATTTGATCCACCGTCCAAGTTCTTACAATCTAAGGGTGATCCACCTATTCCATGGCCAAGATGGAAGGAGGAATTTTTTACCTATCTCAAAGCTATGGATGGAGAACGCATGTCTGCAGAGAGGAAAAAGAACATATTTTTACATTACCTTGGCTCAGAAGGGCAATTAGTGTTTAGAACTAACCTCCTGTAAGATCTGGTGGTGATAGCAATGCTTATGATGAAGCTGTTTCTAGGATAGAAGGGAGATTCAAGCCTATCACTAGTGTTGCGCTAAATAGATTTAAGTTTTATACTAGGGTTCAAGATGAAAAGGAATGTTTTGATGATTTTCTTACAGCTTTACGTGCATTATCTTTACATTGTAATTTTGGCCTTATGACAGATGAAATGATCAGGGATCAGATCATTGTACATGTGAAGTGTAAGAAAGTTCAAGAGCAGTTGTGGATCTTAGGGTACCCTAGTTTAGAAACAGCGATCAGTACTGCTAAAGCCCTGGAGCAGTCTGATAAATGGATAAAATCGTTAGATAAAGCATCTGCTCCTAGTACTTCTACATCTACTAGTGAAGTTAGTGTGGTTAAACCCCAGGAACAAAGAAATGTCTTGTATTCCAATAGGAATGATGGGAAGGCTAAACAGTTATTTTGTTTTAGATGCGGTAATCCCGACCATATTGCATCTTTCCCGCAGTGTCCGGCTATTAGTAGACAGTGTAATAAGTGTGGACGCTCTGGACATTTTTCTAAAATGTGTAAAACTCCCACAAGACCGTTCCAAGACACTAAAAAATCTTCTTTTTCTACTTCTAAACGTCCTACTGGTAATGTATCATATGTTAATGATGAAGCATGTAATGATCTAGACATTAAGGAGTTTGGTATTGTTGTTTCTGTGCAGGAGTCATTTGACATGTCACAGGCAGACACACTATCTTCTCTTAAGAGTTGTTTTACCATTTTGGGTAAAGTATTAGAGCTTATGGTGGACTCTTGTTCCCCTTGGACCATTATCACACATGAATATTGTATAAAGTCATTTAGAGACCTTTGTCACTGATAATGGTGCACAGCTAATTTCCTCTGAGGTGGAACAGTTTCTTGACAGCTGTGGTATTAAGCATCATACTGTCTCATTATATGAGCCTAGGGAGAATGGTCAGGTGGAACGTTTTAATCGGGTTCTTAAGGATTGCATTAATGGTATAGGTTCTTCTGACGACTGTTGGTTGGATGTGGTCAGGAAAAGACTCTGGGTCTATCGCATCACTCCTCACTCTGTCACAGGCGTGAGTCCTTTCAAACTTCTGAAAGGTAGGGAACCCACTTCTGTCATTTGTCCCTGGTGGGTTAAGAAGCTAAACAGGAATGATTCTAAAATTGATATTGAGAGTGTTGCTAAACGTGTTGAAGATAAACAACAGTGTATGAAATTTGTGTTTGATTCAAAAATGAATGTCAAACTTCATGATTTTGTGGTAGGAGAATGGGTGAGGGTGAAAAAACCTGGATTTCTGGTTAAAGGATTTTCTAAATTCTTTCCTCCCATTAAAGTGGTCAAAGTATTCAAAAACAATGTTGCCACACAAGATGGAAGAATTTGGAATGTTCGTAGGGTGGCCAGATGTCCTAGTTCCTCTAATTCGTCCAGTTCTCTTAGTTCTCCTAACTCACTACCATCACGAGCGCTGGTTAATGTGTCTCCTCATGTGCATGTTAATGCGTCTCCTCAAAGTTTTCCTCATAAAGATTTGTCCATTGCATCTAGGGTTAAAACTGATGTTAGACCCAAAAGAACGCCTAGTAGGTACCTGTGTTAATTTTCTTTTATAGGGATAAGATGTGTTACATTCTTGCTTTTCCTATGCTTGTTTTTCTTCTCTATGCTTTACCTCATTGTTGTTGGAGCCTAGAATGTATGATGCGTGCCTGCATCTTACATGTTGGGTTCCAGATTCTGCTTCAACTGTTTTTCATTCCCTGGACATATTGCTTAACGGTTGTGCTGTGCTCCTTCTCTTCAACTTCAAAATAAATCTACATATTTTATATACATGAGCCTCCTACTTTTTTATAATGACCTCGGTTTTGTCTGAGTTAAGCCTCAGACAATTGGAGGACATCCAGGTACTGACAGCAAGCATGGCCCTTTGGAAATTGACTGCCACCACTGGGCCGTCCTTATGGATGCCAGAACCAGTTGGGTGTCGTCTGCGTAAGATGTTAGTCGCAACCCACGGGCCTTTATTACCCTCGCTAAGTCCGCTACATAGATATTAAATAGCGTAGGACTTAGCAAGGAACCCTGTGGGACTCCACAAGGGAGTGCAGAGACAGGAGAGTAGAAATTGCCCAATTTCACTGTCTGGGTATGGTTGGCCAGAAAAGATGAAATAAGATCTCTAGCCATGCCGTTTATCCCCAGGGCTGTGACACGGTCGACCAGAATAGCATGGTCGACCGTGTCAAAGGCTGCGGATAGGTCCAAAAGGATCAGGACGGCCACACCTCCCTGGTCCATAATGGCTCTGATCTCATCTGAGGCCTTTATTAAGGCGGTCTCCGTTCCATGCCCTTTCCTGAAGCCAAACTGCGTTTCGTTGAGAAGTTGGTGAGTATCGACGAACTCTGAAAGTTGTTTATTCATCAGAGCTTCGCATATTTTGGCGGGAAAGGGGAGACACACAATGGGTCTATAGCTGGCCAGAGCTGTAGGATCCAGGGAGGGTTTTTTCAGAAGAGGTTTAATCACTGCCTTCTTCCACGGGACTGGATAGTGACCGGTTTGAAATGCAGTGTTGCAAATTTCCATAAGTGGGCGGGAGATCACCTCACTTAGGTTGGCCATCACTGAGGGGGGACAGGGGTCCAAGGGGGAGCCAGACTTTATAGTAGAAATGAGTCTGCTAATCTGATCTTGCGTAATGGGGGCAAAGAAGGAGAGGGGGTCATGGTCAGTAACTAGTTCTTCCCCACTGCAAACTCTAGTTCTTTTCCCTACGTCCCCTGCAAAGGAAGAGTAGATATCTGCCACCTTCGTGATGAAAAAGCTGGACAGAGCATTGCAGAGAGACTGAGAGGGTTCAGCCCCGGTACCCGAAGAAGGGGTAGACAGAGCGGTGACCACTGAGAACAGTTCTCTGGCAGAGTTCCTGGCATTCTCTATTTGAGCCGAGAAAAAGGTAGTTTTTCGAGCAGTAATAGCCTTTTTATATATTGTCAGGGCGTCTTTGTAGGATTGCTTGGCTATGGGGCAGTAGGATTTTCTCCAACGCCTTTCTAAGTTCCTACAGTGTTTTCGGTGGAGCCTAAGCTCTTCGGTGTACCAAACCGCCGACGGAGATATTCTGTTGGGTCGGATAAGCTTCTCCGGAGCCACCTTATCAGCCGCGTTCTGAATCCAATCTTGGAAATCAGAGGCTGAGAGAGCAGGGTTGGATCCTCCAGTAGGGAAGGATAGTGTCAGGATGTCTACCATCTGAGGGATATCTGCATTCTTCCAGGCACGGGTCCCTATCCTAGTTCATGACCTGGAGGGAGGAGGGTTAACAGGCCGATTATGTATACCAAAGATAATGGCCCTGTGATCTGACCACGTGAGAGGGAGAGTATCTAATAGAGAGATATCTGAGTTGTTGGTAAACAAGCCATCTAATGTGTGTCCCGCTTGGTGAGTAGTTCCCTTTACCAGTTGTTGAAGTCCTAAGGTTAGGAGATCAGCAGTAAGTTGAGTGGTGTCATGGTTACCCTGTTCTTCCATGTCAGTTGAAGCAGGGCAGGTGTGCTTGCTTTCCCCCCCCATAATCTACAGTGATGATAAACCAGAGGGTGGCATTGATGTAACAGATGGTGGCATGGGTGGAACAGAGGGTGGCTGTGGTGAAACAGAGGGTGCTGGGAACCTGTGATGATGAACCAGGCGTAGAAACAACATAGTCGCGACCGTTGCGAGCCGACAAGTAAGTTCGCAATTGCGAACTGGTACCAAACCCTCGCAAACTGGCAGAAACCCTTGCGAACAAAAAAAAAAATCCGCAAATTCGCAGATTTTGCGGATTGCGAGTTCACAAATTCGCAAAATTCGCCCATGCTTAGTCAGGGGACAAAAACACTGGTCTTTCCAGACCCCAGGGAGGCCCTCACCTTTGCCAAGAAGCTTGACAAAACTCACCGCTCCTCTCCTGCTAAATCTCAGGCTAACAGCGTAGCTCGCCTAAGTGACAATGACTGAAGTGTGCACTTTGTTCCTCATTTATTCTTGTTCTATGGAATGCCTAACACCACCTAAGCTTGGCCACCCTGCTTCACTGCAGGGGTGTGTGCTTAACCCTGCCATGCCCCCACGGGATGATTCCCTATTCTAAAGTTGGATTTTCCTTTCCTAGTTGTGGGTTCCCAGGGTGGTGCGGGTGGGTTACTCAGCCTAATTGGGGGTTGGAGTGGGTGTGCGGGTGAGGGGTTTTGGTTCTCCTAGGGGGTTGGGGGAGGGTGGCGGAATGGGTCTTTGTTTGGGGTGGTTGGGTAGGGATGGGGTGGGTGGTTCCTTTATGGGGTTCTCTGTTTCCTTACTGGGTAGGTGGCTTCGGTTCGCCACCGTCTGTTTGTTCAGAATTGTCTTCACAAGTCTCTTTTGGGACACAGTGCTGTGCTTCCTGCCTCACCTTGTTTCAAGTCACAGGTTATCCCCTGTCAACGATCACTTTGCACCTCTGGTCCCTCCCCCCTCGCCCTTTGCATTTCCTGGGTCTGGGTGCATGGGATACCGCCCATGTTCACCGGTGTGCTCTATGCTCCATTGCCACACTTTCTGGTCGGCTGCTTGCATGCTCTCTCCGTGTTGCCTTGTGGGTGGACGTTCCTGCTGTGCTGCTAACACTTGTCTGCAGAGCTTCCTGGCTGCGCTGCATATCGCTATAACTGGGACCACTTCCTTATGGCTGCTACATCTGCCTCTGGTGCCCCCCACCTGCGCTACAGGGCATTACGCTCCGGACCTCCTCTCCATCACATTGTCTGCTGGACCTGGAATGTCTGTGGTCTGAATGACCACCCCACGGCCAGGCTCATCCACTCACACTTACAGCGACACAAGGTAGATATATGCCTCCTACAGGAGACGCATCTCATGTCCGGAACCTGTTCCAGAATCCGGGCGCGCTACTGGGGGCAATCCCACTCTTCTACCTACTCGGCTAATGCTAGGGGGGTTTCCGTTTTGATACGCAGGGGTCTCCCTTGGCACACTGTCCAGGCAATCATTGATCCAGAGTGCAGGTATGTTATCCTTCACGGCACACTTTTGGCCCAGCCTGTGACGATCTCTGTGGTCTATGGTCCCAACTCAGATGATCCAGACTTCTTTATTCATATCTGGCACCTCAGTTCTGCTTGTGGCCCCTCTGCTGTGGTCTGGGGAGAGGACTTTAATGTCACCTTGTTGGCTGTCCTGGATTTGTCCGGCACCTATACGTCCCACCCGCATGCCACTGCGGCCCTCACATCCATCTTAACTGATAATTCTCTCTATGATGCCTGGCACCACCTTCGGCCAGATGCACCTGAGGGTACCTGTGTCACTGGGGCGAGGGGCTGTTTGTCACGCATTGATTTTTGGCTGCCTTGACCTGGCTCACCGATGCTGCACATATGGCACGGACCTTTTCCGACCACACTCCGGACAAGATTCTCCTCCACCTTCCTCACTCTCTGCCATGTGCATTTACTTGGCGCCTCCCCTCACACGCCCTCCGGGACACTTTCTTTTGTCCAGACATTCAGACAGCCATTACTAATTATTTTGACTTAAACATGGGATCCGTGGATTCAGCTTCGGTACTGTGGGAGAGGTTTAAGACCAATATTCTGGGTGAATGTATTTCTAAACAGGCCGGTGTCCTCCGTTCTATCCTCAATACTCTGGCTAAGCTCGAGGCAGAAATCAAAGATCAGGACGCTGCCCAAGCTGCACGCCCTAGTCCCGAGACGCTGGCATTATTACGTCAAAAACACACTGAATTTTCTGAAGAAGCTGACCGCGAATTATCCTTCTTGGGCAGGGAGGGTAGGGCTCGTCGTTTTGTTGAGGGTGATTGTCCGGGAGGCACTCTTGCCAATCTCCTCTGCCCACCACGAGCCGCTTCCTATATGACGGCCCTCAATGACGGTGGTTCGTGTAGGACAACCTCCCCAGAGGAAATTAGGTCTTGCTTCCTGGCCTTTTATTCACAGCTATATTCTGCCGGTACTCCTCCGCCATGGGAGGCCTTTGGTCAATATTTTTAGTCAATTGCGCTGGTCTGGCTGGAGGACTATCACCAGAAATTCTTAGACTAACCTTTCTCTAGGGAGGAAATACTAGCTGCCATTAGTAGCATTCCGGGGATAAGGCCCCGGGCCTGGAGGGCCTGACGGCCTCTTTCTACAAAATGTATGCTGATCTCTTAGAACCAAACCTGGCGGCTAAGTAAAATGAGTCCTTCGATAATGGTTCCTTTCGGCAGTCGCTCCGTGAGGCGATGATAACTTTGCTCCTCAAAACCGACAAACCTGCTGACCGCCGTGATTCCTACCGCCCCCTTTCCCTAATTAACATTGAAAACATAATTTTTGCTAAAATGATCGCCTCCCCCCTTCTGTTACTCATGCCCGTCATCACCCTTCCGGACCAATCTGGTTTAATTCCTGCCAGGGCCACCTCGCATAATCTCTGTACAATTTTCTAGGTTTTGCATCAAATCAATCTCAATCTTCCGGAGGTGGCTGCCCTGCTGGACGCTACAAAAACGTTCAATACGCTTGAGTGGCCCTTCTTGTTCTACATCTTGCCACACATTGGCTTTCAGCGAGATGTTCTTGAGTAAGATCAAGCTCCCTCATACCAATTCCTCGGCTCGTCTCCGCGTCAATGGCCAGGTCTGTGACCCCATTAGTATTGCTTGTGGCACTGGGCAGGGGTGTCCTTTATCGCCCATGCTCTTCGCCATCGCTATAGAGCCTTTGGCTGCCATGCTCCGGCAGCACCACACCCACCGAGGTATAGGTTTTTCGGCCTGCTCCCTTCTCGTTTCCATATATGCGGATGATGTAACCCTATACGTTCGTCATCCTCAAGAAAACCTTAGCCCACTGGTCCGGGAAATCATACGTTTTGGCGGACTTTCAGGTTTCTAAGTGAATTGTAGCAAATCAGTGCTGTTTCTCCTGACTGATGCTACCACGCCATTCACACCCGACTTCCCGTTTGTGTGGGCCACTGCTCCAACACGCTATTTAGGCATCTGGTTGAGTAGGGACCTGGACGATTTGTGGAGATCCAATTTTGGCTGTGAAGTTGAATCTAGGATTCCAGCTTGGAGCCGGCTTCCGCTATCCCTTGCTGGCTGGATCGCCATCGCCAACATGGTGGTGCTGCCTAAATTTCTCTATCTGTTTTTGAATGTCCCCATCCCTCGCACCTCTCATTTGTTTTGCAAATTATGCTCCCTTATCATTTCACTTGTTTGGGTGGGCAAACAACCAAGAGTTGCATACAACATCCTCACTCTCCCCATGTCTGTCAGAGGTATGGCGCTCCGAATTTCAGAGTCTATGCCCTGTGCGCCAAGGCCAGCTTTCTGCAATTTTGGATCCACCCTACCCCTTATCATCCTCACGTTGCTGTTGAGACGGATATCGCATCCCCTTGGCCCCTCTCCACAGCTTTGTTTGCGCCGGCTGTGCACCCACGGGTGATACAGTCCAGACATTGCGCTGGGCCTGGTCCAGCCTGTGCCGGATCTCCAATCTCTCCTTGCTTTTTGCTAATGCTGTGCCAATAGTGAACCACCCAGATTTTCCTCCACACGTTTGGGTCTGCGGACGGTGGTGGACCTCTACCCTGGGAACACTTTCTATTCCCCTCCTGACTCCTCAGGCCTGATAGACATGCTTTTATTCTACCAGCTTCGTGCTATATGCCGGAAACTACAATCTTCATTCCAACAGCCCCCCGAGTCCCATGCCGACTCTGGACTTCATGTATGCATCCCCGTACCCACAGAAAATAGTTACTAAATTATATGCTTTTACTCTGATGTCCACTTCTATCTCTTTGGATCGGGCACGGGAGGCATGGGGTGCTGACCTGGGTATGGGCATTGCGCAGGCTGACTGGCTATACTGTTGTAACCAAACAAAGAATCTGTCACCCAATTACCGGCTCCGACTGATTCATTTCAAGTACTTGCATAGGTTATACCGCAACCCCGTTCAGCTCCACATGCTTGGGGTCATTCCACTGGACACTTGTATGCGCTGAGCTGCCCCTGCCGCGGACATCGCACATTTGGCGTAGTTATGCCCTAAGGTCTCTGATTTCTGGCGGGAGGTGTGTTCCACTATTTCTGATATAACTGGCGCTGCAGTGCATCCTAACCCTCCAATGTGTCTCCTCTGTTTTGTAAAATTCTGTCCTGATGCTTCCCAGTTCCTGATTGCTATACTGCTGGTCTGGCTAGGCATGGGGTGGCCATGTTCTGGGGTTGTAGACCTGCTCCTAGAGCTGAAGGTTGGCTGGAGGACGCCTCGTGGTGTGAGACTCTGTTGTCGGAGTTCTGGGACTTACTGCCTGCCAGGTCCCCACCTGTCAAGATTTGGGGCCCCCTAGTGACTTATCTCCATTCCTGTTCCCACTCCAGTGGTGCTGCCTCTCCAGCATTCCCCGGTGGCCCTGGGCCAGTGGCGGCAGCCGGTGCTTGGCAGTGACTGCCTCCTCACTCCTTCTTGGCCCCCGCCTCCCGGCACCCCCTACTGATGCTTTTTCCGTATATGTGTCCCCTCATGTGGGGAGGGACCCCCCTGGTAGAGACACTAAGATTGCAATTTTTAGATGTTCCTGTGTGTGGCACAGGGTAATCTACTTGTTTCCAACTGAATGACCTAACTTTTCCTGTGGCGATTTGGACTGCTTTGTTGCTCAGTGTAATGTGTCTGAAAATTCTTTCAATTGAGGTTTTGAAAAACTTAAAAAAATATATATATATGCATACATGCATCTGTGCCTTTTGTTAGTGACATCATACATAAAAGAAACATACACATGCCTGCATACCTGTGTTTTATAGGTTGACGATCTTCACATGCATAACAAGCATAAAAATATATGGCTAGTGCCTCAGTAAATTAATGAGTGAAAGAGTAATGCCTGGCTGCATAGAACACTGCATTGGTAGTGCCTGTTTGAATGGATTAATGCAAGTGTACTGCCTGCATTATTGGATGAGTGCCTGGGTAGTGCTTCCATAATAGATGAGTACATGGGTAGTGCGTGAGTGAATGGATGAGTGCAAGGGTAGTGCCTGATTCATTCCACGATTGTGTAGGTAATGACTTATTGATTCAATGTGTGCATAGGTAGTGTGTCCTTGATTGCATGAGTAGTGCCTCTGTCATTGCATAAGTGCAGCACTAGTGCCTGCGTGATTCGATGAGTGTATGGGTGCTGCCTGAATGGAACGATGCATGCAAGGGTAATGACAGTATCATTGGATGAGTGCATACGTACTGCCTGAGTGAATGGATGAGTACATGAGTGGTACCTGAATGAATGCTTGAGTGCAAGAGTAGTGGCTAGGTAATTGCATGACTGTGTAGGTAATGCCTCATTAATTTGACGTCTCTATGGAAACTGCCTCTTTGATTGCATGACTGTATGGGTAATGCCTCTTTCATTGGATGACTGCACAGGTACTGCCTGAGTGCAAGAGTAGTACCTGACTGATTGCATGGGTCCATGGGTAGTGCCTATGTGATAGCATGAGTGCAGGGGTAGTGCCTGTGTGATTGCATGAATGCATAAGTTGTGCTCGAGTAACTTCATAGGTGCAAGGATATCATCTCAATGCTTACAGCAGTGCATGGGTAGTGCCTGAGTAAAATAATGACTGTAACAGTAATGGCTAGGTTATTGGATCAGTGCCTCATTAGTGCCTGAGGGAATAAATAACTGCATAGGTAGTACTTGAGTGAACAGCTGTGTTCAAAACTAGTGCCATACTGATTACAAGAGTACATGCATAGGGCCTGCATGATTGGATGAGTGCAAAGGTACTGCCTGAGTGATTTATGAGTGCATGGGAAGTACCTGAGTGAAAGTCTGAGTGCAAGGCTAATATTTTCATCATTGGATGAGTTCATGAATAGTGCTTCACAGAATGGATGAGTGCATGTGTAGTGCCTGAGTAAATGGTTTAGTGCAACTGCAGTGCCTGTATCATTCGATGACTGCTTCAGTATTGCTTGACAGAATAGATGAGTGCATAGGTAGTGCCTTAGTGAATGGTTGAATGCAAGACTACTGTCTGGGTGATTGCATCTTTGTGTAGGTAATATCTGATTGATTGGATGTGTGTATAGGTAGAGTCTCCTGCATTACATTAGTGCATTGCTAATACCTGGATGATTGCATAAGTACAGGGGTAGTGCCTGGGTGATTGGAAGACTCATATAAAGTAGCCTAATCACTAATCCCTCAGCCAGCATGTCTTAAACCTCAGTTTTCTCTTGTAGCTTCACTTTTCAAGACTACTTAGAGTGTTGGGTCTAGCTAAATATAAAGCACCAACCCTTCATATGTCACAGTTGTAAGTCACACCATATTACTAAAAGTATGCATGTATCTGCACCTTTCGTAGTGCCATCATACATAAAAGAAACATGCAAATAGGTGTATACCTGGTTTCTATAGGAGTTGGATCTTCCTATGCATAACACACGTGAAAATACATGTAGAAGTATAGACATATCTCAGCAAGGTCGGATTGGTAATACGGACACTTGGACAATGCACAATCAATGGGCCGGTATGTAAGTTGCAACTGTGTGCTGCCTTTTTGTGTAGCATGGAAGCCAATTTCTAAGTATAACGTCCCTGAAACCTGTGTTTTTTTCAGTGAATTACTAAGGTTTTGTAACTAGTGCTCAAATTTTTATAGTGGAACTGTAATGACGCTATATGGTTAACCATTTCAGAAGAATTGCAGTATGTACAAGTTACAGTACGTGTTAAGAAGGCTTGTTCAAAATATTTCCGGACTCATAAAGGTAACGTAATTTTTTAACCTTTTTTTATATATATTTACTAATTAATATATTTTTTTTAAATGTGAGAATCACGTACTGATCGTGTACTGGTCGCGCTGGCTCAGCGAATCCAAGCATCGTGCCACCATATTTGTATGTTTGTGTAGGATACGTGGAGGATACGCATAGGGTGCGCGAAGGGTGCACGGTTCCCAAATGTTTCAATTGTTTGAAATTTAAATACATGTTATGTACTATACAATTTTTGAAATCCATCCTATGTGTTTTATTGAAAGAGTTATAAAAGTGATATTAATATCAATATTTTTAATATTTGAGTTCTTATAATGAAGTTACAGAAGCTGTGACGCTCCTGCTTACCCTCTTGCACGTATTTCTACGGTGCACATCAGGTTTGTGACTCCATCGCAATTATGTAGTTCTTAAAAAAAATATATATATATATATATATATAATTTCATATTATCTATTATACCAACAGATTTACTTTCAAAGGTGTAACTCTACTATATTTGCAACTGGAATAAATATATAACATTGTTTACATGTATTTTCTGGAATTGCGTTCGATGCGTGGTGAATATGCGTCCGTTACGCAAATCTCATGTGACTTCAAAAGAAAGGATTCTATTGCTTAAGAAGCTTTCTATTCTACTACTTGGAAGACCCCACCCGGTGTTTTCTTTGTTTCAGGAGCATCTTTAGAATAAGCACTGCTTGTGTTCTTTCTCACTCTGCATTTATTTTTGGGCGTTTTTACTCAACACTGAAAATGGCATCAGGAAATCCACCCACAGATGTACTTGAAGATGTGGAGGAGCTGGAAGTTCCTGTAAAAAAAGGAAGGAAAATGTTGTCTGGACCTTTTTCTCTATTCCGCCGGGGGAGGAAAAATTAAATGTACGCAAAGTGACTTCCACAGTGTGTGAAAAGGTTTCATCTGGGTGCTCCGAGAAAAAATACTCCTGTGGAACTTCATCAATAATTAAACATCTATAAACAATGCATCCAAACTGAGAGCACCACCACGGAGAACTACAAGTACAATCGCAAGATGCTGAAGTTCCAGCAACCAGGACATCTGCAGGCTCTCCAGTAACAGCAGATACAACATTGCTCATACCAGAGTTTGCTGGTTTAGAGCAACACTGCGTAAAGAGCAAGCAGCTACTTCGTGCTGGGAAGTAGTCTATTGCAGCAGTTGTTGTAGCTGCAGAAATCATAAAGGTTAGTTTTTTGTTGTGTTTGCATTGACGTTTCAATTGCAAAATGTTTTAAATCAATCAAAGAAGCTTTATTTGACTATGCAAGTCATGAAAGCATTGCAGATAAAAAGTATAAAAATCGAAAATACAAATGTTAAAATCTGAGTTAAAATATTTGTGCAAAAAAGCAATCAGAGCTATCATTATATTAGACATAGCATGATAAAACAAAGTTGAAAAGCAACAAGCAAACAGTCTCAAGCACCTTGACAGACGTAATGGGCCCCGCAAGTCCTGATATGCCCACTTGCACCTACACAATATTGAGGGATTTCATCATGATCCTTTGCCAACCCTGATTTGTTTGGATTGTATGTGCCACATCAACCTCAAAAATTGGGATTGCGTACCTGGGTGAAGGATCAAAGCAGAGAATTCACAGGGCTATGTTGTGTGATCTTGTGCCCAGGTTCTCACAGAGCTGGGCCAGCCTAGATGTCTGCGGGCCACCGTAAGCAGGGCAGGCAAAAAGCACATGCGTATATAATTCTATGTATTTGCCACATGCATGACATTTATTATCCCCAGTGGGAGACCATTTGGTTGAAAATACTTCAGGAGCAAAGATCTTGATCAAAATTGGAACTAGAGTTTTCGTTCCAAAGGCTTTTTAAAAATATCCCAATAGGACTCAAGAATCAGGCATGGTTTGATCTTAAGAAAGAGCCCAGAGAGTGAAGTAGGATCATAGCGCCTAAACTCTCAATATACAACCATTTACCAATAGGTCCCTTGAGGCAATTTTTTTATGGGATCATTGTGGTGGAAGGGGAATTCCTCAGGTGCGATAGGCCCAATTAATTGAACAGATGTCTCAAATCTCGCAGCCAACTAATTTTGCGAAAGCGTTCCAAATTAATGATACCCCTTAAGCCCTCTGTGTATACAGCCAGTTCTTGCGTACACCATATTCTACACCAGAATAGAATTGGCCATAGTCTGGCTAAATCCATCAGGGCTTACCTGCCTAGGTCATTCCTTAGGGGGGGGGGGTGGGTGTACTCTGTGGCAGGCTAGTGATCGTGCGCAAAAACATATTCTTGGCTATTGTTAGCTGGGTCAGGTTCTCTAGGCCCCACGGCTTGGCCCCATAGAGAACTGAGCTTGCCACTTTGCTGTTGTAAATTTGAAGTGCCAGGCTAAGGGGCTTTGTCAGAGAGGCTTTAAATTATTTTCTAAGAGTGCAAGCTAACTGCCGGTGCTTTAGTGCAATAACTTCGATACATGGGTTCCACCTCATGTCCTTCTGCATTTTGATACCCAGATAGACAAAGGCATCAACCTGCTCCAGGGATAGCCCATCCATCACCATTTTCACTCTAAATCATCTGTACTGATTGAATGCCATAAACGTCTTAGAAGCATTAATTTGAGGATTCCTGAAGAGACAGAACTCTTCATAGTGATGCAGGGCATGCTGCAATCCACTCGGTGTTTTGGAGATTGTCAGCGTGTCATCCACAAACATTAAAATGGGGATTCTTCCTCCAATTATGACCGGAGTATTAGTATGGTCAGCATCAAGGAAGTTTGCGGCTCCATTTATGAAAAGAGAAAACAATGTGGGAGCCAACAAACATACAAACATCCTTGGCTAACACCCTTTCACGCAGGAAAAGGGTCTGTCTTATTTTCTGCGGCCCCGCAACTTATGTGTGTATAATTATCCTCATGGAGGTGGGCGATCAGGGAGAGTAAATCAAGTGGTCTCCCTATCTCATTCAAGACCTCCCACAATTTGTTCTATGAGAACAGGTCAAAGGCGGATTTGAGGTCGACAAAGGCAGCATACATGCTGCCTTTGCTAAGAGTGAAGAGTGATTGTCCACCAGTATATAAGAACAAAATGGAAGACATGGTCAGTTGTGCTAATATGGGCCCTGAAGCCTGCCTGGAGAGGGGTGAGAATGGAATTAGCCTCAATCCAGCGGGACCTCGGCCAAAACAAGCCTGGACACTACATTCTGTATGGAATCTATAAGGCTTATGGGCCTATAGTTACCAGGTATGGATTTGTCTCCTTTTTTATATATGGGAATTATCTCTGCCACCACCAGGGAGACGGAATTGGTGCTCCTTGAGCTATGGCATTAGCGAGTAATAGAATGTAGCTGGACCATTTTGGTCTCTCATACAAGAAAATGTTGGCAGGGATGCAATCTAACCCTGGAGGTCTACCACCTGTTAGAGCGCTAAGTGCACCACTAACATCTGCCTCATCAAAAACCCTACCAGCAGGGAAGGGATGGATCGGGAATTATATTTTATCGTCTACTTCATCTTCAACATATTGAATGGCAAAATGGCCAACCCATACATCAGGCTCAATGTGATTTTCCGGTGACTGTGCTAATGAACGCCTGCCTCATTTAACCACATTCCAAAACCACTTGGAGTTGTTGCTATCACAAACACATTTTAATTCCTGCCATCTGTCCTTATCGCAAGATTTTTTGGTGCAGTGAATAACAGTCTTTTAGTATTCCTGTCAGTATGCACTCTCTCCACAGCACCCAATTTAATTTCTTCACCAAGGACTTTACAGACACGTCTACATTCATGATTGTACCAATGCTGTTTAAGCATGATGTCTTTCATCCTGGCCTTACTCAGTTTTTGGAAATGCCCGTGGGTTTTTAGAAACAGTGAGTTGTGCAGCTGTGTCTGTTTTTTGGCTGGTTCATGGGAGCGGTGGCATGTCTCCATCAATCTTACTGTATTCTCAAACTCGCTACTTATGATGGATTGTGTTTCTGGACATGCTTAGATCCTGGGCCATTTAACTCAACGCATAATGTTTGAGACTAAAAGATCACTAGTAATAAGTAGACTAACCGTTTTTGCTGGTACACTAAGTTCCCTGAATATGAACCGTGAGCATAGTGGATAATGATCACTCTCTATGCGTCCTCAAGGGTGTGCCATAGGTTCAAGCTGACTAGGAAATAGTCAATGCGGCTAGAATGGTAACCGTTGTTAAAAGTGTTTGACCCTAGTCTATCAGAAGTGGATCGACAGTTGGCAGCCCTTAGACCATGCTCCAAACAGAGAGCTTTTAATTGAATAGCAGCCTCAGTCCAATGTTTGATCGCATGTAATTCTAGAGATGGGACACCCCAGTGTTCATCCTCCTCCCTCGCTAGGTCTTTGTCCTCAGTATCAAGTGATTCAAATGTTGTATTAAGATCCCCAACAACTACAGCGCCAGCTTCCCCTGGGAGAGTGTCTAAGAGCCCGCCTAAAGCATTGATGGTTTCAGATCTCCGCACCCCTCTCAGGCCTCTAGCATATACATTTACAATGGCACAAGTTTCACACGGCCCAAGCTCCACCATTATTGCGAGAATATCCCTGCATTTCGAGGGGAAAACACGGATCTTAAGAACGGTATCTTGTCTAACCCAGATTGTGAGGCCCCCTAGCGGGCGGCCCCTAACACCCTGGGTGGCTGGGATATAATAATTTAGATATCCAAGGTGGTACAGCGGCTCTATGGACCAAGTTTCCTGGAAGGCACATATATCAAGTTTTTCTATAAAATTATTCCATTCAGGAACGTCGCCCGTATACCTCAACCCAGCAATGTTCCAAGATAGTATAGAAATTGAGCGTGACGTTTGGCATATATTGGTATTCAGCACAACATTAGGGTCTGTGAGGTCTGAATATTGATTAGAATGTGTCTGGACGCTGTCAGGGGATCCTATCTCAATTAGAGGATTCCCTGTTAAGAGTGGGTTGAGATGTGTGCTGTTGCGTTTTATCAGACCAGCCAGTTACCATGCCGGGGAGCAAAGGGAACCATCAATCTATCTCACTAAGCATAGACACAGTTTGTTGGGAACCAGCAAGACTATTAGAGATAGATTTGCTGGTCCCACCCGGGAGACTGTATTTAAGATGAATAGTAGTCTCAAAAAGGTGCTGTGTCCGTAACTCATAGGCTACCAAATTCTCGACAAGGTCGTGGTGTGTTTGAGTAAGTGCGATAGTGTCTGTGTCGATCCACAGGCTAGAGTGCCTTCCAGCCCCGACAATATCATCCCTTATTATGGATCGGCATCCCCTCACTCGCCTGATTAGGTGAATAGCTTCAATAATCAGGGACGCTTCATCCTCTAAATGTAGTCTGGGTGTGGGCTTAAGGACGTTGGTCAGGTATATTGTCTACCTTCACGCTGGGATAGTACCACTGCCATGAGTAGGAGAGTACCTGGAGGCCCGAGAGGATGGAATGTTTATTAGAGGGCCATCACCTGTTTTAGTGTGGGAAAATTATAGTGCGCCACCCTATTTGGTATGGCTTGTTGGATTCGAGGAGGCCTTCACATTCAGAAAAAAAGGATATCAATGCGATCAAGTACCACCTCCCCTGTCTTTATAACCCTCAACACTGATCATGGCCGTTTTACTCTTCTTTTGTTTTGCTGCTTTCTGCCCTCCACGTTAGCCTTTCGCTTTCCCATTGAGGAGCTAATACACAGCAGATGGGGAGATTCCTTGCCAAAGAGCCCCAACAGATGGTACTACAATAATATTGTTATATAAGCAAGGGGAATAATCAAACAGTACCTTAGTCCACAAGTTATTAGTCCTAGAAAGAACAGCAGAGAAAATGTGCAGGTGTGAGTAGTAGTGGTCCAAATGTCAGAGGAGGACCCAGCCCAGCCTCCTCTGGGTTCAGATGGGTGGAGACGGGCCCACCCTTGGCTGGAGCTTTGCCCATGCAAGCCTTGCGCGTCCCGTGCTGCAGGAGCCCGCTGTGATTATATGCACCTCCCGGCATAGCTAACCCACGTTGGCGCCTTCTGGCACAAAAGCACATGGGGCTGAAGTGGCCGGTTCCAGCGGCAGTGGGGTAAGTCGTCTGTGAGGGTTCCCATGCTGGGGGAGCCTCACTGTGAATATATGCACCTCTGGGCACAGCACACCCACATTGGCACCTCCTGGCGCAAAGGCACTTGGGGGCTGAAGTCCCCGGTTCCAGCGGCAGTGCGATAAGTTGGCTGTGAGTGCTCCCATTTTTTCACTACTTTACTGCAGGTCACTGCCTTGCATTTTTAATCTGATTTTTTTTAAAACACCCAAAAAATAAATAAGAGTTAGAAAAACACAAACAAAATTAAAAAGAAAATTTAAAAATTGTTCTTTTTAGAACTGCCTGTTTGAAAAAAGATAGACACACTATTAGGTGTTGTATAAATGAGTGCTTGGGTAGTACCTGGGTTATTAAATGAGTGAATAAATAGGTCCTGGGTGATTGGGGAGAGCATGGATGGTGTCTGGGCTATTGGATAAGTTCATGGGTACCTAATAGCTTATTTGATGAGTGCATGGGCAGTGTCTGAGTAATTGCATAACTGCATCGATTGTGCCTCAGTGAATGCATGAGTGGAAAGGTAGTGTCTTGGTGATTGGATGAGTGCATGGGTAGTGCCTGGGTCCATAGATGACTTCAAATAGAGTGCCTGAGTGATTGGATGAGTGCATGGGTAGTGCCTGA
This sequence comes from Lissotriton vulgaris, assembly GCF_964263255.1. Lineage (NCBI taxonomy): Eukaryota > Metazoa > Chordata > Amphibia > Caudata > Salamandridae > Lissotriton > Lissotriton vulgaris. Next base: position 1,253,731,312 of record NC_141685.1, on the reverse strand, counting down.
GTAAAAGGATGAGTGCAGGGTCATGCCTGGGCAGTTGGATGAGTGCATGGGTAGTGTTCGAGAGAATGGATGAGTACATGGGTGGTGCCTGAGTGAATGGTTGAGTGCAAGAATTGTGCCTGAGAGATTGCATGAGTGCATGGTTAGTGCCTGGGTGATTGCATGAGTGTGGGGATACTGCCTCGGTGATTGGATGAGTGCATGGGTATTGCCTGTGTGATTTTATGAGTGCAAGGGTAATGCCTGGTTGCTTATATCAGTGCATGGATAGTGCCTGAGTGACAGAATGAGTGCACGGGTAATACCTGGGTCAGTTGATGAGTGCATGAGTAGTGCCTGAGTGTATTGTTGAGTGCAAGAGTAGTTCCTGAGCGTTTGCATATGTATATGGTTAGTGCCTGGGTTATTGTATGAGTGCAGTGATAGTGCCTGGGTGATTTGATGAGTGCATTGGAAGTACTTGAGTGAAAGTATGATTGCAAGGCTAATGCCTGTGCCATTAGATGAGTGCATGGGAGGTTCCTGATTGAATGGTTGAGTGCAAGAGTAGTGCCTGGGTGATTGCATGGGTAGTACCTGGGTGATTGCATGAGTGCAGGGGTACTGCCTGGGTGATTGCATGAGTGCATGGTTAGTACCTGAGTAAATGGATGAGTCAAGGGTAGTGCCTGAGTGAGGTGATTGGATGAGTGCCTGAGTAGTGCCTGAGTGATTGGATGAGTACACGGGTACTGCCTGGGTGACGGGATGAGTGTAAGGGTAATGCCTGTGTCTTTGGATGAGTGCATGGGTTGTGCCTGACAGAATGGATGAGTGCATGGGTAGTGCCTGAGTGAATGATTCAGTGCAAGAGTAGTGCCTGAGTGATTGCATGAGTGCATGGATAATGCCTGGGTGATTGCATGAGTGTAGGGATACTGCCTTGGTGATTGGATGAGTACATGGGTAGTGCCTAAGTGACTTCATGAGTGTAAGGGTAATATCTTGCTGCTCAGATTAGTGCATGGGTAGTGCCTGAGTAAAATAACTACTGCAAGAGCAATCCCTAGGTGATTGCAGGAGTGCACAGATAGTGCCTGAGAGAATGGATGAGTGCATGGGTAGTGCCTGAGTGATTACATGAGTACATGGGTAGTGACTGGGTGATTGCATGCGTGCAGTAGTAGTACCTCGGTGATTGGAAGAGTGCATGGTTAGTGCCTGTATGAAAGGAAAAGGCAAGAAAATGCCTGGGTTATCATATTAGTGCAAGAGAGAATGGATGAGAGCATGGGTAGTGTCTACATGAAAGGATTAAATCATTTGGACGGGGTCCTTGCGGTATTGGCTTTGATAAAAACTGCTATTTCTCTCATTTTGTTCATACCCGTTTCAGTGAGATGTTAAATGACAATTTGTTTGAACTATATCTAAACTTTGCATGTTCTTCCCGGTTACCTTTAAACCAACTTTCAATGGGCGAGGTACCTTCTCGACAATTGACTTTATTCTAGTTACCAGTAGGCATGCTTCCAGAGTGGCAGATTTCCGTACCCACAAGATCGCCTTAAGCGATCATTTCGCCTTGAGTCTGGATTTAATTGTAAAAGACAAGGCTAGCCATGCGAGGGACCATACATCCCATAATATACCCTGTCTAGTCAAAACGGGTATGCCCATGTTTGGATAAATTGGTCCTGGAAAATTTCACAAATACAATCATCAAAAACTGTAATCAGGAGATTATGGTATGCTTAGATGAAAATGCCATTAACAAAGACGTGTTAGAGGGCTTCTCAGTTATTGCAGGCCATATTAAAAAGGCTTTAATAATAAACTCTAATAAAAATCAGGGACACAAGTGTGGGTGGTTCGATTCAAAATGCACTAAAGCCCACTCAGAACTAAAAAATTGCCTACATAAAACAATAAAAAAACGATCAGAGATTGCAGGGGCACAAAGAGATTATAACCGCACCCTGAAAGAAAAGAAGCAGGAGTTAGAAATGAAGCATGGCGAGCTTTGCGCGCAGCCTCAGAACTTAAAGATAGTTCTGCCTTTTGTAAGGCAGTTAATGCACCATTCTGGTGAGTGTAGATAGGACCTCTATAGAGATAGCCATTAGTGATTCAGAGTGGGTGGAGCATTATTTAAAAGTATTTGATAAACCCCACTCTGTTTTCCCTAACAAAGGAAATCCTGTACTAAGCTTAAGCATAGACCCAATAACTAACTCCCATAACCTAAGATTAGACTTGGATGAAGTTGTATTGGCCATTTCCCTAAGCAGCGGGGGCAAGGCACCTGGGCCCAATGGCATCCCCGTGGAACTTTTTTAATTCAACATAGAACTGTGGGGTCCCATCCTAACACAGGTTATCAATGCAAGCAGCAAGACAGGCCCCATTCCATCTTGGCTAGTATCTATATTGGTCCCTATCTTTCAAAAAGGAGACAGGTCCAACCCTGCCAATTACAGACCAATATCAGTGCTCGATTCCACAGTCAAAGTAATCGGCAGAGTCCTTTTAACAAGGCTTCAAGATTGGGCGGAGGAGCACTCGATCATTAGTGACATCCAATATGGTTTCCGCAAGGGAACTGAGGACGTTAGATCAAGGCCTGAACTTCAACATGTTGATTAGCAAATATATAAGGGCAAAAAGGAGTAGACTTTTCCTGGCCTTCGTGTATTTATTCACGGCATTTGATTGCGTTAGCCACAAAAAGCTATGGAAAATTCTAGAAATTTTGGGAGTGGATGCGCCTATAATTCTCATTCTCGGTACAAAAGGGGGGGTGGTGATGGACGGAGCATCTGAATCAATCAAACCCCCACACCCAGTCAAATGATCTGGGTTTAATCCATCACCGTTCTTTAGCCCACTCTGCCACCCCAGTTCAGACATGGCTATATGCAAATCAGTCTGACCCTGTGCCTCATGGGAGCAGTCCAGCCCGAACTGCCAAGCCATGTCTTCCCTGGACCATAAAGAAGCTTCTGAGGACCGGTTTCTGGCATTCCAGCAGTCTTCAGCCCAGCTTGCTTGAATCCAGTGGCAAAGTGAGCAAGGGACTCACGTCTGAGCATACCCTGCCACACTTATGGCGGCCAAAAGCGGTACAAAAGAGGTGGTGATGGATGGAGCATCTGAATCAATCAAACACCCACACCCAGTCAAATGATCTGGGTTTAATCCATCACCGTTCTTTAGCCCATTCTGCCACCCCAGTTCAGACATGGCTATATGCAAATCAGTCTGACCCTGTGCCTCGGGGGAACAGTCCAGCCCGAACTGCCAAGCCATGTCTTCCCTGGACCGTAAACAAGCTTCCGAGGACCGGTTTATGGCATTCCAGCCGTCTTCAGCCCGGCTTGCTTGAATCCAGTGGCAAAGTGAGCAAGGGACTCACGTCTGAGCATACCCTGCCACACTTATGGTGGCCAAAAGCGGTACAAAAGAGGTGGTGATGGATGGAGCATCTGAATCAATCAAACACCCACACCCAGTCAAATGATCTGGGTTTAATCCATCACCGTTCTTTAGCCCACTCCGCCACACCAGTTCAGACATGGCAATATGCAAATCAGTCTGACCCTGTGCCTCATGGGAACAGTCCAGCCCGAACTGCCAAGCCATGGCTTTTCGGTGCAGCCAAATCCATCTGGTCCCAGGAATGGTGGCCACCGGAACTTGGACCCTGCCCATCCCCAAAAGACACTGTTCGGAACCTGGGCTTCATCCTTGATGACAAGCTGTCCATGGCTCCCCATACAAATAAATTAGTACATACCTGCATAGGTCTCATGAGGAGCCTAAGGAAAATATTCAAATGGCTGCCCTTGTTCTATCGTAAACCATTGATTCAAGGCTTAATTACCAGCCGCCTTGACTATGGTAACGCACTCCTTGCTGACGCAAACGAGGGCACACTAAGTAAACTGCAGACACTCCAAAACGCAGCAGCCAGACTGACCCTTGACCTACCCCCACGCACCCTCTCTGCCCCTTGCCTGAAGAAACTGCACTGGCTTCCAGTCAGAAAGTGCATAAGGTTCAAGATCTGTTGCCTAGTGCACAAATCATTAAATGGACAAGGCCCAAAATGTTTAAAAAACAAACTTCCGGAATATTGCCCGGAAAGAACACTACGATCTTCAAATAAATATCTCCTTAAGATACCAAGAGTCTGTACTGTCAGAAATGAAGACAGGAGTTTCTCGAAGGTGGGCCCCATGGCATGGAACTCCCTGCCTACGGCTTTAAGATCCAATCAAAATCACAAAATCTTCCGAAAAGATCTCAAAACACTACTATTCAAGGCACCAGCATAACAACTCCTCTCTCTCGCATGAATCATATCCTCTGCCAGCGCTGTGAGACCTAACGGTGAAATGTGCGCTTTATAAAAATAAATACATACATACATACATGTCTTCCCTGGACCGTAAACAAGCTTCCGAGGACCGGTTTCTGGCATTCCAGCCGTCTTCAGCCCGGCTTGCTTGAATCCAGTGGCAAAGTGAGCAAGGGACTCACGTCTGAGCATACCCTGCCACACTTATGGCGGCCAAAAGCGGTACAAAAGGGGGTGGTGATGGATGGAGCATCTGAATCAATCAAACACCCACACCCAGTCAAATGATCAGGGTTTAATCCATCACCGTTCTTTAGCCCACTCTGCCACCCCAGTTCAGACATGGCAATATGCAAATCAGTCTGACCCTGTGCCTCGGGGGAACAGTCCAGCCCGAACTGCCAAGCCATGTCTTCCCTGGACCGTAAACAAGCTTCCGAGGACCGGTTTCTGGCATTCCAGCCGTCTTCAGCCCGGCTTGCTTGAATCCAGTGGCAAAGCGAGCAAGGGACTCACGTCTGAGCATACCCTGCAACACTTATGGCGGCCAAAAGCGGTACAAAAGGGGGGGGGGTGATGGATGGAGCATCTGAATCAATCAAACACCCACACCCAGTCAAATGATCTGGGTTTAATCCATCACCGTTCTTTAGCCCACTCTGCCACCCCAGTTCAGACATGGCTATATGCAAATCAGTCTGACCCTGTGCCTCATGGGAACAGTCCAGCCCGAACTGCCAAGCCATGTCTTCCCTGGACCATAAACAAGCTTCCGAGGACCGGTTTCTGGCATTCCAGCCGTCTTCAGCCCGGCTTGCTTGAATCCAGTGGCAAAGTGAGCAAGGGACTCACTGGATTCAAGCAAGCCGGGCTGAAGACAGCTGGAATGCCAGAAACCGGTCCAGGGAAGACATGGCTTGGCAGTTCGAGCTGGACTGTTCCCATGAGGCACAGGGTCAGACTGATTTGCATATGGCCATGTCTGAACTGGGGTGGCAGAGTGGGCTAAAGAGCGGTGATGGATTAAACCCAGATCTTTTGACTGGGTGTGAGTGTTTGATTGATTCAGATGCTCCGTCCATCACCACCCCCTTTTGTACCGCTTTTTGCCGCCATAAGTGTGGCAGGGTATGCTCAGACGTGAGTCCCTTGCTCACTTTGCCACTGGATTCAAGCAAGCCGGGCTGAAGACGGCTGGAATGCCAGAAACCGGTCCTCAGAAGCTTGTTTCCGGTCCAGGGAAGACATGGCTTGGCAGTTCGAGCTGGACTGTTCCCATGAGGCACAGGGTCAGACTAATTTGCATATAGCCATGTCTGAACTGGGGTGGCAGAGTGGGCTAAAGAACGGTGATGGATTAAACCCATATCTTTTGACTGGGTGTGAGTGTTTGATTGATTCAGATGCTCCGTCCATCACCACCCCCTTTTGTACCGCTTTTTGCCGCCATAAGTGTGGCAGGGTATGCTCAGACGTGAGTCCCTTGCTCACTTTGCCACTGGATTCAAGCAAGCCGGGCTGAAGATGGCTGGAATGCCAGAAACCGGTCCTCGGAAGCTTGTTTCCGGTCCAGGGAAGACATGGCTTGGCAGTTCGGGCTGGACTGTTCCCATGAGGCACAGGGTCAGACTGATTTGCATATAGCCATGTCTGAACTGGGGTGGCAGCGTGAGCTAAAGAACGGTGATGGATTAAACCCAGATCTTTTGACTGGGTGTGAGTGTTTGATTGATTCAGATGCTCCGTCCATCACCACCCCCTTTTGTTTAATTCTCATTATAGCACAGTTCTATCAAGGGGCCAACACAACGGTCAAGTTTGTGGAAGGCGGGAAATGCACAAAAAACTTTGACGTAAAGCAAAGAGTGCTGCAAGGTTGCGTTTTCTATTTACCTTATACTTAAACGACTCGGGAAGGGCGATAGTGGAAGCGTGTCAGGATTTACCCACAATAGGTAACCGCCCAATTCCCACACTGATGTATGCAGATGACGCTGTGCTAATGGCCCGCGCCCCGATAGCTTTACAGAGGGTCATTAGCTGCTTTGATAAATACATGTCTAACTTAGGCCTGAACGTTGATATTCCAAAGACCTATGTGATGAAGTATGGGACCTGTAGTAGTAAAACCCGGCTTTTTGTTTTAAACTCTAATGAAACTAAAAGTTCAGGCACATTCTCTTATCTTGGAATTTTATTTGACAGAAGGGGGATGTGGTCTAAGGCGGTTAAAGGCGGTTAAAATGAGAAAGCTAATATTTCTTAAAGCCGTAGCCGCTTTAATAAATTTCAGTAGGAAAATCGGCAAGAGGGCCCCAACAGAATTACTACAAATATATAATTGCTAAGCGTGTCGCAATTTCTATTTATTGAGCAGGTATATTGGGCTACAAGGACATGACAGCCCTGCAGACTATAGAGAATAGGTTCCTGAGATATTTATTGACCCTCCCAGTCACAACTTCTCTTTTATTTGCCACATTGAATTAGGTATTTACCATCTCACAGACATTATAAAAATCCAACTAGCATTGTTGTGGTTTAGGATCTGGACCACAGACTAGACAATTTTAAACAGACAAATTCTATGGACTGCCTCAACTTATAAGGGGTTCAGAATATAAAATGGTGGAATATATTAGAAAGTTCATGTTCAATATAGGCCGCCCTGAGTATTTTGCTGACCCAACTACATTAGACTTCATATCAAGGAAGGATTTTAAAAATAAATGTTTGTCTTTTGTGGAAGATCTTAGAAGAGGGTTAGAATTAAAAAAGCCCACAGTTCATACCCATTATTCCACCTTAATGACCTTTAAAATCCATCCCTATCTAGGGATGCCCATAGGAGATTATAGTTGGTTCTTGCTAACACGTTTTCGTCTGGGAACCATATATAGATCAATTTCATTCCCGGGACTGAATGATTGGTCCAGGCATCTGTGCAAATGCCCTTGTGGTGGCCTATCGAACCAGTCGACTATCCACATAAAATTTTTCTGTAGATTTTACTGGTGGGAAAGAAAGAATTGAATCCTGCACCTTTTAAGGAGAATTGGTCTAAGGCAATGTCGTCCGGCTTGTCAAGTTCTGCAATTAATGGAAGATGAATTTTATATTACATCTGTTTTATCGTTTTTAAAGAATGTTTTTAAATATAGGAATTCAATTTTATCGTAAACCATGATACAATTTACTGAAATGATCTCCTTTTAAGAGTGATAGATATCATGTATGCTATGTTTCTTTTATGAGTTTTTGAATTGAATTGAAAGGATGACTGCCCGGCTGATGTCCCTACCTCCCAAACGGGCTGCTGAACGGACGGGCTGCTGCAGGACGCACCTTCTCATCTGCTGCCTCGCATTGGAGCTTGACCCCACGCCTCGCGGCCCCCGCTCCGCGGGAGCCGCTCGAGTGCTTGCTGCCTTCTTGCACCTCTGCCTGTGGGGAGCCTCAAGACCGGCAGACCAGGGACTAAGCCGATTTCCAGCAGGGCTGCGGGACTGCGAGGACCAGCGGGCAGTGCGATAATCTGCCACAGCTGGTCTTCTTCCCGCCGACTCCTCCCTGGCACCTGAAATTGAGGCCGGACTACGACCAAGTGTGTCCCTACCTCCCAAACGGGCTGCTGAACGGACGGGCTGCTGCAGGACGCACCTTCTCATCTGCTGCCTCGCATTGGAGCTTGACCCCACGCCTCGCGGCCCCCGCTCCGCGGGAGCCGCTCGAGTGCTTGCTGCCTTCTTGCACCTCTGCCTGTGGGGAGCCTCAAGACCGGCGGACCAGGGACTAAGCCGATTTCCAGCAGGGCTGCGGGACTGCGAGGACCAGCGGGCAGTGCGATAATCTGCCACAGCTGGTCCTCTTCCCGCCGACTCCTCCCTGGCCCCTGAAATTGAGGCCGGACTACGACCAAGTGTGTCCCTACCTCCCAAACGGGCTGCTGAACGGACGGGCTGCTGCAGGACGCACCTTCTCATCTGCTGCCTCGCATTGGAGCTTGACCCCACGCCTCGAGGCCCCCGCTCCGTGGGGGCCGCTCGAGTGCTTGCTGCCTTCTTGCACCTCTGCCTGTGGGGAGCCTCAAGACTGGCGGATCAGGGACTAAGCCGATTTCCAGCAGGGCTGCGGGACTGCGAGGACCAGCGGGCAGTGCGATAATCTGCCACAGCTGGTCCTCTTCCCGCCGACTCCTCCCTGGCCCCTGAAATTGAGGCCGGACTACGACCAAGTGTGTCCCTACCTCCCAAACGGGCTGCTGAACGGACGGGCTGCTGCAGGACGCACCTTCTCATCTGCTGCCTTGCATTGGAGCTGGACCCCACGCCTCGCGGGCCCCGCTCCGCGGGTGCCGCTCGAGTGCTTGCTGCCTTCTTGCACCTCTGCCTGTGGGGAGCCTCAAGACCGGCGGACCAGGGACTAAGCCGATTTCCAGCAGGGCTGTGGGACTGCGAGGACCAGCGGGCAGTGCGATAATCTGCCACAGCTGGTCCTCTTCCCGCCGACTCCTCCCTGGCCCCTGAAATTGAGGCCGGACTACGACCAAGTGTGTCCCTACCTCCCAAACGGGCTGCTGAACGGACGGGCTGCTGCAGGACGCACCTTCTCATCTGCTGCCTTGCATTGGAGCTTGACCCCACGCCTCGCGGCCCCCGCTCCGCGGGAGCCGCTCGAGTACTTGCTGCCTTCTTGCACCTCTGCCTGTGGGGAGCCTCAAGACCGGCGGACCAGGGACTAAGCCGATTTCCAGCAGGGCTTCGGGACTGCGAGGACCAGCGGGCAGTGCGCTAATCTGCCACAGCTGGTCCTCTTCCCGCTGACTCCTCCCTGGCCCCTGAAATTAGGGGTGTGGCTACACTAACAGGAACCATATAGGTGGATATTCATTTCCGGCCCGCGGGACGCTCGCGGACGCGAGCGGGCGAAGACCGGGCAAAGAGCCGGCCGTTTTAGGCCGTTAGAGGCCGGAAGAGACCGGACCCGGCCTCCCCTCTGACGACCTTTCTCTCTCAAGCTTGGGCCCCTTTTTGTTCCATCTTCCATGGCTACCAGAGTATCTAGGAGCAAGGCTGTCCAACAGTGTTCTAGCACCTTGGAATAAATTTTCCCCAAGGCCAGTGCTGTGGCCAATAAAGGCCAAATAGTGCTAGACACCCACCCTGAGGTGGGTATAGAAAATTTGTCAGTGGACTCCCCGGATTCCTCAATTGATGCTAGCACTCCATTACTTCTTGACGCCACCCACCTGTCATTCATGGATAGCATTGACCAGACTATTGAATCTGTCCTACAGCAACTCCTCACCCCGTCAAATCTCCAGAGGGATAGAGAGTCGTTACGCCTCTCTGGGGTTGTAGATCCCTCTTCCAATGTGGACTGTGTGGAAACAACTGAGTCGCAGGATGTGGGTCAGGCTGTAGTCCTAACAGAACCCGCAAACAGTAGAGGGGACTACCCACCGAAAAGAAAAAGGTCAAGGAAGTTAAGAGGGGCAAAAAGGGCCAAAGTGGATACAACCAAGCCAAATCTGGATGCCAGTACGGACACTTCGGCCTCTCCTGAGGTCATTTCGCCGGGAACTGGGTCTGAGCACTCCGGCCTTCCACCAGCTACAGCTGTACCAGTGTGCTCGGGGCCATTTATCTTCGGCGGGACCCCTCCTAACACCACAGACTTGCTCATCAGCTCATTCACGGACATCCTTAAGAACTTATTGAATCCCTTGTCTGCAAAACTGGACTCCATAGAAGCTAGACTCATGGCCTTAGAAACTGCTCACAAAAGAAATAGTTCTAGTCCAGGGGTGGGTCCAAATGCACATATGGTCCCTCGGGATTCAGTGGGGAATAGACCTCCTACCGCTGTAACAAGCACCCAGGCCCCAAATGTGGCACTAGTCCAGGCAGGGGTACAACATAGCAATATTGGTAGTCCTGCTCCCCAATTGCCCTCTCTGTCATACCAAATGTCTAGGCCCCCTGTTCCCGCTCCAAGAAGATCGAAGCAACCCACACCCCCCCAACAAACGGGTGAGGGGTGCTCTGCTAACGGACACATTGGCCGCCCTATGAGCCCTAACGCTAGGCGCAGGGCGGTCAATCTGCCCCCCGAGGAAGTGGCATACACGGCGATTATGGTGGGAGTCCCTGAGCTCACTGGCGATACAAGAGAGCCGCAGGACTCGCTCCGCAACAAGGTAATTAGTTGGCTCAACATCAACAGGCCCCTCCCCCCGAACCTAAAAGGAGATGTTCTGATGGTCAGAAGGATTCCATGGATTGGATTTACCCCCAAGAATAGGGCGGGGGACTGTATCATAGTCAGCTTCAAAAGCCCACTGGTTGCCCCATATATTTGCAACTGGTTAGTAAGGCCTGACAAGTCCAACATTGAACTAGTGTCCCTCTCACACTTCTATCCAAATGTTTGTAATCCAATATTGTGGGGAGGGAACAGAGTTGGACTAGAGTGGGCTTCGCAGTAGATGGTTCACGATACAGGCCCAAGCATAATGTACCTTCCGCTCATGCTAATTTTATCCACCAGAATAGATTCTCTTGCCTTGACCAAGTAGATTGACCACAAACGAGAGATATACAACAGTCTCCAGAAAAATCTGCTTATGGGGTCCCAACCAGGGGGGAAGTTACATCTGTTCCCGTAACTGACAAAAGGGTCCAGGTCCCTGTAAATGAGGGAATGACTTCCTTTGGAAGTATCCCGGGTCAAGCAGAGGTATCATCAAATACACCGATCGCCCCCAATACGCAATTAGTGGAGGTGGCTGTATCGCTCACCACTCTGCCTAGTACAATTGGCCCATGTGATCCTGACCCCCCTACAGTTACTATACCGTCCCTCTCCTGTGGGCCAGGGTTGCAACCACAAGGTCCAGGGCTGAGAATCCTCTCCTGGAATGTGGCAGGCATCACTAGCAAGGCAGGTACACTGGACTGGGATCTCCTGGTAAATGGAAGCGACATCCTCCTTTTCCAGGAGACATGGGCAAGGGAACCACAGACTAGAAGGGGGTTCGACATTTTTGAAATTCCAGCAAAATGGAACGGGAGGGGAAGACCCTCGGGAGGTTTAGCAATCTGGGTTGCAAGCCACATTGGGTGTCAGGAGGAAAAGATGGTCACACTTTCACAGGACATCCAATGTGTGCTGCTTAGATGGCCTGGCAGAATAACATGGGCCATTGTTAATGTTTACTCCCGTCCAGTTGCTGCGGCCAATGAATCCCCAACCCTAGATGAATTGTCTTCCTTCCTAGGTCAATTGCCAGGTGACCTCAAATTAGTGATAGGAGGGGACTTTAACTGCCACTACGAACCCTTAGAAGGTCTTAAGGAGGGTGTTCTCACTGCCGAGGATGACTATTGGGGAGTCCCACCTTCGTCCTCACCTTACCCCAAAGCTTGGTCCCCGCTGGCACTGCAACTTATGTCCCTCACCCTGAACTTTGCACTGAGGGCGTGCAACGGGCGCACACCATCCGACACTCCCTCAGCGTGCACATTTAATAGAAAGGACCACGAGTCAAGGTTGGACTATATATTAATAGATATTACTATGTGGCCTAAAGTTTGCGATTTCAGGGTGCTTCCGAGGACAGATAGTGACCACAACTCTCTCTTATTGGAGATCCAGCATCCAGTCCCCGCAATAGGGTCGCTATCCACTGCCTCCGGTGATGACCAGGGGGACATGCTCCTCACCCCAAACAGGCGCCGGGTTAAATGGGGGAAGCTGATTGACAAAGAAGATGCTATAAACAACTTATATGGCCTAGCACTCCCCAGGTTCAAGGAGGTGGACACTCTCATAAATCTACCGAGACCCCTTGATTTTAATGAGAGATTAGCTAGTATTCATCAGGAACTAGTGAGGGACCTTGCAGAGGTCTTCTATCCGGTGGTGCAACCACGAAGGAAAAAGACTCGGACCCCCATTTGGTACACCGCTTCCTGTAGGAAAATTAAATCTGAGCTAATCTCCGCCATTAAGGAGGGCGGTGACAAGGCGAGGGTGGCAGTCCTCAGGAGGGAGTACAAACTAGCATTGGCCAATGCAAGGGTAGAGTGGGATTGGAACCACTGGCACGAGCTGTCTGAAGCCCTAAAAACTAAAGACTCTAGGAAATTCTGGGCCCTGGTAAACAACGGGACGGGGGAACTTAAAACCGCAGTAGAACCGAACATCGCCCCCTCTGTCTGGGAGGCTCACTTCGGAGCACTTTATCAAGAAACCACTTTATGGCCCGAAGGCACGGCGGTGGAGTCCCCCTGTACCCCGGATACGGTCCTAGAATTTTCCCTAGGTGAGGTGGTGAATGCACTGGAGCGCCTAGCGATGGGAAAGGCACCGGGGTTGGACAAGCTACCCGGGGATCTTTTTAGACACCACCCTGACATCTGGGGTCCTTACCTTCTTATTCTTTTCAACGCTATATTAGGAGGTATGGCGGTCCCCTGTTCCTGGCTAGGGGCTGAAATCGTGCCGATTCATAAGAAAGGGTCTCCTCTGCTCCCGGCCAACTACAGGCCGATTAGCCTTATAGATGTTCCCCAAAAGCTCTTTGCGCGTCTTATCCTGAACCATCTCCTAGACTGGGTAGAGGATAATGATATCATGAGTCCCCTGCAGGCTGGCTTTAGAAAAAACACGTCGACCATGGATCAAATCTTCCGCCTCGTCCTCCTTTACTGGAAGACGGTGAGGCTAGAGGGGGGAAGACTGTACATGGTCTTCGTGGATCTGAGGTCAGCCTTTGACCTAGTCCCACGCAGGAAACTTTGGGAGGTGTTGGAAAAGCTAGGAGTACCCCCCCAGTTACTTAACATCATAACCAGGCTACACGAGAACAACTATGCCCAGGTCAGGTGTGGGAGGGATGGAAACCTTTCGTCCAGGTTCCCTGTTCATCGAGGGGTGAGGCAGGGTTGTGTCCTGGCACCTACCCTGTTTTGTCTCTTCATCAATAATGTCATTTCGTATCTGGATAACATTAAGGACAACAACGCCCCATATTTGGCAGGCAGGAGGGTTCCGGCAATCATGTTTGCCGATGATACCCTCCTGCTTTCCAAATCCCCCATGGGGATCCAGAGGATCCTGGATGGATTTGGTCTCTTCTGTCGTCAACATGGCTTGGAGGTGAACACAGAGAAGACCAAGTTCATGATCTTTAATCCACCTAACAAAACCAGGCCCAATCCCACCCTGGGTACTGTCAGCCTTGAGAGGGTGTCCACTTTTATATATTTGGGGGTAACATTGCAGGAAAATTTGTCATGGGACCGGCAGATAGCTAGATCAAGGGTCAAATTGTTCCAGCTGTCGGGCGCAATCCTGAAGGTGGCTAACACCTCCACCTTCAAGCCCATAAGCCCGGCCCTTGAAATTTACAGGACGCAGGCCAAGGCAGCAGCTATGTATGGTAGTGAGCTTTGGGGGCACAAAGCAGGTAAAGACCTACCGTTAGTGGAAAACAGTTTTCTAAGGCGCCTACTAGTTCTTCCACGAGCCACGCCACTCCTGCCATTGAGAATGGACATGGGTCTTCCCCCTATTGCAGAGGAGCTTGTGTCAAAGCCAGTGAAGTTCTGGCACAGGCTCTGGTCAACAAATGAACTCCATCACTACAGGGAGGATCTAACCCATGTCATGAGCCTGAACTGCAATAGTAAAATCCCCTGGCTGGCCTTTGTGAAAAAAGAACTGCTTACCATGAACCTGTCTGAGCTATGGGAGGATCCTGCGAGAGGCTGTCAAAGGATTTAACGTAAAGCATTGACCCAAATCTATAAAGACAGGTCCCTTGCACATATGATGGATGTTCAAATCAGCGGCACCCTTACAGCCCGATTCCTGGAATCCAAAAATTCCTATGTTTTTGAACCTTTTATGGATTTTATTTTTCCTATCCTGGCGAGGAAATTGTTTGTGCAATGGAGGCTAGGCACACTCCCCACTAAAACATTTACCTACAAGTGGACCAATGGGGGTGACAAAATATGTCCTTATTGCAACATCCATGAAGAAGATGACCTCCACATCTTGTTTGTGTGCCCCGCCTATCAAAGGCCTAGAAAATATTGGATAGCGCCGCTTTGTAGAAACCTGGGGTTTAGAAAGTATACACAGGCATTTAGAATCATGAAAACCAGCACTTCGGGTCACATTGTGTTCGCTATATCCAAATTTCTAATGGCAGTATGGCTGATCAGAATGAAAAAAGCCCCCTGAACCATTCTACTCTTATAGCTCCTTTCCTCGCTGGATTACTGAGATTTTTATACATGTATTTTTTAAAAATGTATTTTAAATGTATGTAATGTTGCACTGCATCTTTTATGGTCTATATGGCCGAAATAAAGAATTTTTGGATTGGATTGGATTGGATTACATGAGCAACATGATGTAAATGATCAATATTATTTATATTACAAACAAATAACATATAAATAAACTTTTTTTTTAATTTCACGTTATCATGCATATTATATACATTCAAAAATGTTATTTCGGTCATTGCGACCATAAAAGGGCAATGCATACAGTACAGAAAAAAGATGTTACATGCATGGCGATAATTCATTGTATACAGTGCAACAACTGTCATTTCAATTTACGCCGACTAGTTGTAAACATTTAACAACAGTTAAAAGGGTAAAACAACCTGGTGCCAATTGGTTAAGTCCCAGTTAGATTGCACAGAAAGACCCACTTTATATTCACAAAGTAAAACAAAATTGGCAACATACTAAAATATGAGACAACATTTTTAGCTAAAAGCAGGCTTTAAAGGTGATAAAAATTCTGGGGGTGCGCCTTCTCACTTCTTTGCTGCGTACCTTCTAATGATCCACATTGTCCCAAGAACCTTAGCAACTGCACAAACAAGTAAAGGCCTAGAATCTGATTTTAGAATGTGCAGCGTTTCTCTGTGGCATTGAGTTCCCAACAGCCTACAGACATGGGCTAGCCATTGGATTCTCTGGGATTTATATATCGGGCAGGCAAAGAAAATGTGGTTAATTGACTCACCAGAACCGGTGCAACTTGGGCAATACTGTGTTGCGGAGGAAGGCTGAAGCCATGATGCTGTGACGGATTTCACAGGGAGGGAGCTGAATCTAAATTGGATATAAAGCTTCCTATCGTGATAATCTCAATATATTGTTCGTACGCACTTGACAGCTTAAATTCCATGAATTCTAGTGTAAGATGCCTCCAGACAAATGGGTGACAGTGTGTGTGTGTGTGTGTGTATTGGCATTTATATAGCGCACTACTTACCCGTAGGGTCCCAAGGCGCTTCGACCGCTGCGAAACCCTTCCTGGCTTCCCTGAGAGATGGTCCCTTAATGGGTATCTCCAGGGTGAGACCAGGCATCCCCGGCGGTCTGGTGGGGCCGTTAGTGAAGATGAGGCAAGCTAATGCCCAGAGTTGCCGAGTGTGATCGCTGATCAGAGTGGGCACCGAGGCGAGAGAATTATCGAGTCCGCTGACCCTGGTCCAGAAACCTGCCGCGCCGGGAATCGAACCCTGGTCCCGGGCCGTCCTCTGCTCTCGGGTCTGCTGCCTCTAACCAGTGAGCCACACTACTTCAATGGACAGTGGACTGCGCCACCAAGTTCCAATATTGAGTCTTGGCCAGTTCTCTACTAGGCAATACGCTGGGATAGATGGCATCCCACAAGTTCCCCAAGCCTATAGCTGTAAACAATGTCTGCACTTTGGTGAACCGCAAGATTTCTTTTTTTAAACAGTCAAGTTTGTAAACTTCATCAAGAGCAACTACGTAGTGAGAGAGCTCAGGGGTTTGTTTTAGGCGCAGCTAAAAAAGATGGGGCGAAGCCTTGCTTTGTCCACTATAGATGATCGTCCCATATTTAGCCTTAGTGGGAGGGGAGGAGCAGGCTACTCTGGGGAAGAGAACAAAGGCATCTTAAGCATTTGTTCTTGGTGGTTAGGAGGCCCTCTAAATTGTAAAATCCCCACAGTTCAGCCCCATAAAAAGCAGAACGTACTACCTTGTGCTCATATATCTGGAGTGGAGCTACAATTGGTTTGGTCTGGTAGGCCCTATGCTCCATAATCAGAGCCCCAATGGCTTTCTTCTGCTGTAGGATTCTCTTCATGATCTGGTACTTCCAGGCCATTTCCTCCGAGAGGGTCATACCTAGATAGTCAAATGTGGCCACTCGCTCCAGTGGAGTCCACCCAACTGCATTTTGCCTTTAAACGATTTGTGGGGATTCATCAATAGGAGCTTGGTTTTTGAAACATTGTTTTCCAAGCCTCTCATTTCACAGAAGGACTTTAAGCGACCAAGGAGCGGTTGGAGACCACTGGGGGCCTTGGAGACCAATAGCGTGTCGTCCGCGAACAGTAAAGTTGTTACTTTGACACTCACCAATGCGGGGTAATCAGCCGGGACTTCCGCTAAATGTTGGACCACTCCATTGATAAAGAGCAAAAACAGGGTGGGAGCCAACATGCAGCCCTGTCAGAACCCCCTATCGACTCGGTCAATTGCCCTTGGTCCCTCCAGCAAACCCTTGTGTGGTTGCTCTCATGTAGACGGATAACCAGTACAAGGATCTCTTGCGGAAACCCCAATTCCTACAGGACATGCCATAATTTGAGCCTGGGGATGAGGCTGAATGCCAACTTTAAATCAATGAATGCAATGTACTGACAGCCCAGTTCGATGGTCACTGTTTTCCAGGCCAGTAAGGAAAAATTAAAGACTTGATCGATGGTGCTAACTTTCCGTCTAAACCCGGCTTGGAAGGGGGATAGAATGTTATTATCCTCAATCCATGCTGAGAACTTCATAAGAAGAGCACAGGAGAAGACCTTTAGAGCACCTTCGATCAGGCTGATAAGCCTGTAGTTAGATGGCAGTGAGTGGTCACCCTTTTTAGAGACCAGAATAACCTTGGTTCCCTTCCACGACAGCGGTATTGTAGCCTCAGTGGCCATTCCATTAGCTAGTGCCCAGATATATTTGGACCAGTTGACAATATCATTAAGAAAAACATCACCGGGTACTCTATCAGGACCCAAGGCTTTGTTCCTAACTACAGAATTTATGCTTTGAGTGATGTCAGCTAAAGAAAATAGATCATTGGTCTGGAGGCTAGTGTTATCAACATTGGAACCTTCTGTAGCCATCTCTCCTGTTCCGGTGTATACTGCAGAAAAGTGTTCAAACCAAGTGGCAATGGGAATGGTATTGGTGTGTGGCCTTGGTCTTTCGGCCTCTCCCCTTGTGACTAAAAGTCCAAGTTGTTGAGAGTTTTTCCTCTGACAGGCTTCACTAATTTGGAGTCATAGGTTCTCAACCCATTTATTTATGTATTTATTTATTTGTCTTGTTAAGTGCCCGGATCACCCCTGAAGGGGTATCTCTGCACTACGGAGCCTCCTACAGAGTCAGCAGAGGGATTCAGAAGAGCTTGGTTTTCAAGAACCTGTGGGATTGCAGTTAGTTGGTGCATTTGCAGAGGTGTAATGGGAGTTGATTCCAGAAGGAGGGAGTCAAATGGAAAAAGGCTTTCCCACCTATGCAGGAGTGATTTAGAGGGTTCTGGTAGGTTGGTATAGTATGAGTCTGTCGGCGAGATGGCTTTGGGGGGTTGCAGTATACTGCCTTGTATACAATGCGGCCAATGTTAAAACAAATCCTCATGCAGAGAGGCTACCAATGTAGTCACAGGAGTAAGGGCAAGGAGGCGGTCCTGGCAAGTGAGTTAGAGACTAGTAGAGCAGCCGTGTTTTGGACCACTTGGAGTCTGTTAAGGGAGAATTTGTTGGTTGAGATCAAGAGGGCATTGCAATAGTCAAGACTACTTATTACTAGTGCCTGAAGTAGAGTTTTCTGGGCGGTCATAGGGAGGAATGGAAAAACCTTCCTCAGTAGATTTAACATGTGGAAACAGGAGCTCACAGTGGTAGTGACTTGCTCTTTCACAGTGAGTTTCTGGTTTAGATGTACTCCTAAGTTTTTCACCACAGCTTTAGGGGATTGGTGCAGGACCTAGGTTTGTTATCCACCACTCTGGGGACCAGAGTAGGGGCGCTTCTCCAAAGAGCATAATTTTGGTTTTATTAGCATTTAGCTGGAGGAAGTTGTTTCTCATCCAGTCCGAGATGACTGTCATACCTTCAGAGAAGGCAGACTGAGCATAGATAGAATTTTTGTCAAAAGCCATTAGGAGCTGGGTGTCATCAGCATATGATGATAGATTCCTAAGGAGATCTGCAAGGGGAGCCACATAACAATTAAACAGTGTATGACTAAGGCAGTATCCCTGGGGCACACCTTTAGGCAGCTCTGATGTTGGGGAGTGAAAGGTGCAGAGATTGACAGTTTGTAAGTGTGGGTACTATGTGTTAGGAGGTTTGACAGCCATTGAAAGGCAAGCTTTTGGATACCAGCATTACTTAATCTAATTAGTAGGATGGAATGGGATATTGTGTCAAACGCTGCTGACAGATCCAGCAGCAGCAATAATGCTGCTTGTTCATTGTCAAGGAGGTGCCTAAGGTTGTCTGTGACTGCAATAAGTGCTGACTCTGTACTGAACTTGGGACAGAAACCGGACTGTGAGGGGTCAAAGCCTCCTGTTACTTCCATAACTTCTGAGAGGTATTTATTAATGTGTTTTTCCAGAAGTTTACTCAGATAGGGTAACAGGGAGATAGGACGGTAGGTAGACAGATCTTCTGGAGGGGCATTGGATTTCTTTCTAAAAGGAATTATTTGGGCAGCCTTCCATCCAGCAAGTAGTTTTCCCTCAGGCAGGGAGGAGTTGAGAATGGGGCAAATCGATGGTGCCAGCTGTTTGTGGAGTAATGAGGATTCCGTAGCAGGTAGGGTATCCTGAGGGGAGCCAGAATATGCTGTTTTCAATAAATACTCCACTGTGTCAGTTGTAAGCATGGGCGGAAAATCCGTTTCGCTCGCGAATTTTGCGGATTTTCGGTAAATTTGCAATTCGCGAACGCTCCCGAATTTACTGAAAATCCTCAAATTTGCACGCAGCGGATTTTTTTTTCTTGGTGATACAATTTTGCGGCGTGCGGTGTAAGTTCGCAATTGCGAACATGTAGGTGCGGCGGGCAGCAACAATCTCACACTTACAAAATTACAAAAATTGCAATTCTGCACAAGAAATCCACTAGCAAGCAGCATAGACCTTCTGAAAATGATGATTTTTATCAGAATAACTCCTCAGGTTGACATTTGCCTGCACTTTTTTGGATTTGAGGCCTTTTGACTTTCTTTGGATCACTTTTGGATTAGAAATCAACTTTCACAAGTAAGCTTGTTTTGGGCATTACAGTTGCTGTAATGCTGTTCTGCAGAAAAACGAGTTTTGCAAAAGTGAAAGAATTCAGCAGGTTCAAAAGTTCAAACTCATCATTAGTAACAATTCCCTGTAGTGCTTCCTGACTGGGGCCCCTCCAGAGTTCAGTTGCTAGTTGCAACAATTGTATGACCCTGCTCTGACCCTCACAGCAGGCTCATAGAATAGCTACAAGTAGGCCACAAAGGTCCTGGAAAAAAAAATTGCACTGCAACAGAAAGCAAATTACAGATAAGGAAGCAGGTGCCAGACTGGAATTTTAAAACAGTGACACGTTAATAAATCAACCCCAAATTAATTCATGTCAGTTGAAGCAGGGTAGGTGTGCTTGCTTTTCCCCCCCATAATCTACAGTGATGATGAACCAGAGGGTGGCATTGATGTACCAGAGGGTGGCATGGGTGAAACAGAGAGTGGCAGGGGTGAAACAGAGGGTGCTGGGAACCTGTGATGATGAACTAGACGTAGAAACAACATAATTGCGACCGTTGCGAGCCGACATGTAAGTTCGCAATTGCGAACTTGTACAAAACCCTCGCGAACTGGCAGAAATCCTTGTGAACACAAAAAAAAAATCCGCAAATTCGCGAGAATTCGCGGATTTTGCGGATTGCGAGTTCGCAAATTCGCAAAAATCGCGAACGCCAGATTCGCAAAATTCGCTCACGCCAGATTCGCAAAATTCGCTCATGTTTAGTCAGTTGTAAGAGGGGGGAGCAATCCAAGGAATTTGCACAGTCAGAGTAAGGGGATAGGAGATGATGGTGTCTTTCTGAGGGCCCTTATCCTTGGTGATGCTATCATAAGTGCTTTCAATCTTCTGAATAAAGTGGTTAGCCAGCTTATTGCAAAGGTCGAGTTGGGGTTACTTCATTATGACAAGCCTTACGGTTTGTGAAAGAGTTAAGAATGCGGTAGAGATCTTTAGGGGATTTTCCTGCCTTATTCAGTTGTGATTCGATGTGGGTTTTGCGAGTTTTCTTTAGATTTTTGTGGTAGAGGGGTAGAAGTCTCTTATAGGCTTCTTTGTCCTTTATGTCTTATAAGAGTTGCCAGCGTCTTTCTGTTTTTTTTGCAATGGCTTTTTTCTTCACTTAGATTGGGAGAGAACTATGTTGCTTGGGATCTGTTGGATTTGGTAGGAAAGGGTTTACGTTATTTGCTCTGATGGCGGCAGACAATTTTGACTATAAGTTCCTGCACTCCTGATTAAACCAGGAGGAGTGTTGTCTGCCAGATCTTGACTTGCCCTAGTGTCCAGATGATATAGTAGGTCCATCATGGAAAATAATAGCCACTACTACAAAAGTTCTTCCTGAAATAGATATTTGACTTGCATTAAATCTTTAATTTTGGTTTCCAATTTTCTTCCATTTGCTCTACAACGTTGTAGCATTAAAAACAAATATTTTCCAAATCTTTCTATATGTAATGTAGACAACATATCTGATCTACAATGCAGACATCTCATGTCCTGATTCGTTGTTTTTATCAATGTGTTTAAAGGCACTGATTTGCGGTCTGGTATCATCAAGTATATGAATTGCTCAGTTTTTATTTCAGTGCTAGAAGTAAATAAACAATCTTTACATTTATGATCCCATCTGTAACATAGTCCAAATAAGTTTTCCTTGTGCATCTTGCTGTATATTGAGAGTAAATGTCTAAGAACAAGTACATATATCCAAAAGATGGTGAATGCAAGAAGCAGTATGCATTTTACTTCTGTCAGTTACCAATTGTTGAAATACATGACGTAGTAAAGAACTAAATATTTTTTCACGATTTCCCATAATTTCAGGAGGAAAATCTGGTCGATAAAACACAACATTCAGAATCACATTAGCATAACCGTCGATACCTGAACTGTATTCCAACTGGTATCCTTCAATGTCATCAACACTTTCCATTTTCTTTTTCTTTATGCCTCAAGTTTCTCTTCATTTGTTTCCTTTTTTGAACCTCAATTGCATCTTTGACATATTTCCGTTTTGGTCAAACTATACATTTCTCTTATATGGGATATTCACCTAAATCAAGTGTATAAAGTTTTCTTAAACGATTGTACTCTCTTACACAATTTTCATCAGCACTAACCTTTTTGTGATCAAACTCTATCAAATATAAACCAGACCATGTTTTACACGAGACAATGCAACGTATGCCATTCCCTCTTTGAACACTGTACTTCCAATATTTACAAAAGCAATATTTACAAAAGCACTGTCTATACTTAAGCCTTGCCACTGGATTCAAGCTAGCCTGGCTGATGAGGGCTGTTAGCCTGAAACCAGTTCCAGGATGCTTGTTTCTGGTGCATGGAAGACATGGCTTGGCAGTTTAGGCTGGACTGTTCCCATGAAGCACAGGGTAAAGACTGATTTCCATATATATATATAACCATTGTCGATGTCGATAAGTTTGTGAATAGACACAAGCTTAGGAAAATGCAATTTAGGGTCTAAATATATAAGGCATACTACGACTAATTCTGTTTGTGGTTTTGACTATTTTTGTACATTTTGTCAAATACAATATAAATAGAAGTATAGTGCTCTTGATTACAGCGATACTTAAATGTGCTAAAATTTTAGAGTAACTCGCCTTCCTATTCCTCATGTAGCACTGAGCCGTCAAATTGGCATAAGATTTTTTGTTGTATTTATTTAATATGGGGGTCTTTTCGGTATTTTTTTACCAGAATCCTTTTATTCTTATGCATATTAAAACCATTATAAAATGGCTGACGTCTTTTTCAGATTAAAATCTTAGTAACTGATAACCATCATCGTTATCGACTAGTGTGCAAATAGACACAGGTGAAAGATATTGCATTTTTGGGGTATAAATATACAGCCCAAAAGTTAGCATTTCGGTTCACTGTTCCTACGATCTTGGACACCACGCTGAACGCTACCTAAACAAAAGTAAGTTGACCTGATTAAAGTCGCACTCAAATGGGTTACATGTCCAGTGTAACTCGTACTACTGTTTGGATGTGGGATATAGTCGCCACACAGATAAGGGTTGTAATTTTATCTTTATTTGGTTCTAAATACCCGTGTTCTTTTGACATCTTATAAAAAAGTAACCTTACTATTGGGCACTTTATTATTGTCAGTATGCACTAAACAGAGATTTTCGGCGAATCTTTATGTTTTAACTCTGGAGTTTGAAATGATTTTTGATATATCTTTAAAAATCGAAAGGTGATTTTCATACCATAATCCGCACAAGCCGTGACAGATGCTGAGCCCACCATTTTTTGCCATTTGAGTTTACAAATACATATGGAGAAATGATTGGTTTTTAATTTACGACACTATAAAAGTGGAGCTTGTATTTACAGATGGATATACAATTGTGGTGACCATCTTGTATTAATGATGGTTGAGGTGGTGCCTGTTTTAACTGTTAAAAATGGGATCGGGTTTTCGCTTCACATACAAATAAAAATGCTGACAAGCCAGTTGATTAATCAATAGTGTGCGCAGAAGTGGCGTGCCTTAATTTGATATTCAAATAATATTGTGAATTTTTTGCTTTATTTGGCCCCTTTTTAAACCTTTTTAGGCAGTTTATAACTAAAGGACAAAGGCTTTGTTGTCTGCCTGTCTTGTTTAACAAAACTTAGTTTCACACTATGTTTGAGCTTCATTTTCAAGCTGGGATTTTGTTCATATAATGACACTTGCAGTCATGGCGGCCATCTTATAATGATGTCTGTCGCAGCTGCGCTCGTTAGAATCAAGTAAGTACTGCTGCTCGTGTGCCATGCTTATAACTAAAATTAGGATTAGGAAACTCTTATATATAAAAAATGTCATGATTATAGTTTTATAAAATCTTTTAAGATGTACTTGGTTTTATGACAGACAAGGGGCATTGCACCACCTTGGCAGTTTTTTGAAGATATCTACAACGGGCCTAATACAAAGAAAAATATTTTGACTTTTTCAAAAAACAAAACGGTATGAAAGGTCCTTTTACATTTCAGTAATATTTTCAGCCATGATTTATGTAATTGATTAAATTCTCTGAAATTAGATTCAGTAAACTATAATTTGGTGAACATTTTCTTTTTAGATTTCTTTCTTTTATGAATAATTCATCTTACTATTGAAGTTCTCGACGCTGTGCCACTCTAGAGTTGGGTGTTTACTTACAGGAAGGTATGCATAAAGTTTTGAACATCTTGGCTTAAAAAAAAAAAGCCTGATAATAGTGTACATTCCAAGAATTAGGACATTCCCTAAGATGTGATTGTTTGTTTCTAGCTATATTTCTATTACTGCAGACAAAATGGTCCAAACCCCGTGTTATTTATCAGTTTCACCTGTTATTGAATATGATTTTGTATATTCAATGAAATTTTGGTTGTACAGGAACTTTGAAAATGGGTCTCCTTATGTGTTTTTTACTATAAATATCACTGTGTTAGAAAAAAGTTGACAGTTTGAATTATGTACATAATTTTTTCACTAATCCTTTTGATCCTGTATATGGTGTTAATGATTAAATGACTAAAGTTTTAAATGTCATAAAATTGTTTAAAATTGTTTAGATAATGTCCATATAAAGAATTTTTTTTTCATGTGTTCTTTATGCACATTTCTGTAGCCTTGAAGAAGTCTCATGGAGACGAAACGTGTCGCGTCGGCAATGATGGCTATGATTTTGCACTGTATTTTAAATGATTCATCATCCACCAAAAAAATGTATTAAAGAAGAAAATACGTTTTTTCATAAAAAACTTTTGCCACTCTGCATACTTTCTTTGGAGGATTGTGTATTGGTTCTTGTTCAATTTTGATTTGTTAGGAATATTAATCTTGTGACACTTATTATATATTATCGGGGTTTGTATTGAGCATATGTGAATCCACTGCTTTGCGTATAGCTGTGTCTGAACTGGGGTGGCAAAGTGAGCTAAAGAACGATGATGGATTCAACCCAGATCCGTGACTGGGGGTGAGTGTCTGAAACGTTTCAGAGCTCCGTCCATCATCTCCTTGTGTTCGCTTTGTTTGCCCCAAGTAGGCAGGGTATGCCCAGGCTTGGGTCCCTTGCTCACTTTGCCAATGGATTCAAGCTAGTGTGGCTGATAAGGGCTGTTAGTCTGAAATTTGTCCCAGGTTGCTTGTTTCTGGTCAAGGGAAGACATGGCTTGCTAGTTCGGGCTGGACTGTTCCCATGAGGTACCGGGTCATGACTGATTTGCATATAGCTGTGTCTGACTGGCTTGGCAAAGTGAATTTAAGAACGATGATGTATTCAACCCAGATCTGTGACTGGTGGGGAGTGTTGGAAAAGTTTCAGTGCTCCATCCATCATCTCCTTGTGTTTGCTTTGTTCGCCCTAAGTAGGCAGGGTATGCCCAGATGTTGGTCCCTTGCTCACTTTGCCACTGGATTCAAGCTAGCCTGGCTGATGAGGGCTGTTATGCTGAAACCGGTCCCAGGATGCTTATTTCCGGCCCAGGGAAGACATGGCTTGGCAGTACGGGCAGGACGGTTCTCATGAGGCTCAGGTTTCTGAGAGTGAGTTCTGGTGGCGCCAGAGAGCAGACTGAGGAGAGCGAGCAGAGTGCAACCAGGAGGAGGAGCGGCGGAGGCGGCGGCAGCAGCGGCAGTGATCACGAACGCGAGCCAAGCAAAGTGCCAAACAAAGCGCCAAACAAAAGCGGCGAAGCCTCAGATGAAAGCTGCAATCACTTAAACACTTAAACACCTGAATACGAGAATTGGCGGTGAGGCGGCCGTGAAGAGCCGCGGAGAGAGCTGAGGGAGAGGACGAGGGACCTGGTGAATTCGGGTAGCTCCGGACGTTCTGGGAGACGCCGGTATTTCCACCACCTTTGAGCCCGTGCCTGTCCCGACCCCTACGATCCCCAGGGGCACATGAGCTTCCTAGGCTCTTTGTCTTTTTGTTTCTGCCTCACCTCACCTTTCCTTCTCTGACGAGCCTGTGAGTAATCAAGCAGGCAACCAAGCAGGCAGGAGCTCAGAGCCCACAGCCCAGAAGTGAGGTGCACGGAGCAGAACACAGAGAGGAGAGCTGTGCTAAGCCTGCCAGCCTGCACAGCCTGGACAGCGAGAGAGAGCACGAACAAAGACGTGGATGCAGCGGCCACCCTGGACATTGTGGACACTGTGGACACTGTAGACATTGTGGACACTGGTCACGTGCCACGGAGTTGAGGCACTGTGGCACTGTGGCCCCCCCGACTAACTTTTGGCTTAGATAGCCAAATCACAGCTGAACCATCCAACCGGCCTCACCACAGCATCGCAGCACTGCATGTTCCGTAAGTGTTACGCAACGCAATGCAGCGCAGTGCATAAAGCATAAAGCATAAAAAGCTCAAAAAACACAAGTGACGTTCTTTAAAAAGCCATGAAATCATAGTCGAGAATATCTCGCATTTGCACGTCAGGTGAAGGGTGCTGTGGGGGGGGGGTGTTTTCTACTGTAAGGACAGTGCAGGGTTTACCGGACCCCCTCCCCCCTCTTTGCTGACATCAGCTTCTTAGCCATCATGAGATCAGGTAAAGAAAGAAGAAGTATTTCTACAGTAGTGAGCAATCGGATGAAGAAAAACAAGCTACCTAATGCCTCCTCCGACAGCCTCGAAAAATTAACAAGGCCAATAAAACCTGGCACAAACACAGAGGACAACATCTTAGTTACCCTTATGCATGAAGCAGAGGGTTCAGAGGGTTCAGTTCTAGGTCAAACAGATCAATAAATTTATAACCAACAAAAACAAAAAAACTCTTGTACAACCTAACATTTTCTCCAAGTTTGCCTTTGTAAAAGATGCTGGGGCCGTGTTAAACCATATGAGCCCCACTCACAAGGGCCTTCCCTCCCCTTGGCTTCCGGAAATATTCATCCTAACAAAACACGACGTTGCAGACTCGGCAAGAGCCTTAAAACCGGCCTCGGTATTGGTGAGTCATTTGGTCAATGAAAGTCCACCTAAACCTTACAGAGACTCAACGCCTAATTCAGTTACAGTAGCGAACAGCTTTCAATGTTCTGAAACCGATGGAATTAATCCCAGTTGGCAAAATAAAAGCTTTGAAGTGAACAAGGACGCAACCGTGATAAGAGAACATAGAGCATAGAGCCAGCAGATGAGCCCGACGATCGAGCCAAAGAGCCTTCTCTCAATGAGCACTTAGAACAGCCATCATCGCTAAACTATTCACTCCACGCCACCTCAGCAAAAAAATCACAGCGGGAGTCCCCTGATCTGGCTTTGGAGTGAAATAGCTTACACCAAACAAATCATCCTGGTCCGAATACGACCCAGTGCGTGCCAGCGAGACCTGCACACACCGCTGCGTTGGAGTCAAACATCTCACCTCAAGTGAGACTCTCAGGTTTCAACTATAACTCAGCACTCAGGGTTAGCATTTGTCAGGATCCGACCTGTGCCTACCCAGTGATAGTGGAACTACAACTCCCAGAAAGCTCAGCGAGCATCGAGTCGGAATGAGATCATAAAAACCCGTGAGAACCGGAGTGCGGTGCACGTAATTTTGTCTTTTTGGAGAGCTTCAGGGATTGTGTTCTGGATTACTAGTGCTCCATAGTGTGTCATCGTAACCCGCGGCTGCGGGGTTACCTATCCTGGGAAATTGAATCTACCCGAACCGAGAGACGCAGGATTGCCCCCTCTCGTGAATTTCGGGAACTTTGTTTGGACACGTTTCTTTTTTTGCATTCGGGGAGACGCCGGATTTCACCCTCCCGAGTGCGACACAGTTTTGGGAAATATTATTTTGTCACTGGTGTTGGGAGTTTGTAGTTCTCGGGAGAGACGCTGGATTTGCACCCGCTCTATTGGCAAAGAGGTTGATCGGTTCTGGAAACCCGTTTGAACCCGTTTGACGGGAGAGACGCTGGATTGCACCCTCTCATGGTCATGGGGTCATGGTAGGTTTCGGAGGAACATTTCTTCGGATCCAGTAACCGGTAAGAGTTGCCAAACTGATGGGGTGTGGGCAAAAACTACCATCCGTATTAGCTGGTGAAGAGTGTGCTTGATATCCAACCAGAACCGTCGAACATTTTCCTCTCTTGGTTTCCGAGAGAATTGTGGCATTGGTATCCGTAACCTTAACGCCCTAGTAGAACCTTTTAAAGCAAGGGACTGGGAAATAACGGGTAGGTATAGGAACACCACGCCAAGATTTGTATTCAGCTTTGCGGGGGGAGAAGTGTATGTAACCTGTGTGCACATTCTTGTGTTTTCCAGAAAACGTATTCGTTGAGAGAAAGTATCTCACAGGTAGAAGAGAGAGGTCCTGAGACGTAACAGGTAGGAAAGAGGTCAGAAGGGAGAGAATTCATAGGAAACAGGAAGCATAGGATTCTCGTCTTACTGTGTGTTCTTTGTATCTTTGCAGAGACCTCATCTACCCTCGTTTCCAGTCCCGGACCTTTTATCCCTCGCCTGCTTACTATCGTGCTCTGTCAGATATTATTCCCTGAGCACGGAGAAAGCTGGAGGTGGAACCCATATAGCATCATTCGATCCGGAGGAGCCGTTGGACCGTGACAGAATTACGTGCCCACGAAATAGCCTCCTCTTGATCGGGTAGTGATGGCTACATTGGAAGATGTAATGGCTGCCTTGTTGCTGGTACAACAAGAATTAGTCACTTCACGAGCAGAAGCTGCTGCTCTGAAAGAACAGGTAGAGAGACAAGGCAGGAATCCCTTTAATGCTTCTGCAGGTGTGCAGCAGGTTCAGGTCGTCACAGTCCCTCAGCCTATTCCATTGGCCAGTCCCGAGAGATATTCGGGTAGTCCTACATCCGTCCAAAATTTCTTGACGCAAATAACGTTACATTTCTCATGTCGCCCTGCGTCATTCCCCACTAATATGTCTAGAGTAGCCTTTGCTATCTCGTATCTAACAGGGGATGCGGCGAATTGGGCAGGGCCTTTAGTGAAAAATGATGACCCTCTCCTATCGGATTGGGGGGCTTTTCGGAGAGAATTCGAAAGGGTTTTCGATAGAAGAGCCACAACCCTAAGTGCAGACACGGATATCCTAGATTTGAAACAAGGGCGGAATGATTTAATTACGTACATGACCACCTTCAACCGTCTGATAGCAGAAACAGCTTGGCCAGAGGAGAAGAGAATGGCCTTATATTATCATGGTCTTTCAGACGAGTTGAAGGATGTTCTGGCGCAAATCGATCCGCAGCCTGCTAATTGTACCGATCTTATTAACCTGACGCTGAGGCTTGACCATCGTCGAGCGGATCGTGTGGGTGAACGGAGACGTGGGTATCAACCCCTTGGGGGTCAGAAGAAAGGTGAAGGTGGGATACCCCCGGAGAAGGGTGGTGGAGCCGAGCCTATGGAGTTGGGGGCGGTTAGGGCTCCTTTATCGAGAGCAGAAAGAGAGAGCCGCCGTACCTTGGGCCTCTGCATGTATTGCGGAAAAAAGGGCCATTATGTTAAGGATTGTACGGTAAAACCCAAGAAAGGCCGTCCGTATTCGATGGGAAGGACCCAGGCTGTTCCAGCTGTAAAGGGGGATTCAGAGAGTGCATCCTTGGTGTTGGAGGAAAACCCTGAGGAGCAAGGGTGGCGGTTGCCATCGCTAGCGGGGGGTTCCGCCACGACCACGGAAGCGCACATCGTCCTGTCTATGTTGTTGCGGGTGCGAGGGACTCTATACCCAGTACATAGTATGGTAGACTCTGGAGCCACGGGTAACTTCATAGACGAAGGTTTGGTAGCACGTTTGGGGTTGGTGAGAGTGGCGATGCAGAAACCAGAGAGAGTGCTGGCAGTAGATGGCACGCCGCTGAAGTCCGGCCCTATCATCGAACACACGGAGGAAATGGAGCTGCACCTCCCGGGAGATCCAATGGAGCATGTAGAAACCATTGTGCTGAATATTATTGAAGCACCTCAATATGAGGTTATTCTAGGCATGCCTTGGCTAGGTCTGCACAATCCTACTATGGATTGGAAACAGAAAACCATTAGCTTTCAGTCGACAGAATGCCAAAAAACCTGCATGAGGGAAAAGGTCCATCATCTCCTTGCTCTATCACAGGGGTATCACGTAGCGACAGCTGTTGAGAAAGAGGTTAGCCTCCCCTCGGAGTACGAAGAGTATAGTGAGGTGTTTAGTGAAATCAAGGCTGCGTCCTTACCGCCTCACCGGGAATACGATTGTCGTATTGATCTGGTGGAAGGAGCAGCGATACCCTCATGTAGAGTATACGCCCTTTCAGAGCCTGAAACCAAACACCTGCAGGAGTATTTGAGAGAGTTTTGTGCCATGGGGTTTATTCGGCCATCACGGTCCCCAGCGGCCTCACCTCTGTTTTTCATAGCTAAAGCCAACGGGGAACTACATACCTGTATTGATTACCGCCTGTTGAATAGACAGACCATTAAGAATCGGTATCCGTTACCACTCATCCCTGTACTGTTGGATCAAGTAAGGGAGGCCAACATCTACACTCGGTTGGACCTCCGGGGTGCGTACCATCTGGTGAGGATCCGCAGTGGGGATGAGTGGAAAACGGCCTTCAAGACTCGATACGGGCTCTTCGAGTACTTGGTAATGCCGTTCGGGCTTTGCAATGCCCCTGCGGCGTTCCAATACTTTTTAAATGACGTGTTGAAGGATTATATAGACCAGTTTGTCATCGTGTACATCGACGACATTCTGGTGTATTCTAGGTCTATCCCTCAACATGCCAGTCACGTCATTTTGGTTCTGAAGAGGCTACTGGACAACAGCTTGTATTGCAAGCTTAGTAAGTGCGAGTTCGGAGTGGAGGAGGTGGAGTTTCTGGGAGTCATATTGAGCCCCTTGGGTTTCCGCATGGCAGATCGCAAGGTGGAGGCAGTTCAGCAGTGGCCAACTCCCAAGAGTGTGAAGGAAGTGCAATGTTTCTTGGGGTTTTCCAACTATTACCGAAGATTCATTGCACAGTTCTCAGCAGTGGCGGCTCCGATTACTCGATTGCTGAGAAAGGGAACTTCATTTGAGTGGACGAATGAGGCGGACGTGGCTTTCAATAAATTGAAAGAAGCGTTCTGTACGGCTCCCATTTTGAAACATCCTCAAATGGATGTTCCGTTTGTGGTGGAGGCGGATGCCTCGGATGCCGCGGTCGGAGCTATCCTCTCACAAAGGGACAAGCACACTGGACAATTGCACCCGGTGGCTTTTTTATCGAAAAAGCTGTCATCCGCTGAGGCCAATTATACCGTGGCGGAGAAGGAATTGTTCGCCATAAAGAAGGCCTTCATGGAGTGGAGGCATTATTTGTGGGGTGCGAGACATTCCATCACGGTGTATTCGGATCACCGGAATTTGGTCTACATGAAAACCGCTCGCCATTTGTCACAGAGACAGATGAGGTGGATGTTGTTTTTTGCGGGTTTTGATTTTGTGGTCACGTTCCGTCCTGGGGCGGACAATAGGAAGGCTGACTCACTGTCAAGACAGAGAGAAAAAGAAACATCGCTACAAAAAGCACAGGCCATCATACCCGCAGAGAAAGTGTTATGTGCGAATGCAATAGAGCAGTTTGTGTCTCAAGTGGTGAAGCAGAAAAGCCCTCAGCAGTGGGTTACTTGGGCGACTCAGAATACCAATCGAGCCTTGACACATGGGGTGCCCTTATGGAACGGAAAGCTATACCTGCCCACGCATTCCCTCAGGTTACAAGCCTTTAATTGGTGTCACAATGCTGTAGTGGCAGGCCATACAGGGATAAAGAAGACCCTTCTCTTGATACAACGACACTTTTGGTGGGAGGGGATGGGTAAAGATGTGGAGAACTGGGTAGGACAGTGTGAGGTGTGTGCAAGGGCCAAGGGGGAGCAGTGTAGGGCGAAAGGGAAACTCATGCCACTTCCAACTCCTTCCCATCCCTGGCATACCATCAGTGTAGACTTCATAGTGGGGCTGCCAACAGATCAACAATGTAACGCCATATTAGTGGTAGTGGATAGCCTTACGAAAATGGCGCATTTCATACCATGCCACAATCTTCCAACAGCCAAACAAACAGCACAACTACTGTTGACGCAGGTAGTGCGTCTGCACGGGATTCCTCGAGTCATTATATCTGACAGAGGGCCCCAGTTCATCGCCCGGTTTTGGCACATGTGGTGCACAGCCCTACAGGTGGAAGATGCATTGTCCACCAGCTTCCATCCTCAATCAGATGGTCAGACGGAGAGGATGAATCAAACGCTCAAGAAATATCTGAGGTGTTATGCAAAGGAGGCGGAAAAATCATGGGTCTCTATGTTGTGGCTAGCGGAACTGTCTTATAATAACACCTGGCACAGTTCCATCCAGGAAACACCATTCAGGGCTAACAACGGGTTTCATGCTAAGACCTTGCCCATTGTGATACCGGGTGAAGTGCAGAATCATCCCTCTGTGGCGGCCCATGTGGAGGAGTTGGTCAAAATCCACAAAGTCATCCAAACCACCTTGAAAAGATCGAAAACAACTTATAAGGCTTGGGCGGACAAACATAGGCAGGATGGGCCCGAATACAAAGTCGGGGACAGAGTATGGCTCTCGACTAAGAATATCCGGTTCCGCTATCACAGCGTGTTCCATCCTCGTTTCATTGGGCCCTATACTGTACTTCGGAAGGTCAATAGGGTGGCTTTCAAACTCAAACTTCCGGGACATTTGAGAATACATCCAGTATTCCATTGCAGCTTGTTGAAGCCCGCTGGGAAGGCGAAAATGTCAGCGGCTCCTCCGGTTCTGAGGGATGAGCAGTTGGAGTACGAGGTCCGGAGGATTCTGGACTCGAGATTCCGCCAGGGCAAGCTGTGGTTTCTCATTTCGTGGAAGGGATACCAACCTGAGGATGATTCGTGGGAACCGAGTACGGCGGTTCATGCTCCAAGAGCCGTTCGTGCTTTCTATCGCAGACACCCCGGGAAGCCGGGCGCTAGGAGGCACGGTGGAGGGGGGCATACTGTCAGGATCCGACCTGTGCCTACCCAGTGATAGTGGAACTACAACTCCCAGAAAGCTCAGCGAGCATCGAGTCGGGATGAGATCATAAAAACCCGTGAGAACCGGAGTGCGGTGCACGTAATTTTGTCTTTTTGGAGAGCTTCAGGGATTGTGTTCTGGATTACTAGTGCTCCATAGTGTGTCATCGTAACCCGCGGCTGCGGGGTTACCTATCCTGGGAAATTGAATCTACCCGAACCGAGAGACGCAGGATTGCCCCCTCTCGTGAATTTCGGGAACTTTGTTTGGACACGTTTCTTTTTTTGCATTCGGGGAGACGCCGGATTTCACCCGTCCGAGTGCGACACAGTTTTGGGAAATATTATTTTGTTCACTGGTGTTGGGAGTTTGTAGTTCTCGGGAGAGACGCTGGATTTGCACCCGCTCTATTGGCAAAGAGGTTGATCGGTTCTGGAAACCCGTTTGAACCCGTTTGACGGGAGAGACGCTGGATTGCACCCTCTCATGGTCATGGGGTCATGGTAGGTTTCGGAGGAACATTTCTTCGGATCCAGTAACCGGTAAGAGTTGCCAAACTGATGGGGTGTGGGCAAAAACTACCATCCGTATTAGCTGGTGAAGAGTGTGCTTGATATCCAACCAGAACCGTCGAACATTTTCCTCTCTTGGTTTCTGAGAGAATTGTGGCATTGGTATCCGTAACCTTAACGCCCTAGTAGAACCTTTTAAAGCAAGGGACTGGGAAATAACGGGTAGGTATAGGAACACCACGCCAAGATTTGTATTCAGCTTTGCGGGGGGAGAAGTGTATGTAACCTGTGTGCACATTCTTGTGTTTTCCAGAAAACGTATTCGTTGAGAGAAAGTATCTCACAGGTAGAAGAGAGAGGTCCTGAGACGTAACAGGTAGGAAAGAGGTCAGAAGGGAGAGAATTCATAGGAAACAGGAAGCATAGGATTCTCGTCTTACTGTGTGTTCTTTGTATCTTTGCAGAGACCTCATCTACCCTCGTTTCCAGTCCCGGACCTTTTATCCCTCGCCTGCTTACTATCGTGCTCTGTCAGATATTATTCCCTGAGCACGGAGAAAGCTGGAGGTGGAACCCATATAGCATCATTCGATCCGGAGGAGCCGTTGGACCGTGACAGCATTAGCAAACAGCGCATTTCCCATGATAATTGAAGAACGGGAGACAAAGGCGGACACACCTGCCCCTGGTAAAGGTGCCACGTTCCCTCATAATACAGAAACCAAAACAGTTGATTCCCCAAAGACTCTAAACACAGAAGTGTGCGGGCTCTGGGCATCACTGTTAAACACCATGAACTTCACAACAAAAGCAATGGAATATCACTCGGATAAGATGGCTATCCAATTAAATCTGCTAACCCACTGAACGATAACGACCCACGCCATCAACATCGACACCAAGCTATTAGATCTGAACGAGTTGATTAAAAAAGTTAAATCTAAAACCACAATCAATCCACCAAGCTGTACTTGTTACTCAATCATTGATAAATTATCATCTATTGTGTTTTTATCTAGGAACCTGAATCAATATTACCATTTTATGCCCTTGTACGGCTATAATCAATAATATCCCTATAATGGCATAAGAATCAGATCCATATTTCAGTAAATCGCCCTTGCAGTCCAAGGCACGGCAAAAGCTACTTCCTTAGATTCCTAGAAAAGCACAACGAGTTCTTTCAACACACCAAACCTCCAGCAACCTGGAAAATCCCCACTTGCTTTGTTTTGATTTGTAATAGAACTCCTGCGAGCACTGTAAGAATGGCCAGTTCTTAGTTACATCTTTATTGACGTCATATCCAAACTTTACGTCAAACTCGGCACCTTTCAGGTATAAATATACCAACGTTGCCTTAAGCAAACACAAGGTGGTGGTTTTGGAGCAGAGCAGCGATCTACTTTCCGAGAGCCCAGCTGAAGCGAAAAGCCCACGGACGCTGCCCCTCCTCTTTGACGCGCTGAGAAAGACGCTGTCTTTTCTCCTGCAGAGAAAAACCAGCTCCAGCGTTTCCAGCCCACCCTTGCGGGTGACTGGGATATCAAGTCCTGAGAGAGAGATACCAGACCTCCTACATTCTATTTCCAAGGTACAGTGCTGACTAAACCCTTAGAGAGAATTCTTGTACCAGATTCTTGGCAAAACCTACTTAACTCAAAACTGCTACTTACTTACTCCTTCCCACGTATTAGGCTTAGGTCAGGTACACCTGGGTAGGCGTATTTTAGAAGCACCAGTTGAGCACGTTAGCCAATGTATATATGTATATATATTTTTATCCATTTTAAAGTGTCTTATGGCTAAGAAACCATATCAATGCTTTTACTGTATTATTTCATAATACTCCTTTTTACTGTACGTA
The DNA here is from genome assembly GCF_964263255.1 of Lissotriton vulgaris. Taxonomy (NCBI): domain Eukaryota; kingdom Metazoa; phylum Chordata; class Amphibia; order Caudata; family Salamandridae; genus Lissotriton; species Lissotriton vulgaris. Next base: position 1,253,696,183 of record NC_141685.1, on the reverse strand, counting down.
CTTTACTTTATATTAAGTATTGCAATTGTGACAATTCATTTCTCTTGCATGAGAAGGAAGACTGCTCAATAAATAATACCTTTTATTGAAAACGCCCGTCTCTCTATTCTCTGTACTCTGGTGAAACTAAGAACGCACTTCTGACTGAGTGAAATAGCTGTCTATTGTTTTCAGACGACTCTAGAGATTTACTCTTATTCTGAGGGAGCAAAGTTGTCATGTTTATGCGGTTGTCAGAAGCTGAATCCCTTCTTGTCTGAGCCAGGGAAGCTGATCTCTACCCATTCATTCAAGAAAGTTTCCAGTGACCTCTGAGCTAGCTGGCGCAAACCTAAATTAAGTCTAACATAGTCAGTTGAGACTTAGATGACCTCAGTCCTACGTCTACACTACTGTTTATGTTATTCCAATGCGCAGAGCCTATTGGGAAAATAGGAACTACACTACATGGCGCCCAACGTTTGGTAAGGCGATAAAACTAACGCAAGAAGTTAGAGTAACTCAGTCTTGCTTTTTCACATAGACCCTTTTTCCCCGTAAATACCCCAATAGACGTCTGAAGTGGGTGAAAGGTTAAAATCCGCCGGAACTTAGTAGGAAGAGATTCCTATATAGTGTTTTGGTTTAGTGATCGTTGAAGGATACAGTGTTCCAAAATATTGTGCACCTAATCGTTTGTTTCCTTGAAACTTGATCTGCAACAAAAAAACCTTTCTGCCAGTAAAAATGACAGATAGTGAGACGAGGGGGAGGCAGATAGAATAGCAGCTCAACTAATAGAGGATGACACAAGTCTCCTACAGAATGTCCCAAATGCTATACTCATTCCGGCCAACATAAGAAGAACTATAACTCTAAAACTTATAGAAAACGGACTGACATCACGAGGTGGTACAGTCATTTTCGTGATAGAGGCACACGAATATCGGCAGACAGAGGTATTCTATTCATGGATAAACTTTCCAGCGGCAAACGCTACTACACACGATTTCCACTATTACTAAATAGAGGAACCTCCGGAAGAATACACCTCTTTCGAGGATGTGGAAATCCCATTAAATTACCAAGAGCATCTGCTCTGGTTTAAAGGCGCCCTAAAACATAATGATCACATCACCAGGCTCGGTCCACTAGGCAGACCAGGAGCACCGTGGCCGGTTCTAGCCAGCTACACACCACATCCAGACATTGATAAAATGTCAAGTAAAGAACTCTTAGTTAAAATCAAAGAATTAACAAAGGCATATAGAGAGTTAGTTCAATTGGCAATGGAGGATATAACTTACCTCCAAAAATTGAAAGAAACAGATATAGCAGACCAACCAATTGAACTTGCCAGAATCATAGAAAAATCCTATGAAGAACTAGGTAGAGATAGTTTGGGTGGGAAACCGGTAAAACCCCAACTACTTGAAAATCCTGAAAAGATATTTATTAAAAATAATCTAAACACTCCAAAAAAGAGCTGGGATGGAAATAAACAATCCACTTTGAAAGAAAAAAGATTCCAGTCCAGAGGAAGGTCTCCTCGGGGGGGAGAAAGATCTCCGAACCGCGAACACATGTCTCCCCAAAGCGAGCCCTCTGAAAAAAGATACAACCTTAGAAATAGGGATAATTTGAAAAAGCCTGATAGATATCAAGATATTGATACACGTCACTCTCGATCTTTTTAGACTTCCTCGCAGAAATCAGAAAGAAGAGGACGGTCAGAACACAGGGAAGAGCACGTCAAGTCCAAAGACAATGAACCTGCTCAAAGTAAAAATTACAATTTCAAAGAAAGAAGGTAGCAAGTATTAAAATAATCAAACATGCCGAGGATACTGAGGACACAGCTGAAAAATGGAGAGTGGGCACAGACAATGCTAGACAGTGCAGCAGAAGTGACCATAGCTCGCAAGATCCTGATGAATCATCTGGAGACAGTGGACACGAATGAATACATTCAAGTGGAAACTGCAAATACCAGAGTTAGCGAACCTCATAAAATATACGAAATAACATTGCGTATAGAGGGAGATAAGACTAGGAAGGTAAGGGGTCTGCTTTGGGATAACCTCTCAAAAGGCTATGACATCCTATTAGCTGAAAAAGACTGGTCACCAGAGTTTGTCAGGGAGTGCCCTCATGGCGAAGAAATGATTATGCCTGCCTTCTCAAATCATATTCCAATACATAGAAAATACATATATGCAAGAAAATGGGCAGTAGCTCAATTACCTGCATTATATAAGAATCATGTAGGATGGGATGAGGACTCTCCTCCTCACAAAATCCAGTTAAAAAGTCAACCAACTGCACAAAGACAGTACCCAATTAAGCAAGAAGCTAAAATACAGGTCAGGGAGATCTTAGATCAACTTGAATACCAAGGGGTGATTGAAACATGCACCTATCAAATGAACAATCTTTTGTTTCCTGTCTCCAAACCAGACGATTAATATCATCTAGTCTTGGACTACAGACACCTTAACTCATGTTGCAAGACATTTGCGGTACAAAATTCGCACAGTGCGGCACTAATGAATAACATAGTTCGCAGAAAATACAAAACAACATTAGACATTTCTAATGGATTCATTTGTCAAAACATTGCACCGGAAAGCAGGTATTTAACTGCTTTCTCAATAATGGGGTCACTGAAAAATTTCTGTCGACTCCCACAGGGATTCAAGAATAGCCCAGAATTATTCTCAGCAAGAGTAACAGAGTTACTACAAATGTATGATGATGAGGCATTATCTTATGTCGATGACATCTATCTCACAGATTACGACCTGGATACTCACTTGAAAAGAGTGAACACCTTAATACTTGGGTTTGCAGCAGAGGGTTACAAATGCAACTTTAAAAAGTCACGAATTGCCCATCTAACTGTCCTGTTTTTAGGATATGAAATATCAAGTGAAGGCAAAAGCTTAGCAGACAACTTCTTAGAGAAGTGCGCTGTACTCCAAGCACCAAAAACGTTGAAGAACTTACAATCGATACTAGGCTTCCTGAATTTCGGAAGAACTTACATTCTAAATTATGCAGAGAGGGTTAAACCTCTCTACGAATTTAAAAAAAAACCTGATTTTAAACCAATCAACTGGACTCAGAATCACACAGAAATTTTGAGATCATTGCAAACAGACATGTTAGCTAAAACAAAATTAGAAACTCGCGACAACACACGCAACCTTGTAATCCGAGTCATCCCAGGAAGATGCGGATTCACGTACCTGACCTCTAATGAGGGAGAAACGGAACCAATAGCTTACAAATCACATTTGTACACACAAGGAGAAAAAACATTCAGTCTTACAGAAAATACTGTAAAGGCGGGTCGGACTGCTGTAGCAAAAGAAAGAGCCCAAGCCCAAGGCAAAAGAATAACTGTTTTTACAGCAGTCTCAGCCTTTGAGGCGCTATTCACTCCAGTTAATCTAAAAATGGTGGCACTAGGTCCAAAATGGATACAGTGGGAAAATTCTCTTGCTGCAGAAGACGTGACATACTATTTTGCCCCGAACATGAAAAAACTGAATGATTTGAAATATGAAGAAGAATATCCTCTGCCATCGAAATTCTGCCTCTCCAACAGTGCTCTTGTGTTATCTATATGGACAGATTTGTAACACATTATGATGTGGATAATATATCCTACAATGCAGCATGCGCGATTGGTAAAGGTCGCTGGCGCTGTGGTAAATTCAGACCAAAAATAAGAAAAACTGAATCACTGAGAAACTGTTCGGCTCATAGAGCTGAAATCAGATCTTTAAAGATGGCGCTTGAAAATGCCGATCGTAAATTCCCAACGCTAATAGTGTGCGATTCGCATTTCTGCGTAAAATCTTACAATAATGACTTGCAGAACTGGGTTCAAAACGATTACAAAGATGACACAGGTGCCACAAACAAGCATAAAATGCTTTGGGAACAAGTAGTTCTTTTACAGAAAGAACTACAGAAGACTCGCGTGATACATACTCTGAGTCATCAACGTGATGGCGTTCACGTTGCAGGGAATTCATTGGCTAATACAGCCACAGCAGAAGCAACTCAACCGGCTTCCGTAGCCACAAAAAAGCGTTCAGAAAAATACATAGACGGGGAAACCATGCTGGCTTTAAAAACGTCTTCAAAAGGCGACTGTGCAGCACTACCCGTGAACTATCCACTCAATTATACATACGTAATTGACGCAAACTCTGTTCCTTTTGCTCGAATTCCTGGAGTGGGGGATAGAGTAATTCCAAACACGAACAGGAGAGTCTTATTAATAGCAGACGCACACATGGGTGAAGGTCCTAGGCAAAAACAGATCAAGGAATCTCTGACAGAATTACAATCAGAATACTGGTGGCCGGGGATGAGCCTGCAACATTATAAATTTGCAAAGAGCTGTCCAAACTGCAACAGAGATCGCAGTAGCGAGCCAACCGGAGTATTGCCATGGCCATTTCTGTAGTTAGCATAAGGCTATCTATACGTAAATTTCAGCATCCCATTAATTTCTTTTAAGACTGGATTCACTTAAAAATGCAGACACCAGCGCTCGGCTGACGTCAGAACTGTTATAAAAGATTTGCGAGTCTTTATCGGCACATACACAATTGGTATGCTACATTCTGATCAGGGTCCTGCTTTTAGCTCTCGAGCTTATAAGGAGGCCATGACCAGCATGGGCATGGCGTTGCGGTACTCTTGTCCTTTCCATCCTGAGGGAAAGCAGATTGTGGAAAGAAAAAACTGAGACATAAAGCAATCTATAACGGCAAAGGTATTAGGTTCGGGTGACGGGTAGGTCCAACATTTAACAAGTGTCCAACGTAGTCTTAACAATCTGCAAAGAAATTCTCTAAAAGGTTTCAGCCCGTACGAACTATTGATCGGAACTAGAATGTATATTCAGGATTTAGATAGTCAAACTTCAGTGGTAGAAGATAAGAAAAAATGCTTTGACATCAAAGATCGTTTGGCTGTTTTACAGGACTTAAATGAAACAAGAAAAGCCCTGAGCAACATAAAGTTACAACAACAGCCAACAACCACTGAAGATACACCACCTGTCCCAGCAAGACCTGTCTGGATTCCAAAGATTGGGGATCTGGTCAGAGAGAAGATAGCGGTGAAGAAGGAATTTGGGCCTTGTTACAGAAAAGCAGTACCTGTCTTAGCTGTCAGCGGAACAAGATCAGTTGTTCTACCGCCCCTTGCTGGTAAAAAGGAGAACCGAGTTGTATCCATCGACCTGGTAAAACCACAATCATGTGGCCAATAATAAGTAGTAGGCCCAGTGGACTCCCAAGAAATAGCAGAATACCAAAATTTGCTACAATCCAAGAGGTTCAAACTGAGAGACTAATCACATTTGATAAACCTGCAGTGAGTAAAAAAGGACTATGCAACAATGCCATGGAACTTGTGCCTCTTGAAACCCAAACTGAAACAGTTCGTCAAGAAACACCAGTCTACAACGATGTAGCCTCAGACTATGCTAATGAAGGAAAAATTGAAAAAGCAATTCCAACAATTGATAGAACTGCATCTGGCTACTTCATCAATTTCGATAACTTTTCTGAAGATCCAAGCGAACTTGAAGATACGCCAGCAATAAAAACTTTTAAAGACAAAGCAACAGAACTCTTTCATCAACTCAAAGAAGCATATCTGAATGCACCATTGATTGAATTTTGGATTATATTAGGCGTACTTATACTCCTTCTTGTCTATTTTTAGTTCTAATTTTAGGAACATTTTTTACAGTACAATGGACACAGCAAGTCAGAACAACAACTTGGTCCTAAAGCCACACAAGTCATCTCACATCGAGAAAAGAGAACTATCATTAGTGATTGTCACAGCCATTCCAATACCCGGCGGGGTAGTTTGGGACAAAACGGATTACGAAATCTATGGCCCGGTCAAACTCTTGAAATATCCTCACCAGTTTAAGGTTTCATTAGGTGACTTTGTAAAACCAAGTACATTCTCTGATGATTGGGACTCTGAAAGCATAAATAATATGATGTCAGATTTAGTAATGTCAGCAAAATTTACAGAACATGATTATTTACAGGGTTCATCGAACTATGAACAGATGTACTGCTATATCCACTATGCACATCACTATTTGCATAACTCTGCTCAACCTAGAAATGTTTTTAAATATAATCAATGGGAACATTGTGCAACTGCACCTAAAAGCAGTTCGAAAACATTTTTTGAGAAATTCCCATACTTCTTAGGGTTTAACACAAGTGATGCAGAAACATTTTATTACAAACTCGTAGATAAAACAGGGACAAAAACTATGTTGACAAATACTAAATTGATTTATTCAGAAACATTTTATGAAAAAATGATTACATTTGGTTTTGATTTCTGGAAAAACAACATTGAAACAAAAACCATCTGGGGTACAAAAGAATGGCAGGTCCAAGGTTTAGAAGCATTATTTCGAGCCTGCATGATCCCAGAACAAATAATGTTCTTGAATGACACCATTCAACAGACTGCTTGTCTTGGCCTAGCCAAGATTAAAGACGTAAACAAACCGTCTATTCCTAAGCCAATACCTGATAATACAACCACAGATATTGAGATAGACGTATCCCAAATTTTACACCAAAACAGAACACATCCTGTTTGGGAAAAAGTGGTTAATCTGGCCAACAGACACAAATAATTGTCAAGATAGATTCCTGAACAAAATACAGGGGTTCAAAATGACCAGACCAGACCCTAGATACTCCCAGAGACAACATCCAGGGATAGTAACAACATACAGTGTAGGGAATCTATGCCTTGAATGGCTACAGACATCCACACTGGCAGAAATTAAGCAACACTTGACTTTACTTAAAGACGGTGCTGACTTGCGAGATTTCATAATGGAACCACGCAAACAGCGTCAAAAACGTTTCATAGCGGCCGGTATATACACTGCGTACAACGAAGCTTGGAAAGTAACCCAAATTGAGACAGCAGAGAAAATACGAGAAATTGATCGTATTAATTTGGAAAAATCACTTTCTGTTGTGGACAATGGGTTAATGACTCTGTACTCCAGAATATATTCACTAGACAGTATTGTATCATCTGCTATCGATATAATAGATCAGGACTTGCTAATGTTACAACATGGTCAGTCCCAATTACGTTCTATTGTACAGCTAGGCTGGACGTTGCAAAACCTGCCTTCAGGCTATGTGCCATGGCGTTTAATCAACACAACGTCATTGTTCTCTATCTTTAACATTACTGATAAACAAATCAGTTTGGCACAAAAATGAGCAGACTATACGATTCTGAGCTTTGACAAACTTGAGAGATTACCATTGACAATGTCAGAAAGACCTGTCATTGAATGGATAATACACGGAATAATCACAATTCCGATAACAACTTTCCAATTTAAAAAATGCCACGAGTATATACCAGCAGGCCAGTATGAAACGTTGGGTAAAGGGTACATTGAGTCATCATGGAAATTACCTTATACACACACATGCTATAGTGACAAAAACCAGAATGTATTTCATAGTGGTAATAATTGTAAACGATCACTACGCAGTATACTTCTGTGTCAAGGTATTAATTTACATGGGGCCTGTGAGGGGACATCAAATAACCTTTCATGCCACCAGCACGGCACACCTGCAACACAGATAGAGCCATTCTTTAGACAACTTTCTAATGGGAGTTACGTTCTAATAACGGACCACAGCTGTTGTGGCATGGTGCCAGGGAAAGCATATTTCTAAAGCGTTAGTTCCGTGGTCACTTGCTGTATGCAAGTATTGTATCCAAACGGCCCTCCTGATACAGAGGCGACGATTTGGCCTTCCTTGAATATCTCTTCTATACGAATTGATACTTTAAGCAGAATGAAGTCTGTTCTTTTACAGACAACAGTGCCTATAACGCCATCAAAAGAAACGTATGATCTTCAAGTTGCAAGGACAACAGCAGAGATACATACACTTTTATCAACTAATTTCCCCGTGCATTTCGTAGAAATGCTAGGCCAAATCCTAAATATGTCTGATTCCAGTGGTATCGCACATGTATTTAAGACAATTTTTTGGGGACTGTTAACACCCTTCGAAGCAGTCCTGGGCATCTTTCCCAATTTTGTCCATTCTGTCTTTGGCGGCCTACCACTACTTTTGGGACTCGTAGCAGGAATTTTATTTTTGACTCTTCCGCTCCGATATGGCAAGCCACCCCACAGACAAGACTCCAGCAACAATGGAAGAAACGATCCTAGCTATACGCTATCGGGACCGCATAACTAAAGTCCTTGGATTAGCCCGGCTAAGAGATCTGAATATGACCTGGTTTCTTTCATTCAGACCTATATGGCAGAACTGCATCTTACCTGTGCTTTGATGTATGCTATGCGGAGAAGAATGCGTGTTGGACACCTGTCTTACACTACAATCAGTAGTACCAATGGATATCGATACTTTGCTAAGTCCTGTAACGGCTCATGTATCTTGTTGTCCCCAGCGGTTACCAATCCTGATGATGGCATTAGTTGAGACTTCTCCACTACGATTAGGTGGTGGCAGTGAAGTACGAGATGAGAGCAATATCACCAAGGTACAATCTTCTGTGAGCATTGCTGATCCTGACATCGATGATAGCAATCATTCTCACGACTGCCCGGTTACAGCATTTTCAACCATGGTCGAACTTTCACCTGAAGCTGTAGACTGTTTTTTTGCACATCTGTCTTAAGTAATGTTCTCCCCTGAACAGAAAGAATAACTTTTCAAGCAAACCGGCACACAGCGTTCCCCTGAACTCTGAATTCGGCCTTCAGCCTTGATAAACAAAGGCTACTGAAAACATTTGGAACTATTTTCTCCCCTGAAAACAAAATTATTTTTTTCCAAATTCCAAAATATTTACCTTTTTTGGCACATGTACTCTGCTTAAAGTAGAACTATTCTTAAAATACAGAGCTTCTATTTTTAGTAATTCTAGAGACAAAATATTACCTCAGCCTCTAGCACACATACAAGCAATTGCATTTATATGTGATGAAATAGTCTTGACGTTCTTTTCTGTATTAAGAGACATTTCATGTGTAATTTTCGCAAATCGTTCAGCTAAATATATATGCATCCTTTATTTTACTGAATGATTACACTGCTTAAAAAACGTACAGTACCAATAATCTTTCGTGTATTTCGCATACACCATTTCAAATGCAAAAATGTATTTTGGGGTGGGTTGGAATACACCTGCACCTTTACATGTTTACTATTGCTTAGTTTTTAGTAATGATGGACATTAGATCGTGGAGTGGGTATTGTGTTTTTATCTTGAAACTTGAATCAATATTACCATGTTATGCCCTTGTACAGCTATAATCAATAATATCCCTATAATGGCATAAGAATCAGATCCATATTTCAGTAAATCGCCCTTGCAGTCCAAGGCACGGCAAAAGCTACTTCCTTAGATTCCTAGAAAAGCACAAAGAGTTCTTTCAACACACCAAACCTCCAGCAAACTGGGAAATCCCCACTTGCTTTGTTTTGATTTGTAATAGAACTCCTGCGAGCACTGTAAGAACGGCCAGTTCTTAGTTACATCTATATTGATGTCTTATGTCCAAACCTTACGTCAAACTCGGCACCTTTCAGATGTAAATATACCAATGTTGCCTTAAGCAAACACACGGTGGTGGTTTTGGAGCAGAGCAGCGATCTACTTTCCGAGAGTCCAGCTGAAGCGAAAAGCCCACGGACGCTGTCCCTCCTCTTTGACGCGCTGAGAAAGACGCTATCTTTTCTCCTGCCGAGAAAATCCAGCTCCGGCGTTTCCAGCCTACCATTGCGGGTGACTGGGATATCGAGTCCTGAGAGAGAGATACCAGACCTCCTACATTCTATTTCCAAGGTACAGTGCTGACTAAACCCTTAGAGAGAATTCTTGAACCAGATTCTTGGCAAAACCTACTTAACTTAAAACTGTTACTTACTCCTTCCCACGTATTAGGCTTAGGTCAGGTACACCGGGGTAGGCGTATTTTAGAAGCACCAGCTGAGCACGTTAGCCAATGTATATATGTATATATATTTTATCCATTTTAAAGTGTCTTATGGCTAAGAAACCATATCGATGCTTTTACAGTATTATTTCATAATACTCCTTTTTACTGTACGTACTTTACTTTATATTAAGTATTGCAATTGTGGCAATTCATTTCTCTTGCATGAGAAGGAAGACTGCTCAATAAATAATACCTTTTATTGAAAACGCCCGTCTCTCTATTCTCTGCACTCTGGTGAAACTAAGAACGCACTTCTGACTGAGTGAAATAGCTGTCTATTGTTTTCAGACGACTCTAGAGATACTCTTATTCTGAGGGAGCAAAGTTGTCATGTTTATGCGGTTGTCGGAAGCTGAATCCCTTCTTGTCTGAGCCAGGGAAGCTGATCTCTCCCCATTCATTCAAGAAAGTGTCCAGTGACCTCTGAGCTAGCTGGCGCAAACCTATATTAAGTCTAACATAGTCAGTAGAGACCTAGATGACCTCAGTCTTACGTCTACACTGCTGTTTATGTTATTCCAATGCGCAGAGCCTATTGGGAAAATAGGAACTACACTACACATCTTTACCAGATGTAATGAGTGAGCTCTTAACTGATATAAAATCTATAAATGACTCCCACAGAGCAGCATGGGCAGCAGCAAGCAAGGAAAGCATAAACCCAGATTGTGAGATAACAGAAAAAATCCAATTGGGCGTTATTCCCATTGCTACAATGGCCTCAAACAACTCAACTAATCACCCTAAGGAATTGAACGAACAGAACCCACAACAAACGGGAGGGGCACACAAGCTCCAGCATGACGAAAACCAGCAGAGATCAACCAGAGAGGCGTCCACCATTGGAGAAAGCGGGGAACACACATGCAACAAACAACTGTCTGCTAAACAAAGAAGGAAAATGAAGAGAAAAGGGAGAAACAAGATGGGCTCTATAAGAACATACTTCCCAAAAGCAAACAAATTGCTGCCGGAATTAGAGATAGAACAAAGAGGCACTAAGGACGATCTAAGCAAAAGGGCAAGGGAAAGCCCTCCAATCTCCCCTGCTCTTAATAGCCCAGAGGTAATATCTGCCAAGAATATAGCAACAGACGCTGATCTTAAAAGTGGTTCAGCTGAAGAAGCTCGTGTACAAGTTGACTTAGGGGCGACAAGCAAGTATTCAAAAAACCCCTTCCACATCGAGTCAATGAGGTTACAAACTGCGGACAACCTGGTGGTACAATCAACTGGAGGAACTAATCCTTGGAATTGTATTGTATTTATTGTATTGTATTTATTATTTGTATCGCGCAACTGTCACCCTACGGGTATCCTGGCGCCCAAACAGGAAGTAGTCAGATGGAACAACAATACACTAGCTGTCATAACATATACAACAGCCGCCAGGTCTATTAGATAGAATCAAGGGGATTATACTTTGGCAAACAGCCATGTTTTCAGGCTCTTTCTGAATCCTAGCAGAGTATCAATGTGCCTGGTGTTCTGGGGAAGCTCGTTCCACAGCCTAGATGCGGAGGTGCAGAAGGCTCTGCCTCCCATCCTCGATCTCCTGATCCTGGTGGTTGCTGCCAAACCCAGGCTAGAGGAGCGCAGGGACCTGGTGGGCTTATACCAGTTGAGCCTTTCCTGTAAAGGAATAGGTCCCGTGTTGTGCAGGGCTCTATACACAATACATAGGGACTTAAAAGTGACTCTACTCCCGATTGGCAGCCAGTGTAGGTCTCTGAGCGCCAACGTAGTGGAAGAGCGGCGAGGTCTTTTAAGTGCCAGCTTGGCCGCTATGGACTGGACCCTCTGGAGCCCCTGTAAGATGTATAAGGGGGCCCCTAGATATAGGGAGTTACAGTAGTCCAGTCTGGCCAGGATCACACTCCTAACCACTAGCGGTCTAGCTTTATCAGGCAGAAGGGTCAAAATCTGTCTGAGCGCTTTAAGCAATCCAAAGCAGACACTGATGGTTTTATTGGTCTGAGAGGTCATTTGGAGATCCGCATCAAACATTACCCCTAGATTGCGCACGGTCTTGACTGGGATGCAAGGATCAGCTCCCGGCGCAAGCCTGATCTCATAGGAAGGTTGCTGACTCAGTTTGGCTGACGAGCAGTAGACTACCTCTGTCTTACCCTCCTTAAATTGGAGGGAGTTTATTTTCAGCCACCTGGAGACCCTGCTCATGCAGTTCTGAAAGGTCTCCATGGTCACCGCCTGTCTTCCTTCTAAGGAGAACACCAGTTGGGTGTCGTTGGCGTAGTTTATCAAATCTATTCCATAGGATTTGATCATGGGGATCAGAGGCTGCAGATAGAGATTAAAAAGAATAGGGCTGATCGAGGAGCCCTGAGGTACTCCATGACTGACCGGGGACTTGGGAGATGAAAAGGGTGCTAGGGTCACCACCGTTGTCTGCCTGTCAGGTAGGAATGTATCCACCTCAGGGCCTTGCCCTTCACGCCCAGTTTTTCCAGCCTACTTAGCAGAACTGCATGGCTAACCGTATTGAATGCGGCCAACATGTCCAACAGCACCAAGACTGAGGAGTTGCCAATGTCGGCTCGCATTCAAAGGGTGTCAAACATGGTTGCCAATGCAGTTTCTGTTCCGTGGCCTGATTCCGCCATCTGTATCTCCACATTAGCAATGAAACACGAACATAACACAACTGTGGACAAGGTACCCCGTTTTCAGAGAGAGCAAAACCCAGGATCAACCCAAAGCACAGCCCTAGAATTAATATCGGGCCAAAGGCAGGACATCAACAAGCATGAACCCCGTGACTCCACTGCCAACTTGGATAAGCTGACGCAACCCCGTGACCCTACTGCCAACTTGGGTGAGCTGACGCAAAGTGAGAAAGCGCCTTTAGACTACAGCAATTGCAAGAATACAGCACGGGTATCAACAGCCAACTCGGGTCCGCCGAACCAAAGAGAGCCAAATTCCCAAGAAAGCTCTCAAGAACACAGTAACTGCAAAAGCATAGAATGGGCATTAAATCCCGAATAGAGGCAGGAGGCCACCAACCACGAAGAGCCCAAAATATTACTCTTCATTCCTGACTTCATATCCAAAGGTTGCGAAGATATTTTAAATCGAAGGAATATCTTACGAGTGTTGAACTCTATTACATCTTTAGCTACGCTAACTACTCAAGACTTGGAGGCTGTCGAATTCATCACTCTCAAACATCTATCTGAGCAGGAAATAACAAAAACAATCTGGAACTCTGGAGAATCGGTGAAAAAAATCTTAAGAGAGGAAAACCAATTAAAAGCATGGGGGATTCGAATCAAACCATTCTTCAACCCAGGCTACCTAGCTCCACTACTCCGCAATCTACAAGAAAATGCTAACTTGAATTTGAGCAAACACCGTCCAGATATTCCCACAAAATCAATATTGAGAGGAGCACGAGGATGCTCAATCTAACGAAAGGTTGGTGCACCCCCTCTGCAAATAACCAATGGTCTTCCGACCCAAAAACAAGAATGGGACTGGATTGCAAAAACAATTAACTTCAGACAGTGCAGCCAATGACAATCTGCAGAACCAATTGGTACCCCCTTAAATATAAATCGGTCGCTTTAATTGTGTTCTTGGAACATAAACGGTCTAAGAGCAAAAATTAAGCATGGGCGGAAAATCCGTTCCGCTTGTGGATTTTGCGGATTTTCAGTAAATTCGCAATCCGCGAACTCTCGCAAATTTACCGAAAATCCGCAAATTCGCACGTAGCGGATCTTTTTGCTTGGTGATACAATATTGCGGCGTGCGGCGTTCACTTACCGTCATTCAGCGTTTGCCGAGTTATTTTTCTCGATATTTTGCGAGTGCTGCGCCATTTTGGATCTTACTGCGGGATCCCGCGGGAGTTTGGCGACGCATCGCGAGAGTTCGCAATTGCGAACATGTAGATGCGGCGGGCAGCAACAATCTCGCACTCACGAAATTACAAAATTTGCAATTCTGCACAAGAAATCCACCAGCAAGCAGCATAAACCTTCAGAAAGTGATAATTTTTATCAGAATAACTCCTCAGGTTGACATTTGCCTGCACTTTTTTGGATTTGAGGCCTTTTTGACTTTCTTTGGATCACTTTTGGATTAGAAATCAACTTTCACAAGTAAGTTTGTTTGGGGCATTACAGTTGCTGCTCTGCAGAAAAACGAGTTTTGCAAAACTGAAAGCACTCAGCAGGTGCAAAAGTTCAAAGTCATCATTAGTAACCATTCCATGTAGTGCTTCCTGAGGGGCCCCTCTAGAGTTCAGTTGCCTACTTGCAACTATTCTATGACCCTGCTCTGACCCTCACAACAGGCTCATAGAATGGCTACAAGTAGGCCATAAAGGTCCTGGGAAAAAAAATTGCACTGCAACAGAAAGCAAATTACAGATAAGGAAGCAGGTGCCAGACAGGAAGTTTAAATTCAGTGACACATTAATCAACCCCAAATTAATTCATGTCAGTTGAAGCAGGGCAGGTGTGCTTGCTTCCCCCCCCATAATCTACATTGATGAATCAGAGGGTGGCAGTGATGTACCAGAGGGTGGCATGGGTGAATCGGAGGGTGGCAGTGGTGAAACAGAGGGTGCTGTGAACCTGTGATGATGAACCAGTCGTAGAAACAACAAAGTCACGACCGTTGCGAGCCGACAAGTAAGTTCGCAATTGCGAACTGGTACAAAACCCTTGCGAACTGGCAGAAACCCTTGCGAACACAAAAAAAAATCCGCAAATTTGCGAGAATTCGCAGATTTTACGGATTGCGAGTTCGCAAATACGCAAATTTGCGAACGCCAGAATCCCAAAATTCGCCCATGCTTAGCAAAAATCACCAACAAGGATCTATTGCTATACTTTCAGTAGTATGTCTTAATACTGTTACAAGAAACCTGGTCAGCAGAACTTCTCCATCTTCAGGGATTTAAAACATACCACCTCCCAGCAAGGAGAACCTCAAAATTTGGTCATGAGAAAGGTGGTTTAATGATATACACCTCGATACAAACTATTAACTAGAACTAGAACTGTTAAATAAAAATATTTCGGGAACTGAAAACGGGATCACTGCAGTCCAGCTGGAAATCTCAATACCGGGTTCCAATAGGCAAGAACTTATCCTGGTTTATACCTATCTGCACCCAAAGGGAAAACAAAAGGGGGCCACTGCCCTGGTGACAGAATTGAACAAACTAATAATGGTAGTGGACAATCCGAACCTTATTGTCTCAGGAGACTTTAATATGTTCCTTTCGAAATCATCAGGGAAGAACTATCCAATGGAAGATTATTTGCATGTCAGAGGGATTCTGCCTCTGGAAGTGTGCCCCTGGGGCAAACAAACTAATCTATCAAAAAGTTTAACAGAAGATCTAACCAATTTGGGTCTGATTTTGGCAAATGGGCGAACACCGGGGGATCGTCCCCAAGCAGCAACCTTCCACAACTCGGTTACATCATCGGCGATCGACTACACCTTCTTGTCTTTTTCACTGTTTGCATTAGTGCAAGATTTTAAAATCAGAATATCTGACTGCAGTGACCACCTCCCGCAAGAACTGTCACTGAGGGCACAAGGGACAGCGCTAACATTTTTAGCAAATGGCCCAAATTTGACGATCTCAGAAAAATACAACAGAATTAAGTGCAACACTAGTGACCCAGTTCGATTAATGCAAGAAGCAAAGATGTGCTGGGAAAGTGCTGCTGAGCTGAACGATAGCAAAATACTCGCCTGGGAGTCCTTCTTGAAATCCTTTGGCCTAAAGAACACTAAGCTTAATGTCGCTAAAGAAATCAAGGTACGGACAAGCCAAAATAAAACATCGTCTAGCCTGACAAGCAACCCAAAAAATTACCCTCAATCCTCTCTAACACCTAATCTAAGGGCAGTAAAAACAGCCATACACAGAACACTTCACGAGCTGCGGAAAGATAGGAGCGACAATGACTTAGCGTCTAAATTTAGATCACTAAAGTGTAAAAAGAATAAAATCCTGTGGCGAATCAAACGAGAAGCCGCGGAAAAAACTTGGGCAAAACTTCTCTACGATTCATAAAATAATAACAGTGCAAGATTTTGGAAAACTGTTAATAAAATAGACAATCCGAATTCCCCTGGAGTGAACTCCCACATCACAGAGGTATCCTGGGTAAACTATCTGTTCCAACACTTTAATGATGAAGTACCAAGCATGGGCCACCGAAACCCGGAACTCTGTAAGCCGATCGCAATGGCCCTTAAGCCCCTAGCTGCTGACACCAACTTCCCAAGTTCGATTGAACAACTGAAGGGACGAATTGCGAAAGGACGGAAGGATGGAGCCCCAGGCCCAAATGGAATCCCTCCCATTGTCTATAAACAAGACCCAACCTATTGGGCTGAACAACTCCTCCCGCTCTTTGTAGAAATCTGGAAGGTTGAAAAATTTCCGTCCTCTTGGAGGGGTTCAATAATAGCTCCAATCTATAAAAAAGGCAACAAGAATGAGGCTAAGAACTACAGACTCATAGCTCTTATAGATATAGATGCAAAATACTTTTCAGGGCTGCTCTTGGAAGAACTAACCTCCTGGGCGTCAAATAAAAAATTAATCCCCATCAACTAGACTGGATTCCAAAAAAATCTAGGGACCTCGACAAACATCCTAGCCCTCTCCCTGCTGTTAGATGCTGCCATCAAACACAAAAAACCATTATATGTGTGCTACATTAACTTCTCAGCGGCTTTTGATAGCATTGACAGAGGGAAATTGTGGTCAAAACTTTCAAAGTGGGAGGTGGACAACAAATTGCTTAACTTATTGATCTTACTACATTCAGACACTTGGATCCAAATAAAACTGGGGGCTGGCAATTGTTTATCAAAAGAGATTCCGACCACAAAAGGGCTGAAACAGGGGTGCGTCCTCGCACCAACCCTGTTCAATCTTTTTGTGTCTGACCTTTCTAAAGATCTGGACAACTGCAACCATCACTCCCCAAAGCTAGGGGGGCTTACACTGTCGAACTTATTATATGCAGACAATCTGATACTAATCAGCCACACCCCAGTAGGCCTGCAACATCTTATTAACACAACAAGTACATTCTCGGATAAAAATGGCCTGACCATAAACATGGAAAAATCGAAGGTGATGGTTTTTAATCAAAAATCAAAAAAGCAAACATTTCAACGGTCTCTGAAAGACCTCAAAATGGAAACAGTTAAAGAATACAAATATCTGGGTATAATTTTTGATTCCAACCGTTCATTCCAGCGACACGCAACAACAATAAAAAACAGAGGGATTTCACTGGCCATCGCTTTAAAAAATATCAAGAACAAAATAGCGGGCCCAAACTAAATCCCCTTGCTGGACATACTTCGCGCAAAATTACTACCATTAATAACATATGGCAGTGAACGTATGAGAGGTAGAGATGAGGACACTCTAGACCATGGGTACTCACAAACTTTCTCTCGGGGGCCAAATTTACATTGTGGTTTGGGTCCGAGGGCCGCACCGGTGGGGGCGGGGTCTGAGGGGGAGGGGGCGGGGCTAGAGCAACAACAAAAAAACTGTGGCCATGAGGTTGAACACAGGTCCCTGCAGCGGACGCCTTCGTCCACTGAACCACCAGACCCGGCATACACACATCTTTCTCTCTCTATCTGTTTCTTTCTCTCTCTCTGTGTCTTCCTCCCTCCATCCCTCTATCTCGGTCACACTCCCTCTATCTCTCTCTCTCTCTCTCTCTCTCCCTCCCTCCATCCCTGTCTTCCTGTCTCCCTGTCTCCCTCTGTCTCACCCACTCTGACTCTCTCTCCCTCACTCTGTCTCTCTGTCTCACCCACTCTGACTCTCTCTCCCTCACTCTGACTGTCTCTCTGTCTCACCCACTCTGACTCTCTCTCCCTCACTCTGGCTGTCTCTCTGTCTCACCCACTCTGACTGTCTCTCCCTCACTCTGATTGTCTCTCCCTCACTCTGACTGTCTCTCTGTCTCACCCACTCTGACTCTCTCTCCCTCACTCTGACTGTCTCTCCCTCACTCTGACTGTCTCACCCACTCTGACTCTCTCTCCCTCACTCTGACTGTCTCTCTGTCTCACCCACTCTGACTCTCTCTCCCTCACTCTGACTGTCTCTCCCTCACTCTGACTGTCTCTCTGTCTCACCCACTCTGACTCTCTCTCCCTCACTCTGACTGTCTCTCCCTCACTCTGACTGTCTCTCTGCCTCACCCACTCTGACTCTCTCTCCCTCACTCTGACTGTCTCTCCCTTACTCTGACTGTCTCTCTCTCCTTCCCTCTCTCTCCTTCCCTCTCTCTCCTTCCCTCTCTCCTTCCCTCTCTCTCCTTCCCTCTCTCTCCTTCCCTCTCTCTCTCCCTCCCTCACTCCCCTTCTCTCTCTCTCCTTCCCTCTCTCCTCCCCTCTCTCTCCTTCCCTCTCTCCTCCCCTCTCTCTCCTTCCCTCTCTCCTCCCCTCTCCCTCTCTCACTCCCCTTCCCCTCCCTCTCTCCCTCCCTCATTCCTCCCTCTCTCCCCTTCCCTCTCTCCCTCCCTCTCTCCCCTTCCCTCTCTCCCTCCGTCACTCCCCCTCCCACTCTCCCTCTCTCCCCTACCCTACCTCCCTCAATCCCCTTCCCTCTCTTTCCCTCGCTCCCCTTCCCTCACTTCCACCTCCCTCCCTCTGCCTCCCTCACTCCCTCCCTCTCTCCCCTTTCTTTACTCCCTCACTCACTCCCCTTCCCTCACTCCCTCACTCCCCTTTCCCCACTCCCTCACTCCCTCACTTCTGCATCCCTTCCTCACTCCCTCACTTCTGCTTCCCTCCCCCGCCTCCCTCCCTCTGTCGACTTCCGCCCGCTGTCTGTCTCCCTTTCTCTGTCTCCATTTCTCGGTCTCCCTCCCTCTCCCTCTGTCTCTGTCTCCCTCCCTCCCTCCCTCCCTCCCTCTACCTCCCTTGACGTAAAGAGTTTCACTAACTTAAGAATGCTCTTGCCCCATGAACTCCTATTCAATAGGACTAATTCTCAGCAGTGGCTAATCTTGATTCATTTCACTTTCTGGAAGTAGCATCTCTTACATGCCCTCACTCCATACAGAGTGCCACCAACCTTGTGAACCCTGAGGTGTTCCGAGGCCCTTGCCACACTATGATGCATTATATTCTAATGCTAAAATCATTGCATGTCTCTCCAAAAGCAGCATAGACAAATGCTCTTCTTGGCACTCCCAAGCAGGATGAAGAAGCGCATGACCCCCACCACCATATCGGAAACTGCCCTTGACTCGATATTGAAGGAATTAGCTGCATTACATTTAGAGCAGTGCAACTCTGTGGTAAAATGTCACCTTTTGTAGACTGCTAACATGACTGTCTGCCAGGGCTGAGACAGCTTCCCGCTTCCAGCCGCACCCGAGCACTTCACACGTCTTTAGAAAGACCATTTGCATGTTAGTAAAGCTTTGTGAATTTCACCTCTTCTTAGGCCCCTGCAGCTCCGCTCTGCAGCTCTGCTCTGCCTATCACTGGAATTAATCACCCGGCGCCCTCAGAGCGGAGCTGCAGGGGCCTAAGAAGAGGTGAAATTCACAAAGCTTTACTAACATGCAAATGGTCTTTCTAAATACGTGTGAAGTGCTCAGGTGCGGCTGTGTGTGTGAGAGACTCTGCTGCTCTGCCTATCGCTGGATTGAATCACATGGCCCCCACAGAGCAGCAGAGTCTCTCTGAGTGTCGCTGCTGCACCCGTCAGTGTTTGCAGACATTCTTTAAAAATGTGTTCTTAAAACACGGGTACGATGTCTGCGAGGCCCGCGGGCCGCCAGGGCAGGCTTGCCGGGCCGCCACCGGCCCGCGGGCCGTACTATGAGTACCCCTGCTCTAGACAATGTGGTCAGTAAAACACTCCGAATACTCTTCTCACCCCCCCTACACCTCCCCAGCACAGTTAAGGTTGGAGTTTGGTTTACAGAAGCAGCAAATAGTACGTAAAGGCGCATATGCTAAATACTGGCACAAAATAAAGAATGCTGAACCAGACTCCTTGAACGCTCACCTTTGGAAAGAGCAGGAGACAAACAAGGGATCCCCGCAACAATGTACCTTCAAGCAGCTATAAAACCCCTTGCATTGGAAGACCTTTGGCACTCGAGCTGTTCACACAAGTGCTTCAAGCGCCTTGTCAACAAGTCAGTGAAAATTCTTTCCATGGAAGAAGACAAAGCCGCACTAACCAGGAGATCACACGGGTGGTTCGTGATCCAAGGCTAAACTAGCCCCCTACCTCAGCCATACCTCAGCACCAGCTTCTCAAGGAAGGTGAAGGAAGATTTCCTGCGGCTGAGGATGGGGGTAATTCCCCCATGGAAACGCCTGGAACCGAATTCCAATTGCAGGCTTTGCGAATATTCAAAGGAGGACGTTCTGCACTTGTTATGTAGCTGCAAAGCTCTAGACAGTGCTCGAAGGGACAAACTAACACAGCTCTGGAATCAAAAAAGTGTGCAAACTCGAAGACAAGCCTTTCTGATTAGCTTCAAGGGAGAAGATATCCAATTAGCCAGCAGCCTAGTGCGCATCATGAAAACATGAAAACAGTTAACACAATCCAAAACCCAGAGGCCAGCGATTGAACTTGACTAAATAAGACTTGCTTTTGCATCTTAAGAAACTCTCTTTTGATTAACAAAGACGCAGTAAACCTCGAAATGCTTTTTTTTTTTTTTTTTACAAACACAATGTATTGCATCAGTTTGCACGGATCTTTCATCCACATCTTTCACCCTCTTTTACTGTTTTTAACTGTTTTTGTAAAACTCTTGATTATGTATCTACTCCAATGAGTCATTGCAAAGATTTGTATTGATCACGCAATAAAGTTTATTATTATTATTAATATTATCATGAGGCACAGGGTCAAGACTGATGTGCATATATCTGTGTGAACTGGGATGGCAAAGTGAGCTAAAGAACGATGATGGATTCGACCCAGATCTATGACTGGGGCTGAGTGTCTGAAAAGTTTCAGCACTCCGTCCATCATCTCCTTGTGTTTGCTTGTTCGGCCTAAGCTGGCAGGGTATGCCCAGACGTAGATCCCTTGCTCACTTTGCCACTCGATTAAAGCTAGCCTGGCTGATGAGGGCTGTTAGCCTGAAACTGGCTACAAAATGCTTGTTTCTGATCCAGGGAAGACATGGCTTGGCAGTTTGGGCAGCACTGTTTTCATGAGGCACAGGGTCAAGACTGATGTGCATATAGATGTGTCTGAACTGGTGTGGTGAAGTGAGGTAAAGAACGATTATGGATTCAACCCAGATCTGTGACTAGGGGTGAGTGTCTGAAAAGTTTCAGTGCTCCATCCATCAGTGTACTTGAGTTTGCTTTGTTCAGCCTAAAGTGGCAGGGTATGCCAGACTTGGGTCTCTTGCTCACTTTGGCACTGGATTCAAGCTAGCCTGTCTGATGAGGGCTGTTAGCCCGAAACTGGTCCCAGGATGCTTGTTTTCAGTCCAGGAAAGACATTGCTTAGCAGTACGGACTGGACTGTTCCCATGAGGTACAGGGTCAAGACTGATTTGCATATAGCTGTGTTCGAACTGGGGTTAGCAAAGTGAGATAAAGAACGATTATGGATTCAACCCAGATCTGTGCCTGGAGGTGAGTGTCTGAAAAGTTTTAGTGCTCCGTCCATCACCCCCTTGTGTTTACTTTGTTTGCCCTAATTTGGCATGGTATGTCCAGACGTTGGTCCCTTGCTCACTTTGCCACTGGATTCAAGCTAGCCTGGCTGATGAGGGCTGTTAGCCTAAAATTGGTCCCAGGATGCTTGTTTCTGGCCCAGGAAAGACATGACTTGGCAATATGGGCAGCACTGTTTTCATGAGGTACAGGGTCAAGACTGATGTGCATATAGCTGTGTCAGAACTGGGGTGGTGAAGTGAGCTAAAGATCGATTATGGATTCGACCCAGATCTGTGACTAGGGGTGAGTGTCTGAAAAGTTCCAATGCTCCATCCATCATCTCCTTGTGTTTGCTTTGTTCAGCCTAAATTGGCAGGGTATGCTCAGACGTGGGTCCTTGCTCACTTTGCCACTGGATTCAAGCTAGCCTGTCTGATGAGGGCTGGTAGCCCGAAACTGGTCCCAGGATGCTTGTTTCCAGTCCAGGGAACACATTGCTTAGCAGTTCGGGCTGGACTGTTCCCATGAGGTACAGGGTCAAGACTGATTTGCATATAGCTGTGTCTGAACTGGGTTAGCGAAGTGAGCTTAAGAATGATGATAGATTCAACCCAGATCTGTGACAGGCGGTGAGTGTTTAAAAAGTTTCAGTGCTCCATCCATCATCTTCTTGTGTTTGCTTTGTTCGCCCTAAGTTGGCAGGGTAATCCCAGACTTTGGTCCCTTGCTCACTTTGCCACTGGATTTAAGCTAGCCTAGCTGATGAGGGCTGTTAGACTAAAACCAGTCCCAGGATGCGTGTTTCCAGCCCAGGGAAGACATGGCTTGGCAGTAGGGGCAGGACTGTTCTCATGAGGCACAGGGTCAAGAATGATGTGCATATAGCTGTGTCTGAACTAGGGGTGGTACAGTGAGCTAAAGAACTATTATGGATTCAACTCAGATCTGTGACTGGGTGTGAGTGTCTGAAAAGTTTTAGCCCTCCGTCCATCATCTCCTTGTGATTAGTTTGTTTGCCCTATGTTGGCAGGGTATGCCCAGATGTGGGTCACTTGCTCACTTTGCCACTGGATTGAAGCTAGCCTGGCTGATGAAGGCTGTTAGCCTGAAACCGGTCCGAGAATGCCTGTTTCATGTCCAGGGAAGACATGGCTTGTCAGTTAAGGCTGGGCTGTTCCCATGAGGCACAGGAGCAAGACTGATTTGCATATAGCTCTGTCTGAACTAGGTTGGCGAAGAGAGCTAAAGAACAATGATGGATTCAACCCAGATCCGTGACTGGGGGTGAGTGTCTGAAAAGTTTCAGTGCTCCATCCATCATCTTGTGTTTGCTTTGTTTACCCTATGTTGGCAGGGTAATTCCAGACTTTGGTCCCTTGCTCACTTTGCCACTAGATTCAAGCTAGCCTGGCTGATGAGGACTGTTAGCCCAAAACCGGTTCCAGGATGCTTGTTTCTGGTCTGGGGAACATTTGTAAATTGACTTCTATAGTAAGTATGATGACAAAAAATACAAACAAAGTTTGTTTTTTCAGATGAAACCATGGTAAACTATGTAATTTCTTCCGCATAATCATCAATGCTAATCTCTTTCTCCTGTTCTTCAACACCTACACTCATCAAACTCTCACAGATGTATTCACAAGAACATGTGATAACTACCGCAAGAGTAGCGTAACGCAACTTTCAGCATCACAGGCCATCGCGGGAAAATAACCCTTTGACAATGTGGAATTCACAACATGGTTGTAGCACACAATAGTTTGCCAACATCCCGGACAATGTCTGCAAAACAATCAACGTGACGGAGATAAAAGCACATTCCCCAACATGACAAAACCTGCGATGGTCACAAGCACGATGAGAAAATAGTGACAATCAGCGCGAGGGCAGCAATTTTCATGCGCAATGCGGGAAAACAGTACCAGCGCACCAAAAATGCCACTGAACAAAAATCATCAACAACGGAGTACGATGAATGCCCCCGGTCCAACTGCAGAGAGCAACATGTACACCACAACATCCAAGCACCGTGGAAGTACAGAACTGACAGGCACACGGCATGAAAGAGACCAGTGGCAGACAAATCAGAGCTGCTGGAGCGACACACACACACCATGCAGTACACGCGCACAATCAGGAGTGCACCCCGGCAGTGACAACTTCCCGGTTCAAACGGCTCCCCCACCACATTTGAACATAGGACACAACTGGTTCTGCAAATGTGCACAACCTGCCAAATCACATCTGGAACGCAGGGAAACGTAACATCAAAATGTACAAGTACAAGCTGAGACCTGCAAAAATGTTTATTCACACATGCAGTGCATTTGGACATTTTCTACCGTCGCATAATTGCCATGGATGGTCACAATGTGACGTGCTCATGAGAAGTAAGTGTCAATGATGGTATTCCTGTGGGCCATTCCTGCCACTGGTGCAGTGGGATGTGGGCCACCTGCCCCATCACCACCATTATCGACCAGTACCTCTGGAACTGGGATCCATGGGACCCTGGTGCAAACACAGATGTTGTGTAACACACAACATGCAACAATCATCTTTCACACGATGTCTGGCTGTACAGGAGCTTCCCACCTGTTCCATCCAGGCACCTGAAATGTGAATTCAACACGTCAAATGTTCATATGCCCCTGGTGTGTATGTGGGCCGCATTGTACTGCCTCTGTGCGGCGGGTGTGTTCAGTTCTCCTAGGGGTGTCATAATCCAAGAGAAGAGGGCATATCCTTGATCACCTGTGACAGTGCAGGGAGGAAAGAGTCAATACTTGTTTCGGCAGATTGTGATGGCAGGTCCACCAATCCAGTGATGCCTGTGCTGGCTGTTTGTGGGGTGGGTGTTCACCAGTCTGCAGGGATGAGCTGATGCTGGCACCTACACCACCAGTCTGTATAGGGTGCAGGGGTAGGCCAGGATGACCTTGGAGTGTTGTAGTTGTGTCTGGTAGTTGTACATGTAGTTTGACTTTTTGAATATGGTTTGGTCATGTGTGAAACCCTCCAGTTGTGCATTGTGCTGTGGAGGCATTGGGATGTGTGGTGTGTGGACTTGGTACTTACCAACAAGCAGTCCCATCCCATATGTGCCATCCTGAAAGCACTGGTTGATGATGGACTGTCGGAAGATAAAGTTATCATGCACACTGCCTGGGTAGTTGGCGATGACATTGGTAAAGAGTCACCGGTGGTCCACTATTGCCTGCACATTAATGGAATGTGTGTGCTTTCTGTTGCAATAGTTGTGTGCAGTATCCGCAAGGGGCACAAGTGGGACATGTGTGCAGTCGATTGCCCCCAACACGGCCGGGAATCCGGCAATGGCGTAGAAGCCTTGCTTGATCTTCAGCTGTTCCTGCGCAGTGTTGGGGAAGTGAAGGTACTGGGGTATGAAGCTAAGGATGGCATCCAGGACAGGTGTGATGGACTTTGACACGGCTTGCTGTGAGACCCCTCCGACTCTAGCAGTTGTTGGTTGGAAGGTAGCAAGGGCCAAGAGGTTCAGCACAGCCAGCAGCTTTTTCTGCGGGGGGATATCCCTGGGGGTGACGGCGGTGGGTGCTGTGGCCCTGTTGGGGCTCTGAGCTACATGATGAGTAGCTCATGGCGTCATTCGTTCTTCAGGTGTGGCTGTGTGCGAGGCTCCGTTGCCTACTACAGGTAGTCGTCCGCCTTTACACCTGCTTGAGGCAGGTGTTAAATACCTGTGGCTAACGCAGCTTATCGTGTGTTTTTGTTTCACTTCGCGGACCTGTCAGTTCGTTGTGAATGTTGTGTTGCTGTTTTTTTGTGGGATTCTGCACGAGAATGCCTACTCTGCATCTCATTAGCGTTAGTTAATGGTGTCCGCTGTAGTGTTAGGTTTTTGGGATGTTATCTCGGGAATTCTGACAATGTCTGCAGTTTGCACCAGCTTGTGAATGGGGTGTTAATTCTATCACCACTTTTGATGCACTAAAGTGGGGATAATTCGGAGCTGAATCCTTATGAATATGCACCTCAGTTTCTCTACGCTTTTCTTCTGATCCTAAAAAAGAATCTGTATATCATCACAAACTTTCTCTATATCTTATACAGAAATGTGCAAAAGAGCTGTCTTCATTTCACATTTCACTTAAACATAATGAAGGTGTTTTTACATAGTAGAATCTCCTTACTAACTTCTGCATTTCAGAGTGGTGTACAGCTAACATTCTTAAATAATGAAAAGTACTTTCACAGACTTTTCTTGAAAGACAAGCCAGTGAATGACCTTGCAATTTGGTATATTGTCCTATTTTACATGGATCTAGTCCTTGCAACATCTTAATCTTCTGTTTAACACTTTTTTCGCATAATCTCATAAAAAATGTGTAATATGTCAATAGACTCCTGTTGAATGCTGCAAATACTGCTACAATCCCTCTTAAATACAGGAGCTTGTGTACACCTCCCTTGAATCTCTTCGGTTATTACTTCTTCTAAATTCCTAGGAACGATTTTTTCTTTTGGAATTGGAGAACCATCTTTCATATCTTAGCGTTGACCACTAATACCAGCTGCATGTACTAAAGAGTTCTGCTGAAAATAACTTTCTTCATTAAAGAAAGGCTCAGTACTAGAAGTGTGCTTCCATTCACCAGTGAATGTTTTACAAAAGTTACTTCTATTAACCAGTCTTTTTCTTTTGCTTTTCTTTTCTCCTTCATAAACACCATTGTTGTATTCAATAATTTGATTATCTTCAATATCAATATAAATAAGTTTCATTTCATTTCAAAAGCTTTATCTACTAAACTTTCTATCTGTTGTTGTTTCTTATAAGCTGCGGATCTTCTTTTATTTTTTTACAATCTTTCAATACATTTTGTAGTATTCCACTTCTATATATTCTCCTTCTCAGGTCTCTATGTTCTTTTAGCCTTCTTTCAATATGCATTGTTTTCCCAGAACATGATTTTCTTTAATCATCTACTTTTTTCCTTCCCTTCTTATTTGTTGTTGAACTTTTCTTTTTCTTTTCAACATTTTCAAATTGCTTTACACTCTGTAAAAGTCTTTTAACAAACGGTTTAGTTCTCTTACCAGAACAGTTTTTCTTCTGTGTCACATTTTGCACTAATTTCCTCTTTTTTTCAATAATATAGTTTTTTTCTTGTCTTCTCTTTTGATCTTTTTTGCCATTCTCGATGTAGTTTTTTACCAATAAATGTAAATATCTGAAAAACAAAGATAAGTTACAATACTTTTTAAAAATGTTCTAATTTTGAAATAATTATATATTAATATTCTTTACAATATCCAAACAAAATTTTCAATTACATTGCAAATATCTCCATAACTCTTTACTTTACACATTAGCAAACCTGTCACAAGAACACATACCTTTAAACAGAAGCATGGTTCAAATATAAAGCAGCAACACTTTTGCATAACATGTGTGAAAATACATTCACAAGTGGAGACATACCTCAGTCACAAGACCATGACGTTATTTATTGTTGACAGACTGCACTTCCCATTTCAAGCAGACACCTACATTTATGCAGCTTACTTCAAGTGTACATTTCCACAAACTCATGCGAAGAAACCTAATCACTAATTACTCAGCCAACATGTTTTATAACCTCACTTTTGTGCTGCAGCTTCACCATTCAGTGACTACTAAGAGTATTGGGCCTAGCCAAATATAAGAGAGCAACCATTCTCATGTGTCTGTTGTAACACTCACCATATTCCTGAAACCATATATGCATGTGTCTGTACCTTTTGCTAGGGCATCATATATAAAATTAACATACGAATAGATGCATACCTGTGTTTTATACATCTAGCATCTTCAGATGCATAACACCTGTACAAGTTCAGACATACCTCAATCACAAGACCATGAAGTCCTTTAAACTTGACAAACTGTACTTCCCATTTCAAGCAGACACCTAAACTTATACGGTGTACTTTAAGTGTACCTTTCCACAGACTCATTCAAAGTAGCCTAATCACTAATCCATCTACCAAAGTACACATGCTAGTATGCAAAACCTATTTCAATCATCATTTAAGTACAGTAAAACAAACTATAAACTACAATACACATTTGTAAATTTCTAACATATTTCAAACATCACACTTCTCTAATAATTTTGAAACTTTGAAAATAAGGATTTTCAAAGTCAAAAATATCACTACAAAGAGTGACACACTACTCATAATACATAGCACACCTTACAAATTTGAAACCCACCTTTCAAATAGTTCTGCAGAGTATGAAATATCAGAAACTCATAAAAGATTTCTATTTTACACAATAAATGTAATGCACCATTCTCAACAATGTAAAACCAGTAATGGCAACGTTCCCTCTTTTTCTGTACACAAATAAATGTAAATAACAAATCAAATTGCTTCCTTCAATATTTCAAATTGTGAAACACATTTCTATTTGTTAGACATAATAACCCTTTCCCAGTGTTTTCTAAAAGTACCCAAACTGCTTCTGTAATTTACTGGAGTCGCGACTCCACCGCAGTGCCGCAGTCTAGCGTCGCGATGGAGCCACAAACCTTTATGGGAGTTCAAAAACCTATTCCCAATAATACTAGTGTTATTTTTTAACAACACACTATTTCTAAACATACCACTGATTTGGGAAAACTTAATTTAGTAGCATATCACTTATATATACGTTACCATTTCACATTTTGAAACCACAGTTAAGTTTTAACCCTTCCCCCATTCTTTTTAACCTTAGCTTCCATAGTAACACTTTCTGCAACAGTCAACTGTACTGAAGGTCACAAATACACCACATTTTCAAATTCAGCACACAAGCTTACAAATGCAAATAGCAGGTGTGGTTGACTTTTGTAAAATATTACCTTATCCTATCTGCTGTACATTTCAAACATTTTTTAATAACTAATCAGAAACATGCTTCTTCAGGAAAGTAACATGCATCCTATTTTAGAGTTCACAATGTTGATGAACAAAAAAACTGTTATTGGTTTTCTCAAAAGCAGCATATTCTCCACCATTTTAGATACCTCTCATTCTACTAACTGAATATCTCAGCTACAGACATCTATTTATTCCTTCCAAATAGCCCTTCAAGATGCTTACCCTATGGATTATAGGGCACAGCTATGTTTTCTGGTGCAAAAGGTATGCTGAACACATATGTACTGATAAAGACCTAGGTTTGCAAAATGTGGATAATAAATGGATTGCACAGAGAGGATTACAGTGGCACCAATTAATGCCTTTGGTTGAAACCTTTTTGCATCTCCAAACCCCTAACCTCATGATTGTGCACTGTGGTGGCAATGACCTTGAAACATTGACTGGGGTAGGGTTGGAAATCATAATGAAGGATAACTTTTCACAATTTATTTTGCTTTTCCCTCAAACTGTCTTTGTAGACTCTAATATATGCCAACAACAGAAATGAAAGTGGTCAAGTCAATTCTGTCCACTGATTGAGAAACCAAGGAAGAATGTCAATAAAGCTGTTTCTGTTTACCTCAGAGACCATAGGATAGGCTCCATCTATAACAAGAATCTAAGTTTTAATATGCATGACATCTATAGAACTGATGGAGCTCATTTCACATATGAAGGAAGCAGAGTGTTTCTCAACAACCTTAAGCTGTGCATTTGCACATATATGTAGCTCCAACAAAGTCTTAATGAAAACTACAGCTCATTTTAGAGCCATCCTATAACCCAACAGAGAATCTTATTTTCTTTTAAACATACATACTCTTATGAAATGTTTCACGGATTGGCAAACCCGTTGTGAATCCGCAAAACAAAAGCGCAAATTCAATGTACGATAACACAATACACTTCAAATGTAACTTTTAATTTAATTTTTTTTTATATTCTTTCTAACTCTATCAAATTTAATGTAATTAACTTCAATCTTACTAGCTCTTTAACAAAAGTTCACAAATACAACACTACCTCCTTAACCCCTTGCCCGCGGCTGGAATTCTGCGCCTGTGCGGCAGATTCCGATCGCGGGTGTGATCATTACGGCTCCCGGCCGTCATCAGCACACGCCCACCGTGACGCATGACGGACCGGAGCCGTAATCAGCATGCAAGGGGTTAATTATATACTATTATATTTTTTTATTAAAATGGATCCGTGAATCAATGGCAACGTTACACTGGATGGGGCCATGCTGAGAGCCATGATAGGGTCCTATCAAGAGAAAAATATATATTTAATGCCCCCAGTTACATGCCCGGTGTCGGTTCTGGATCACCTTCCCTCAGGGCCCGACCATTTAAAAAAAATAACAATAAAAAAAGGGAGAGGGTCCGCTTATCCCTCGGGCCATTTTTGGCCCCAGGAATCCCATCCACTGCAGCTTGCCTAACTGTTTTTTTTAACAAAACAAAAGATTAGGGTTGCCTGCGTGGCATCCCTACCTAGGACATTTTAGGCATTGGGGAGCCCATCCCCAGGGGCTTGGACTCACGTTGGGCAAGTACCAATGCCCTCGGGGTCCCTGCCAGCTCCACGCCTCCTGCGAGAGCCGGCATTGCTTTTAGGCAGAGGGAGCTGCTAGCATGCAGATACCTTCACCCAAAAGCAGTTCTGCTTCACTTCATGAAAGCAAGAGGAGTTTTTCTGCTCTCGCTTCCATGAAGCAAAGCGGAAGTTTGCAATGGCATGGCAGGAGCAAACTGCAATGTCCCAGGGGTGGGAACCCTGGGACATTGCTGGATCCAGCCCTGGGTGTGGGGGTCCCCGGGCAATGGAGGGCTCCATTAGGGGGCCCGCATGGCCCCCATCAACATATTTAAAGCCCCAGAAAGGTAGTGGTACCCAGGGCCGGGGGTCCACAAAGGACCCCCTATTTACATAATGTATGCACGGAGAGGTGGTGGTCCCCAGGACACTGTGGGGGGCTTGAGTCCCCCACACTATAATTTTAAGTACAGCCATGGGAAGGTGGCAGTCCCCATGGCTGCGGCGAACACAAGGCCCACCCATATTTAAAGATAAAAGCCCCGGGAAGGTGGCGGTCCCCGGGGCAGTGAGAGGCCTGCAGAGCCACTGCATCATATCTTGGCATTGCCCCCGGGTCCGGGTCCTGGCCCACCCCTGGGCTTAATTAAACAAAACGTTTGAGACAGCACTTCATTCAAAAAAATATTTTGACAGGATTCGCTTATGGTCTACAAATCCCGCCGGGACCCCCTGTGAGACCCCCTAAGCAGGCCTAGGAGGTCAGGGTGTTCCTAGCCTTTACCTTTTTTCTTGTGACTCCGTTGAACCGAGTCACAAGATGACTGCCAAAACTTCCTGGTTTCAAATGTTGGCATCCAATCAGAGTCAAGCTTGTGATCGTAGGGTTTGCGGATCCACCTTAAATAACCACATACTAATATTTTTTTAATATATGAATTTCTCAGGAACTAATTAATAGATTTGCACCATTTAAAAAAAGGTCACTTTCTGAACCAAGAGCTACATTTTTGCCACATTTGGTGTAATTCCGTTCAGCAGTTAGGGCTGTAGTCTTGGGTAAAGTTTCCTATGGAAATTATCATGGAGAAAAAGCGTTTTGGGACCCCACTTTTTCTCGGCCCACACTTGATGAATCACCCGTGGCATGTTTTAAGTTGGGGGATTATGTCCACTTGAATCCTGAGGGTTCCTGGGATCCAACTAGCCCACCAGGTACCTCTAGTAAGCTCCACAAGGCTGCATTGCAGAGAGGTGTAAAAAGGGGCGTGCCTCTGAACACCTCTCAGCAATGCAGCCCCCTGGCGCATGGGCTAGTTGGCCCCAGGGACCCCCAGTATTCAAGGTGAATTTGTTCCCCCTCTGCAAACGAGCCATAGGGTGCGTTTGCAGAGTGGTGCAAGGAGGGGGCGTGTCCTCTGGCCAATCCATTTTATTATTTTTTTAAAGAAGGGGGGCTGTGTAGCCCCCCTTTTTTTTCTAATTTATTGGCCCTGGGGACCCCACCCCCCATCCCCCAGGTCCTGCCTCCGAAGACCATATTTTGCCCCGGAGACCCCATCCCCAGGGGCATGGCCTTCTTCGTTGGGAGCTGTGGGGGGGTCCCCAATCCCCCATGATCCCAGCCAGCTCCCCGCGTCCTGCGGGAGCCAGCATTGCTTTTCCACATGGGGAGCAGCTAACATGCTGCTCCCCCTGTGGAAAAGCAATCTGCTTTCCTATTTGGAAGAGAGAGCAGTTTTCCTGCTCTCTCTTCCAAATAGGAAAGCAGTTTGCAATGACAGGGTGGGAGCCGCAAGGCTCCCGCCCTGTCATTGCAAACTACAGTGTCCCGGGGTGGGCACCTGGGACACTGCATGCGCCGGCCCTGGGGGGTGACGGTCCCCAGGTCCTAGACAAGGCCCTGGGGGTTCCTCAGTGTTCTCAAAGCACACGACCAAAGCCTGACACGTTTCGTTATACAACTTCTTCAGAGGCGCAGTCGAAGAAGAATTGCGGTCCACACCCCACTCCAATTAACCACATCATGCGCTGTTATGCAGCTGCGCTAGATGAGCAAGTATGTAGGATTTCGGGACGTGTAGTCCATTTCAGTCCACAAATGGAGGCCTCTTATCATAGTTGCCAGTTCAAAGCTCCTCATGAGCCCCAATGAAAGGAGCACTGTTAAATCCAGGAAGTGCGCTCTACTTGTTGAGTCCTAATTAAGACCCGTGGCCCCCTACAGTCCTGGGGTGGTGCTTGCTTTGTGGCTGGACTACAGCGTATTAGATGAGCACACAAGCGCGATTCAGCTCGTACCCTTAGAAAGCTTTAATGGTATACAGGCAGCTTTCCTCAGTGTTCTTAAAGCATACGACCAAAGCCTGATGCCTTCCATGCAGAAAGGGACACCTTCCTGCACATAAACAATCAATGGCATTTTGCTGTTTCTATGTGTGCTGCACATCACAGCACACATGGAAACAGCAAAAACGTGGGGAAATTAAACATTTCTCATTGCGCCAGGGTAAGTAAGACCAGTTTTTCACTGTTCTTAATTTTGGCGCTGCTCCATATTTATGCCACACTTGTAAATATGGGGAAACATCCAAATAAATGGGTGTTGTGGTGGAATGCCCACCACACTGGGAAGTTCCACTTCTATATAATTACCTTACTGGTGGTGCTTACATTCCAAGTGTATGTTGTGCGTCTATGTGTATTTAGCCTGTGTGGCACATGCATGATGTTAGTGAATTAACAGAGTAGTGAGGGCCTCTGGATTCATTTTCAATGCCTGTGGCCTTATCAGTTGCACAAGATGGAGGTGAGGTTGTAATACTGCAGAGTGGAAGTGTATTGCTAACATTCCAGACACTGGAAAAAGGAAACCTAGATGCTAGAGAGAAAGAAGAGGACACAAGACTCCTTTAGAATTTTCAATAGGTGTTTTGGTAAACAAGGAGCTGATAATTAGTCTTCCGGAAGCACTGCTATTTCGTTGATGGTGATGGTGAAATAGGCGATTGCAGATTCAGTTGTCTAAGCTGAAGATGGGTCTTTATGTTATACCCATCCTTTTTTCTTTCTGTGATCACACTTTGCAGTTGGTTGGTGATAATCAAGTCCAGAAACCTCACACCTCTTTGTACCTCTGTTGTGGGTGTTCCAGGCTTGATACTACCCTGCTGTGAGAAACATCACTCTTTCTGAAGTCTGTTTTTGATGGATATGCCTTTTCTAAAATACCTTGGCTTTGAACATTCCCCAGACACCTGACTGGACTTGGACGTTTTTCATAGCAGGGCTCCCATGTCCCTAGAGGTATTGCCTTGTATTACCTTATTAACTCCATCCCACCCAGGAAACGAGAGGGGCCACATATAGGCACCACCCCCAAATTTGTCAGCTTTCTGACAACTTCTTAAATTTGTCTCAGTGTGATGGGATACAATGTCCCCCAAAAAAACAACAGGATTTAAGCAGTGGTACGACTTCATGAAGCAGTTATAGGTCACGGATCTGTCCAAGGTCTGACCTTGGTTTCTGGACTTTGGACATGACTCTCGTCGTGTAGGACCTGCTGCACCTCAAGAAGATGCGAGATAAGGGGCAAAACTATTTTTTGTGAGGAGAACAAGGTGGCTGGCTAGCGGTAGGTCGCGGAGGGTCCAGAAGTCAGGAGGTTTCTTCGCTAGCGCTAAGCATTTAGGACGTTAAAACCACTCAAAAAGAACCCACCATGGAGGACAGAGAGTGTGGGTTTCACTCACATTAGCCCACACTTTCAAGTAGGAGCAACTACTGCGACTACGGCGCCTACAGGATTACCCAGCTAGGACTCGCGCTGGGCTCGAGCAGTGCTCAAGCTCTGCAGAGGTCAGATGGTGGTAGCACAAATCCCTATGCAGGGAAAAAGAAGCAGGGGCAGCACAAGTGTGGGAGGCTTGCTCAACGAGCCGGTTAGGCAGAGTTTGGAGAACTTGGAGAACAATGGACAGGAGCTGGGTAAAGGAAAAGCAGTCTTGCGGGTCCGGGACGAGGAAAACTGCAGAGGTGGAGGAGGTAATGACCCTTCCATAAAGAGGACACTCTAATTTATTGGCCCTGGGGACCCCACCCCCCATCCCCCAGGTCCTGCCTCCGAAGACCATATTTTGTCCCCAGGGGCATGGCCTTCTTCGTTGGGAGCTGTGGGGGGGTCCCCAATCCCCCATGATCCCAGCCAGCTCCCAGCGTCCTGCGGGAGCCAGCATTGCTTTTCCACATGGGGAGCAGCTAACATGCTGCTCCCCCTGTGGACAAGCAATCTGCTTTCCTATTTGGAAGAGAGAGCAGTTTTCCTGCTCTCTCTTCCAAATAGGAAAGCAGTTTGCAATGACAGGGTGGGAGCCGCAAGGCTCCCGCCCTGTCATTGCAAACTACAGTGTCCCGGGGTGGGCACCTGGGACACTGCAGGCGCCGGCCCTGGGGGGTGACGGTCCCCAGGGCCTAGACAAGGCCCTGGGGGTTCCTCAGTGTTCTCAAAGCACACGACCAAAGCCTGACACGTTTCGTTATACAACTTCTTCAGAGGCGCAGTCGAAGAAGAATTGCGGTCCACACCCCACTCCAATTAACCACATAATGCGCTGTTATGCAGCTGCGCTAGATGAGCAAGTATGTAGGATTTCGGGACGTGTAGTCCATTTCAGTCCACAAATGGAGGCCTCTTATCATAGTTGCCAGTTCAAAGCTCCTCATGAGCCCCAATGAAAGGAGCACTGTTAAATCCAGGAAGTGTGCTCTACTTGTTGAGTCCTAATTAAGACCCGTGGCCCCCTACAGTCCTGGGGTGGTGCTTGCTTTGTGGCTGGACTACAGCGTATTAGATGAGCACACAAGCGCGATTCAGCTCGTACCCTTAGAAAGCTTTAATGGTATACAGGCAGCTTTCCTCAGTGTTCTTAAAGCATACGACCAAAGCCTGATGCCTTCCATGCAGAAAGGGACACCTTCCTGCACATAAACAATCAATGGCATTTTGCTGTTTCTATGTGTGCTGCACATCACAGCACACATGGAAACAGCAAAAACGTGGGGAAATTAAACATTTCTCATTGCGCCAGGGTAAGTAAGACCAGTTTTTCACTGTTCTTAATTTTGGCGCTGCTCCATATTTATGCCACACTTGTAAATATGGGGAAACATCCAAATAAATGGGTGTTGTGGTGGAATGCCCACCACACTGGGAAGTTCCACTTCTATATAATTACCTTACTGGTGGTGCTTACATTCCAAGTGTATGTTGTGCGTCTATGTGTATTTAGCCTGTGTGGCACATGCATGATGTTAGTGAATTAACAGAGTAGTGAGGGCCTCTGGATTCATTTTCAATGCCTGTGGCCTTATCAGTTGCACAAGATGGAGGTGAGGTTGTAATACTGCAGAGTGGAAGTGTATTGCTAACATTCCAGACACTGGAAAAAGGAAACCTAGATGCTAGAGAGAAAGAAGAGGACACAAGACTCCTTTAGAATTTTCAATAGGTGTTTTGGTAAACAAGGAGCTGATAATTAGTCTTCCTGAAGCACTGCTATTTCGTTGATGGTGATGGTGAAATGGGCGATTGCAGATTCAGTTGTCTAAGCTGAAGATGGGTCTTTATGTTATACCCATCCTTTTTTCTTTCTGTGATCACACTTTGCAGTTGGTTGGTGATAATCAAGTCCAGAAACCTCACACCTCTTTGTACCTCTGTTGTGGGTGTTCCAGGCTTGATACTACCCTGCTGTGAGAAACATCACTCTTTCTGAAGTCTGTTTTTGATGGATATGCCTTTTCTAAAATACCTTGGCTTTGAACATTCCCCAGACACCTGACTGGACTTGGACGTTTTTCATAGCAGGGCTCCCATGTCCCTAGAGGTATTGCCTTGTATTACCTTATTAACTCCATCCCACCCAGGAAACGAGAGGGGCCACATATAGGCACCACCCCCAAATTTGTCAGCTTTCTGACAACTTCTAAAATTTGTCTCAGTGTGATGGGATACAATGTCCCCCAAAAAAACAACAGGATTTAAGCAGTGGTACGACTTCATGAAGCAGTTATAGGTCACGGATCTGTCCAAGGTCTGACCTTGGTTTCTGGACTTTGGACATGACTCTCGTCGTGTAGGACCTGCTGCACCTCAAGAAGATGCGAGATAAGGGGCAAAACTATTTTTTGTGAGGAGAACAAGGTGGCTGGCTAGCGGTAGGTCGCGGAGGCTCCAGAAGTCAGGAGGTTTCTTCGCTAGCGCTAAGCATTTAGGACGTTAAAACCACTCAGAAAGAACCCACCATGGAGGACAGAGAGTGTGGCTTTCACTCACATTAGCCCACACTTTCAAGTAGGAGCAACTACTGCGACTACGGCGCCTACAGGATTACCCAGCTAGGACTCGTGCTGGGCTCGAGCAGTGCTCAAGCTCTGCAGAGGTCAGATGGTGGTAGCACAAATCCCTATCCAGGGAAAAAGAAGCAGGGGCAGCACAAGTGTGGGAGGCTTGCTCAACGAGCCGGTTAGGCAGAGTTTGGAGAACTTGGAGAACAATGGACAGGAGCTGGGTAAAGGAAAAGCAGTCTTGCGGGTCCGGGACGAGGAAAACTGCAGAGGTGGAGGAGGTAATGACCCTTCCATAAAGAGGACACAGGTAAATCTGGGGGTAAGGTGTAAAATTTCCCAGAGGAGAGGAGGTGTAACCCTGGCATCAGGCACTGGGGAGCAGATAGCGGTAAAATACAGAGCAGATATGCTCTTAGAAGCTTACAAACAGGGGGACCTCTACAGGTTTGCTGTAACACTCAACACAAACAAGCACATGGCAGTATAATATAACTAATAAGGAAACCCATAGAAGTCCAGTCAGATCAGGCAGTTATTGACCAGCCCCCAAGTAAGGACTGGGCAAACCCCAGGAAGGGAAAATCTAGGAAGAAAAGAGTAGACCCCCAACTGCCTAAACCAAAAATCACCCCTTCACTGCAAACCTATTTTAAAATAATGCCAAAAACCCTGACATTAAAAAACCCAGGAATCCCTCCACCTACCAGCTCTCCATGGTCTTTAGAGGGAGAGGCTATATTAAGTCAAAATAGATTTCAAGCTTTGGCGGCCGATTTTCAGTCCCCAGAGGTGGCTGACTCCTGTACTCAGATGATGGAACATTAAGTTTAGACCCAGATACAGTCAGGAGCCCCCAATTCTCCCAGGGGGGGGTGCAGGGGGCATGCAAGAGGGCACACAGGCAGTACAGATAGCACAGGGTGATTTGAAAAAACAGCACCGACAGGCAGTGAGAGCCTCAAGTCAATCTCACCTCAATCAGCTTCACACTGTTTTCAGTTGCTAACAGCAAAAAACAGGAGTAGATTTGAGACCTCAGAATTAAATCAAATGGAGATCAGATCTGCTTGTGATAAGCAGGAAAGGAAACTTGATGGCTTAACAGCTAGGACTTTGGAGTTAGAAACAACAGTGAAGGAACTAACTCTTCAAATGGGGGCAAATAAGGAAGGGTTTAGACGGCTGAAGAAAAGCGGACTGGGTATACAAGAAAAACTGGAATCCCTGGAGAATAATCAAAGTAGGAACAACCCGCACCTGTTAAAAGTACCGGAGGGGGCCGAGGGGGACAACATAAAAACCTTTGTAGGAAGGCTAATTAAATCTGGAACTCAAGTTGACTGCTCAGAACAAGATCTTATTAAAGACATCGAGAGAGTACATAGAGACCCATTTAGGGTAACACCCAATAAAACATGCTAAGAAAAAATCTTAGTCTGCTTCCAAACGTACAAAATAAAGGAAGTAATCCATACAAAGGTGCTAAAAATGAAGTTGCTAATTGTGTATGGTATCAGTATTGAAATAAGATGTGTCACAGATCACAGCAAATAAACAGTGGGAGTTAGGGAAAATAATTGATCCATTGAAGAAATTAGGTGCCATGGAGTAGTTGAAATTTCTTGCTACACTGCGTGTGATACACAATAACAAAATGCCGAAGAGTGTGGAGGAAGTGGAAGATTTGATAAAAATCATATCAGTTGCAGGGATAAGATAGCAAGAGACTGGGGTTGGGCGAATATTAGGTTCCCCCTGAAGCCTCCTACCCCTCAGCCCCTCCCTTTTTCCTTTTTCCTGCTATACTTCTACCTTTCCTATTTCATTTACTAGGCTTTTCTTATTTCTTTTTTTTCCTCCTGTTTTTTTCTCTTTGCTTTTCACAACCTTTTCACACTTCATTTGTTTTTGTCCCAGGATGGTCTAGGTGTCTTGAGCACCATGGATAATAGAGTAGCTGAAGTGGGAAGGCAAAGTTTGGTGCTATTTTTTCTCCAGACTTATGCCATGAATGAGGTAAAAGGAGGGTTCTCTTGGGTGGGTGAGATAAGAGGTAATGGAAGTGATAGGGGTCACGGGTGGGAGAAAAAAAATATATATGTCCTGTTTGTCTAATCACCATTTGTGGCACCCCCATTGCAGCTAGATTATGGTGCAAGTGATGAGTGATGGTCAAAATGATCAGATTGAGATCCTATCATGGAACGTGAATGGGCTAAGAGTTAAACGCAGGAGGGAAAAGGTTTTACAATATTTGAAAGATGCTCCCGCCCAGAACATAATCCTACAGGAAACACACCTTACTGACCTGGAAATGGGGAAACTTTTTAAGTTCAGAGGCTGGGTCCAAGAGGTCATCTATACCAGTCAACAGCTGACTATAAAGGAGGTGGCCATCCTGGTTAAAAAAAAAAAAGAACCTGTATACTACCATAGAGGAAAGTAGAGTAGACAGGGCGGGCAGGAGGGTTATTGCTGATGGAGCTGTTGTACTTCCCTGACACCGTTATTTTAGCAGGTGATTTGAATGTGGTCCTAGATAGTGGACTGGACCGGTAAAGAATAGAGCAGTGATAAACAGTAGGATGTGGTCTTTAATACAAACCACTATTAAACAACTAGGTTGGTGTGACATATGGAGAGAAAAGATCGGAGCCAACAAGGGTTTCACTTTAAACAACAAAAAATACGGCAACCAAATCAAGATTTGATTTATTTTCAATAGATCGAGGGATTAAGGAATGGGTGCAAGATATTAAGCATGTAGGAGCTCATTTGTCAGACCACTCTGCAGTAACTCTAGTCGTAGCCTTATCCACCAGGTCAATACAGAGTAGATGGACAATGGGCTGTGCCCTATTATTAGATGCAGCAGTAATTGAGAGGCTTCGTTTGAAGACTGGGGAGTTCTTCTATATAAATGCAGACAGCACTCCATTGAGATGCATATAAGGCCTTTCTGGGGGAGGATATTTTCTATTCAAGCATTTAAAAAGATGTTTCAAACTTAAGTAGGGAAACTAGAATGTAATATTCAGTGGTTGGAACACCAGTTACTAGTGTCCGGGGGAGCATGAGACGGTGGCTTTATAAATCTCTCTCCCAACCATTAGGTTGGAACTTGTAGGAGTAGTCGAAGAGAGATTACAGAACAGGTGGCAAGCGAGTAAACCCGCCCACTTTGAATATTGAGAGGGGTGTCTAAAACTCTGAGCCTGGAAATCAAGAGTGATCAGGTAAGAGGTTTTATAAAAGGTATCAGGTGTGAGACTTCAGGTAAACTCCTTACGATCAGAAATAGAAGAGGCATTTCGCGAACACTTTAGGAGGTTATACTAGAAGGGACTGGTTGTTACAGGGGAAGATGTGAAGAAGTGGTTGGACCAGGATGTTCCCCGTAGAGTCAGCGGGAGTAATAATAACAATATCAACAGCCCTACCACAGTGATGGGGTCTAGGAATGCAATCATGGCAGGAAAGACAGGTAAAGCGGCAGGTCCGGACGGACTGCCTGAAAAGATATAAATAAAATTGGGAGAGGTTATAATGCCAGTTTTGGCAAAGCTGTTTTGGGGTATTTTTGGAAAAAGGGGTTGAAATGCCAGCATCTTGGAATGAGGCCATTGTGACGCTGATTCTGAAACCGGGAATTCGGCAATCGCTTGTGACTCCTATAGGTCCATCTCTCTATTAAATTGTGATTACAAAATCTTTGCAAAAATATTGGTAGAAAGGTTAAATGGGGTGGTTGGGCGATCTCTTACATGAGGATCAGAAAGGCTTTGTTAGGGGAAGATGGATCCACGATCTAACAAATAATTTAACTGGAGCGATAAATATAGCTACTGTCTACAACGTTCCTTTGGTAGTTATTACTTTAGATGCAACAAAGGTCTTTTATATAGTGAATTAGCCCTATCTTCAGACAATATTAAGGTTGTTTAACTTGGGTAGAAAAAAGTGCAGGACAATAGCAATGATATATCGAAAATCAACAGCTAGGGTTCTGGTGAATGGTAATCTTTCTATGCCTTTCAAAATCTCAAGGGGAACTAGACAAGGGTGTCCTCTGTCCCCTCTCCTCTTTAACCTATACATAGAACCCCTAGCATCTAAGATCAGATAAGAAGATGGAATATCCCCCTTCAGGTATATGGGCTGGGGTAGCCCTGTACGTGGACGATCTAATGGTATATACCTCTGATTTGCTCGTCTCAGTTCCACTTATCTGCTCAATTCGGACACATTGAGGGCTACGAAGAAAGTGAACAAAAAACAGAGATAATGGCCTTGAATCTAGATATAGATCAAGAGAATATCAAAAGTGAGATGAGATATCTATATTTTAGGATCACACAAACCATCGAGAAAATCCCTTAAGTAAGTTCCCAAAACGTTTGTAAGGATGTCTTCAAGTCAGTGTTAAGCTGGTCTCATCTACCGCTTCTGATTCCAGAATAGCCCTTTGAATTTTAAAGAAGAGTGGCTCAAAAAATGCAGGCCAAGATAAGTAGCTTTATCTGGGCCTCAAAGGGTTCGTGAATTGCATGAAGAAAGCTTCATAGGAAGAAGGATAGCGTGGGGCTTGTGTTTACCAGACCTTTCCTGTTATGCCTAGGCTTTTTGTGAAGCAACTGGCAGATGCTCCTAAAAGGACTGGATGGTTTAGACATTGGTAAAATATTAAGGGTGATGCTATCAGATGTGATGGGAGGAGAGCAAGGCTTTATGTACAAATATGGAGACCCCAGATATTTTAAAAAGGTGTGTCTAAAGACTCTACAATGCCTAGCAATCACATGTTATAATATCAGAAAGGAGACAAAACTCAGCCACTATAGTAGGCTGGCCCAAATAAGGAATGTGCCGGGTTCCGCCAAGATAGCAAAGGATTACCTGGCAGTTTCCTCTGAGGGAGGCATGGGTGATGACATGGGGACAACTAGTGGAAGACGTGAAGCAGGTTCCTGGGGTCAAGTGGTTAGAGATAACCAACAACAAGCAATCGAGGTTCAAATATCTCCAAATAAAAGGCTGGCACCAAGCCAGCGCAGTAGAGATAGGTTCTTCACATGAGCTGAAGTCCATGCTGGGTGAAAACGTGTCAAAAGAAGGAGGTGGCTAACTGGTACTGGCTTTTGGTGGACTTAACGGACGGCAATTTTAGATTACCAACTGACCTGTGTGGAAAGAGCTTGCCTGGGATACAGCTTGAAGACTTATGGCAAGTATCTTGTAAGATTCTGTACTCCATGGTGCACACAGCACACTTGAGTTGGAACCACATTTTTTGTATTCACAGGGCCTATAGGACACCCCTATAGCGATCTAAATTGGGGAAGGGTGTAACGTCAAGGTACCCAAAATGCAGCCAAGAAAAGGTGGATCACATACATATGTTCCCGAGTGTCCCGAGATTCTGTTTTGGACAGACATGAGTAATTGTATGTCAACGATACTCAATATGGCACTTTAGCCTTTGTTTTCTTTGGAGTCTCAGCACAATGTGAGTCCCTGTCAATTGATACAAGAAAGCTGGGTTTGTATTTGATACTTCTTGCTCGTAGAGAGATCTGTAAAAATTGGAAAAGTAACCTACCACCAACTAGGGCAGATTGGGTTAAATGTGTAAAATATACTATTAGACTGGACAGGGCATTTTCAAATAAATGGAAACATTTTGATCTCCATGTGTATATAGGCTAGAAATTTTTGAATGTTCTAACTTGGACGGGACCATCCCTAGTTGAGTAAAGTCCTGTGATTATGCCTCTACACTTTGTTATTTCACTGCTTCGGTGAGGTTTGCAGGCGGCCGTTTTGGTCAGAGCAAACCGCGGAAGGAGAGGTTCTTTGTAAAGAACACCGTCCCTCACACAAAGCAAATAT
Organism: Lissotriton vulgaris; assembly: GCF_964263255.1. Lineage (NCBI taxonomy): Eukaryota > Metazoa > Chordata > Amphibia > Caudata > Salamandridae > Lissotriton > Lissotriton vulgaris. The sequence continues at coordinate 1,253,653,726 of NC_141685.1, read as the reverse complement.
CTCTGGCAGGTGCTGATCAAGGGGGCCCCAGAGTTTCTCAATTTTTTTCAAGGCGAATGAGGACTAAAATAAAAAATAAAAGGGGCGCAACTTTATATTACCAAGCACATATGAAGATGTCACAAGCTTTACTGAGATCCCTCTAAATTCTAGGAACTGGACTCGATCCTGGTACACAGGGCAGTTACTAAGACCATTCAACTTCCTGCTTGAAGCGTTCTGGGAAGTAAACATCCAAATCTACACTCAAGCACATTAAAGAGAAATAGGGCATGATCCCATTCTGTCACTCCGATTTCAAGACAAAACCGCAAGGGCATCAAGATATAAGTCACACTCTTCCAAGATCATCGGTCAATGAGCCATTTACTCAACTGGTTCAGATATATTCTGAGTTCTCTGGGCTATAGTCAACTCTGCAGATATTGCAGTGTTCAAAGAGGCCGCACTGCAAATATTCAGTGCATTTTTGTCTCCCTCTGGCATACCTAGAGATCCCTCCTTTGCACCATATGTCCCCTTTTGACCAGTACCAACTTCAGACTTCTACTCTAGCCCCATAATCCATGCTGTTACCCACCAACCCAGTTCCAATGCTGACACCAAAAGTGTCTTTGGATGACCTGGTGCCTTTGAGGGACAAACTCATAAAAATGTGGAAAGGCCAATTGTGTCTAGGAAAAATGGGATACCGCTGAAATGGGCCAACATCGATGTAATGAAGCTGGTCTCTGAACTTATATCAAATACACAAGATGAGATTCAATTGTGCCTAGACCCGGTAGCTGAGCCAGGGTTAGTGGTTTCAGACTTTTGTAACATTCTACCAAAAATAAAATCAGCTGTAACAAGAACGAAAATAGCAAATAGTGGAAGTGGCAGGGGCTGGTTTGACTCCCCATGTACAAAAGCAAGAAAGGCTTTGTTGTGCGCCTTAAAAGCCAAGCCCAGGAATAATGATCAAATAAGAATGCTCCGGGCCTCATATAAATTGGTAAGGAAATCAAGAGAAAAAGAAATTAGGGAAAAATTATGGGCTGACCTGGAAAAGGCAACCCCCTCTGGTATTAGCCGTGAATTTTGGAAATTAGTCAATACACCATACTTTTAAACTATCAATGACCCCACAACAGATGTGAATGTTGATGAGGAGTCATGGATTATTCATTATGAGAATATTTTTGCCCCAAATTCTGATATTATTAACCACCATTTGACTACGCAGGTAACGTCTTATGTACCTGTATCTTTTACACTAAATGAAGTACAGGTAGCACTGAACTCATGTAGCTCAGGAAAGGCCCCAGGACCGGATGGGTTTCCCATTGACTTTTTCCAAACCAACCCCGACTTGTGGATCCCTCTTTTAACCAATATCCCAAATAGTAATGCCCTGAAGGCCCTCCACCCTCGTGGTCTTCGGGGGTTATTGTGCCCATCCACAAAAAAGGGGATAGCGCAGTTCCAAAAAACTACATACCAATATCCCTGCTGGATACAACATCGAAGCTCATGGGGCGCCTCTTTCTCGCTAGGCTAGAGAGCTGGGCTAGAGAAAATAAGATCCTGATCCAGGCCCAGTATGACTTCCAGCAGGGAAGGGGAACTGTGGATCAATGCTTGAATTTAGCATTGACCATCGAAAAATATACCATCATGAAAGCAAAAAAATTATACATGGCATTCATCGACCTAAGCGCGGCCTTGGACTGCGTGGCCCATGATAAACTATGGGACATAATGGAGAAGAAGGGGGGTTGAACCAGCTATTTTAAATTTCATCAGGCAATTGTAGGCAAATGTAACGGCTTCAGTGAGTTATACTAAAACTGGAGATTGCACACAACCTTTTAAAATTTCCAGAGTAAGACAGGGTTGCATATTGGCCCCATTTCTCTTCTCCTTATATACGAATGGAAGTGAAAAGGTGCTAACAGTCGCCACTAGGGATGTTCCCTTCTTTGAAAATCAGATGTTACCAACATTGTCCTATGCAGACGTTGCTGTTTTAATTGCAAGAACGGGGATTGGGATACAAAGGCTCATAACAACATACGTCTCTTTCATGGACTCTTTACACCTAAAAGTAAAACAATCTAAGTCATTTATAACTATAGCTGGGGGTACTAAAAGAGACAAAGCCCCACATTTTAGAGCGGATACAGGAAAAATCGAGGTTGCAGACTCCTTCCACTATTTTGGCATCTTGTTTGATAAAGATCTGTCATATGCAAAATTATAGAAGGAAGGAGGTTGTGATGGAGAGGGGTATTATTGCCGTAAAATCTTTTGCAGAGAAATTGGGTGCTAAACCCCTACTCCCAATAAAAAACATATTTCAGGCTAGACTAAAAGCAGCAGTGACCTATGGAGCGGGGTCTGGGGCATGGTATCACCCGCATCACTACAAATCATCCAAAATACATTTTTTAAAACTGTAATGGGCCTTCCCTTTTCCTTTACAAACAGGATTTTACATAAGGAATTGTCCCTTCCCTACATATCGGATCAAATACAATTAGCCCCACTCCTCCTATGGCATTCTATCTGGAAGAGAAACACACTACCTTTGACCCAAACGGTAATAAGGAGTTGTATATTGATGGACAATTGGAAAAGGGCTGAGTGGATAACCTACGTGAGTCAGTTTTAAAACAGATGGGGCGCCACAAACTTTTCTATGATCCCCTAGCTGGTAAAAAAGTGTCGAAGCAGAAAGTCACCAACATGTTTGTGTTGATGGCTGAATACAGGCTTAGGGACCATTTTTAGGAAAAACACGCAGCACAGCTTTATCGCCTTAACCCACCAGAAAGGGAGGGAGAGTTCTCATATTTAGTTAACATAAATAGTGTGCAACACAGATTCATTTTGTTAAGATTCCGTACTAATTTGATTCCCCTTATACTTGGTTAACCTGAGAAAACATACAACCACTCCAAACTAACTTTGTGCCTGTGTGACAATTTGTCACCAACCTGAAATGCACATAGTTTTATTTTGCGGGCTCTACGGGAGCGAAAGGAAAGCCTTTTTGAAACCGATTTTTAAAAAAATGGGATTTAGGCAGTGTCGGGTAGCGCTATTCTTCTTTAAAACGCTGCCAGACCCCTTGGTTTGCTATTCAGTGATAACATTCTTATGGGACTGCATGAGGAAGAGGAAGGGGATGACATATAACTCATTGAGTGTAGGAGAGTAGGATCTGCTTCCTATGGTTACCCCCACTTTTTGCTGTGATTCTCTGGTTTTTCGATTTTAGTGTGGCTGTGGACCTGCTAATCAGGCACACAGCTCAGCTATTGTCTCTCTAAATTGATACCATGTACTTTAGGTACATACCAAATTGGTTACTGGGTCACCCTTGTGAGCCCCTGTATAGTGTACCATAGGTACCCAGGGCATAGGTGTACCCTAGGCATACCAGGGGCTGCAACATGTATTATGCCACCCCTGGTTTGCCTTCCAAACTGACACCACAGGTCTGTACACACAGCCTGGGTAAGGTGGTATAATCACCCCTTACTTAGATATAGTATACCTATATCTATATACGTATATCGACACATATACACCTATAAGCCACTCCTAAGGAGGACCTCGACAATCCTGGAGGTAGAGTGCTTGGTTTTATGTGAGAGGGTTCCCTAGCATGAGCTGAGCCCTTCTGCAGCTTTCGGAACCATCTCCTTATAGCTGTTCTATGATATAGCCATACTATATACTCTTAAGTGCATTATAATCCTTGCGGTTAATGCTAACTTTGTTTTTGCTGCATCAAAACATGTCGTGTAAGGTGTCAAACACTTTGGAATACTACCCCCCCCCCATCAGTCCTTGCGGTGGGGCTAGCATTCCACCCTTCTAGAGGGAGAAGACATGTAGTTACTGGTTTACCCAGTTAAAGTTAAACAGAGCCTCAGCATCACAAAATGGATGCTCCTGCCACAGACACAAGTCTGCCCTCTTTCTGCGGGATGGAACTCCGGCAGGGGAGGCCTGGACAATAGGTTTCCTGTCCAGGGAGATGCTGGCACCTCCCCAGACATGCTCTTACTGTATTGGGGCAGGGAAAGCTGCATTCATGAATGCTTTCCAGACACTGCCTGGGGCACACAAGGTGCTCCATGAATTTCCCAGTTCAAACTGGTTGCTGGGGCACTCAGCCCCAACTCTGGGCCAAAACTGGACAAAGGGGAAGGGGTGTTACCACACCCACCCCAGGTCCATCCATAGGAGGGACCTTAGAGTTAGTTCAACCCCTAAACTTACTATAAGTATAGAACCCCAGTCCCTAGGACTTTAGATTACCCTGTACAAAACTCTGCAACATATATCCTGGACCTTCGACATGCCATTTCGACTGGAAGACGTAAGAAATCTCCCTTGTGGTCAAGGAGTGACCACCCTGTTCAAACAGGCACAAACAGCATCTTTGCCAGTCCGCATTTTCAAGGCTCCCGCCGGATCCCGAAGAATCTGCAACACAGGACATAGACTTCCAGACATCGCTGACCCTGACCTTCGCTCACAGCAAAGCTGAGACCTGTGGCCGACAAGAGAGATGTGGGACCGGAACTCCTGGACATCCTGAATTTTGCTACCTGCACGAACATCCCGAGGCATCCTGAAGTTGTGCATTAGGGTGCTTGAAGCCCGAGCATGGGCACCTTTTGCACTGAAGCTCAGAGACCCACACTGCACAAGTGTCCCTTGGGCCCACTTTGTGCATTTCAGCTTGAAGCATCTTTGTGGTTCCTAGTCCATTGACTAGTGAGCCCTCAAGAAGACCAACCTTTGTTTCAACTTGCTTTCCTCTTTGCTCCAAGCTAGCTCCAGCTTCCCTGCAAAGGAAAAGTTCCACGGACCTTGCTGGTCTGCACCAAAGCCAATTTTGACATCCTGCGTGGGTTGCGTTTGCCAAGGTGGGTTGGGTTGAATCCGGATACCGACACCGCAGTCAACTAGATCCTTTGTGGGTCCACTTGAATCCAGCTCCTGGTCATCGTCAATGCCTCCTAGACCTCGTGGCTGACGAGACAAACTTCACATTTTCACCTGAAATCACATGACATCTGATGGCATCTTTCTATCGCTGCCCTGGTCATTGGCTGGTGGCCCATACTCTGTCTCCTCTACTTTCAGGTTCTTCACCTCTCCGATCCACCCTTGGATCCATCCGGACACTTTTTCTCTTGTTGCCTGCAGAACTTCTTCGCAGCTCTCCATTGGAATCGACAGCGAAACCCGACACGAAAAGACACCTATGCACCCGGCTTCCCTGGCTGAGGTAACACGAGTACTCCGGTGCTCCTTGAGGTATTGACTCTCCAACTGTCCTAGTCTAAAAGGGTTCCATCGCAGTTCACCTCCTTGTACCCTTTTTCTTTAAAATTGTAACTTATTTGTTCCCCATAGAAAGGCAATAGTAACCCGCGGCTGAGTTAAGGCACTGCACGCGTCTCCTGTGGGCTTCCTACATTCTAACCTTTGGTTGTCCTGAGTAGCCCCAGTGATTCCACAGGCCCCAGGCCTGCTTTCTATTTCACATGTGGTTCTTATACCACTATTTTAGTATATGGTTTGTGGGCTCCTAGGGCAAAACGTAAAATGTGCAACTTATTGTATGCTAATTAAGTTCCTTGTATTGTACTTTTACCTCTGACCTCATAAAGAGTCCAGAGGGGTTGTGCTTAGAATAAATACATATATATTTGATATATACCTTGTGTGGTGTGCTTTCATTTGGTACTCAGGAGATTATGAATGGTAAAACAACTTGCTTAACTCGGCTCCAAGTCTTAGCCTGAAGGCTGCTCTCCACAGCTGCCACTAAGAATAGCTTTCTATAAGGTTGACTTTATAACCTACCATCAATAAGGGTCGATTAGACTGGTGCAAAGTGCCCACTAGATTTAGTGGACATCATATATCAGGCTAACTTCTCACATTGAGCACGATCAGCAATTAGAAATGCACATAGACTTGCTATATGAATTGTTTTATCTCTTATACTTTTTACTTCTATCCATTCTCATCTTATTTTTAGGATTGTGAAGAAACATTTGGTATTTTTAAAAATAATGTTTTTGCAATTATAACTTTTAGTGATGTACTTATATGTGCTTTTATGTACATTTTCTAATTTGATCAAATAAAGAAGATGATGATGATGACCTGGTGCTAATGTTAGACACTAAACATCCATCAGCCTGAGCTCAACTAATGTCACGCTATGAGATTACATAAACGCAACCAGCTAGCATGTAGACTAACCCTGTACTCTTTACTGTATCTCATCTATCTTCAGAGGCACCACTGTGTATTTGGTTCTGACTCTTACCCTGGGCCAGAGCAACATTCACCCCAGTGTGTAGATGATGGTGCTGGCAAGGGGTTGGCTAGCTATCCCCTTGTTACACTGAGGATGCCATGAACCTTAATTTACAGAATGCTGGTGGGCTTGACACCTCACCTGGGACAGAGATTGACTCACCACTTAAGCCTCCAATGGAAGAAAGTGCCTCATTCACAGTGGTTGTTTAGAGGGCAGCCGAGAAACTGAAATTTCAGCTGCCCTCCATTGAGGCAAATGTTTTGAAAGAAATTTCACAACTGGGGCAAACAACATCTGAGACCTTCAGTTTGATTTTGCCCACACATATAGTTTGATGGCTACCTGGCTGAAACCATGTTCTTGCTTGCCTGTGAGCAGACAGGTTGGTAGACGTCACAGATCAGAGCTTACTGACCAGGATTTTATCACTATGCATCCCACCCCAGATAGCCTTATTGTGTGAGCTTTGGCCAGTAAAGAGAATCCTAATCCATTCTCCACCACTCCTGCAGATAGGGAGCCTAAAATGATGAATGCATTTGGCAAATTTATGTTTACTTTAACCAATCTGTCATTTTATTCTGTCAGTGCAGTCTGCCTGTTGGAATCTTACACCAAAAGCCTTTGGGACATGGACATCGATATCCTGCCAGCAGTCCCATACGATCTGAGGCTCTCTTTGGCCCAGAGGATACATAATGGGAAAGGCACACCACTTATGTTATACACATTTGCTTGGATACCATGGATTCTCCAGGAAAATGCAGGCTTCACTGATGGACATGCCCTTTTATGGGTGGTGCTGCTTCTGTGAGAAAGCAGACTCCACTTTGGTGTAAAGATTGTAGAGCTACTGCACATTCCATGGGGCTGTTGACTTCTGCAAAGCCATTTTGCATCAGTATTGGAAATTTAGTAGCTACTCCAGAGAGGTGCCATGTAGGCAAAGACAGCCTACCCAACCAGTGATGCAGTAGACAACCCAGTCCTTTCAGGGTGGTGGGCTTGAAACATGGAGGCCAGCAGGAGAACCAGTGCTCTAACTCCTTCCCCACTGCTACACTGGAAAGCAAATTACTTTAGTTTGCCCTCAGAGGCTTATACCCATCAATTTCCTCCTGGGTAGGTGATCCATAACATTAAACATATGTGCCTTGCAAATTATTTAAACTGGTTAGGGACTACCCTTTCCCTTCATAGAAGAAACTGTCCATTCTCCTAGAGTAAGTGCACCTGTTACTCTGCAAAGCTGTCATGGAAAGTGCTCTGGGTCGTAGAAATTCGGGGGTTGTTACTCTTGCTATATCTTCGGAATAAAAAAGGAGGGGGCATACAGGCTTTTCTTGAACCTCGCCTGCACAATATTTTTCTATGAAAGGACAAATTCAAGATACTCATGTTGGCCCAGATCCCATCTGCTTTGGACCCTGGAGACTGTATTATCTCCCTGGACCTGCAGGTTGCCTATTTACATATACTGGTCCTACAGTCCCAAGGTTTTTGCTTGTGGTTCAAGGCGGACAGTAACATTTTCAGTTTATTGTTCTCCATTGGGGTGACCCAAATTTAACCAGAAGGACCTGGGTAATGTGTGATACAAACAAACAGTGGTCGGATCAGAAGAAGCAACCACAACAACAACAGAAAAAAAGTGATTGTATCACTTTCTCTTACACTATATGAGATAGCACATGTGATAGAGAATAAAAGTATCACAAGATTGATGAATCCGGAGAAAAAAAGAGAGAGAGACACACACACACACACACACACACACATGAATACCTCTACAGTTTTAGTTTCAGTTTTTTAGTTGAAATGTTTTGAAACCATGGTGATTAATGCATATCTATTATAGTCATTTAAAGCAAACATATCGGTGCTCAAGGCTACCATAGAATTGTGAGCGTATCAGAAGGTGCTTAGAGAAGGTGCTTGTGAGAGTGTGAAGAAGGGGAAGAAAAAATGGGGCGTTTGTGATTCTTTTCTTAATCAAATTTCTTCATCTAAGGAGCCTGTCCAATACATAAACGTGACATTTCTTCCACCTCATGTGGCATAGCTGATCCATAACAATTGCCAACAGGTGGATTCCAAATATGAATCCAGGCTAGGTTTATTTGGACATCGATGTTTCGACCTGACACACTGGGAGGGGCTACCGAAAGCCTCAAACATGGGTCTTCATCAGGACTGAAGATGTGAGTGGTGAGAAAGCGACTTAAAAGAAGGACATATTTTTAACTCGTTTGGTCAAATCTAAACTCTGTGTCTCAAAAAAAAAACTACTGCTGCCCTCACCTGAATGCAGACATCAACCACGTATGACAATCGATGCAGGAGGTGTGCAATATGCAGGCAAAAGGGCTCCTTCTTAACAAGTGGTAGAAGTCCACCCAAAACGTAATAGTACAACATCCACATGTATGTACTAAGGGAGTACAGCCCTTGCATGCAGCCAGGTTCCTGAAAAACCTTTCCCACCTGGATGCCAATGTCATCAAAGGCTCTGTCACAGAAACGAATCCAAATGATGTTCGACAAAAAGTTCAAATATTCAATGGCCCTCGTGCTGAACTATTCACAGGGGAAAGGTCTCCACCTAAAAAGTAAGGCGGGGTATACAAACATTCCTGCACACATGCTGAAGGGACCAATAAATAAAAACCTCAACAATTATTGTGGCTCTCCTTGTTGGATTAGTCAGGAGACAGTCATGTAAAGTGGCGCTCTGAACCCTCAATGCTGTTAATTCAATTATCAATTAGCCTACGTATGGAGGGAATTCTCCTTTACAAGCATTCCAAATGGCAGCAACTGTCAAGACGCGCTCACCAAGAATATGAAGTCGCCTAACACGTCAGCTTGCACTTTGCCGCTGACGTGAAATGTCGGTAATGGAGTAAACGGGAGCGCTCATTCTCACCGTGCAACCCCCCCTAATGGTCACATCCTAAACTCTGTGGGCAGAGATCAGAGAGTCTGAAAGACACCTAATCAGGCAGACAGTATTGTGCAAAAGGAAAGTGCGGTTTTCTTTTTTATTGAAATGCAGCATTTCCTTAAAGGAAAACGGGAGGCATTTAAAAAAGAAAAATAAAACGTTTCAGTTTCATTTACTAAGTGTAGGCAGTGGTCCATGGGACCATGGGACCACTTCCTGCTCTTAAAAATGTTTTTGCTACCATTCACAAAGGGGGAGGGGTCCCCTGGATGCCCCTTCCTGTTTGAGACTAGCTTACCACCTACTTGAAGTAGGCGGTAAACTACAATTGTTTTGCGGACGCATTCTGGTCACAAAACAATCCTACATCCCCCTGCAACTCGCTATTAGGAAGGGATGCTCTAGGCACAACACTTCCTAATAGCGAAACGCAAACCCTATTTTGCTAGGCTTTAATAGATTACAGACTCACAAAATAGGGTTAGTACATTGCAAAAACAATTTTAGTGGCAAATGGGACGAATCTCAGTTTGCAACCGCCAAAACAGTTGTACACCTGCCCCCTGATGTTTTAGGCTTCTTGTTGGATCCAGGTGAGAATTGCTCTGAGCTTCATGGCCTCTTTGCTTCTTGCATCGTCCTTGTCAACTATGCCAGATGGCACATGCGAGCCCTGCAGTGGAACCTGAAATCCCAATGGCCCAGTTTTGAGGCCACCTTTTCAACAGCATCCAGGTCTTGGAGGAGACAGCTTGGGACCTGCAGTGGAGGTTGATCTACAACATTTGGTCAGCAGCAGGCCCCTATCCTTTACTCATCCAGAGCTGATAGTGGTGACCGTGCATCACAGCTGGATTGGGGAGGGTCATGTGATGGAGGTTGCGATCAGAGAGGACTCTGGTCTCCCGTGGAGGGCCAACTCCACATCAGTCTGCTTGAGCTGCACGCCATTCACCTGACTCTGAAGGCCTTCCCACCACCCATCAAGGGAAGCTGGTACAGGTTCTCAGGAAAAACACCACTGGTACTGGTACTGCAGCAAACTGAGCAGGGTGGTGTCCCTGTTTCTGGTTCATGAGGCCTTCCATTACTGGAGATGGTTGGAATGGTAGGACCTTTTTCTGGTCGCCTAACACCTGGTGGGGTTCTTGAATGACTAGGCATATGAACTAAGAATATGAGTGGAGGCTACATTCCAAGATGATGCTTGGCATCTTCCACCAGTGGGGAGAACCTTGGCTAGACCTTTTCAATACCATTGAGATGGTGCAGTGTCAACAGTGTTGCACACTGGCGATTTCGCAAGTACAATTGTTACAAGATGCATTCCTGCTGGAATTGAAGAAGGGACTCCTGTACATCTTCCCACCACTTCCTCTTTGGTCCTGAGTTCTGAAAAAGACTAGAAAACTCCAGATTGGGCTAGAAGAGTGTGGTACCAGGAACGCCTGAGCATGAGATGTATCCTCCGATCAGGCTACCGCTTCAATAGGACCCTCTGTTTCAGCAACAGGGCTGGGTCTTATACCAAAATGTACACAATCTATAGAAAATACACCTCCTGTGTGGAGATTGAGTGGATGTAATTGACTGAGCTTTATTTGGCTGCTGTGTGTTTGTCCGAGGCTTGAACACCCCCACACTACCTCCCAGAGTATCCTGTGAATGCTCACTATCACTAAATCTGAAAGACAAGTGCTGAAGGCAATGTATTTCAACCAGTTTGCAGAGCAATAGTAGGACGTGCAAGTTTGCTAGGTTTCCTTAGGTGCAGGCTGAGCTATAGCACAAAATCCACAGCTACTCACTTTGCAAAATAGAGGTTCATTTTGAGTGGCAAAATGTGATGTGTTCATGTTGCATTTTAGGCTGTTACAGCACTGTTGACCGTTTCCTGCCACATGCACTAGGCCTACCTACACATTGAGGTAGTATTTTTATCGGGAGACTTGGGGGAATACTGAGTGAAAGGAAGTCTGTGGCTCCCTGCAGATTCCAGAATTTTCTATCACAGAAATTTGAAGAAAATGTGTGCTTGTCATAGTTTGAGGTTTTTAAGGGATTCTGGGTAAAAAAGCTGTTGAGGGCCATGCAAGTCATCCCACCCTGGAATCCACCAGGTGTTTCGTTTTTTAAATGTGTTCGTTTGCTAGGTTTACATAGGTGCCAGCTGAGCTCTGGCCCAAAATCCATAGCTACCCACTTTGCAAAAACAGGGTCAGTTTTGAGTGGAAAAATGTGATGTATCCATGTTGCAATTTGGGCCTTTTCCTGTCATGGGTTCTTGGCATAACCACACAATTGAGGTACCATTTTTATCAGAAGAAATTTGGAAGCATAGAATAGTAGAACATTTATTATTATCAATTGGATTTCCCTGCATTTGTGTCTTCCAAAAATCTAAACCAGTGTGTAGGAAAGAAGATATTTAGAAAAATACCCCGTAAATCATATGCTAGTATGAACACCCACAAATCCACTAATGTAAAAATAACCACTGCTTCTAACTCCAGATCTTGTGCATATTTCAGAAATACATAGGTTTCCTTGATACCCATTTTTCACTATACATAGTTCATCATATGAATTGGTTTATACTTGGTACCCAAAGAAAAAACATTGTACAGTGCAGCTCAGTTGTTGCCTCTGGGTACTGTGGGTTCTTGAAAAACCTACAACCCCATATATCCCCTCAACCTGAAGGGTCTAGGGGATGTCTAGTGGAAGTAATGGTATATTGCTTTTGTACCTTTGCCATTGTGAAAAAACGTTACAGCTGAAAGTGTTGTCACAAATGCCTGGTTTTTCATACTCATTTACTTTGTTTGAGAAAACCTTGATGAATCTACACATATGACCCCTAGCTGAATTCATTTGTTTTTTACTATTCATAGATCTACAGCTTTCCTGGATCACCAATGGGTTTCACATTTTTTCCACCACAATCTAGAAATAGTTTGAGGCTACAGAAAATAGGAAAAACTGGGCTACCTCTTTGAAAAATGCCCAACTGCATTTTCCTGAAAGCTGGGATAATGGTGACTTTAGCACAGCAAACTATGTGATGATGCCATTTTTAGGCAAAAAAAACCAGACCCTTTTATTCAGAGCACTTTTTTCCTATTTTTCCCCAAAATTTCAAAATGTAGCTATATTTTGAATATTTTCTCAGTCCACTCCAGGGGAATCCACAAACCTTGGGTACTATTAGAATCTCCAGTATGTTGGAAAAAAGGACGCACATTTGGCGCTGGTAGCTTATGTGGAAAAAAAGTTATGAGTCCCTAAGAGCCAACTACCCTAAATAGCAAAAATCTGGCTTAACACTGGGAGGGAGGGGGAACGCCCAGAAGTTAAAGGGTTCATTGCTGTCTGCCAGCCTACATCCAGAAACACTATTGCCATACAAAAACAGCACCACAAATCAAACTACTTGATGCAGTGATAAACGTTGATTGCACTGCACTACTTACCATTACAGGAAAGTAATAACTCCAGCCAACAACTCTTTTGAATCTAGTCCTAGATGCTCCTTAAACTATCTTCCCACTAATATCTTCATGTGATGATGAATGAGAAATAAAGAAAGACATTTCTCTTCGTTTTGCCTCCCTTACGCCATCAATTTTAGGCGCTGCCTCAGACTTTTAATTTCTCGCTAATCCGGGGCAGTGTCAAAAAAGTCATGGATGTTTCTGGGAACATTCCCAGCAACACCCATGGAACGCCCCTTTCACACAGTTTTCTGCATGAAAGGGACACATATTTATAAAGCGATGTAAAGCCACGTAATGTGGCTTTACGCGGCCTTATAAATATGGCAGTGCGTGGCACATTGCACCTCCGGAACATCAAAAAAGTGACATTCCGGTGTCGCAATAGTGCTGAGGTTTATCCACAAGCCCCTTGCACCGCTGGTACGTCTCTTTATACCATATTAAACGTGACGTACCGGCGGCGAAAGAGGCTTGTAAATAAGTCCCTATATTTCCTCCGACACGCATCTGACATCATTTGGAAAATAAGTAATTAGAAATGCACTCTCAGTATATTTTGCTCAAGAGCATCAGGACATATCTAAGGATCTGAAAGTTTCTGATAATGGCAGGACAGCCTAACAGTATCGTGTCAGTTACTGAGAATCCAACCTAAAATGATAAAACCAAAATGGATCATCAAAGCTTAAGTCCAAAATATAAATAGATGCATGATTCAGTGACAATTTCTGCAATGATCAAGGTCATTGCAATGCTTACTTATATAAACATTCTATTTAAGATTTAACACAAGTAGCCATAATACCAGAATATTTTTAAAAGCTGAAACCATAAATAATCTGTAGATGGCGCTTTGACACCAATCTTTCTCAGTTGAGTATTTTTGTCATTGAACTAGTCTGCCTGTTTTCTTTATGAAAATGAATTTCTGCCGAGAAGCTTGTTACTAGGTTAATGATCGATTGGTAAATTATATAATAATTAACTAATGCTTTATGACATTTTTTATCGGTGGTGATGGGTTAACACATTTTGTACACAGTTAAATCCCTGTTAAAAGATCTTTTTCCAATAGTTGTTGGTAGGGAGTTAATTCCTCAACAAAAGGAAGAATAGCACACTCTTTATCCTGTTTTCTGAAACATTTACTGATGAAATGAAACATTTTTTTCAATGTTATTCCACGTTCCTAGTACATGAGCTTTTTATCAGTGGGGAAGGTGCACTGAGACGTATTCACCCAGGTCGCCTGACTGAAGACCACCAGCGAGTTTACAGAAACCACCCTGAAGCTGACTCTCTCAAGTTCAGAGACTCCATCAATTTTACAGAGATTCTCTCAGGTTCAGGGAGACTCCTTTTAAGTTTGAAAATACCACCTCAAGGTCAGTGTTACCACTTAGAATCATCCATTTCCAGAGAAGGGATTGTGAGCTTTGCAGTAATTTCTGCATAGCCACAATAGTCTAGTAAACACCGGTACAAGCGGATTTTGTTGGGCAAATCCATTCCCCATGGTATGGCATTCATACTAATCACATCCGCTAGACTCCAGCTCATAGAAGGCGAGTACGAGCAACCCGTGATTACGGAATATTGGGGCGTATTATCAACAAATAGCGATATTTATCGCTAAGTAGGTTTAGCGGCAATTTTTTAGTCACAGCGCATCACCGGATTTTATAGCTGAGATAACGTGCTATTAGCAACGTTTATCTCAAAAGCGATAAAATTCCCGGCGATAGCGGCAAAATCCGTGAATATCGCTGAGAATACAGCGATATTCACGTATTATCGCTAACAGGGTCTTAGCCATTATATCCACCTCCCATTGGATATAATAGCTAAGAACTGTTCTGAGCAGGCGTTAGTTTTGGGAGATATTTGCGCTTAGCGTGAATATTTCTATCGCTACGCCTGTGTTGGTAATAGGCGATAGCGATGTTAGTGACTGCTTTCAGTCGCTAACAGGTTGGGTACGCCCACTTTGCATGACATTAGCGATAAATATCGCTGACATGCAAAGCGGACCCCAAACCGCTCCCTATAGCCTACAAGCTGTCGCTAACTGCTGTTAGCGACAGCTTGCTAATAGGACGATAGAATTATTGCTGCTTAGCGGCCAAAAACGGCCGCTAAAGCGGCGATAATTTCCTATCGCCCCCCCTTGATAATATGCCCCTCTGACCCTAATTATATTAGGGACGCTGAGCAAGATCTCTGCTCTTTGAAACAAAACAACGAAAGGGGATCTGTGAATAATAAGACAACCCTTTGTTCAGAGGCTACTACCCCATACTTAAGTGGATGATATATTTAAGCCTTTGCGCCTAAACAAATAACCTCAGTTTGGAACCCTATAAAGAGTGCCTAAACCAAGGTCCCTTATACATTCAGATCTGAGTTTATGTACTGGGATACGTCTATCAGTCGTGGGCTATTATCTATACCCCATGGTACAGACGAGTACAAAAAGGATAAGGAAGTCTACCATATTGCTAAAAGTGACTGTATGAATATGTATAACAAGCACAGAGAGTCTATAAACTGGTCTTGAGAAAGATGCATTGATAAAGTAAGCCATCAAAACGCTTCGAAGCCAAATTTTGATGCACACTCCACCTATCTGGCACTGGTTAAAAGAAGTTAATTTTGAACTGTACTTTTCCATGCTATTGATATTTTCTAATGATGGATGTGTAGCTTGTCAAGACACATTATACCTGTCGGGCTATTTTACTCCAATATAAAGATACCTTTTATCTACAGAAGACTGGTACCTCTATGGGCAGTACTTTTGCCCCCAGTATTGCGGGGTTGTATGTTTACAACTTTGAGAAGACTCACATCCTGACCAATTCCAACCCCTACGCTCTCAATGTTATCCTGTGGCAGAGGTACATTGATGATGTGCTTTTAATTTGGAAAGGATCTGAGGAGAGTCTCCTATCCTTCTTTGACTGGGTGAACACTTGCGACCCCCATTTAAGATTCACACATCAATATGACCCCAATTCTATTGTCTTCCTGGATGTTACACTGATGAGAACTGGTGATCGTTTAACGAGCACAACCTATTATAAACCCACCAGTAGAAACAACCTCCTTCACTTCTCCAGTTTTCACCCGCGTCCCCTGCGGGAAAACCTTCCCTTCGGCCAATATCTACGAGTACGTAGAAATTGTAGTAGTCTCATGGATTTTAACACCCAAGCAGAAGATATAACTACTAAACTAATACAGAGGGGTTACCCTAGGAGAATATTACAAAAGAGCCGAAAGAGAGCGAGAAACAATAACAGGGAGGCTCTGCTGGAAGACAACATTAAAGAGACTGAGTCTGATGCACCACTGACCTGTGTGATGACTTATAGTAATATTTCAAATGCTGTAAGTCGTTGCATTGGGAAGCATTGGCAAATTCTGACGAGTAACGGTTGGAAATGGCAAAAGCCACTATTCTCTTACAAACGAGAAAGGAGCTTGCGAGATGCTCTAGTACACACCCGCCCAAGAACTGAACAGACAAAACATGAACAGACAGTACTGAATGCCTGGGGTTTGCCACCTGTCACAGGTCATTATCCTTGTGGGGGGTGCAGTGTGTGCCACCTGACGGTGACAACCAAAATCTTACATCTGGAAGAGGGGAAAGAATGGTATTTGAGAGGTCATACTAACTGTAATTCGAGTAATGTTATCTACTTAATTACCTGTCCCAGCGGTCTCAGATACGTGGGAATGACCACCAGGAGGATAAAAATGCGAATAGGGGAACATCGCAGCAACATGAGATGTGGTAGGAACACCACGAAACTGAACACCCATTTCCTTGAATATGGCCATTGTCCCAATGATGTAAAATGGGTAGTAATAGAACAAATAAATTCCAGCAATGAAGGAACACTGTTCGAAAAGGAACAAAGGTGGATATATCGCCTTTCGACCCATATACATGGCCTCAACGATGATATTCCGTGGGGGTCGGTCATGCGTAGATAGAGAGGTGCCCTTCATGAAAGTCCCCCAGGTTTTGTCTCTCTCTCTGTTTCTTAGATCTCTGTTTCTTAGATCTCAATTAATGAGTTATGTTCATTTTTCTTAGATTTTAGAAAATGAGATATGTTCCTTGTTTTTTTGCTTTTTGTTCTGTTTTCTGTCTCATAAATCGTAAAAACTACATCTACATCATAGTGACCACAAGGCTTCCTGATTGGCAAACTATATAGCCTGCCCACTATTACTAAAAACTTTTTTGTCATAATAATGTTGCTCTATGACCCTCCTGTTTTACGTATTTGGCTACCCTTGGTCAAGGGGTTTCGGTTGATAACTTTTGGCAGTCTGCATTTGCCAGGTTGCCTGGTGTACATTACCAAGCAGATACAAACATTGCTCGATTGGATTTGTGAAGGTAAAGATTTTACGGATTTCTGATCCGAACTTCCAATCCATCGCGCGTGTAAATAGACAGGCGCCTTTAAGACACTGACGTCGCGATGCTGGTCATGTGACCGCTAGTGACGCCTTTCACGTTTTCTCACTTCCTACTTGTTAGCCCACAGAATCAATGCCGCGTTTGTAGATACGGGCGGCGGTCGTGGCTGCTGTAGGTTCTCGAGCGGGGAGCCGCTCAGAAAGAAGTAAGTACTGTGACGCTAGCCAAACGAGGTTTATTGTACACTGAGGCCAGTAAGGGCACGACAGACGATCTGATCTTTATTTAATTTTCAGACAAGTCTGAGCGTGAAGATTTCCTCCTGCCGCCAAGCCCATGGTGACTACTACACCACGATATCGTGTGAGTTTTTGTATGTCTTTTTGCCTCTCGTGGAGCACGTAGGGCTATTGATGTATTCCATCCACGCAAAGGTGTTCTCTTTCTTTTAATTCATGTTTTGACATCTTAGTTGTCAACAGTCTTGACGAGCACTATTTACTAACAGTCATAATGAGCTGTGAACTTTAACGTGTAACAGACTCAGTTAACACGTTTACCTTTAGGCTGATAATAATGAACACTACATACAGACATGTGTTTTTCCAACAGTCTAAAACATGTATATATTAATGTTTTGCTTTTGCCTATGATTAAACACATGAGCAAATTATGAGGCCATACTAGGTTTGTGCACATGAACAGAGATCACCAAAAGCTAATGTTGTTCTGGATACCTTTCACAAGAGCTCACAATTTAGACGCTGTTTGTCTGTTTACATTTACAGATTTTTTCTAGTCTCCTATAATGAGGAGAGACATTGGGAAAATGTCTCCATAAAGAACTTCGACAAATCAGGTCGTATGAGTTCTTTTTTCTACTCTATAGGTCTGGACACTTTAGGGGGTGTCCACTAGTGAGTAGGAATGTGTGTTTTTCCGGGTCCTGACAAATGCTGAGCTGACTGAATGCTCGATTAGCAGAAACATGTTGACCATATCTTATTACTAATATTTCTTGTTGCACCATTAATAGGACTTTTTGGTTCAAACTTACACAACCACTTAGCAGTCCTTAATTTTTCTGCACTGGTTTTAATAGAGTTGGAGCTACCCTCTCATTAAAATGGTTTTGAGGAGTAGTCCACACTCTTTTTATTGCACTTTTCATTTTCTCTGCAACTATCGGGGACCCAATGAAGACATCTGGCTACCAGCTTTCAGCTGGGGCCTGAGGGTCCTTTTAGTTCTCTCTGAGCACGTGCACTCTATTTTTCCCACTGTATTAACAGTCTCTTCTGATGCTAGACATTCTAGAATTTCTCTGAATTTTTTACTTTAGCATCTGATTCCTGCAATTATTGACACTCTTATGTTGATTGATATATGCATCCACAAGGGGTATGAGAGTGTTCTTTCGACCCTTTCTCTCCTGTTGTTCAAATTGGCTATTTTACTCTCCAGTATGTTTTTTAGTTATGTTGGATCACATTTTTAATGTATTGTGTGTTTTTTTAAACTTTAAGACCTTTAGTCTATCAACTGTCAGGCCATTCAACTTATTGAAATAGTGTTTGTCGAAAAAATAAATATATGTGATATTTTAATTTTTGTAGTGGGTCCCCTGTTACATATGGTTCAATCTTCAGGTGTGGAAAGAGAGAAAGTTGAAAGAGTGCAATTTCTTGGTGTGCGAACAGGTGTTTAATATGCATAGTTTGTATGAAATCTACCCAAAGGGATCTTTCCTTTCTCACTGTTTAAGTGCCCTATTCTCGTTGGGTTCACAAGGGGCTCCTCTTTTTTCTAAGCATCCATACTACTCACATCTCCAGACAGAACACTTGTATTGAGGGCCTAAATCACACTTACAATGTAACATTTGCTGGTAATGTTAAGTACACTTAATCTATACAATCATAAAAACATGCATAATGCACATGAAGATGTAATCTATTATATATACCATGAACGTATACATACACAATGATTGTGAAAGACAAACCAGGACCGAAGGGAGAGGCATGAACGAGAGGGGGTAGACTAAAACATCCACTCCAAGAATCTGCATGATTACAGGTTTGAATTTAGGTGGGTCCACTCAACATTTCATCCTTTTGAGATTGTTCAATAAGTACCATTCATTTGGGTAACAACGCAAGCTATATAGAACGTGACATGGAAATTGAAAGCAGCAATCGTTGAGCATAAAGTACCCCTGTTTAGAATTTCACATTAAGTTATTTGCAGCACAAAAATATTGGCTCAGTTTTTAACTTCTGCAGCAGAGTATCAGACCTTCAGTAAAAGTGAGACAGCCAGGCACGCTATAGATTGGGGTGCCGGTTCAGGTTAAAAAGATCAAAGTGAAGAAAGCGATACAGCCCAATGGAATCACTTCTACACGTGGTGTGAAAGTGAAGAAGCATACAGAGAAATTAAGTCGAATGAGCGAGAAAGAAAGGTAGAAATAAATTGGTGATACAGGAGACAGAGAAAAAGAAAGCAAGGGAGAAGAGAGATACATTTTACAGTGGTCAACGCTTAGCAGATTATCTGCGTGCAAATTTGTAGGTGGGTGTCACACTGACGTTCCTCAAATATGACATATAGCCCCACGGGTTTTGTTTTAATGACTTATCCCTTAGCCCGGATCCAGTTTGCTCCAAACAGGTTGCTCATATCCATACTTATTTTTTTTCTTTTGTAATTTTATAGACATGGCCCGAAAGCATCAGAGCGCTTTACAACAGTAGTAGGATACAGGGTAAAGTTACAGTAACCAATAATGAAATTTAGACATTAGCATCAGTAGCTCTGACCAGGACAGATGCACCAGATTAGTCAATGGTCGAACACAGTTCAGGCAATGATTAACATGTTGATGTTACATTATGAGGGTAGTTCATATCCTGGTGAAGAGAGCACTTGAGTCAGGTCGAGGGGGATTAACCAAGGTGACTGTCAAATAGGAGGAGCTTGAGGTCCTTTTTGAATGTGGCTATGAAGGTTGTTCGGCAAAGGAAGGGAGGTAAGGAGTTCCAGAATCTTGCGGCACTACCGGAGAATGACTGGCTCATGTACCATTCTCGACTGAAAGTAAGGGGTTCCAGGAGCAGGAATTTAGCATTTATGGAACTCCTATTTGCTCCACAGCTTTTCAGTTTCTCACTTCGATTGGAGGGTGAAGAAGATTGCAGCACTCTGTGTGTAATGCAGGCGGTTTAGAATTGGACTCACGCTTCAACAGGAAGCCATTGGAGGGTTAGAAGGGCTGGGGACATGTGGTCAAATTTCTTGAGACCCAAAACAAAGCGTGCTGCTGCATATAGTGTTGCTTTCAGTGGCCTAAGTGAACTTTGGTAAGGCCTGAGAGAAGGGTAATTCTGTAATCTAGTCTGGAGAGAACGACACTGCACCACTGTTTTGAGGTCTTGTTCTACAATCAATTGTCTGATAACCCATAGCCGCCTGAGTTGGTGTCATGGATTGTTGGTCATGGCTTTGATGTAGCTGTGAAGGTTTAGGTGATTGTCAAGGGTAATGCTAATTGATCTAGCACTCTGGAAATGGCAGAGCAGC
This sequence comes from Lissotriton vulgaris, assembly GCF_964263255.1. Lineage (NCBI taxonomy): Eukaryota > Metazoa > Chordata > Amphibia > Caudata > Salamandridae > Lissotriton > Lissotriton vulgaris. The sequence goes on along the minus strand of NC_141685.1, from coordinate 1,253,632,928 downwards.
CATCCAGGTCTAGAAAGTAGACCATCTATACCTGTTCTGAGGTTTTTGCTTTCGGCGGTGAGATCAAAAGAAATTTTGTTTGGTTGAGCTTTAGATGATGGTTAGAAGGGTGGTTGAAAGGAGGGCAGGGTCTTCAAGGGAAGAGATTTTCATGTACATTTGAGTGTTGTTGGCATAGAGGTGGAGGAGAATTCCAGAGTTTCTGAGAATCACACACAGTAGTTCAAGGTAGAGGTTAAAGAGGGTTGGGGAGAGGTTAGAGCCTTGAGGGACACCTTGATATGCGTAGACATGTCTCGAGAATGAGTTGCTCATTTTCACAATTTGGGAACAGTTGGTTAGGTAAGAGGAGATCCAGTTGAGAATTGTGCCGCCACATCCCATGCATTGTTCAAGAATGTGGAGGAGGTCCTGAATGCAAGTCCAGGATGACCTGGAGGCAGGAGTTACAGGAGTTGATGATTCTAAGGGAGTTATCAACTATTTGGAGGATTGCAGTTTCTGTAATATGGCCCTGGCAGAATCCTAATAGGATAGTGTATAGGAGGTTGTTTGTTCAAATGTGTGAAGTGAGTTGGGGTGCTACGCAACTTTCAATGGCTTTGCCTAAAAATGGAAGTGTGGAGGCTGGGCGATAGATGTTAATGTTTTCTGGGTAAAGAGACTGATTTTTCAAGAATGGATCGACTTGACCACTTTTAGTCATTCTGGAAATAGGCCCTGTTGAAGAGAGGCATTGACCATGTTATTCTAAAAGGGGAGTAGGTGTGTGGCAAATGATTAGCTAATAAACCTGAATGGCATCCTGAACATGATTTGGGGGTTTCACTTTGGAGATTGTCCGCTGTAGATCACGTTCGGAAATTAGGGAGAAATATGACCGTGAATGCCATTCCTTGGGTGGTAGAATCTCAGTTTCTGGCGGCTTGCTGGTGAGAAGTGAGATATGGATGCCTCTAAATTGTTTATCAAAGAAATCCACAAACGTGTTGCAGCAGGCCACTGATGACTCAATAACTGAAGTGGTGGAGGGGTTTATAGTTTGTGCTAGAACCTCAATCAGGTGCGTGGGCATTTGGGTATGTTATTTGCAGAATTCATAAGTGCTCTGATGTAAGAGGATTTGACTCTGAGGATTCGCTCTTTATATTGTTTTTAAGCTCTGTGAAGCTCATCCATACACAGTGAGAGGGTGCTAGTCTCCATTCCTGTTCACACTTTCTGATAAGCTTTATTTCTTTGTAGAGATCTTTTGAGAACCAAGGACTACAGGGTTTGGTATGGATATTTTGCACTTTAGGGGTGCACATTTGCCGATAAGGGATTCCATACAGGAGTTGTATTTGTTGGAGGCCTCATTATTTTCAAGGCGGGGTGTAACCGAAATTAGGGTCGGAATGGCCATGCTGGCCATGGCTTCTGTGTCAAGGTGGGATGTGTCCCTGAACCATATTTTCTCTTTCTTGGGTTGCCCAAAAGTTGTGGTATAAGAACCGGAGATGGAGAATGGGACCTGCATGTGGTCGGACCAGTCAATGGAAATGGGGTCATTTGACTGTAGATTATTAGATTTGGAGATTATCAGGTCCAAAATGGTGTCTTTGTGGAGTGTGGATTTATGGCAGTGTTGTTGGAGATTATTATCTTTGAGAAAGGAGGCAAAAGTGTCCAAAAGGCCGTCACCCTGGTTTCTCCAGTGGACGTTGAAGTCTCCAAGGAAGATCGTGTTGTCTGAGCTGATAAATTGAGAGATGAAGAGATCCATGTATTCCTCCATGAAGGTGACTAAAGATTTACATCTGAGCAGACCTTTGTGCTCTACTGGCACAAATCTGTTGGTAGTCCCCAGAACATTTAAAATTAACCGGTGTGGCAAAAGCTTTGTGATTGCCACAGCTACGTTTTGGAATTCATTTCCCCCTCAGATCAGATCCCATCCTACTCTACTAAAGTTCAGAAAACAATTAAAAACCTGTCTTTTCAAAAATTAGGTCTCCACCAACAGCCCTTTGTTTTTGACTCTGTTTTGACTCAGGAAGAGTTTAGTGCTGAGACACCTATCTGGTAGTTGTGTGATTTACAAATTGTTATAACAAAACATAACATCTCCATCTTGTCTACCTTCCCAGTCTTGATGTAAAATGTCATCATTGGGGGGGAAGTAAAAGGTCTAGAGTGTGGTCAGATGAATCTTTGAACCATGTAAAGCATTAATGCCTCACATGGAAAGGTGCAATGGTGGGGAGCTGGGGATAATGGGCGCCTCCGTCATGTTGGAGGCTGATATGAGATGGGAGGTAAAAGGTAGGATTTAGACAACCATTGCTAGGGTAAAGATGAGCGTTGCATGGTTGTCTGCAGCTGTGTGAGGTCTACTACATTCTTAGAGGTAGAGGGACACATTCTCAATGATATTGGTATGTTGATCAGATGGGATTGTACAGTTTTTGGAAGCTGGTTGAGCTGGTATTATTGGGTCAGAGGGACGAAACATGCCGGACATTAAAGGACAAGCATGTTAGGATAGTACTCATAATTTGTAGGTCTAGAGATGGAAGATAAGAATCATTTCAAAATAGGCACAGTTTTGTGGAGGAATGAAGACCTCTTTCTATTGCAGTTGATTTTCAATGAAAGGTTAGCTCTCCGGTGCCGCTACTTCATAAGGGGCAGCTGTTGTGCTCTTTCATCGATTTCCAATGTCCTTAGCTGCCCGAGTATGTTCTCTGCAGGGTGAGTTCTTCAGAGATTGAGAGAATAGTGCCAACTGAAACAGTACTCAACATCATCACCTCAAGTTAGTAATGAGAGACAAAGTCCAAGTTTGTTAGGTAAATCAGTGGGTTTAACACCTTAGCTGCTTCGAACATTCAGCACCCAGTGCTGAACGTTCGAATAACGAGCGCTGGCCCGTCGGCCAACGGTCATGCGCAGCACTGGGGAGGTAGCTCTCGTGACGACTGTTGGCCGACGGCAGCTCTTAAGGGGTTTAACTCTTGAGGGAGTATACAGGCAGGGTTCCCTTTTGAACCCAGTGTCTCCTGGCCGCCATTTTCGAGTGAGGCATCACATAAATCGGTCTTGTTGGCAGCGTTATATTTATTTCTGAGAATGCCAAAAACATCTGGGAGGCCTCCTCGCAAATCCAGGGAGTCCTCCCAGCGGGCAGTGTTGGTGAACTGAGGGCCTGCAGAGCTCTTTACAGGTGGGAGCTCTGGGTTATGACCACGTTGGCTGCCATTTTAAAGTCAGAAAAAGGGGGACCTGAGGTATACAGTGTCTCCCAATCTCAGCTTAAGCCTAGAGAATGGGGAAGAGGGGCTTCATGAGCACTAGTCCACGCTCCCCCTGGGGCCTGTCACAATCTGGGCCTTTTAAGATTGGCCTCTCTTAATGCCATTTGTGAATGCCTTTTGGTTTATTTTAATAAAGCCTGTTAAGAAATGGCTGCCATGGATACATGTGCATTTACAGTGGCCACCTTTAAATGGGATATGTTGTTTGTCAAAAAAAAAAAAACTGATAGGTGTACGGCACACATTGTTGCTCATATACCTTCATGTTATAAAAAATGTATCTTTAAAAATAATAAGATTCCTGCCAACTGATAGCCCAATGGGTGGAAAAAAGTAAAACAAATGAGCTACAAATGCAATGTGGCTTAAAATGGTAAGAGCTTTGCTGGTTGGGGTGAGATAGAGGGAAGAAAGGGGAATGGGGGAGCAAAGAAAGAAAATAGTCCCTCCCAGACACTGCAATGCAAGATCTGACTTCAGCAGCGGCAGTATAAAGTAGCAAAACAAACAGGAATGAGAAGAAACTTGGTTGGGGGCTCACTAATACAAAATTTGTCTAGCTGCTTTTAGTTGCCATATTGTCCCTGAAAGGCAGTAGTTAAAAAAGATATTTCACCTCCTGAAAAAAGACAAAGGCCCAGATTTGCTAACACTTTATGGCAGATTTGCACCACAAAAGTGATGAAAACAAGTGATGCATGTATAATTGGGAGTAACTTTCCATGCAATACTTGTTTTGGGCTGGAAAGTAGCCCTGAAGTAATGCATATTAGAGCTATGTGCTGTATTGTCCAACTTTGAGTCTTGGGAGCATCCCATGGGAGGTAAATGGGCATTCCCAACCGAACCGCGCATGACTTTTGATTCAAATCCCTACCTACCTACTTAAAAGTTAGACATGGCCTTGTGCCACTAAATTATGCCTCCTTTGAGGTAGGCGTAATGCCAGAGAAAAGTTTTCTTTTCTTCAAACTTGTCCAATTTTTCATGTGCACTGTAAAGAACACTTACAAACTTGGAAACTTTTTTAATTGAAGCAGCACAGCAATAATTGTTGTAGCGCAGTTCAAAAAATGAGTACATTTGGCCCCTTGTTTATTCCAGTATATTTTATGACTTTCCTGAGCTTCCACTATGTCTTCCCATCTAAGCGAATGAATAAATGAATGAGTAAATGAACGAATGAATGAATGAATGAATAAATGGGGGTACTTTTAGTGTGACAGTCACTCAGAAGAGAGCATCCTGGCACTATTCTAGTGACTACTACAAATTCCTGAGAGATTGAATTAGATGGACGACCTGAAGAGTGAGTCAAAGGTTCAGAGGAGCCAGGGTTTCAGTTATTTTTAGGTCTCGCTGAGTCAGCACATGCGCTGCTCTGCAAGACATTTAGTCAGTGGTGGCTTTTGGAAATGCTTCCAAAGGTTGTTACCGGCCTACATCTTTTGATTAAGCGCACAAGTGTGCGTGCCTCGCTCCTCCTCTGCAATCAACGCTGTTGCTCGCGCATCCCTTGCGTGCTGAGCGCAGAGCGCATCATCGCGATCGCGATCACTTTTGCTTTCATTGCGATCGCGATCACTTTCTCTTACGGAAATCACTCCTCTATCATGGACAGAGTGAATTATTTCAAAAGCAAGTTTGATAAACATATTTCTTCGTATTACCTCCAATAGTTTTACCCTCGTCTGTTATTCACAATAGTTAAAAGACTTACAAACGCATCAAAAGTACCATTTCTGTGTACCACAGCATTCTTTTGTAAAATCGCCTTATTATATTTAGATATTGATGATAACTTTGCCTGTACGGGGTAATAGAAAGTGCTGCAGAACTGCTGCATTTTTCTTTCACTCTGAGTTAATTCATGTACCCACATCGCCACCTACATGTCTAACATTCGTGAACAATATTACATTCATTGTAGATGCTTTTTGCATTACGGGTGCATTATTGAAATTACTAACGGTACTAGGCAATGGAAAAAAATAAAACTCAGTCTCTAATACTGAGTTATTTACGTGTCTTGTTCTTTCTGGCGGTTACATATAGTTCATCTCAGCCTAGGAGTTCCTGACTTGTGAGTATCTTGCAACATATCTGTCTTTCTTTTTAATTTTTGCCTCCCTGTGGAAGCAGATCGCAGACTCAACGCTGATAACCCTGGAGACATAATGCATATGAGTCATGGAAGGGACACAGCTAGCATCATCATGGCCCATTTCAACACTATTTGATGATATTGAATTCACACCAGGATCGTTGCCACCTGACCCAATTAACGTCCCTTACAATCAGAGGAGTGTGGAAAAAGACAGTGAGTTGCCAAAGAACATTGAACCAGATGGTGTCTTGGTTAAAAAGCTTTGTCGCTAGGAGTGCATTTTTATATAGAAACATTTTAAGCAAACAACACAGTCTTCTAACAAAATGTAGATGTGGATACATAAAAATAATAAAATATATTTAGATATATACACACACACACATGCACACACACTTACAAACATACACATATATTGACTCTCTCTCTGTCTGTCTCTCTCTCTATATATATATATATTTGTGTGTGTGTGTGTATATATATATTCAACTGAAAAAAACGCAGGTTTCAGGGACGTTATAGTTAGTTGGACATTTCACTCGTGCAAAACCAGAGAAATTCAGCTGTTATAGTTAGTTCAGCTAACTATAACTCATGCCCCTGCAATGGTCAGTGACATCTCTGATGACATCACTGATGACATCTCAAATGACATCACTGATGACATCATCCAGTGAGAGTGTGTTTCTGTAAAGTTTAAATATGTTATATATATATATATGATTCCCAAACGCCCTAGAGCTTTCCAGGACACACTTGTGCTCCGCCTGCCATCCGGCCTCATGGGACACTCTTCTCCAACAATACACAGGTGTGTTGTGATGCTTGCTTTGCCTGACGCGTTTCGGGGCCAGTTGCCCCTTAATCATAGGCGACTCTGCATGTAAAATCAGACGCTCCACTTTATTGGTGTTTTAAAAGCAGGCCTTCCATCGGTTGCCTGTTCATATTAAGTCATATTGCATGCTGGGAATTGTATTTTTTCATTGGAGTCTGTAAGTTCCATGCTTTTTAAGAGAAATTATTTGAAGCGGTTTTTAAAGTTCCTAAGTGGAAACCAGTGATTCTTGGAGAAATCGTTAGGTCCGGCTTCGCACACTGAGAAGGGTCGGCAATATTCCAACCCGCAGCCTCTCCTGTCATTTACCCGTTCACGGTGACTGAAGACGGTGCATCCTGTCGCGGTAAGGACCACGCGCTGCACAATGATTCCCAAACACCCTAGAGCTTTCCAGGACACACTCGTGCTCCGCCTGCCATCCGGCCTCATAGGACACTCTTCTCCAACAATACACAGGTGTGTTGTGATGCTTGCTTTGCTTGACGCGTTTCGGGGCCAGTTGCCCCTTAATCATAGGCGACTCTGCATGTAAAATCAGACTCTCCACTTTATTGGTGTTTTAAAAGCATGCCTTCCATCGGTTGCGTGTTCATATTAAGTCATATTGCATGCTGGGAATTGTATTTTTTCATTGGAGTCTGTAAGTTCCATGCTTTTTAAGAGAAAATATTTGAAGCGGTTTTTAAAGTTCCTAAGTGGAAACCAGTGATTCTTGGATTCTTGTAGAAATCGTTAGGTCCGGCTTCGCACACTGAGAAGGGTCGGCAATATTCCAACCCGCAGCCTCTCCTGTCATTTACCCGTTCACGGTGACTGAAGACGGTGCATCCTGTCGCGTAAGGAACCCGCGCTGCACAATGATTCCCAAACGCCCTAGAGCTTTCCAGGACACACTCGTGCTCCGCCTAGCATCCGGCCTCATGGGACACTCTTCTCCAACAATACACAGGTGTGTTGTGATGCTTGCTTTGCCTGACGCGTTTCGGGGCCAGTTGCCCCTTAATCATAGGCGACTCTGCATGTAAAATCAGACGCTCCACTTTATTGGTGTTTTAAAAGCATGCCTTCCATCGGTTGCCTGTTCATATTAAGTCATATTGCATGCTGGGAATTGTATTTTTTCATTGGAGTCTGTAAGTTCCATGCTTTTTAAGAGAAATTATTTGAAGCGGTTTTGAAAGTTCTTAAGTGGAAACCAGTGATTCTTGGAGAAATCGTTAGGTCCGGCTTCGCACACTGAGAAGGGTCAGCAATATTCCAACCCGCAGCCTCTCCTGTCATTTACCCGTTCACGGTGACTGAAGACGGTGCATCCTGTCGCGGTAAGGACCCCGCGCTGCACAATGATTCCCAAACGCCCTAGAGCTTTCCAGGACACACTCGTGCTCCGCCTGCCATCCGGCCTCATGGGAAGAATTGGTGTCAGTACAACGCGTTCTTTTACGTCGCATTCCGTTACACGCAGATTTTACAACGCAGGATCCATTACATCGGATGCCATTACAACGCATGGCATTACATAGCAGATGCTATTACAGCGCATGGCATTACATCGTAAGTATAGGTAAGTATACCTTTTTTTTAAAATGTTATTAAGTTAATTTAATTAATTTGTTTCAAACAATTTAATTAAAATACGTTTTAAAATAGTCATTAATTTAATTTAATAAAATAATATCTATTTAATAAATGTAATTTTAATAAAAATTGTAATTAATTTAATTTAATTAAAATAATGAAATTAGTTTAATGTACATATTTTTAAAATTGAAATTAAATTAAATTGATATTAATAATTTATTTAATTTAATTAATTTAATTTAAAAATGTAATTAATGTAAAATAATTAATTTAATTTATTAAATATATTTTAATTAATTTAATTTATTTAATATATTTTAATTAATTTAAAAATGGTAAATATAATTTAATTATCCCTAAACACAAACCTACCCCTGAACCCTAAAACACCCCTGTACCCCAAAACCCAAACCCTGCCCTAAAACCTAAAAACACCCCTGTACCCCAAAACCCAAACCCTACCCTAAAACCTAAAAACACCCCTGTGCCCCAAAACCCAAACCCTGCCCTAAAACCTAAAAACACCCCTGTACCCCAAAACTCAAACCCTGCCCTAAAACCTAAAAACACCCCTTTACCCCAAAACCCAAACCCTGCCCTAAAACCTAAAAACACCCCTGTACCCCAAAACCCAAACACTGCCCTAAAACCTAAAAACACCCCTGTACCCAAAACCCAAACCCTGCCCTAAAACCTAAAAAACCCAAACACCCCAAAACATATACCTCAGTACCCCAAAACATATACTCCTATTCTCATACTTATTTAAAAAATTACTTAAATTAATATATTTAATTTATAATATTTAAAAACATAGATATTTTTTTTTATGATTAATAATAATTAAATCAATTATATAATATTAAATAAAATAAAATAAAAATTATGTACTTACCAATACTTACGATGTAATGGTATGCGTTGTAATAGCATCTGCTATGTAATGCCATGCGTTGTAATGGCATCCGATGTAATGGATCCTGCGTTGTAAAATCTGCGTTGTAACGGAATGCGACGTAAAAGTTGCGTTGTAAGTGTTACATACCCATGGGACACTCTTCTCCAACAATACACAGGTGTGTTGTGATGCTTGCTTTGCCTGACGCGTTTCGGGGCCAGTTGCCCCTTAATCATAGGCGACTCTGCATGTAAAATCAGACGCTCCACTTTATTGGTGTTTTAAAAGCATGCCTTCCATCGGTTGCCTGTTCATATTAAGTCATGTTGCATGCTGGGAATTGTATTTTTTCATTGGAGTCTGTAAGTTCCATGCTTTTTAAGAGAAATTATTTGAAGCGGTTTTTAAAGTTCCTAAGTGGAAACCAGTGATTCTTGGAGAAATCGTTAGGTCCGGCTTCGCACACTGAGAAGGGTCGGCAATATTCCAACCCGCAGCCTCTCCTGTCATTTACCCTTTCACGGTGACTGAAGACGGTGCATCCTGTCGCGGTAAGGACCCCGCGCTGCACAATGATTCCCAAACGCCCTAGAGCTTTCCAGGACACACTCGTGCTCCGCCTGCCATCCGGCCTCATGGGACACTCTTCTCCAACAATACACAGGTGTGGTGTGATGCTTGCTTTGCCTGACGCGTTTCGGGGCCAGTTGCCCCTTAATCATAGGCGACTCTGCATGTAAAATCAGACGCTCCACTTTATTGGTGTTTTAAAAGCATGCCTTCCATCGGTTGCCTGTTCACATTAAGTCATATTGCATGCTGGGAATTGTATTTTTTCATTGGAGTCTGTAAGTTCCATGCTTTTTAAGAGAAATTATTTGAAGCGGTTTTTAAAGTTCCTAAGTGGAAACCAGTGATTCTTGGAGAAATCGTTAGGTCCGGCTTCGCACACTGAGAAGGGTCGGCAATATTCCAACCCGCAGCCTCTCCTGTCATTTACCCGTTCACGGTGACTGAAGACGGTGCATCCTGTCGCGGTAAGGACCCCGCGCTGCACAATGATTCCCAAACGCCCTAGAGCTTTCCTGGACACACTCGTGCTCCGCCTGCCATCCGGCCTCATGGGAGACTCTTCTCCAACAATACACAGGTGTGTTGTGATGCTTGCTTTGCCTGACGCGTTTGGGGGCCAGTTGCCCCTTAATCATAGGCGACTCTGCATGTAAAATCAGACGCTCCACTTTATTGGTGTTTTAAAAGCATGCCTTCCATCGGTTGCCTGTTCATATTAAGTCATATTGCATGCTGGGAATTGTATTTTTTAATTGGAGTCTGTAAGTTCCATGCTTTTTAAGAGAAATTATTTGAAGCGGTTTTTAAAGTTCCTAAGTGGAAACCAGTGATTCTTGGAGAAATCGTTAGGTCCGGCTTCGCACACTGAGAAGGGTCGGCAATATTCCAACCCGCAGCCTCTCCTGTCATTTACCCGTTCACGGTGACTGGAGACGGTGCATCCTGTCGCGGTAAGGACCCCGCGCTGCACAATGATTCCCAAACGCCCTAGAGCTTTCCAGGACACACTCGTGCTCCGCCTGCCATCCGGCCTCATGGGACACTCTTCTCCAACAATACACAGGTGTGTTGTGATGCTTGCTTTCCCTGACGCGTTTCGGGGCCAGTTGCCTCTTAATCATAGGCGACTCTGCATGTAAAATCAGACGCTCCACTTTATTGGTGTTTTAAAAGCATGCCTTCCATCGGTTGCCTGTTCATATTAAGTCATATTGCATGCTGGGAATTGTATTTTTTCATTGGAGTCTGTAAGTTCCATGCTTTTTAAGCGAAATTATTTGAAGCCGTTTTTAAAGTTCCTAAGTGGAAACCAGTGATTCTTGGAGAAATCGTTAGGTCCGGCTTCGCACACTGAGAAGGGTCGGCAATATTCCAACCCGCAGCCTCTCCTGTCATTTACCCGTTCACGGTGACTGAAGACGGTGCATCCTGTCGCGGTAAGGACCCCGCGCTGCACAATGATTCCCAAACGCCCTAGAGCTTTCCAGGACACACTCGTTCTCCGCCTGCCATCCGGCCTCATGGGACACTCTTCTCCAACAATACACAGGTGTGTTGTGATGCTTGCTTTGCCTGACGCGTTTGGGGGCCAGTTGCCCCTTAATCATAGGCGACTCTGCATGTAAAATCAGACGCTCCACTTTATTGGTGTTTTAAAAGCATGCCTTCCATCGGTTGCCTCTTCATATTAAGTCATATTGCATGCTGGGAATTGTATTTTTTCATTGGAGTCTGTAAGTTCCATGCTTTTTAAGAGAAACTATTTGAAGCGGTTTTTAAAGTTCCTAAGTGGAAACCAGTGATTCTTGGAGAAATCGTTAGGTCCGGCTTCGCACACTGAGAAGGGTCGGCAATATTCCAACCCGCAGCCTCTCCTGTCATTTACCCATTCACGGTGACTGAAGACGGTGCATCCTGTCGCGGTAAGGACCCCGCGCTGCACAATGATTCCCAAACGCCCTAGAGCTTTCCTGGACACACTCGTGCTCCGCCTGCCATCCGGCCTCATGGGACACTCTTCTCCAACAATACACAGGTGTGTTGTGATGCTTGCTTTGCCTGACGTGTTTGGGGGCCAGTTGCCCCTTAATCATAGGCGACTCTGCATGTAAAATCAGACGCTCCACTTTATTGGTGTTTTAAAAGCATGCCTTCCATCGGTTGCCTGTTCATATTAAGTCATATTGCATGCTGGGAATTGTATTTTTTCATTGGAGTCTGTAAGTTCCATGCTTTTTAAGAGAAATTATTTGAAGCGGTTTTTAAAGTTCCTAAGTGGAAACCAGTGATTCTTGGAGAAATCGTTAGGTCCGGCTTCGCACACTGAGAAGGGTCGGCAATATTCCAACCCGCAGCCTCTCCTGTCATTTACCCGTTCACGGTGACTGAAGACGGTGCATCCTGTCGCGGTAAGGACCCCGCGCTGCACAATGATTCCCAAACACCCTAGAGCTTTCCAGGACACACTCGTTCTCCGCCTGCCATCCGGCCTCATGGGACACTCTTCTCCAACAATACACAGGTGTGTTGTGATGCTTGCTTTGCCTGACGCGTTTCGGGGCCAGTTGCCCCTTAATCATAGGCGACTCTGCATGTAAAATCAGACGCTCCACTTTATTGGTGTTTTCAGTTCCATGCTTAGGAACTTTAAAAACCGCTTCAAATAATTTCTCTTAAAAAACATGGAACTTACAGACTCCAATGAAAAAATACAATTCCCAGCATGCAATATGACTTCATATGAACAGGCAACCGATGGAAGGCATGCTTTTAAAACACCAATAAAGTGGAGCGTCTGATTTTACATGCAGAGTCGCCTATGATTAAGGGGCAACTGGCCCCGAAACGCGTGAGGCAAAGCAAGCATCACAACACACCTGTGTATTGTTGGAGAAGAGTGTCCCATGAGGCCGGATGGCAGGCGGAGCACGAGTGTGTCCTGGAAAGCTCTAGGGCGTTTGGGAATCATTGTGCAGCGCGGGGTCCTTACCGCGACAGGATGCACCGTCTTCAGTCACCGTGAATGGGTAAATGACAGGAGAGGCTGCGGGTTGGAATATTGCCGACCCTTCTCAGTGTGCGAAGCCGGACCTAACGATTTCTCCAAGAATCACTGGTTTCCACTTAGGAACTTTAAAAACCGCTTCAAATAATTTCTCTTAAAAAGCATGGAACTTACAGACTCCAATGAAAAAATACAATTCCCAGCATGCAATATGACTTAATATGAACAGGCAACCGATGGAAGGCATGCTTTTAAAACACCAATAAAGTGGAGCGTCTGATTTTACATGCAGAGTCGCCTATGATTAAGGGGCAACTGGCCCCGAAACGCGTCAGGCAAAGCAAGCATCACAACACACCTGTGTATTGTTGGAGAAGAGTGTCCCATGAGGCCGGATGGCAGGCGGAGCACGAGTGTGTCCTGGAAAGCTCTAGGGCGTTTGGGAATCATTGTGCAGCGCGGGGTCCTTACCGCGACAGGATGCACCATCTTCAGTCACCGTGAACGGGTAAATGACAGGAGAGGCTGCGGATTGGAATATTGCCGACCCTTCTCAGTGTGCGAAGCCGGACCTAACGATTTCTCCAAGAATCACTGGTTTCCACTTAGGAACTTTAAAAACCACTTCAAATTATTTCTCTTAAGAAGCATGGAACTTACAGACTCCAATGAAAAAATACCATTCCCAGCATGCAATATGACTTAATATGAACAGGCAACCGATGGAAGGCATGCTTTTAAAACACCAATAAAATGGAGCGTCTGATTTTACATGCAGAGTAGCCTATGATTAAGGGACAACTGGCCCCAAAACGCGTCAGGCAAAGCAAGCATCACAACACACCTGTGTATTGTTGGAGAAGAGTGTCCCATGAGGCCGGATGGCAGGCGGAGCACGAGTGTGTCCTGGAAAGCTCTAGGGCGTTTGGGAATCATTGTGCAGCGCGGGGTCCTTACCGCGACAGGATGCACCGTCTTCAGTCACCTTGAACGGGTAAATGACAGGAGAGGCTGCGGGTTGGAATATTGCCGACCCTTCTCAGTGTGCGAAGCCGGACCTAACGATTTCTCCAAGAATCACTGGTTTCCACTTAGGAACTTTAAAAACCGCTTCAAATAATTTCTCTTAAAAAGCATGGAACTTACAGACTCCAATGAAAAAATACAATTCCCAGCATGCAATATGACTTAATATGAACAGGCAACCGATGGAAGGCATGCTTTTAAAACACCAATAAAGTGGAGCGTCTGATTTTACATGCAGAGTCGCCTATGATTAAGGGGCAACTGGCCCCGAAACGCGTCAGGCAAAGCAAGCATCACAACACACCTGTGTATTGTTGGAGAAGAGTGTCCCATGAGGCCGGAAGGCAGGCGGAGCACGAGTGTGTCCTGGAAAGCTCTAGGGCGTTTGGGAATCATTGTGCAGCGCAGGGTCCTTACCGCTACAGGATGCACCATCTTCAGTCACCGTGAATGGGTAAAGGACAGGAGAGGCTGCGGGTTGGAGTATTGCCGACCCTTCTCAGTGTGCGAAGCCGGACCTAACGATTTCTCCAAGAATCACTGGTTTCCACTTAGGAACTTTAAAAACCGCTTCAAATAATTTCTCTTAAAAAGCATGGAACTTACAGACTCCAATTAAAAAATACAATTCCCAGCATGCAATATGACTTAATATGAACAGGCAACCGATGGAAGGCATGCTTTTAAAACACCAATAAAGTGGAGCGTCTGATTTTACATGCAGAGTCGCCTATGATTAAGGGGCAACTGGCCCCGAAACGCGTCAGGCAAAGCAAGCATCACAACACACCTGTGTATTGTTGGAGAAGAGTGTCCCATGAGGCCGGATGGCAGGCGGAGCACGAGTGTGTCCTGGAAAGCTCTAGGGCGTTTGGGAATCATATATATATATATAATGCTCAGAGAATGGGCAGAATGCAATTTGGAATCTTCGAAAAGACTAGTTCAAATTTTAGTACGCTATGCTGAATCAGACCGGATTAAAATTCAGAAACAAATAGAGGAACTGAATTTGGAAATTGAAAGTTTGGGAACTGATAAAGCGGCGGAATGTCAAAAGTTAAGAGATGAGATGATGGTCCGAGTTCAGAAGGAGGAGGACATTATTATCAAAAGGAAACAATATAAATTCCAGCGTGACAAAACGGACTACCTGGAAGGGCGCATTTTTCCGTTTGCGCGAAAATATGATGCCAGAAAACTGTCACAACCTCCCAAAACTAGGAGGGCTTCCACAAATGAGGGGGCCCAGTGTGCAGCCTCACCAGCCAGTTCCTCAAATGCAGATCTGAGCTCGAATATCGACAGCGGTTCGGAATATGAAACAGGCAGAACCCGTTCGGGGTTGGGTTTACCCGGTTCACTATGGCCCAGGAAATAGAAATAGTGAGCCAGGACAGGCGGGACACACTACACCCCAGAGTGGACCCTCGACAAGTTACAAAAACCCCAACGTCAAACGAAGAGAGCGCCGGAAAGCAAATGCAAGGCGACGCACCAAAACGCAAACCGTACAAGAAGCAGTGGAGCAAAAAGAAGAAACAGCAGTAGAGGTATCAGGTGTGCCAAACTTCTCTATTATTAATCTCACCTCTATGCAACTTTCGCCTTCCGAATTAAAGACTTTATCGATGGGGTTATCTTTTTGCCCGCCGAGAAACTTATGCGGATACGCGCATTGACTTGTTTAAATTCACGCGTAAACTGAAATTGAGTAAACATTTCGTGAATAAAAAGTCGCGGAAAGCCGAGGTGAGAACAGATGAAAACAATCTAAATAGCCCAACCCTTGTTTGCCATGATTTACCACTTTTGCAGGACTTGGAGGGTTTACGCTATGAGCAATCTTTGACACAGATCCAGGATACCACTCCCACTGTGGCAGTAGGGGGCCTTTCTAAGTTCTAAGTTCAAACCCAAGTCGACATACACACCTCAGATGGTGCACGACAACATCGATATCTTCCAAGAAGCTGCAGTTAAAGACATCAAGGCACTGTATTCACAAACATTGAAGAACAACAAACACAAGAACAATTGCAACAAAAAATACACAGATTTGGTGGCGAAAATCCAGAGAAATGGAAATGTTATTGTTCGCCAATCGGACAAGGGGGGCAACATTGTTTTATGGGCGAGAGATCTCTATCTGGAGGAAGCATCAACACAGTTGAATGATGTCTCCTGTTATAGACATTGTGATTTGGCAGTCATCAAGAAATCACACAGCACATTCTATTCAATGTTGATGGGTTGGAGATCATCGGGTCTCATCAGCATGGATGAGCTGAAATATCTAAAAAATGATTTCCCCATAATGCCGGTCCTTTACTTGATCCCCAAGGTCCACAAGAATTCCAACAGGCCCCCAGGCAGGCCCATTATCTCTGCATGCGGGGGTCTACTTGAAAAAACTACCATATATGTGGATTCATTTTTACAAGACTTTGTCTGTGGGCTACCCTCATACATCCAAGATTCTAGTGACTTTCTGAGGAAACTCAGCGAACTACATTGGGATCCGGGTTGCTTGTTAATTACACTCGATGTAGCTGCATTATATATGAGCATTATCCATGCGGATGGTTTGAGGGCTGTAGCACAATATTTGGGTCAACGTCCAATCGAATTGGTTGAACATAACAAAATGCTTTTGTCTATGATAAATTTCTGCCTGAATAACAACTATTTTATGTTCAACAAACAACATTACCAGCAGGTCAGGGGAGTAGCCATGGGGGCCTGCTTCTCTCCCAGTTACGCCTGTCTCCATATGGGGTACTGGGAGAGACAGGTCCTCAGTGGTGAACACTCTGCTGTATGCAGAGATCACATCGTTCGGTGGTATAGATACATCAACGATGTTTTTATGATCTGGAAGGGAACAAGAGAACAGGCAGAACAATTGCTGAGTTGAATGTCAACAACTACAACTTGTCTTTTACATCTGACATCAGCGAAACACATGCCACTTTCCTTGATGTTGCAATTGATGTCAACAATGGGCAATTGGAAACATCTTTGTTCAGGAAGCCCACAGCGAGCAATACAGTACTACATGCTCACAGTCACCATCCACCACATTTAATCCGAAGCATCCCCTATGGAGAGATGCTGAGGATTAGAAGAGCATGTAGCACTGATGCCCAATGCAAAACAGCACAACAAGCCAGCAGGTTGAGGTTTTTGGCCCGTGGCTACAATGAAAATGTAGTTGCAGCAGCAATACGCAAAGCCAATGCGATACCTCGTGCTGAAGCCTTACTTCACAAGAGATCACGCAATCCCGCTGTTATACCTGCACAACAACCAGTCAGGTTAATATGGTCTTTCAACAGCCAACATGGGGCTTTGAGGAAGATCATTAACAAACACTGGGATTTGGTGAAATGTGATCCTGTCATTGGTGACATCATGCCCAAAAAAACGGCCATCACCTACCGGAAAGCTTATTCATTACAGGACGCACTTGTAAAATCTAGCCCTGAACTAGAAATAAGAAAAGATTGGCTGGCAGGCAGTAAAGGTTTCAGGAAGTGTGCTTCTTGTAAAGCCTGCACACATGGGGTGAACAAGACGGAACATTGTACCCCTTTTTCCGATGTTCCATGTAAGATCAGTAAAAAGCTTACATGTAAAAGTGATTTCTCAGTTTATGTTCTAGAATGCCCATGTGGGTTAAGATACGTGGGCAGTTCCAAATTACAGGTACACAAAAGAGTCCTTCAACATCTGAGGGCCATTAAAACCAATGACCCAGTGTATCCTGTGGCCAGGCACTTCAGGGAACAACATAATAGCAACAGTGCATTACTGAAGTACTATGCCATTGATTCCATCGCACCTATGAGAAGAGGCAGTAACAGGGAAGCCGCACTAAGAAGATTGGAAACTAGGTACATCCTCATGTTAGATAGCAAGGCACCTAATGGGCTCAATGCATCGGAAGACTTTTACACTTGTCTTTAGATCATTCCGAAATACTGAATGGGCCTTGTTGTTCTTCAATGACACCGTATAAAAGTCGACTTACCAGTCGCACTATATGGCTACCCTAATGTAATTCCAGCTTGCCATGTGCTTTTGACTTTTTTATTGATGTCATAGTGTTCAATATAATGTTCAGTCATCCTGCCACTGCGATAAAAAGACTTGGTTCAGTATGTTAAACATCTGTTACTGATTTTATTACCAGATTAAGTTTTTGTTTCTTAAGTTTACACAACACCCAGCACTTTATTCCACATTTATTTTCATGCAACGTAGAGATATGACTTCCCGGATATAAGCCAGGAAAACCGTATAATTTTGTGTATCATACCGATGAGTTGACTGTTTGCAGATTAATGGTTATCCATTCTTTTTAAAAAGCAATTCTCATAATGTGACACAATTCGGTTGATATAGGGTTTTCGTGTGTGAATGGAGAATGGATTTATCCGTCAATTATGTCTTTTAACACATTCACAACATTACATTTCAAACAGGCATTTTGCCAGTATATTCGTATTTGTTTAATGTAATCACTGGCTATATGTGATCTTCAGGGATTTATCCCAATACGTTTTGTCAGAATGTTATGGTGCATTGTTATTTTTAACATTATAGTAACACGTAGTATGTTTACTATGTTTATTGCACTGTTGCACATACCTCTACGTTGATTGGCTAACGCCGTATGCACTTGCACTCTAAATTTCTGCCATTCCCCTTTGGAATGCCATGTGACCAAGGCCTCTGGGAGGCCGAAACGTTATGCTGTCCGTGTGTTGCAGAATAAATTAATTTACTCACGGAAACTTTGGGTCTGCTGTTTTCTGACGGCGCTGCGGTGAGATCGATACTATGGCGTTGCTCTGCGAGAACCTGTGTGGATATATATATATATATCCAACACGTGACTCCTCTGATCTCTCGGTGTCTCGGCAATCACGCAGCACACCAGCAAACAGGAAGGAAATATATATATTACCTACTGGCGGTCGCCAGTAGGTATATATAGTTAGGATTTTTTTCCTATGGGATTTCTGAAAATTCTATGTCGAATAACTTTGGCGTTTGTGGACGGAATTGGCTGAAATTTTCAGGAAAATGGCACATTTTGTTTCTGAGCAGCCCCTGAAAATTCGGGGGGGTTTCGTCAAGGGGGGCCAAGAAAAAAGGGGGGTCCCAAAACGCGTTTTTCCCATTCATTTTTCCATAGGGCGGTTGGAATCACTTTTAGCTCGAACGGCTGAATGGATTTACACGAAACTTGGCAAAATTGTAGATATGGTTTTACCCCACGTGCCTTTGCTATGTCTCAATATATGTGCTCCAGTGGATTTTGAGAAATTAACATTTTAAAAAACAGATATATCTGTGACAGCGCTCCTGTTAGCGCCCCGGTTCGCGTACCTGACGCGTAACGGAACTTCGCGAAGTGAAGCTGATTGGCTCTCCGGTTTCTGTCAACATTCTAAACAGTCTGGAACGGCCGCCATCTTGTCTCTCGGTAGGATAGAGAGACAAGAGTTGGAGAAAAACGAAGGGGACAATTAATGAAAGGGGGCAAGGTAGACCCCTCCTGACCCCCTAGGAATGATGTGGGGGCTATTAAAGGGTCCCGTGGGGCAAAAAAATAAAAAAAAAACGATTTTTCGCGGTAGAAGAGCTACCCGGAACGCGAACCGGGTAGCTCACCGGTAGCGTAACGGGAGTTCGCCATTTTGTGTTTCGGTCGAATTTAATCACAAGCTGAAGGAAAAACAATGTGGGAAATGGGTATAAGGGGTCACGGGAGACGTATCCTGACCCCCTAGGTTTTCTGAGGGTGGCTGAGGAGGCTCATATATGTCGGAAAAAAAATTGCATTTTTCGCGCGGTTAGCTGCCGCTACGCGAACCGGGTAGCGAACCGGGAAGCGAACATAAGTGAAAATTAGTGAAAAAAGGTACATTCGAAATTTTAAAAGAGTAATTATAGTTAAGGTAGCTCTGAAAAGAACTTTTGGGTTCTGTGTAAGTTCTAGGTACTTATAGGTAGGTACCAATACACAGTCTTAAATTTTGTATGAAAACTCTGTTTCCCTCATCTGAGAAGTGCACACCATCTCCTCTGTAGATATCTTGCATGTAGTAACGCAAGTTATTGTTGTAGATGGAGCCCATTCCATGGTCTCTCATATAAGCTGAAACAGACTTATTTACATGCTTCCTCCCTTTCTCAATTTGTGGACAAAATTGATTGGACCACCTCCATTTCTGTCTTTGGTATATATTGGAATATACCAAGGCAGTTTGAGGAAAAAGTGCCATCAATTGCTCAAAGGTGTCCTTTAAAAGCATTTCCAGACCTACCCCAGTCAAAGTGCCCAAATCATTTCCTCCACAGTGCACTATTATGAGGTCAGGGTTTAGCAAATGTAAAAAGGTTTTCACCAATTGTATCAATTGGTGACATCTCAATCCTCTTTGGCCAATCCATTTGATTTCCACATTTTGTAAATTGAGGTTGTGTAAATTTCTGTTATCAGCATACCTGTGAGCCCAGTGGATGTAGCTATGTCCAAGAATCCAGACAGAAAACATGGTGAGAGGACGTTCTGCTGCAGTCAGATGAAGTGTGGGAATGAAATGGCAGTTGAAACAGTAGGAGTTTGTAAAGAAAAAAAACTGTGGAGTTTCAGTGCTAATGATTCACTAGCAGTGATTGGTGGATTTCCATTTCTGAAAACAGAAAGTTAGGGTGCATGGATGTGTTCTTTGAAAGATGTAATTTGAATGGTTAAGAAAAAATGATTTTAAGAAACATTGCAGTGGATTAGCAGGTGTACTGAGAGTTCAGAGTTCATTTGAAAAATTGTTGTGTGAACTTGTAAACATGAGAGGTCTTTCAGGAGGTAGTTGCTATGGAAAAAGGGCAGAAAGGGCAGAGGGGGGAAGGCTGTTGATTTGAAAAAAGAGAGGGAAGAGTTTTGATTGGGTGACATGAGAGATATGTGTGATGAAATACAGCATGTCTGTGCCTTTGTTGGTTGTAGCCTCTGGAGTACATACCCTTTGCTCTGCTAAAGAAAAGTTGGTGTGTGTCTGAGACTGTTTTGAAATTCAAAAAGCATTTGCTAAGGTGAGAAAAAATTCATTTAATTTAGATAGAGACTAGTATAGATTAAGGAGAAAATAAGGAAGCCAGCTGTGCATTTAAAATGTTGTTTTTTGTCAAGTGTTTTCATTATTTTTTCCAAAAAGATGTTGCTTATTTGACAAATTATAATTATAGATAATGTGAAGTATTAGTACTGACAGGGTGTGCTTGTACATAGGAGCTGTGCTGTGTTTTCAAATTATGACCAGAAAATCGTTTTTAAAAAAAAGAAATGCTTTTTACATTTATGAGAAGGACAACATGGTGTCTGCTTTTTTAAATAAATATTTCACTTCGCACCATGGATATGGGAGAATAATTTGCTTGTTTGTTGGTTTAAAAACTCGTTTCCTGAAGTCAATTAGATTTTACAATATGTTCTGCAAGAGTTACATAGTCAACATGGGGGAATATTTACAAGGCTTATGAGCCACATTCACGTCAGTTTCCCCATTTTAAAAGTGACTTTAAAGGTGGTGCAAGGTCCTTGTAAATACACCCTCATGAGTGCTTTGCAAATTTAAGTCATTTTCCCCTGGTGCATGTGCCTTGTAAATACGCCCCTATGTGTGCTAAACAATTTTAAGTTACTTCTCCCATGAATCTGGGAGACTAATTTGCCCACATGATGTGTTTAAAAATCGTGCTAAGGGGGGAAAAGATTCCTTTAATTTAGAAAGAGATTAGTATGCTTTTTGGAGAAAATAAGGAAGCCAGCTAGGGTGTGCTTGTACATAGGAGCTGTGCTGTGTTTTCAAATTATGACCAGAAAATAGTTTTTTTTTTTAAAGAAATACTTTTTACATTTATGAGAAGGACAACATGGTGTCTGCTTTTTTAAATAAATATTTCACTTCCCTACATGAATATGGGAGAATAATTTGCGTGTTTGTCGGTTTAAAAACTCGTTTCTTGAAGTCATTTAGGTTACGCAATATGTACTGCTAGAGTTTCATAGTCACTATGATAATAATGATATACATTTAGGACTGTTTAGGGGGCATGGATATGCTGAGGCTTCTGTAATTGTCAAAGGAGGTGAATTATGTACATTGCACTGCTGCATACAGTCCTCACCTTCTGCGTACTCTTGGATATGCTAGACTATATCTGCTCAATGAGATACCTAAGCTGAGGAAACACAGGTGATGTGATTGTGAAATGAGCAAAAATATTTGCACGTTTTTCAATTACATCACCTGTGTTTCCTAACATTACTAATCACATTGTGCGAATGAGGTTTAGGCCTGTCCAGGGAGACAGAGGAGGTCTGGCCTTTGTTCAAGAG
Source organism: Lissotriton vulgaris (assembly GCF_964263255.1). Lineage (NCBI taxonomy): Eukaryota > Metazoa > Chordata > Amphibia > Caudata > Salamandridae > Lissotriton > Lissotriton vulgaris. The sequence continues at coordinate 1,253,611,189 of NC_141685.1, read as the reverse complement.
TGCAGTGGACATGACTCACGTCATCTGTAGGCCTGCACATGTATTATCTCCTCTGTACTCTTCAACAAGCCTAAATTTAATCTGCAACCCTGAGTAGGCCTCACCTCAAACAAACTTTTGTGACTGCAAGACCTGCCTTTTTGCTCCTGGATATTTCTTGGTTTTACCATGGCTGCCAGACAATCCAACATACCTCTGGATAGGCCACACCTTATGCTGGTGCAAGGGCCTTGTAAATACGCCCTCATGTGTGCTTGGCAATTTTAAGTCACTTCCCCCTGGTGCAAGGTCCTTGTAAATACGCCCTCATGTGTGCTTGGCCATTTCAAGTCACTTCCTCCTGGTGCAAGGGCCTTGTAAATACGCCCTCATGTGTGCTTGGCAATTTTAACTCACTTCCCGCTGGTGCAACGGCGTTGTAAATTCGCCCTCATGTCTGCTTGGCAATTTTAAGTCACTTTCCCCTGGTGCAAGGGCCTTGTAAATACGCCCCCATGTGTGCTTGGCAATTTCAAGTCACTTCCCCCTGGTGCAAGGGCCTTGTAAATACGCCCCCATGTGTGCTTGGCAATTTTAAGTCACTTCCCCCTGGTGCAAGGGCCTTGTAAATATGCCTTCATGTGTGCTTGGCAATTTTAAGTCAATAACAATAACCTCAACAATGTCTGATGTGGTGCAATCTCTAGATGTGGAACAATTTCTAGATGAGGAACAATGTCTAGATGAGGAACAATCTCTAGATGTGGAACAATCTCTAGATAAGGAACAATCTGTAGATGTTGATTTAAAATTATATAAAAGTTTTCAAAAACACCCTGTGTGAAGTGTTTTTAATATAACTGTGAAATAGAGTCTCAAAATTAGGTGAGATTAACATATAACAGAGCACAGGTCATATGTTGCAGCATTCCATTCCATTGCTACTATTTGAGATTTTTAAATTTGTCTATGTTGTTAAATTACTGTAGGTAGAATTGACAACTAGTGTGTTAATTGTTTGCCTACTGTTATTGGTTTACTGTTTGGTAATAGTGGTTAGTAACAATTTTTTAAAAATTTGTCCACAGATTTAACTGAACATCTTTTGAAAAATTTAAAAATGCCCTCAAGGCAGAGGAAACAAAAAGAAGCAAAGCGACTTACACTTCACCTTGGTAAAGATTTGCAGCAGTCCTCTACTAAAAAATCGTTTCAAGTCGCCAAAAAAGCTCCGGGTAAGAAAATGAAATCATTTTTAAAAAGGATTTGCAGACAAAAAAATACCACTATAGAACATGTTTTAGTGCAGAAGAAGAGAGACAATTTAAAGGAAAAGGAAAGGCCGGTAAAAAAAGTTTCTGATAGAGCAGGAGATAACTCTGTGCATGGCAGTAGAAGGGAAAATCAGTTCATGGACATTCGTAGGTGAATGTTCCGCAACAGGATAATTGTCAATTTGATAAAAAATATTAAGAAAGGCCAACAGAAAGTGGCATTTTATAAGAAAAAGAAAAATGTAGAGAAAATTATTGATCAGGCTTTCGAAATTAAGCGAAAGTTATTTATTTTGGTAATCAATAGAATTAGGAAACTAAGCAAGGTAATTTATGATTTCAAATCAAATAGATGGAAGAGAGTAGTTAATCGTAGTAATTTTTGTGAAGTTTTCTCAGCAGAATGGACGCATAGTTCAAGTTGTGAGGCATTTTTCAATGAGGAGAGTTACTTCCAGGACAATGATTTGGTGCATGCAGTTGACACCAGTGGTCGAGCATATGAGGTGAAAGATGGTTGTCCGGTTGAAAAAGAAAAACTTGTGTCTGCAGATGCAGAAGAGGTGTTAGGTGATGAGGTTTTAGGAAGACGTCCTAAGGGTACACCTGGAAGTGTAGTAGTATTTGTAGTGTGCAACAGGATTCCATCAATTTGCTTTGTGATTTTGTTCGTACATTTAATAAGAAAAGTTTAAAACAGGAAATGAAGTTGTTGCAAGAATTAGATCCTTGCAGAGTGAGAGAAGTAACAGGTTTGCATGGGCATTCACTGGCTTGTCTTTCCAGAAGAGTATGCCAGAGTGTTTTTCATCACTTCAGCATGCTAGCAGTGCATCATAATAAAGTGAGGAAATTAGTGAGAATGTTGTATTATGCTAAGAGTCCAGCAATTATGCTTAAACAATTGAGCAGTGCTCTTTTGCATGGTTCAGAACTACATGTGAAGAATATTTGTGAAGAAATTGAGTTCTGTTACTTTGCTAGTAAAGAGAACCATGTTGAAATTGACCCAGTAGAAGAAGGTAATGTGGAAGAGAGTGTACAGATTTCTAATATAGATAAGTCTCACAAGGAAATTTCCATCTTTCAGGTGAAATCAAGTGAGAGGCCTAATTTCACTTGTGTGTGTTGTCGACGGACTTATTATAAGAATCAGACTAAGTTAGTGGATTTATATGCAAAAAGTGAAATGGAAAACAATAGTGAATGGAAGGATTTTGCCACATACTTAATGGTAGAAAATTGTTTTGATTTTGGATCGTACCAACGCATGTGTACTTATTGTTTTAACAAATTAAACCAAAACCCGATGCCTGCTATAGCGGTTCATAATAATCTGGAATTGGTTGACATTCCTTCTGAATTGAAGGATTTAAATACTTATGAATCTATTTTGATTCAAAGTGTGCATCCCTTTCAGGCTTTTGTACGAATGGAGCCAAAGACAGGGAAATTGCCTCCATCAGATTTACAGAGAGGAATAAGGGGAAGAGTTGTTTATTTGCCTTTAGATTTGAAGAAAAACATTAATACAATTGGAGTGAAGAAAGTGGAAGAGGAACCTCTGGTTATCCTAGTTAATGGGGTTCCGACAAAGAGTAAGAAAATCCGGCAAGATTTAGTGGATGTTAGGAAAGTCAAAAAGGCAACATTGTATTTGATAAAAAACAATGAGTACCACAAGAATGTATGTGTTGCAGAAGAGGAAGTAAGTGAAGAAGAGGACAGCGAATTGTGTGCTGGACAAATTGAGAAAGTAGAAGCCTCTAAAAATGAAGAAATATATGAACATTATAGTGTTCATCCTTTGCATTCCAAGGAAGTCATGGGGAATGCTATTGAGTTGTTTCAAATGAAACAAGCCAAAGGGAGTCCCATTAGTGTTTGGGAGGAAAGTTTGGAAGCTCGGTGTTTTCCACAGTTATTTCCCACAGGTCGAGGAGGACGATATGATGAGCGACCTGATCAAATTCCTGCTTCTGAATACCGGACTTTACGATTGTATGCAGAAGATCCTAGGTTTTGTCAATGCATTCCCTATTTGTTTCATCTACTGTTTGAAAGTGATCTGTATAGACTGTCTTATGCAGTGAACCACATCCTGAAAAGTGGTGTACAACTGTGAAATATCTCGGCAAGGGACTTTATGGATAAAGTCAATGTGCAAGACAGTATTTTGGATTCTCACCTGATTAATCTCATGGCATGTCAGCGTGGTACTAATGAGTATTGGTACCGTCGTCATGGTGACTTAAAATGTATGCTGAGGAACTTAGGAACTCCCACATGGTTCCTAACTCCCAGCTGTGCTGAGTATGGCTGGGAAGACTTACTTGAATTTCTATGAGAGGCAAATGGAAACATTGAAAATATTGAATTCAAGACACCCGGAGAACTGTGCTCTTTGGATCCAGTGAATGTATGCAGGTACTTCAATCATAGATTTGAAGCTATGATGTCTTTCATCATGAACAAGAAAAATCCACCTCTTGGAGAGGTGTTGGATTTCTTCTGGAGAAAGGAGTATCAAGCAAGAGGTGCTCCTCATATACATATGCTGCCATGGATCAAAGATGCACCCAAATTTGGAACAGATCCGGATAACTTAGTGATGAGTTTCATAGAACAGTATTCTACATGTGCTGTTCCAAAGACAAAGGAAGACAAAAGTCTAAGAGAACAAGTTTTACGGTTTCAAAGCCATCGTTGTGGAAGGTACTGTCGTCGTAAATTCAGAAACAAGAACAAGTACTACACAAAATGTCGTTTTGGATTTCCACGATCGGTGATATCTAAAGGAAGAGTGAACAATTTGATGTCTTCGCTGCGACATAATGTGACGAGGAAATCACCCAAAAATACATACAATTTGAAAAGAAACAAAGAGTCCAAGAACATCAACGACTACAACCCAGTGATTTTGTCCATGTGGAATGCTAACATGGATATACAGTTTGTGGCTGACAACTGTATGGCTGTGGCTCGGTATGTGACGTCTTACATCACAAAAAAAGAAAAGACAGAACTCAAGGATATGTGGGAGGACATTTCCCATGAAAAGAGCCTCAGTAAGAAGTTGTACAGTTTCAGTCTGAAGATGTTGTCGCATCGAGAAATCGGAGCTTACAAATGTTCTGACCAGTTATCTTCAGCAAGTCTCTATGCCAAATCTAGGAGTATCATTTGGGCAAGTCTTGGTCTTGCTGCAACGCGTAATCGAGTTCTGAAACCTGTACGGGAAATTGAGTATTTGGCGGAGAAGGAGCCAAGCAGTACAGATATTTTGAAGACCAACATGTTGGATACATATTATCCAAATAGAAGCAGTCACCTGGAGAATGTTTGTCTGTATGAGGTTCTACAAAATTACATTTTCAAGAGGAACATCAAAGAAGATATTGATAAAGTAGTGTTTGCTGTAATTGGAAGTGAGGGATGTCTGGTCAAGCAAAGAAAATGTCTATTGGTAAATCCCCGAAAATTGGATTGCGAATCTCCAGAAAGAAAACAGTTTTTCTATTTAGCTCTTTTGCAACTTTTCAAGCCTTGGCGTGCAGAAGAGGAACTGCTTGGTGATTTCCTCTGTTACGAAGACTCTTTCAATGCAGCCAAGGAGTCCATAGAATGTCCGGTTTTTCCAAAATATCTAGAAATGTTGAATGCAGAAATCGAGCAGGAAGCAACAATTGCAGCCGAGATTGCTCGAGACAGTTCTCAGGACAGTCAGAGTTCTGTTTCATTGAGTCAGGATCCACTAGGAGGTCCAGTTATCGAAAATGAAGCTGCCACTGCCATGAATGAAGTGGAAAGAGCCATGGCACATGCTCAGGAGGATGCGGTTAACTTAGAAGATTTGGAAAGACAACTCAACGTTGAGCAGAGGAAAATATATGATGAAGTTACCAACCAAATTGATCATGGATTAAGTCATGAGAAGAAAGAATGCTCATGTACGTCGTTGAAGCCTGTCCGACTGTGCGTGAGTGGAGAAGCAGGAACTGGAAAAAGTTTCCTCACTAAAGCAATTTCATGTTATCTGCAGAAAAGGACTGAGTCATCGCTGTCTTGTGTTGTCACCGCTCCAACTGGACTGGCAGCACATAACATTAAAGGTATTACTTTGCATCAGCTACTGATGCTGCCAGTGGAGCATGATAACAAATTACAATACCACAAGTTATCTGGAGATGCTTGTTGTGAAGTATCTAGAGTCCTGAAGAAGATGAGACTTCTTATCATTGACGAAGTAAGCATGGTTTCCAATGTCAAGCTTGCCTTTGTGCATTTGAGAATGCAGGAAGTTCTTAAAACAGAGTACGATGTGTTATTTGGTGGCAAACACATAATTGTTTTCGGTGATCTTCTGCAGCTGACACCAGTGAAAGGACAACCAGTGTTTAAACTGCTTACGCATGAAGATACCAGGAAGTGCCTAGGGAGCATTGGCATTGTTAACATATGGTTAAACTTCAATTATGCTGAGCTGCGTGAAAATATGCGTCAGGCGAAGGATGAAGATTACAAGAATATTCTTCAGTATGTTAGAATTGGGAAATTGACCGAGCGTGGGAAAGAAGCTTTACATGCACGATTACTGTCAAATTTGTATCCAGAAGAAGACGTTCTGCCAGAGAATATTTTTCAGAAAATTACTGAGAAGAAATCTGGAATATGTTTGATGCCAACTCTTGCAGAATGTTCCATCTTCAACAACAAAATGTTGAATTTAGAAAACCAAGAGATTGTGAAACTGGAAGCTATTGACAGAATAGAGCATATGGGAGCAACAATTATTTTGTCTGAGAATTTGAAATCTAAATTGGATTCATTAGAGAAGACTATATCTAAAACTGCTGGTTTTGAAAAGACTCTGAATGTGTGCATAAATTGCCGTATCATTTTGAGAAGGAATTTACATGTTGAAAGAGGTCTGGTAAATGGATCAATGGGTAATGTTGTTGATTTTGAGAAATACAGAAATAGAGATGGAATTGAATTTTTAAAAATTAAATTTGATGGCATTGAGGAAGTACAGCTAATTGGTCGTTGCACAGCTAAGTTTTTGCTTGTAAAAGACTTATATGTTCGCCGTAAGCAATTTCCTGTTTGCTTGGCATATGCAGTGACAATCCATAAATCACAAGGTTTAAGTGTAGACAGTGCTTTGGTGAATATTGGCAGTTCTGTGTTCAAAGAGGGTATGGCTTATGTAGCATTGTCACGAGTCAGAACTTTATCAGGATTGCACTTGATTGAGTGTGATGTCACAAACATTTGTGCGGATCTAGATTGGGTTAAGGAATACAATAGGTTAAGACGAGAGTATGCGCCACATTTGCCTCAATATCCTTTGTTTGAGAAACGTGTGGTAGGCCGGAAACGAAGAAATGTCACCAATAGTAGGGAGGTTGTAGCAAAAAGACCAAAAGTCGATGAACCCAAAATTGTAAGCAGAAAGAAAATGAATTCTGTTGAAGATGTTGTTGGTTTTCAATTTGAAAATAGTTCTGGTGTCAACTGCTATGCTAATATAGTGGTTAATGTTGTCTTTTCTCTAGAAACTTTAAAAGAACAGATTGTGATCAATTCGGATCAAAGTTTTTGCTGTTTGTTGAATTCTGTGTTAGAAAAATGTAGCGCTGATAGAACAAGAGTAGAAAGTGTGTCTGAAATTCGAAATCTGTTAGACAAATGTTCAGGTCAAACACAATTCTCTCAAAATATTCATTAAAATTGTCAGGAGTTTTTAATGTATATGCTTAATGTATTGCAAGATGAAGGTGTAGATGTAGATCATCTGTTTGGCCTTTCTTATCAATGGCAGCATGACTGCGAGAATTGTACGTTATCAAGTACTACTAGTGCAGACTCAGAAAGATTTATATATTTAACTTTGCCAGACAGTAAATCAGTATCCTTTAATAAGCTAGTAAAAGCAGCCGATCAAAACATGGAGTGTAGCCAATGTAAGTCTGCAATGCTGTCCACATTATTTATACGAAGATATGGCCAGTATGTCATTTTAATGTTCCAACGATGTAGGCCTGATGGAACAAAATTGACAACTTTAATTAAAAATGTTGTGGCTTCTCAGTTGTCAATATCAGGAAGGACTTTTTTAACTGCAGCAATTATATATCATGAGGGTCCTTCAACAACATCAGGACATTACACAACTTATTTGAAGTCTGGAAAGGCTGGTCATTCTGCAATGATTCTGTTTTAACTTTCAAAAAAAGATTGCCTTTTCACCTTAAAAATTCTTACCTGGTGTTCTTACAACCAAAATTTTAGGGAAGGAATCTCGGGATTTGTTCTGAGGAATTTCAAGAGGTTCTAATGGCTCCTACACTATATAGCCTTGTGGATAGGTGTAGTACAGAGCGAAAACTGTTTGTTTTAATAAGCTAATTCAAGCATCAGATCAAAACAAGGAGTAGAGGTAATGTAAGTCTGCAATGCTGTCCACATTATTTATAGAAACTTATGGGTGAAATGTCATTTTACAATTCCAACTATATAAACCGGATGAAAATAAGTTGTCAAGTCTAATTAAAATGTTTTGACTACACAGTCGTCGATTTCAGGAAGAACATTTGTAACTGCAGCTATTATATGACATGATGGTCCTTTGACAACATCAGGATATTACACAGCTTATTTGAGATGTAAAAAAGGCTGGTCTTTCGGCAATGATTACCATTTGACTATGAAGCAATGTTGCCTTTTGACTTGTTTTCAGAAGTGAGAATTTAGGGTAGGTAACTGGACTATAATGATTCTAGGTGTTGATATAATTTAGTGTGCTGTTTTAAATTGCTTTGTATGTCACATTTTTGTTAAAACAATGGAGCTTATCTTTCAGAAAGTGGCGGGCAGAAAATAATAACAGCACAACAGAGTATAAGCTGTTCATAGGACATCCTTTGACGTCATGGAAAGTAAGTTACTTTTGAGAAGTTCTGATTTCTGATTGGTTATATTATATGGGTTTTTTAAACACAATCATTTTGATTGTGTTTTTTTTCCCCGCTGTTATATGATGAATACCTTCAACTCACTGTTTTTAGTGAAATTTGATATATTCTGAGAACAGCAAAAATAAACCATTTAATATGTATAATTAATTCTGTACTTTGAATTGTGATTTTTAATATGTACTCATCTTGTCTCATGCTCACTCATCTTTTACTACCTTCTATCAATTTTAAAATTGTTGTTCTTTCTTTCACAGATTGAAAGTATAAAAATAACTAGTGACTAAGTTAACGACAATTATAAGGTAAGTGTTTAGTACTCTTTCCGTTACATCTCTATCACATTTAACTTTTATTAGTTCCACTGCTTCATTTCTTTAACCCTCAGTTTCCTGCCTTTGCTACTTCCCTCATTCCTTTTCTCTCTGTTCCCTTCCCTTATACTCACTCTTCCTTTTTAATTTTTTTTTTTGTTTCACTTCCGGTTCGCGTACCGGCGCGCGAACCGGGAAGCGAATCAAAAGAAAAAGATGTTGCTAGAGTGCTAAACATTCTAGCAATTTTTTAAAATTGGGAGGTAGTTCTGAAAAGAACTTTTTTTTATTGTTTTTGTTGTTTTAAATTTTATTTTTATTTTTATGAACATTTTTTTACTTTTTTTGTATTTTAAGAACGGTTCTATATTTTTTTGTGTTTTTTTAAGGGGGAAACGAAAATCAATCATTATAAAGGGCTCAACAGGAGCAACAACAAAAAAAGATAATTTACTTTCTGGGCCATTTTGGACATTTATGATTTTCATAAGCTGTGTTGATGAGAGTTATACTTTTCTCCCCATAGGAAATCAATTTGCCGCAAAAAATACAGGTATGCTTCATATCACCAAAGTTGATCTGTATGTTTGGGACCGTCTCCCTCGCCTCTGGTCCCGTCACTGCCTGTTCAGCTGATGTACTGGCCACAGGAGGGGGGTTTTCCTGTAGGTCACGTACCTGTGCAGCACTGTAATTAATAGGGTGCCACCTCTCCATGTGGCGATGCATGGTGTAATTCCCATAGCTGTACTTTTTATCTGTTCCTCGGGATAGTTCTTTGTCACAGATCAAACATGTGACATAACGGGCATTTACTTTTTTTTGTCCCCGGGGATATGTGAAGAATTGCCAGATGTAATTTACTTTCACATGGGACCTCCTTGGTACTTCCGGTAAAAACAGCCTGCTCACTTGCTCCTCTTCCTCTTCTTCCTCTTCTTCCTCCTCTTGATTAAGGAGGACCTGAGGAGGTGGTCCATCCTTTTTTGGTGGTGGTGGTGGTGGTGGTGGAGTGGCTCCAGCAGCTGCAGCTACAACACTTGCCATTTTTCAAAATTTTGAAAGTAGGTCTTTCTCTCATGAAAATGAAAGTCAGAGTGAGGAAAAAAGGTGGGGTTTTCATCATTTGTGAAAAAAAATGTAATAAACCAATGAAAAGTGTTATTTTCAGGTCACATGTCCTAGCCTTACATCATTAGGAAACCAAAAGTAAAATGAACCAATGAAAAGTTTTATGAACAAGTCACATGACCTGTTATGCTTACGTTAATCGTCCCGCTACGCACCCGGAGCGGTTCCGGGGTGCTGCGCTTCGCGCCTCGGTTCGGGCTCCAGAGCACTTCCGGGTGCGCTAACGCGGCGCGTCATAAAACGCATTGAGCGGCAACGCGATATGTCGCGTTTACGTGACGCGTCACGATGTTGTTTTCTTGCGCAGCAGTTGCGCTAATGGAACGTTTCCCGGTTCGCGGACCGGGTCACGGCACCAAAGTGAGCTAACGGGAAGCTACCCTGTGCGCTGACCGGTTGCGAAACAAAAAAAAATTATAAAAAAAATATATATACATAAAAAAATTATATTAAAAACATATAAAATATATTTTTCTTTTAAAAGAAGAATACATTTTACAGCTTTTGATATTTGCTATTAAAAAACCATTGAAATTCACTGAAAAAACTATAGGTTATAAACCATATATAGTTCGGAATTAGCATTTACAAAACCTTGAAAATTCACTGAAAAAACCATAGGTTATAGGCCATATATAGTTAGGGATTAGCATTTACAAAACCTTATTTTACTCACACAAAACCATTGAAATTCACATATATAGTTAGTTGCACTAACTATATATCGCGAACCCGCAATCCACTGCTGATGATGTCACATATTACATCATTCATGACATGGTCAGTGACAATACAGTTATATACACCTTACTTATTGAAACATATTCTAACACATACTTACTCTCTTATACAATCACTGATACACTTTTTCAATGATCCATGCAGCCACTCACACATTCACTGGCTCTTTTACACAGTAATTTATATATGTCAACTTTCACATGTACTGTGTTTTACATATGTACTTACTTTGAAATATAGCACTGAGATATCCATTCACTCACCAATACACTCATGCACACAGTCAACCGCCCATACAGCTGATTCCACATGCACTTTTGAACCCATACATCTAGTGAATCAACTGCTCACACATCTATGCACAGAGTCACACACCTCCCAGCCACCCCCACACACATACTCACTCTCCCATAAAAGTACTTGGGCAACCAATCAATAAACCATATAGTTACTCATATAGCTACTGATCAACACATGCAGCAGTTTACAGAACAACAGATATAATGATGCACAAATTAAGACAGTTTAGTCACTAACCCATGCACTCAGTGAGACACATTTAATCACTCTCTCATACAGTCAATCATGCACCTACTAAATCCTTCATCCAGACACTTATACATCCACTCATTCTTCAATATGTGAGACATATTTTAACTTTACAGAAACATACAGTCACTGGATGTTGTCATCAGTGATGTCATTTGAGATGCCATCAGTGATGTCACTGACCATGCCATGAATGATGTAATATGTGACATCATCAGCAGTGGATTGCGGGTGCGCGATATATAGTTAGTGCAACTAACTATATATGCGAATTCCAATGGTTTTGTATGAGTAAAATAAGGTTTTGTAAATGCTAATCCCTAACTATATATGGTCTATAACCTATGGTTTTTTCAGTGAATTTTCAAGGTTTTGTAATTGCTAATTCCTAACTATATATGGTTTATAACCTATGGTTTTTTCAGTGAATATATATATATATATATATATATATATATATATATATATATATATATATATATATATATATATATATATATATATATATACAACACATTTTCAGGCATAGAGTGCTGCATAAATTATGCAAAAAAGAAGGAGAGAACTCTGGGTAGTTCTCAAGTTTAGGAGGAAAGCAGCTCCTGTTAGAGCACTCAACACCAGCGACACTCTAGATCTGTTCACCTCAAATGTCTGTTTTTCTATCAAAGTCTTTAAGTATAGGATTAGCACAGTGCCATTCACGCCGAGATAGAAAAGGACAAAGTCTTTTTGCCATTTCTACAGCAAAGTCTTTAAGCATAGGACTAGCACAGTGCTGTCCTTGCCGAGTTGTAAAATGACAACAGCCATTTATCACTCCAGGCACAGTATTACAGCTTTGAATTGGTAAAATAGCAACTCAAGCCAACCTGAAATGAGTGAAAGCAACCCCTGACACAATGTTTCACTCTAATTAGAGCTCTTCAGAGAGGTATAGCTTTGTCCAGACACGAGGGAGCACCCAGTATAAGTAAAAAATAACCCTTTCAGGCATAGAGTGACACATTCATTATGCAAAAAAGATGGAGAAAACTCTGGGTAGTTCTCAATTTTAGGTGGAAAGCAGCTCCTGTTCGAGCACTCTCAACACCAGCAACACTCTAGATCTGATCACCTCAAATTGTGTTTTTTTAATGTATTTCATTTTCTAGCATCATTTAGGGCATGGATGGCATTGGATTGAGTTGGGAAATGTGTATTTTTGGGGTGGGCTTTCTGTTGTTGGACCTGGCCATGTGGCTGGTGGCCATTTAGAAGCCTAGGCCTTCAAGCTTGTCCGACCTTGTCTGCCAACAGACCTGCTGTCATCCAGTAGGCCCAGAGCAGGTAGCCAAAGCTGCATTAAGCAAGTGTTTCTGTGTGGTCTGTTGATAGACATCATTTAGGGCATGGATGGCATTGGATTGAGTTGGGAAATGTGTATTTTTGGGTTGGGCTTTCTGTTGTTGGACCTGGCCATGCGGTTGGTGGCCATTTTGAAGCCTAGGCCTGCAAGCTTGCCTGCCCTTGTTTGACAACAGGCCTGCTTACATCCGGTAGGCTCTGAGCAGGTAGCCGTAGCTGCATTAAACAAGTAATTCTGTGTGGTCTGTTGAATTTAGACATCATTTAAGGCATGGATGGCATTGGTTCAGTTGGAAAATTTGTTTTTTTTGGGATGGGCTTTCTGTTGTCTGGCCTGGCCATGTGGCTGGTGGCCATTTTGAAGCCGAGGCCTGCAAGCTTGCCTGGCCTTGTCTGCCAACAGGCCGGCTTCCATTCGGTAGGCTCAGAGCAGGTAGCCACAGCTGCATTAAGCAAGTGTTTCTGTGTGGTCTGTTGAATTTTAGTGGCAAGGGAGCGTGGGGGATTCCCACACTGAATCCTGTGGTGCTCCTGTGGAGGTAATGACCTCAGTTTGTTCAAAAGTAATCACATTCAATAATCCAACAAGTTCATCATAGTTTTAATCCATAAAGTCATATATTGATATTCATATAGACTGTAGAGTTTAGTTCAATTCATTCAGCATACACGTTTTGAAATGCCAATATTCCTATGCATTTCGGGACCTGGGTCCCTTCATCAGGGGAATGGGTTAATCTGTGGAGGAAATAAACATTGCTTTAGGAAGGGGACTCTTCCCTCAACATCATAAAAGAAGACGGTAGAAAAGAGTGACTAGAATGTGAGGATCACGGGTGGTGGGAACAAAGATGTAAATAAAGACCGAACATTGATGCAGTTACGGGGTTCGTTACACGATTTTAATGTGCCAAATGAAGGTTAATGTGGAAAAACAAACAACAGTGTGAAGACACCCGAGTGGCGTCAAAAACGGGCCTGTGAAGTCAAAACCGGTAACTGAATAAATCCTCAAGGTCCCCAAAGGTTAAGACCCGATAGATGTGCCTCCCAACGCGTGGTAGAAACAAGCTGTTGTTTAATTGGAATCTTACCCAAAACGTTCTCTGCACGGCGTAATAGCGTTCTGCGGTTGCCGATTCAGTGACCAGAAGTGCCAAAGTTCACGCGAGGTTTGTACCAAAACATAGATAAAGGACCAAGTAGAGTGAAGTGCATGACATAAAAAAAGGACTAAGGCCATAAGAAGCGTTGTGATGTTAGAGAGAAGTGTACCATAGTAAAGACGTCCCGCGTGTTTCAAATGTGCAATGATGTTCCACAAGGAACGTGATAGAAAAAATCCACATAGTCGCAACAATTGAATTGCACAGTAATAAAGTGCCAGAAAAAGCAATAGTGTTGTGTAATCGGTGTCTGCCATGTTGGGTAGGGGAGTATCAAATAATGCACAAAATACTAATACATGAATAATACATCAAAAGGTGGGTAATTGCAAAATTCAACAAAAACATTATGCTGTCTTTACATCAACAACTTGTGAGACATTGGAGACAAAGGTAAAAAGAGTGAACAAGAGCTGAAACAATGTAAAGAAAACAATGTGAAGAAAAGGGCAGAAGTAGGGTAAAAGTGAGATCTTTTAACAAGGGAAAAATGAGGAAGCCAAAAAAAAGTAAAGGTACATGTGGGAAGAAATAAGGAAACAAGCAATGAGGGAAGAAAGACATGAAAACATAGTTTAGGAGGGCATGGAGAGTTACAAGAACTTAAGCAATTATAAAGATGAGCAATTATAAAGAATCAAAAGTTGACGCATGTTTTTAAAGAAAGCAACTATATTCGATCCGTTCGTTGAGTCCTTTTGGTTGGCTTGATTCCAACAGTTTGATCCAAAAAAGTTTGCGTTGTAATAATCTCTTGCGATTATCAACACCCGATCTCGTGGGGACAACCTCTAGTACAAGGAACCTTAGTTGGCTGATGTTATGTTGGGCAGATATGAAATGGGCTGCTAAAGGAGACTTCAAGTTCTTGTTCCTTATGGTGCTTGATGAAGGGACCCAGGTCCCGAAATGCATAGGGATATTGGCATTTCAAAACGTGTATGTTGAATGAATTGAACTAAACTCTACAGTCTATATGAATATCAATATATGACTTTATGGATTAAAACTATGATGAACTTGTTGGATTATTGAATTTGATTACTTTTGAACAAACTGAGGTAATTACCTCCACAGGAGCACCACAGGATTCAGTGTGGGAATCCCCCACGCTCCCTTGCCGCTTGTTTCCAATATTTGAGTCTCTTACCAGCCAAAAGAGACCGTTCCTGAGGCTCCCAAAAATAACTCACCGAGTTTTCCAAGATTACTTTGTTTGAATTTGTATTAGAAATCCGGGTGTGCCACACCATCTTCTATTTTTGTCTGTTGAATTTAGACATCATTTAGGGCATGGATGGCACTGGATTGAGTTGGGAAATGTGTTTTTTGGGGTGGGCTTTCTTATGTTGGGTGTCTTAAAGACATGCCTTAATTGTGTGTGTCTAATGTGTGTTGGTGTGCAATGCATGCACCCTGCAGACCGTTTTGGGCCTGTGTATTTTCGTTTTTGCATTTTATTGCATTAAAAAGGCAGAGCAATGTGCTTTAGCATGCATCCTTTGCCTGGCTTTTATAGGCCTTTTGTCAGTTCATTGTGTTTCCCAGGCCTCCTGCTTGTCGCTTGTGATTTGTGAGTGTCCATGTGGCTGGTGGCCTTTTTTGTGGTGGAAGTTATTAGTGTCCTATTTTTGCCATATAGGTCTGCATGACTTTCCTATAGGCTTACTGCTTCCATCCGTCCATCCCCTTTGCCAGCAGCAGCTCCATGAATAATATGATGCTCAAATAATTCAATGCCAAATGGGGTCCACCCCACTTCCATTACATTTGTATTTTGGTGGTTCTTATTCTCTTTCCTATCCTTCCTGAGAGTGTATAACATAGCCCTTGTTAACAAAGTCTCAGAAATGGGTAGACTATATCTTCTTTTGTTTGTCTGTTTGTACTAGTACAGTAGTAACTGAACCACAACAACAAATGCAACATTTCACTGATGTTCTTCTCCTGGCTTATTTGCTTTTAGGTGCACAAAAAGCCGGAGGAGGAGGTGTCATCATCACCCGTTGTACTGCCAGCCAGATAGAAGTCCTGCTGCTCATCACACCCACGTGTGACCACAACTTGTGCACCTGCGTCCTGCCTGACATCTGAAGATGGCCCCAAAGAAAGGTACCCGGTCCAGTACCAATAAAGTGGCCGGTGAGAAGAAGGAACAGAAAAAGGAAGTGCCACTACTGGTGTGCCGGCCAATGTTTTTTTTGGGACCAAAAAAATTACGCCTGCAGCAGCGTTGTCCGGGAACCAAGCTGGGAGCAGCACCTCTGCACCAGCGGTCCAACCCCATCAACCTAGGCCCAAGCCCTTGAGTGTCACAGAGTTAGCAAGTCTACTGGTGAGCAGCGATGTTGAAATATCATTATCGCAAAGTAGTACACAATCAACGCAGGCGGAAACCCAGCAGATAAGTGTGCAGCAGCAGCCTTAAGAACTGCAGCAGCAGCCGCAACAACAACAGCAACAGTCGCAAGAACAGCAGCAGCTGCAAAAACAGCAGCAGCCGCAAGAACAGCCTCAGCCGCAAGAACAGTCCACAATAGTAGTTGTTGCTCATAAAGTAGGGGCATTTCAGGAAATCGAGCTTCCTGCAGACAAAGTGGAACAAACCTCTGTTTCAGAAGATCTATTGTCTTCCAGACCACCAGCAAGGAAAAGGTGGCTTAGTCCATCATCTTCTTCTTCAAGCCCCGCTTCTGATGATCGTGATGCCACTTGGCAGCCACCAGCTAAGTCTGAGAGTGATGCACACCACAAGACAATGATTCTGAAAAGGAAGGTTCCAGAAAAACTTAGAGTTATGGAGGTAGATGTGCAAGAGGGGGATGATATTGATGAAGACGAGCCAGTCATCACACACATCACTCCCGCCCCAAAGGGGATGGAGACCAACATTCTCACCCTATCCAGAAAGGCTGCTACTGAGCGGGATGTAGCACGGATACCACCAACACAGGTTACACCACCACGATCTCCAGCTGCCATATTTTCAAGAGGCCCGGCAGGGACCTACATCCAGCTCAACCATCTCAGTAGGTAGTGGTAGTAAAAGTCACAGTGTAGCTGCAGAGAGTCATATTCCAAGCACACCCTCCAGTTCATCTGGTATTGAAAATGGCACATCCAGAAGTGCCAGAAAGATCTCCTCCCCAGTTTGGGACTACTTTTCTGTTAGCACCAAGGAGGAGAACGTTGCTATATGCTCAATTTGTCGATAAGGTGTTCATCGTGGTAAGCTAGGTACAAACTATGGTACCGGAGGCCAGGCCAGTCATCTCAGAACACACCACACTATCGTGTGGGAGAATCACCTACTTCACTTAAAACAAAGTAAAAAAAACTCAACCCATTGAAGATGGGCTTGAAGAATCAGGGGACGATATTATTGCGGTGGAAGGTGAAGAAGAGGGAGGCATTTCTAGCCCTGTCCCCAGTAGTGTAGTGGTACTGCCCACATCCTCCTCAGCAACATCTGAGTGGCCCCGCAGTAAGAGGCATACTCAGAGTCAGGCTGAGACACCAAGGCGACCGAGTACTGCAATGAGACAAACTGTGTCATTGAGCCTAAGTGGGTTAATGAAAACAACAGCACCACAAAGGAAAGTAATCCAGCCTACCATTGAGAGCATGCTTCGTTTGGAGGGGCAGTTCCAATGCAATCACCCAACGGCATGGTTGTACAACACGAAGCTGGCTAAAATGTTAGCACTGGACCTTCTCCCTTTATCATTTGCGGAAGGGGTGGGTTTCCTTGAATTTGTGTCAGCCATCTGCCCTAAATGGAAGGTTCCCAACCTGTCCTATTTCGCAAGAATTGCTGTTCCGGCAGTACATCATGATGTGCTGGAATGGGTAGGACAAGCTTTGCAGCAGAGTACTGTTCACAATATCCACCTGACAACAGACATGTGGACCAGTTGCCAAGCCACAGATTACATGTGCATCACTGCACACTGGGTCTCTTTTGTGGCGGTTAGAGATAAGCTATCTGAAGGAGGTGCTGTTGGCACAGCTGAGATTTTTAAAGCTACTCAGAAACATGCAACTGTGGCCATGTTCGCCATGGAGAAATCTCATACTGCTATAAACACTTTGGAAGAGTTTCACAGCAAGGTTTTTGAATGGCTGTGCCCAAGAGGGCTTAGTATTGGTTTTGTTGCCACAGATAATGGCAGTAATGTACTTAAGGCTATGGAGCTTGGTTCCTATTTCAGGGTTCCGCGTTTGGCGCACTGCATAAACATTATAGTTCAAGACTTTCTGAGAAAAAAAAAACATAGTCAGCGACTTACTGACCACCTGCCGAAGAATATGCACTCATTTCAGCCATTCTTTTAAAGCTCGGAAGCAGCTGAGGATCATTCAACGTGACTATAACATGCCAGTCAAAGCACTCATCCAGGAGGTGGCAACACGTTCGATCTCAACGTATTACATGCTTGAGCGTCTGTTTGAGCAGTACAGGCCACTCAATGAATATGTCATGCAAAGACTGGATGCTACTGTGAAAGGCATGACTCTTCAGATGGTCTTTCGGTTACAAACTTTGCATTTCCACTTCTTTTAGTCCTCAACAATGCATATGGTCAAATGGAGGACACATGACTACATTTTCGTATACACCAAATTTTTGGTTGATTTATTGATGCTGATGTTCTGCTAGTGCTAAGCCTATTACCACTCATTGGACAAACTAGAAAAGGTTCTACTAAAGACTGCGGTACTAGCAGCGCGTGATATAACAGAGGGGGAATCACGCATACCACTAAAAAATTACAAACTCTTACAAAGTAAATAAACCTAAGTATCAATCCGCCACTATCTCTTAGTAACAGGACAAAGTAAGGTCTAGAGTCACTATAGCATTACGTAACTTAATTTCTCTAAAATAAACTCTTACATAATCACGCTAAGTGAGCACAAGCGCAAAGTTGCAAACAAGTGAGATTAGCAGTGCAGAAGAGCACCTGTGTCATAACAATCACAGAAGACTTTTAAACGTAATTCACCTGTAATGTAGCGGTACAAACGGGGTTGTTGATGGACGGAGCATCTGAACCAATCAAACACTCACACCCAGTCAACAGATCTGGGTTAAATCCATCACCGATCTTTAGCCCACTCTGCAACCCCAGTTCAGACATGGCCATATGCAAATCAGTCTGACCCTGTGCCTCATGGGAACAGTCCAGCCCGAACTGCCAAGCCATGCCTTCCCTGGACCGAAACAAACTTCCTAGGACCAGTTTCTGGCATTTCAGCCGTCTCCAGCCAGGCTTGCTTTAATCCAGTGGCAAAGTGAGCAAGGGACTCACGTCTGAACATACCCTGCCAACTTATGGCGAACAAAGCCGTATAAAAGGCGTTGGTCACCGTTCTTCAGCCCACTCTGCCACCCCAGTTCAGACATGGAGCCAAGCCTTCCCTGCACCTGTAATGTAAGCAGCAGCATTCTAGCTGGTTGGAAAAACAAGATATTTGCAATATATAACACAGAGCAGAAGAACAGACACAAAGTAGTAATAATTAAATAGGTACTCACCAAGACCCGGGACCTCCAATCCTAGCAGGTACAGCAGGTCCTGCTCCCGGTCCAGCATATCGGACCACTGGTGCGTCTACTGGTTCTGGGTGCGCCGGACCACAGAGCAGCAAAACACTGCCCAGCGTACCTTCCCCCACTGCTGCCGACGCTCTCAGAGCCCGTACCTGGACCCAGGCCTTCCACATGCTGCCAGGGTTAAGGGGAGGCGGAGCTCTACAAAGAAAACGAGCCAACTCCACCTTCCCAAATAAGGCCCGTGCATGCACCCCTTGTGGGCGCCGTCTTTCGCAAGGAAGGCAGTCACGGCTCTGGCTGTGATGAGCCCTGTGGCCCTTTACCATGGTTCTGGGGTAGGAGGGGGCGGGAAAAAAAGGGAAAAGTTAAAAAAGTAAGTAAAAGAAAAAGAAAAAGCAGGTGGTAGAAAAAGAGTGAAAAAGTAGTTAAAGAACACACAAAAAGTAGACAAAAACCAAAAATATAGAAGCAGGAAAACAGTCGGAGAGAAAATAAATGAAATAGATCAAGTGTCTATAAAGAAAGGATTGAAAAGAGAGAGGGAGGATTCAGAAGAAGGCCCCATAACCATGCAATAGAGTGAAAAACACGATGGCCGCGCTCATTGCGACTGAATGGGCAGGTTCGTCAGATATTTTCTCAACGAGCATGCAAAAAGTGTCACAAACACGTAAGAGCGTTCCCAACAGGATATACGTATCGCGAACGGGAGTGAGCATGCATTGCGTGACCCGGAAGAGGAAATAGGCATCGCGAGAGGGCGGGACAAGTGAAAACAAGATGGCCGCGCCCATGAGCGACCGCATGGGTAAGTTGCGAGACATTTTCAACGCGATCACGCAGAAAATATCACAAACAGGTGGGAAAAAACATCTGCGTCTTTGCGATATTTCCGAGTGTTTGCAGAGATTTTTTACATTTTTGTAATAGTTTGCAAAAGTGAATTTCGCAAATTCCGCCCATCCCTAATGATGACATCAGTCGCACACATCCAACAACGCCCAAGACTGGCCTTTGTTCAGGTCCTATATGAATGCAACGTGGTTTTTACTTGTATGCTTGTTCAGCGCTCTGATGCTGCCGGGTTGTGTAACTTATGCTCCTTGTTGGTGTGTTTCATTTTGGCCATTGTTTATCTATACTTGTGCTGTACTTAACTTTACATGTATGTCATTGCACCCATCTCCCCCGTCCCCCCACTCCCTGTTTCTTCCTATTCCTGCTGCTCTTCTTTCTGTAATTTTGCTCCTCCACACATAAATACATATAAAGAACAAATTAGAATAGTTCCTTTATTCTTTTAGGTTGCAAAACTTCTCTCTATCACTGTTTTTCTAATTTTCCATATAAATAGTTTTTTTTAATGTTCAAGTACACATAGAAGTTAAAATGCAATGAATTCCTTCAACACACTTTCTAGAACATTCCTCAACACGTGGAGGTTTTAAAGTTCATCAATTTTTTTAAACCTAACAATATTTTTTTGCAACATTTTCTTCAACATTTAACGGCACCTGTAGGTTAAAAGTTCATGATTGTTTTAAGTTCGAACACTGCATTACAAATGGAAATAGCAGGTGTAGTTGAGTTGACCACATTTTATCCTATAATATATACTCCACGTTCAAGCTGAATCACAAAGATGCTTTTACACTAAACGAATGTGCACCCTACTTTTAAAAAACAATCCTTTTCATCTCCCAATCAAGTATCGTTTTATATGTGGAAAAAACTAGTTCCCCATCTTTAAACAAATCTCTTATTCTACCAAGGAACAGCATGAACTACAGACATCTTTCCATACCTTCCAGCCATACCTTCAAACTGCTAGTGTTAATCGTAGGATATAGCTATATTTTCTGGTGCAAGAGGTATGCAGGACAGAGACATATTGGCTTAGACTTAGGTTTACAAAATATGGGCATTAAATGGTTTCCACAGCGAGGATGGAAGTGGCAACAATTGTTCCCTTTGCTTAAAACCTGTTTGCATCTCCAACACCCTCATCTTATGATTGTGCACTGTGGTGGAAACGACCTAGGCACATTGACTGGGGTAGGTTGGGAAATGCTTATGAAAGATACCTTTGGACAATTGATGTTACTTTTGCCTCACAATGTCTTTGTAAATTGAAATATATCCCAAAGACAAAAGTGGAAATAGCCCAAACAATTTTGTCCTCAGATTGAAAAATTTCGGAGAAAGTCAACAAAGCTTTGTTGGCATACCTCAGAGACCACAAAATGGGGTCCATTTACAACAACAACATACGTTTTGATATGGCGGATATCTACAGAAGTAATGGAAACTTCGCAGATCAGGGAAAATTAGTTTTCCTGAATAACTTGAAGCTGTGCATCTGCACCTATATGTAGCTCCAACTAATGAGCACAAGGTCTCTTTTTAGAGTCACCCTATAACTTACAACTTAGGCCCGCTATTTTAGGGCCACATGAAGGCAACTCCTGGACCCTCGCCAAAATTTTTCTCCACACAGCTGTGGCGCAGCAGCCAGACTATCTCACTTTGCAGCACAGAGCTCTCGCTTTGATCCCCAGCTCTACTCACCCATAGAGGTGAGTAGTTTGCGCTTTACAAATACCATATTGATTAACCTTCACACTCCCTATACAACTCTACCTAAGCACCATATACAAGTTGGACAGATGTGTAACAGCACCCTGAGCACATAACTCCACAGCATAGCACACACAGTTTAGGCTCACGGTTTCATCCCCGACTCCAGCAGCAGCTCAATTTAGCAGCATGACACTGTCTGCAATACCTCACTTAATTTCCGTACCCAGCACTTTCAAACCGGTAGGGGTCAGTAGTTCAACAGCTTTACCCCAAGTCCCTCAGCACCTCAGTTTACACCCCCAGCGCCATCAGACCCATTGCAATAAGTACTTACCACTTCACAAACACCGAATTGATTTGACACTTGTGAATTTACCTTCACACTCCCTTTGACAACTTACTGATTCTCATAAGTATTCAACAAAATATTCATTTGCCAGAATATTTTTCCAGGATGTCCTGCAAGGGTCCGACTCTGTTCAATCTCTATGTTACTTTTCTGGCTAATCTCGTTAGGAGGCATCGCTTTGCTCTGGTCTCGTACGTCGATGACACTCAACTTGTCATTTCCATTCTTAACCGGCCAGAGACCACAGCAGCCAGGTTCCACACTTGCCTCACCGAGATTATGACTTGGATGAGCCTGAACCATCTGAAAATAAATACAGACAAGACCGAGGTGATGGAGTTTGGGTTGGGACAGGCCCTATGGAACTGATCCTGGTGGCCCGTGGAAGCTGGAGATTGCCCCTCGCGAGTACAGAAGGTCAGAAATCTGGGGGTCATTTTGGATAGTAAACAGAATTTTGGCCCTCAGATAAACAGCCTTATTTCATCGTGTTTTATCCTCTTAAAAACTTTGAGAAAAATCTTTCCTAATATTCCGCAAGAGCTACAAAAGGCAGTGATGGTCGCTCTTTTCTTATTCAAACTGGATTATTGCAACACTGTATTCCCGATAAATATCAGCAGCAAAAACTGCAGTCTTTGCAAAATGCTGCAGCGAGACTACTTTTGTGTATTTCCCGAGGTCAGTCAACCTCGGCCGGCATCTAATTGCTGCACTGGTGGCCAGTCAAGCAGCGCATTGAATTTTGGTGCATAAGGTGTTCTATGTCACTGACGCAGAGGATCTCCAAAATCTTTTCATACCCTATGTCCTGACTCGTAATCTTAGATCAGCCAGCTCAGGCCTCATTAAAACCACAAAAGCAAGGCGGGCGAGATGGGGGGCAGAGCAATCATGCACTGTGCAGCAAAACTTTGGAATAAACTACTGCTCCCTCTGAAGCTTCAACCTAATCCTCGGATCTTTAGGAGGAATCTTAAAACCTGGCTGTTTACAGCCATTTAGGCCCGTTTCACGATTGCTGTTTCCACCTGCACTTCTCAGCGCCAAGACGCCTCCGCATTTGAGCGTTTTATACCCATCTAAACATAAACATAACACCCCCTAAACACCATACACAATGGACAATGTTCGAAAAAAAGATCCTCCGAGTAGATATAACCACATGCTGACACTTCTTGGACAGATGTGGCACAGCGGCCAGAGCACATGACTTCACAGCATATGACACACAGTTTGGGCTCACGCTTTCATCCTCAAGTCTGGCAGCAGCTCATCTTACCACCAAGAGACTCTAGACAATACCTCACATATTTCCCGTACCCCAAGACTTTCAGACCAGTACGGGTCAGTAGTTCATCCTAGTTGGTATAATCAAATGCGTACACTACCTTCACAGGTGTAGCGCAGCAGCCACAGCACATGACTTCACACCATAAGACACACATTCTAAGCTCACGCTTTAATCCCCGAGTCCCGCACCAGCTCACCTTAGCAGCATCATACTCTACGCAATACCTCACTTAATTTCCGTAGCCCAGTACTTTCAGACCACTAGATATGAGTAGTTTGCTTCGTACCCCCTAAACACACACACTAAACACCCCACAGAGGTTACAGTGCTCCTACCCTCCTATTTCCTATGTTCTTTGCCCTCTTTTCCCCTTACTCGCTTCAACGAAATAACAAAATGGCAGTCAAAACTTTGTAGTTCCATGAGACTCTAGACAATACCTCAAATATTTTACGTACCACAGGACTTTCACACCAGTACGGGTCAGTAGTTCATCCTAGTAGGTATAAACACATGCTAACACTACTTCCACAACTGTTCTGCCATGGGCAGGGCACATGACTTCACAGCATAAGACACACAGTTGATGCTCACGCTTTAATCCCAGATTCGTGCACCAGTCACCTTAGCAACATCACACACTAGACAATACCTCCCTTAATTTCGGTAGCCCAGCACTTTCACACCGGTAGGGGGCAATACTTCACTTAGCACCCCCTCTATAACACACCTTAAACACCCCACAAAGGGTACAGTACTCCTACCCTCCTCTTTCCAACTTTTTTCACCTTAATCACTACGATGGAATCACAAAATGGCGTCCAACACTTCCTAGTTGCAACCGCTTGCAGCGGTTGCAGCCAATAAGCAGCAAGCTCATGCTCATAATGCCTCAGCCAATCAGATGGCCAAACTCCCAAATATCGATATCTGTAAATTTCGATATTTCTCAAAAACTACTGCAGCTCCATCCGCAACGGCTGTGTCCTCGCCAGCCATGTCGCCTTCGCTGCTGGCCCCGGCACTGGTGGTCGGTAGTGTGTCTAGAAAAAACATTACACTTTTTTAGGTGTCATATACACCCCCCCTATTGGTCAGTAGCAAGATTGAAAAAAGCGTTAAATAGTATACAACACATCACAAGTACAAATCAGGTAGTACGAGAGTAGACACTAGTAGTTATATGGTCTCTAGGGTCATTCCAGTCTTTGCTTAGTTAGGCTGAGCCATTCAACCATTTTACCTTTGTATCTTTTATTTTTGCACACGTAACGTTACCTCGCAGCTTGTTGTATAAGACACCTTTGAGCCCACATGACCTCATACTGCTACTGTCTAAGCGCTGCGTACAAGTCAACCATAACATTAACAAGCCACTTTTTTATGAAGTTGTGGTGTTAGTCCATATTGCTTATCCATAAAAATGCTACACTTTTTGGCACGGCTGAGAAATGCTTGCAAGATACTAACATGCACCATTTTTCTCATTACAGACGGAAGATTCCCTTCTACGAACCAGAGCTTTGCAGACCTTATGATGTACCAACAACCAGTAATAGGTTCTTCGAAGGTGAGGGGTCCCCAGAATTCGCTCAGAGATCTTCATTTAAAATTTTATATAAACTATATTCCTTACAAGGGGATGGTGGTGCTTCCAACATTGTTCAGTTATCATGATTTCCCTTTTTTCCCTATGGACTTCTGGTTGTTGTAACTGTAAGTGTAACAAGGTTTATTGTTTTAATGTTATCAATTTTTGTGTTAGTGCTGCATTATAGAACAACATAGATAGCTTGTCAATTCCAAAAAAAACTTTTGAACTTACATAGACTCGGTGGTATGTGGTGTGGACTCACACGAGTGAGCGAGTGATAGGAAGGGTGTGCACATTCGTTGCTTCCACAACTGAGAGGTCGGTGTGTTATGTTCTGGGTTGTCTACTTGTTGGATATCTTGGGGGGAGGGTTCGGAGAGCTAATACTTATGACAAGACACTACTATAACTAGTCGGGCAGGGGATTGTGGTGGGTTCTGAACTTCTGATTGAGGCGTGAGGAAGGTTCAACTTCCCATCACCAACATCCTATTTTTTTGTGCAAAGTACTGTATGTGCAAAATCTCTAAAACAGTACTAGTATGTCCTATCCTATTAAAATAGTAATAAATCTGGTTGGGCATTTGTTGTTTGGAATTGTCGAAAAGCCTCAAGATTAACAAAGACTCAAGATCAATAAGACTAGAAGTAGTACAAGAGGACAACTAAAAGGACTGGACTCAATGGCTAGAGCTACTGGTGAATCTGAGTTTTATTTAAAACCTTTTAAATAAAGAGTGGCCAACTGGGCAAGCTTAGCTACTACAGACTAATAGTAGTAGTAGTACAGAGAGTCATCATAGCAGAGGCAGGGATAACAAGAACTTTGAAACAGATAGTACAGAGTTAAGGATAATTGTTGGTAAAAAATATCATTAGGAAACAGAAACAATAGTTCAGAATAAATATGGTGCAGTAAAAGTTATGGAAGAAGAATTGTTAATATGTATATTAAAAACAAGAAGACTTACTAGGGCCAGCAGAAGAGCCCTCGTTGGTGTCCTCTTGTTGCTGGTGTTGTGCTCCTCCGGCCGACTGTGACCCTGTCTGCCTGCCCCTGGGTGCTGAACAGGCAAGACATAAGAAAGAGTCAAACTTTGATTGTTGGTGTGAAATAAATAAAATATTTTTTGAAAACAGTCAAAAAACACTTATGTAAACAACAATTGCAATAACTAAATAGACCGATCTCATCTGGTCAACAAGTAGTATCGGGTTATTTGAGGATCGACTACTTACTATTTACCAACACTAATCCAGTCTTCCATTCTGATTCCAGAATATTAACTAAGCCTAAGTATGACGTACCACCTGAACTAACCCACCTCTTCAAGGCGTGCCAATTGTACATTAAGTATTTATTTCCACTTCTTTTAGACCTCAACAATGCATATGGTCAAATGGAGGACACATGACTACATTTTTGTATACACCAAAATTTTGGTTGATTGATTGATGCTGATGTTCTGCTAGTGCTAAGCCTATTACCACTCATTTAACAAACTAGAAAAGGTTCTACTAAAGACTGGGGTACTAGCAGCACATGACGTAACAGAGGGGGCATCACGCATACCACTAAAAAATTTGCAAACTCAAACAATGTAACTAAACCTTGGTATCAATTCACCCCTATCTCTTAGTGACAGGACAAAGTCAGGACTAGAGTCACTATAGCATTAAGTAACTTAATTTCTCTAAAATAAACTCTTACATAATCACGCTAAGCGATCGCAAACGCAAAGTTGCAAACAAGTAAGATTAGTAGCGCAGAAGAGCACCTGTGTCATAACAATCACAGAAGACTTTTAAACGTAATTCACCTGTAATGAAAGCAGCAGCATTCGAGCTGGTTGGGAAAAAAAAGATATTCGCAATATATAACACAGAGCAGAAGAACAGACACAAAGTAGTAATAATTAAATAGTTACTCACCAAGACCCAGGACCTCCACTCCTAGCAGGTCCAGCAGGTCCTGCTCCCGGTCCAGGATATCGGACCACCGGTGCGTCAACTGGTTCTGGGTGCACCAGATCCCAGAGCAGCGAAACACTGCCCGGCGCACCTTCCCCCACCGCTGCTGACGCTCCCGGAGCCCGTACCGGACCATGGTCTGCCACCTGCTGCCAGGGTTAAGGGGAGGTAGCGCTGCACAAAGAAAACAAGTGCAGCCAACTCCACCTCCCCAAATAAGTCCAGTGCCTGCACCCCTCGTGGGTGCCGCCTTCCGCAAGGAAGGCGGTTGTGGCTCTGGCTGCGATGAGCCCTGTTGCCCTTTGCCATGTTTCTGGGGTAGGCGGGGGCCAGAAAAAAATGGGAAAAATTAAAAAAGTAAGTAAATGAAAAGGAAAAGCAGATAATAGAAAAAGAGTGAAAAAGTAGTTAAACAACACATAAAAAGTAGACAAAAGACAAAAATATAGAAGCAGGAAAATAGTCAGAGAGATAATAAATAAAATAGATCAAAAAAAGTGTCTAGAAACAAAGGATTGAAAAGATAGAGGGAGGATTCAAAAGCAGGCCCCAGAACCATGCTATAGAGTGAAAAACAAGATGGCCGCGCCTATTGCGACCGCGTGGGCAAGTTCGTCCGATATTTTCTCCCCGAGCAAGCAAAAAGCGTCGCAAACATTTAAAAGCGTTCTCAAACAGGAAATACGTATCACGAACGGACGCAAGCATGCATTGTGCTACCCGAAACAGGAAATAAGCATCGTGAGCGGGCAGTACAAGTAAAAACAAGATGGCTGCGCCCATGAGCGACCGCATGGGTAAGTTGGTGAGACATTTTCAACGCGATAAGGCAGAAAATATCACAAACAGGCAGGAAAAAAACTTCTGCGTCTTCGCAATATTTCCGGAGATTTTTGACATTTTCGTGATAGTTTGCAAAAGTGAATTTCGCAAATTCCGCCCACCCCTAATGATGACATCAGTCGCACACATCCAACAACACTCACGACCGGCCTTTGTTCACATCCTATATGAATGCAACGTGGTTTTCACTTGTATGCTTGTTCAGCGCTGTGATGTTGCCGGGTTGTGTAACTTATGCTCCTTGTTGGTGTGTTTCATTTTGGCCATTGTTTATCTATACTTTTGCTGTACTTCACTCTACATGTATGTCATTGTACCCATCTCCCCTTCCCCCCTCCCTTCTTCTTCGTCTTCCTGTTGCTCTTCTTTCCGTAATTTTGCTCCCCCACACATAAATACATGTAAAGAACAAATTAGAATAGTTCCTTGATTCTTTTAGATTGCAAAACTTCTCTCTATTACTGTTTGTATAATTTTCCATATAAACTGTTTTTTTAATGTTCAAGTGCACATAGAAGTCAAAATGCAATGTATTCCATCAACACACTTTCTAGAACATTCTTCAACACGTGGAGGTTAGAAGTTCATCATTTTTATTAAACCCCCCAAATTTTTTTTCCACATTTTCTCCAACATTCAACGGCACCTGCAGGTTAAAAGTTCACGATTGTTTTAAGTTCAAACACTGGATTCCGAATGGAAGTAGCAGGTGTAGTTGAGTTGACCAAATTTTATCCTATAATATATACTCCACGTTCAAACTGCTTTTTCTTAACCAATCACAAAGATGCTTTTCCACAAAACGAACGTGCACCCTACTTTTAAAAAGCAATCTTTTTAATTTCCCAATCAAGTACCATTTTGTATGTGAAAAAACAACTAGTGCCCCATCTTTAAACAAATCTCTTATTCTACGAAGGAACTGCATGAGCTACATACATCTTTCTATACCTTCATCCATACCTTCAAACTGCTAGTGTGGATCGTAGGACATAGCTATATTTTCTGGTGCAAGAGGTATGCAGAACAGAGACATATTGACTTAGACCTAGGTTTACAAAATATGGACATTAAATGGTTTCCACAGAGAGTATGAAAGTTGCACCAACTGTTCCCTTTGCTTAAAACCTGTTTGCATTTCCAACACCCTCACCTCATGATTGTGCACTGTGGTGGAAACGACCTAGGCACATTGACTGGGGTAGGTTTGGAAATGCTGATGAAAAACACCTTTGGACAATTGATGTTACTTTTGCCTCAAAATGTCTTTGTATATTCCATTATATTCCAAAGACAAAAGTGGAAATGGTCCAAACAATTTTGTCCTAAAATTGAAAAATTTCGGAAGAAAGTCAACAAAGCTGTGTTGGCATACCTCAGAGACCACAAAATGGGGTCCATCTACAACAACAACATACGTTTTGATATGGCGGATATTCACAGAAGTAATGGAAACTTCACAGATCAGGGAAACTGAGTTTTCCTGAATAATTTGAAGCTGTGCATCCGCACTTATATGTAGCTCCAACTAGTGAACACAAGGTCTATTTTTAGAGCCACCCTATAACTTACAAGTTAGGCCTGCTATTTTAGGGCCACATAACGGCAACTCCCGGACCCTCGCCAAAACATTTTCTTCACCCAGCTGTGGCGCAGCAGCCAGACCATCTAACTTTGCAGCACAGAGCTCCCGCTTTGATCCTCAGCTCTACTCACCCATAGGGTTGAGTAGTTTGCGCTTTACAAATACCGTATTGATTTTCCTTCGCACTTCCTGTACAACACCACCTAAGCACCATATACAAGTTGGACAGGTGTGACACAGCACCCAGAGCACATGACTTCACAGCATTGCACACACAGTTTAGGCTCATGTTTTCATCCCTGACTCCAGCAGCAGCTCAATTTAGCAGCATGACACTGTAGGCAATACCTTACTTATTTCCATACCCAGTACTGAATGGATTTGCACCTAATAAAGAAAATCGTGGTTTCTAGACCAAGACCCTTCTCCCTGCCTAATTTAGGGTAATTCCGTTTACCCGTTCGACCTGTAGGCTTGTCTAAAGTTTCCTTTGGAAATGAACATTGAAAAAACAAGTTTTGGGATCCCCTTTATTCATGGGCCCCCCTTGATGAAACACCCCCAAACTTTCAACATAGGAGCTGATCTCAACAAAGAATTAGTTTTCAAAATTTTGCGAAGATTCGTCAATCGATGCCAAAGTTATTGGGAATAGAATGTTGCCATTCTCCTATGATAACTAGGTCCTAACTATAACTACCTACTGGCGACCGCCAGTAGGTTATATATATATATATTTATTCTGAGAAGCCTTGCAGCAGTAACACCGGCCGCCCTTCAAGGTTCCGCTTCAAGTGCGAGGCATTTTTGTTTGCAATTGACTTTGTTAGAACGGGACCTGCTTGCCCTCTGTGAAAGTGATTTCCAGGTAGTGGGAGATGGGGGCTGAAGCTGCATTTCTACATGAGTGGAAAACATGAGAACACGAACTTTATGGCTGACTGAACTTTTGCGCTGGGGAAGTGACAGGCATAATGAAGGATTACACGCATATTAAAGCGCCTCCATTTCAAGCCCACAGTCTTTTTCCCCTGCGCACTCGGCATGAGAATACGGCCTGCAGTGTTTTAAAGAACCACGTGGGCAGTTCAAACAAGCCAGAGACTTCTCCCGTGATCAAGGCTTTCAGTAGCAGAAACGTTGGGAAAGGAAGCCGTTTGTCTTCGTGCTGTTTCCACGAATAAAAGAAGTTCAGCAATACTGCCATGGCTGGTGTCCCTCTTTTCACAAGGAGGGTTTGTGGCAATATATATATATATATATATATATATATATATATATATATATATATATATATATATACACGCTCCAGTTTACACCATGGAAATGAGTCACTCTACAAGCGGGTGCTTCCACCGCGATGGTGTCCGCGGTCATATGTCAGCTCCGTATTCCTATTATTACCTAGCCGGGTTCAGGAAACAGCACTCACGAGCACAGCAGTGTATTTAGCAGGGGGGTTTATTCAGAACAGAAGCGTTTCGGGAGAACACTCCCTTCGTCGGTATTCACATCAGAGTGGCAGTATGCAGCACCATTATCTATGTTCGTCAAGACTTTCAAAACAAACAAAGGACTATACCACAAGCGCGACATTGAGCGCCATCTTTGAAAGTGCATTTTAGACATAAACTAAATGAAACTGCTGACAAGTCAGTTACACCAGGTATAAAGCTGTGTATCGGCACAGTTGTCATCTTGACAATAGACCACTCGTTATACATATTCAAAAACATATTGTGGCCAAGATAACAGTTCGTTGTTAAACACAACTCAGATCCCAGACTGAAAGTCACAAAATAAATGCCAGAACGTCTGGCAAATCTTGCCGTGGATCGGCAATTGCAGCCCATTAGGACTGCCATACTAACGGTGTAACAAACCAAAGCAATTCATAAAAGCAAATATCGCTTAAGGTAGCATCTTTCATCATAAAAACTCCAGACTGTAATACATTTCAAAACATCATGCTATACTTGTTGCACTCACAAAATACTGTAATCCATTTTATCAACCCAGGTGAGAGGCCAATTCTTCTCCCATATTCAGACCTTTTGGCGCCTTAGTCTCCAGATCTATAATATATCGGGGCTCAAGTCTCCTAAGTGTGAGCAATCTATTGCCCCCTCTCGGATTCTCTCCTACCTGGTCCAAACAAAAGTACCTTAGAAGGTTTCTGTCACTGTCATGTTTTATGGAAAAATGACGGGCCACTGGGTATGAAAAGTCCTTATTTGCAATGGCCCGCATGTGTTCCAATATTCTTAATTTGACGGAATTGATGGTACTCTCAACGTATCTCAACATGCAGGGGCATACTAGGCAACAGACTGCATAGTCTGTGTGGCATGACATAAATTTGTTTATTTTCTTCCCACCCTTACAGCCAGGTACCTCATATGTTAATGTCCTTTTACTTGCTGCACAGGCTTTACATTTTCCACAAGGGAAAAAGCCTTTGGTGTCCTTTAATGTGCCTAGTTGTTTGTGGATAGGTGGTAAATAGCTATGAACTATTTGATCACGCAATGATCTTGCCTTCCTGAACGTTATTAATGGTGTGCTGGGAATGTCAGGCCCAACAATTTGGTCAGATTTTAAAATATGCCAATGTTTGGACAGAATTGATCGTAGTTTGAAGGAGTCCGCAGCATAGGGTGTTATCATGCGGAATTTTCCTTCTGTAGTAGTGCCTGATTTCTTGACAAAAAGACTAGCGCGAGGTATTTTCCTGACCTTATTAAGGGTCTCTTGGAGAAGATGGGGATTGTACCCTCTCATTACAAATCTCTCCACACATTCATTAGCTGCTTGTTCAAAATGTTCATTCTGACTGCAATTGCGTTTCAGCCGCAAAAATTCCCCGTACGGAATATTATTGATCAATTTCCGGGGATGGCCGCTGGACGCGTGTAAGACGCTATTTCCAGCAGTGGGTTTGCGGTAAAGTAGTGTGCAAATGCGCTCATCACTGATATTCACTTCTAGGGCCAAATAATTGACCTTTTCCCTGTTGATTTCACCAGTGAATCTCAAGTGATGCTCATTGTCGTTGAGTATCTGAATATACGGATTGGCTTCATCAATTGATCCGTCCCACACTAGGTACAGATCATCTATGTATCTGCTCCATGCCACCACTTTGTTGTTCCAAGTGGCAAGCCTGGGGGCCCAGGCTACCTGCTACTCCCACCAGCCTACGAATAAATAAATGTTCTCGTGAGAAATGCGCATGCGCGGCCGCCCGCGCATGCGCATTAGTAAAGAAGACGGAAGACGGAAGATAGCGAGCCCCGGGGACGCGGCGGGCAGCGGCGGGCAAGGTAAGTGCGTTTTAATTATTTGACTCCTTTAATTGAAAGTATTTAGGGAGGGCGGGAGGGAGGCGGGGCTGGCGACCAGTAGTGTTTGCGGAGTGGGGCTACGCGGAGTGCGGAGGTGGGCGTAGTTTCTCGCCCACTTCGCGTAGTTCCGCGAAGCCCCACTCCGCCCACTCCGCCCAGGGTTACTTTTGACCAGGGGTAGTGAGTGGTGCATGGGCCTAGTCTTTCTGTGGGGTGTCTTGAATTTAAACATCATGGAGGGCATGGATGGCATGGGATTGTGTTGATTTTTCAGTGTTTTTCGATTTTTGGGCTGTTGTTGGGGCCTTTTGACAAGGGATAGTGAGTGGTGCATGGGCCTAGTCTTTCTGTGGGGTGTCTTGAATTTAAACATCATGAAGGGCATGGATGGCATGGGATTGTGCTGATTTTTCAGTGTTTTTCGATTTTTGGGCTGTTGTTGGGGCCTTTTGACCAGGGGTAGTGAGTGGTGCATGGGCCCAGTCTTTCTGTGGGGTGTCTTGAATTTAAACATCATGGAGGGCATGGATGGCATGGGATTGTGCTGATCTTTCAGTGTTTTTCAATTTTTGGGCTGTTGTTGGGGCCTTTTGACCAGGGGTAGTGAGTGGTGCATGGGCCTAGTCTTTCTGTGGGGTGTCTTGAATTTAAACATCATGGAGGGCATGGATGGCATGGGATTGTGCTGATTTTTCTGTGTTTTTCGATTTTTTGGGGGTGTTCATGGGGACTGGCCATGTGGGTGGGGGGCATTTTGAGTGCTGGTACAGGCAGACCCTGGCCATG
This sequence comes from Lissotriton vulgaris, assembly GCF_964263255.1. Classification (NCBI taxonomy): domain Eukaryota; kingdom Metazoa; phylum Chordata; class Amphibia; order Caudata; family Salamandridae; genus Lissotriton; species Lissotriton vulgaris. Next base: position 1,253,577,808 of record NC_141685.1, on the reverse strand, counting down.
TGCTGTGAGGCAAGGGGCCATTTTGAATGCAGGCAGTGTTCTCAGGCCTGCACCCATTTTGCCTAGCTTTCATACATTAGGCCCAGGGGTAGTGAGTGGTACATGGGCCTAGTCTTTCTGTGGGGTGTCTTGAATTTAAACATCATGGAGGGCATGGATGGCACAGGATTGTGCTGATTTTTCAGGTTTTTTTTTAATTTTTTGGGCTGTTGCTGGGGCCTTTTGACCAGGGGTAGTGAGTGGTGCATGGGCCTAGTCTTTCTGTGGGGTGTCTTGAATTTAAACATCATAGAGGGCATGGATGGCATAGGATTGTGCAGATTTTTCAGTGTTTTTTTATTTTTGGTCTGTTGTTTGGGGCCTTTTGACCAGGGGTAGTGAGTGGTGCATGGGCCTAGTCTTTCTGTGGGGTGTCTTGAATTTAAACATCATGTAGGGCATGGATGGCATGGGATTGTGCTGATTTTTCTGTGTTTTTCGATTTTTTGGGGTGTTCATGGGGACAGGCCATGTGGGTGGGGGCCATTTTGAGTGCTGGTACAGGCAGGCCCTTGGCATGGGCTGGGAGGCAAGGAGCCATTTTGAATGCAGGCAGTGTTCTCAGGCCTGCACCCATTTTGCCTAGCTTTCATACATTAGGCCCAGGGGTAGTGAGTGGTGCATGGGCCTAGTCTTTCTGTGGGCTGTCTTGAATTTAAACATCATGGAGGGCATGGATGGCATGGGATTGTGCATATTTTACAGTGTTTTTAGATTGTTGGGCTGTTGTTGGGGCCTTTTGACCAGGGGTAGTGAGTGGTGCATGGGCCTAGTCTTTCTCGGGGTGTCTTGAATTTAAACATCATGGAAGGCATGGATGGCATGGTATTGTGCTGATTTTTCTGTGTTTTCGATTTTTTGGGCTGTTGTTGGGGCCTTTTGACCAGGGGTAGTGAGTGGTGCTTGGGCATTGTCTTTCTGTGGGGTGTCTTGAATTTAAACATCATGGAGGGCATGGATGGCATGGGATTGTGCTGATTTTTTTTGTTTTTCGATTTTTTGGGGTGTTCATGGGGACTGGCCATGTGGGTGGAGGCCATTTTTAGTGCTGGTACAGGCAGGCCCTGGTCATGTGCTGGGAGGCAAGAGCCATTTTGAATGCAGGCAGTGTTCTCAGGCCTTCACCCATTTTGCCTAGCTTTCATACATTAGGCCCAGGGGTAGTGAGTGGTGCATGGGCCTAGTCTTTCTGTGGGGTGTCTTGAATTTGAACATCATGGAGGGCATGGATGGCATGGGATTGTGCTGATTTTTCTGTGTTTTTTGATTTTTGGGGCTTTTGGGGCCTTTTGACCTGGGGTAGTGAGTGCTGCATGGGCCTAGTCTTTCTGTGGGGTGTCTTGAATTCAAGCATCATGGAGGGCATGGATGGCATAGGATTTTGCTGATTTTTCAGTGTTTTTCGATTTTTTGGGCTGTTGTTGGGGCCTTTTGACAAGGGGTAGTGAGTGGTGCATAGGCCTAGTCTTTCTGTGGGGTGTCTTGAATTTAAACATCATGTAGGGCATGGATGGCATGTATTGTGCTGATTTTTCTGTGTTTTTCGATTTTTGGGGGTGTTCATGGGGACAGGCCATGTGGGTGGGGGCCATTTTGAGTGCTGGTTCAGGCAGGCCCTGGGCATGTGATGGGATGCAAGGGGACATTTTGAATGCAGGCAGTGTTCTCAGGCCTGCACCCATTTTGCTTAGCTTTCATACATTAGGCCCAGGGGTAGTGAGTGGTGCATGGGCCTAGTCTTTCTGTGGGGTGTCTTAAATATAAACATCATGGAGGGCATGGATGGCATGGGATTGTGCTCATTTTTCAGTGTTTTTCGATTTTTGGGCTGTTGTTGGGGCCTTTTGACCAGGGGTAGTGAGTGGTGCATGGGCCTAGTCTTTCTGTGGGATATCTTGAATTTAAACATCATGGAGGGCATGGATGTCATGGGATTGTGCTGATTTGTCTGTGTTTTTCGATTTTTTGGGGTGTTCATGGGGACAGGCCATGTGGGTGGGGGCCATTTTGAGTGCTGGTACAGGCAGGCCCTGGGCATGTGCTGGGAGGCAAGGGGCCATTTTGAATGCAGGCAGTGTTCTCAGGCCTGCACCCATTTTGCCTAGCTTTCATCCATTATGCCCAGGGGTAGTGAGTGGTGCATGGGCCTAGTCTTTCTGTGGGGTGTCTTGAATTTAAACATCATTGAGGGCATGGATGGCATTAGATTGTGCTGATTTTTATGTGTTTTTCGATTTTTTTGGGCTGCTGTTGTGGCCTTTTGCCCAGGGGTAGTGAGTGGTGCATGGACTGTGTCTTTCTGTGGGGTCTCTTTAATGTAAACATCATGGAGGACATGGATGGCATTGGATTGTGGTGATTTTTGTGTGTTGTTCGATTTTTTGGGGTGTTGATGGGGACTGGCCATGTGGGTGGGGGCCATTTTGAGTGCTGGTACAGGCAGGCCCTGGCCACGTGCTGGGGGCAAGGGGCCATTTTGAATGCAGGCAGTGTTCTCATGCCTGCACCCATTTTGCCTAGCTTTCATCCATTATGCCCAGGGGTAGTGAGTGGTGCATGGGCCTAGTCTTTCTGTGGGGTATCTTGAATTTAAACATCATGGAGGGCACGGATGGCATGGGATTGTGCTGATTTTTCTGTGTTTTTCAATTTTTTGGGGTGTTCATGGGGACTGGCCATGTGGGTGGGGGCCATTTTGAGTGCTGGTACAGGCAGGCCCTGGCCATGTGCTGCGAGGCAAGGGGCCATTTTTAATGCAGGTAGTGTTCTCAGGCCTGCACCCATTTTGCCTAGCTTTCATACATTAGGCCCAGGGGTAGTGAGTGGTGCATGGGCCTAGTCTTTCTGTGGGGTGTCTTGAATTTAAACATCCTGGAGGGCATGGATGGCATGGGATTGTGCTGATTTTTCAGTGTTTTTCGATTTTTTGGGCTGTTGTTGGGGCCTTTTGACCAGGGGTAGTGAGTGGTGCATGGGCCTAGTCTTTCTGTGGGGTGTCTTGAATTAAAACATCATGGAGGGCATGGATGGCATAGGATTGTGCTGATTTTTCAGTGTTTTTCGATTTTTTGGGCTGTTGTTGGGGCCTTTTGACCAGGGGTAGTGAGTGGTGCATGGGCCTATTCTTTCTGTGGGGTGTCTTGAATTTAAACATCATGTAGGGCATGGATGGCATGGGATTGTGCTGATTTTTCTGTGTTTTTCGATTTTTTGGGGTGTTCATGGGGACAGGCCATGTGGGTGGGGGCCATTTTGAGTGCTGGTATAGGCAGGCCCTGGGCATGTGCTGGGCGGCAAGGGGCCATTTTGAATGCAGGCAGTGTTCTCAGGCCTGCACCCATTTTGCCTAGCTTTCATACATTAGGCCTAGGGGTAGTGGGTGGTGCATGGGCCTAGTCTTTCTATGGGGTGTCTTGAATTTAAACATCATGGAGGGCTTGGATGGCATGGGATTGTGCTGATTTTTATGTGGTTTTCAATTTTTTGGGGTGTATAACTGAACTGATGTTCCTCTGTCTTCCATTGCTTTTAGGTGCACAAGACTCAAAAGACCCACCAGTGCCAGGAAGAAGTCCTGCAGCGGTGTGTGTGTGCAGCATAACGTGACGCAACGTCACGTCTGGCCACAGACAACTCTGCAACTCGTGCAACTGCGGCCTGCTGTTCTGACCTCTGAAGAAGATGGCCCCAAAAAATGTTCCCCGTACCTCCTCTAGCAAGAAAGTTGCCAGTAAGGAGCAGAAGAAGCAAATTACCAAGGAGACTGGTGTGCCGCCCGCCACAATTTTTGGGAGTAAAAAAAAAAGTACGCCTGCAGCTGCAGCTGGATCTGCTGGAGACCAAGCTGGGAGCAGCACCCCCGCACCATTGGGCTCAGTGCCACCACCACCACGCCAACTTAAGTCCAAGCCCTTGAGTGCTGCAGAGGCACTTAGACTAGTTGTTCAATCACCATCAACCAGTGATGTTGGCTCTTCGCAAGAAAGTAGCAGCAATGTCCCTCAATCAACACAGGTTGTTGTAACTCATCTGACGAGTGTTGAACAACCACAGCCGCAACAACAACCACATGTGCAAGTACAAGCCCAAGTACATGTGGAAGGAAAGGCAGCGCAAGGAGATGCGCAAGCAGAGGTGCATGGAGGGTCACAAGTGCCCTCAATAGGTGTTCCTCCCGAAGTAGGGGCACATCAGGAAATCGACAATCAAGCCGAGGTATCATGTGAGGAAGCCACTCCTCCTGATGATCATTCATTGTCTTCCACATCCCTAGCAAGGAAAAGTTCAAGGGTGGTGTCTACATCTTCTTCAAGCCCACCTCCTTCTGATGATACGGATCTAAATTGGGAACCATCACTGCCGTCTGAGAGTGAGGCACACCATGATCTGACAAAGGTAGTTAAGCGTAAAAGGAAGGTCGTCGAAAGTCTCATAGTTATGGAGTGTGATGAGGCTCAACAAGAAGTGGCGGATACTCCTGCTGATGAAGACTCTCACGACGACGACGCAGTCATCATAAAGGTCACTGCAGCCCCAGCGGGCATGCAGCAAACAAACATTTTGACCCGAGCCAGAGAAGCTGCTGAGCGTGATGATGTTGTCGACGAGGAGGCAATGGAAACACCACAATCATTGGAGTTAACTAGTACACCAACACCTACCGCTTCCATATTTCTTCCTCGCCAGAAGGGACCTCCATCCACCTCGACCTCAATTAGTGGTGGTGAAAGTGCACAACGTAGTAAAGTTCGGCAATACACATCCTCCACTTCATCTGGCATTAGCAGCATGACCACCACCAGTATCGCCACCTCCTCCGGCCCCCATAGACATTTCAAGTCCGCAGTTTGGGACTTCTTTAGTGTTTGCCCAAAAAAGGAAAACTTTGCCATTTGTAGCATTTGTAAGCTTGCAGTTAGTTGTGGTAAGTTTGGTACCAACTATGGTACCGGAGGCCAGAGAGGTCATCTTAAGAGACAGCACGCTGTCCAATGGTTTGCGCTCCTAAAGGAGATCAAGGAAGCCCGAATTGCAAGTCAAGAAAACATTGATGTTTCATCTGATGATGACGAGGAGGAAGAAGTGTCAAACACTTCACTTACAACCAGTACCCCTGTCAGCAGCACACCCCCTGTGAGCCACACTAAGAAGAGTGTGGGAGAGAGTAAGACACCAATGCGAAAAAGTTAATCAGCGAGCGTAACTGGGTCGAAGAAGTCATCATCATCATCATCCCGTAAAATCATGGTCCAGGCCAACATTAGAACCATGTTGTTTTCAGAAGCGCCATATTATCGCAACCACCCACTGACGCGTCTGTATAACACTAAGCTGGCTAAAATGCTAGCTCTGGACCTTCTCCCTTTTTCTTTTGTAGAAGGGGTTGGTTTTCTAGAATTAGTGGCAGCGCTCAGCCCTAAATGGAAGGTTCCTAGCCGGTTCTATTTTGCCAGAGTTGCGGTTCCAGCACTACATGAAGATGTGCTGGAGGTGATTGGGGCAGCTTTGCAGAAGAGTGCTGTTCACACTATACATCTGACAACAGACATGTGGACCAGTGCCGCAGGCGCTGATTATATGTGCATCACTGCACACTGGGACTCTTTTTCAGGGGTTAAAGCAAAGCTAAACGCAGGTGTTGACCTGGACCAAGTTTTTAAAGCTGCTCAGAAACATGCAACACTAGCCATGTTTGGCTTGAAGAAACGTCATCCGGCAGAAAACATTTTGAATGAGTTTAACACAAAGGTCTTTCACTGGCTGTCCCCAAAAAAACGCCAGAATTGTTATGTTTCCACGGATAATGGCGCCAATGTAGTTAAGGCCATGGATCTGGGTCACTATTTCAGAGTGCCGTGTTTGGCGCACTGTATAAACCTGGTTGTTAAAAAATTCTTGATTGAAGACAGTCCAGCGTGCGAGTTAGTGGCCACCTGCCGAAGAATGTGCAACCATTTCAGCCATTCTTTTAAGGCCCGGAAACATCTGAGGAGCCTGCTACATGAACTAATACAAAGCTCCTCCCATTAGGAAGGAGACACCCTGTTGCACAGCTTGAAATTCAGACGAGTGAGTCTTTTCAATTGATCATCCAAATTAATTCCACCTCATATTGGGGTTCCAAAAGTATTTAATGATTCATCAAAGTTTCCACAAAACTCAAAGTTCTGGTTGTATATCCAACATCAACATAATCCCATATAATTCCTTCCCCAATGCATTTCGGGCTGATTGGAAAGCCCTTCCTCAGGGGACAACTCTACAAAAAAGGAACAAATCATCATATCACTATGTATGTCATAGATGGTATCTGTACAATTATCATTTAACATCATCAAATTCATAAAGTTAACTTCATGTCAATCAGTGAGTGCCAGGATATCCAAACGAACGCTTAGGTGCCATGCATGTGTTGTGAATTTCTAGTCATGCTCTTAGGTCACCCGGTTCACCTATGCAAAAAATGTGCGTCCTTAAAATGTGTCAGATAGATAAACGTACGTCGCGTACAAAGAATAACCACTGTCACCAAATTCCCCGATCACCGAATTGTGCAACTAAACAGATCCCAAACTACTATAGAGACGCTAACGTGAGGCCGATACTCACGGACTGTTTTAAAGCTCAGCGTCGCGGTATCTGTAACATAACAGAACAGCGCGTGTCAACATTTAAACGTCTGACTCGTGTGCTCATATTGTAACGCGGTCTCACGAATGGAGTACTCACATGGTGGTGAAGCTGGAAGGACGCATAGCCGTCTCTGTGTCGGGAACCCCAGGAGTGTTCTCGCTCGATGGTGTTTTTACCGGCTCGTGTTTACATGCCAACAGTGAGGACGGACTAAAAAATGTAAAACGGGCTGAAACAAAAACGGAGCGGCCATATTGAGTGAGGAAAATAAAGTAAAAATAAAAACTATTGGTGTGAGGAGAGCTTATGAATAGTGACATCACAAAGATTTGATGGACATTCACACAACATGAAGATAAACAATGAAATGCATGTTAAACTGAACATATGAATTACAAGTAACACAAAAACTCCATCCGATCATTCAGACCGTGTGGCTGCATCGATGCCATGTAGCGAATCCAAAAGTTTTCTCTTTTGAGCAATGTCTGTTTGTTGTTGTGAGTGGGGTTGATTTGTTCAAGTACCACATACTTTAGTTGGGCTACAGAGTGTTTTTTTTCCACAAAGTGTGCGGCAACCGTGGATTTCATATTTCCAGTTCTTATATTACTTTTATGCTCCAGTAGACGGATCCTGATCTTCCTTTCCGTGTGTCCAATGTAACACTTGCCACACGGTTGTGTGAATGTCCATCAAATCTTTGTGATGTCACTATTCATAAGCTCTCCTCACACCAATAGTTTTTATTTTTACTTTATTTTCCTCACTCAATATGGCCGCTCCGTTTTTGTTTCAGCCCGTTTTACATTTTTTAGTCCGTCCTCACTGTTGGCATGTAAACACGAGCCGGTAAAAACACCATCGAGCGAGAACACTCCTGGGGTTCCCGACACAGAGACGGCTATGCGTCCTTCCAGCTTCACCACCATGTGAGTACTCCATTCGTGAGACCGCGTTACAATATGAGCACACGAGTCAGACGTTTAAATGTTGACACGCGCTGTTCTGTTATGTTACAGATACCGCGACGCTGAGCTTTAAAACAGTCCGTGAGTATCGGCCTCACGTTAGCGTCTCTATAGTAGTTTGGGATCTGTTTAGTTGCACAATTCGGTGATCGGGGAATTTGGTGACAGTGGTTATTCTTTGTACGCGACGTACGTTTATCTATCTGACACATTTTAAGGACGCACATTTTTTGCATAGGTGAACCGGGTGACCTAAGAGCATGACTAGAAATTCACAACACATGCATGGCACCTAAGCGTTCGTTTGGATATCCTGGCACTCACTGATTGACATGAAGTTAACTTTATGAATTTGATGATGTTAAATGATAATTGTACAGATACCATCTATGACATACATAGTGATATGATGATTTGTTCCTTTTTTGTAGAGTTGTCCCCTGAGGAAGGGCTTTCCAATCAGCCCGAAATGCATTGGGGAAGGAATTATATGGGATTATGTTGATGTTGGATATACAACCAGAACTTTGAGTTTTGTGGAAACTTTGATGAATCATTAAATACTTTTGGAACCCCAATATGAGGTGGAATTAATTTGGATGATCAATTGAAAAGACTCACTCATCTGAATTTCAAGCTGTGCAACAGGGTGTCTCCTTCCTAATGGGAGGAGCTTTGTATTAGTTCAGACTCTCGCTGGGAGGTACAGACAGCGTCCAACCCTGCTCGCACGCCATAGAATCTTACTGTTGATTAGAATTTGAATCACAGCTGTGCAAGTCCTCTGCCTATTGTCTTGATCGAGCCTGCTACATGAACATCGAATGCCAGTGAAAGCACTCATCCAGGAGGTGCCAACACGTTAGAACTCAACCTTCTACATGCTTGAGCGTCTGTATGAGCAGTATACGGTACTCAATCACTATTTCTTAACACTGGGTACAGCTCAGAAGGACCTGAGGCTAGATGCGGTGCAATGGAAGCTAGTTAAAAGCCTGACAGACATGCTTCGTCCTTTTGAGGTCTTCACGTGTGCAGTCAGCAGGGAGGACTGTAATTTGGGAAAAGCTATCCCATTGTTGCGCATGCTGGAGCACCAACTGAAGGCGGTATCTTCTATGTTTCAAAAAGATAAAGAAAAGAAAGACGCTTTTGTTTTGGCTGAGAAATTATTAGAGCTCCTACTTGGTGATGAACATCTCAAAATGATCCACTCAGAACAGCATTACATTTGTGCTACTATTCTGGATTCGATAAAGGCGCTGGCAGGCCGAGCATTCTTTCCGTTTGATGATGAAGCTGTTACAAAGTACAAACGTTGGCTAGCCTTGTCAGCCATGAGGTTTGAAAGAGAACGGCAGCAAATTGAAGGAAAAGGCAGTACATTAGCATCAGCAGGCCATCCCCAGTCAAAAGAATCCACTTCTGCACCTGTGGCTGTGACCTCTCAGCCATTAAAGACACCGGCAACCGGATCATCTGCACCAGACACAACAGTAACATTGGGTGAAGAAGAGGATTGGCTAACTCTGCTTGGGCTTGGTTCTCAAAAGGTCCCAGCAAAAAGTAAGCCAAGTGGAGGAACCTTGGAGAACCTTGAGTCGATGGTGCAGGACTATCTGAATGACTCAACAGAGGTCTATGTTAATGCTGACCCAGTGGCGTAGTGGCATGGGAAAAAAGAATTGTGGGCACAGATCTCCAACCTGGCTATAAACTACTTGTCTTGCCCACTCGCAAGCGTGTCTTCTGAAAGTGTTTTCAGTGCTGCTGGTGGCATTGTAACTTCCAAACGGACCCGCCTCTTGCCCAAAAATGTGGAGAGGTTAACAATGATCAAGATGAATCAGCACCTCATACCACCAGAGTACAAAGTACGAGAACACACGCCGGATGAAGACGAGGAGGACAGCAACTTAAATGAGGGAATTTCTTCTCTGTTAGGTGACACTGACCTACTCCTGCCTGAATTCGCAGAGTATGAGGACGAACTCTTATTCTTATTCCCTGACACGGAGCCCTGAAAAAGAGCCAATAAATCAATAACTTTCTTTTTCGTCCTTATTCACTTTTATTCCTGTGTGTCTGTCTTTCTTTGTTTTGCACAGTTAATATAATTAAAACGTTAATCACCTAATCACAAAAACAAGCCCATCAGCAGAACTGTCTTCACTTGTTTGCTTATTGATTTGAAGGTGCCGCAGTCTGCATTCCTCAGGTTCACAAGTTCACAAGAACATGCTCCTCTATCCTCCTCCTCCAGACTCCTATTTCCCTCAAAGTAGAGGGATGGATTACGCCCAATGAAGAAAGACTCGGCACTTGTGGGGGTGTTCTACTTCTTTGCGGGTGAGTTGACGGGTCTTGGGGCCATTGCTGGGAAGGTCTAATACCGGATAGAAGTGGTTTGGACAAAATCCATGAGGAAAATGTTTTTGCTATTTCTGACATTTTGCTCAATGTAGCGTTTTCGGGGGCCTGTTTGGGGGGCTTCCTGGTGTTTGTGGGTGGGTTTCGGGGTCGGGGAGCACTACTGGCTATTGATACTTTTGATTGCAATAGGTTTGAAGCAAATCCATGGTAGCAGACGGGGGTTAGGGCCTAGCTGCAGAGCGCGCGCGGAGTGATTTTGGAAATTGCCATGAAAATGAAAAATGAAAAAGTCCCCATTTTTGTACTTTTGCTTTTTGGCTGTTTGGGGGTCTTCTACTAGCTTTCGCCTGGGTTGACGGCTCTGGGGCCATTGCTGGGAAGCTCTAATACCGGATAAAAGTGGTTTGGACCAAATTGAAGGCGAATTTTTTTTGCGTTTTTGCTGACTTGCTTGCCTTCGAGGAGCTCCTTGGGGGGTACCGGGTGTTTGTGGGTGGGTTTCGGGGTCTGGGAGCACTGCTGGGACAGTGTAAATTTGATTGCATTTGCTTTTCAGGAAATCCGTGGTGGAAAATGGGAGTTATGACCTAGCTGCACAGTGCGTTTGGACCGAGAAAATCCATGCGGAAAAGTCTTTTGGCACTTTTTGTAACTTAGGGTTCGTTAGGGTTAGCCCTAGCAGCAGGATTGCATGTGTTTCGGGGTGTTCTAGATTTTTGCAACTGAGTTCTGGGGTCTTAGAGCCCTCGTGGGAATGTGTAATTTTAGTTGCAAGTGATTTGAAGAAAATCCATGGTGGGAAAGGGGCGATTTGGCATAGTTAAAGAAGGCGTTTGCCACTATTCTTAACTTAGGGCTTGTTAGGGTTAGCAGTATTTGTATTGCATGTGTTTGGGTGGGGGGCTGTTTGTGGGGGGGTTTGCGAGTCTTGGAGCGATGCTGGGTATGGATACTTTTGCTTGCTTGCAAGTGGTTTGAATACAATCCACGGTGGGTAAGGGGGTATTTGGGCCTACATTTACTTTCAAGGTACGTTTTGTCACCGGTTTACTACTAGGTCTCATTTTTTGAGATCTGATTGGGGGTCTTCTACATTTTTGCGACTGGCTTTAGTAAGGGTCTGGGTGGGAGCACTGCTGGGAAGGCCTAATTTTGTTCTAAAACACAGTTTACAGTACACCTAGCTTGAGGGTAAAGATCCGCTAAATTAATTTGCCCATACTTATTTATCCATCAAAAGGAGACTCAGACAGAGTACGCACTTTCAAAAATATTGTACTGTCACTAGGAGACTCAAAGTGTGACTTTTTGCACTACACAGCGTACACACCTTACATTTATTTATCAGTGGTGTTCTAATATCACGTCCTGTTTTTCCATCAATAATTACAGGCCGGGTTTCAGTCTGTGCAATGGGAAAAAAAGGATGAAGTCAGGCTTCACATTAGCGAGCCGCAATTCAGCATCTGCCAGGCAGGCAGGGGACAGGGTGTCTTCTGGTCACCAACATTGATGGGCGAAGCGTCAGCTGGAATGGAGGAGTGCCGCTAATAAGAGGAATGGTTTGATGCGTGCAACTTGCTTACCAAATTCAACAGGAAAACTACAACAACATACAGATACAGTATCTATTCTTTTCAAATTATTTTTTAAGTAATGTTATTGCTGTGAACTTCTATGAGTGTGACTCTGCATTTCTTGGATCTCTCTCTGCTTCTAAATTGATCCCTACATCCATTCTATAGGTTTTACTTCAGCTATTTTTTAAACCTAATTTAATGTAAAAAGTGTTTCTCTGAGTGCAGAGATAGGCAAGTGAAAACGCTGCAGCCCTGTACTGTCGCATTCTGTCATTCACGGTTGTCGAAAGTACTACTTACTTTTCAGTAACAATGCATGCAGTAGTGCATGCACTTCCTTTATGTCACTTAAAAGATTTATGGTTAGCTTTTCAATTATTGTTTGTCCATGCTGTGCTTTTTTTCTCTCAACAAAACTTACCCCCAAAAAAAGCCCCATTCCCATCCATTTTCCAAACCCTAACCCTCTTCCCCCGGGCTGTGTGGTTTTGATTGATGTGTGACTAAATGACAGCAATAATTCCACACACTTGCTGGGAGGAGAAGGTCATAGCAACAGGCTGGTGAAGGAATCCGAGGATATATTCTAGACTTACTCAGCTTCAGTACTATTTCTTGTAGTAGTAGCCAATGTCAAAGAAATTCAATGCAAGTACTAGTTATACTTTCAATACTTTACCATTTGTTAGGCTACATTGTGGCACTGTTCTAGTGTACTGTCACCTGCTATATTCTCTATCGTACCGTTCTAATGCTACGGTAAGGACAAACAAGGTTTAATTTTCTTTTTTTTCAGATGCTGCAACTGCCACTGTGTAACACAAAAGTTTAAAGCATATTTATATCCCTGACAAAAATAATCTCCCACAAGACCCAAACCACCCCCACTCCCTAACCCCAACGAATGTCCGTGAAAAGTCTAAAAAAAGTGAAAAAACCCAACTCCCAATTCCCACCCCCCAGAAGTCTTTAAAAAAGGGGAAAGGGACAGTCTCTTCCTACTGCTGGCTGCTGCTGTTGAATTTCCGGGCCAGGTTGGAATGCTCCTTGCGGAGGGTCTCGAGCAGGGTTTTGGTGTTGAGCAGCTCCTGCTCGAGGTAGGAAACCCTCAGGGAAAGGCGGTGCATACGTTTCTTGCAACTTCTGTGGGGTGCAGCTGATTTCTTTGCTCGGCGGTGGCGGGTGGCTGCGGTACCCCGGCTCCGTACCGCTGGAGACCTGCACCGTCTGGGTGACCCAGGGAGCGTGGAGGAGGATGCAACTGTCCCGGTAGATGTTGTGGTAGACTGCGTGTCCGCCTCCTCCTGGGCCACCAGCCGCCGATATTCAGCAACAGTGGCCTCCAGCCTCCGTTGCCGGGCCCGTCTAGCCTGCTCCTTCTGGGTTGGTTTGGAAGGAGCATCTATATGAAGAAAGAAAGACATAATCTGTAACCAATGCTCTTTAAGAGTAACAAAAAATGATTCAGCAGAAAGTTGTGTCACAGTAGAACTAGCAACTTGCAAGTGCAGTACATAACTATTGTGGCCAGTATCTATCTAACCTCCCACTTCTCACCCTTGCTCTAACATTAGTGGGAGTTTAAGGAATCAATTCTACGAGCACTATGGACTCACTCCATTAGAGTCGACTATGACAGTACACCAGTCTTATTCTTCCTCTTCTCTCTTGTTTAGCAAAATTGGTACGTTAACTTCTGCAAGCCGGCATAATGCCAGCGCAGTCAACTTGCACCCGAGGAAAACAGACGCCCGCCATGATGAGTGAGACAGACTTGCGTTACTGTACCAGTCCAGTACATACAGGTGGTGATGCTCTTACTTTTCTATTACGGGTGGCACTGAGAATACACTGTTACAAGGGCTACTGCTTAATTAATTTAAGTTTCACCCTACAGTGCCAATGAATACTAGAAAAGGAAAATGAAGAAGATAAATAATCTGATTATCTATCACTGCACATGGTATGTATTTACTTACATATGGGATGACTTTAGGTGCTTTGCTTTTTATTGAGTGAACAGTGATACATCCACAGATGAATGACCGAGTTCTACTAAACTTATTAACAGAGGTAATGAGTGGCCATCGTAATAGCCGGATATATGCTGCGCTTGCAATACAAACTACTGCTACTATGCATGGTAGTATTCTGACAAAATTATACCTTCTTTTCCTTGCCTTTCCTACACTGGGACGGACGTTCGGGTGCAGTGTTACATGCTCTTCAAAGAAACACTTAGTTCATCCAGTGACCGTCTACTCTCTCTAGATACACATATGCTATCTAAGAGTCAGATAGTACCATGATCCAGGCATCCATCCATTCAACTATAGGGCAGATTAGGATTGCGGATTTCCCGCAACCTCCGGGCCGGCGGAATCCACCGCTGGCCCGGAGGATGCGGGAAATCCGCAGCGGACTGAAAAAGACCCCCGCCAGATTAGGATGGCTGGGGGATCATTTTTCAGTGCGCAGCTTTTCCGCCGCGGTCGCCTCCCGTCCGCGGCAGAAAAGCACTAACATGGCTGGCGGTGTCTATCAGACACCGCCAGCCATATTAGGATGTCTGGAGGAACACATGCCTTTACACGGTGGCATTTCCGACGTGCAAAGGCATACGGATTTTTGTTTGGGGGCCCGTTGCGGGCCCCCAGAGGTGAAGGGGGGTGGGGGGTGCACATGGGGGGTACCTATGGTACCCCCCTGCATTTGCCTGCACAACTTACATTTTTATCATTGCGGCGGGTGCTGCTTCAAGCAGCACCCACCGCAATGATAAATATACAGGATGTGACCGCCAGGGTGGCGGTCACATCCTAATTACCACGGAGGGACTGCCACTGCCCCTGCGGACGGTCCCTCCTACGCTATTGTGGCGGATGGACTCAGGTCCGTCCGCCATCATAATAGGCCCCTAAATGTCAATCATTCTTCTTCATGTCTCTCATCTGGACAAACCTTATGTTTTCTCATGGGGAGCAGCTGCAATCTCAATAAGTAAGGAATATAAGAGCTTACTACTGCCCGCCACTACCGTGGCAACCCACACAGCAGTTTTGTCCGGCACTTTCACCGCCTCCTCCCCAGAGCATTCCTCCTCCACCTCCGCGCTGGGCCCAGCACCAGATGTTCCACCTACAAAGTACATTTAAGAATGTTAGATTTCATAGACATACACACAACTCACTAGAATTTTGTCTAGGAATGAAGAAATATGAATACAGAAACCAATCTAATAATTTGTGGCTGTCTACTCTGAAGTAAAATTTTCCAGTGAAGGGTCTTGTCTTGCTGCACTTTTTGGCACAACTGATGAATGCTTGCTTTTTAACATGCACCATTTTTCTCATAACAGACAGAAGCGTCACTTCTAAGAAAAAATCATCATCATCACCACTAGGACAGAGGGACCAACGATTCATCACCAAAAAGAAAAATTAAAGTTCAAACCAGGTGAGGGCTCGGCTCGCCCACAATAAATGTGTGAAATAAATCACTTTTCCATTTTTAATCAACCGTTTCTGTTTTATGACAAGCTTGATTTTAATAAATATTTTTAGTTTTAATAAAGCTTTAAAACTTAAATAGACTCTGTGTTTTTTGGTCATGAGTGAATGAGCAAAAGATTTTGAAATTTGCAACCATGAGCCTGTGCCTCTGACACTTCTGGACTCTGACTTCGTACTCTTGTCCTGCGTTGGATAATCATCATTGGGGATCAATCATTGATGAATTTGGGAGCTAAATGACTCTGCCACACTATCTAGTCAGTAAGGAGATTGGGGGTTCTTCAAAGTCTGATATCACTGAGGTATGTGGAAAGTCTACCTGCACCTATTATAATTGATAAACAATGCACTATTTAGTGTCCATAGTTCTGTTTGTGCAGATTTGTCCCTGCAACAGTAGTAGAATGGATTGTCCTCCTATCCAAACCAAAAGTAAAGTAGTATCTTATTCTTTCTTGGTGGTCATTCACCTTTTTATTGTTGGCAATTGTCAAAGCATAAACATTTAGAAGACTTGAAAAGACATTATGGACAATCCCAGAGGACTGCACTCAGTGCATAGAGCTATTGCTGACTAGAATGGGAGTCCAATGGAATTAACTACGAATCTTTTGGGGCTTCTCTTTGCCCCAAAAACAACGGCAACAACCTTTTGCGCATTTGCATTCAATATTCTTTAGGTTCAAATTCATTGTCATCCTTTATGAATCAGTTTCACTTTCCATACTCCATGCCCATTTAAAGTTTACTTTCACCATGCAAGTTAAATTTTGCCAATTTCCAAAGTTTGTCATATTCCTGTCGGCCTTCCGAACCTTTTTCCAAGAATACGCACAAAAAGCACCATTCTTTTAAAAGCAGTTTATTGATGTCCAATGCATTTCGGACCTGCCAGGGGTCCTTCGTCAGGGAAAAACTGCAATAATAACAAGAACAACCTATTAATCACATATCCCACCTTTAGGCTGGCTTTAAAAGCTTGTTTTTTAAGGAAACACAAAGTTGCACATATTTTTCTTTTACTAAAATACTCCATGCCTTACACCCCTCTCTCTATTGCAACTTAAAAGCTTCACCAATACCATTCCACTACCACCCTCCAGTGTCTCACTATCCACCCTCTTGAAACTGTAACCTTGCCTACTTTCATAACCTTCTACTCGTATTTTAACATTTATATTTCCTTTCGTAATTACTTTTTGCACATACCTGCGCTACCGTGTCATTCTTACAGCCCAAAGCCGGCGAGTTAACTCTCCTGTGTCAGTTTCACGACGCTACTTAAATGCACTCCCTCCCAACTGTTTACATGAGCCCCTCCCTCTCTTTCCGTGGAATGATTAGCACCTGGGATCTCTTGCAAAACTACAACTCCCATGCAACCTGTATATTATCGTTTCAATGCGTGGTGACAAAAGAGTCTCTCTAATAAATCTCACTTCTAAACAGGTTTCATTTATAATAATGCCGTATTATAAAAAATTGTGTCCAAATTATTATGCAGTTCCAGAAAACACTTTCATTTAAACGTGCTCCGTGAATGTAGATCTTTGTGATTACGTTTAAATGAAGGTGTTTTCTGGAACTGTGAGTCAATAATGTTCTTAAAGTTGAGTTCGTAACGCTTTGTAAAAAAGGTGTGCTACCCTTTACAAATGTGAAAAGTCCAATGGAATTGCCAAATGTGCAATCTTACTTAGCTACACAGACAGACTAATAATAATAATTTAGTAATACCACAGGGAGTCATAGTCGAGGCAGGATAAGAATTTAGATATAGTCTACAAGAAGATCAAAGACGATTTAGAAAAAATCGAATGAGGAACGCTAGGAAAAAATAGGTACTCTATTTTAAAATTAAAACTTACCGGGGCCAGCAAAGGAGCCCTCGCCTGACCGATCCTGTTCAGCAGCAGCAGCAGCCTCCTCCAATGCCCTCTTGTCCCTGGGGGGAGCTGATGTACAACATGAAAGAAAGAAAGACCAGAAAACATGGATGATATTTGTCAACCAAATCAAACATTTCAAAAGAACAATAACAAAATATTTTGGCGAAATAGCAAATAGACAACTATTCCACGGGATATATTGACCGATCTCATGTGGTCTACTACGTTATTAGTATTGCTTGATTTGCGGACCGTCGACTTGGAAAGTTCTTGTGAGACTTGGCCCTTTCCCCAAAATTTTTCGCCTTTTATTTCCCTTTTAAATCAGAATGCCCTCATGGTAACAACAATGTATAGGCCTTGTGTAGTGAGGAAAGCCCTGTGTACTGTGAAACTGATGTTAAGATGCAGGTGTCTTATACCCCTAACATGGCTGCCACTGACCACTGCTGCTGCAGCGGGGTTTAGTGGGCGCATTCTAGTGGCTAGGGCCTGGCTGGAACCCTCCAAACAATGTATCAACTTAGCCTGCCAGCCTGCCCACAGGTAGAATGGTGAAACCTCCTAGAACCCCCTGGAACCTTCTGGAACAGGTGAGGTGACACCAACTGCCACTGCCAACTGTCAACTGGCACTGTATAAGGAAAGGAAGGTAAACTTTCCTGTCGGAGTGACTGAGGGGAAGACCTGGGGAAGAACCTACGCAGGAGGATAGGCAGTGAGGGTCAGGACAGGGACTTATGATACTGGAAGAGACAGGGCCTAGGAGCTGCCTTTCAAGTGTTGAGGTATCCTGTACCCCCCCTCTGACCTAGCCCCGCGGCTGGGAACCCCCAGGGACCACTTGAGGGGATTGGCTGAGGAGATCTAACACCAGCCACCAACTTAACCCCCTTCAAGGAAACAAGAAACCAAAGGGCGCAAGAAACATCACGCCAACAAGAAACTAAGCTTCTATTTACAAGGGCGCAAGAAACATCACGCCAACAAGAAACTAAGCTTCTATTTACAAGGGCGCAAGAAACATCACGCCAAGAAGAAACTAAGCCTCTATTTACAAGGGCGCAAGAAACCTAAAGCGCTAAGAAGAAATTAAATCATCACAGGACTTTTGAAGAAGCAAACAGGTATTGGCGCGGTACTGACCCTGCGTTTCCTGATGTCACCTGGGTTCTCCCTTGCTAACCTGCTACTGGGGTGTCACCTGTCCTGTATATCTAGCGCTGCCCTTGCTGACCCTGTGAGGAGCGCTGAAGTAATGGAGGGGGTTGCTGCCTTCTGAAGTGCTATATTTGCCTGAACTGCAGCGCACTGAACTGAATGTTATTAGACCTGCTGGTCTTGCCCCCACCTCGTGTGGGCCAAAGCGCTATAGCCCTGCACCCTGCTGTCTGTGAAGCGCTAGAATCCTGGGCGTGATTCCTGCCTGAAGCGCTATATTCTGTGGTGCCCTTCAGCAGCGCTACCTGGAATGAACTGTCTGCCGAGCGCTACCTCTGCTGTGAATTGCCTGCTATATTGTAGCACTGTGATTCCTGAAAAGTGCTATCCCCCTGAAGCGCTGTGTCACCAAGAACTTCTGTGGCTCTAGAAGTTGCTGCCTTCTGAAGCGCTGACTCCCTGCTCCCCCAACGCTCCTTTGCTGTCCCTGTGAAGAGTGCTGAGGTACTGAAGGGGGTTGCTGCCTTGTGAAGTGCTGTACCTGCAGGGTGCTATTATCTAAACCTGATTTCCTGCTGAAGCGCTGTCCCCAGCATTGCCTGTGGCCAAGCGCTGTCATGTGAGGAACTGAGGTAGTGCCCGGGGAAGCGCTGTAATTTCACTCCAAGCGCTCTCTTGAATGTCCCATGGAAGCGCTGTAATTGTGCCTCCAAGCGCTCTCTTGTAGGCCCCAGAGAAACGCTGTATTTTTGACCTTAAGTTCCCACCTGTTGGCCCCTATGTGCCTCTAGTGACGTGGAGGCCATTAAGTTACTGTTTATGCCTGAGGACAGGCTTGCCATTCATTAACTGTTTGGGCCCTGGTTCCGGCGTAGGCCTAAAGACATACTGAGTTCACCTGCGATGGCTTAGCCGTGCATAGGGGAGTCCAAGGCATAGTAAAATGCTCATTAAGGATGCTTTACTGAATTGCTTATTGAAATGTTCACCTTAATTAACAGAAATGTTTTACTAGTCTAAAGCAAGGCCTGTGCTTGCTTAATGAGATGTTGCTCTCTAGCAATGAGTAATGTTCTATTTATAAGTTACTTAATGAAATGCCTATGCCTGATTCCTTCCCTGTAATGTTTACTCCTGATTAGGGGGATGTTACCTATGATTGGGGAAGAGTTTTGAAGTGGTTATTCCTGCTTGAAACCAGGAATATTCTGAACTATAGAAGTTTTATTTCACCCCTGCTCCAGTGTTATAACCTCTACTTATTTACAGGACTACTCTTGGGTGCTGAAAGGTTTATGCCTGCTTAATGTAGGAATTAGAATGTTGATTCTGGCCTGGGGGTGAAACGCCAACAGCTGCATAATGAACTGTGTCTGCTGACTAATGAAACATTTATTCATATTGGTTGAAAGGTGGAGCACATGCCCACAGTTATGGAGTGAGGTGCTCCTTGCTTTAAAGAAATGTTTACATTTACTAAAAGGCTTTACATGCATAAACCAAGTCTTCTAAGCTCAGGCTTGCCTGTTAAAAATGGTTATCTCTGCCTTGAAGAGTTGTTAACTGTTGATTGCTGAGCAGGGGAACGTTAATGCTATAAGGATATAGTTACACTGCCTAATGAGATGTTTTATCCGCAGTGGCGTGTTTTTATTCCTGCCATAGGAGTTTCATTCCTGCCTAAGGAAATGGTTAATGAAATGTTTTACCCTCAGTGAAGTGTTTTACTTCTGCTAAACTGATTATCTCTATTGCAGGAAATGTTTTACCTGTAAGCTCCTGATTACTAGGGGGAAGGCCCTGCCTGTTCAGGCATCAGGTAATGGGATGGTGTATGATGCCTAAAGAAATACTTTATGCCTAATGAAAGGTGTTGTCCTCATTTAAGGCAATGTTTACTCCTGCCCAGGGAAGGGTCTCATACCCCTGCTATAACAGAGATCTACTTACACCTGCTCAATGTAGGGATTTCTACTTCCCTGATGGAATGTTGGTGTAGCCCTGATACAGTTTAACCTGCACAAGGGGATGGTTACCTAGATTGCAATGTTTTCTCCTAGTTAGTGCTGGCTAATGCAATGGATAGCTGGGCCCAATGAGAAGTTCCCCCAAAGGGATGCCCAACCTTGTTATATGGAATAATTATTCTTAATGAAATGTTTAGTTCCTATTACAGGAGGAGAGTTACGTCCTCATACTTTTGTGGCAAAATGAAATGTTTCATATTTAAGGAAATGTTTGAACTACACTTAACGAATTGTTTATTCCTACAGCCGGGAGATGTTTCTGTTATGGAACTGTCCCTTTGTTTACCTGAGGAAATGGATATTGATGCTTAATGCAGTGTTGTTCTTATGACTTTGAGAAGTATTCCTTTCAGGTACTGACCAAGAAGCAAGGCGTAGGTTGGGCCTGTGTCCCACTAAAAATGTATTTAACTATTTATTGATCCAATATTTATTATTTATTGCAGAACGGATATTTATTCATCCAATATTGATTGCAAGTCTTGAGACACATGTATTTTAAATGAATTTATGATTTCCCTGATCCTGCTCTATCTACCTGATTTTTTATCTTAATACAAATCACTTGTTTTTATACAAGCTCTGGAGTGGAGTCATTTATTGCGTGCCCAGGTTTCTGTCTCAGTGTGAGTGTGTGCTGCATGATCGCTTCACACATGTGCTTTCGGATGCCCACCCGCTCGTGCCATGCTACCCTCGGGGAGCTGGTGACCCCAGTTCCAACAGTTCTTATGTAACTCACTAAACAAACTGCTATAAAGGTTTGCCTAGGACTGGCAGGCAGCAGTCCGCAGCACGCGAAGTGACAGACAAAGTCCATCGTGATTGCAGATCAGCGACAACACTAAAAAGTTTCCTACTACATTAACCAGTCATTAAAATACTCAAACTATCAATCCACCACCACTATTTCTTCTTATCGCCATGTGTACAAAGGAAGGACTGGACTTGAGTCTGTAGGGGCTGATTTAGAAGCCCCTTGCGGCTCTTTTGCTCCATTGTTGCGTGTCTTTTGTGACGCAGTGGCAGAACAAAAGAGGCGCCATGGTGCGGTGTATATTAACAACTTGACGTATATGGAAGATGCATTACGTTATAAAGCCCTGCGCCATCAAGGGGCGGTCCGACGCAAGGGAGGGTGTTCCTGCGCAGGAACGCATCCTAAAAGTGGCTGAGGGAAATCTACAAGATTTCAATCAGTCACTTTGAGGACAATGATGCGTGACTCAAACCCTGCGACTGCTTGATGCAGCATTGGGGAGATAGGGCACCCCAGAGCATTGCTGGAGCTGCGCCATCGTTGCGACGCAACTCCAGCAATGCGCCGCCTTTACGGCACAGATGCTTAACGCTTTGGTGACGTTATGGGCCCATTGTGCGCCGCATTGTAAATACGGCGCACAATGGGTGGAGGTGGCGTGGCGCACAATTACTGGCGCATCCCTGCTACTTTACAGGGATGCGCCGGAAATTAAAAATCTGACCCTTAGTGTCTAGCATTACGCAGTTCTTTAAACTACACTCATACATAATTTCACAGGCCAATGAAATGAACACAAAATCGAAAACAAATAAGCATAGTAGCAACGCTACTGAGAAGGAGAGCAGTGCACCTGAAATGCACAGAAGATTTTGAAATATAATTTACCTACAATGTAATCAGCAGCATTAATGCTCTTGGTAAAAAACAAAAATTTGCAATATAATAACACACAGAGCAGGAGAAAACAGAGTAGTAAAGAAATAGCTGCTACTACTCACCAAGCCTGGGGATCTCAAGGCTGAGCAGGTCGAGCAGATCGGGTTCCCGGTCCAGGAGATCCGTCCAATGGTGGGTGGCCTGGTTGTAGGTGCGCCGGACCCGAGAGTGTTGGTACATGGCCCGGCACACCTTCTCCCACCGCTTCCGGTGCTCCTGGATCCCGTACCCGCTAGCAATCTTGCCGCCTGCCATGATGGTCCTGGGGAGGCGGCGCTGAACATAAAAAATTAGTGCGACCACCTCCTCCGCGCTAAAGATCTCCCGGGGTGCGACCTGCTCCCCCTCAAACGCCCGCACGGGAGGCGGGCACGGGGTGCGGGACCCTTCCCCTTCTCAGGATGCTTCCTGGCTCCCTTTACCATGGTCTGGGCAGAAAGGAAGGTAAGTAATAAAGAAGAAATAGAATAGGGAAGAAGAAAAGAAAAGAGTTTAAAAAAGTAGTTTAAAATTAATTAAAAGTAGCAGAAAACACAAAAATATAGAGCTAGAAAAATAGAGGGATGGATAATAAGTAAAATAGATAAAAAAAACTTCAAACAAGCAAAGGATGGCAGAGATTCAGAGAGGATACAAAAAGCATGCCCAGAACCATAGCAATGAATGAGAAACAAGATGGCTGCGCCCGTTAACGACCGAGTGGGTAAGTTCGCGCGAGTTTTTCCTCGCGATCACATACGATATTGTACTAGCGAGCGGCACACTTTGCGAGATTACACATCGTGCCCGGAAACGGAACTACGTCATGCAAAAAAGATGGTCGTGCCCGTGAACTACCATGAGGGTAACTTCGCGCCGTTGCGCTACAAGCGGCTCGCTAAGACGCACAAAACCTTGCGAACTAACACGCCACAAAAAACAAATCGCATATTCGCACGAATTCGCGGCTTCCGAATTCGATCTCGCGCAAGTTCGCGCCCCGCGAATCCAGCGAAATTGCAGAAAAACGAGTTTTGCAAAACTGAAAGCACTCAGCAGGTGCAAAAGTTCAAACTCATCATTAGTAACCATTCCCTGTAGTGCTTCCTGAGGGGCCCCTCCAGAGTTCAGCTGCTAGTTGCATCTATTCTATGACCCTGCTCTGTCCCTCACAGCAGGCTCATAGAATAGCTACAAGTAGGCCACAAAGGTCCTGGAAAAAAAATTGCACTGCAACAGAAAGCAAATTACAGATAAGGAAGCAGGTGCCAGACTGGAATTTTAAAACAGTGACACATTAATAAATCAACCCCAAATTAATTCATGTCAGTTGAAGCAGGGTAGGTGTGCTTGCTTTCCCCCCCATAATCTACAGTGATGAACCAGAGGGTGGCATTGATGTACCAGAGGGTGGCATGGGTGAAACAGAGGGTGGCAGTGGTGAAACAAAAGGGTGCTGTGAACCTGTGATGATGAACCAGACGTAGAAACAACATAGTCGCGACCGTTGCGAGCCGACAAGTAAGTTCGCAATTGCGAACTGGTACAAAACCCTCGCGAACTGGCAGAAAACCCTTGCGAACACAAAAAAAATCTGCAAATTTGCGAGAATTCGCGGATTTTGCGGATTGCGAGTTCGCAAATACGCAAATTCGCGAACGCCAGATTCGCAAAATTCGCCCATGCTTAATCAGGAGTGACCTCAGTGCTGCATCTTTTAGCCCAGCTCTGACCCTGAAAAGTAATTCTAAGCATACCTACCAGTAACTTGTATTTCCTTCCATAGGAATACATTGTCTGGTTTTTAGCAGAAAAGTTTCTAAGTGCCTATTTTCACAGACTAAAAATGTTCCTTAAAAATTGCCTGTATGACTTAAACGCATTCTTTCGATTGGTTACAGGAGATGCACCTGTGCTGGATTAAGGATCCACCACTGTGTAAGAAAAAGCAACGTTAACATTACTTACCTAATAAGTGAATTTCCTCCCATAGGATATCATTGGCGATTCTATGTGAAAAAGTGTCAACTTTTAAAATACAATAATATTTCTTAATAATCACTACTGTAACCAAAATGCTCTTTACTCAACTGTTTACAGGAGAAGTCTCAGGACTGAATCTAGGATTCAGTCCTGTGGTTAGAAAAGTAATCCAAAAAGTAACTAATTGCATTTGACTAGAAATTCACACTAAGCTCAATGTTGCATTTTGTCTGAAATTGTGTTGTGCATTGCAACAACTAAAACTACTGTACTTAAAAGTCTAGTGTTTATTTGCAAAGTATTTAAACTAAAGTAATTCATTATGAGAAAGTATATTTTGTAATGTAAAGGATAATGTAATTATAATGTAATTTAAAAAATAAAGGGCCCGATGTAGGTGGCAAATACCGGTCGGAAACGGCCAAAATCGGCCGTTTCCGACCGGTATTTGGCACTTTGAGATGTAGGGGGCCAGTATTTACCTATTCAGTATATTTACCGAATTGGTAAATTTACAGAATCTGTAAAATACCGAATCGGTATTTTTACCGATTCGGTATCTTCCAGATGTAGGTGGGACTCTTCTGAGTCCCACAGGCCTTTCAGATTCGGTATTTTAACACCCAATCCAATTGGGTGTTAAAATACCGAATCCAGCTGTGCATGCACATGTGTGCATGCACACCTATTCCATGTGACAGACAGACATGCCCTTAGGGCATGTCTGTGTGCCACATGGCACACAAGCCAGTATTGGGGGTGCTAGAGGGTGTCAAAGTGACACCCCCTGCACCCTTGCAGAAATCGGTAATTACCGATTCGGTAAATACCGATTCGGTAATGCCCATTGATTCCTATGGGCTTCAATGCCCATAGGAATCAATGGGCATTACCGATTCGGTATTTACCGAATCGGTAAATACTGATTCCTTCCGATTCGGTAATTTTTAAAATAAAATTACCTACATCTGCCCTTCTCTTTTTTACCACTTCTTAAATACCGATTCTGTATGAATCGGTATTTATGAAGTGGTAAAAAAGATTTACCTACATCGGGCCCAAAATATCTCAAAATAAATAGCTTTAAAAAATGTAGTAAATCAGGATCAAAACAAATAAATATAACAATTAATACATTTAAAAATTGTCATTTACAAAAACTTTGAAATTCATTGAAAAAAACATAGGTTTCAGGCCTGATATAGTTTGGAATTAGCATTTAAAAAACCTTTGCAATTCCCTGAAAAAACCATAGGTTTTAAGCACGTTATAGTTAGGAATTAGCATTTAAAAAACCTTTAAAACTCACAAAACAAATCATAGGTTTTAGACACGTTATAGTTAGGAATTAGCATTTAAAAAACCTTAGAAGTTCACTGAAAAACCATAGGTTTCACACATGTTATAGTTAGCTGGACATTTCACTCATACAAAACCATTAAAATTCCCGTTATCGTTAGTTCAGCTAACTATAACTCGCGCGCCCACAATCCACTGCTGATGACATCACATATTGACATGATCAGTGACATCACTCATGACATCCCTGATGACATCTCAAATGACATCATTGATGACATCATCCAGTGAATGTGTGTCTTTCTGAAAAATAAATATTTTTTATATGTGTATCTAAAGGTCGATGGAAGAATGAATGGGTAAATAAGTGTCTAAATTGATTTTTTTTTGTAAAATTGATTGTACAGCTGACTTATTAAGTATATCTTAGTGAATAGATGTATTAGCGAGTAATGTTTAAATATTTAAATACTGTACAGTGTCTCACTTTGTATATAAGTGGCTGCATGGGTTGATGAGTAGCTACATGAGTGTGTATATGGGTTATTAGTTGTTTTTTTAGGTATCAGTATGGGTGTCCTAATGGTTCGGTGGGGGATATTACTTAGCGCATAGATGCATGAATGAGTGGCTCACTGTTTGTATGTGTTTTGAAGACAGCATGTGTGCAGGACTGTATGAGTGGATGAGTGTGTTTATGGGTGTGTTAGTGAGTGAATGACTGTCTCAATTGTGTCTTTATAAGTAAGTACATATGTTTTAAACTAGTATATGTGAGCATTGATGTATATAAGTGAATATATATGCGAGTGAGAGATTGAAAAAGTTCCTATATAAATAAGTATGTGTTTCTATAAGTAATTGTTTAGGAGATTAAGTATGTGTACGTTTCTGTAGAAGTAAGTGTAGTGGTGTGTGTATAGCTGTATATGCAAGTAAATGGATTTTATTTGCATGTGTGAGTATGTGTGTGAGTAACGCTATGTATGAGTGTAGGTGTGTAACAGGATGTATAGGTGTATGAGTATATATGATGAGTGAGTACATGTATGAGTGACTATATAGAACTGTTTGTCAATGAGTGGATGTGTATGTAGATTTTGGAAGAACTGAATAGGTTGTTCTAACTGGTATTGGTATCTTCATTGTTTTGAACATTTTTATTTTTTATTTTTCAATGTGTGTATCAAAGGTTATATTAGAGTGAGATGAGGTCTGCCACTCTTTCACAAGGATGATGTCATCAGTGATGTCATTTGAGATGTCATCAGTGATGTCATGAGTGATGTCTCTGGCCATGTCATGAGTGATGTAATATGTGACATCTGCTCCCTGTGGTATCGTAGCGCTTCACTGCCAGATTGCTATTTATAAGCTCGCATTGCTCAGATTGCTCTTTAAAAGTTCGCATTGCTCAGATTGTCCTTTGAAAGCTATCTTTGCTCCTGCAATCATTAGTGCCTGCTTGCTGTTAATTATTGTATTGTAGCGCTATTTTGAGAAAGCGCCTATTCACTAGCATTCAATTGTGCTTTGCTGCCTTTGCCTGTATAATTATTTTGTGCCTGATTGTGCCGGTGCCACTGCCCACTACTTAGCGCTTATTAAGGTTGTGCCCCAATCCAGTTATGCTTTTGGCTTGCAGCCATTTTGGTGTTTGTTGCTGTGCCTCCCTGCCCGGCTCTCCACCCCGCTACCGCCTCCCAGCTGCTCCTCACTCCCACTGATACTCTTAGCTCGACCCTCCTGTTGTAGAGCTGTGACCGTCCTGAAGCTTTCAGAAGCGGTCGCTCCTCACGCTGCTCCCTGTGGTATCGTAGCGCTTCACTGCCAGATTGCTATTTATAAGCTTGCATTGCTCAGATTGCTCTTTAAAAGTTCGCATTGCTCAGATTGTCCTTTGAAAGCTCGCTTTGCTCCTGCAATCATTAGTGCCTGCTTGCTGTTAATTATTGTATTGTAGCGCTATTTTGAGAAAGCGCGCATTCACTAGCATTCAATTGTGCTTTGCTGCCTTTGCCTGTATAATTATTTTGTGCCTGATTGTGCCGGTGCCACTGCCCACTACATAGCGCTTATTAAGCTTGTGCCCCAATCCAGTTTCGCTTTTGGCTTGCAGCCATTTTGGTGTTTGTTGTTGCGCCTCCATGCCCGGCTCTCCACCCCGCTCCCGCCTCCCAGCTGCTCCTCCCTCCCACTGATACTCTTAGCTCGACCCTCCTGTAGCAGCGCTGTGACCGTCCTGAAGCTTTCAGAAGCGGTCGCTCCTCACGCTGCTCCCTGTGGTATCGTAGCGCTTCACTGCCAGATTGCTATTTATAAGCTTGCATTGCTCAGATTGCTCTTTAAAAGTTCGCATTGCTCAGATTGTCCTTTGAAAGCTCGCTTTGCTCCTGCAATCATTAGTGACTGCCTGCTGTTAATTATTGTATCGTAGCACTATTTTGAGAAAGCGCACATTCACTAGCATTCAATTGTGCTTTGCTGCCTTTGTCTGTATAATTATTTTGTGCCTGATTGTGCCGGTGCCACAGCCCACTACATAGCGCTTAATAAGGTTGTGCCCCAATCCAGTTTCGCTTTTGGCTTGCAGCCATTTTGATGTTTGTTGTTGTGCCTCCCTGCCCGGCTCTCCACCCCGCTCCCGCCTCCTAGCTGCTCCTCCCTCGCCCCTTCCCCCTCCACTATCCACTTATGACAGATGCTTTTGCGCGCAGGGGACGCGCCCTATGCGTGCCGAAGGTGCGCCCAAGGTAAGCCCGTCTGCGCCCGTCCGCGCCTGGACCGCGCCCAGCACCAGACCCCCTACAATGCGCAAAATCCAATCCTCCCGCATAACGTACGACGCCGCAACCCTCTCAGCACTCAATACCGACAGACTCCAAAACTGCAACCTAGTCGCCCCAGGACATACCCATGGACCCTTCTACTGCCACTCCTGCAAATTCGACTCCATCAGGACCCACACCAAACCCACAGACTCCACACAGAACTCCGACACTAACCACCTGAATTGCATCCTACTCAACACCCGCTTGGTCCACAGACAGACCATTGATTTTTGGAACCTACTCGACACCACATCGCCGGACGTCGCTTTTCTTACTGAAACATGGATGAATGCATCTTCAACGCCCGACATCGCCATAGCCATCCCGGAAGGATACAAGATCATTCGAAAGGACCGCATCAACCAAACTGGAGGAGGCATCGCCATCGTCCACAAGAACACTATCCGCATCACAACCAATTCCGATGACAACCTCACATCCGCCGAACACCTTCACTTCCAGATCCACACCGACCCCAAGACTACACTCAGAGGCACCCTGATCTACAGGTCACCAGGTCCCCGCACACAATTCAGCGAAGACATCACTGACTTCATCAGCCCACACGCCCTCCCCTCCAAAGACTACATTCTACTGGGAGACCTCAACTTCCACCTGGAAAAGAACAACAACAGCAACACCACCACCCTTCTGGACAACCTCGCCAATCTTGGACTCAAACATCTTGTTGACACCCCCACCCACTATGCCGGACACACGCTCGACCCAATCTTCGCCTCCAACAAGCACATCTCCTTCAACCACACCACAACTCTCCATTGGGCAGACCACAGCTGCGTTCACTTCAAGACCACGACCCACAACCTCCCTCAACCAATTCCCCGAAGTAACTGGAACAAAATTACCACCGACCAGCTCTTCACATCGCTTCACAAAAACCCTCCTGCCAAATCATCGGACCCAAACCAAGCAGCCATCAACCTCACACAATGGATCACCCACAGCGCCGACGAACTAGCACCCTTGAAAAACCATCAAATCAAGCAAGGTAGCAAAAAAGCCCCCTGGTTCAACGATGACCTTAAGAAATCCAAGAAGTCCTGTCGCACCCTCGAGAAAGTCTGGAGAAAAAACCCAACCACTGATAACCTGGCCACCTTCAAGAATGCCACCCGCAAACACCACCAACTGATTCGATCCACCAAGAAATCAGCATTCAAGGATCGACTTTACAACAACGCCCATAACAGCAAAGAACTATTCAACATCGTCAAAGAATTTACCAACCCCACCGCCGGCACCAACGACATCACTCCATCTCAAGTCCTCTACGACTCCCTAGCCTCATTCTTCCACAACAAAATCGCCGACATACATAACAGCTTCGAAAACCAGCCCGGAGACCAGTCCAACCCACTCACCTCCGAACCAAAACCCCCTCTAGCAACCTTTGCACCTGGAACCCAATCACCACCGAAGACACCATCCACCTGATGAACTCCATCCACTCAGGGTTGCCAACCGACCCATGTCCCCACCACATCTTCAACAAAGCAGACTCCATTATCGCACCCCATCTCCGGGACGTCATCAACTGCTCCCTCAACTCCGCGACCTTCCCGGAAAGCTGGAAACATCCCGACCTCAGCGCCCTTCTGAAGAAACCCACAGCAGACCCCACCAAACTTAAGAACTACTGCCCCATCTCGCTCCTCCCATTCCCCGCCAAAGTCATTGAGAAAGCCGTCAACAGTCAGCTTGCCGCCTTCCTCGAATCCAACAAATCCCTCGACCCCTCACAGAACGGCTTTCGAGCCAAACACAGCACCGAAACCGCCCTCATCGCAGCAACAGACGACATTCGAACACTACTGGACAACGGAGAAACAGTTGCCCTCATCCTACTTAACCTCTCCGCAGCCTTCGACACAGTCTGTCATAGCACCCTTATACAATGCCTCAGCAACGTCGGAATACAAGGAAAAACACTGGACTGGATCATCTCGTTCCTAGCCGGATGAACCCAGAGAGTCCGCCTCCTGCCTTTTAGATCAGAGGCAACCGAAGTCATCTGCGGCGTACCACAAGGATCATTACTCAGTCCCACCCTCTTCAACGTATACATGAGTCCCCTTGCATCCATCGCTCGCCAACACAACCTCAACATCATCTCCTATGCAGATGACACCCAGCTGATCCTCTCCCTCACCAAAGACCCAAACACCGCCAAGACCAACCTACACGAAGGGATGAAAGAAGTAGCCGAGTGGATGAAGAACAGCCGTCTAAAACTGAACTCAGACAAAACGGAAGTCCTCATCTTAGGATCATCCCCCTCTGCCTGGGACGACTCATGGTGGCCACCGGCCCTGGGAACCCCACCCACACCTACGGACCACGCACGTAACCTGGGCTTCATCCTGGACTCCTCCCTGTCGATGACCAGACAAGTCAACGCCGTCTCATCATCATGCTTCAACATCCTACGCATGCTCAAAAAAATCTTCAGTTGGATCCCCACCGAAACAAGAAAAACAGTCACCCACGCACTAGTCACAGGCCGACTGGATTACGGAAACACCCTGTACGCCGGAACTACAGACAAACTACAGAAAAAACTCCAACGCATCCAAAACGCCTCAGCCAGACTCATACTAGACATCCCCCACCAAGATCACATTTCCGACCACCTGAAAGACCTCGACTGGCTCCCCATCAACAAGAGAATAACGTTCTGTCTCCTCACCCACGCACACAAAGCCCTCTATGATCTAGGACCCGAATGCCTCAACACGCGCCTGTCCTTTTGCACCCCCACCCGCCAACTACGATCGTCCAATCAAGCCCTCGCCCCAATTCTGCGCTTCCATAGATCCACCATGGGGGGAAGATCCTTCTCCTACTTAGCGGCCAAAACCTGGAACTCTCTCCCCACCCACCTCCGCCTTACCCAGAACCACCTCTCCTTCAGAAAGCAACTAAAAACTTGGATATTTGATAAATAAAGTACCCCCCTCCCCCAAGCGCCTTAAGACCCTCTGGGTGAGTAGTGCGCTATACAAATTACTGAACTTGAACTTGAACTTAGTTAGCTGAACTAACTATAATGGGGGAATTTCAATGGTTTTGTATGAGTGAAATGTCCAGCTAACTAAAATATGTGTGAAACCTATGTTTTTTTACAGTGTATATATATATATATATATATATATATATATATATATATATATATACATATTACCTACTGGCGGTCGCCAGTAGGTAGTTATAGTTAGGATAATTTTCAATGTTAAATCTCAACATTCTATTTTGAATAACTTTGGCGCCGGTTGACGAATCTGCCTGAAATTTTCAGGAAAATGGTCTCATGGCGGTCCGGTCCTTCCCTGAAAGTTTGGTGGGGATTCGTCAAGCGGGGGCCGAGATAAAAGGGGGGTCCCAAAACGCGTTTTCCCCATGTTAATTTCCATAGGGCGGTCGATTTCACTTTTAGCCCGAACGGCTGAATGGATTTCCACCAAACTTGGCAAAATTGTAGGGACTGGTAGCCCGATGTGCCTTTGCTATGTCTCAAGATATGTGCTCCAGTGGATTTTGAGTAATTAAGGTTCAAAAAAATATATATATCTATAGCAGCGCACCGGTACGCGCACGGGTGCGCGTACCGTGCGCGCCACGCGACTTGCGCGAGGAAAGCTGATTGGCTCTCGGGTGTCTGTAAACATTCTAAACAGTCCGGAGCGGCCGCCATCTTGTGTCTCGGTAAAATCGAGACACAAGAGGTGGCCAAAACAAAGAGGGAAATGAACATAAGGGGGCAGAGTAGACCCCCCCTGACCCCCTAGGTTTGATGTGGGGGCCATAAAAGGGCCCCACAAGGCAAAAAAAAAAAATTTTTTTTTTTTGATTTTCGCGGGGAGAGCGCCCGGTACGCGCACGGGTGCGCGTACCGGGGAGCGTACCATGGGAAAAAAGAATGACAGTTTTAAAAGTAGCTGTTTAGAAAAAAAAATGTTTAGTTGTTTTTTTTATACATACACATACATATATATAAATGCATATGCACATATATATATGCATATATGTCTATATGTGTGCGTGTAGAGAGAGGTAGAGAGGTAGAGGTGTAGAGGTAGAGAGGTAGAGAGGTAGCGGTAGAGAGGTAGAGATTAGTAGAGAGAGAAGAAGAGAGAGGTAGAGAGGTAGAGAGTAGAGAGTGAGTAATAGAGAGTAGAGAGTGAGTAGTAGAGAGTAGTAGAGAGCAGTAGAGAGAGTAGCAGAGTGAGTAGTAGAGAGTAGTAGAGTGAATAGTAGAGTGAGTAGTAGAGAGTAGTAGAGAGTGAGTAGTAGAGAGTAGTAGAGAGTAAGTAGTAGAGTGAGTAGTAGAGAGCAGTAGAGAGTGAGTAGTAGAGAGTAGGAGAGAGTAAGTAGTAGAGAGTAGTGGAGAATATTCCAAAGTTTGGCACAGCACCACTTTCACAATGAGTCCAATCAAATCATATCACTTAGAGTACTTATTGAAGCGCTGAATCTTGGTGTATATTCAAATGCTTTTATTTTCCTTAAGTTTATGTACCACAGCCAGCCGAAACGTTTCGTTCTGTACAACAGAACTTCTTCAGGGCGTTCTTATTTCCTTCAAGTTATGTCGGTATCCCGTTGTCATATAACTAGATATTTCTTCCAAATGTTAGACGAGACATAAGTATATTCTTATTAAAAGTGACTAGGTATCAATTTTACCCACACAATTCGGGCAGACTTGAGTAATTTATAGCATCCTCAAAGTCAGTCTTTCAAAAATTCCAAAGTATAGGACATGATAATCCAAATCCAAATGTTTCTCAAGAAAAGTCATTTACAATCGTTCGGAATATCGGTGTTTGGGCAGATATGATCCAGGGACCCCCAGTATGCAAGGGGAATTAGTCCCCCCTCTACAAACATGCACGGGGGCTGCGTTGCAGAGAGGTGTAAAAAGGGTTGTGGCTTCATTACACCTCTCTGCAATGCAGTCCCCTGGCGCATACTGGAGATTCCTGGTGGGCTTTCAGGTCTTATATAGTTAGGAATTAGCATTAAAAAAACCTTTGAAATTCACTGAAAAAACCAAAGGTTTCACACCAGTTATAGTTAGGAATTAGCATTTAAAAAACCTTTGAAATTCACTGAAAAAACCATAGGTTTCACACCAGTTATAGTTAGGAATTAGCATTTAAAAAACCTATTAAATTCACTGACAAAACCAGTTATAGTTAGCTGGAAATTTTACTGACATAAAACCATTGAAATTCCCACGTTATAGTTAGTTGGACTCACTATAACTTGCGCGCCTGCAATGCACTGCTGATGACGTCACATATTACATCACTCATGACATGGTCAGTGACATCACTCATGACATCACTGATGACACCATCCAGTGAATGTGTGTCTTTCTGAAAAATAAATTTGTTTTATATATGTATTTGTAAAGGTCGATGGAAGAATAAATGTTTAAATAAGTGTGTAAATGGATGTTTTTTTTAAAAAAAATTGGTTGGTTAACTGGCTTATTAAGTGTATCTTAGTGAATACATATATTAGCGAGTATTGTTTAAATATTTAAATGTTTGTATCAGTGTTTCTCTTTGTGTATAAGTGGCTGCAGGGGTTGGTGACTGACTCACTGTTTGTATGTGTTTTGAAGACAGAATATGTGCAGGACTGTATGGGTGGACGAGTGTGTATATGTGTGTGTTAGTGAGTGAATGACTGTCTCACTAGTGTCTTCATTACTAACGACATATGTTTTAATCTAGTATATGTGAGTATTGATGTATATAAGTGAGTATAGTATATATAGTGAGAGATTGTAGGAGTTCCTGTTTAAATAAGTATGTGTTTCTATAAGTGATTGTTTAAGAGAGTAAGTATGTGTAAGTTTCCTTAGAAGTAAGGTGGTAGTGTGTGTATAAATGTATATGCAAATAAATGGATGTTCAATAGTTTATGTGCATGTGTGAGTATGTGTGTGAGTAACTTTTGGATGACTGCTGATGTGTAACAGGATGTATAGGTGTATCACTACATATGATGAGTGAGTATATATATGAGTGACTATATAGAACTGTTGGTGAATGAGTGGATGAGTATATAGATGGTGGAATTACTGAATTGGTTGTTGTTACTGGTTTGGGTATCTCCATTTTTTTGAAAATGTTTGTTTCTATTTTTGAATATTTGTTTCAAGCGTTACATTACACTGAAATTAGGTCTGTCACTCTGTCACAAGGATGGTGTCATCAGTGATGTCATGAGTGATGTCACTGACCATGTCATGAGTGATGTAATATGTGACGTCATCAGCAGTGCATTGCAGGCGCGCAAGTTATAGTGAGTCCAACTAACTATAACGTGGGAATTTCAATGGTTTTATGTCAGTAAAATTTCCAGCTAACTATAACTGGTTTTGTCAGTGAATT
Source organism: Lissotriton vulgaris (assembly GCF_964263255.1). NCBI lineage: Eukaryota > Metazoa > Chordata > Amphibia > Caudata > Salamandridae > Lissotriton > Lissotriton vulgaris. The sequence continues at coordinate 1,253,543,407 of NC_141685.1, read as the reverse complement.
TAATAGGTTTTTTAAATGCTAATTCCTAACTATAACTGGTGTGAAACCTATGGTTTTTTCAGTGAATATATATATATATATATATATATATTCACTGAAAAAACCATAGGTTATAGACCATATATAGTTAGGAATTAGCATTTACAAAACCATATTTTACTCACACAAAACCATTGAAATTTCATATATAGTTAGTTGCCCTAACTATATATCGCGCACCCGCAATCCACTGCTGATGATGTCACATATTACATCATTCATGACATGGTCAGTGACATCACTGATGACATCACTGATGACATCATCCAGTGACTGTATGTTTCTGTAAAGTTAAAATATGTCTTACATATTGAAGAATGAGTGGATGTATAAGTGTCTGGATGAAGGATTTAGTAGGTGCATGACTGACTGTATGAGAGAGTGATTAAATGTGTCTCACTGAGTGCATGGGTTAGTGACTAAACTGTCTTAATTTGTGCATCATTATATCTGTTGTTCTGTAAACTGCTGCATGTGTTGATCAGTAGCTATATGAGTAACTATATGGGTTATTGATTGGTTGCGCAAGTATTTGTATGGGAGAGTGAGTGTGTGTGTGTGGGTGTCTGGGAGGTGTGTGACTCTGTGCATAGATGTGTGAGCAGTTGATTCACTAGATGTATGGGTTCAAAAGTGCATGTGGAAACAGCTGTATTGGCGGTTGACTGTGTGCATGAGTGTATTGGTGAGTGAATGGATATCTCAGTGCTACATCTCAAAGTAAGTACATATGTAAAACACAGTACATGTGAGAGTAGACATATATAAATAACTGTGCAGAAGAGCCAGTGAATGTGTGAGTGGCTGCATGGATCATTGAAAACTTTATCAGTGATTGTCTAAGAGAGTAAATATGTGTTAGAATATGTTTGATTTAGTAAGGTGTGTATAACTGTATAGTTGAGGAAATGGAGGTGTGATTGATTCTTTGCATGACTGACTATGTGTGTGAGTAACTCCATGGATGAGTGACAGTCTGTGAGTGTCTGTTTACACTGATTGTATCTAAGGTTATATTAGAGTCTGAAGAGGTTCATCGTATTATCACATGAATGATATCATCAGTGATGTGATCAGTAATGTCAAATGAGATGTCATCAGTGATGTCATCAGTGATGTCATTTGAGATGTCATCAGTGATGTCATTTGAGATGTCATTAGTGATGTCATCAGTGATGTCACTGACCATGTCATGAATGATGTAATATGTGACATCATTAGCAGTGGATTGCGGGTGCGCGATATATAGTTAGGGCAACTAACTATATATGAAATTTCAATGGTTTTGTGTGAGTAAAATATGGTTTTGTAAATGCTAATTCCTAACTATATATGGTCTATAACCTATGGTTTTTTCAGTGAATTTTCAAGGTTTTGTAAATGCTAATTCCTAACTATATATGGTCTATAACCGATGGTTTTTTCAGTGAATTTCATTGGTTTTTTAAAAGCTAACATCTGTAGCTGTAAAATGTATTCTTCTTTAAATCCAAAAATATATTTTAGATGTTTATTAATACATTTTTTTTAAATATTTTTTTTCTTCGCTTCCGGTTCGCGAACCGGGAAGCTTCCCGTTAGCTCATCTTGATGCCGCGACCTAGTCCGCTAACCGGTAAACGTTCCGTTTGCGCAACTGTGACGCGTCGCAGAAGCGCAACGTATCACTTTGTCGCGTAATGCGTCTTATGACGCGCCGCGTTAGCGCTCCCGGAAGTGCTCCGGCCTGCGAACCGGAAGCGATCCCGGGCGCGGCGCGCACCGCGTAACGTGAGCGGAACAGGTCATGTGACTTGTTTATAAAACTTTTCATTGGTTCATTTCACTTTTGGTTTCCAAATGATGTAAGACTAGGTCATATGACCTAAAAATAACACTTTTCATTGGTTTAGAACTTTTGCTTTTCCCAAATGATGAAAACCCCTCCTTCTTTCCTCACTCTGACTTTCATCTTGGTGAGAGAAAGACCCTTTCTGAACAGTGAAGAATGGCTTCAGTAGTTGCATCAGCTGGTGCACCCCCACCACCACCTCCACCTCCTCATGGGAAGAGAGGACCACCACCCCAGTTCATCACCAACACAGAGGAGGAAGAGGATGAACTAGAGGAAGAGGAGACAGAAGGACCACAGTTCATACAAGAGTTGCCCCGTGTTTCCCGTCGGAAAACCAGTTTCATTTGGCAGTTTTTTTCAATCCCTCGAGGGGAGAAGAAAGTGAATGCAAAGTATGCCACCTGCCTCATTTGTAAATACAGGTTATCAAGAGGCACTGAAAAAAAGTATAGCATGGGAAACTATACCATGCATCGCCATATGAGCAGGTGGCATCCACTGAACTACAGCCGTGCAGAGTTGTGTGACCTGCAGGATAATCCACCAACAACTCCTGTGGCCAGGTCAACTTCGCAAATATCGTTGACAGGAGGAGAGGCACGGGAAACCGTGCCAAACATTCAGGAGAACTTTTTACATATGAAAATAACCTGTTTGTATTGCGGTGCATTGCTTTCATGTGGTAACATGAGCATATCGTTAGTGAACATTGCTTATGAAAATCACAATTGCCCTAACCGACCCAGACAGTAATTTTTTTTTTGCTCCTGTTGAGCCCTTTTCAATGCCTGTTTTTTGTTGTTTCCCCTCCATCAAAAACAAAAAAAAAACATAAAACTGTTCAAAAAATACAAAAAAAACAAAAAATGTTTAGAAAAAAATAAATAAATAAAACAACAAAAACATTAAAAAAAGTTCTTTTCAGAACTACCTCCCCTTTCAAATAAAATTGCTAGAATGTTTAGCACTCTGGCAAGCTCTATTTCTTTTGGTTCGCTTTCCCGTTCGCTGCCCGGTTCGCGAACTAGAAGCGAACCAAAATTTTTTTTTTTTTAAAAAAGAAGAGTTAGTATAAGGGAAGTAAACAGAGAGTAATGTTAAAAGAAAGACAGCTATCGGAGTAAACCAGAGATACTGTTTAATAGATCTATTTACCGAAGAAAAGATGGAAGAGGGTATAATTGCGAAAAACAAAATGGATAAGGAAGTGAAAGAAAAAAAAGAGAGTAGAACAATAACAAAGAAGAGTTTCTTGGAGAATGTGAGTGAATGTTCAAAATAAGATTAAAACATGTGGAATAACAGAGAGAAAAAATAGAAAACAGAAAAGAAAAATAACAGAAAAAGATTAATTGAAACAGAAAAGAAATGTAAATAACATAGAGCCATATCATCAACATAGGCAATAAAAGTTTTGCATTTTTTATCAGCAGAAATATGTCGCCAAAGCATTCTAATTAGCTTGATACATAGGACCCCAAGTGAGGCCTGTCTTGCAACATGGTGCATCTTTTTCATCACTGCTGCATCGGTTTCATGTGGCACGGTTTTGAAACAGCATGACACATTTGCCTAGATGCATCAATTTGTAATTTTGACGCCTCATAACATATCTTTTGCACCGCCACTGCGTCACAAAACTGACGCACAGTGGCGCAAAAGAGGCATACATATATCATAAATCTGTCCCTAACATTTTAAATAATTAATTCAGGATGACGATAAGGTGTGGTCTCTCCTGAGGTTTGTTTAAGGTGAGACCTACTCAGAGTTACAGATCAATTTTACGCTTGTTGAAGAATACAGAGGAGATAATACATGTGAAGGCCTACCAATGAAGTAAGTCATGTCCACTTAATACATCATTCATGACATGGTCAGTGACATCATCAGCAGTGCATTGCGGGTAAAAAGAGTAGAAAACATTTACCTTATAATTCTAGTTAACTTTTTCAAATATTTTTTCATACTTTCAATCTGTAAAAGAGAGAACAAACATTTCAAAAATATTAAAACATGTATTTAAAAATTTGAAAAGACAAGGGAAAAGGTTCAAGAAGAAACAGTTTTTCAACAAATTTGACATTTACAGAAGCCTCTGCTGCTCTACGTCCCCTACACAATCCTAAAGATATATATTTTAAACAAACAGTATCTTGATGCTGATGAAGTGAGGCCTATTTTGGAACATGGTGCATCTTTTGCACTGCTGATGTCTCACAATAGTGATGCAATAGCAGCGCAAAAAAGATGTAAAGCCATCATAAAATTGTGTCTAACATTTTAAATGATTGTTTCAGGATGCAAATAAGATGTGTGCTTTCAAGAGGTTTCTTTAAGGTGAGGCCTATTCAGTTTTCAAAAAAAAACAGTACCCAGAAGTGCAGCACTGTAAGCATTAACTTTGACACTTACAGAAGCCTCAGTTTCTCCATATCTACCTCACATTTCTAAATGTATATCATAAGTAGAAAAAGTAGAACATTAATTATACATGTTAAATGGTTTATTTTTGCTGTTCTCAGAATGTATCAAATTTCACTTAAATCAGTGACTTGAAGGTATTCATCATGTAACAGCGGGGAAAAAAAACACAATCAAAATGATTGTGTTTAAAAAACTCATACAACCTAAGAAATCTGAATTCAAAACTCCTTAAAATTAACTTACTTTCCATAACGTCGAAGGATGTCCTATGAACAGCGTACACTCTGTTGTGCTATAAATATTTTCAGCCCGCCACTTTCTGAAAGAAAACCTCCATCGTTTTGAAAAATATGTTACATACAAGAAAAGACTTCTCACATTCTACCACATGTTTCCACTTGGCCAAATCATGTTGCAGCGTTTTTCAACTCTTGTAATTCTTATAATGAAATCCCGTCATTTTCTATTTTTGCAACTTTCAAAAAGAAAACATTTAAGATTACTTTCACAATCCTGGACTACTAATATCTTACCCTTCTTTCTCACTCATGTTCTCCTTTTCCTATGACACTGATACTGCTTACTATGAAGCAGACTTACTTGCATCAGGTTTATATAGTTGGATTTTTAAATTGACATTATAATTAAAAGTTTTGGACCAATAATCTAGACAGCATTGCAGACTTACATTCCCTCTACTTGATGAACCTTTTGCAATTCCTCAGAGGAAATCCCGAGATTCTTTCCTTAAAATTTTGGTTTTAAAAACACCAGGTAAGAATTTTTAAGGTCAAACGGCAATTTTTTTTTTAAAGTTACAACAGAATCATTGCAGAATGACCAGCCGTTTCGAGACTTTAAATAAGCTGTGCAATGTTCTGATGTTGTTGAAGGACCATCGTGATAGATAATTGCTACAGTTACAAAAGTCCTTTCTGATATTGACAGCTGAGAAGCCACAACCTTTTTTATTAAAGTTGACAATTTTGATCCATCAGGCCGACATCGTTGGATCATTAAAATGACATACTGGCCATATCTACATATAAATAATGTTGACATCATTTCAGATTTACATTGGCTACACTCCATGTTGTGATCCGCTGCATTTACTAGCTTATTAAAGGAGACTGATTTACTGTCTGGCAAAGTTAAATATATAAATCTTTCTGAGTCTACACTAGTAGTACTTGATACCATACAGTTCTCGCAGTCATGCTGCCATTGATAAGAAAGCCCAAACAGGTGATCTACATCTACACCCTCATCTTGCAATACATCAAGCATATACATTAAAAACTCCTGACAATCCTGCTGATTATTTTCAGAGAAGTCTGTTTGACCTGAACATTCATCTAACAGATAACGAACTTCAGACACACTTTCTACTTTTGTTCGATCAGTGCTACATTTCTCGAAAACAGAATTCAACAAACAGCATAAACTTTGTTCTGAATTCAACACAATCTGTTCTTTTAAACTCTCTAGTGAAAAGAGAACATTAACCACTACATTTGCATAGCAGTTGACACCAGAACTGTTTTCAAATTGAAAACCGACAACATCTTCAACAGAATCCACTTTCTTTCTGCTTACAATTTTTGGTTCATTGACTTTTGGTCTTTTTGCTACAACCTCCCTACTATTACTGATATTTCTTCGTTTCCGGCCTACCACACGTTTCTCAAACAAAGGATATTGAGGCAAATGTGGCGCATACTCTTTTCTTAACCTATTGTATTCCTTAACACAATCTAGATCCGCACAAATGTTTGTGACATCACAGTCAATCAAGTACAATCCCGATAAAGTTCTAACTCGTGACAATGCCACATATGCCATACCCTCCGTGAACACAGAACTGCCAATATTCACCAATGCACTATCTACACTTAAACCTTGCGATTTATGGATTGTCACCGCATATGCCAAGCAAACAGGAAACTGTTTACGGCGAACATATAAGTCTTTAACAAGCAAAAACCTAGATGAACAACGACCAATTAGCTGTACTTCCTCAATGCCATCAAATTTAATTTTTAAAAATTCAATTCCATCTCTATTTCGGTATTTCTCAAAATCCACAACATTACCCATTGATCCATTTACCAGACCTCTTTCAACATGTAAATTCCTTCTCAAAATGATTCGGCAATTTAAACACACATTCAAAGTCTTTTCAAAACCCGCTGTTTTAGATATAGTCTTCTCTAATGAATCTAATTTTGATTTTAAATTCTCAGACAAAATAATTGTTGATCCCATATGCTCTATTCTGTCAATAGCTTCAAGTTTCACAATCTCTTGCTTTTCTAAATTCAACATTTTGTTGTTGAAGATGGCACATTCCGTAAGAGTTGGCATCAAACATATTCCGGATTTCTTCTCAGTAATTTTCTGAAAAATATTCTCAGGCACAATGTCTTGTTCGGGATATAAATTTGAAAGTAATCGTGCATTTAAAGCTTCTTTCCCATGCTCGGTCACTTTTCCAATTCTAATATCTTGTAGAATATTCTTGTAATCTTCATCCTTCGCCTGACGCATATTTTCATGCAGTTCAGCATAATTGAAGTTTAACCATATATTGACGTTGCCAATGCTCCCTAGGCACTTCCTGGTATCTTCATGCGTGAGTATTTTGAACACAGGTTGACCTTTTACTGGTGTCAGCTGCAGAAGATCTCCGAAAACAATGATGTGTTTGCCACCAAATAACACATCATACTCAGTTTTAAGAACTTCTTGCATTCTCAAATGCACAAAGGCAAGCATGACATTGGAAACCATGCTTACTTCATCAATGATAAGAAGTTTCATTTTCCTCAAGACTCTTGAAACTTCACAACAAGCATCCCCAGATAACTTGTGGTATTGTAATTTGTTGTCATGCTCCACTGGCAGCATCAGTAGACGATGCAAAGTAATACCTTTAATGTTATGTGCTGCCAGTCCAGTAGGAGCGGTAACAACACAAGACAACGATGTCTCAGTCCTTTCCTGCAAATAACAAGAAATTGCTTTAATAAGGAAACTTTTTCCAGTTCCCGCTTCTCCACTCACGTACAGTCGGACAGGCTTCAACGATGTACATGAGCACTCTTTCTTCTCATGACTTAATCCATGCTCAATTTGCTTGATAACTTCATCATATATTTTCCTCTGCTCAACGTTGAGTTGTTTTTCCAAGTCTTCTAAGTTAACTGAATCCTCCTGAGCATGTGCCATGGCTCTTTCCACTTCATTCATAGCGGTGGCAGCTTCATTTTCGATAATAGGTCCTCCTAGTGGATCCTGACTCAATGAAACAGAACTCTGACTATCCTGAGAACTGTCTCTGGCAATTTCGGCTGCAATCGTTGCTTCCTGCTCAATTTCCAAAGTCAACATTTCTTGATATTTGGGAAAAGCAGGACATTCTATGGTCTCCTTAGCAGCAGTGAAAGAGTCTTCGTAACAGAGGAAATCTCCAAGCAGTTCCTCTTCTGCACGCCAAGGCTTGAAAAGTTGCAAAAGTGCTAAACAGAAAAACTCATTTTTTTCTGGAGATTTGCCACTCAATTTTCGATGGTTTACTAATTGGCATTTTCTTTGCTTGACCAGACATCCCTCACTTCCAATTACAGCATACGCTCCTTTCTCAATATCTTCTTTGATGTTCCTCTTGAATATATAATTTTGGAGAACCTCATATAGACAAACATTCTCAAGATGACTGCTTCGATTTGGATAATATGTATCCAACATGTTGGTCTTCAAAATGTCGGTACTGTTTGGTTCCTTTTCTGCCAAATACTCAATTTCCCGGACAGGTTTTAGAACTTGATTTCGCGTTGCAGCAAGACCAAGACTCGCCCAAACGATACTCCTGGATTTGGCATAGAGACTTGCTGAAGACAACCGGTCAGAACATTCGTAAGCTCCGATTTCTCGATGCGACAACATCTTCAGACTGAAACTGTACAACTTCTTGCTGAGGCTCTTTTCATGGGAAATGTCCTCCCACATATCCTTCAATTCTGTCTTTTCTTTTTTGGTGATGTAAGATGTCACATACCGAGCCACAGCCATACAGTTGTCAGCCACAAACTGTATATCCATGTTAGCATTCCACATGGACAAAATCACTGGGTTGTAGTCGTTGATGTACTTGGACTCTTCGTTCCTTTTCAAATTGTATGTATTTTTGGGTGATTTCCTCGTGAAATTATGTCGCAGCGAAGACATCAAACTGTTCACTCTTCCTTTAGAAATCACCGGTCGTGGAAAGTTGAAACGACATTTGTTGTAGAACTTGTCCTTGTTTCTGAATTTACGACGACAGTACTTTCCACAACGATGGCTTTGGAAACGTAGAACTTCTTCTCTTAGGCTTTTCTTCTCTGTTGCGTTTGGAACAGCACACGTAGAATACTGTTCTATGAAGTTCATCACTAAGTCATCCGGATCTGTTCCAAATTTAGGTGCATCCTTGATCCACAGCAACATATGTATATGAGGAGCACCTCTTGCTTGGTACTCCTTTCTCCAGAAGAAATCCAACACCTCTCCAAGAGGTGGATTCTTCTTATTTGTGATGAAAGACATCATAGCTTCAAATCTATGATTGAAGTACCTGCATACATTCACTGGATCCAAAGAACACAGTTCTCCAGGTGTCTTGAATTCAATGTTTTCAATATTTCCATTTGCCTCTCGTAGAAATTCAAGTAAGTCTTCCCAGCCATACTCGGCACAGCCCAGAGTAAGGAACCATGTTGGAGTTCCTAAGTTCCTCAGCATACATTTTAAATCACCATGACGACGGTACCAGTACTCATTAGTACCACGCTGACACGCCATGAGATTAATTAGGTGAGAATCCAAAATACTGTCTTGGACATTGACTTTATGCATAAAGTCACTTGCCGAGATGTTTCGCATCTGTATACCACTTTTTAAGATGTGGTTCACTGCATATGACAGTCCAGACAGATCGCTTTCAAACAGGAGATGAAACAAATAGGGAATGCATTGACGAAACCTAGGATCTTCTGCATACAATCGTAAAGTCCGGTATTCAGACGCAGGAATTTGATGAGGTCGCTCATCATATCTTCCTCCTTGACCTGTTGGAAATAGCTGTGGGAAACACCGAGCTTCTAAACTTTCCTCCCAATCACTAATGGGACTCCCTTTGGCTTGTTTCATTTGAAACAACTCAATTGCATTCCCCATGACTTCCTTGGAATGCAAAGGATGAACACTATAATGTTCATATATTTCTTCACTTTTAGAGGCCTCTACTTGCTCAATTTGGCCAGCACACAAATCGCTATCCTCTTCATCACTTACTTCCTCTTCTGCAACATATACATTTATATAGTACTTATTATTTTTCTTCAAATACAATGTTGCGTTTTTGACTTTCCTAACATCCACTAAATCTTGCCATATTTTCTTATTCTTTGTCGGAACCCCATTAACCAAGATAACCAGAGGTTCCTCTTCCACTTTTTCTACTCCAATTGTGTTAATGTTTTTGTTCAAATCTAGAGGCAAATAAACAACTCTTCCCTTTAATCCTCTCTGTAAATCTGATGGAGGCAACTTCCCTGTCTTTGGCTCCATTCTTACAATAGCCTGAAAGGGATGGATACTTTGAATCAAAATAGATTCATAAGTATTTAAATCCTTCAATTCAGAAGGAACCTCAACCAATTCCAGATTATTATGAACCGCCCTAGCAGGCATCTGGTTTTGGTTTAATTTGTTACAACAATAAGTACATACACGTTGATCCGATCCCAAATCAAAATAATTTTCTACCATCAAGTATGTGGCAAAATCCTTCCATTCACTATTATTTTCCCTTTCACTTTTTGCATATAAATCCACTAACTTAGTCTGATTCTTATAATAAGTGCGTCGACAACACACACAAGTGAAATTAGGCCTCTCACTTGATTTCATCTGAAATGTGGCAATTTCCTTCTGAAATTTATCTGTACTAGAAACCTGTACATTATCTTCAACATTACCCTCTACTTCTGGGTCAATTTGAACATTCTCATCTTTACTACCAAAGTAACAAAACTCAATTTCTTCACAAATATTCTTGACATCTATTTCAGAACCATGCAAAAGAGCAGCACATAATTGTTTAAGCATAATTGCTGGACTCTTAGCATAATACAACATTCTCACTAATTGTATCACTTTATTATGATGCACTGCTAGCATCCTGAAATGATGAAAAACACTCTGGCATACTCTCCTGGAAAGACAAGCCAGTGAATGACCACGCAAACCTGTCATTTGTCTCACTCTGCAAGGATCTAAATCTTGCAACAACTTCATTTTCTGCTTCAAACTTTTCTTATTAAATGTCCGTATAAAATCACAAAACAAATTGATGGAAACCTGTCGCACACTGCAAATAGAACTACACTTCCAAATGTACACAGGACCCTTAGGACGTCTTCCTAAAACCTCATTACCTAACACCTCGTCTGTCTCTGTTGTCACAAGTTTTTCTTTTTCAACTGGACAACCATCCTTCACTTCATAAGCTCGACCACTGGTGTCAACTGCAAACACCAAATCATTATCCTGAAAATAACTCTCCTCATTAAAAAATGCCTCACAACTTGAACTATGCATCCATTCTCCGGAAAAAACTTCACAAAAGTTACTACGATTTACAACTCTCTTCCATCTACTATTTGATTTGAAATCAGAAATTTCCTTGTTTAGTTTCCTAATTCTATTGATTATCAAAATAAACAACTTTCGCTTAATTTCAAAAGCATGATCAATAATTTTCTCTACATTTTTCTTCTTCTTATAAAATGCCACTTTCTGTTGGCCTTTCTTAATATTTTTTAATAAATTAACTATTATCCTGTTGCGGAACATTCGTTTTCGAATGTCCCTAAACTGTTGTTTCCTTCTACTATCATGCACAGACTTATCTCTTCCTCTACCAGTAACATTTTTGATGGGTCTTTCCTTTCCATTTAAATTGCTTTTCTTTTTCTGGACTGAAACATTTTTGGGAGAAATACTTTTTTTACTACAAATATTTCTTATGAATGATTTCGTGCTCTTACCCGGAGCTTTCTTGGTGATTGCACGAGTATTTTGGGTAGAGGACTGCTGCAATAATACATGATCTTGCTGTCTTTGACGTTTTCTCGCCTTTCTAATTCGATTCTTAGTTGGCATTTTTTAAATTTAGAAATGATGTGCAGTTGAATCTGTGGAAAAATATAATAAAAAATGTTATTAACCACTATTACCAAACAGTAAATGAATAACAGTCATCAAAAACTTAACACCCTACTTATTATATAACATAGCAAATCTTTTGCACCACCACTGCGTCACAAAAATGACACACAGTGGTACAAAACAGGCATACAACAATCATAAATCTCTCCCTAACATTTTAAATGATTTATTCAGGTTGACGATAAGGTGTGGCCTATCTAGAGGTTTGTTTGGGCCCAGATCTTTGGACTGGGGTAAATGGGTGTCATTGATCCACATTCGGTCCATCACCTGTTTTGTTTGTTTGAGGTGAGGCCAACACATGGTTGCAGATGAGATTTTCACTTGTTTAAGAAAACAAAGGAGATAATACATGTGAAGGCCTAGCAATGAAGTAAGTCATGTCCACTTCACTCTTGAACAAAGGGCAGACATCTTTTGAATCTGTGGTCACACCTAAACTTCATCTGCACAATGTCATTCATAAACTTAGGAAACACTAGTGATGTAATTGAAAAATGTGAAGTTTCTTTTCCTCATTTCAGAATTACATCACCTGTGTTTCCTCATTGACTTAAAATGTCCTTAATGCACATGAAACTGTTTTTTAGATTGCCCTTGCACCATTTTTGGGTCATTTTGAACATGGCTATGTTACTCCCATAATCAAAATCTAAATTTGCCAACCACAGGTGGGAGCGAATTTACAAGAAACTTGCCCCATGAGGAACGCTTTCCATTTAAAAAGGGAAAAATAACATCATAGACACTCAAATGCCTTATAAATATGACCCAAAAAAACCTATGAAGCTCTATCAGTACATATCCAGAAATGTAATTGATTTCAAAAAATCGTTTTTAAACACAGCATATAAATCAATTGTATACCTGCATTCAAGAGGAAATGACTGAAAATGTCCTTGAGACACATGAAAGCGTTTTATTGAATGCCCTTGCACCATTTTGGGGACATTATTAACATGGCTATGTAACTCCCATAATCAAAATCTAAATTTGCCAAGCACAGGTGGGAGCGTATTTACAACAAACTTGCCCCATGAAGAACGCTTTCCATTTAAAAAGGGAAAAATAACATCATAGACACTCAAATGCCTTATAAATATGACCCAAACAACCCATGAAGCTCTAGCAGTACATATCCATAAATGTAATTGATTTAAAAAATCGTTTTTAAACACAGCAAATAAATCAATTGTATACCTACATTCAAGAGGAAATGATTGAAAATATCCTTGAAACACATGAAAGCGTTTTTAGGAATGCCCTTGCACCATTTTTGGGACATTATTAACATGGCTATTTAACTCCCATAATCAAAATCTAAATTTGCCAACCACAGGTGGAAGCGTATTCACAAGAAACTTGCCCCATGAGGAACGCTTTCCATTTAAAAAGGGAAAAATAACATCATAGACACTCAAATGCCTTATAAATATGACCCAAAACAACCTATGAAGCTCTAGCAGTACATATCCAGAAATGTAATTTATTTAAAAAAATCGTTTTTAAACACAGCATATAAATCAATTGTATACCTGCATTCAAGAGGAAATGACTGAAAATGTCCTTGAGACACATGAAAGCGTTTTATTGAATGCCCTTGAACCATTTTTGGGACATTTTTAACATGACTATGTAACTCCCATAATCAAAATTAAAATTTGCCAACCACAGGTGAGAGCGTATTTACAAGAAACTTGCCCCATGAGGAACGCTTTCCATTTAAAAAGGGAAATATAACATCATAGACACTCAAATGCCTTATAAATATGACCCAAAACAACCTATGAAGCTCTAGCAGTACATATCCAGAAATGTAATAGATTTCAAAAAATCGTTTTTAAACACAGCATATAAATCAATTGTATACCTGCATTCAAGAGGAAATGACTGAAAATGTCCTTGAGACACATGAAACCGTTTTTTAGATTGCCCTTGCACCATTTTTGGGTCATTTTGAACATGGCTATGTTACTCCCATAATCAAAATCTAAATTTGCCAACCACAGGTGGGAGCGAATTTACAAGAAACTTGCCCCATGAGGAACGCTTTCCATTTAAAAAGGGAAAAATAACATCATAGACACTCAAATGCCTTATAAATATGACCCAAAACAACCTATGAAGCTCTAGCAGTACATATCCAGAAATGTAATTGATTTCAAAAAATCGTTTTTAAACACAGCATATAAATCAATTGTATACCTGCATTCAAGAGGAAATGACTGAAAATGTCCTTGAGACACATGAAAGCGTTTTATTGAATGCCCTTGCACCATTTTTGGGACATTATTAACATGGCTATGTAACTCCCATAATCAAAATCTAAATTTGCCAAGCACAGGTGGGAGCGTATTTACAACAAACTTGCCCCATGAAGAACGCTTTCCATTTAAAAAGGGAAAAATAACATCATAGACACTCAAATGCCTTATAAATATGACCCAAACAACCTATGAAGCTCTAGCAGTACATATCCAGAAATGTAATTGATTTAAAAAATCGTTTTTAAACACAGCAAATAAATCAATTGTATACCTACATTCAAGAGGAAATGATTGAAAATATCCTTGAAACACATGAAAGCGTTTTTAGGAATGCCCTTGCACCATTTTTGGGACATTATTAACATGGCTATTTAACTCCCATAATCAAAATCTAAATTTGCCAACCACAGGTGGAAGCGTATTTACAAGAAACTTGCCCCATGAGGAACGCTTTCCATTTAAAAAGGGAAAAATAACATCATAGACACTCAAATGCCTTATAAATATGACCCAAAACAACCTATGAAGCTCTAGCAGTACATATCCAGAAATGTAATTTATTTTAAAAAATCGTTTTTAAACACAGCATATAAATCAATTGTATACCTGCATTCAAGAGGAAATGACTGAAAATGTCCTTGAGACACATGAAAGCGTTTTATTGAATGCCCTTGAACCATTTTTGGGACATTTTTAACATGACTATGTAACTCCCATAATCAAAATCAAAATTTGCCAACCACAGGTGAGAGCGTATTTACAAGAAACTTGCCCCATGAGGAACGCTTTCCATTTAAAAAGGGAAAAATAACATCATAGACACTCAAATGCCTTATAAATATGACCCAAAACAACCTATGAAGCTCTAGCAGTACATATCCAGAAATGTAATTGATTTCAAAAAATCGTTTTTAAACACAGCATATAAATCAATTGTATACCTGCATTCAAGAGGAAATGACTGAAAATGTCCTTGAGACACATGAAAGCGTTTTATTGAATGCCCTTGCACCATTTTTGGGACATTATTAACATGGCTATGTAACTCCCATAATCAAAATCTAAATTTACCAAGCACAGGTGGGAGCGTATTTACAACAAACTTGCCCCATGAAGAACGCTTTCCATTTAAAAAGGGAAAAATAACATCATAGACACTCAAATGCCTTATAAATATGACCCAAACAACCTATGAAGCTCTAGCAGAACATATCCAGAAATGTAATTGTTTTCAAAAATCGTTTTTAAACACAACATATCTGTTTCAGCTTACATGAGAGACCATGGAATGGGCTCCATGTACAGCAATAACTTGTGTTACTGCATGCCAGATTGCTACACAAAATATGCAATTAAAATTTCTCAAAGAAACAAAATCTATTTGTATATCACTTGAGACAAAGCCACATTTTAAAAACACAGCTTTCTTCATCATTTTCTCCTTAAATCATACTATTCTCTATCTAAATTAAATAAATCTTTTCTCACCTTAGCAAATACTTTTTGAGTTTCAAAACAGTCTCAGAAATACACCAAATTGTCTTCAGCAGAACAAAGAGGATGCACTCCAGAGGCTGCAGCTATTGAAAGCACAGAAATACAGATATTCATTACACATATCTCTCATATTAGCCAATCATAACTCTTCCCTCACTTTTTTCAAATCAAAACCCTTCCCCCCTCTGCCCTCTCTGCATTTTTTGCTTAGCAACCACCTCCTGAAAGACCTCTCATGTTTGCAAATTCACACAACAATGTTTCAATTGAACTCTGAACTCTCAGTGCACCTGCGTATCCAGTGCAATCTTTCATTAAATGTTTTTTCCTTGACCATTCAAATTACATCTTTCAAAGAACACATCCATGCACTCTAACTTTCTGTTTTCAGAAATGGAAATCCACCAATCACTGCTAATGAATCATTAGCACTGAAACTCCACAGTTTTTTTTCTTTACAAACTCCTACTGTTTCAACTGCCCTTTCATTACCACACTTCATCTGACTGCAGCACAACCTTCTCTCACCATGTTTAAAGTCTGGATTGTTGGACATAGTTACATCCACTGGGCTCAAAGGTATGCTGAGAACAGAAATTTACCTAACCTCAATTTACAAGATGTGGAAATTAAGTGGTTGGGCCAAAGAGGATTAAAATGTCACCAATTGATACCATTGGTGAAAACCTTTATGCATTTGCCAAAACCTGACCTGTTAATTGTGCACTGTGGAGGTAATGATTTGGGCACTTTGACTGGGGTAGGTCTGGAAATGCTTTTAAAGGACACCTTTGAGCAATTAATGGCACTTTTTCCTCAAACTGCCTTGGTATATTCCAATATATGCCAAAGACAGAAATGGAGGTGGTCCAACCAATTTTGTCCACAAATTGAGAAAGCGAGGAAGCATGTAAACAAATCTGTTTCAGCTTACATGAGAGACCATGGAATGGGCTCCTTGTACAACAATAACTTGCGTTACTACATGCAAGATATCTACAGAAGAGATGGAGTTCACTTCTCAGATGAGGGCAACAGAATTTTCATTCTGAATTTAAGACTGTGCATTGGTACCTACTTATAAGTACCTAAATGTACCATAAACCCAAAAGCTCTTCTCAGAGCTACCCTTTATCTGATCACTCACAATTATTATTTTTTTCTAACTTTTTTCACTAATTTTCCACAAAATACGCTCCCCGGGGCGCTACCCGGTTCGAGAACCGGAAGCTAACCTCGCGGAATTTAAAAAAAAAAGGTTTTTTCCACACATATAAGCCTCCTCAGCCACCCTCAGAAAACCTAGGGGGTCAAAATAAGTCTACCATGACCCCTTCTACCCATTCTGAACATTATTTGCCCTCCATCTTGTATCTTAATGCGACCGAAACACAAAATGGTGGACTCCCGTGACGCTTAAGGTTCGCGAACCGGGCCGCTTTCCGGGAAGCGGTCCAAAAAAAAGGTGGGAAAGTAATTTACAGAAAAACGACTAGAGACACTCTCACCAAATATAGATTAGCTCATACTACATAACAATCCCTTTCATTTTCACAAATTTGATTGAAATTCCATTTAGCCATTTAGCCTGTAGACCTCTCTAAGTACCGTGAGGTAAATTACTTCACAAAACACATCTGAAGTGTTGGAATTGACAACCAATGAAAATGTTACTTTCATTTTCTACTTTTATTACCTGACATTTGATTGGTTAAATACCTGAATATATATAAAGGAAGAGAAGGAAACACAGCCATTTTGACTACTACTTCTTGTTGTATATATCATTTGGAATATCACTAATCACTTCAACTTGTTTCTAAAGGTAAGTTGTTATTTTTAAAACTGAAGTATATTGTGCACTATAAGTAAATATGGTAAACTTTTTCAGATAGTTATATACTATCCCTCTGTAGTAGTTATAGATTTAGATAGACTTCTCTGTTATAGTTATGGGTGGACTTAGACTTCTCTTGTATAATTATAAATTTACTTACGTTAAATCACATACACTTTTTTATATTCCTACTTCCACTCTGATACTATACACTGCCCAAAGATAAATTCACTGATAAAAAATGCCTATCTAAAATTATTCCCAACAGTGCCCTATCTCTACTAATATATATTTATTTAATCCAAATTTCAGGCAAAATGGAAGGCGAAAACCAAGTTTCTTTTGAAATGGACCTGCAAGAGAGCAGCCAAGAATTGATTGATACAATTGATCAAATTGACATTGAATTTATGGATGAAACTTTGGACAAAGAACTACTGCAATGTGTCCAAGCAGTAGATGACCTCCTTGAAAATGAGGACATTTTACAACCTCACAGATTGCAAACAATATTCCAAGAAAATAATGACATTTCAGACACTGAAATGTTAGAAAGTTTAATAAATTATGAAACACAAACAAAATAAAAAAAAAATGCTTTAAAAATAAAGACAAACAAAAATCAACAAAAACAACAAACAATTAACATACAGTATTTGAAAAGTCTATCATTCTTTTTTCCTTATAGTACGGTGCCCAAAACGCTTCCTGGTTCGCGAACTTGGCGCTCACCACGCAAAAAAAAAAAATGTTTTTTTTTTACCCTGCTGGGCCCTTTTAAAACCTCCACATAAAACCTAGGGGGTCATCGAGGATCTACTATGCCCCCTTATGGTAATTTCCCCCTTTGTTTTGGCATCCTCTTGTCTCTCGATCCTACCGAGAGACAAAATGGCGGCCGCGCCGGACTGTTTAGAATGTTGACAGACACCGGAGAGCCAATCAGCTTCGCTTCGCAAAGTTCCGATACGCGAAAAGGTCGCGAACCGGAGCGCTGCCCGGAGCGCTGTTACAGATATATATCTTGTTTTAAACGTTAATTTCTCAAAAACCACTGGAGCACATATATTGAGACCCAGCAAAGGCACATCGGGCTAACAGTCCTTACAATTTTGCCAAGTTTCGTGCAAATCCATTCAGCCGTTCGGGCTAAAAGTGAGGCCAACCGTCCTATGGAAATTAACATGAGAAAAACGCGTTTTGGGACCCCCCTTTTTTCTCGGCCCCCCCTTGACGAACCCATCCCAAATTTTCAGGGGCTGCTCAGAAACAAAATGTGCCATTTTCCTGAAAACTTCAGCCAATTCCGTCCACAAACGCCAAAGTTATTAGACATAGAATTTTCAAAAATCCCATAGGGAAAAAATCCTAACTATATATACCTACTGGCGACCGCCAGTAGGTAATATATATATATATATATATATATATATATATATATATATATATGATACTTATTTAAATATTGAACCAAACCACATTTACTGGATGATGTCATCAGTGATGTCATTTGAGATGTCATCAGTGATTTCATCAGTGATGTCACTGACCATGTCATGAATGATATATTATGTGACATCATCAGCAGTGGACTGCGGGCACGCGAGTTATAGTTAGTACAGCTAACTATAACAGGGGAATTTCAATGGTTTTATACAAGTGAAATGTCCAACTAACTATACCACCCCTAAAACCTATGTTTTTTCAGGGAATATATATAGTATTCCCCCTAATAAAAGAGGAGGCAACAGGGAGAAGTTGCTTAAGCAACTAGAAACCAAATATATCTTGGAGCTTGACACTAAGGCTCCCAGAGGACTGAACATTTGTGAGGATTTACATCACTACCTCTAAGCTAAAGATGATCCCTTCAAGTAGTAGCATTGGCATTTCATTTGTTTATGATTGGGTACGATATTAGCAACTTTTATGTTGAAATTTAATCACTTTTTTAGATAAGAAAAATATTTTTGTACTGGAATTTTAAGACATTTATTCAGGGTTTAGTTTTATATCTCCATCTGGTGTCCTGTATCTATTTTGTTGGATCATGAATTTGTTTTTATGAATTTATGGTTTTACATTATTTATTGGCGCCATTGCACGGATATTCATTGTTTATTGTGTCGTCGTAGAAATCCATGTCAACTTCTGTCTCCATTTTTTTTTCTGTTTCAGTTTTCATGTTGTTTTGTTGTTCTTCCATTTTCAATTCTGAAAAATGAATTTTTTAAAAATATATCAGTACAGATAGGGCACTGTTGGGTTTCAGTACAGATAGGCAGTTTGGTTAATTAAAAAGTGTTTTTTTCTTTGGGCAGTGTATGGTATCAAATTGGAAGTAGAAATATGAAGAAAATTATCAAATAAACTCTTAGTCAATTCTGAATTATACTATAGAAGTCTAACTCTATCCTTAACTCAGGGCTGGCGCTAGGCATGGGCAGCGTGGGCTGCCGCTCATGGTCTCGCACTCAGCCCACCAGCATGGGGCCACGCACTGGTGATGTGTCCTTTTGTTTTCCTGGAGATATATCATAAAGAAAGGTGTCGCCTGCAATTAAGGTCCATTGGAGGGGGCCCCCTCCTTGGGCCTCCCATGGATGGTGTCAGGAGGTATAGGGGAGGGAGAAGGAGACGCTCCCTCAATTGCAAGGAGAACATTCACAGATACTGAGGGGGCCCCATTGTCCAGCATTTTTGCGCCCCCACAGTTTTAACTTTTAGACCACAATCAATTCTCACACCTATGAAGGTGTGAGAAATGCATGTGGAGTAAAAGTTAAAACTGTTGGGGCATCAAAATGCTGGACAATGGGGCCCCCTCAGTGTCTGTGAATGTTCTCCTTGCAAGGGGCCACTTATGTAAATTGGAGGGGGCGTCGCGCACGTTCCTTTTTAGCCCAGTGCCTCGCAAATCCTAGGACTGGCCCTGCCATAACTAAAACAGAGAAGTCTATTTTTTTCTATAAGTATTACAGAGTGATAGAATATAACTGTCAGAAAATGTTTTTCTAATTAGC
Source organism: Lissotriton vulgaris (assembly GCF_964263255.1). Lineage (NCBI taxonomy): Eukaryota > Metazoa > Chordata > Amphibia > Caudata > Salamandridae > Lissotriton > Lissotriton vulgaris. The sequence goes on along the minus strand of NC_141685.1, from coordinate 1,253,523,211 downwards.
TTTCAGTACAGAACATACTTCAGTTTTATAAATAATATCTTACCTTTTAAATATAAGTTGAAGTTATCAGTTGATTTTTTGTTGTTATGCACTTCACGAAGTAGTAGTCAAAATGGGTGTGTTTCTCTCTCTTTGTATATATATATTCAGGTACATAACCAATGAAATGTCATGATATACTAGTAGAAATTGAAAGTAATCTTTTAATTGGTTGTCATTTCCAACACTTTCGATATGTTTTGTGAAGTAATTTACCTCAGGGATTTTAGAGAGTTCTACATGCTAAATGGTTAAATGGTATTCCAACAATATTTGTGAAAATGGTAGGGATTGGTATGTAGTATGAGCTAATGTTTAATTGGTGAAAGTGTCTCCAGTTGTTTTTCTGTAAATTACTTTCCCACCTTTTTTGAGCGAGTGCTTGTCAGTGTGTTTCCCGGTACGCGAACTTGCAGCGTTACGGGAGTCCTCCATTTTGTGTTTCGGTAGAATTGAGATACAAGATGGAGGGTAAATAATGTTCAGAATGGGTAGATTGGGGTAGTTTAGACGTATCCTGTCTCCCTAAGTTTTCTGAGGGTGGCTCAGGAGGCTCATATATGTCGTTAAAAAAAATTGTTTTTTTATCGCGTGGTTAGCTGCCGGTACGCGAACTAGTTAGCGTACCGGGAAGCGAATATAGGTGAAAATAAGTGAAAAAAGGTACATTCGAAATTTCAAAAGAGTACACTAAGTTAAGGTAGCTCTGAAAAGAGCTTTTGGGTTTTGTGTATGTTCTAGAAACTTATAAGTAGGAACCAATACACATTCTTAAATTTAGTATGAAAACTTTGTTCCCCTCATCTGAGAAATGCACGCCATCTCCTCTGTAGATATCTTGCATGTAGTAACGCAAGTTATTGTTGTAGATGCAGCCCATTCCATGGTCCCTCATGTAAGCTGAAACAGACTTATTTACATGCTTCCTCGATTTTTCTATTTGTGGACAAAATTGATTGGACCACCTCCATTTTTGTCTTTGGCATATATTGGAATATACCAAGGCAGTTTGAGGAAAAAGTGTCATCAAATGCTCAAAGGTGTCTTTTAGGAGCATTTCCAGACCTACCCCAGTCAAAGTGCCTAAATCGTTTCCGCCACAGTGCACTATTATGAGGTCAGGGTTTGGCAAATGTAAAAAGGGTTTCACCAATGGTATCAATTGGTGACATTTCAATCCTCTTCGGCCAATCCATTTAATTTCCACATTTTGTAAATTGAGGTTGTGTAAATTTCTGTTATCAGCATACCTGTGAGCCCAGTGGATGTAGCTATGTCCAAGAATCCAGACTGAAAACATGGCTAGAGGAGTTTTTGCTGCAGTCAGATGAAGTGTGGGAATGAAATGGCAGTTGAAATAGTGAAGTTTGTAATGAAAAAAAACTGTGGAGTTTAAGTGCAAGTGATTCATTAGCAGTGATTGGTGTATTTCCATTGCTGAAAACAGAAAGTTAGGGTGCATGGATGTGTTCTTTGAAAGATGTAATTTGAATGGTTAATAAAAAATGATGTTATGAAAGATTTCAGTGGATTAGCAGGTGTACTGAGAGTTCAGAGTTCATTTGAAACATTGTTGTGTCAACTTGTGAACATGAGAGGTCTGGCAGGCGGTAGTTGCTATGGAAAAGAGGTAGAAAGGGCAGAGGGGGGAAGGGTGTTGATTTGAAAATAGTAAGGGAAGAGTATTGATTGGCTGACATGAGAGATATGTGTGATGAATATCAGCGTTTCAGTGCCTTTGTTGGTTCCAGCCTCTGGGGTGCATACCTTTAATTCTGCTAAAGAATAATTGGTGTGTTTCTGAGTCTGTTTTGAATTTCAAAAAGAATTTGTAAAGGTGAGTTATCGTTTATATATTTTAGATAAAGACTAGTATGCTTTTTTGCGTAAATAAGAAAGTCAGCTGTGTATTTAAAATGATGTTTTGCGTCAAGTGTTTTGCATTCTGCTTTCAAAGGTGATTTTGGATTCTTTTACCAATTGTAATTGTAGATAATGTAAATTATTAGTACTGACAAGGTGTGTATGTACATAGGAGCTGTGCTGTGTTTTCAAATTATGATCAGAAAATCATTTTTAAGGAAAAGGCATGCTTAAAAAAATTATGAGAAACTATGTACTTGTGATGTGACTCCTGCAATGCGTCGCTTTTGCGGAACAGATATATGATGCATTTGTGTTGGTATTGTTACGGTGTATATGTAAAAAGTGATGCATAAGTGTTGCACGGGCATTGTAAATACTCTCCTATGTGTGCTTAGCAATTTCAAGTCACTTCCCCCGGGTTTAAGGGCCTTGTGAATACGTCCCCATGTGTGTCTGGTCATTTGAAGTCACTTTCCCCGTAGTGCAAGGCCCTTGTAAATACACCCCCATATGTGCCTGAAAATTTTTCATTTTGATTGTTTGAGTTACATAGCCATGTTAAAAGTTATTGAAAAAAAGGTGCAAGTTCCTTAAAAAAAACTTTTTCATGTGTATTAGGGCATCTTAAGTCTGTTCCGCATGAATGTAGGTGTATTATTGTTTTACATAAAAGGTTTAAAAACTTTTTTTGAAATCAAATGCATGCATACTTAGGGCCCGATGTAGGTGGTCGTTTCAGGCCATTTACCGACCGGTTACGGCCGATTTTGGCCGTTTCCGACTGGTAAATGGCCAATCGGTATGTAGGGGCCTAAATCCAAGGCCACATGTAGGTAAATCTACATTTACAGAATCGGAAAAATTATCGGTTCGGTAAAATACCGAATCGGTCATTTTACCGATTCTGTAAATTTCCTATGTAGGGGGGACTCTTCTGAGTCTCAAAGGCCTTAACGAATCGGTATTTTAGCATGAAATCCAACTTTATGGTAAAATACCGATTTCGGTGTGCATGCACATGTGTGCATGCACACCTATGTCATGTGAAAGGCAGACCTGTCCTTAGGGCAGGTATGCCTGCCACATGGCACCTGTGCCTGTTTTGAGGGTGCCAGAGGGTGTCAAAGTGACACCCCCTGTACCCTTGTGAATTCTTTAATTACCGATTCGGTAAATACCGAATCGGTAATGCCTAATCATTGTAATTGTAGATAATGTAAAGTATTAGTACTGATAAGGTGTGTATGTACATAGGAGCTGTGCTGTGTTTTCAAATTATGACCAGAAGAGTCCTACCTACATATGGGTGGCTTTAAATCGGTATATTTATCGATGTTTTATTTTACCGAATCGGTAAAATTACCGATTCGGTAATTTTACCGATTCGGTAATATATTGCCCCTTACATGACAAATTTTGTTATCTGGTCGGTAACGCCGAAAATACAGTTTTTCGGTCGTTACCGACCGACCTACATCTGTCCCTTAAAGTCTTAGAGACAGATTTATGATGGTTGTGCGCCTCTTTTGTGCTGTTGGTGCGTCACTTTTTTAATGCAGGAGAGATTTACAAGAAGCACCATGTTGCAAAACAGCAGCCGCGGGTCGAGGAGGGAGTTACGGTGGGGCAGGCATGCGGGGAGGGGGAGGGGCAGGGTGGAGGGACGTAAACACTGGCATATGGATTATTGCAGGTAAGTACACAATTTAATGTGTGTAAAGTTTTATGTGGCCTTTTTTTTGCAGGGTGGGTAGTCATTTGCATGAAAGCCCTATAATACTATCACTATCACAGTAAAATTAAAAATATTTTATTGAATCATTTTTATAGCATTGCTGAATCAAATTCTTACTGTTGATTTACTGTTTGGTATTAGTGGTTAATAGCATTTTTTATTATATTTTACCACAGATTCAACTGCAGATTATTGAGAAATTAGACAATGCCATCTAAAGATAGAATCCGAAAGTCTACGAAACGTCAAAGACAGCAGATTACTACATTTTTGCAGCAGTCCTCTACATTTAAATCACCTCAACGCACGAAGAAAACTTCGGGTAAGCGAACGAAATCATTTCTTAGAAACATTTGTAGAAACAAAAGTATAACTACAGAACAAGTTTTAGTGCCGAAAAAGAGAGCCAATTTAAATGGAAAGGAAAGGCCCGTCAAAAAAGTTTCTGCTACAGCTGGAGATAACTCTGTGCATGGCAGTAGAAGGGAAAATGTATTCAGGGACATTCGTAGGCGAATGTTCCACAACAGGGTAATTGTCAATTTGCTAAAACAATTCAAGAAAGGCCAACAGAAAGCGGCATTTTATAAGAAAAAGAAAAATGTAGAGGAAATTATTGATCAGGCTTTCGAAATTAAGCGAAAGTTATTTATTTTGGTAATTAATAGAATTAGGAAACTAAACAAGGTAATCTATGTTTTCAAATCTAATAGTAGATGGAAGAGAGAAGTAAATCGAAGTCATTTTTGTGATGTTTTCTCAGGAGAATGGATGCATAGTTCAAATAGTGAGGCATTTTTTAATGAGGAGAGTTATTTTCAGGACAATGATTTGGTGTATGCAGTTGACACCAGTGGTCGAGCTTATGAGGTGAAAGACGGTCAACCGGTTGAAAAAGAAATACTTGTGTCTGCAGATGCAGAAGAGGCGTTAAGTGATGAGGTTTTAGGGAGACGTCCTAAGGGACCAGTGTACACCTGGAAGTGTAGTTCTATTTGCAGTGTGCGACAGGATTCCATCAATTTGCTTTGTGATTTTATACGGACATTTCATAAGAAAAGTGTAAAGCAAAAAATAAAGATGTTGCAAGAATTAGATCCTTGCAGAGTGAGACAAGTGACAGGTTTGCGTGGTCATTCACTGGCTTGTCTTTTCAGGAGAGTATGCCAGAGTGTATTTCATCATTTCAGGATGCTAGCAGTGCATCATAATAAAGTGAGGAAATTAGTGAGAATGTTGTATTGTGCTAAGAGTCCAGCAATTATGCTTAAACAATTAAGCAGTGCTCTTTTGCATGGTTCTGAAGTAGATGTGAAGAATATTTGTCAAGAAATTGAGTTTTGTTACTTTGCTGGTAAAGAGAACAATGTTGATATTGAATCACTAGAAGAAGGTAATGTGGAAGACAGTGTACAGATTTTCAGTACAGATAAGTTTCATAAGGATATTTCCACGTTTATGGTGAAATCAAGTGAGAGGCCTAATTTTACTTGTGTGTGTTGTCGACGGACTAATTATAAGAATCAGACTAAGTTAGTGGATATATATGCAAAAAGTGATATGGAAAACAACAGTGAATGGAAGGATTTTGCCACATACTTTATGGTAGAAAATTGTTTTGATTTGGGAGCGGACCAACGTATGTGTACTTATTGTTTTAACAAATTAAACCAAAACCAGATGCCTGCTAGGACGGTTCATAATAATCTGGAATAGGTAGAGATTCCTTCTGAATTGAAGGATTTAAATACTTATGAATCTATTTTGATTCAAAGTGTGCATCCCTTTCAAGCTATTGTAAGAATGGAGCCAAAGACAGGGAAGTTGCCTCCATCAGATTTACAGAGAGGATTAAAGGGAAGAGTTGTTTATTTGCCTCTCGATTTGAACAAAAACATTAACACAATTGGAGTAGAGAAAGTGGAAGAGGAACCTCTAGTTCTCATAGTTAATGGTGTTCCGACAAAGAGTAAGAAAATATGGCAAGATTTAGTGGATGTTAGAAAAGTAAAAAATGCAACATTGTATTTAAAAAAAAATAATAAGTACTATAAGAATGTATATGTTGCAGAAGAGGAAGTAAGTGAGGAAGAGGATAGCGATTTGTGTCCTGGTCAAATTGAAAAAGTAGAAGCCTCTATAAAGGAAGAAATTTATGAACATTATAGTGTTCATCCTTTGCATTCCAAGGAAGCTATGGGGAATGCTATTGAGTTGTTTCAAATGAAACAAGCCAAAGGGAGTCCCATTAGTGTTTGGGAGGAAAGTTTGGAAGCTCGGTGTTTCCCACAGCTATTTCCCACAGGTCGAGGAGGACGATATGATGAGCGACCTGTTCAAATTCCTGCTTCAGAATACCGGACTTTACGATTGTATGCAGAAGATGCTAGGTTTCGACAATGCATTCCCTATTTGTTTCATCTCCTGTTTGAAAGCGATCTGTCAGGACTGTCATATGAAGTGAACCACATCTTGAAAAGTGGTATACAGATGCGAAACATCTCGGCAAGGGACTTTATGGATAAAGTCAATGTCCAAGACAGTATTTTGGATTCTCACCTAATTAATCTCATGGCGTGTCAGCGTGGTACTAATGAGTACTGGTACCGTCGTCATGGTGATTTAAAATGTATGCTGAGGAACTTAGGAACTCCGACATGGTTCCTCACTCTCAGCTGTGCCGAGTATAGCTGGGAAGACTTACTTGAATTTCTACGAGAGGCAAATGGAAACATTGAAAATATTGAATTCAAGACACCCGGAGAACTGTGCTCTTTAGATCCAGTGAATGTATGCAGGTACTTCAATCATAGATTTGAAGCTATGATGTCTTTCATCATGAATAAGAAGAATCCACTACTTGGAGAGGTGTTGGATTTTTTCTGGAGAAAGGAGTACCAAGCAAGAGGTGCTCCTCATATACATATGCTGCTATGGATCAAGGATGCACCTAAATTTGGAACAGATCCGGATGACTTAGTGATGAGTTTCATAGAACAGTATTCTACGTGTGCTGTTCCAAATGCAAAGGAGAAGAAAAGGCTAAGAGAACAAGTTCTACATTTCCAAAGCCATTGTTGTGGAAAGTACTGTCGTCGTAAATTCAGAAACAAGGACAAGTTCTACACCAAATGTCGTTTCAACTTTCCACGACCGGTGATTTCTAAAGGAAGAGTAAACAGTTTGATGTCTTCACTGCGACATAATGTGACGAGGAAATCACCCAAAAACACATACAATTTGAAAAGAAACGAAGAGTCCAAGTACATCAATGACTACAACCCTGTGATTTTGTCCATGTGGAATGCTAACATGGATATACAGTTTGTGGCTGACAACTGTATGGCTGTGGCTTGGAATGTGACATCTTACATCACCAAAAAAGAAAAGACAGATTTGAAGGATATGTGGGAGGATATTTCCCATGAAAAGAGCCTCAGCAAGAAGTTGTACAGTTTCAGTTTGAAGATGTTGTCGCATCGAGAAATCGGAGCTTACGAATGTTCTGACCGCTTGTCTTCAGCAAGTCTCTATGCCAAATCCAGGAGTATCGTTTGGGCGAGTCTTGGTCTTGCTGCAACGTGAAATCGAGTTCTAAAACCTGTCTGGGAAATTGAGTATTTGGCGGAAAAGGAGCCAAACAGTACCGACATTTTGAAGACCAACATGTTGGATACATATTATCCAAATCGAAGCAGTCACCTGGAGAATGCTTGTCTGTATGATGTTCTTCAAAATTACGTTTTCAAAAGGAACATCAAAGAAGATATCGATAAAGGAGTGTATGCTGTAATTGGAAGTGAAGGATGTCTGGTCAAGCAAAAAAAATGTCAATTGATAAATCATCGAAAATTGGATTGTGAATCTTCCAAAAGAAAAGAGTTTTTCTATTTAGCTCTTTTGCAACTTTTCAAGCCTTGGCGTGCAGAAGAGGAACTGCTTGGGGATTTTCTCTGTTACGAAGACTCCTTCAATGCAGCCAAGGAGTCCATAGAATGTCCTGTTTTTCCTAAATATCTACAAATGTTGAATGCAGAAATTGAGCAGGAAGCAACAATTGCAGCCGAGATTGCTAGAGACAGTTCTCAGGACAGTCAGAGTTCTGTTTCATTGAGTCAGCTTCCACTAGGAGAACCAGTTATCGAAAATGAAGCTGCCACTGCCATGATTGAAGTGGAAAGAGCCATGGCACATGCTCAGAAGGATGCAGTTAACTTAGAAGAATTGGAAAGACAACTCAACGTTGAGCAGAGGAAAATATATGACGAAGTTACCAGCCAAATTGAGCATGGATTAAGTCATGAGAAGGAAGAGTGCTCATGTACGTCGTTGAAGCCTGTTCGACTGTACGTGAGTGGAGAAGCAGGAACTGGAAAAAGTTTCCTCATTAAAGCAAATTCATGTTATCTGCAGAAAAGGACTGAATCATCGCTGTCTTGTGTTGTGACCGCTCCAACTGGACTGGCAGCTCATAACATTAAAGGGATTACTTTGCATCGGTTACTGATGCTGCCAGTGGAGCATGATAACAAATTACAATACCACAAGTTATCTGGAGATGCTTGTTGTGAAGTATCTAGAGTCCTGAAGAAGATGAAACTATCATTGACGAAGTAAGCATGGTTTCAAATGTCATGCTTGCTTTTGTGCATTTGAGAATGCAGGAAGTTCTTAAAACAGAGTATGATGTGTTATTCGGTGGCAAACACATCATTGTTTTTGGTGATCTTCTGCAGCTGACACCAGTGAAAGGACAACCAGTGTATAAACTGCTTACACATGAAGATACCAAGAAGTGCCTAGGGAGCATTGGCAACGTTAACATATGGTTAAACTTCAGTTATGCTGAGCTGCGTGAAAATATGCATCAGGCGAAGGACGAAGATTACAAGAATATTCTGCAAGATGTTAGAATCGGGAAAGTGACTGAGCGTGGTAAAGAAGCTTTACATGCACTCTTACTGTCAAATTTATATCCAGAAAAAGACGTTTTGCCAGAGGATATTTTTCAGAAAATTACTGAGAAGAAATCTGGAATATGTTTGATGCCAACTCTTGCAGAATGTTCCATCTTCAACAACAAAATGTTGAATTTAGAAAAACAAGACATTGTAAAACTTGAAGCTATTGACAAAATAGAGCATATGGGAGCAACAATTATTTTGTCAGAGAATTTGAAATCTAAATTGGATTCCTTAGAGAAGACTATATCTAAAACTGCGGGTTTTGAAAAGACTTTGAATGTATGCTTAAATTGCTGAATCATTTTGAGAAGGAATTTACATGTTGAAAGAGGTCTGGTAAATGGATCAATGGGTAATGTTGTTGATTCTGAGAGATACAGAAGTAGAGATGGAATTGAATTTTTAAAAATTAAATTTGATGGCATTGAGGAAGTACAGCTAATTGGTCGTTGCTCTGCTAGGTTTTTGCTTGTTAAAGACTTATATGTTCGCCGTAAGCAGTTTCCTGTTTACTTGGCATATGCGGTGACAATCCATAAATCGCAAGGTTTAAGTGTAGACACTGCTTTGGTGAATATTGGCAGTTCTGTGTTCAAGGAGGGTATGGCTTATGTAGCATTGTCACGAGTCAGAACTTTATCGGGATTGTACTTGATTGACTGTGATGTCACAAACATTTGTGCGGATCTAGATTGTGTTAAGGAATACAATAGGTTAAGAAGAGAGTATGCGCCACATTTGCCTCAATATCCTTTGTTTGAGAAACGTGTGGTAGGCCGGAAACGAAGAAATGTCAGTAATAGTAGGGAGGTTGATGCAAAAAGACCAAAAGTCGATGAACCCAAAAGTGGAAGCAGGAATAAAATGAATTCTGTTGAAAATGTTGTTGGTTTTAAATTTGAAAATAGTTCTGGTGTCAACTGCTATGCTAATGTAGTTGTTAATGTTCTCTTTTGACTAGAGACTTTCAAAGAACAGATTGTAATCAATTCGGAACAAAGTTTATGCTGTTTGTTGAATTCTGTGTTAGAGAAATGTAGTGCTGATAAAACGAGAGTAGAAAGTGTGTCTGAAATTCGTTTTCTGTTAGACGAATGTTCAGGTCAAACAGAATTCTCTGAAAATATTCAGCAGGATTATCAGGAGTTTTTAATGTATATGCTTGATGTATTGCAAGATGAAGGTGTAGATGTAGATTATCTATTTGGCCTTTCTTATCAATGGCAACATGACTGCGAGAACTGTAGGCTATCAAGTACTAATAGTGTAGACTCAGAAAGATTTATATATTTAACATTGCCTGACAGTAAATCAGTATCCTTCAATAAGCTAGTAAAGGCAGCCGATCAAAATATGGAGTGCAGCCAATGTAAGTCTGGAATGTTGTCCACGTTAATTTTACGAAGTTATGGCCAGTATGTCATTTTAATGTTCCAACGATGTAGGCCTGATGGAACTAAATTGACAACTTTAATTAATAATTTTGTGGCTTCGCAGTTGTCGATATCAGGAAGGACTTTTAAAACTACTGCAATTATATATCATAATGGTCCTTCAACTAATTCAGGACATTAAACAGCTTATTTGAAATCTGGAAACGGTTGGTCATTCTGCAATGATTCTGTTTTAACTTTTAAAAAAAGATTGCCTTTCCACCTTCAAAATTCTTACCTGGTGTTCTTACAACCAACATTTTAGGAAAGGAAGCTTTGGATTTGTTTAGAGGAATTTACAGAGGTTCTAATGGCTCCTACTATATATGGCCTTGTGGATAATTGTAGTACAGAGCGAAAACTGTTTGTTTTTATAAGCAAAGTCAAGTAGCAGATCAAAATAAGGAGTAGAGGAAATGTAAGTCTGCAATGCTGTCCACATTATTTATGGAAACTTATGGATGAAATGTCATTTTACAATTTCAACTACATAAACTGGAAGAAAATAAGTTGTCCAGTCTAATTAAAAATGTTTTGGCTACATAGTCATCGATTTCAGGAAGAACATTTGCAACTGCAGCTATTATATAATATACTGGTCCTTTGACAACATCTGGATATTACATAGCTTATTTAAAATTTATAAAATGGCTAGTCTTTCAGCAAACATTACTAATTGACTATGAAGCAATGTTGCCTTTTGACTTGTTTTTTGAAGTCAGAATTTAGGGTAGGTAATTGGACTAGAATGATTCTAGGTGTTGCTGTAATTTAGTGTGCTGTTTCAAATTGCTTTGTATGTCTCAGTTTTCTTAAAACAATTGAGTTTATCTTTCAGAAAGTGGCGGGCAGAAAATAGTAACAGCACAACAGAGTATAAGCTGTTCATAGGATATCCTTTGACGTCATAGCAAGTAAGTTACTTTGGAGAAGTTCCTATTTCTGCTTAGTTATATTATTTGGGTTTTTTAAACACAATCATTTTGATTGTGTTTTTTTTCCTCGCTGTTATATGATGAATACCTTTAACTCACTGTTTTCAGTGAAATTTGATATTTTCTGATAACAGCAAAAATAAACCATTAAATATGTTTAATTAATTTTCTACTTTGAATTGTGATTTCTAATATATATATGGATTGGTGTGGCTCACTGGTTAGAGGTGGTAGACCCGGAAGCAGAGGTCAGCCCGGGACCAGGGTTCAATTCCTGACGTGGCAGGGTCTTGGGCCATCGTCAGCGGTCTCGATAATTCTCGCCTCGGTGCCTATTCCAACCATGGGTCCCACTCAGCAACTCTGGGCAATAGCTTGCTTAATCTCTACTAACGGCCCCATCAGTTCCGGGGATGCCTGGCTTCACCTTGGGGATGCCCAGGAGGGATCATCTCTCAGGGAAAGCCAGGATGGGTTCCCCAGCGGTATACAGCGCTGGGACGCCTCTTGCTGGGGCAGCTGTGCGCTTTACAAGTATACCACATTTAACATTTAACATTCATTTTGTCTCATGCTCACACTTTTTTTACCACCTTCTATTAATTTAAATTTTTTTGTTCTTTCTTACACAGATTAAAAGTATAAAAAAGATAATTTAGTACGGTAATGACAATTAAAAGTTAAGTGTTTAGTACTCTTTACGTTACATGTCTATCAGATTTAACTTTTATTAGTTCCACTGCTTCTTTTCTTTAACCCTTAGTTTCCTGTCTTTGCTACTTCCTTCATTTCTTTTTCTTTTACTTACTTATACTACTCTTTTCACTTCTTCTATCATTCCCTCTTTCAACAGTAACTGTGTGTTACTCCCTCTATTTGTCTTTCTTTTCACATTACTCTCTGTTTATTTATTCGTCTTTTTTTAAAAAATATTTTTTTTAGTTCGCTCCCGGTTCGCGTACCCGAACGCTAACCGGGAAGCGAATCAAAAGAAATAGAGGATGCTAGAGTGCTAAACATTCTAGCAATTTTTTTAAAAAGGGAAGGTAGTTCTGAAAATAACTTTTTTTTATTCTTTTTGATGTTTTATATTTTTTTTGTGTTTTTTTTGAGGAAGGGGAAACAAAAATGATTCACTTCAAAGGGCTCAACAGGAGCAACAAAAAAAAAATTACTTTCTTGGACGTTTTGGACATTGATGATTTTCAAATGATGTATTTATTAAAGTAATACTCATCTCTCCGCATGAAATGAATTTTCCACATGCTAGACGTGTAAATCTCATCTGCCCAAAGTTCTTTTGGAGATTTGGGACCGTTTCTCTTGCCTCTGACTCACTTATTGCTAAGTCATTGGTGGATATTTTAGCCGGTCGGGGGTTATCCATCAGATCTCGAAGTTGTGCTTTAGAATAATTAAGAGGGTGCCACCTCTCCATGTGCCGATGCATGGTATGATTACCATAGCTATATTTTTTTTCGGTCCCTCTCGAGAGTTTTTTTTTGCAGATGAGGCAGGTAACGTATCTGGCATTAACTTTCTTTTCATGAGAAGGATGAGAAAAAAATTGCCAGATAAAATTCACTTTGATATGGGACGTTCTTGGCATTTCTTTCAGAAAGCCACTTGTCCCTTGCTCCTGTTCCTCGTCTTCCTCTTCTTCTTCTTCCTGGTTGAAGATGACCTGGCTAGTCGATCCTCTCTTCTTTGGTGGTGGTGGAGGTGGTGGAGATCCACCAGCTGCAGCTAATACAAATGCCATGTCTTAGCAAACAAAAACAGGTCTTTCTCTCATAAAAATGAAAGTCGGAGTGAGGAAAAAAGGTGGGACTTTCATCATTTGAGAAAAGAAAATGTTCTAGACCAATGAAAAGTGTTTATTTTACGTCATATGATCAAGCGTTCCATCATTAGGAAACTAAAAGTAAAATGAACCAATGAAAAGTTTTATAAACAAGTCACATGACCTGTTATGCTTACGTTCCGCGTTCCGCGCTGCGCCTCGGATCGATTCCGAGCCTTTACGTTTTGCGCCTTGGTTCGCTTTCCAGAACGCTTCCGGGTGCGCTAATGCAGAACATCTTAAGGGACATTACGTAGTAACGCGATATGTTGCGTTTACGGGACGCATCGCGATGTGCCTTTCTAACGCGGTATTTGCACTAACGGAACGTTTACCGTTTCGCGGATCGGCAGCAAAACAAGAAAAAATAATTTAAACTATCATATAAATTGAATTAAAAAAATATGATACAAATATATATAAAATATATTTGTGAATTAGAATAGGAACATATGTTACAGCTATAGATATTTGCGATTAAAAAACCATTGAAATTCACTGAAAAAACCATAGGTTATAGACCATATATAGTTAGGAATTAGCATTTACAAAACCTTGAAAATTCACTGAAAAAACCATAGGTTATAGACCATATATAGTTAGGAATTAGCATTTACAAAACCTTATTTTACTCGCATAAAACCATTGAAATTCGCATATATAGTTAGTTGCGCTAACTATATATCGCGCACCCGCAATCCACTGCTGATGATGTCACATATTACATCATTCATGACATGGTCAGTGACATCACTGATGACATCTCAAATGACATCACTGATGACATCACTGATGACATCTCAAATGACATCACTGATGACATCACTGATGACATCTCATTTGACATTACTGATCACATCACTGAGGACATCATTCATGTGATTATACGATGAACCTCTTCAGACTCTGATATAACCTTAGATACACTCAGTGTAAACAGACACTCACAGACTGTCACTCATCCATGGAGTTACTCACACACCTAGTCAGTCATGCAAAGAATCAATCACACCTCCATTTCCTCAACTATACAGTTATACACACCTTACTCATTCGAACATATACTAACACATATTTACTCTTTTATACAATCCCTGATACAAGTTCACAATGATCCATACAGCCACTCACACATTCACTGGCTCTTATGCACAGTAACTTATATATGTGAACTCTCACATGTACTGTGTTTTACATATGTACTTACTTTGACATGTAGCACTGAGATATCCATTCACTCACCAATACACTCGTACACAGTCAACCACCCATACAGCTGTTTCCACATGCAGTTTTGAACCCATAGATCTAGTGAATCAACTGTTCGCACATGTATGCACAGAGTCACACACCTCCCAGCCACCCCCACACACACACTCACTCTCCCATACAAATACTTGTGCAACCAATCAATAACCCATATACTTACTCATATAGCTACTGATCAACACATGCAGCAGTTTACAGAACAACAGACATAATGATGCACAAATTAAGACAGTTTAGTCACTAACCCATGCACTCAGTGAGACACATTTAATCACTCACTCATTCAGTCAGTCATGCACCTACTAAATCCTTCATCCAGATACTTATATATCCACTCATTCTTCAATATGTAAGACATATTTTAACTTTACAGAAACATACAGTCACTGTATGTTGTCATCAGTGATGTCATCAGTGATGTCATTTGAGATGTCATCAGTGATGTCACTGACCATGTCATGAATGATGTAATATGTGACATCATCAGCAGTGGATTGCGGGTGCGCGATATATAGTTAGCGCAACTAACTATATATGCAAATTTCAATGGTTTTATGCGAGTAAAATAAGGTTTTGTAAATGCTAATTCCTAACTATATATGGTCTATAACCTATGGTTTTTTCAGTGAATTTTCAAGGTTTTGTAAATGCTAATTCCTAACTATATATGGTCTATAACCTATGGTTTTTTCAGTGAATTTTCAAGGTTTTGTAAATGCTAATTCCTAACTATATATGGTCTATAGCCTATGGTTTTTTCAGTGAATATATATATATACATACATATATAAACATATATCATCTGTATATCTATATAAATACAAACATAAATGCATGCATACATATACTTATATGCATACAGATGCATGTTATTTACATGAAAGTTGAAAAAACACTAATAAAAGCAAAGCTAAAAAGCCACCTCATTACAAACAGAATGGCTTTAACTTAAACGAGGGCGAGATCTATTGCATTTTCAATGCTTGTTTACTTTGGTTCCATCAAGAAGGCATTCAGATGTGTCACACATTTGCCATAAATTCTGAATGTTAGCACTCTAGTTGCACATTAGATCACTGTAGTAAAGCTACTGCTCACCAGGGACGTCTGCTGCTGGTATTCAAAGTGCATGTTTCAGTCTGCATGTCAGAATTTTTTTAATGAAATAGAAGAGGATTTGAGAAGTCACTCAAAATGATCCCTAATTTTTCTTTCTGAAGCACTAATCATACTTTCTATGGCAAAATTAACCCCCTCATGTTGTTCCTTTTTAAATTGAGTGTTTCAGACTTACCACTTCATTCCAATCAAGATGGCTTCTGGTGTGCCATACTTTTGTCATAAGTAAGACTGTTAGCGCTCTAGTTGTTCTTTAGAACACTCTGGGACATTCTGTCATTGGGCTATACTTGGGGTACATCTGGGTGATATTTGGGCTACATTTAGGCTCTTTTGTCTCTGGTGGCCATCTTGGGAGACTGTATGTCAGAATTTTTTAATGAAATTGAAGAGGGTTTGAGAAGTCACTCAAAATGTGCCCTAATTTTTCTTTCTGCAGCACTAATCATAATTCATATGGCAAAATATACCCCCTCATTTTGTTCCTTTTTAAATTAAATGTTTTAAGAGTTACCACTTTATTCCAATCAAGATGGCTTCAGGTGTGCCATACCTTTGTAATAAGTAGGACTGTTAGCGCTCTAGTTGTTCTTTAGAACACTCTGGGACATTCAGTCATTGGGCTATACTTGGGCTACATCTGGGTGATATTTGGGCTACATTTGGGCTCTTTTGTCTCTGGTGGCCATTTTGGGAGACTGCATGTCAGAATTTTTTAATGAAATAGAAGAGGATTTGAAAAGTCACTAAAAATGTGCCCTAATTTTTCTTTCTGCAGCACTAATAATACCTTCTATTGCATAATATACCCCCTCATTTTGTTCCTTTTTAAATTAAATGTTTTAAGAGTTACCACTTTATTTATTATTATTATTATTTTAAACATTTATAAAGCGGCTAACACCTTGCAGGTTTCCTGGCGCTGGTGAATACTCTTAACTCAGGGAAGAAGGGGTTGTTTCTAAGGGAATAACCACGTCTTGATGCGTTTCCTGAAAGGGAGGAGCTGTGAGATTTGACGGATATCAGGAGGCAGACTGTTCCACAGTTTAGCCGCTGCGACTCTGAAAGATCTGCCCCCCGTCCTGACTTTGTTATATTTAGGAACAATCACCAGACGGGCTGAGGCTGAGCGTAGAGCTCTGGAAGGGGTATACCATGTGAACATGGCCTGCAGAGGTTTAGGTCCAGCTCCATGGAGCGCTTTAAAAACAAGGCAGAGGGACTTGAAGGCCACACGTTGTTTAAGCGGAAGCCAGTGTAGTTCAGCAAGGGCCGCTGAGGCTGAAGATCTCCTAGTCCATCCCAGAACTATTTTGGCTGCGGCCGACTGAACTCTTTGAAGTCGGTCAAGCAGGGCAACTGGGGACTCAAGTAACAGCGCGTTGCAATAGTCCAGGCGACTGAGGATGGTGCACCTGACTATCTGCTTTCGAGCTTGTGCGGGTAGCAATGGCATAATTTTGCGCAGGGAGCGCAGGAGAGCTGTGCACATTCCCACCGTTTTAGCAACTTGGGTTTCAGTGTTCATTTTATCATTCAGTGTGGCCCCAAGGTTGCGAACCGATGTAACTGGCCGAGGTTTATCTGATGTTTCCGGGGGCCAAAAGTCGCAGGGGAATTGCAGAGGAATGCGACTTCCTGCACAATACAGAACCTCCGTTTTGGAGGAATTAAATTGCAGCGAGTTATTGTGTAGCCACCCAGCCGTCTCCCTTAAGCAGTCGTGAAAGGCTGCAAGGGGGGTAGAGTCTTCTCCCTCCCAAGAGAGGATGAGCTGGGTGTCGTCCGCATAGTTGATTGTTTTTAACCTGTGTGCCTTTATCAACGTGATCAGAGGTCTAAGGTACACGTTAAAAAGAATGGGGCTGATGGAGGAGCCCTGGGGCACCCCGTGGTGGACAGAAGAGAAGATAGATTGATAAGGAGGGAGAGACACCGCCTGTCTCCTGTCCCGTAGGAAGGAGTGGAACCAAAGTAGGGCAGTGCCGTCTACCCCAGCCGTCCGGAGTCGCTCCAACAGGACCCCATGATTGACAGTATCGAAAGCGGCAGACAGGTCCAACAGGATCAAGGCTACTGCCTGGCCCCTGTCTGCCCGCATACAAAGGTCCTCCAGAGCTGTCAGGACAGCTGTTTCAGTCCCGTGAGCAGGACGAAAGCCAAACTGAAAATCGTCCAGAATCTGATTTTTCTCCAGATGAATGGAGAGACAGGTGCTAACCCAGCGCTCTACAATTTTTGCTGGAAAAGGCAGGAGGGATATAGGCCGGTAATTGGACAAACAGTCAGGGTTCAAGGAAGGTTTTTTTAACAGTGGGGTGATGAGGGCCTCCTTCCAGGAGGATGGCACAAGCCCGCAGTGTAAGGATTGATTGCAGATCCTGCAGAGGGTGACAAAGAGGTCAGAACCAAAACTCTTCCAGACTTTTGGAGGCACCGGGTCAAGAGGGGATCCGGAGGTGATCCCAAGTGCCAGCCTTTCAAATTCCGGTTTTGGGATGGGGGGAAACTCCCGCAGCTTTTCCATGAGAGGAAAATCAGAGTGCACCGAAACAGGATCACTAGTACAGGCTCTAGGTGTAATGAGACCCCCTAGGGGAGGGGAGGAGTTCAGATTAAGAATAATGGTGTTGATTTTGTTTTTGAAAAATAGCGTGTAATAAGTAGGACTGTTAGCGCTCTAGTTGTTCTTTAGAACACTCTGGGACATTCAGTCATTGGGCTATACTTGGGCTACATCTGGGTGATATTTGGGCTACATTTGGGCTCTTTTGTCTCTGGTGGCCATTTTGGGAGACTGCATGTCAGAATTTTTTAATGAAATAGAAGAGGATTTGAAAAGTCACTAAAAATGTGCCCTAATTTTTCTTTCTGCAGCACTAATAATACCTTCTATTGCATAATATACCCCCTCATTTTGTTCCTTTTTAAATTAAATGTTTTAAGAGTTACCACTTTATTTATTATTATTATTATTTTAAACATTTATAAAGCGGCTAACACCTTGCAGGTTTCCTGGCGCTGGTGAATACTCTTAACTCAGGGGAACAGATAGCGAGGAGCAGGAAGATGGGGTTGTTTCTAAGGGAATAACCACGTCTTGATGCGTTTCCTGAAAGGGAGGAGCTGTGAGATTTGACGGATATCAGGAGGCAGACTGTTCCACAGTTTAGCCGCTGCGACTCTGAAAGATCTGCCCCCCGTCCTGACTTTGTTATATTTAGGAACAATCACCAGACGGGCTGAGGCTGAGCGTAGAGCTCTGGAAGGGGTATACCATGTGAACATGGCCTGCAGAGGTTTAGGTCCAGCTCCATGGAGCGCTTTAAAAACAAGGCAGAGGGACTTGAAGGCCACACGTTGTTTAAGCGGAAGCCAGTGTAGTTCAGCAAGGGCCGCTGAGGCTGAAGATCTCCTAGTCCATCCCAGAACTAATTTGGCTGCGGCCAACTGAACTCTTTGAAGTCGGTCAAGCAGGGCAACTGGGGACTCAAGTAACAGCGCGTTGCAATAGTCCAGGTGACTGAGGATGGTGCACCTGACTATCTGCTTTCGAGCTTGTGCGGGTAGCAATGGCATAATTTTGCGCAGGGAGCGCAGGAGAGCTGTGCACATTCCCACCGTTTTAGCAACTTGGGTTTCAGTGTTCATTTTATCATTCAGTGTGGCCCCAAGGTTGCGAACCGATGTAACTGGCCGAGGTTTATCTGATGTTTCCGGGGGCCAAAAGTCGCAGGGGAATTGCCGAGGAATGCGACTTCCTGCACAATACAGAACCTCCGTTTTGGAGGAATTAAATTGCAGCGAGTTATTGTGTAGCCACCCAGCCGTCTCCCTTAAGCAGTCGTGAAAGGCTGCAAGGGGGGTAGAGTCTTCTCCCTCCCAAGAGAGGATGAGCTGGGTGTCGTCCGCATAGTTGATTGTTTTTAACCTGTGTGCCTTTATCAACGTGATCAGAGGTCTAAGGTACACGTTAAAAAGAATGGGGCTGATGGAGAAGCCCTGGGGCACCCCGTGGGGGACAGAAGAGAAGATAGATTGATAAGGAGGGAGAGACACCGCCTGTCTCCTGTCCCGTAGGAAGGAGTGGAACCAAAGTAGGGCAGTGCCGTCTACCCCAGCCGTCCGGAGTCGCTCCAACAGGACCCCATGATTGACAGTATCGAAAGCGGCAGACAGGTCCAACAGGATCAAGGCTACTGCCTGGCCCCTGTCTGCCCGCATACGAAGGTCCTCCAGAGCTGTCAGGACAGCTGTTTCAGTCCCGTGAGCAGGACGAACGCCAAACTGAAAATCGTCCAGAATCTGATTTTTCTCCAGATGAATGGAGAGACAGGTGCTAACCCAGCGCTCTACAATTTTTGCTGGAAAAGGCAGGAGGGATATAGGCCGGTAATTGGACAAACAGTCAGGGTTCAAGGAAGGTTTTTTTAACAGTGGGGTGATGAGGGCCTCCTTCCAGGAGGATGGCACAAGCCCGCAGTGTAAGGATTGATTGCAGATCCTGCAGAGGATGACAAAGAGGTCAGAACCAAAACTCTTCCAGACTTTTGGAGGCACCGGGTCAAGAGGGGATCCGGAGGTGATCCCAAGTGCCAGCCTTTCAAATTCCGGTTTTGGGATGGGGGGAAACTCCCGCAGCTTTTCCATGAGAGGAAAATCAGAGTGCACCGAAACAGGATCACTAGTACAGGCTCTAGGTGTAATGAGACCCCCTAGGGGAGGGGAGGAGTTCAGATTAAGAATAATGGTGTTGATTTTGTTTTTGAAAAATAGCGCAAGGTTATCGCAGAGGGCTTGTGTAGTAAGGGTAGATGTTATGGCACAATCAGGGTGGGTAAGGTTTTTGAGAATCTGAAAAATGCTTTTAGAACTGTTGGGGGCATTGCTGATCGTAGTGCAGAAATAGTTGGCTTTGCTCTGATTAATGGCAGTTTTATATGCTTGGAGATGGTTTTTCCAGATTACTTTATTCGAATCGGAGTAGCCTTGTCTCCATTTCCTCTCTGCTTGTCTGCAGGCTAGTTTAAGGGATTTCAGAGAGTTGTTAAACCAGGGGGCAGGAGCTCTGCTTTTTGCTTTGCCTTTCTTCTGAGGGGGGCAAGAGAGTCTACGATGTCACGATGGCTCCAGGTGTGCTATACCTTTGTAATAAGTAGGACTGTTAGCGCTCTAGTTGTTCTTTAGAACACTCTGGGACATTCTGTCATTGGGCTATACTTGGGCTACATATGGGTGATATTTGGGCTACATTTGGGCTCTTTTGTCTCTGGTGGCCATTTTGGGAGACTGCATGTCAGAATGTTTTAATGAAATAGAAAAGGATTCGAGAAGTCACTCAAAATGTGCCCTAATTTTACATTCTGCAGCACTAATCATACTTTCTATTGCAAAATATACCTCCTCATGTTGTTTCTTTTTAAATTAAATGTTTTAAGAGTTACCACTTTATTCCAATCAAGATGGCTTCAGGTGTGCCATACCTTTGTAATAAGTAGGACTGTTAGCGCTCTAGTTGTTCTTTAGAACACTCTAGGAGGCTGCAGTAGAACACAAAGGAATCAACTGACAGTCTCTGTCCTTGTTGGATGTACATGTTTTACTGAGAATGTCAGACTTCATTTTCACATGACTGAGAAAGATAATGTGAATTTACAGAAAATATGCTTTCAGTTTGGCTTATAGATCCCCTTCCAAACCACTGTGGGAAAATCATGAGATATTAGTTTTCTTTCAAACAATATTCATGATATCACAGCAGAAGGTTTTTTCACATGGTAAAATCACCTTAGAACCCACCACAATTACTAAAACGAGTATGGTACCATCAACAAATGATTTATAATGTAACTAAAGTCCTAAAATCCTCTATTAACTACAATGCTTTTTAATGAGGTGCTATCATGTATATTGGTCCCAAGATGGCTGCCAACACTTCTTGGATGAAGTGCTGACAGCCAATCAGATCAGATGTGTGGTTAGGCTCCGCCCAGATATATATCTTTTTTTGAACCTAAATTACTCAAAATCCACTGGAGCACATATATTGAGACCTAGCAAAGGCACATCGGGCTAACAGTCCCTACAATTTTGCCAAGTTTCGTGCAAATCCATTCAGCCGTTCGAGCTAAAAGTGAGGCCAACCGCCCTATGGAAATTAACATGGGAAAAACGCGTTTTGGGACTCCCCTTTTTTCTCGTCCCCCCCTTGATGAAACCCCCCCAAATTGTCAGGGGCTGCTCAGAAACAAAATGTTCCATTTTCCTGAAAATTTCAGCCAATTCCGTCCACAAACGCCAAAGTTATTAGACATAGAATTTTCAAAAATCCCATAGAGAAAAAATCCTAACTATATATACCTACTGGCTACCGCCAGTAGGTAATATATATATATATATATATATATATATATATTCACTGAAAAAACCATAGGTTTCACACCAGTTATAGTTAGCTGGAAATTTTACTGACATAAAACCATTGAAATTCCCACGTTATAGTTAGTTGGACTCACTATACTTGGCGTGTAATGCACTGCTGATGACATCACATATTACATCACTCATGACATGGTCATTGACATCACTCATGACATCACTGATGACACCATCCAGTGAATGTGTGTCTTTCTGAAAAATAAACATGTTTTATATATGTATATGTAAAGGTCGATGGAAGAATAAATGTTTCAATAAGTGTCTTAATGGATGTTTTTTTTTTTTAAATGATTGGTTAACTTGCTTATTAAGTGTATCTTAGTGAATACATATATTAGCGAGAAATGTTTAAATATTTAAATATATGTATCAGTGTTTCACTTTGTGTATAAGTGGCTGCATGGGTTGGTGAGTAGCTACATGTGTGTTTATATGGGTTATTAGATGTTTTTTTTAGTATCTTTATAATTGTCTGTTTGATTTGGTGGGGGTATTACTTAGCACATAGATGCATCAATGACTGACTCACTGTTTGTATGTGTTTTGAAGACAGCATATGTGTCGGACTGTATGGGTGAATGAGTGTGTATATGTATGTGTTAGTAAGTGAATGACTGTCTCACTAGTGTCTTTATCAGTAACTACATATGTTTTAATCTAGTATATGTGAGTATTGATGTATATAAGTGAGTATATGTGAGAGTGAGAGATTGAAAGAGTTATTCTTTTAATAAGTATGTGTTTTTGTAAGTGATTGTTTAAGAGAGTAAGTATGTGTACGTTTCCTTATAAGTAAGGTGGTAGTGTGTGTATAGCTGTATATGCAAAAAAATGGATGTTCAATAGTCTATTTGCATGTGTGATTATGTGTGTGAGCAAGTTTTGGAAGACTGTCGGTGTGTTAACGGATGTAAAGGTGTCTCACTACATATGATAAGTGAGTATATGTATGAATGACTATATAGAACTGTTGGTGAATGAGTGGATGTGTATATAGATGGTGGAATTACTGAATTGGTTGTTGTAACTGGTATAGGTATCTCCACTTTTTTGTAAATGTTAGTTTCTATTTTTGAATATGTGTTTCAAGGGTTACTTTACAGTGAAAGGAGGTCAGTCACTCTGTCACAAGGATGGTGTCATCAGTGATGTCATGAGTGATGTCACTGACCATGTCATGAGTGATGTAATATGTGATGTCATCAGCAGTGCATTACACGTGCAAGTTATAGTGAGTCCAACTAACTATAACGTGGGAATTTCAATGGTTTTATGTCAGTAAAATTTCCAGCTAACTATAACTGGAGTGAAACCTATGGTTTTTTCAGTGAATTTAATAGTTTTTTTAAATGCTAATTCCTAACTATAACTAGTGTGAAACCTATGTTTTTTTCAGTGAATTTCCAAGGTTTTTTTAATGCTAATTCCTAACTAAAAGTCTCACTTTATAAGTAAGACTGTTAGCGCTCTAGTTGTTCTTTAGAACACTCTGGTACATACAATCATTGGGCTATACTTGCTCTACATCTGGCTGATGTTTGGGCTACATTTGTATTTTTTTGTCTCTGGTGGCCATCTTTGGGCTACATTGGGCTACATTTGGGCTCTAACATAAATAAAGCTAAAAGTAGGCCAATATATATTTTTTTAAAGTTAATTTTCTTAAAAACAACTGGAGCATATATCTTGAGACATAGCAAATGCACATCGGGCTACCAGTCCTTACAATTTTTCATTTTTTTTATTTTATATAAATATATATTTTTTTGTCTTGGAGCGCTCCCGGTGCGTTCCCCAGTTAGCGCCCCTGAAAGCGTAGTATTTTGAAGCACCCCGGTGAGCGAATCGGGAAGCGTCCCGTTAGCGCCAATGTCGCAATCGAAAACAACATTGTGACGCGTCGCATAAGCGTGACGTATTGCGTAGCCGCGTGATGCGTCTTATGACGCGCTACGTAAACGCACCCGGAAGCGCTTCGCGGCGCGGACCGGAGCGCGTAACGTAAGCTCGCCGGAGCGCGTAACGTAAGCGCATCGGATCATGTGACTTGAGAATAACACTTTTCATTGGTTCTCATAATTTTTTTTTCCCCAAATAATGAAAGCCCCCTCCATTTTTCCTCATTCTTACATTCTTCATTGAGAGAGCAAGAGCTATTTTGGAGGAGACAATGGCTTCACTTGTTGCTGCAGCTGGTCCAACCTCACCACCACCCCCACCACCAAGAAAAGAAGGTCCACCACCACAGTTTCTTGGAGGACAAGAAGAAGAGGAGGAAGAAGAGGAGGAGGAGGATCAACAACGAAGGCGCTTCCTCCCAGAAGAACCCAGACAAAGGCACGTTAAAGTGCACTTCATTTGGCAATTTTTTTCTTTTCCAGATGACCAAAAAAAGGTGAACGCCCCCAAAGTCACCTGTCTTATATGTGACAAAGTTCTCTCCAGGGGCAATCCCTCCAAGAAATATTCTTTTGGGAATTATACCATGATACGCCACATGGAGAGGTGGCATCCCAATAATTTAGCTCAGGCTGAAGTCCAAGAACTTCGTACCAACCCACCCCCTGTGGCCAGCACTTCCTCTTCAGTACCCTCACTTTCTGGTCCTGAAGAACGGCAAATGGTGCCAAATATTCAGCCAAAATTTGGCAAGGTCAAATTTCTTTGCATTTTCTGTGACAAAGCTTTATGCTATGGTGAATTTAGCGTCACCTTAATAAATAATGCTATAGACAACCACAAATGCAACAAGGAAAGAAAACAGTAATTCTTTTCTTTTTTTTTTGCTCCTGTTGAGCTATTTCCAATTCCCTGTTTTTTGTTTGTTCCCTTCAAAAAACCAAAAAAATATAAAATTGTTCAAAAACACAAAAAAATTAAAAAATGTTCAGAAAAATAATAAAAAAATATAAAACAACAAAAAGAATTTTTTAAAAAGTTCTTTTCAGAACTACCTTCCATTTATAAAATATTGCCAAAATTTGTTAAACTCTGCCATTCTCTTTTCTCCCCGGTGCGCTCCCCGTTGCACTCCCCGGTGCGCTCCCCGGTGCGCGTACCGGGCGCTACCCCCACGCAAATCAAAAGCCCCCACATCAAACCTAGGGGGTCAGGGGGGTCTACCCTGCCCCCTTATGGTAAATTCCCCCTTTGTTTTGGCCATCTCTTGTGTCTCGATCCTACCGATACAGAAGATGGCGGCCGCTCCGGACTGGTTCGAATGTTTACAGACACCCAAAAACCAATCAGCTTTCTGCGCGCAAGTTGCGTGTCGCGCCCGGAGCGCTCCCCGGAGCCCGTACCGGGGTGTGCTTATAGATATATATATTTTTTTGAACCTAAATTACTTAAAATCCACTGGAGCACATATCTTGAGACATAGCAAAGGCACATCGGGCTACCAGTCCCTACAATTTTGCCAAGTTTGGTGTAAATCCATTCAGCCATTCGGGCTAAAAGTGAGGTCGACCGCCCTATGGAAATTAACATGGGGAAAACGCGTTTTGGGCCCCCCCTGTTATCTCGGCCCCCGCTTGACGCATTCCCCCCAAACTTTCAGGGAAGGACCGGAGCTCGACGAGGCCATTTTGAGGATATTTCCAGGCAGATTTGTCAACCGGCGCCAAAGTTATTCCAAATAGATTTTTGAGATTTAACATTGAAAAAAATCCTAACTATAACTACCTACTGGCGACCGCCAGTAGGTAATATATATATATATATATATATATATATATATATATATATTCACTGAAAAAACCATAGGTTATAGACCATATATAGCTAGGAATTAGCATTTACAAAACCTTGAAAATTCAATTAAAAAACCATAGGTTATAGACCATATATAGTTAGGGATTAGCATTTACAAAACCTTATTTTACTCACACAAAACCATTGAAATTCGCATATATAGTTAGTTGCACTAACTATATATCGCGCACCCGCAATCCACTGCTGATGATGTCACATATTACATCATTCATGACATGGTCAGTGACATCACTATCCCAGACGAAACGGCGTACTGACGAGCACTCGGAGGAATCAGTCACAGGAGTCAGGAAAGTGTACCAGAGCCAACAGGGGTTTATTAATTCATAAACCTTGTTACACGTTTCGCGCTTAGGAAGCGCTTGTTCACACAAAGTATGCAACGTTACAATCCTGCTTTATGAACACCAGAGCAAGAGAGGTGTAGATCTCTGTGGATTCTACCCATGCGGCCATTGCAAGGCCTGTAATAACAGTCAAATGAAGAAAGAATACTGGTGTCCGAGCTCTTGCAAAACTATACAAATTAAGCAATTCCTGACATGTGCGACTACCTATGTGATCTATGTTCTCGTCTGCCCATGCAACCTCCTCTACGTAGGGAGTACGAAATATATGGCTAAGAAAAGAATATTAGAACACCTACGAGCCATCACAAAAAATGACAAACAATACCAGGTGGCCCGGCATTTTGAAGCCTGTCATTTCTCTGACGCCACCAAATTATCCTACTTTATTGTGGCACAGGTGATCCTGGGTCCTAGAGGTGGCATAGAGAGTTACGTCTAAGACAGAGGGAGTCTAAATACATTATTAATTTATGTACTAGGTCTTCTAAAGGCCATAATATGGACGAGGAGATGAGCAGACATTTATACTAAATGATTTACTAGGTCACTGCATTAGATGATTAACTGTACAGGTAACGCTATTTATGTCTGTTTTTCCCACACAGGATGAAGGTGAGGGCCACCATCACAGGCCTGTGAATCGAGGTGCCCCTCCCTTGCTCCATGATTCTTCTTCTTCTTCCTTCCCTTTTTTCATCCATGTATGTAAATTTATTTTAGTTTTTTATGATATATACTTTTTCACTACACGTGCGAGGTTAATGGATATTTGTACAGATGATACAGGTTTTTCACTCAACTCACGGAAGGGACTGTAACTTGCTTTTATGCATATGGACCTTGGACATCTCTTAATGGACTGTATTAGTACTCTCAAGTATATGCAACATCAATCAGCTTACCGATCTAGACTTCAGCAGCTTGATTGGCACTTGATGCACGTTGTCTCATAGAGCGCACTAACCAGTGCTTTTTTTCTATGTATTATTATGCTTGTATAAATTGTTGTGCGTTTTTGTAGTGAATACAACTTACATAGTTGGAACTTTTACCTGCACTGACAAGCCAGGGTCTAATCTCTGCTTTATATGAAAGATACCAAATGTGCAAAGATGATAGATGTTTAATATGATTTGTTCTTAGCGCACTAACCAGCTCATTATCATATTGCTTTTCTGTTTAGACCCTATGAGCTAACCTTTACATATACCAGGCATCCTGCGCCGTCAGATGTTTATAAATGCAGAATGTACCAATCAGTCAGAGCGCACTAGCTCATTATTTTGCTGCTGAGTCTTCAGAGGTTACTTGGTTTTATGCAATGATTGTAAACAAACTGGAGTTATTGATCTTTATTTTTGCATTGCCTATGCTCACAGTTACTCTACTCATGTGCAACAGGATACATTAATGCTGTGAATGATTTGACCATAGCAGAATGTACCAATCAGTCAGAGCGCACGAGCGAGCGCATTATTTTGCTGCTGAGTCATTTCATGTTACTTGGTTTTATGCAATGATTACAAACAAACTGGAGTTATTGATCTTTTATTTTGCATTGCTTATGCTCACAGTTACTTTATTCATGTGTAACAGGATACATTAACGCTGTGAACAATTTGACCATTACAATATGGCGGACACTTTCAGTCCTTTGTTGATGTCCATGACACGGAAGTGTTGGTGTTCATAAAGCAGGATTGTAACGTTTCATACTTTGTGTGAACAAGCGCTTCCTAAGCGCGAAACGCGTCACAAGGTTTATGAATTAATAAACCCCTTTTGGCTCTGGTACACTTTCCTGACTCCTGTGACTGATTCCACGGAGTGCTAGTCGGTACGCCGTTTCGTCTGGGATATATATATATATATATATATATATATATATATATATATATATATATTCACTGAAAAAACCAAAGGTTTCACACCAGTTATAGTTAGGAATTAGCATTTAAAAAACCTTTGAAATTCACTGAAAAAACCATAGGTTTCACACCAGTTATAGTTAGGAATTAGCATTTAAAAAACCTATTAAATTCACTGACAAAACCAGTTATAGTTAGCTGGAAATTTTACTGACATAAAACCATTGAAATTCCCACGTTATAGTTAGTTGGACTCACTATAACTTGCGCGCCTGCAATGCACTGCTGATGACGTCACATATTACATCACTCATGACATGGTCAGTGACATCACTCATGACATCACTGATGACACCATCCTTGTGACAGAGTGACAGACCTAATTTCAGTGTAATGTAACGCTTGAAACAAATATTCAAAAATAGAAACAAACATTTTCAAAAAAATGGAGATACCCAAACCAGTAACAACAACCAATTCAGTAATTCCACCATCTATATACTCATCCACTCATTCACCAACAGTTCTATATAGTCACTCATATATATACTCACTCATCATATGTAGTGATACACCTATACATCCTGTTACACATCAGCAGTCATCCAAAAGTTACTCACACACATACTCACACATGCACATAAACTATTGAACATCCATTTATTTGCATATACATTTATACACACACTACCACCTTACTTCTAAGGAAACTTACACATACTTACTCTCTTAAACAATCACTTATAGAAACACATACTTATTTAAACAGGAACTCCTACAATCTCTCACTATATATACTATACTCACTTATATACATCAATACTCACATATACTAGATTAAAACATATGTCGTTAGTAATGAAGACACTAGTGAGACAGTCATTCACTCACTAACACACACATATACACACTCGTCCACCCATACAGTCCTGCACATATTCTGTCTTCAAAACACATACAAACAGTGAGTCAGTCACCAACCCCTGCAGCCACTTATACACAAAGAGAAACACTGATACAAACATTTAAATATTTAAACAATACTCGCTAATATATGTATTCACTAAGATACACTTAATAAGCCAGTTAACCAACCAATTTTTTTTAAAAAAAACATCCATTTACACACTTATTTAAACATTTATTCTTCCATCGACCTTTACAAATACATATATAAAACAAATTTATTTTTCAGAAAGACACACATTCACTGGATGGTGTCATCAGTGATGTCATGAGTGATGTCACTGACCATGTCATGAGTGATGTAATATGTGACGTCATCAGCAGTGCATTGCAGGCGCGCAAGTTATAGTGAGTCCAACTAACTATAACGTGGGAATTTCAATGGTTTTATGTCAGTAAAATTTCCAGCTAACTATAACTGGTTTTGTCAGTGAATTTAATAGGTTTTTTAAATGCTAATTCCTAACTATAACTGGTGTGAAACCTATGGTTTTTTCAGTGAATTTCAAAGGTTTTTTAAATGCTAATTCCTAACTATAACTGGTGTGAAACCTTTGGTTTTTTCAGTGAATTTCAAAGGTTTTTTTAATGCTAATTCCTAACTATATAAGACCTGAAAGCCCACCAGGAATCTCCAGTATGCGCCAGGGGACTGCATTGCAGAGAGGTGTAATGAAGCCACAACCCTTTTTACACCTCTCTGCAACGCAGCCCCCGTGCATGTTTGTAGAGGGGGGACTAATTCCCCTTGCATACTGGGGGTCCCTGGATCATATCTGCCCAAACACCGATATTCCGAACGATTGTAAATGACTTTTCTTGAGAAACATTTGGATTTGGATTATCATGTCCTATACTTTGGAATTTTTGAAAGACTGACTTTGAGGATGCTATAAATTACTCAAGTCTGCCCGAATTGTGTGGGTAAAATTGATACCTAGTCACTTTTAATAAGAATATACTTATGTCTCGTCTAACATTTGGAAGAAATATCTAGTTATATGACAACGGGATACCGACATAACTTGAAGGAAATAAGAACGCCCTGAAGAAGTTCTGTTGTACAGAACGAAACGTTTCGGCTGGCGGTGGTACATAAACTTAAGGAAAATAAAAGCATTTGAATATACACCAAGATTCAGCGCTTCAATAAGTACTCTAAGTGATATGATTTGATTGGACTCATTGTGAAAGTGGTGCTGTGCCAAACTTTGGAATATTCTCCACTACTCTCTACTACTTACTCTCTCCTACTCTCTACTACTCACTCTCTACTGCTCTCTACTACTCACTCTACTACTTACTCTCTACTACTCTCTACTACTCACTCTCTACTACTCTCTACTACTCACTCTACTATTCACTCTACTACTCTCTACTACTCACTCTGCTACTCTCTCTACTGCTCTCTACTACTCTCTACTACTCACTCTCTACTCTCTATTACTCACTCTCTACTCTCTACCTCTCTACCTCTCTCTTCTTCTCTCTCTACTAATCTCGACCTCTCTACCGCTACCTCTCTACCTCTCTACCTCTACACCTCTACCTCTCTACCTCTCTCTACACGCACACATATAGACATATATGCATATATATATGTGCATATGCATTTATATATATGTATGTGTATGTATAAAAAAAACAACTAAACATTTTTTTTTCTAAACAGCTACTTTTAAAACTGTCATTCTTTTTTCCCATGGTACGCTCCCGGGTACGCGCACCGGGCGCTCCCCCCGCGAAAATCAAAAAAAAAAAAAAATTTTTTTTTTGCCTTGCGGGGCCCTTTTATGGCCCCCACATCAAACCTAGGGGGTCAGGGGGGGTCTACTCTGCCCCCTTATGTTCATTTCCCTCTTTGTTTTGGCCACCTCTTGTGTCTCGATTTTACCGAGACACAAGATGGCGGCCGCTCCGGACTGTTTAGAATGTTTACAGACACCCGAGAGCCAATCAGCTTTCCTCGCGCAAGTCGCGTGGCGCGCACGGTACGCGCACCCGTGCGCGTACCCGTGCGCTGCTATAGATATATATATTTTTTTGAACCTTAATTACTCAAAATCCACTGGAGCACATATCTTGAGACATAGCAAAGGCACATCGGGCTACCAGTCCCTACAATTTTGCCAAGTTTGGTGGAAATCCATTCAGCCGTTCGGGCTAAAAGTGAAATCGACCGCCCTATGGAAATTAACATGGGGAAAACGCGTTTTGGGACCCCCCTTTTATCTCGGCCCCCGCTTGACGAATCCCCCCCAAACTTTCAGGGAAGGACCGGACCGCCATGAGACCATTTTCCTGAAAATTTCAGGCAGATTCGTCAACCGGCGCCAAAGTTATTCAAAATAGAATGTTGAGATTTAACATTGAAAATTATCCTAACTATAACTACCTACTGGCGACCGCCAGTAGGTAATATATATATATATATATATATATAACTGCCTTTAAGACTGAGTGGATGTATACATGTCTGAATGGAGGATTTAGTAGCAATGTGATTGACACTCTAAGTGACGATTTTAAAGTGTCTCACTTAATATATGGGATAGTGATTAAACTGTGTGAATACCTGTACCACTCTATCTCTTGTTGTGTAAACTACTACATTAGATGGTTACTAGCTATGTGAAAGTCTATATTAGTTATTAATTAGTTAAGGGAGTATTTGTATGGGATAGTGAATGAATGTGTGTGTGGTTGGCAGGGAGGTGTGTGACTGTCCAAAGATGTGTAGTAGTTGATTTAGTCGGTATATGAGGTTAAGACTGTAATGGAAGCAGTTGTTTGGGTAAGTGAATCTCTTTATGGGTGTGGTGATGAGTAAATTTATTTCTCAATGATACAGGTCCAACAAACTAGAAATATAAAAGGCAGTGTATGTGACAGTTGTTGTATATAAATAAGTATACATAAGACTCAGTGATTGTATGAGTGACTTATGGATAACTATATACTTGTAATAGTGATTTTATAACACACTAAGTATGAGTTACTATCTATATGAATAAATAAAGTGGTGTTTGTGTAAGTGTGTAGCTCAGTAAATATAAGTATGGTCAATTGTTTGCATAAGTGAGTAGGATGACTGCATAAGTGAATAGGATGTGTGCTGGTGTGAAATGTTGATGTAGGTGTATAAGTATATTTAATAGTGTTCTATTGATCTTTAGTAGCATGCATGATTGAATCCATAAGTAAGTGTTTAGATGTGTGTGTAGATGTAGGAATCACTGAGTGGGTTTTTAGAAACTTGTATTGGTGTGTCAATGGTTTCAAATATGGTACTCCATATTTTATAATGGGTGTTGAAAGATTATACTAGTGTATGATAATATGTATCAGATTGTCACGTGGATGATGTCATCAGTGATGTAATCAGTGATTTCATTTGAGATGTCATCAGTGATGTCATTAGTGATGTCACTGACCATGTCATGAATGATGTAATATGTGACATCATCAGCAGTGGATTGCGGGCGCGCGAGTTATAGTTAGTACAACTAACTAAAACGGGGGAATTTCAATGGTTTTGTACGAGTGAAATGTCCAACTAACTATAACATCCCTAAAACCTATAGTTCTTTTAGTGAATTTCTAAAGTTTTTAAATGCTAATTCCTATCTATAACATGTCTGAAACCTATGTTTTTTCAGTGAATTTCTATGGTTTTTTAAATGCTAATTCGTAACTATAACATGTCTGAAACCTATGGTTTTTTTCAGTGAATTTCAAAGGTTTTGTAAATGACAACTTTTAAATGTATTAATTCTTATATTTATTTTTTTGACACCGATTTACTAAATTTTTCAAACTATTTATTTTTAGATATTTTGTTTTTAAATTACATTATAATTACATTATATATCAGAAGGGTAATTACCTTGTTTGATGGAACAACAGCCTTTAATACTTTTGGATGCAGAAAAAGCCTTTGACAGGGTCTCGTGGGGCTTTTATTTGGACAACAATGTATGAACTTAACTTCGGGCAAAAGTGTATAGGGGGATTGAAAGCGTTATATAAAAGCCCGATCATAAAGGTTAGAGTAGCGGGGGAACAGAGCGAAAATATTAACATCAAGCGAGGAATGAGGCAGGGCTGCCCCTGCTCACCATTGCTCTATGCCTGTTACATTGATTCTTTTATAAGACATATAGAAAGAAACAGGCTGATACTTCCTATTGTTTTGAATGGCTATGAGACGAAAATCTTGGGCTATGCAGATGACCTAGCAATTATGTCACCCACTCCACCAGCAGCGATAGTGGAAATTGAAAAAGAAGGAAAAAAATATGGGTCTTGTTCTCGGCATAAACTGAACCAGACTAAAACACAGATAGTCATTAATCAATTTGCCACAATAAATGATGAAAGAGTTATAGAGTCAGCTGTCTACCTGGGCATAACTATAACATCCAATGTATCTAAGCTAGTTGAGGAAAACTTGACTCCGGTGATCAGAAAGGCTAAACAAGACTTAGATAGGATGGACAACTTACATCTCACAATAATTGGATGCTGCAATGTAATTAAGATGATGCTTCTTCCCAAGATGCTTTATTTCTTTCGAACTATTCCTTTAATATTTCACAATAATTGGTTTAAGGACATTGAAAGGGTTTGTAATCGATTTATATGGGCAAAAGGTAAAACTCGGAGGTCTATAAAAATGCTTGCACTTTCTAAGGAAAAGGGAGGCTTAGCAGTTCCAGATTTTAAAGGATATTATTTAGCAGCATCCTTGCAGTATCTTAGAGGACTTCTCGGGGGAAATACTAATGATAGATGGCGGGACGATCTTAATATACCAGATACATATGATTTATTAGCTAGAGATTCTAATAAAGGACTACTTACATTTAAAGAATTTAATTATTACAAAAGAACAAAGATTAAGGTCTTTGCAGCAGCTAAATCAGTGTGGTCTATGGTACGGAAAAAAATTAAGTTAGGACGGATGAGTTTCTATACACCTCTATATAAAAACGAGCTCCTCCCTAAAGTGTTTCATGACCAAGTCATGAAAAGATGGGAGAGCTCTGGGGTGCGTACTATAGGAGATATTATAGATGATTCTGGTATAATCTCATTCGAAAGGGCATGCCAATTATATAAACTAGATCGTAGAGACTTTTTAAAATTCCTGCAGATTAGGTCAGTAATACAAAGGAAACTGCCCAGGAGAGATAATTTTAAAAGAGAGGATCTGATGGAATATATTCAAAATGAGAGGGGCTGCTCAATCTCACAATTATATGGGGTGTTGAGTGAATGCAAAGAAGACGATAGGATTAAAGTGTTTGATAAATGGAGGACGAAGTTAAATTTAGTGGAAAAAGAGGGGGATAAATCGCTGCAGTTTGCTAATTCTATTGTTAAGGTTGCTAATTTACAAGCACAATGTTATAAAACTTTTCATGAATTATACTATACGCCGCATAAAATAGCACAATGGGGGCGAACTAGTGGAACATCCTGTCCCAGATGTCAAAGCACACAAGCTGACACTATTCATATGTTCTCAGCATGTCCAAAATTAAATCCTTTTAAACAAGCGATTGAAATATTCTTTAGGGATGAACTAGGGATATCAATTAACTTAACAAATGAGATTGTGATTTTGGGTGTAGGGAGGGAAGAGCAAGATATCCTCCATCAAGAATTTATATATATTGCGATGGCAATATCTTGACTCTGTATAGCAACCCTGTGAAAGGATCCTAATCCCCCGTCTTTTAACGAATGGCTTATAAGAATTTTATCAATGTATACACTGGAGAAATCTTTGTATGAAAAAAAAGGTCGCAAAGCGATGCAATTAGGTAAACGGATTTGGGCACCGGTAGAACATTGGAAATTAAGAATAGATGGGTAATCTATTCTAAATTATTATAATAATTCTCACTTTTTGTTTTTCGCTCTTATGAACTTTAGCTCATTTGTGTAAAGATTTATTTGATCAGAGAATTTTCTCAATGATGAATATCTGCTAAATAGAATGTGTATATTAAACAAAATAATTGGTTGGAACCGTGTGGAACTGTATTTCCTGATGATGAACAATAAAAAAGGTTAAAAAAAATAAAAATTACATTATACATTACATTACAAAATATACTTTCTCAGAATGAAATACTTTAGTTTGAATACTTTGCAAATAGGCAATAGAGTTTTAAGTACAGTAGTTACAGTTGTTGCAATGGGCGACACAATTTCAAACACAATGCAACATTCAGCGGAAGGGTAATTTCTATTTAAATGAAATTAGTTACTTTATGGATTACTTTTCTAACCACAGGACTGGATCCTAGATTCAGTCCTGGGACATCTCCTGTAAACAGTTGAGTAAAAGCGTTTTGGTTACAGTAGTGATTTTTAAGGAATATTATTGTATTTTAAAAGTTGACAGAAACTTATTCATATAGAATCACCAATGTTATCCTATGAGAGGAAATTCACTTAGCAATTAAGTAGTGTTATTGTTACTTTTTCGTACTCAGTGGTGGATCCTGGATCCAGCACTGGTGCATCTCCTGTAAACAGTTGAAAGAATGTGTTTAAGTCATACAGGCGATTTTTAAGCAATATTTGTAGTTTGTGGCACGTTTTTAGTTGGGGAATTAGGTCCCATTGAATCCTGGGGGTCCCTGGGGTCCAACTGGCCCACCAGGTACCTCCAGTTAGTGCCACAACGCTGCGTTGCCGAGAGGTGTAAAAAGGGGCATGGCCTGGAGCACCTCTCTGCAATGCAGCCCTGTGTTGCTTACTGGAGGTACCTGGTGGGCTAGTTGGCCCCCAGGGACCCCAGTATTGAAGGAGAATTAATTCCTCAATTTATAACGCATCCCCGGGTCATTTTGCAGAGCGTGTTTGTGAGGAGGCAGGGCCTAGGGACGATCCCCCAGGGCCTGACCCCCAAATATAAATTTTTACATTTTTTTTACTGGAAGGGGGCGCGTGGCCCCCTCCTGTGGCAACTTCAAGGCCCCGGGGATGCCATCCCCGTGCCGGCCTTTTTTTTTGTTTTTTTTGTTAATAGGGAGGGGGTCCACATAGCCCCCCTCCCGGGCCACTGGTCGCCCCGGGGACCCCATTCCCTGGGGCTGGCCCTCACTGTTTGGGACCTTGGTGGGGTCCCTAAACTCCCCACAGTCCCGCCAGCACCCCGCCTCATGAGAGAGCCGGCATTGCCTTTCCTTATGGGGAGCAGCTAACATGCTGTTACCCATATGGAAAAGCAATCTGCTTTGCTTCAATGAAGCGAGAGCAGGTTTCCCTGCTCTCGTTTACAAATGAAGCAAAGCAGTTTGCAACGGCAGGGTGGGAGCCGCGAGGTTCCTGCCCTGCCATTGCAAACAGTAGTGTCCAGGGGTGGGTACCTAGGGACACTGCAGGAGCCGGCCCTAGGGGGTGGCGATCCCCAGTCCCAAAACAAGGCTCCGGGAGGGGGGCCGCACATACCTTCCTACATTTATCAAAAGCCCCCGCGGTGGTGGTCCCCAGGGCCGGGGAGGCCTGAGAGCCCCCCACCCATTTCAAACAAGCTCCCGCCTATATTTAGTTAGAGTACCGGGGGTGGCGGTTGCCGGGGCAGTGTGAGGGGGATTGGGACCCCCACACTATTTTTAAAAAATGTCCCTGGAATTTGGCCCCCCCGGTGGCTAAAACCCTTCAAAGAGCGGAGTCTGTGCTTCCCCCTTTGCGTCTTTTGCCCACTTCTTTTCAGTTTTCTTTTGCCTGTCTCCTTTTCACATTTTACAGTGTATTTTGGGGGGTTTCTTATGCCTCGGTTCTACCGAGGCACAAGATGGTTGCCAACACTTCCTGATTTGGAGTGTTGGCAGCCAATTAAAATAGAGCTTGTGCACGGCAGGGTGCACGTAGGCTGCGCCGACGGTAGGCAGATAGGTATGCAGATCCACCGCGCCGACAGATATATAAATGACTTTAACTGTCATTTTCTCAGTAACTACTTGACAGATTTACACCAAATAAGCAAAAGGCACGAGTCTGAACCAAGATCTACCTCTTTGCCAAATTTGGTGTAATTCTGTTCAGCAGTTGGGGCTGTAGCTGCGGCTAAAGGTCCTATGGGAAATTGCAAGGGGGAAAACGCGTTTTGGGACCCCCCTTTTTTCTCGCCCCCTGCTTGATGAACTTTCAGGATTGGAGCGGACCGAAGCTGGCCAAAAGATTGGAACATTTCATACAAATTCGTCAATCTGCGCCAAAGTTTTTCCAAATAGAATGTTGCAGATTTCCTATGGATAATAGGTCCTAACTATAACTATCTACTGGCGACCGCCAGTAGGTAATGTATATAGTTATATATAGATAAATACGAACACAGACAAACATTTTAAGCAAACAACAAAGTTTTGCAACTAAATTTAGCTGTAGATAAATTATTATAACTGGCAAATCACAATGTCTCTTTTTTCTGTGTCGCCTCCCAGTATATTCGGCAGTGCTGGTGATTGGGCAAAAAGGGAAGAAGGATAAATATAGCAGAGGCACAGCCCCATCTGACCCCCTCTAGAGACTATTTAAGGTATTTTTACATGCATTTCAATGTCTTTTTCGGAAATCTACAATTTTCATAAAACAAATTCAAGAAACTCATCAAACACATAAATATGCATAAAAAGCTATATTTCAACAGCGCAGGGAAATATTCTGTTACATTTAATAAATCAGCATTTAATAATGTACTAATAAATCAACAAATTCCTGAATCAGGCAAATTTAATCCTAACGTAATGCATCTTGGGTGAGGCCTATCCGCCTCTTTGCAGAAGACCATGGTCTGAAAAGAAAATTAGCGGTCCCAAACTAGACATCTAATAGATCTGTCTTCATTTGTAAATCAAAGTACCAACTAAAACAAGCGTTGGCATAGCTAATAGGTTTCACCTTTGGGACCTTATAATTATTTAGTTATGCAGCACAATATCCTTAATGCAACAACATTAACTGTTGCATCGCTAAACACTGATAAGGTCCCAAAGGCAAGACCTATTGGTTATGCCAATGCTTGTTTAAAAGATGCTTTGTGTTCAATGGAACGGATGGTGGTAGGAAGGAGGATTCATGCTTTGGAGCCTAGATTTGCAAGAAGAAGATCTTAGTGCCCATTGGGGCAGTCAGTGGCATGAATATCATAATTTTATATGTAATTGCTTTCCAGAAGCTTCATGAAAGGGTTCATAATGTACCAATCACAAATCTCATATGTATTGCTAACAACATTTGTTTTTAGACTATTGCAGGCAAAGCAGGACTGTTAACCATTGACTCTTTTATTCGTTGTTACTCTTCGTTTCTTATGCGCTGTTATCTGCAGCAAAACTTTAGGGCATATTTAAATGAAAATTAAGAAGAATTGAGCTTTCCAAAATACAGGGATTTGCTGTATGTATAACTATGTGGCACACCCCTGAGTTTTCCCTAGCGCTGTACTAAAATAGCTACCTAGTGCCAACACAGACACCCTTATGCCATACGGTAAGGATAAAATGCAAAATGCAGCACACATAGAAAAAGCAAAAACAATGAGAAATAAAAGCCACGCTCCTTGTTGCACCCTTTTAACGCCTGCTATTGCATGGGGTTAGATTTTGGCGCTGCCTCAGATTTACAGATCCTTCAAATCTGGGGCAGTGTTAAAAAGCAATGGGTGATGCGGTGGAACACCCACAGCAACACCCATTGCACGCCTCATTCATGCAGATACGTGCATGCAAGGGTATCATATTTACAAAGTGGCCCTAGGCCACAAAAAGTAGTTTAACACGAATTTGTAAATGTGGTGCAGGGCATTGAGCCACAAGAACATAACACGCCAGACCACACAAGTCATTGGTGCCTACCCAAAAACAACATTCACACTCTGGGACACCTGTAATCTACAACATTCATGGGAAACTCACCAAGCGCAAATATCAGTATTTCTTTGCAACAACAGTAAGGGTGTTGGTCATTTTGTTCAATAGGCAGTTTGAAATACAACAAAACCATGAAAATAAGTCCACTGATTTAGAACCAGTAATGTTCGAGGACATTTCCTTCTCATTTGTTGGAGAAGATATGTTACAAGAATTCAACAGAGCCAAGATATTCTGCATATGGGAACATTTGTGATTATGTATATGTTTTTTGTAGAAATGCACTGCTCTGGTAGAGCATTTGTGTTCAGTGTTTGTACTGTATTTTTAAAATGTAAAAAACCCTTTTCTCCGCATTGAAACTGTGCATCTTATAGCATAAAGGTATGTTTCTTTTGCATTAGGGTCGGAGCAGGACGCAAATGGACTTTTTATAGAAAGTAGTTTTGTGCTCTTTAGCTTGAGGCAGGATGGTGATATAATGTCACCTTTAATGTAAGATAATGCAGGCTTGAAGAACAGGGTGACATTTTCCTCATGGTTTCACTTATTCAACTGTAATGTGGCTTAAGATGATTTTAAAATCCAGATGACTCCTTTCAACATTTAGCTGAGTGACAACATTATGCAGAGTAAAAATGTGCCTTTAAACTCAAAATATCAATTTCTACATCTAAACAAGTGCGGAAAAAAATGCAAAACATAAATAAGTACATCGTTTTCTCCTTGTGCCTTCTGATCGCTTCACAACCCTCAGGACACATCTATTTTTACTCATGAATTCACCATGCTAACAAAAATGTAGATAACATTGATGCAGAGCAAGAAAAGACCCTAAATATTGTGTTCCATGGCAACCAGGAAAAGAATGGGATCACTGACATATTTTATGAATGCATACAATATCAAAACATAACAATATAGAAAATTCTGAATCATTAATAGAAATATTGCCTTCCTATACTTTTAATAAAACCACAACTATCGAGAACATGAATATTGTTGTTAAAAATATTGATTTTTACATCTATTGAAACCAAAAATATAAGGAAAGAAATCCTTTAAAAAAACATATAATAATTCAGAAATATCAATTCACACAGTAGTGACTAAAATATTATCTGAAAAATAATTAAATAATCATTCATTAATTAAAATTAGCACTTTTTATGTAAAACTATCATTTAAAATAAACATAAAATATTGTATACCCATGTTTGATTATAAAATAAATATATTACATCACTAAAATATTTTTCATTTATGCTAATAAAATACTATATATATACTGAAGAGAACACAGGTTTCAGGAATGTTATAGTCAGGCTGACATTTCACTTGTACAAAATCAGAGAAATTCCGCGGTTAAGGTTAGCTGAGCTAACTATAACTTGCGCCCCCACACTGCACTGCTGATGATGTCACATATTACATCACTCATGACATGGTCAGTGACATCACTGATGACATCACTGATGACACCTCAAATGACATCACTGATGACATCATCCAGTGAAAAAGTTTTAGAATTATTATATATATATATATATATATATATATATATATATATATATATATATATATATATATATATATATATATATATATATATATATATATATATATATATATATATATATATATATATATATTACCTACTGGCGGTCGCCAGTAGGTATATATAGTTAGGATTTTTTCTCTATGGAACTTTTGAAAATTCTATGTCTAATAACTTTGGCGTTTGTGGACGGAATGGGCTGAAATTTTCAGGAAAATGACACATTTTGTTTCTGAGCAGCCCCTGAAAATTTGGGGGGGTTCCGTCAAGGGGGGGCCGAGAAAAAAGGGGGTCCCAAAACTCGTTTTTCCCATTCATTTTTCCATAGGGCCTTAGGCCTCAATTTTAGCTCGAACGGCTGAATGGATTTACACGAAACTTGGCAAAATTGTAGGGACTGTTAGCCCGATGTACCTTTGCTGGGTCTTAATATATGTGCTCCAGTGGATTTTGAGAAATTAACGTTTAAAAAAACAGATATATCTGTGACAGCGTCCCAGATAGCGCACCAGATCGCGTACTTTTCGCGTAACGGAGCTTTGCAAAGTGAAGCTGATTGGCTCTCCGGTGTCTGTCAACATTCTAAACAGTCCGGTGCGGCCGCCATCTTGTCTCTCGGTAGGATCGAGAGACAAGAGGAGGAGAAAAACGAAGGGGGAATTTAATGAAAGGGGGCAAGGTAGACCCCTCTTGACCCCCTAGGAATGATGTTGGGGTTATTAAAGGGTCCCGTGGGGCAAAAAAAAAAATGATTTTTCGCAGTAGAAGCGCTTCTCGGTTCGCGAACCGGGTCGCAAACTGGTAGCGAAACGGGAATTCGCCATTTTGTGTTTCGATTTAATTAAATTACTAGATGGAGGAAAAGAAATGTGAGTATTGGGTATAAGGGGGTATGGGAGACACATCCTGACCCCCTATGTTTTCCTAGGGTGGTTGAGGAGGCTCATATATGTTGATACTTGTCTTCCAGCGGTTGCGCGTGAGCTTTTTTTTTCTTTTTTTTTTTTGCCGCTTGACTTCTGTTAACGTTCGATTCGAAGGAAATTAGAAAGTGTTGATCGCCATTTTGACACTGCGAGAAAATATATTGTTAAAAATAATTGTTATAAATTAATCCGTATTGATAAACATTGTGTGCGCCATCTTTCTTTTTTTCAATGCCACACTTTTGTCGTGCACGGCAGCCATTTTAGATGCCTTGACCAGACCCACTCTCTGTACGCCGCAGATCCTCAGCATGGCTCCCCACCCTCGCAAGCATCTCCCCCACGCACTGGTCAACCCTGCTCTCTCTCTCATGCATGGGCCATAAACTTCCCCCATCTGCGCTGCTCTTCCCTGAGTATTACACCCTGTGCCCGCCCGACACCTCCCTTTCACCCTATTCACTACCGCACCCTCTGACACTCCTCTTCCTCTGTGTCTGATTGTCCAGTCCGGTCCCAGGCTATCACCTAGCCCTGCGGATGTAGTTTATGGCCCCAACTTTAAAGAATCACCCCTGTTCAAAGGAGTTACAGTAGATCAAGGTCGCCACCTCATGAGATCCGTCACACCACACGCGTTCCTACTATCTGATAACGATCCTGTATTGTGATTGGGGAGGGGATTCTCACTGTAAGGGTGTGTGGGACCTAGCCTGAAGCGGAAGATTCCAGGGATGCCTTTTTGTACATCAAAGTCTTCACAATTATGTGTCACATTAAAAATATATAGCACTCCAACAAAGTAGTAGGATTATAACACTTTAATAACTTATAAATATATACAACGCTCCAACAAAGTAAACACGTTAAAAAAAAAACTTTTTAAACAACTATTTATATGACATTGCTTTAACCAGGATAGACAAAGAAATGACACAGTGATGTAAAAGTTTCTGAAAGAAATGCCAAGAACGTCCCATGTGAAAGTGAATTTTATCTGGCAATTTTTTTCTTTTCCTTCTCATGAAAAGAAAGTTAATGCCAGGTTCGTTACCTGCCTCATCTGCAAAAAAAAAACTCTCGAGAGGGACCGAAAAATAATATAGCTATGGTAATCATACCATGCATTGGCACATGGAGAGGTGGCACCCTCTTAATTATTCTAAAGCACAACTTCGAGATTTGGTGGATAATCCCCTTTCGGCAAAAACATCCATGAATGACTTAGCAATAAGTGAGTCAGAGGCAAGGGAAACGGTCCCAAATCTGCAAAAGAACTTTGGGCAGATGAGATTGACTTGTGTAGCATGTTGAAAATTAATTTCATGCGGAGAGATGAGTATTACTTTAATAAATAGATCATATGAAAATCATTAATGTCCAAAACGTCCTAGAAAGTAATTTTTGTCATTTTTGAGGAAGAGAGATAACCTTTAGTGGTACGGGGTCGTTTTCGTTCGAACTAGGGGGGCCAGGTGACATTCCTTCGGGGTGGCTTAGGGGCATTTAAAACAACTTCCCTGATACAGGTAGCATATAAAGTAGAGGGTAAATACCAGGATCTTTATCGATTGCTTTATGCTGTACAAAAATGAAAACCACATACAACAAACCTGGACCATTCATATTTTCAATGTTTCTGCGTACATTACTTTTTAACCCTTAACTAATTGAGCTGCTTGATTTCACCTGCTTTTTAAAAAAAAAAATCGGAAACAGTGGCCATTTCTTCGAAACTTACCAATCTACACGTTACAACTACGTTTGCTTTTTCAAAAACCTTTAATAAAAAGGTTGGTGCCCAAATACGGGCCTACAACCCCGTGGGCCGGCCACGGAGCAGGCTGGAACTGTAAATGGGGGGGGGGGGGTATTTATTTGTGGAAAACATAACAGAGTCAGTGGTCGTTGATTTCATAGTAAAAAGTGCGACAAGTGCAACAAAATCATATCGATAATTCATTGTGAGCAAGTACCATTAGTGTTGCCAATTCCAACCTTCAATAATAAATACAGTAATCAATGATGCATTAGAACTTAATATCAATTCATTGTTCGAACGTGTAATCAGTCTTATCCCATATCAATTCATGTGCTAAAAACTGCATACATATCTCATGATATCAAGGCTGAGCAATCGGGGCACAACAAGGAGTTGAGAGTTTCATTTGTACCGGCGCCATTTGGGTGAGGTCAGGAAGGTCTAAGTATAGTCAAAATGTCTCCACAGCCGCGTAGCTAGGGGGCCGCGGGGGGGGGGGCGGTCCGCCCCAGGCGGCATCATTTTGGAGGCGGCAGCGGCCGCGCGGGCAGGCAGTGTCTAGAGGCCCGTCGCGGCGCCTAGAAGTTCTGTGACGTGACCAGACCTGGCGACCTGCTTCAGTTTCTGCTTCTGTAGCTGCAGGCTGCAGCTGCATGCACAGTACACACAAACGCGGGACTTACTTTTGGCAATGTAATTGAAAGTCCCGCGTTTGCACTGTGCATCTGTGCCTGCCTGCTGCAGTTACCGCAGGTCAGGAGGAGTGCAGGCTGCGCTGCAGTGCCGCGGCCTAAGTCCCGCCCGCCACTTTAGTGACGTCACGTCCAGTCGCTCGCTCCGACCGTTGTTGCAGAGAACACACGTGTGACCGGTGTGGCGCCATGGGGGAACGTTACGTCCCTGTGCGCGGGGAGAGTTTGTGGTCTAAGTCTGGCAGGTCACTGGTTTGCAGGCGGGGCTGGCCGCACATTGTACTAGGCCCGCAGCGCTGGAGCTCACACCATCCCTTTTGTGGCCTTTAGCCGCTCGCCCACAATTATGTTATTTCAAGTATGTATGTTTCCATGCCGGCTTAGAGAGAGTGCCCTGGGACGGGACTCAATGACGACCGGCGACACGGTTGCAGCAATCACCAGGACTCACGACACACAGGCCGACAGCCACCTGGACCTCCAAGTAAGACGGATGCGTGTGTGTGTGTCTGGGAGGGTCGGGGTGGAGAGGTCGGTGCTGTGGCATGCTCGTTGAGGCCTGAGCTGCCAGCTGCCTCGAGTCGCACACAAGCCAGTCAGGCAGCGCTGCCTGTTTGAAAGTAATTGAAAGCAGAATAGTTGTTTAGCACCTGGAATGATCGCATAGAGCCAGTAATGTCGGGCCTTTTTCTATGTTTTTTCCACGTTTTGGGGAAGAAATCCACCTGCACAGAGATGGCCCAAAAAATCATGGGGAGTGATTGAAGGATGACGTTTGGGGTCCTGTGGGGGAGCAGTGCAGCCTAAAGGAGTCTGCTCTCCCACATGTTTTCTCGGCAGGGAGGAGGGATGAGAAGGGTGATTACAGCCCCTCCCTGTCTGTCATACTTTCAGCCGTTGGAACAGGGGCAGGTTAGAGGGTCTGGGCCTGGTTCGGGGAGCACTATGTGCTTCTCCCAGGTTGTCCTACCCTGGGCACTTC
Source organism: Lissotriton vulgaris (assembly GCF_964263255.1). Taxonomy (NCBI): domain Eukaryota; kingdom Metazoa; phylum Chordata; class Amphibia; order Caudata; family Salamandridae; genus Lissotriton; species Lissotriton vulgaris. The sequence goes on along the minus strand of NC_141685.1, from coordinate 1,253,478,799 downwards.
TCTTAGCGCAGTTCTGTGTCTACTTTGTGAGTTTGCGGGGGTAAACTGGGGATTGGGACTGACACTCAGGTTGGGGGGCTCTGTCTCACTCTACCAACATTTTGTGGCCCGGCGCACTGAGCTTGAGAGTCTTTGCACTGTGCTCTTGCTGCTTAGGAGGGGTGGAGGCAGGCGTTAGGGGATCACGCTCTTCTTCTCAGGGGCCCATTGTGGTACTGAAGAGCCTGGGGTGGAGGGTGCTGATTGTTACAGCACCTGCTGCTGAGTTCGACTTCCTGTTGCTCAAATGAGTTTAATTTCAGCTATTTGTCTATTTCCATTGACTTCTTTCCATTATTTTGATTGCAAGAAATTGCCACTTTGAGTTCCATATTTAGTTCTAGCGTGACTCTCTTAAATCACTGGATCTATGAAAATGTCACACATAATCAATCTGATACTTTAGCAGCTATACTCAAATGGGTGTACTTTCTGATATTTACATGATTCCCTCGTCTTCATTGCTTCATTTTGCCAGCGAGAAAGTGTCACTGTGTCAGTCATAGTCATTGAAACGTCACCCTATAATTTCAATAAAATTATGAAAATGTCACACATAGCAATCTGAAACCTTGGCAGCTAGGAATTTAGTTTCTGTTAAGCACAATCCGTTTGAGTGAATCATCTTTTCTGTTCCCAATTGCTGGCCTCGGATTATTACAGATATGCGACATTGTGATGTTTAAAGCCAGAATGTTGATCATCAGATGAATAGCTATGGGAACGCAAATGTACAATTCAGGAGTGTGGGACAGCGGCGCGTTGGGCAACCATTTAGCCAAAAGCCTCTGTAGATATGTGAGATATTGGAGATTCCGGGGCCCACTTTGCAGGGTGGGGGTCATTTTGCCTTATGCCACTGGTGTGTGGGAGTCTTGAACAGACTTGAAATGGGCAAATCGGTTGACACTAGGATGCCACAGTGTCACACACATTCTAATAATGGGAAAACGAGGTAAGATTAACAGTCTTATACATTGGGAGGAGATGTAGCTTAATGGCCGAAGCTCAGAGAGCTTCCGATTTAAGAATTTTGGGAACCAGGTCCGTGTCTTGACATTGGTTGAATATCCTGCAATTCTGGGCAAATCACTTAATCTCTCCTAGCCTACAAGAAAAAAAATAATCTCACCTTGCGTAATGTAATCTGGAGTTCATGTAAAGCGCTCTAAAGCTCTTGGCCCAAAATCGTTCTATATAAAACTGCAAAAAAACAACTCGTATACAGCTGATGTTTCTTTGTGCAGGTATTTTCCACCAATCCTGCTGATAGGCTGTAACCTACATTTACCACCCTTTACATAAAAACAAGTTCCCTATCACTCCACTGTTCTATATTACACTCTTGAATCCTATGAGTACAATGACATATTGATGATGCAGCTTTAGTTTTAGTTTTTTATTTATTTACAAAGAGCTGCAGTGCCAGCCCAGGCCTGCAGTGCGTCAAGTTGTACTGAGAGGAGCGAGTGCGCAGCATTGATTACACAGAGTATGTTTATGCATTGTGACCGTACAGCCAGGAATGTGGGTGTTCCAGCACAGCCTGGGGTATATTACCACTCAGGTCAGGTGCACTGCACACACTACCTCTCGCCACGCAATGCATTAGTAACAGCACACACTCTTTGCTCTTTGCTGTCTGCCGCTTCAGAGTGTGTCTTTTATTTACTATATAGCCAGCGACAGAAGGAAAGACCCGACGCCCCCCCTGGGGCCCGCAGGGTCCCACTGTCTCGGAGTGTCTCCTCCTCCAGTTCCTTTAGAATGCCGGGCCCCGGAGCAGCGCCCAGCTGCCTTCCCATTGGTCACCCTGACACCGCCTATGGATGCCATGATGCTGCACACAAGGACATCATGACTCCGTAGATTAATACCTCAAGACCACAGATAGACACAGTGACACTGCAGATGGTCACTGTGGGTCTTTAGGGTTTCCATCCTCTTTGCGAATTCATGCATCATTTGTCCTGGGCTGGCTGTTGTTTTGCTTGCTTTGCTATAAGTGTACCTTTCATAGTGCATATTGGTTGTCAGATCGAACTTCTTGGGGAGTGCATCATTTGCCATGTGGTATGTGGCTACTTCCTCCTTTGGGAACTTCTTGAATGCCCCTTTGACCCCATCTCCTGCTAGGTATTATAGATATTTGATTATCTTTGTGTCATTTCTTCCAGTGCGTCGATGAATTAATGAAATGTTTGTTTCGATGTTAGAGTCGGATTACCTGGTGCTAATGTTTTGCTTCTTTGTCATGCTTAAGGATGGGGAGGTTGGCCTTCCTGACTTGTAACGTAATGTTTGCTGGGGCGTACCTGTTGGTTTGCATATCTTGATCATCTTTACCTGTGTGCTTTTATTCCCCTGCCTTTTTCAATTTTGCTGCGTGCGGTTTTGTAGTTACTCGCCCTGGCTGTTCTGCCTAGTGTGCCTTTTGTACTGCCAGTCACCAATGTATTCAACTGTGTAGCCTTTAACTGTGTCATGTATGTGCATATAACTTGCATGATCGAGGTAACTATTAGCAGCAATACTACTTGTCTCTCGGACATCTTTCAAGTGCTTACCGTCCTTTTTCCCCAGCACCCCCGCCCCCCCCCCCAAGGGGCGGCAATCTGAGGGATAGCCCCGGGCGCCACAAGCTCTAGCTACGCCCCTGTGTCTCCACCAAATCGTGGTTGGACCGGGACCTCTTTCGGCAGTCCAAAAGTTTTCGTTGAAGGGTAGCAGAGGGGACTGCCGACATGAACCATCAGTCAAAGTGGGGTGGGAAGCAACAATCTCTCCTACCGGGTCATACTGGTGTCCCACCGGAACTGATCAAGTTGGTAGTTTTGCAGGATTTTGGTGATTTCAAGACTGAGGCCGGCGCCGGCATGAGCGCGCCGACGTCCCGCGGCTACGTCGTGGTCGTTCCGTGGGTAATCATGGCAGTCATTCCCCATCGGGGGTAGGGGGCTCCCGTGGCTCTTATAGAATCTTCAAAGTTGAGGAGAACGTTTCTGGACGCAGGAAACTAGAAGCGTCGTTGCACCGCAACAGTGGACGAGACCCCCGCTGGGTGAGCAGAGCATCATTGCCTCGCAATAGTGGACGAGACCTTTTGTCGGGTGAGTGCAGCGCCGCTGCATCGCAAGAGTGGAGGAACCCTTTTGTTGGGTGAGTGGAGCGTTGGGGGTGCAGCTGAGGGGCCCCCACCTGGGGGGGTGGGAGAGGCTCGTTTGCGCCGCCTCTCCCTCCCAGCGCACCCCACGCCGACACCTGGCGTTGATATCCGTGATGTCCGGACCAGGCGATAAGAGGGGGGGTCGGAGGCAGAGGCAAGACATCCCCCCCGTGGCCTGCAGGGCGCCGCTTCAGGACCGAACGGGGAGCTCATATCAAGCCGGGGCCAGACCAGGAGATACGAGGGGAGGGAGGGGGTCGGTGGCATGTGCAAGACATCCCCCCCCAGTGTTGTCGCAGCCATAATTGAAAAAAAAAGAAGATACCGTCGGCCTCGGCTCCTCTCCTGGTGCACCTTACACGACGACTCTTTTGAGATACGAGGGGAGGGTCGGTGGCATGTGCAAGACATTCCTCTCCAGTGTTGTCGCAGCTAGATTTCCCGTCGGCCTGCAAGGCGGAAGAAGAAGGGAATCAGGAGACCAGTACATTTCGGCCCATCCACGCCACGGCTGATGGCGGTTAGCTGGGACCCGCCCTGCACGTGTAGAGGCCTCATCTTCCGGATGGGCGTAACCGTGGCCCTGTTGCACTTCTGGAGTTTCCGGAATGGGGGTAGGTATCTGCTGATTTGTATCTATTTCATGTTACTGTTAATGGGCGTGGCGGGCGGTGGGACAGACATGCTTGGAGCAGTGGGGTGGTGGCGGAGCCTAGCTACCTCGTGGCTGCCGTAACATCAAGCTTGGCTTTTTTCACTACTTTCATGTTTCTTATTTCTTGCGAAGTCAAAAACTCATCAGTGGCCTACTGATTTTGTTTGATTTCTTTCCCTTTCTTTTCAAGTGTATTTCATGCTAAAGTTTCTGTTTAACAGGATACAGTGTTTACTTTGTTTTTTACATATGTCTTCTTTATTAGGGGTACTCTTCGGTTGAGCCATAAAGTTCTCTTAAAGGGTTTCAAATTGGGGACAAATATTAGGCTGTGCTCTAGAGGTTGACGGTGTTGCTCCACTGGTACTCGGGCCTTCTCATGAAGCAGAAGGAGGCGCTCTCAATCTCCTTAACTCTTCCCTTGCAAAGTTGACCGGATTCTTAGTCTGCAACTGCTTCAGCATACTTGCAGTTCCACACAAGTCCTTTTTATTGGGGGTTCCTCTTGAAAGCAGTCTTGCATATGCAGCAAGTAACTTTTCTTGTATTCACCTTTTTTAAGACTTGTGAAAATTAATTTCAAAACATTCAATAAATACGGTGTAACTATGCATTGCGTCAAATGCTTTATTAAAAATATGCAGAAAATGTTCCCTTTATTTGTTGTTAAGGTCTTTACAAGAGAATTTGAAAGGAGAAAGTAGGAGATGAATAACACATGTAGGACGTTATATCTCAAACTGCAAAAATTGATAAAGAGGGTGGACCAAAGTCTGCATGTACAATGCCAGTGGAAGCGTTTCAGGCACACTGCGAAGATTTTAAAAAATAAAAATATTGTCAAGTTTTACTTTGACTTGTGATGTTTGATCTCATTTAGTCACTTCAATCTAAATTTAAACTCTAATTTTCTTTTTGTTTTGCAGATTAACTACAGTACTTATTTTGGACTCCATATTATATGTTGTTAATTATATTGTTTTGTTACTTATAGTTCTAGTTATTTATTGTAGTGTTATATTTTAGTTATAGTTCCAGTTATTGATTAAATAAAAGTTAATTAAAAAAGTACATACGTCTGTTTTTTTGTGGGGGTAGCAGTCATCAATAGAAATTATATTTATAATTTGAAGTATAATGCTGAAGCTCACTCATTAGCAACATATTGTGGTGACATTTTTAACCTATGTGCTGACGTAAGTGTTCCATAAACTACTACTATCGTAACAGGCAAAATACTGTTTGTGGGTAGGGTATAATACGCAGGAATGCTGTAAAAATAAATGGGCAAGGGCTGTTTTGTTTTCCACTGTTGCAACATAAAGTGATCGATAAAAATCCGATAATCAGGCCTATCAGCGACTAAGACAGCAGGTCGAGTCTCTTTTGCTCAACGGCTCCCTCATGGGACGAAGAAACGCCCTTTTTCACGAAATAGGAATATTTTACTTGCAGGACAGTTGTTAATTTCTCGGGAAAATACATTAGCCTGGAACATTGTTAGTGATAAACTGTAAATGCATCTGGGTCCTTTGCTTTACAAGTCAGAGTGAGAAAAAAAAAGGCGGGGCTTTCATCATTTGGGAAAAAAAATGTTCGAAAGCTATGAAAAGTGTTATTTTTAGGTCATATTACCAAGCCTTTCATCATTAGAATAACAAAAGTAAAATGAACCAATGAAAAGTTTTATTAACAAGTCACATGACCTGTTATGCTTACGTTACGCGCTGCGCGCCGCACTCTGAATCGTTTCTGGGAAGCTGCGCCTCGCGCACCGGAGCACTTCCGGGTGCGCTAACGCGGCGCGTCATATGACGCATTACGCGACAACACAGGTCCAGAATATAGTCAAAATGTCTCCACCAACCAGCGGTCGGAACACAACCCCTTTCAGCAGACCAAAAAGTTCTGTTAAATGACAAGAGAAGGGACAGGCAACAAGAACTATCAATCAAAGAGGGGAGGGCAAGTTCTTCTCTACCGGTCACGTTGAGGCTCCACCGGAACTGATCGAATTGGTGGTCTACAGTGTTTCTGGATGTTTCAGATTGAAGCTGGCGTCAGCATGAGAGCACCCCGTGGCTACATCGTGGCCATTCAGCGAGCAATCATGGCAGTCGCTCGCCACCGGAAGTCTGCGGGAGTCGGGGGCCCCGGTGACTTTTGTAAAATCTTCAAGGCTGAGGGGATGCTTTCGAGAATGGGGCCCAAGCCCTAGCAGACAAGCGTCTGAGTTCCAAGGTGTCCCAGGGCCATTTTAGTGGACCAGGCCCAAATCCGAAGAGCCGGCCGCCATTTTGAGAGTCCTGTGGCAGCCGCCTATCGCTGCATCGCAAGAGTGGGCGCAACTCAACTAGATGGTGAGCGAGACGCTGTAGCCGCAAGAGCGGGCGCAACTCAGCTGGTTGCGTGAAGCGCTGGGGTGTACCTGAGAAACCTCCACCTGGGGAGGTGGGGGAGGCTCGTTCGCGCCGCCTCTCCCTTCTAGTGCATCCCACGCCGTCTCCAGGCGCAGGAATATGTGATGGTCGGACTAGGGCACCTTAGGACGTGTTTCAGGTCAAACGGATTGTGGGACAATGTTCAGAATGGAAGAGTCACCAAATGGCAAAAAGTTCCGCTTGACCCCGGGAGCGGGCCGCCTATGTCTGGGGCGATCTCAGGCCACACCAGGGCAACAAGACTTGGGGAGGGGGTCGGCGCCATCACACCGCCCCTCGGGGGCCTCAATGCAGTCAGGTCCACAAACAGCCCCCACTTACTTTGAGAATAGTGAAGCTGCAGCAGGTGCAAATAAACTTCAGACAGTGTTACAAGCGCTGCTCGGAACCCTCAACTATAGCACCCAACATCCAGGACTTATGCCATTTGTGCAAGGCAGTGACATCGAAGTAACTCAGGGACCAAGGAACATACCATATCCAGAGTCCTTCCCACAGCGTCTGCCTTCCTTGTTACCAAGTTATGGTTCTTTCACTCCCACTCCAGGCTTTTAGTCTGTGGATGGAAAACAATGAACCTACATTCACGTATGAAAATGTTACTATTGATGCTTGACTGAGGCCAAGGAGATCAGAGTGCATGAGTCTCATGCTTGATCGATTGAGCTAGCCGGTTCAGGCAACAAAAAGGTGGTGGTGGGGGTGGCGGCATCAGCAAGGCATCCTCACACACAACTTGTCGGACATCAGCTCTGGATGTACTGGGGACGAGTCTTTGCACATGGTGTCGTCCCCGGGCAATTTGCACAACGGTTCTCCACCCCTAGGCTGCCAGCTATGCTACCTCGACAGGAATAGTGATGGATGTTGCAGCAAGCTGCCATGTAAATAGTTATTTAATAAAACGTTTTACCCTGTTACTTTGCTGGTGTGTTGTATATATTTATAATATTTGCATAGGGTTTGTCGTTATTTTGGGCGGGGTGGGTGGAGGAGCCGAGCTGTCTTGCAGCCATCATGGTGTCGAGCTCAGTTCATGTCACTAGTTTCGTATTTCTCATGAGCGGTTGTTCCTAATGTTTCTATTTTATCGAGGTCAAAAAGAGATCCCATTAGTGGCCTACTGATTTTGCTTGATTCCTTTTGTTTTTTTAAACGATTTTTCACTATCTGCAAAGACTAAACAGAGTATTGCGACTCTGTGCTTGTTTGTAAATAGAGAATGAACCAAAGAGAACCATTTCTAAAACAGTAAATGCTTGGATAATAATCAATGAAATGGAGAGAGAAACAGGCACGACGGATTACAAGGGGGGCAAGGGCCTGCGTTACCTACCCTTCACTATCTGCAAAGAGAGAATACTCCTAAAAGAAAAGAGGAGGGGGGGGCAGCGTTCAAAGCACATCAGCGTGCATAAACACAAAAATGTTTTTATCTATCACGTACTTGACATTTTAAAGCTTTTCATATTTGCTATTAAAAAACCATCGAAATTCACTGAAAAAACCATAGGTTATAGACCATATATAGTTAGGAATTAGCATTTACAAAACCTTGAAAATTCACTGAAAAAACCATTGGTTATAGACCATATATAGTTAGGGATTAGCATTTACAAAACCTTATTTTACTCGCACAAAACCATTGAAATTCGCATATATAGTTAGTTGCACTAACTATATATCGCGCACCCGCAATCCACTGCTGATCATGTCACATATTACATAATTCATGACATGGTCAGTGACATCACTGATGACATCACTGATGACATCTCAAATGACATCACTGATGGCATCACTGATGAGATCATTCATGTGACAATACAATGCATCTCCTCACACTTTAATATAACCTCTGTTACATCCAGTGTAAAATACAGAATATAATTTTTTAAACCATTGACACACCAATACTAGTTACTACATACGCACTCACTGATTACTATGTCTGCACACAGATTCACTCATTCACCCATACAATCATTCATACATACAATCACTCATCTTTATAACACTATCATATGCACTCATACACCAATACAGACACTCACACTCTGCCACTCATCCATGGAGTTACTCACACACCTAGTCAGTCCTGTAAAGAATCAATCACACTTCCATTTTCTAATCAATACAGTTCAACATAGAGTACCTTACATTTTCAAACATATACTAACACATACTTACTCTCTTATACAATCATTGATACAAGAACACATTGATCTGCACAGAGTCACACATCTCCCAGCCAGCCACACACACACTCAGTCTCCCATACAAATACTTCGACAATCAATCAATAACCCATATAGTTACTCATATAGCTACTGATCAACACATGCAGCAGTTTACAGAACAACAGACATAATGATGCACAAATTAAGACAGTTTAGTCACTAACCCATGCACTCAGTGAGACACATTTAATCACTCACTCATACAGTCAGTCACGCACCTACTAAATCCTTCATCCAGACACTTCTACATCCACTCATTCTTCAATATGTAAGACATATTTTAACTTTACAGAAACATACAGTCACTGGATGTTGTAATCAGTGATGTCATCAGTGATGTCACTGACCATGTCATGAATGATGTAATATGTGACATGATCAGCAGTGGATTGCGGGTGCGCGATATATAGTTAGTGCAACTAACTATATATGCGAATTTCAATGGTTTTGTGCGAGTAAAATAAGGTTTTGTAAATGCTAATCCCTAACTATATATGGTCTATAACCAATGGTTTTTTCAGTGAATATATATATATATATATATTCCACCAATGCCAGTGCGAGCGTTGCAGCTGTCGAGAGTGGTCCAGGTCAGGTCACTGGCAGACCTCTGTATTCACTTCAAATCACCTCTCATTCCAAGAAGTTCACCCAGACACTCAGAGCTTTCTCGTAATCCTTTATTTTGGCAACTAAAAAGTCACGACGCGTTTCACCATTACGGCTTGTTCACGCTCGTCAGACCAACAGAATCGGCAATTTTTAAAATACCAAAACACACTCTTAGTGCAAAATCATGTGACAAACAGTGTAGGCATGGCGACATCTTTGTCTAGGCAATTACTTAACTGAAAACGTGCAATGCATGTATAGTATTTAGAGAATACACTGCTTGTTGATGTACTTACAAGCGTATACGTATAAACTCTATCCCTCAATTTTACCGTTAAAATGGTATAATTATACAATTCGCAAAACGGGCGATTTACCATCTCAAGATTTTCTTCAATCATTGCACATAATTCAGATAAAATGAATGACACTGTAAATTCATGTAGGTATTGAAGATATTAGCACAGAAGCAACTATTACGGGGCAATTCCAACAGCTATGTAATGCTAATGCAAGCTCTTATGTCATTGGCCCAATATCTTCGTCATTATGAGAAATGTAAAACGATTGGTTATGGCTGTGCAATTGCCCTGGTGGGCCAATTGATACATGGACCGTGTCCCCAATCTTGAAAAAAATGCATCATGCCCCAGTGGGCCCACAATGACATATAAATGGAGTGCTAATACCACAGTTCTTATTACCAATAATAATTCAATAATAGATTTCCATATAGTCCTTGCCCTAGTGGGCATTATCTTCAAAAACAGAACCTCAAACAGGTCAGTGCCATCCAGATAATTTCATTCAAACTCTCTCCTAGTCCTCCAAAGCCATCTAAAAATAATAAAATATATATAATCAAAACAGACGGCTGACATTACATCCTACAGTATATTATACATTTCTCATTCATGTAGGTGTACTGATAGTTCTTCACTCATGTTTAGACCCATCGGGGCCAGGCACTGAAAATCGATAATGTACTTTGATTCAAGTTTCCTAAGTGATAACTCATAGTTACCTCCTCTCACACCCAGATCAACACCGTCTATGACCACCATATGCATCATGGTTTCATCCTGCATGTGTGCTTCAAAGAAATGTCTAGCAATGGGGTCTTGTTTATTGTGGGAGAGGATAGCCTGCAGGTGTTCTAGCACTCTTTTTTGGCCTCGTGTTTGGTGCTTCCCACATACCATTTGTTGCATGGACACATTAGTACATAAACACTGAAAGGGGTGTTGCATGTAAGATGTTTTCGAATGACAAATTCTCTTGTAGTCCCAGGAATGGTTAGAACTTTACCGTCTTGACTGTATTTGCATGTTTTACATTTTCCACAGTGTTTATAACCCCCACGGGTTTTGTTGTCTTTCTTGTCTAGTTTGGTAATATAATTCTGGCTCAATTCATCCCTTAAGGTTCTCCCTTTTTGGAACGTAATCTGTGGATTCTCATTCAAATATCTTTTAAGATGTTCGTCCGTATTCAGAACATGCCAATGTTTTTTGAGAAATTTTCGGACTTCATATGATTGTCCTGAGAATGTTGTTATGAATCTGATTGTATCTGACTCATCATTTCTCTCTCTTGGATGCAACAATTCCTCCCTGGTTTTAGTACTGACTCGTTGTACTGCTTTGTTAATCACTTGCTTGCTATAACATCTGTTCAAGAGACACTACTCACTTTTTGAGTGTCATTAATGAAATTAATTGGGAGACTAACTTTACTCTGGTAACTCTAGATGTGAGTAGTCTCTTTACTGTACCACTCGCAAATGATTGGGGCTATGACAGAATTTTGTCTGACTAATAATTTTTTTATTTTGATGATGTCATGTATCGTCAGTCACAGGGCACTTCGCCCCCAGCTACGCCAATTTCTTCATGGGCTGGTGGGAGGAGCAGGTCGTCAGGGAGATGGCAGAATTTGACAATGTAGCCCTGTGGCTGCGATACATTGGCGACATTTTTTTTATTTGGAATGGTGATGCCTTGTCAGTCAAGCACTTTGTTGATAAACTGAATATGAATTGTCTCAACTTACAACTGACAGTACATATCAGTCAAGAAAGTATAGAATTTCTGGATATTAAAATAGAGATTAGGAACAATTTACTGACCACAAAATTATTCAGAAAAAACACAGCAGGCAACAGCATTCTAAGAGCCTCAAGTTGTTACCTGAGAAGTCTGGTGTATAGCATCCCTTATGGCGAACTATTACGCACCAGACATAATAGCAGTACACAGGAGGGATTTGAGGAGGAAGAAGAGATTATGTGTCAGCGATTCTTGAACAGAGGTTATAGCAAGCAAGTGATTAACAAAGCAGTACAACGAGTCAGTACTAAAACCAGGGAGTAACTGTTATATCCAAGAGAGAGAAATGATTAGTCAGATACTTTTTTAAATTTTTTTGATTTTATTGGATTTCATGGTGCAATGAGGAAATACATAATTAGCCACAAGCAAGGTATAAGAACATCTGATACAATTACATGATCACTCGTATATAAGCAGCTAAAAACACATTACTTGACGTGGGGGTAAAAATGATACAGAAGATCTATCAATAAATATAACAATACAGTACATTTCAAGTTCTTATTCTGTCCTCCAGCCATTTCTTAACCGGGGCCCATAATCGTCTTCCCATTACTCGTTTTTTAAAACCTTTAAATTCATAGAGACAAGACTCAATATTATAAATACCCAAAAATCTGGAGACCCACATCTGAAAAGACGGAGCTGTAACATCTTTCCATCCGGCCGAGATTAAGATTCAAAGCACAGCGACCGACATAACAAGCACTGGCGTTGCCAATAGGTTTCGCATTTGGAAAGTTGGAGCTATTGGTTTTGTAAATGACATTTTATATTTATATATTGTTATTGGCATTGTCAATAACAATATCTAAATATAAAATGTCATTTACAAAACCAATAGCACCAACTTTTCAAATGCGAAACCTATTGGCAACGCCAGTGCTTGTTATTGTGACTGTCTGTACTTTCTGAATTTCACTAAACATTTTTCGTATTTATATATATTTACAGTGCTGCAGTGCTTTTTTAAAGTGGCCCATCGGCACAGTAGTCATATATAAATCATCTAAGCAAACAGACAAACACTGCAAGGCTTTAAATATACTGTTTAAAATAAACTGTTCCAAGAAGCCTCCGAGATTAATCGTAGGGTCACATTAGCACGGGCATCTGGCTACTGTTTTCTGGAAAGCTTTCACAATTGTAGTAAAGCATTGGCTGGCTTCGTGAGGGGAAAGAGCATTACAGAGTGAGAGAAAGAATAGGTCTCGCTTTTGGGACATTATAATTATTTAGTTTTGCAGAACAATATCCTTGATGCAACATCAGCTGTTGCATGGCTAAACCTTGTACCTTATAAGTGTTTAGCCATGCAACAGTTGATGTTGTTGCACCAAGGATATTGTGCTGTACAACTAAACACATACCAATGCTTGTTTAACGATGTTGTGCAGCATGGATAAAGAGGCACCCCCCCATTAAAATAAAGATGCTAATATGCAGTCGCAGCAGCTGTGTAATTTTGTAGGTAAAAGCACAATACATGAACGCACCTACAGCGTGCGCGTGAAGTTTTTTTTTTCTTCATTTACTGATCCAAGTTGTACTCGTAAATAAAGAAAAATAAAGCAGTGGCAAAGCTTTTTTTTTAAGGAGGGTGGAGGAAAATAATGAAAGCTGGGCTCAGAAGTAACACGGAAAGTACTGGTGCGGGAAAGATCATAGAGGATGGCGGCTGGACAAGCAGGGCGAGAGAGAGCAATGTGGAGTACGTGAGAACAGAAGCACACAGGAGAAAGAGAGCAACGCGGAACGGGTAGAAGCGCACAGGGAAAAAAGCAATGCGTGGGAGGTGAAGCACACAAGGGCAAGCACAACACTGGAAGTAACACGGAAAGTACTGGTGCGGGAAAGATCATAGAGGATGGCGGCTGGACAAGCAGGGCGAGCGAGAGCAACGTGGACAGGGAAAAAAGCAATGCGTGGGAGGTGAAGCACACAAGGGCAAGCAGAACACTGGAAGTAACACGGAAAGTACTGGTGCGGGAAAGATCATAGAGGATGGCGGCTGGACAAGCAGGGCGAGCGAGAGCAATGTGGACAGGGAAAAAAGCAATGCGTGGGAGGTGAAGCACACAAGGGCAAGCAGAACACTGGAAGTAACACGGAAAGTACTGGTGCGGGAAAGATCAGAGAGGATGGCGGCTGGACAAGCAGGGCGAGCGAGAGCAACGTGGAGCACATGAGAAAAGAAGCACACAGGAGAAAGAGAGCATCGCAGAACGGGTAGAAGCACACAGGGAACAAGAAAACGATGGGAATAGGGGAGAAGTGTGGCAGGCAGATGGCTGCGTGGAGGGAAGCCGGATGGGGACGGGAGAGCCTGGTGGGGGGCGGGAAGGTATAGAATGACGAGAAAACGATGGGAATCAAAAAATAGAAGAAACGAAAGAAAAACAAGCTAAACCCGGGCAAGCAAGACTATTCCGCCATGCTCGGCTCGAAAAAGCAAATGGCCGGATGGGGGCGGGAGAGCCTGTTGGGGGGGGGCGGGAATGCGTGCGAGGGGAGAAGTGTGATAGGCAGATGGGCCGGATGGGGGCGGGAGAGCCTGGTGGCAGATGGGCCGGACGGGGGCGGGAGAGCCTGGTGGGGGGGCGGGAATGCGTGCAAGGGGAGAAGTGTGATAGGCAGATGCGCGGAGGGAAGCCGGATGGGGGCGGGAGAGCCTGGTGGGGGCAGGCGGATTAGGGAGATGCTCGTGCATGTGTGGTCACGTGACCCGCTTTTGTGGTCACGTGACCTCACATGCACTGTAAAGAAACCGCAGTGGAAACCGCAGTGGTTTGACTATTCGATCGAGCCCATGAATTTTCGCCATTCCATTCGCAAGCGAATGGTAATAGGCGAAACCTAAAAACAAAAGCAGCCTCATCCTCTGGTAAAACCAGTTTAGAATCTGAGCCAAATAACATCAGTGTTGAGGATAGATCGAACTTATGACCTAGCAACCCCTCCCAAAACTTTGTTATTCCATCCAGGACAGGGGCCAGTCGCTCACAAGTAAAAAACATATGTAATAAGCCTGCTTGTCCCTTATTGCATCTCGGGCAAAAATCATCATTCCTAACACCCCAGGCAAATAGTTTGGCCGGTGTATGATACAGATTAAAAACTGTCTTAAAATGTTGTGCCCGTAGGTTGGACGCCCGAAAGATCTTTTTATTTAACCATAATGCTAAGTCCAAATCTACATAGGGGTTTCCCAATTTAATTGCCCAGTCACTTTCTACTTTTACTACATCATCTTGTAATCTGGACACCAGCATATTATAAACCTCTTTTATCTTCCTACATCTTCTTCCAATGCCCTCAACCAAAGGGAATTCTACAAGGGGTTTAGGTTTTGGCCTAAAAGCCTGTATGATACCCGAGATTTGGCCATATACGAGCCATTGATTTGGAGGGAGGCCATATCTCCTTTGCATGTCCACAAACCCACTTATCTTGTCTCCTACCATTAGGTCTTCAATAGTCTTAACCCCTAAGCCCTTCCAGATGTGTAGGTTCCCATCATTACTTAACTGAGGAAAAAGGCTCGAATTTTCCAAAAGAAGAGAAGGGTTAATTTTAGGGACATGAAAGAATTTTAAGATTGATTTCCATACTTGCCATGCCCCCAGTAAGGTCTTAAATCGTGCCTTCCTATAGAACCTATAAACCAGTCCCGTCAACAGTAGACCAGTTGCTTTCCCCCCCATCAGTAGTTTGAAGATTGGAGGGGGACCCTGATTGTCTATATTAGTCTCGCCCGTGTCACATTGAAACAGAATTGACATCTGGATTAGGAGACAAGACCAGTAATACAGTCTCAGGTTCGGAAGTGCCATCCCACCCCTTTCCCACGGAAGGGACATAAGGGTCTAACCTTACCATACTGCCATATGAACCTAATAAAGGCAGACTCTAATTTCTTCAGAATTTTCTCCTCAATATATAGGGAAATGGCTCTAAATAGATATAGCACCCTTGGAAACATCGACATTTTTAAGACATTTACCCTCCCCACCAGAGAAAGATGAAGAACATCCATCCCTTTCAGTTCTATCTCTATGGATTTAATAAGGGAGGGGGGTAATTCTCTTCCACTATCTTACCCACTGAAGCATTAATCTTTGCTTCTAAATATATAGCAGAATCAACATACCTTAGATCGGGTCTTGGTATGTTCCTAGAGCAAACTATCTGGGTTTTGGATTCATTCAGAAGATATCCAGAACCTTGACCGAAAGCTTTAACCTTCTGTACCAATTCTGGGAGTGCCTGCTGCAGGTTTGTTGTGATAACCGCCAGGTCATCAGCGTAGGCTAAGATCTTATTTTTGTAGCCATTATAGATCACTGGAGATATTCTAGAGCACTCTAAAATGTTCTGAATAAGAGGGTCAATGTACAGAGCGAATAGTATGGGGAGCAGGGACAGCCCTGCTGTGTCCCTCTACTTATCTTAAACCTATCTGATTTCTCTCCCATAACCGTAATTGTCGCCACTGGATCTATATACATAGCTTTGATAGCCCTAATGATATTCGGACCAAAACCTCTCCTGGCCAAAAAGCTCCAGAGGAAGCTCCACCCCACCCGATCAAAAGCTTTTTCTGCGTCGAGCAGGATCATGGCGATCTCTCCCCCCACGACTTCCTGGGTATCAAACAAAGTTATTGCTCTACAGGTGTGATCTGTCGTACCACGCCCAGGAACAAACCATGTTGCCATGGAGAGACGAGACCGCCTATGATCCTGCTCAACCTCTTCGCCCAGATTCTTGAGTATAGTTTGGTATCGGCATTTATTAAGGATATAGGCCGATATGACTCCGGTTTCTTAGCTGGTTTACCTTTCTTATGAAAGACTATAACATTGGCTTCTTTCCACGAGTCGGGGACCACCCCCGAATACTGTATCCCGTTAAATAGATCTACTAAAAGAGGAACGATCTCTTTTTTGCATTGCTTTGTATACCTCCGAGGGGAGACCATCAGGGCCAGATGCTTTCCCTGGTGCTAGCTCTCGCAGAGCAGATAAAACTTCCTCAAACGTAATATCCTTATCAAGGGCTGTTCTTGTTAAATCATCCAAACAAGGTCCACTGTCAATACATCCCTCCTCCTGATCATTATTAAAAGGATCCTCCTCATATAATTTCTGATAGTATTTTTTGAATACTGACAGAATGTTCTTTATCTCTGTATATGTTATCCCTTCCTCTTCTATACATACAATCACATTCTTTGATTTCTCCTGTCTAATCCAAAGAGCAAGTGCTCTGCCAGCTTGCTCTCCCATTTCGTACTTCTTTGCCCTTGAGGATTGATACTCCCCTATTGCTTTCTGTGTAACCTCCTTCTGCAATGCCGCTTTTACTGCCAGCAGAACACCCTGACTAGCCTCATTATTACTACCTGAAGCAATATCCTTTATATGTTGTTCTTCCGCCTCAACCAATTTATCCATGAATTTCTCTACTTCGCTCCTATCTTCTCTTCTAAGCCTGGCGGCACAGCTGATTGTTTCTCCTCTCAAAGCGGATTTAAAAGCCTCCCAGACCCCGTTCCGAGATGTGCTGTATCTATTTGCCGCAAAAAATTCACCAGCCTATATATTCAAATGGTCCACAAATCTGCTATCTGCCAACAGCCTTCTTTCAAAATTCCAGTTTGTCTTAGACCGTTCTAGCCCTCCCATAACGTAGTTTAGCAACAAAGGGTTGTTGATCTGAAATGACCCTAGGGAGTCTACATATCTTAACTTTTTCAGATTCTAAAACAGAGACAAAAAAGTAATCCAATCTTGAATATCTCTGGGCTGGATTAGAAATGTAAGTATAACCTGCATTTAAGGGTTCTTTAGCTCTCCATAGATCCTGAAGCCCATGAGAATCTAACATAGCTTGAACCGCCTTAAAAACTCTAGGTTTTCTCCCCTGATACGATATGCCCGTCCCCCATTCAGATGAGATATTTAAATCTCCTGTGAAAACCAGAGGAGAGGGCCAATTTGCAAGCTCTGTTTCTAGAAAATCATAAATTTCAGGGTCGTCCTCATTAGAGCCATATACCATACAGTTAGTTAGACCCAATTCCATCTCAATAATCACCCATCTTCCATTACTATCTACTTTCACTTTCCTCGCTTTCCCTAGACTTTTCCTTCCTAGAATGGCGACCCCTCTGATAGTTGATGTTTGAGTTGTACAGTCTAATAATTCAAATCCATTTATGGAAAGCAAATTTCTCTTAGACCAAGGGAGGTGGGTCTCTTGTAGACAGAGAAGATCTATTCTATTATGTTTTACCACGTATGCTAATTTCTGTCTTTTTCTCCAATCCTTTAATCCCCCCACATTCATAGTACAAATATTAATGCGTGTCATCAAATTGAGTGTAACAACCTATATCAAAAATCCTTTCTGAATTTTTTTTCCTTGCTGGCATCCTTTGACCATTACCTATTCTGCACCATTCCCTCCTTTTTCCATTTTTTGCCTTCTTCTCACCCACCCTTCCCCCTCCCTTTCCCTCTCCCCCCCTCTCCCCCCCTTTCTCGCGCCTCCCCCCCCGCCAGTCCGTGAGGCATCCTGGGACCGAGGGGCCCCAGGTGTGGGCGACAGAGTGATCCGAGCATCACCGCTTGCTTGATCGCCTGAGATAGCAAAAGTTTTTAGCCATATAACTCCTCAGTTGGTTAACTTTCCCCCTCCTATTTTCTTAGTTCAGAGAGTTCATGCAGGTAAGCTTCAGCTTGAATCACGCTTGTGAAGTTCCTTGATGTTCCTTTGTAGAGTACTCTTAAGCGTGCTGGATTTAGCAGATAGACGGTTGCTCCAATCTTCTCAAATGGGGCAAAGAGTTGTCTCAGCCTCCATCGGCGTTCAACCGTTGCGTGTGCAAAATCTGGACAGACAAAGAACTTATTTCCTTGATATTCTTTTCTGCTCGTTGGTCTAGCCAGGTCGTAGATTGCTTCTCGTAAAAGAAAGTTTCCGAAGCAGACCAGAATAGCTCTTGGGTACTGATTTTCTTTTATAGGTCTCTTAGGGAGTGTCAGAGGAAAAAGATGAGCACGATGAACTTCTCATGCCGATTCCCATTTTGAAAGTTCGGGCATGGAAGACTTCAAAAGGTTTACAATATATCCCTTGGCATCACTTCCCTCTGCCCCTTCTGCAATTCCAAAGAAGCGGAGGTTATTTCCTCTTCCCAGATTCTCAAGGTCCTCCACCTTTAACATTAGTTCTTTGATAATAGCAGATTGAGACTTTTCTCTACCTTGCAGTTTAATGACATCTGCTTCTAGATTTTCTGTGCGGCTCTCCACCGAGGCCATTCTATCCACTATCTCCGTACAGGTATTATCTACCTTCTGGATAGCGCCTTTGAGTTGTTGAATCGCGTTGTGATTCCTTTGACTATCGGTTTTAACATCCGCATGAAAATCCTTTATGGTCCTCAGGACCTCGCTCAATGATGGTTCTACAGAGCCTCCTAGTTTATCTGTATCATGATGTTGTTGTTTTCCCTTGCTCATTCCAGCTTTCCCATTTTGGGGATTTTTAAGTTCTATGTCTCCTATAAATGTAGGAGTCAGACTTTTCCGGAGGAGTCTAGGTTTTTCCTTTGCTTGGTCCTGGTTGCTCCCCTGATCCGTTGTTTCGTCATCTAATGGTTTGTGTGATTTTCTAAATTTTAATTTCTTCGTTTCCATTTTCTTTTTAGATGTCGAGTCTCGACCCGGTTCGTTATTGTTCTTTATATCGGTTGCTTCCAGATTGGCGGTTGGTGAGTTTTCGTCCTCGCTAACCGCACTTGTGCCTCCAATTTCACTTTCAATTTTGTTAGAGATTGAAACACCAGTTTCATAGATTTCAGAATTAGATTCCTCTGAGGATTCTTTGCCCCAGCTTCCAATTCTTTATCTCCAGCTATGATTTGTCCGTTAGAAAATCGTAAATTTCAGGGTCGTCCTCATTAGAGCCATATACCATACAGATAGTTAGACCCAATTCCATCTCAATAATTACCCATCTTCCATTACTATCTACTTTCCCTTTCCTTGCTTTCCCTAGACTTTTCTTTCCTAGAATGGCGACCCCTCTGATAGTTGATGTTTGAGTTGTACAGGCTAATAATTCAAATCCATTTATGGAAAGCAAATTTCTCTTAGACCAAGGGAGATGGGTCTCTTGTAGACAGAGAAGATCTATTCTGTTATGTTTTACCACGTATGCTAATTTCTGTCTTTTCCTCCAATCGTTTAATACCCCCACATTCATTGTACATATATTAATGCGTGTCATCAAATTGAGTGTAACAACCTATATCAAAAATCCCTTCAGAATTTTTTTTCCTTGCTGGCATCCTTTGACCATTACCTATTCTGCACCATTCCCTCCTTTTTCCATTTTTTGCCTCCTTCTCACCCACCCTTCCCCCTCCCTTTCCCTCTCCCCCCTCTCCCCCCCTCTCTCGCGCCTCCCCCCGCCAGTCTGTGAGGCATCCTGGGACCGAGGGGCCCCAGGTGTGGGCGACCGAGTGATCCGAGCATCACCGCTTGCTTGATCGCCTGAGATAGCAAAAGTTTTTAGCCATATAACGCCTCAGTTGGTTACCTTTCCCCCTCCTATTTTCTTAGTTCAGAGAGTTCATGCAGGTAAGCTTCAGCTTGAATCTCGCTTGTGAAGTTCCTTGATGTTCCTTTGTAGAGTACTCTTAAGCGTGCTGGATTTAGCAGATAGACGGTTGCTCCAATCTTATCAAATGGGGCAAAGAGTTGTCTCAGCCTCCATCGGCGTTCAACCGTTGCGTGTGCAAAATCTGGACGGACAAAGAACTTATTTCCTTGATATTCTTTTCTGCTCGTTGGTCTAGCCAGGTCGTAGATTGCTTCTTGTAAAAGAAAGTTTCCGAAGCAGACCAGAATAGCTCTTGGGTACTGATTTTCTTTTATAGGTCTCTTAGGGAGTGTCAGAGGAAAAAGATGAGCACGATGAACTTCTCGTTCCAATTCCCATTTTGAAAGTTCAGGCATGGAAGACTTTAAAAGGTTTACAATATATCCCTTGGCATCACTTCCCTCTGCCCCATCTGCAATTCCCAAGAAGCGGAGGTTATTTCTTCTTCCCCGATTCTCAAGGTCCTCCACCTTTATCATTAGGTCTTCGATAATAGCAGATTGAGACTTTTCTCTACCTTGCAGTTTAATGACATCTGCTTCTAGATTTTCTGTGCGGCTCTCCACCGAGGCCATTCTATCCACTATCTCCGTACAGGTATTATCTACCTTCTGGATAGCGCCTTTGAGTTGTTGAATCGCGTCGTGATTCCTTTGACTATCGGTTTTAACATCCAAATGAAAATCCTTTATGGTCCTCAGGACCTCGCTCAAGGATGGTTCTACAGAGCCTCCTAGTTTATCGGTATCATGATGTTGTTGTTTTCCCTTGATCATTTCAGCTGCCCCATTTTGGGGATTTTTAAGTTCTATGTCTCCTATAAATGTAGGAGTCAGACTTTTCCGGAGGGGTCAAGGTTTTTTTTTTGCTTGGTCCTGGTTGCTCCCCTGATCCATTGTTTCGTCATCTAATGGTTTGTGTGATTTTCTAAATTTGAATTTCTTCTTTTCCATTTTATTTTTAGATGCCGAGTCTCGACCCGGTTCGTTATTGTTCTTTATATCGGTTGCTTCCAGATTGGCGGTTGGTGAGTTTTCGTCCTCGCTAACCGCACTTGTGCCTCCAATTTCACTTTCAATTTCGCTAGAGATTGAAACACCAGTTTCATAGATCTCAGAATTAGATTCCTCTGACGTTTCTTCGCCCCCAGCTTCCAATTCTTTATCTCCAGCTATGATTTGTCCGTTAGCGTCCACATAGTCCCTTTCTTGATCAATCAGATCTGTAGCCATTTCCGCCATTTCTGCACCTGTGCTAGTTGGATGTATACCATCACTGGGTATCTTATTCTTCATTACATCCTTTAGCTTCAGCTTTCCATTATTGTTGATAATACTGCTACTATCGTCTCCCTTATCGCCTTCCTTCGAAGGATTCCTTTGAGAGCGGCGTAAATATGTTAGATATCTTTGGTTGTGTTTCGTCACACAAACCCGTTAGCTTTGCTGCGGCCTTCAAGCTTTTAATAGTTTGCACTCGTTTAGCTTTTTTAAGCAGAAGTTCCATCTTTTCATCAGCTTGGTCATCGGATTTCTCTTTTTCGGGGTTGCATTCATTTAGCGACTCTTGTTTCTTCTTTTTCCCCTTTCACCATCTTTCTCCTTCCCCTTCTCCTTCTCAGCATTTTTCAGGGCATTTTTGCTTTGACTTTGACTTTTCTCCAAGTTGTTTTTATATTTTGCTTTGCCAGTGGTAGTGCCTCCATACCTTCCTTTTCATTTTTGGCCTCTTTAACTTCTTGTGCCTTCAATACCCTAGTTTCTGGTCTTCTAGTAAAGCCATTATTTTTTAGTTGGTGGCTTATCGGTTGTTTTAGGCCACTTTCATGATCCACTGTCGCCGCGTTTTTTGCTGCTACTTTGGTCACCTCATTTGGCTCATTTACCTCGACCATTTCATTAGCTTCATCCTCTGAAAGTACCTTGCGCACAGATTTGCTCGAAATTGTTTCAGACATTTTCTGTACTGTCTGCACTATTTGTACTTGAGTTTGGGTCTGTGGTGCTGCTGCCGCCATAGAAGCTCCAACAAGAACCTTGAGGTTGAGAATAACCGAATCAGTATAATCCCACTCTTGTCTTCCCTTAAAGTTAAGCTTTATCGTGATGCTATGTGGGCTTACTCTCTGCTCAGGCTGTAGTAACTTTTGCAGCAGTCTATGCTTGTTTTGCTTATTTTTAAATATTTTTAGGTGAGGATTCTCCTTGTGCTTGCAACCCCTCCCAGATTTCCTTGAGATGATGATTTGGAGGATTTGGAGTGTGCACATGTAGACAATCAGTTTCTCTTTCTCCCCCTAAAGAAGGAAAAGGTGCCTTGCTCCACAACCACAAAGGTGCCTTGCTCCACAGCCCCCTATGAGATAGAGGTTTTTTTTGTGCAATTTATTGTCGTTCCCTAGGCCCTGTGTACTGGGGGCATGGCTATCTCCCTATCAGCAACCGGCAGGCAGTGCTCTGATGAAGCTTGCAGGTTTTCACTGAGCCACCGTCTAAGTGGAGGGACAGCAGGCAGGCACAGCGCACAGTGCAGCGCAGGTAGAAGCTAGAAACAGAAGTGATTGAAGCGGCACAGCAGTATCTCCCAGTGGGCACAGAGGCAGAGCCATGCGGCCGTACAGAGTTCCACCGCTCCACCAAACACGAGGACCGGAGGCCGGGAGCCCAAAACAACAGGGGCAGGAGAAGTCGGAAGGAACCATCCGCACTTCAGGCGCCTCGCAACTCGCAAACGGCACACCGCTGCTCACTGCTGCTCACCGCTGCTCGAAATCCACCCAGTCTGCTCATCTCTTCAAGTCCGTTGCAGTGTCTCGCCCTCAGCTGTTCGGCTACCGCCGCAGCGATCCAGTGGTCCGGCTATCACCTCGCACCCGCGCCGCGGAGTCTCTGAGTCTACGGTAAGAATTTTTTCCCCGCTAGTTGCTCAGGTTGTCCATGTTTATTCGGGGGCATTGCTCAGCTCTCAAAACAAGAACCAGCCTTCAGCCATCGAAAATTACTCTCAGGTCCTCAGAGAGCAAGATCGATGCGACTTCTCACTCTGATTAGTCAGATACTATCAGATTCATAACAACATTCTCAGGACAATCATATGCCATCTCCCTGACGACCTGCTCCTCCCACCAGCCCATGAAGAGATTGGCGTAGCTGCGGGCGAAGTGCCCTGTGACTGACAATACATGACATCATCAAAATAAAAAAATTATTAGTCAGACAAAATTCTGTTATAGCCACAATCATTTTCGAGTGGTACAGTAAAGAGACTACTCACATCTAGAGTTACCAGAGTAAAGTTAGTCTCCCAATGAATTTCATTAATGACACTCAAAAAGTGAGTAGTGTCTCTTGAACAGAGGTTATAGCAAGCAAGTGATTAACAAAGTAGTACAACGAGTAAGTACTAAAACCAGGGAGGAATTGTTGCATCCAAGAGAGAGAAATGATGAGTCAGATACTATCAGATTCATAACAACATTCTCAGGACAATCATATGAAGTCCGAAAAATTCTCAAAAAACATTGGCATGTTCTGAATACGGACGAACATCTTAAAAGATATTTGAATGAGAATCCACAGATTACGTTTCGAAAAGGGAGAACCTTAAGGGATGAATTGAGCCAGAATTATGTTACCAAACTAGGCAAGAAAGACAACAAAACCCTTGGGGGTTATAAATGCTGTGGAAAATGTAAAGCATGCAAATACAGTCAAGACTGTAAAGTTCTAACCATTCCTGGGGCTACAAGAGAATTTGTCATTCGAAAACATCTTGCATGCAACACCCCTTATAGTGATTATGTACTAATGTGTCCATGCAACAAATGGTATGTGGTAAGCACCAAACACGAGGCCAAAAAAAGAGTGCTAGAACACCGGCGGGCTAACCACTCCCACAATAAACAATACCCCATTGCTAGACATTTCTTTGAAGCACACATGCAGGATGAAACCATGATGCGTATGGTGGTCATAGACTGTATTGATCTGGGTGTGAGAGGAGGTAACTATGAGTTATCACTTAGGAAACTTGAATCAAAGTACATTATCGATTTTCAGAGCCTGGCCCCGATGGGTCTAAACATGAGTGAAGAACTATCAGTACACCTACATGAATGAGAAATGTATAATATACTGTAGGATGTAATGTCAGCCGTCTGTTTTGATTGTATATATTTTAATCTTTTTAGATGGCATTGGAGGACTAGGAGAGAGTTCGAATGAAATTATCTGGATGGCACTGACCCGTTTGATGTTCTGTTTTTGAAGATAATGCCCACTGGGGCAAGGACTATATGGAAATCTATTATTGAATTATTATTGGTAATATGAACTGTGGTATTAGCACTCTATTTATATGTCATTGCGGGCCCACTGGGGCATGATGCATTTTTTTCAAGATTGGGGACACGGTCCATGTATCAATTGGCCCACTAGGGCAATTGCACAGCCATAACCAATCGTCTTACATTTCTCATAATGACGAAGATATTGGGCCAATGACATAGGAGCTTGCATTAGCATTACATAGCTGTTGGAATTGCCCCGTAATAGTTGCTTTTGTGCTAATATCTTCAATACCTACATTAATTTACAGTGTCATTCATTTCATCTGAATTATGTGCAATGATTGAAGAATATCTTGAGATGTTAAATCGCCCGTTTTGTAAAATGTATAATTATACAATTTTTAACGGTAAAATTAAGGGATAGAATTTATACGGATACGCTTGTTAGTACATCAACAAGAAGTGTATTCTCTAAATACTATACATGCATTGCAAGTTTTCAGTTAAGTAATTGCCTAGACAAAGATGTCTGCCATGCCTACACTGTTTGTCACATGATTTTGCACTAAGAGTGTGTTTTGGTATTTTAAAAATGGCCGATTCTGTTGGTCTGACGAGCGTGAACAAGCTGTAATGGTGAAACACGTCGTGACTTTTTACTTGCCAAAATAAAGGATTACAAGCAAGCTCTGAATGTCTGGGTGAACTTCTTGGAACGAGAGGTGACTCGAAGTGAATATATATATATATATATATAAATATATATATATATATATTTATATTACCTACTGGCGGTCGCCAGTAGGTAGTTATAGTTAGGATTTTTTTCAATGCAAAATCTCAAAATTCTATTTGGAATAACTTTGGCGCCGGTTGACGAATCTGCCTGAAAATTTCCTCAAATCTGCCTCGTCGAGCTCCGGTCCTTCCCTGAAAGTTTGGGGGGGATTCGCCAAGCGGGGCCCGAGACAAAAGGGGGTCCCAAAACGCGTTTTCCCCATGTTAATTTCCATAGGGCGGTCGAACTCACTTTTAGCCCGAACGGCTGAATGGATTTACACCAAACTTGGCAAAATTGTAGGGACTGGTAGCCCGATGTGCCTTTGCTATGTCTCAAGATATGTGCTCCAGTGGATTTTGAGTAATTTAGGTTAAAAAAAATATATATATCTATAGGCACGCCCCGGTAAGCGCACCGGGCGTGCAACGCGACTTGCTCACGGAAAGCTGATTGGTTCACGGGTATCTGTAAACATTCGAAACAGTCCGGAGCGGCCGCCATCTTGTATCTCGGTAGGATCGAGACACAAGAGGTGGCATAAAAAAAAAGGGGGAAATGACTATAAGGGGGCAGGGTAGACCCCCCCTGACCCCCTAGGTTTAATGTGGGGGCTATAATAGGTTCCCGCGGGGAGCGGACCGGGGAGCGAAGCATGGGGAAAATCCAGGGCCTTATTTATAAAGGCCTTGCGACAGTTTTGCGACGCCGGTGCGTCACTTTTTGTGAGGCACCAGCGGTGTAAAAAATGTGCCTCGTTGCGCCATAGTTAAAAAGTGACGCATCTAGGTAGATGCGTCACTTTTTAAACCCCCGCCCTACATTATACCTGCGTCAGGTATAATGTATGCAGAGGGGGCGTTCCCCTGCAAAAAGCCTCGTAGTAGTGATGCAGTGAAATCTATGAGATTTCACTGCGTCACTTTTAGGACGCTGTTGCATCAAAATCTTGCGTCTGCCTCACAGCAGGCGTAAGACTGATGCAAGCCCTTTCACATGGGGCTTGCCCCATGTGAAAGGACGCATTACTGGAGTTGCGTCACTTTTGTGACACACTCCAGCAATGCGTCACTTTTGCGCTTACAGATATGTCAGAAATACTGACGTATCTGTAACTCCTTGCGACATGATGCGTCATGCATTAAATATGACGCATCAGGAATGTCGTAAGGAGTGCGCAGTGAAAAGTGACGCATCGCTGTTTTCACGCAGCGATGCGTCACTTTTCATAAATGAGGCCCCCAGTTTATTCACTGTGTCACCTCTACGACCCTTTCTTGCGTCAATACGTCCCTTTTGCATACATTACACCTGACGTAGGAATAATGTGGCTCAGGGGCTTACAAAGTGACGCAACTACCTACATGCGTCACTTTGTAAATATGACTGAATAAGGTGCATTTTTTACAGCACTGGTGCGTCACAAAAAGTGACGCTCCGGTGGCGTTAAAGTGATGCATGGCCTCATAAATGAGGCCTTCAGTCTTCTACTCATGCGTCATATTAAATTTATGACGTATTATGTTGGAAGTTCTTACAGATACGTCAGTATTTCAGACGTATCTGTAAGCGCAAAAGTGATGCATTGCTGGAGTGTGTCTCAAAAATGATGCAACTCCAGCAATGCATCCTTTCACATGGGGCAAGGCCCCATGGGAAAGGTCCTGCATGTCTGCTGTGAAACAGGCGTAATATTTGGACGCAACAGCGTCATAAAAGTGACGCCGCGATATCTCATAGATTTCCCTGCGTCACCTCTACGACCCTTTCTTGTGTCAATACATCCCTTTTGCATACATTACACCTGACATAGGAATAATGTGGCACAGGGGCTTACAAAGTGACACATCTACCTAGATGCGTCACTTTGTAAATATGACTGAATAAGGTGCATTTTTTACAGCACTGGTGTGTCACAAAAAGTGACGCTCCGGTGGCGTAAAAGTGACGCATGGTCTCATAAATGAGGCCTTCAGTCTTCAACTCCAGCAATGCATCTTTTCTTACCCTTCCACACCCCCGTTCCTTTTCAACATTTTCTTTGAATATCCACATTCCCCATATTCACTCTTCTTCTCCTTACTTTCCTTCCCTACACTCACCTTCTTTCAGTCCCCCTACTTCACTTCCTTTCTCCTCTCATACCTTTCTGTTCTTTCTTACTCATTTTCCTTTCCATTATCAATGCACTCCACTTACTCTTTTTCATTTTTTTAAGAACAGATACAAAAACAGGGAATGGAAACTGCTCAACAGGAGCAAAAAAAAACAAAATAAATTAGGGCTGGAAACGGCAGTGATGGTTCTCCAATGCTCGAACCATGAGCAGGACACTTTGCTCCCCATAGGTAAGGAGTTGATCGCAGTATCTGCATGAGTGATGTCACTGACCATGTCATGAGTGATGTAATATGTGACGTCATCAGCAGTGCATTGCAGGGCGCAAGTTATAGTGAGTCCAACTAACTATAACGTGGAATTTCAATGGTTTTATGTCAGTAAAATTTCCAGCTAACTATAACTGGTGTGAAACCTATGGTTTTTTCAGTGAATATATATATATATATATATATATATATATATATATATATATATATATATATATATATATATATATATATATATATATATATATATATATATATATATATATGGTGTATTGAAGAATGAGTGGGTGTATGAGTGTCTGAATGGATGATTTAGTGGGTGTGTGACTTACTGGATACGTGAGTGATTAAATGTATCTTAGTGAATGCATGGGTGAATGACTAATCTGTGTGAATGTCTGTATCAGTCTGTCAGTTGGTGTGTAAGTGGCTCCATGGGTTGTTGAGTTGCTACATGAGTGTCTATATGAGCTATATGGGCTAATGATTGGTTTTCTGTGGACCTGTATGGGTGCCTGAGTATCTGTTTGGGTGGGTGGGGGGGGGTTGTGACACCCTGCAAGGATGTGTAAGTGGCTGATTCACTGGGTATATTGGTTCATGGGTGTATCTGCGAGGGCCAGTATGGGTGAGAGAGTGTTCATATGGCTGTGTTGGTGAGTGAATGGATGTCTAAGTTGTATATGTGTGAGTAGCTACATATGTGAAAGGCTGTATATGTTGGAGTATATATGTGACTATATATAAAAGGGAGGGATTGTGAGAGTGGCTGTATGGATAAGTGTGTGCTTGTGTCAGTGATTGTAGAAGAGAGCATGTATGTGTTAGTATATGTATGAATAAGTGAGCTGGTATGTTTAGAACTGTATAGTTGAATAGATGGCAGTGTGATTGAATCTTTTTTTATTGTTTTTATTATCATTTTACCTTTATGGGTGAGTGGCAGTTTGTGAGTGTCTGTATGCGTGAATGAGTGCATATATTAGTGGCTGTCTTGATGAGTGACTGTGTGTATGAGTGACTCTATGGATGAGTGAGTGGATGTGTGTGTAGACCTATAAATCAGTGAGTGGGTATGTCCTAACTGATATTGGTGTTTCCATGGTTTCGAGAATGGTAGTCTGTATTTCAGAGTGTGTGGATGAAAGGTTATATTAGGGTGTGAAGAAGTGCATCGGATAAGTGGATTATGTCATCAGTGATGTCATTTGGCATGTCATGTCATCAGTGATGTCATCTGTGATGTCACTGATCATGTCATGAGGGATGTAATATGTGACGTCATCTACAGTGCATTGCGGGGGCCTGAGCTATAGTTAGCTTTCCTAAGTATAACGGCTGAATTTCTCTGGTTTTGTACCAGTAAAATTTCAGCCTAACTATAACATCCCTGAAACCTGTAGTTTTTTCAGTAAATATCTAAAGTTTTTTAAATGCTATTCCTAACTAAACTTCCATGAAACCTGTGGTTTTTCCAGTGAATTGATAAGGTTTTTTAAATGCTAATACTAGCTATAACGTCCCTGAACCCTGTGTTTTTTTCAGTGAATTTCGAAAGTTTTTTTAAATGCTAATTTCTAACTATGCCTACATAGGTTGGACATGTACAGAAAGAGGAAGAAAGGTGCAGAAAGAAGCAAGAGAAGTACAGAAAGATGCAACAGAATTCGGGAAAGAAGAAAAAAGGGTGCAGAAAGAAGAAAGAGAAGTGCAGAAAGAGGCAACAGAGTTGTTGAAAAAGGCTTACGTCGACTGTACCTTTCCACAGACTCACACAAAGTAGCCTAATCATTAATCCTTCTCCCAAGATGTCTTAAACCTCACTTTTCTCTTGAAGGTTCACTATTCATCGACTACTCAGAATTTTAGGCCTACCAAATGTAAAACAGCAAACCTAAAACCATATCACTGTTGTAAGTCTTACCAAGTTTGTGAAGGTATGCATGCATTGGTATGCAGGCACTCACCTGTTCTCCAGGTTGTTCTACCTTGGCGACAATAATAATCCAGCTCCTCTGGAAACTAACAGGGTGTCAGTGTCTCAGATACACACCATCAAACTGTGAGTGCCCAGGGGGGAAAATGGATGGGGATGAACAAAGAGAGAGAGAGAGATGAAGGCACCAAGGAATCTTCATAGGGTCAAGAGGGACACCACTGGTAACGTCTGGATTGTCTGGGAATACCAATGTCTAAACTGTGATGTTGTACTAGAAATGCAAAATTATATATAAGTGTTTGCTTGATAACAATCAAATATATATATATATATATATATATATATATATATATATATAC
Source organism: Lissotriton vulgaris (assembly GCF_964263255.1). Classification (NCBI taxonomy): domain Eukaryota; kingdom Metazoa; phylum Chordata; class Amphibia; order Caudata; family Salamandridae; genus Lissotriton; species Lissotriton vulgaris. The sequence continues at coordinate 1,253,449,111 of NC_141685.1, read as the reverse complement.
CGTTCTCAATCTTTGCTTTTTACATCATACCTAGAAACATAAGCATATAATACAGAAGGTAATGGTCTCTTTATCATCACTCGTAATAACCTTTCACTGAAGCACTTCTGACTGTGACCTATCACTGAGGTACTTCTGATTATAAATCTAGGATAATGGTGGTGCACCGCCTCTAGTTTAATCCGAATATTGAACCTTTACCGTGCTCCTAGGTATTGCTCGCCGCCTGGAGCGTATTCAATTCATGTAAAGTAGCAGAAACACCCAATAGTGCAACTGTCACCTTAGGCACAGGTGTATTTGCTGACCAAAACATTCAGCTATTTTAAAATCATACGTGTTTGTCTTCTTGGTTGTAAATATACAATTTTATTTCATTGAATTAATAAATTTTTCTTTGTTCTCATTGGTATTATTTAAAATTCATTCCAGGAAAACAATACATATCCAATGCATTTCGGTGGAAGACCACCTTCATCAGGGATCCATCTATGGATAACAAACATAACGCTTTGAGCATACTGCTATCTGTCTTGTATAAGCTATACTAAACAATGTTAACACTACATCTAATTACTCGGCATTCTACAATGTGTATTAGTTATCACCCGCAAATGATGTTGAAACATGCTCATGACTATACATTTCACTAACAAATTTACAATGTTCACAGTGTTAAAGTTATAGTTACGCGCTCCATTAAACTGTGTACTACGCTACCCGTAATTCAAATGCGTGTGATGTTAAAAAATGTAAAACGTTGCTAACACATTCTGTAAGTACTGGTTATGAGGTTCTGTTAAGGCAACACTGTGATTAACTACGCGCACCAATTTGTCCATAAAGTACCAAACAACCCAAATCGGGTTTGCGTTAAAGTGTGCCCAAACATATTGCAATAATGTTTCGGTGTTTACCTGTAGCATCCTAGCTGGCGTCTCAACGGACCGGCTGCGGGTTTGTGTTACTAGCATTTCCAGGTAGTTAATAGAACCGGCCTTTCTTACGCATGCGTGTGACGTAACGGAGATACGCGCTGGAAATGTTTTTTAAGCTATGAAACTTTATCGACTAACGTGTGAACACGATAAGAGTTACAGAAAATGCAACTGTGTGAAAGTGTGATATTTAACAGTGTGAAAGTGTGATATTTAACATAACCACTCTAGCGGAAATATAAATAACCAAATAACCAAATATTGCCGCATGAACTGACCACGGATTAAAGCACCTAAATGGTGGCTGGAAACTGAAGTTATGATTAAGGAACATAAATATTTAAACACAGTTAGTTCTTACAAGTAACATTGGAATTCAATCCTTTCATTTAACCCGTGGGGTTTCAAACTGTTCAAATGGAAAATCCAATGGTTTTCCCTCTTAAGCAAATATTTCTTATTGTTCAAACCTTCTCTTTTGTTGACCTGTTCCAGGATACATGCTTTCAGTTGGCTTATGTGATGTTTTTCTTTCTGAAAATGACTAGCCACCGTGGATTTTTGTGAACCAGTTCGTATATTACTTTTGTGTTCGTTCAACCTTACTTTGAATTTTCTTTCAGTGTGACCCACGTATATCCGCCCAAAGGGGCACTTCAGCATATAGACAATGTTGGTTGAATCACAAGTTCCATTGACTTTAAGGTGGATATTATGCCCTTTCATAGGGTGGGTTATAACGTTGCCCTTCATCATATTATTACAGTTATTGCAATTTAGGCACAGAACTGTGCCTCGGTAATTGGTGGTTTCACCTGAATCCGATGGTATTTTCAGAAAATCTGATACATTTTTCGCTCTGGTATATGCGAACATGGGTTCATTAGAGAATATTCCCTTGAAATCTGGTTCTATTCTCCTCATAGGCCAATGTCTCTTGATTATAGCTTTGTATTGTTGGCTTACTGTGGAATATTTTTGCTCACACATGTTATCCGTGGTTGTTCCGTATATGTGTTTTTGAACAACAAATCTTCTCGGGTTTTTGAGGTCATTCTGTGCATGGCTTGTTGCGTTACTGTGTCCGGATAGCCTCTATCCAAAAATCTTTTATTCATGGTGCCAAGTTGCTGTTTCAATTGTTCCTCCTCGGAGACCACTCTTTTTACCCTAAGAAATTGAGAATTTTTTCTGCACTGCGATCAGAGGAGACAATATTTAAAGCAGTGCTGATGATATAATGATAACAATCTCATTTTATCAAATCTTTTCAAAGGTTATCATAGGCACTTTTAAATCAAAATGTAGTATTCAGGAATAAAAGACACTTTCAGTAGTTTTTCAAAAGCTAGTGCTTAAGGCAGGCATGTGTGAGAAGAATTACAACCATGACGTGTTTGTCTCTGCTTTTACCTAATGACATGTAAAATTAAACATACAAATACTTTGAATACCTGTGTCTCAAACAGCATACTCTATATATTTGTGTACAAAAAGGTATATGTATTTCTTTCTGTTCATTATACAGGGCATATAGGTATAGGTCAATTGTACATTTGAGGGGCTCTGTAGCACCTACATACATAAGACATGTCTGTCTGTGCAATCGAATGACGGCAGAACGGAAAAGATTTGACCAAATATAGGAGAAGCTAACAGCTTTTTAAGCTACCATCTTCAGATGCATAACACATGTGAGAATACATGTACAAGTAAACATATACCTCAGTCACAAGAGCACACAGACCTTTAAAATTGACAGCTTGCACTTACCATTTGAGTACAGAAAGAGGTGAGAGAAGTACAGGAAGAAGCAAGAAAAGTGAAGAAAAAAACAAGAGCCATGCACAAAGAGTAACAGATGTGCAGAAAGTGGCAAGAGAAGTGTAGAAAGAGGGACTAGAAGTGCGGAAAGAGGCAACAGAAATGCAGAAAGAGACAAAAGAGGACCAGAAAGGGGCAAGAGAGGCACATAAAGAGGGAAAAGGGATGCAGAAAGAAGCACGATGTGTGCAGAATGAAGCAAGAGAAGAGCAGAAAAAAGCAACAGATGTGCAGAAAGCGGCAAGAAAACTGCAGAAAGAAGAAAGAGAAGTACAGAAAGAGAGAAGAGGGGTGCACAAAGATACTAGAGAGGTACATAAAGAGGCAAAAGAGGTGCAGAGAGAAGGAAGATAGAGGCAAGCAGGGGACAGAAAGAAGCAAGAAAGGTGAAGGAAGATGCAAAGAACTGCAGAATGAAGGATCAATCACTTATTTCTCCTGAGGCACAGCCGGGAGCAGCGTCCTACGCATTTCTTTTAACTTGTTTACTTGTGTGTTTTAAAACTTGCAACTCTACTTACCCCAGGGCTATTCATTACTCCTTGGCACTCACACCCCCCCGCACAGTGGAGCTATCGCTGCAGCGGGCGAGGTGTTTGAACCTTATTGCCGCCATTTGCCGCAAGACGCAAGCCACGCCCACTTGCGCAGGTCACGCCCCCTTCGCCAGGATCATACTTAAGCGCTGAATACAAGCGCTGGCTCACAATCACTTATTTCTCCTGAGGCACAGCCGGGAGCAGCGTCCTACGCATTTCTTTTAACTTCTTTACTTGTGTGTTTTAAAACTTGCAACTCTACTTACCCCTGGCCTATTCTTTACTCCTTGGCACTCACACCCCCCGCACAGCCGAGCTATCGCTGCAGCGGGCGAGGTGTTTGAACCTTATTGCCGCCATTCGCTGCGAGACGCAAGCCACGCCCACTTGTGCAGGCCACGCCCCCTTCGCCAGGCTCATACTTAAGCGCTGAATACAAGCGCCGGCTCACAATCACTTATTTCTCCTGAGGCACAGCCGGGAGCAGCGTCCTACGCATTTCTTTTAACTTGTTTACTTGTGTGTTTTAAAACTTGCAACTCTACTTACCCCTGGGCTATTCATTACTCCTTGGCACTCACACCCCCCGCACAGCGGAGCTATCGCTGCAGCGGGCGAGGTGTTTGAACCTTATTGCCACCATTCGCCGCAAGACGCAAGCCACGCCCACTTGCGCAGGCCACGCCCCCTTCACCAGGATCATACTTAAGCGCTGAATAAAAGCACCGGCTCACAATCACTTATTTCTCCTGAGGCACAGCCGGGAGCAGCGTCCTACGCATTTCTTTTAACTTGTTTACTTGTGTGTTTTAAAACTTGCAACTCTACTTACCCCTGGGCTATTTATTACTCCTTGGCACTCACACCCCCCGCACAGCGGAGCTATCGCTGCAGCGGGCGAGGTGTTTGAACCTTATTGCCGCCATTCGCCGCGAGACACAAGCCACGCCCACTTGCGCAGGCCACGCCCCCTCCCAACCCTCCTTTTCACTGGCATATAACATGTGTCCCTACCGGAAATGCAGCGGACGAGCGCAGCGGGCGCGACGATTGTGCGCCAAAGGCGCGCCTAAGGCAAGCCCGTCTGCGCCCGTCCGCGGCTGGCCGGGGCCTAGGGCCTGTCACTCTGCCCAATATACAGCTTTTTCCCCTAGGGACCTGATCGCTTTACACACTCTCTGGCCGCTGGAATCCACTAGCTATTTAAAACTACAACAACTAGGCATTTTCCAAGCCCGCAGTATTTTTCCAGAGTTCAGGACCCTCCCGTCCTCCCTCACCCCCGAGCACATAGTCACCATCTTTCCTTCTAAACCCTTGTCCGCTCAGTCACCAGCTAATATGGAATTAGCAATCACATACCTGAACACCCGGTCGTTAGTCAGCCACCAACTTGACATATGCCACCTCCTGGACTCAGACCGACCTGACATTCTACTCTTAACGGAGACCTGGCTGAATGAGGATTCCCCCTGACATCTTGGCAGCCTTTCCACCGGGGTATTACATTCTCCAAGCCAACCGGCCAGCTGGTAAACCTGGAGGTGGCGTAGCCGCCATTTTTAAACTCTCCCTCAGGTTCACTTCCCTCTACTCACCATCCCCCAGGTCGACTGCCTGGCAATCAGATTCGAATCCTCGGTGTCCCCTCTTACCTGTGTCCTGGTATACCGCCCCCTTCAACCCATGCCCAACTTCCCCTTTCTCTTTGATCTACTCTCTCAGCTCACAATCAATAACTCCAAACTCCTGGTCCTGGGAGATTTCAATTACTGGCCGTCAGATGTACATAAAAGCTCCTTGGCTTTCACCGACCTAAGTGGGCTAAATGGCCTTCAACACGTCCACACAGCCACTCACTTCAAGGGCCACATCCTAAACCAGGTGTGGACCTACAATCTTGAAATCAAGTCGCTCACGATCTCACCTTGCCACAGGTCGGACCACTTCTTAATCTCCTTTCTTCTCCTGGTCCCTCCACCGCCCCCCCGTAGCCGAGGCCCTAGCCTCCTGGCCCGCAACTGGAACAAAGCAGACCTTGACCTATTTTTTACCTCCTTAACATCTTCGGTTCCGCCCAGCTCAGGCTCCATAGACTCCCAGGAAGCCACACTTCTCAAATGGCTAGAGTCCGCTAGCGACAAGGTCGCCCCCCCTTAAGTTAATTAGAACTAAGCGTCCCCATGACGCACATCGATGGTTCTCAGATAGCCTTAAATCTTTAAAACTAGGACTCCGCCAAGCTGAGCGTCGCTGGCGCAGAAACTATGACCCCTCAGGAAAAATTACACTTTTTAAAACTATCTGGAGAACACAAACAGGCTATTTCAGCCGCCAAAACTGCCTAGTTCTCCACAAAAATTCTTAACTCCGCGCAAAAATCTAAAGAAATCTTTGCATTGTGGAGGAGCTCTCACACCCGGATAGGGTGACCATCAAACCCCTCCCATCTCAGGCACTTTGTGATTCCTTTAACCGTTTCTGTATAGATAAAATCAGCAAAATCAAAAACAGTATTTCCTCTGGATCCGACGTCCCTCACAGAGGCTACTCCCTCTTTTAATTCCCATTCCTTGACCCAGCTTCCCCCCATACTAGAAGAAGACTTTCTCTCTCTACTTAAGAAAGTGTCATCTGGCTCCCCTACAGATTGCTGCCCTCCTGCGATTCTCCGGGCCGCCTTTTCGGCTTGCCTCGCCCCTCCACTGGCCCTCCTTAACAATTCTCTCCTGCTCGGTGAGGTCCCCAGCCAGTTCAAGAACGCTGAGGTGGTTCCCATACTAAAAAAAAACAACGCTGACCCCGCGGTTATGGGTAACTTCCGTCCCATCTCCCTTCTCCCTTACCTGAGTAAGGTACTTGAGACACATGTGACCAGCGTCCTCAGTTCCTTTATTGAAGACTCCAACTTCCTAGACTCCCAGCAAGCCAGGTTTAGACCTGCCCATTCGACAGAGGCGGTCATCCTCTCTGTCATGGAGGAACTCCGTAGAGGCGCCGATTCCAACATTAGCCAAGCCTGGAATCTCCTGGATCTGTCGGCGGCCTTTGACATGGTCAACCACACCATCTTGGTCGACCGTGTCAAAGAGGCGGGCATCAGTGGGACGGCCCTTAACTGGGTCCGCTCCTTCCTGACGAACCGCCACCAATCTGTCCGACTCTCCCAGTTTTTGGCTGACAGGATGAAGCTCACCTGCGATGTCCCGCAGGGTTCGTCCTTGTCACCACTCCTTTTTAACTTGTACCTCACCCCCCTGATCCGCTCCCTCCGGGGAAGGAATGTCACTGCATTTAATTATGCAGATGACATTCAGCTTGTCTTCAATCTCGACTCCTCGGATGAAGCGGCCCAAGACTTTCAGTCCACCCTTTGCCATATCAGTAATTGGATGGGCGCTCACCATCTCAAACTTAACCCCGACAAGACGGAGCTTGTTCTTGTCGGAGGCCCATCCAACCCCTGGAATTCCACCTTTTGGCCCCTTTCCCTCTGCCCCTCTCCTCGCCCTGCTGACAAGGTGAAAAGTCTGGGAGTTTACATCTCCCATGATCTTTCAATGAAGCACCAGGTCAGTGCCACTATGTCCTCCTGCTTTTTCCAGCTTAGAAAGATCCGGAAAATAGCCCATTTTCTGACCACCGAAGCCCTCACCTTGGCACTGCTAGCATTAGTCATCTCCCGGATCGACTATGCCAACGCCCTGTATGCAGGCATCCCACAATATCAAATCAACAGATTACAGCTGATACAGAATCAGGCAGCTCGCCTGATCTACCATCAACCTAAACATCACCACGTCCGCCCTCTGCTCAAAGCCCTTCATTGGCTTCCTGTATCGGAGCGGTGCAAGTTCAAACTAGGCTGCTTGACCCACAAATCTTTGGCCGGCATCGGTCCCTCCTTCATCTCCTCCCTTCTGCACCCTTACGCTCCCTCCAGGCACCTCCGATCTTCTCACCATGCGCTCCTCCAGACGCCGAGGTTCAGGCGCAAAAAACACGGAGGTCTCAGATTCTCTTTCTCTTGACCCCTCATTCTGGAACTCTCTCCCGCTGGAACTTAGACTCTCTCCTTCTTACCCTCACTTTAGGTCTCTCATCAAAACTCACCATTTCTGCAGCATCTACACATAAGCACTTCTCACCTCCCCCTTCTGCCTCCTACCGAATAAGTGAACAGCGCCAAGAAACCGTCCGGTGTAAGCCGCGCTTTATAAGTATTTTTTACATTACATTACAGATCAGACTTGCAGAAAGAGGTATGAGAAGTGCAGAAAGAGGGAAGAGGGGTCGGTCCAGAAAGAGGCAAGAGGGGTACAGAAAGAGGCAACAGATATACAGAAAAAGGCAAGAGAGGTACATAAACAGGCAAGAGAAGTGCATAAAGAGGAAAGAATAGTACTGAAAGAAGCAACAGAGGTACAAAAAGAAGCAAGAGAAGTGATGAAAGAGACAACATAGTTGCAGAAAGAAAGAAGTGAGGTGCAAGATGGGTGCAGAAAGAAGAAACAGAGGTGCAGAAAGACAGGTGCAGAAACAGGCAAGAGAAGTGCTGAAAGAAGTAACAAAGTTGCAGAAAGAAGCAGGAGAAGTAATGAAAGAGGCAAAAGAGTTGCACAAAAAAACAAGAGAGGTGCGTAAAAAAGCAGGAGTAGTATAGAAAGAGGCAAGATATGTATAGCAAGAGGCAAGAGAGGTGCAAAAAGAGTCAAGTGAGGTGCAGAAACAGGCAAGAGGGGTACAGAAAGAGGCAGGAGAAGTGCAGAAAGAAGCAACAGAGGTACAGAAGGAGGCAAAAGAACTGTAGAAGCAAGAGAGGTGTAGAAACAGGCAAGATAGGCACAGAAAGCGGGACCAGGGGTGCAGAAATAGGCCAGAAAGGTGCAGACACAGGCAAGAGAGGTACAGAAATAAGAACCGGGATGCAGAAAGAGGCAATAGAGGTGCAGAAAGAAGCAAATGAGGCAATAAAGGTACTGAGGGAGACAAGAGAGGTGCAGAAAGAGGCATGAGAGGTGCAGAAAGAAGGAAGAGGGATGCAGAAAGAGGCAACAGAGGTGCAGAAAGAGACAACAGAAGTACAGAAAGAGGCAAGAGAGGTACACAAAGGGACAAGAGAGATGCAGAAAGAGGGAAGGCAAGTGCAGAAAGAGGCAAGAGAGGAGCAGAAAGAGGCAAAGGGGGTGCAGAATGAAGCAGGAGAGGTGCAAAAAGAAGCAAGAGGTATACAGAAAGAAGCAACAGAGGTGCAGAAAGAAGCAAGAGAAGTGATAAAAGAGACAATAGAGTTTCAGAAACAGGCAAGAGAAGTGCAAAAAGAATCAACAGAGGTGCAGAAAGAGGCAACAGAATTGCAGAAAGAAGCAAGAGAAGTGCAGAAAGAGGGAAGAGGGGTACAGAAAGACGCAAGGGGGAATAGAAAGATGAAACACAAGTGCAGACAGAGGAAAGAGAGGTGCAGAAAGAGGGAAGAGGGGTGCAGAAATATGTAAGTGGGGTACAGAAATTAAAAAGTGTATACCCCTAACAAAGGTTCCAGAGGCAAATTGCTTCAAATATACAATATCAACACATAAATCCAGATCCCAAGCAAAACAATTTGGCAAAATTATAACCAAAGAAGTTAAAGAAAAAAGAAGAAAGTCCATATGCAAAAAACAATTTCTGAAAAGAGTTAAGACAATCATGCTCAAAACAAAGTGCTGGTATACAAACAATACATATCACAGACCAGACAAGTGGCAAACAAAGAAATCCACTTTCTAATCAAGGAACAACATGTACAAAATGAATGTGTCCTCCGTTTTTGGCCACATAAGCATCAATGGCGTGTCGACCACTGTAGAATTACACGGTCATCATCAGGACTAAGATGTCCTTTGAGCGCCACAAACAATTCTGTATATAAAAAATGCATATGGGACACAGTTACTAAATGTAGACTCCTTCGAGAGAAAAGTCCTACTCAGAATAAGTAGTGAAAAGAAATAAGAGGAAAACATGTGCAGAAAGGCATTCAAAGATCCCAAAGTGAAAACTCACTTAAAACTCATTCTCCACACCCAGTGAATCATAAAATGATAAAAATGTGATATTAAAAAATACCGCCACCTAAATAGCAGAAAAAACTTCACCTGTTTAATAAAAGCTCACCTGGCTCTAGACTCTATTCTGCTATTCATTAAGGATAGATATAGCCAATTTGGAACCAAATACGAATCGGGACGTGTTGAAGTTACAACTGCCTCTTTATGAAAGTGGTTGATCATTTAGAACTTTTGGTCTACAGTTCCTATATGACATGTGGAACTGTTTCTTATTGCTGTTTTTCTGTTAGTAACCTTTGAAATTCTTCTTGGACCAACTTACATGAAAGACTGTCGTTTTTTAAACAGGTGAAATTTTTTCTGATATTTAGGTGGCAGTATTTTTTAATATCACATTTTTATCGTTTTATGATTCACTGGGTGCATATGGGAGTTCTTCTTTTTTCTTTATCTTCTTTTGTTATAATTGTGTTTAATTGTTTTGCTTGGATTTTGATTTATGTGTTGATATTGTAAATATGAAGCAATTTGCCTCTTGAACCATTGTTAGGTGTATATACAGACTGTCCTTGGTTCAGGTTTGTTGGGCTGCCCCTATGGTTAGTGATGAAATTAGCAAGTGAGCTTCAGAAAGAAGTAAGAGAAGTGCAGAAAAAACCACCAGAGGTGCAGAAATAGGCAGGAGGGTTGCAGAAAAAGGCAAGAGAAGTGGTGAAAAAAGCAATAGAGGTGCAGAAAGAAGCAAGAGAACTGTAGAAAGAGGCAAGAAAGGTGCAGAAAGAGGCAGAGGGATGCATAAAGAGACAAGGGGTACAGAAAGAAGCAAGAGAGGTATGAAAATAAGCAAGATAAGTGCAGAGAGAAGCAACAGAGATACAGAAAGAGGCAAGATGGGTGCAGCAAGAAGCAAGAGAAGTACAGAAAGAAGCATCAGAGGTGCAGAAGGAGGCAAGAGATATGTAGAAAGGGGCAAGAAAGTTACATAAACAGGCAAATGAGGTACAGAAAGAGGGAACAGGGGAGCAGGCAGAGGCAAGAAAGGTGCAGAAAGAGGGAAGGGGGTACAGAAATAGGCACAAAGTGTGCAGAAATTTACAAGAGAGCTGCAGAAAAAAGTAAGAGAAATGCAGAAAGAACCAACAGAGGTGCGGAAAGAGGCAAGAGGAGTGCAGAAGGAAGCAAGAGAAGTATATAAAGAGGCAACAGAGGTGCAGAAAGAGGCAAGAGAACTGCAGAAAGAGGCAAGAGAGCTGCAGAAAGAGGGAAGAGGTGTGCAGAAAGAAGAGGAAGAAAAAGAAGAAGAGGAAGAGCTACAGGGATGAGAATAGACAGAAGTATCTAGAGGCTTTGAAGCTTTACCATTGCCAGATCAGGAGAGTGCTTAGGAAATACTATTCTGGGAAAATTGATCTAGCAAAAAAATCAACGAAGGTTATCTTTCTGTTAGTGAAACAACTGTCCTCTCTGAAACGAGTGACAGCTACACTCCCTGCCTCTATGGATTATTATAATAAGGTTGCTGACTTTTTTTACTAATAAGATTGCTAAGATCTACGCAACTTTTCCAGAAAGTAGTATGAGGTTTGCTCCCGCGCTTGGCTTGGATACTCCAGGGTCTGAGGATAAGTTCTCAGGCTGATGTAGGTGGTGAAATCTCTGTTACCTCTTGATCTGGTCCCCCCCTAAATTTCTACAACTGGGAAAGAAAATTATTGCTCCTGTTTTCATCTCGCTCTTGAACCTGTCATTTAGAACTGGGCAGGTCCCTACCAACTGGAGACATGCAATGGTGGTCCCTCTGCTGAAGAAACCCTCACTCAATCCTCTTCTTCCTGAAAATTTAAGACCAGTATCTCTACTTCCCTATGTAGCTAAAATTGCAAAGAAACATATGAGTGGCCATCTCTCTAAGTTCTTAGAAGAGAGGCATGTTCTTCATGATAGACAGTCCTGCTTTAGGCCTATGTATAGTACGGAGTCCGCTCTCCTGCTGGCAGCCGAAGTGTTGAGGGCTGCGGCTGATGATGGTAGGACTGCGGCCTTGATTCTGTTGGACTTAAGAGCCATGTTTGACACAGTATTCCACGGCCTCCTATTTGAGAGACTAAGGGAAGTTGGGGTCGGAGGTGTCACGTGGATTTGGTTGAAGATTTTTCTGGAAAATAGATCCTTCCAGGTCTTGCAACATCCTTTCAGTTTCAGACCTTTTCCTTTAAACCAGGGGGTGCTGCAGGGTTCGGCTCTCAGTCCAATACTTTTTAACATATATATGTGCCCACTTACAGATATTGTTCTGAAAAATGGAATTCAGCTGGTGTCATATGCTAATGACACTCAGCTAGTTGTGACCCTGGAACAGAAGGAACCCTACTGTCCGGTGTTGTCTCACTTCAATTCCTCCCCTTACCGAAGAAGTATTCCTAGAGATACTTCCTAAGGTCAAATCAGGCTCTCCGGCAGACATCTGCCCGGCACGAATTCTCCAACAGATTTATTCTGTTTGCCCCCAGCCCCCAAGTACTTTCCTTAACAGTTCCCTTGCCCAGGGAGTTGTGATCCCCGCACTCAAATCAGCCACAATAGTGCCTATTTTGAAGAAGTCCGTCTCTGACCCGTCCACCCCAGCCAACTACCGCCCCATTTCTCTACTGCCCTACTTGGGCAAGGTGCTTGAGCGCCATGTCACTTTGGTACTCAGCGCCCATGTAGAAGCAAATGGTGGCCTGGCGTCACGTCAGGCCGGCTTCCGCCCCAGGCACTCTACCGAATCTGTCGTGGTGTCGGTCCTGGACAACCTCATGGACCAAAACAGACATCAGGCTCTGGTGCTCCTCGATCTCTCCGCCGCTTTTGACACGGTGGACCATACCATCTTGCTTTCACGTGTCAGAGCGGCGGGAATCGAGGGCTCAGCCCTGGTCTGGCTATCGTCCTTCCTGAGGGACTGCACCCAGGCGGTTCGGCTGGGGGATTTCACGACTACCCCACTTCAAGTCACTTGTGGTGTTCCCCAGGGCTCTTCACTCTCTCCCTTACTGTTTAACCTGTATATTTTTCCTTTAATCTTTGCACTCCAGCAGCTGGAGGTCACCGTATATAATTATGCGGATGACCTCCAGCTCATCTTCAGTCTTTCTCCTTCTTCTCGCTCTGTCTCTAATTTCCAGTCTACTATGATTTTCATCAGGGACTGGATGAACCACAACCATCTGAAGTTGAACCCGGACAAAACCGAGTTGGTTCTCACAGGTGGTTCTTCCAGTCCCTGGAACTCTCTATTCTGGCCCTTTTCTTTTGGTCCCCCCCCACTCCTTCCTCCACAGTTAAAACCCTGGGCGTCAAAATGAATAACCAACTCACCTTACATTCACAAATCAGTTCTGTTGTTTCCTCCTGTTTTCTCACTCTCCGTACTATTCGCACTGTTTCCCGTTTTTTTCCCCCCTGGCACTTAAACTGATCATGTCCGCTCTGGTGATTTCCTGGCTGGATTACGCCAATGCCCTTTACAACGGCATCCCAGCGTACAGCCTGCGGAAGCTCCAGATGGTTCAGAACCAAGCGGCTCGATTGGTGTATGGTCTCTCACGTTCTTATCATTCAACACCCCTCCTAAAGGAGCTCCATTGGCTTCCTGTTAGGGAACGTTCCCTTTTCAAAACCGGTTGTATGGTTTTTCAGGCCCGCCAGGGTTCTGCCCCCGCTTTCATTTCTTCCCTGATCAATGAATATGTCCCTGCCAGAGAGCTTCGCACATCGTCCAAATCCCTTCTGCAAATCCCACGTTACAAACGTAAAAAGTGGGGAGGGGCCAATTTCTCAACTTTGGCTCCTACTTTCTGGAATTCCCTCCCCGACCACCTACGATTTGCCTCGCATTACTCCTCCTTCCGCAAAGACCTTAAAACTTTTTTGTTTAAACAGGCCTTTTCTTTGTAAAGTTGCCCTATTTATCTCTCGGCGCCAGCTATTCACGGCCCACTCTGCTAAACCTTGTCTCTATAGCGCCAAGAAACCGCAGGGTGAACGTAGCGCTTTACAAATATTTTAAATTCAAATTCAATTCAAATTCAAGGGCTGTTGATTTTAGAACCTGCCTGGGGGAACTCATGGACTGGATGAGACTGAGCTGTCTCCAGTTAAATGCAGGGAAGACAGAGGTGATGGTGGTTGGAAAACAGCCTCTCTCTGGACACAGCATTGGTGGCCAGAAGCACTGGGAACTAGTCCAGTGCCAAAAGCCAAGGTGAGAATTCTGGGAATGTGGTTCAATGATAATCTTTCCCCCTCGCAAATATCGGCTGTGGCTGGGACTTGTTTTGGCATTTTGAAGATGATACATAAGATCCTGGACTTTCTCCCCTTGAATGCTAAAAGAACTATTGCACAGGCATTGTTCAAGCCTCACCTTGATTACTGCAATGTCTTGTATCTAGGGGTGACTGCCAAAAATCTTAACATCTTGCAGAAGGTCCAAAATGCTGCAGCCCGGCTTATCTTGAATGTACCTCGGAGGATGTTGGTGGGAGAAGTTTTGAAGGAACTGCATTGGCTTCCTATCCAGGCCAGTTACCTTAAAGGCTTTATGCCTAAGTCACAGGATCCTTGGGGAAAGGGGACAGTGTTTTTTATGGGCTCTCCTGACAGTCCACCAGCATGCTCATAATTTGAGATCATTGGGCAGTGCAAGATTGAATGTGCCCATGGTGCGGAAGGCACGGATAGGCGGAAGATCCTTTGGTTTCCTGGCAGCTAATGCCTGGAATGAGCTCCCAGTGGATCTTAGGACAACTGAGTCAGAGTCTCTGTTTTGCAAAAAATTGAAAACTCTTCCATCTCCCCCGGGGAGGGCTAAAGTGGTAATGTGCCATCCTGTATGTATGCTCGCATTCTCTGGTGGGCAGCTTGGGAGCTTTGCTGGGGGTCCAGCTATGTCCTAGTGCGGGGACACTCCAGTTGGAGTACCCATTGTGCTTTACGAGCTTCCTAATAAGAAGAAGAAAGAGGCAAGAGGGGTACAGAAGGAAGCAAGAGAAGTGCAGAAAAAAGCAACAGAGTTGCAGAAAGAGGCAAGAGGGGTACAGAAAGAGGCAAGAGAAGTACAGAAAGAAGCAACAGAGGTGCAGAAAGAAGCAAGAGAAGTGATGAAAGAGACAAGAGAGTTGCAGAAACAGGTGAAAAGTGGAGAAAGAGGCAAGAGAAACATTGAAAAAAAGAGGGAAGAGGGGTGCAGAAATAGGCAAGAGGGGTGCGGAAATTTACAAGAGTGCTGCAGAAAGAAGTAAGAGAAGTGCAGAAAGAACCAACTGAGGTGCAGAAAGAGGTAAGATTGGTGCAGAAAGAGGCAAGATTAGCGCAGAAACAGGCAAGAGAACTGCAAAAAGAGGCAAGAGAGGTGAAGAAAGTAGGAAGAGGGGTGCAGAAAGAGGCAAAAGGGGTGCAGAAAGAAGCCAGATAAGTACAGAAAGAAGCAACAGAGGTGCAAAATGAGGCAGGAGAGGCACAGAATGAGGCAGGAGAGATGCAGAAAGAAACAAAAAAGTACTGAAAGCAGCAAGAGATGTGCACAAAGAGACAAAAGAGGTGCACAGAGAGACAAGAGAGGTGCAGAAAGAGGGGAGGTGAGTGCAGAAATAGGCAAGAGAATACTAGAAAGAGGCAAGAGAAGTGCAGAAAGAAGCTAGAGAAGTGCAGAAAAAAGCAACAGAGGTACAGAAAGAGGCAAGAGGGATGCAGATAAAAGCCAGAGAAGTGCATAAAGAAGCAACAGAAGTGCAAAATGAAGCAGGAGAGGCGCAGAATGAGTCTGGAGAGGTGCAGAAAGAATCAAAAGAAGTTCAGAAAGAAGCAAGAGAGGTGCACAAAGGGACAAAAGAGGTGCACAGAGAGACAAGAGAGCTGCAGAAACAGGCAAGAGAAGTGCAGAAAGAGGCAAGAGAAGTGCAGAAAGAGGCAAGAAAGGTGCAGAAAGAGGGAAGAGGGGTGCAGAAAGAGGCACGGGGGTTCAGAAAGAAGCAAGAGAGGTGCAGAAAGAAGCAAGAGATGTGTAGAAAGAAGCAACAGAGGTACAGTAAGAGGCAAGAGGGGTACAGAAAGAAGCAAGAGAAGTGCAGAAAGAAGCAATAGAGTTACAGAAAGGAGCAAGAGATTTACAATAAAGAAGCGACAGGAGTGCAGAAAGAAGCAGAGAGGTGTAGAAAGAGGCAAAGAAGGTACAGAAAAAATCAAATGATGTGTAGAAGGAGGCAAAAGAACTGCAAAAAGAGGCAAGAAAGTTGCCAAAACAGGCTAACAAGGTACAGAAAGATGGGACAGGGGAGCAGGCAGAGGCAAGAGAGGTGGAGAAATATGCAAGAAGGGTGCAGACATTTACAAGAGAGCTGCAGAAAGAAATAAGAGAAGTGCAGACAACCAACAGAGGTGCATAAAGAGGCAAGATTGGTACAGATAGAGGCAAGAGAGGTGCAGAAAGAAGCCAGAGAATTACAGAAAGAAGCAACAAAGGTGCAGAAAGAGGCAAAAGGGGTACAGAAAGAGGTGAGAGAAGTACAGAAAAATGCAACAGAGGTGCAGAAAGAAGTATTGAAAGAGATGAGAGAGTTGTAGAAACAGGCAAGAGAAGTGCAGAATGAGGCAAGAACAGTTCTGAAAGAAGTGGGAGAGGTGCATAAAGAAGCAAGAGAAGTGCAGAAAGAGGCAAGAGAGTTATAGAAAGAGGCAAGAGAGGTACAGAAAGAGTCAAGGGGTGAAGAAAGAGGCAAGAGAAGTACAGAAAGAAGCAACAGATTTTCAGAAAGAGGCAAAGAACTGCATAAAGAGGCAGGAGAGGTGCAGAAAGAAGCAAGCAAAGTGATGAAGGAGACAAGAGATTTGCAAAAAACAAGAGAGGTGCAGAAAAAAGAAAGAGAAGTGCAGAAAGAGGCAAGAGAGGTGCAGAAAGATGCAAGAGCGGTATGCCAAGAGTCAAGTGAGGTACAGAAACAGGCAAGAGGGGTGCAGAAAGAGGCAAGAGAAGTGCTGAAAGAGGCAAAAGAGTTATAGAAACAGGCAAGATAGGTGCAGAAAGAGGAAACAAGGGTGCAGAAAGAGGCCAGAGAGGTGCAAAAACAGGCAAGGGGGTGAAGAAAGAGGCAAGAGAAGTACAGAAAGAAGCAACAGATTTTCAGAAAGAGGCAAAGAACTGCATACAGAGGCAGGAGAGGTGCAGAAAGAAGCAAGCAAAGTGATGAAGGAGACAAGAGATTTGCAAAAAACAAGAGAGGTACAGAAAAAAGAAAGAGAAGTGCAGAAAGAGGCAAGAGAGGTGCAGAAAGAGGAGGCAAGAGAGGTGCAAAAAGAGTCAAGTGAGGTACAGAAACAGGCAAGAGGGGTGCAGAAATAGGCAAGAAAAGTGCTGAAAGAGGAAAAAGAGTTGTAGAAACAGGCAAGATCAGTGCAGAAAGAGGAAACTGGAGTGCAGAAAGAGGCAAGAGAGGTAAAGAAAGAGGGACGAGGGGCACAGAAAGAGGCAATAGAGGTGCAGAAAGAGGGAAGAGGGGTGTAGAAATAGTCAGGGGTACAGAAATAAACACAAGAAGTGCAGTAAGAAGCAAGAGAAGAGCAGAAAGGAACAACAGAGGTGCAGAAAGAGGTTAGAAGGGTACAGAAAGAGGCAAGTGGGGTGCAGACAGAAGAAAGAGAAGTGCTGAAGGGAACAACAGAGGTGCAGAAAGAGTCAATAGGAGTGAATGAAGAAGCAATAGAGGTATGGAAAGAGGCAAGAGAGGTGCAGAAAGAGACAATGGAGGTACAGAAAGAGGGGAGGTGAGTGCAGAAGGTGGTAACAGAGATGCAGAAAGAAGCACAAATGATATAGAAAGAAGCAAGAGAAGTGCATGAAAAAAAGTAACAGGGGTGCTAAAAAGAGGCAGGAGAAGTGCAGAAAGAGACAAGAGAGGTGGAGAAAGAGACAAAAGAAGTGCAGAACGAAGCAACAGGTGTGCTGAAATAGGCAGAGGGGTATAGAAAGAAGCAAGAAAAGTGCAGAAAAAAGCAACAGAGGTGCAGAAGGAGTCAAGAGAACTACAGAAAGAGGCAATAAAGTGGCAGAAACAGGCAAATGAGGTGCAGAAAGATGGCACAGGGGAGCATGCAGAGGCAAGAGTGGCACAGAAACAGGTAAGAAAGATACACAAAGAGGACCCAGGTGTGAATAAAGAGGCAATAGAGATACAGACAGCAAGGTGAGGGGTGCAGAAAGAGGCAATAGAGGTACAGAAAGAGGGAAGAAGAATGCAGAAAGAGTCAAGAGGGATGCATAAAGAAGCAAGAGAGGTGCAGTAAGAAGCAAGAGTAATTCAGAAAGAAGCAACAGAGGTACAGAAAGAGATAAGAGGGGTATAGAAAGAGGCAAGAGGGGTGCAGACAGAGGTAATAGAAGTACTGAAGGAAGCAACAGAGGTGCAGAGAGAGGCAAGAAAAGTGTACAGAAAGAAGCAATAGAGGTGCAGGAAGAGGCAAAAGAGGTGCAGAAAGAGATGAGACAGGTACAAGAAAGAAACAAGAGTGCTGCAGAAAGAGGAAAGGAAAGTACAGAAAGTGGCAACCAGGGTGCAGAAAGAAGCAAGAGCGGCACAGAAAGAAGCAAGTTCAAGTTCAGTGATTTGTATAGCGCGCTACTCACCCAGAAGGTCTCAAGGCGCTTGAGTGAGGTTGGTGCAATAGTGCATCATTAATGAATAGCCAGGTTTTTAGCTGCTTCCTGAAGGAAGGGTGGTTCAGTGTGAGGCGGAGGTGGGTGGGGAGGGAATTCCAGGTTTTGGCCGATAAATAGGAGAAAGATCTTCCTCCCATGGTGGATCTATTGATGCGCGGGATTGTGGCGAGGGCTTGATTGGAAGAACGTAGTTGGCGGTGGGTGTGTAAAAGGATAGTCGTTTGTTGAGGCATTCAGGTCCTAGGGCGTAGAGGGCTTTGTATGCGTGGGTGAGGAGACGAAATGTGATTCTTTTGTTGACGGGAAGCCAGTGGAGTTCTTTGAGATGACCAGAGATGTGAGCTTGACGTGGGATGTCCAGTATGAGTCTGGCAGAGGTGTCTTGGATGCGCTGGAGTTTTTTCTGTAGTTTGGCTGTGGTTCCGGCGTAAAGAGTATTTCCATAATCCAGTCGGCTGGTGATCAGAGCGTGGGTGACTCTCTTTCTTGTTTCGGTGGGGATCCAACGGAAGATTTTTTTGAGCATGCGTAGGATGTTGAAACATGATGACGAGACGGCGTTGACTTGTCTGTTCATCGATAGGGAGGAGTCTAGGATGAAGCCTAGGTTGCGTGCGTGGTCTGTAAGTGTGGGAGCTGCGCCCAGGGCCGGTGGCCACCATGAGTCGTCCCATGCAGAGGGGGATGATCCTAAGATGAGGACTTCCGTTTTGTCCGAGTTTAGTTTTAGACGACTGTTCTTCATCCATTCGGCTACTTCTTTCATTCAATCGTGTAGGTTGATTTTGGCAGTGTTAGGATCTTTGGTGAGGGAGAGGATTAGCTGGGTGTCGTCAGCGTAGGAGATGATGTTGAAGTTGTGTTGGCGCGCGATGGATGCGAGAGGGCTTATGTACACATTGAAGAGTGTGGGACTAAGTGAAGATCCTTGTGGTACGCCGCAGATGACTTCGGTTGCCTCTGATTTGAATGGGGGGAGGTGGACTCTCTGGGTTCTTCCGGCGAGGAACGAGATGATCCAGTCCAAAGCTTTTCCTTGTATTCCGATGTTGTTGAGGCGTTGTATGAGGGTGTTATGACAGACTGTGTCAAAGGCAGCGGAGAGGTCAAGTAGGATGAGCGCGACTGTTTCTCCGTTGTCTAGTAGTGTTCGGATGTCATCTGTAGCAGCGATGAGGGCGGTTTCGGTGCTGTGTTTGGCTCGGAAGCCGGACTGCGAGGGGTCGAGTGAATTGTTGGATTCAAGGAATGCGGCGAGCTGGCTATTGACGGCTTTCTCGATGACTTTGGCCGGGAAGGGGAGGAGTGAGATGGGGCGGTAGTTCTTTAGTTTGGAAGGGTCCGCAGTGGGTTTCTTCAGAAGGGCGCTGAGTTCGGCATGTTTCCAGCTTTCTGGGAAGGTAGCGGAGTTGAAGGAGCAGTTGATGACATCGCGGAGATGGGGTGCGATGATTGAGTCTGCTTTGTTGTAAATGTAGTGGGGACATGGGTCGGTTGGCGATCCTGAGTGGATGGAGTTCATCAGGTGAATGGTGTCTTCAGTCGAGATTGGGTTCCAGGCGTCAAGGTTGTGAGATTGTTGTATTGGTTTGTCGGTGGGTGGAGTGGGTTGTTCTTCGAACAGGTTTTCAAAGCTGTTATGAATGTCGACGATTTTGTTGTAGAAGAAGGAGGATAGGGAATCGCAGAGGTCTTGGGAGGGAGTGATGTCGTTGGGGCCGGCGGTGGGGTTGGTAAATTCTCTGACGATGTTGAATAATTCTTTGCTGTTGTGGGTGTTGTTGTCGAGTCGATTCTTGAATGCTGATTTCTTGGTGGATCGGATCAGTTGGTGGTGTTTGCGGGTGGCGTCCTTGAAAGTGGTCAGGTTGTCGGTGGTTGGGTATTTTTTCCATGTTTTCTCGAGGGTACGGCATATCTTTTTGGATTTCTTAAGGTCATCGTTGAACCAGGGGGCCTTTTTGCTACCATGTTTGATTTGGTGGTTTTTCAAGGGTGCTAGTTCGTTAGTGCTGTGGGTGATCCATTGAGTGAGTTTGGTGGGAGCTTGGTTTGGGTCCGATGATATGGTGGGGGGGTTTTGGTTAAGCGAAGTGAAGATTTGGTCGGTGGTGATTTTGTTCCAGTTTCTCCGAGGGATCGGTTGTGGTAGAATGTGGGTCGTAGTTTTTTTGAAGCTGAAGTGAACGCAGCTGTGGTCCGTCCAATGGAGAGCTGTGGTATGTTCGAAGGAGATTTGCTTGCTGGAGGTGAAGATAGGGTCGAGTGTGTGTCCGGCAAGGTGGGCGGGGGTGTTAACAAGTTGTTTAAGTCTGAGATTATCCAGGTTGTCCGAAAGGGTGGTGGTGTTGTTATCGTTATTCTTTTCCAGGTGGAAGTTGAGGTCTCCCAGTAGAATGTAGTTCTCGGAGGTGAAGGCATGTGGGCTGATGAAGTCAGTGATGTCTTCATTGATTTGTGTGCGGGATCCTGGTGGTCTGTAGATGAGGGTGCCTCTGAGTGTGGTCCTGGGGTCGGTGTGGATCTGGAAGTGAAGGTGTTCGGCGGTCGCGATGTTTTCGTCGGAGCTGGTCATGATTCGAATGGTGTTCTTGTGCACGATGGCGATGCCTCCTCCTGTTTGGATGGTGCGGTCTTTTCACATGATCTTGTAATTGTCCGGAATGGCTATGGCGATGTCAGGTGCTGATGAGGTGTTCATCCATGTTTCAGTGATGAAGGCGAAGTCCGGTGATGTAGAGTCAAGTAGATCCCAGAGTTCAGTGGCGTGTCTGTGCACCGAGCGGGTGTTCAACAGGATGCACTTCAGATGGCTGGTGTTGGATCCGAGTTTAGAGGGAGTGGCTTTGGTGTGGGTTCTAGTGCAGGTGTACTTGCAGTAGTGGCAGGCGAATGGTCCGTGGGTGTATCCTGGGGTAGCTGTGCAGCATTGTGCAGTGCGTAGCGGCGTCAAATGTTATGCGGGGTGATTGGGATTTGCGGGGGCCAGGGGGTCTGGCACTGGGCGCGGTCCAGGCGCGGACGGGCGTAGACGGGCTTACCTTTGGCGACCTTCGGCGCGCATGGGGCGCGACCGCTGCGCGTAAATGCTGCGCGGGAAGGCATCTGTCATATATGGATGGTGGAGGGGCGGGGGCGAGGGAGGGGCAGCTGGGAGGCGTTAGCGGGGCGGGGAGGCTGTCCACGAGGCACAACAAACAAAATGGCTTCGAAAACAAACGGAGCTGAAGCAGGACGAGATTGGGGCACACAGATGGATGGCGCTATGGGCGGAGATACCAGCACAATCACTCAGTAAAAGTAATTTTAGACTCTACCAGTGCGAGCGCCTGGCTTAAATGCGAGCAGAGTCAGATCCAAAGCGGACAACAGCAGGCACAGGAAATTAGCGTAAAACGTTAACAAGCACAATTAATAATTAAATATCTAAACAGTCGGAGCTACGATACCCAAGCTGCAAAATGTGGACAGTCAGGCAGTGGCACTCAAGCGCTGCGAAGATCAGGCAGAGAGCGTGGGGGAGCGACCTCTTCATACGGAGTCAAGGAGGTCACAGCGTTACAAAACAACGAACGAGCCTGGTCAGTTCGTGGGAGGGAGGGGCAGCTGGGAAGCGTTAGGGGGCGGGGAGGCTGTCCACGAGGCACAACAAACAAAATGGCTTCGAAAACAAACGGAGCTGAAGCAGGACGAGATTGGGGCACACAGATGGATGGCGCTATGGGCGGAGGTACCAGCACAATCACTCAGTAAAAGTAATTTTAGACTCTACCAGTGCGAGCGCCTGGCCTTAAATGTGGGCACAGTCAGATCCAAAGCGGACAACAGCAGGCACAGGAAGTTAGCGTAAAATGTTAACAAGCGCAATTAATAATTAAATATCTAAACAGTCGGAGCTACGATACCCAAGCAGCAAAATGTGGACAGGCAGGCAGTGGCACCCAAGCGCTGCGAAGATCAGGCAGAGAGCATGGGGGAGCGACCTCTTCACACGGAGTCAAGGAGTACAACCGGGGTTCAGAAAAAAGCAAGAGAGGTACAGAAAGAAGCAGGAGATACACAGAAAGAGACAAGCGAGGTGCAGAAAGAGGCAAGAGAGGAGCAGGAGGAGGAAACAGGTGTGCCGAAAGAGGCAATAAAGGTGCAGAAAGAGGTACGAGGGGTGCAGAAAGAGGCAATAGAGGTGCAGAAAGAGGGAAGAGGGGTACAGAAAGAGTCAAGAGGGATATAGAAAGAAGCAATAGAGGTGCAGTAAGAAGCAAGAGAAATGCAGAAAGAAGCAACATAGGTGCAGAAAGAGATAAGAGGGGTACAGAAAGAGGCAAGAGGGATGCAGCCATAGGCAAGAGAAGTGCTGAAGGAAGCAACAGAGGTGCAGAAAGAGGCAAGGCATTTCTAGACAGGCAATGAAGGTGCAGAAAGATGGAACAGTGGTGCAGGCAGTGGCAAGAGAGGTAGAAAAAGAGGGAAGAGGGATGCAGAAAAAGGCAAGAGTGGTATAGAAATGTATAAGAGCGCTGTAGAAAGAAGTAAGAGAATTGCAGAAAGAACCAACAAAGGTGCAGAAAGAGGTAGGACGGGTGCAGCAAGAGGCAAGAGAAGTATAGTAAGAAGCAACAGAGTTGCAGAAATAGGCAAGAGAACTGCAGAAAGAGGCAATAGATGTGCATAAAGAGGGAAGAGGGGTACAGAAAGAAGCAAGAGGGGTGTAGAAAGAAGCAATGGAGGTTCAGAAAGAGGCAAGAGGGGTGGAGTAAGAGGCAAGAGAGGTAAAGAAAGAATCAACACAAGTGCAGACAGAGGCAAGAGAAGTGCAAAAAGAGGCAAGAGAGGTGCAGAAACAGGCGAGAGAGGTTCAGAAAGAGGATAAATAAGTCCCGAAAGACACAACAGAGGTGCAGAAAGAAGGAAGATAAGTACATAAAGAGGCAAGACACTTCTAGAAACAGGCAAGAGGGGTGCAGAAAGAGGCAAGGGGGTACAGAAAGAAAAAAGAGAAGTGCAAAAAGAACAGACATATTTTCAGAAAGAGGCAAGAGAAGTGTAGAAAGAGGCAAGAGAAGTACAGAGAGAGGCAAAATAGGTACGGAAACAGGCAAGAGAGGTGCAGAAAGAGGGAAGAGGGATGCAGAAAGAGGAAAGAGGGGTACAGAAAGAGACAAGGGAGGTGCAAAAAAGAGGTAAGAGAAGTGCAGAAAGTGAGAAGAGAGGTGCCGAAAGATGCAAGAGATGAGCAGAAAGAGGCAACAGTGGGGCAGAAAGAAGCAAGAGAAGTACAGAAAGAAGCAAGAGGGATGCAGAAAATGACAAGAGAAGTACAGAAAGAGGCAAGAAAGGTGGCGAAACAGGCAAGAGAGGTGCAGAAAGAGGGAACAGGGAAGCAGAAAGGGTAAGAGAGGTGCAGAAAGAGGGAAGAGGGTACAGAAAGAGGTAAGACGGGTGCTGAAATATGGAAGAAGGGTACAGAAAGAACCAAGAGAGGTGCAGAAAGAGGGTAGAGGGGTACAGAGAGAAACAAGAGAAGTGTAGAAAGAGGCAACAGAGGTGCAGAAAAAGGCAAAAGAGGTACAGAAAGAGGGAGCAGAGGTGCAGAAAGGGGCAAGAGGGGTTCTGAAAGAAGCAACAGAGGTGCGGAAAGAAGTAAGAGACTAGTTCGGGCTGTAGCCTTTTTTTTTACAGGGGAGGAGAGCCTTGCAGCCCACCTCCTCAGGCTGATTTTGACCTCGGGGACACCATCCATCTGGACATGGCCATTTCTATATATATTTTATTAAACTTTATTTCAAGGAGGGGGGCCACACGGCTTCCCTCCAGAGGAAATTTTCGGCCAGAGGTCCCCATCCCCCAGAGCTTGGCCATTTTTTAATCAAAAAATTCTAAAGGAGTGTGGCCTCCCTCCCCAGGCCGATTTTGGCCCCAGGGAACCCATCCCTCAGGGCCAAGCCATTCTATTTTTTTTAAAAGGGAGGGGGCCATTTGTTAGGGACCACTGGGGAAGACCCAATTCCCCTGCGGTTTCTGCCAGCACCCCTCCTCCAGTCAGCATTGCTTTCGCGCAGAGGAGCTACTGACATGCAACTCCCTTTGCCCAAAGCAATTCTGATTCACTTCATGGAAGCAAGAGCAGTTTTCATGCTCTCACTTCCATGAACCAAGCAGAATTTGCTATGGTATGGCAGGGACCCGGGACATTGCTGGCGCTGGGGGGTAGAAGCCACCAGTGCCATTGAGAGCACCTGGAGGTGGGCCCCCTGCCATCGTTGATATAGCCTGGAGGTGGTGGTCCCCGGGGACGGGTGTCCACAATGGACCCCCATATTTGAATAAAGTATACCCCAGGGAGGTTGAGGTCCTCCTGGGCTTGAGCTACACCACACTTAATTTTTAAAACACAGGTTGTGGTCCCCAGGCCTGCAGGGGGGCGTGTGGCCCACACATATATTCTTTAAAGCCCAGGGAGATGGTGATCCTTGGGGCAGTGTGGGGGGCTGGAGTCCCCCATACTTTTTTCAATAAATAAAATAATTAAACAATTCCCCCGGGACCTGGCCTACCTGGGGCCTTCAAGAAAACAAAGCACAGGAGCTTGTGCTTCTTTTTTGTTTATTTTTGGTGGGATTCGCAGATCCTACACAAATTCCCCCAATTTACTTTGCTTTTTTGGGACCCCCTGAGCAGGGCTTAGGGTCCAGATGTTTCTACCCTGACACCTTTTCTTGTTTTTATATCTTGTGACTAGGTTTAAACACTCACAAGATGGCTGCCAACACTTCCTGGTTTGTACTGTTGCCAGCCAATGAGAATCGAGCTTGAGATCTGGAGGGTTTGCGAATCCACCACGGTCACAAGATACTAATATTTCTAGATATATTAATTTTGCAGGACCTACTTAATGGATTTACACCATTTCACAAAAAGAGTGCTTTCTGGACCAGGAGCCCTCTTTTTGCCAAATTTGGTGTAATTCAACAGTTCGGGTTGTAGCCTGGCTAAAGTTTCCTATGGAAATTAACATGGAGAAAACACCTTTTGGGATCCCCCTTTTTTCTCTGCCCCTGCTTGATGAATCGACCCAAAACTTTAAAGACAGGAGCTGACCTGATCGCACCATTAGTTTTGAAAACTTCGTGAATATTTGTCAAACGGGGCCAAAGATATTGGCAAAAAAAATGTTTTTTGAATAGAAACATGGTCCTAACTATAACTACCTACTGCCAATAGGTAATATACATATATTTAGATAATACCAACTAGTGGTTGGCAGTAGGTAGTTATACCACCTAAGTCCCTTAATCGACCTGTCCCAACGGACCCAAGCCGCCAGTGGCTCAAACGCCAAGGCGAACAACAGCGGGGAAAGAGGACATCCCTGCCTGGTGCCTCTCTCCAGCTCGAAGTCGGCAGATCTATGGTTATTGACAACCACTCGGGCCAAGGGAGCGGAATATAAAAGGTGGACCCAAGAGACAAATTCCGGGCCAAAGCCCATCTTGCCCAGAACTGCAAAAAGAAAGGGCCACTCCAATCTGTCAAATGCCATAGTAGCATCCAGGGACAAGAGAGCCGCCGGTTCTTGTATATGCGATGCCCCTCCCAAAACCCTGTGCAACCTACGTAAGTTAAGAGCCGTATTTCGGTGGGGCATAAAACCTGACTGGTTCGGATGAATCAGCATCGTAATGACCTTCACAAGTCTGGCCGCCAATAATTTAGCCAAGATTTTGGGCTCAGCATTCAGCAAGGAGATCCGCCGGTATGAAGAGCACTCCGTCTTCGGCTTACCTTCCTTGTGCATGACAATAATATTCGCTACACGCTGATCATAGGAAGCCGACCCCTCTCCCTGCTTTCCACAATCATATCCCTGACAAATGGAGCCAACTTGTTCACGTTCACTTTGTACAATTCAACGGGGAGCCCATTAGGGCCCGAAGCCTTACCCGAGCGAACCCCTCTAATCGCCTACGCCACTTCGTCATTCGTAAGCGGGGAGTCAAGGAATTCCCTATCCTCATCCGAGAGAGCAGGCATCAGAATGTCTCGGGTCATGTCCGCGTTCTCAGACTCAGAGTAATGACATTTGGCCGCATACACCTTCCTATAGTAACCGGCGAACGCGTCTACAATCTCCTGTGGATCCGTGATCCGAGCCGCGCCAGTGGGCTGCAATACCAGAACCAATCGCGATGCGGAATCCCCTCTCTCCAGCCAGGCAATCAACTTTCCGGCCTTATTCCCGTGTTCATGCACCCTGCTCTGGGTGTCTGCCAGCTGTGACTTCGCGTTATCCCGAGCCAGGCTCCGATACTCATCCCTACAGAGGCGCAATTGATGCAGCCCCTCCGGCGTAGACACCAGCAACATCTCCAGCTCCAGCGCAAGCAGCTCTGATTCCACCCTGTCAATCTCCGCCCGCCCTTCCTTCTTTTTCCCGGAGATATATGAAAGCAATTCCCCTCTAAGGACAGTTTTGTACGCCTCCAATAGAGAACACCTGGAGTCCACCGAGTCTACGTTCTCCTGAAACCCGCACAATCTCCTTCTTAGCCACTGGGTGCCGGAACCGCCATGCACGAATCGGAGCAATCCTAGCCACGTCACGTCCGCCAAGGTCTAAACTAGTCCAAATGGGCGAGTGATCCAAAACCCCGCTGGCCAAATGCCGGACCTCTCGTAGCCACGCAGCCTGAGCCGTGGGTACCAGTACGTTGTCTATTCTGGAGAGAGACTTGTGGGCAGCCGAGACATGAGTGTATTGAGAATCACCAGGGTTCTTAAACCTCCAACCATCAACCAGAACAACTGTGTCTACAAAGTCAGCCAACCACCTCCGGGACGGCAACAACTCCCGAGCCGGATACATATCAACCATCCCATCCATAACTGCATTAAAGTCACCACCCACAATCAACAAACCAACATGCAAAGTGAGAAAAATGTTACACAGATCATGGAATGTATCAGTCTGAAGGGCCGGAGGGACATAGACAGACAAAAAAGTTGCAGTTCTCCCCTCCCACAGCCCCGAGATGCCAGCATATCTGCCCCTGTTGTCCGTCCAGGTGGCCTGGAGGCCAACAGGAAGGAGTTCTTGATCAAAATCCCGACCCCTCTCAACCCAGACGTGAAACCAGCATGCACAACTAAGCGTGAGCGCAAAATCCGTTCCGCTCGCGGATTTCGTAAATTTTCAGTAAATCCGCAATCCGCGAACTCCCGCGAATTTGCCGAAAATTCGCGAATCTGCGAGCGGGGGATTCGGGGGGCAAAAGTTCAAGCCTTCAAGCTTGAAGTTGTTGTTGTAACTATTTTAGGATGGCGCCATCCTAAAATAGTTACAGCCCAGGATGATGGATGGACAGCTCACTCAAGGGACCCCTGCGCACATCGGTGTGCATAGTAACACACACATGGTCGCTGGAACTAGTTGAAGCTCAAATTCAGTGACTCATTCATCAGCCCAAAAACAATCGTGAGCGTTGCCGAGGCTGGGCAGGTATGCCACCCTTCTTCCCAAATCTACAGTCGAAAATCAGCTGTGATGCTGGATAGAGCCCTTTGTATACTTGACTTTCACGAGTGCAATCCTCGTGCTGTTCCTGTGACCAGGAGCTTCTTTCTCTTGATCTGCTGCTCTGATCGGCCTCTGACCTTTTATACACACAAGAGGCATGTGAACTCGCATGGAAGCCCTGCCCGTTTGGCTCCGCTCACACACTCGCGGTGGCTGTGCACCGTCTTCTTGCCATTTACCCACTATGATGGACAGCTCACTCAAGGGACCCCTGCGCCCTTTGGGGCGATTGCATAGTAACACACACATGGTCGCTGGAACTAGTTGAAGCTCAAATTCAGTGACTCATTCATCAGCCCAAAAACAATCGTGAGCGTCGTCGAGGCTGGGCAGGTGTGCCTTCTTCCCAAATCTACAGTCGAAAATCAGCTGTGATGCTGGATAGAGGCCTTTTTATCCTTGACTTTCACGAGCGCAATCCTCGTGCTGTTCCTGTGACCAGGAGCTTCTTTCTCTTCATCTGCTGCTCTGATTGGTCTCTGACCATTTATACGCACAAGAGGCACTTGAGCTTGCACAGAAGACCCCCCCATTAAAAAAATCCTCAAAATCCGCAAATCCACAAATTCGCGGATTGTGGATCCGCGAAATCCGCCCATGCTTATCCACAACCAAATTATAGCCCCCTCTATGGAGAGCCATGCACGCCTGCCCATAAGGTGAGTTTCTTGTAATCGTCTGGGGAATGTCTCTGGATCAACTGGCCAACCATGCCCCTCTTAATCTTATCCCCAGCCCATTCACATTCCAACTCAAGACGGAGATCCCAACCACCCCTTTAACGGAGGATAATACCGATCCAAGAAAAAACTAAATATCTTGATAGCACCCAGTGTAACAAAAAAAGGACTACAAAAATCCAAAAACAAAACCCAGACCCCCCCACCAACCCTGCGCCCTGCACCCTGCTTACAACTTACGCTCATCCCCAATTCGCAGTACGCCTGTCGCCCCCCACTAAACAACAAAATCTAAAAGTAGAATACAGAGGAGGGCCCACTACCCAGCCCACCAGCCCCCACCACCGACTCTCTGTGAATAAACTTGCAATCAAAATAAGTGAACGACATCATGAATACAAATTTGCGGGCAATCCAAACTCCAGCCACCTGTAGAAACCCACCCCAATACAACTGTCAGTACCCCCCTGCGGAACCCACGCCAAACCAAGTTATTGTTCCTCTGCTTCCCCCTGTTCACGGGACTCCCGGTCAGGGCGCTAAACAGTCTCCAGCCAGTCCGCCGCCACATCAGGATTGTCAAAGAGCCTTCCCATCAAGTTCCACTCAAAGACGGGCTGCGAGCATCATGGCATACCTCATACCCCTGTCTCTCAGCAACTTCTTGATCACGACGCACCTCTGCCACTGTTTATGCACCGCCTGCGTAAAGTCCGGGAAGAACAAGAGCTTTGCATTTTCGAATATTCTTAGCGATCTTAAGGTCAACCCAATTTTAATCCAGTTCTTTAGACAGTTATATTCTGGGGCTACAGCCAAAGTCCGTTATGGGCAAAACAAATAATGTACCGCACCATTCAAAGTGGAGAGAGGAGTGAGGCAAAGGTGCGTTTTGGCACCATTCCTGTTCACTCTTTACACTAATGCGTTGGAACAGGATTTGGGGTCAAATGCTAGGGACCCTCCATATGTAAATAACCGTTCGATAGTCTCCCTCCTCTATGCTAATGATGCGGTACTCATGGCATGCACCCAGATTTGTTTATAGAGGGCTCTTATTTTTTTATACTAGTTTTATGGACACCCTGGGTCTGAAAATGAACACAAAGAAAAGTTTTATAATGACCTGCGGGAGAGGGAAACAAAAGTGTAGAAGTTTCCAAGCTGGGGGTAGCAGGGTAGAATCTATTAAAACGTTTACGTACCTGGGCATTTTATTTAACCACACTGGGTCCTGGACGCAAGCGATCAAGACCAGGTGCCTCCTGTATATGAAGTCCACAGCGGCATTGATAAATTTCTCCAAAAAACTGGGTAAAAGGCCACCTGAAATTCTCTTGAAGATTTACAAGGCCAAATGCGTAAGCATAGCGACCTTTGGGGCAGCTTTATTGGGACCCGATGATTGCATACAAATTCAGCAAGTTGAAAACGCCTCTTTAAGATTTATATTGGCAGTTCCTTTTAATTGCCATAACGAGTAAGGTGTTCCATACATCTCAAATCTAATGAGGCACAACCTGCGCTGCTTTGGCATAGAATCTGGGCCTCCACGAGTACAGGGCTAAATAAAGAAATTCTACCTGATGCAATGAGATTAGACCATGCAAACAAGATCATCTGGTTAAGGTACGTGAAAAACTTTATGCAAGATATAAGGCACCCAGTGTATTTTCTCCAACCGGAAATGATTAATTCAATACACCGGAAGGAGTTCAAAAAAGTTTGCATGGCTGTCTTGGAAGATAACAGGTTAGCTCTGGAAATGAAGAAACCCACGTTTGTGCAGCACAAAATAATCACTATAACGTTTAACATCCAACTGTATCTACTGTGTTGTATGGGGGATATGATAGACACGTGTTAACACGTTTCAGATTTGGGTCTTTCCATCGTTTGATCAGTTACCCAGACATAAACAACTGGTCGAGGTATCTAGGCCTGTGTCCTTGTGACAACATCTCTTCACAAACAACCATTCATGTAATCCTATTCTGTAAACTCTATTTAAACGAAAAATGTAGATAGATTAAACCCCTATTAAAACAGGGGGGCTGGAGAGAATGTCGTCCAGCTCTATTGTAATTAGAGATGTTGGATAGCTACTATTACATCGCAACTATGATGAGTTTAAATGAAAAGCGCATTGAGAGCAAGGAAAACTATAAATGCCTAGAAGTTTGAGGGGACACATATGAGAAGTTTTAATACTGTGATGTATTATTTCGGCACAGAGGTCATGTGCTATAACTTTTTAAACAATAGGTAAAACTGTAGCAAACCGAACTGTTCTTATGAACCTGTACATATTTATGTAGATCATTGTACTTTTAGAACTGAGATGAGATGTTTGTATTGATTGCTTTTATGATTTTACATGCCTAAAATCGAATAAAGCTTGTTTTGACTTGACTTGACTTGGCTATATCTTTGGCACCATTTGACAAATCTTCACAAACCTTTTCAAAACAAATGTTCTGGCAATTCTTGTTGCACACTGAAGGTTTTGGGGGATTTGTGAAGAGGGGTCTGTGAAAAATGGAGTTGAATAAAGGGGGCATTTACAATGTTAATTCCCATAGGAACCTACAAACATGATTACAGCCCGAACCACTGAACTGAATTACACCAAATTTTGCAGCAAGGTAGGTGTTATTACATAGATTGTGCTTTTTGGTATTTTGTACAAATCCATTCAGTAGTTCTTGAGAAATGTAAGTTGAAAATTATAGTGATATCTCTGACTGCAGATATTTTGCTGCAATTTAGTGATTAATCATGAAATCGCACGTCAGTAGGAATGCTCTGCTTGGCTTGAAACCGGAACAGAAAGTTGTGACTCCCATTTTATCAATAGGGAATGGTTCACGAGCTGCAAATTTTTGTGAAAGCTAACACATAGTGTCAGGCTGGAGGTACTCAGATCCCATGTTTGAGAAGTAGGAGTGGTAGTGACACAAGTTATGTGTCCAAAATAGTTTAAATCGCGCATGATATTCACAATGATGCCACGACTGTCAGTGCGGCCTACCATGTATTGTTACGTGGTAGTCACAATTATCGTAGCAACATTGCTAATATTGGTGAAAATATTTTAAAAATCTATATACACACACTCGCTGGTCATAGACTCATGTACCTACTCACATATACACTCTGACACTCATAAGCCCCCTTACATACCCACTTGGACACCATGTGCATACTCACATAAGCACTCAGGGGCTTATGCACCCACTCACAGAAACTCAAAAACTCACACAGCCACCGAGAGACCCACTGAGAGACTTACGATTCCATTCACACATTAACTGAGAGATTGATGCACCCAAGTACTAACCCTTTTAAGACTCATGCACCCAGTCACAGAACCAATAAGACAATAACACATCAGCTCACAGACTTACTGATTGATTGATGCATCCACTCACAGACCCCCTCATAGACTCATGCACCCAGTTACAGACCCACTCAGACACTTACTCACCCATTCATAGATACATTGACAGACTCATGTACCATTTCACATACCCATTCACATACCCATATAGACACTCACACACCCATTCACATACCGACTCAGACACTCACAGGGCAGAATGAAACTTAGTCCTGTGATGGTGAACGCTGTGATGGGCAAGCGCCCCCAGAATAAGGATGATTTTCCTTTCTGGGTTGCCGAGAAGTTTGACCAGCTGGAAGCGGTATTTCCTATAACACAACTCCTGGTGAGAAACACAGAATTCTGACTATTAACATTCCTTAAGACTTGATCCCAGAAGCTGGTGACTGTGAGTCACGGGGTAAGATTTGCGGCAGTATATAAGAGGTGCTTCGACACACCGTCAAGTGTGTTCAAGATGAGCACGGACCTGAGGCAGCGGTTGAATTGGGTATGCGCCTCTGTGGAAGTTTTGACGTAGTTTCCGATCTTGTTCTTGCCAAGGGAGATGCTGTGAGCTTTCAGGTGTCTAATGCTTTGCAGGCTGTACCCATTGCCGACAAACCCCAGCAGTTACCTAGAATTATTGTGGCTGCTTATAAGACCGTGGGCCACAATAGTTTGGGAGTCAAGCTATTTTCCACTAAAGAGAAAAAGCAACCCCAAGGGCCGAAGGCAGAGACTGACGAACAGCCCAAAGCTAAAAAGCAAAATTTGCTGAAAAAACAAAAACAGGGTAAACAACAACAACAGAAACAGAAGTCTCGTCCTGCATCTCCAGTGCCTGCGTCTACAGAACGTATTTATAACTTGCGCGATCGCGCGACGATAAAATCACCTGATCGTTTTCAGGTTTCTGAACAACGCTCTCTTCGTTCTTTTCAGGACTCATCGGCCTCATTGACCGGTGGTGGAGGAGGCGGCAGAGGACGGGGTGGCCAGCAAGGACGCGACCAGCCCCGCCGGAAAGACAGTAAAGGCAAGCAGGACGATTCTACACCGAAAAGACCCCAGTTTCAGAAACAGAAACTTGCTGCTTTAACAGCGAGATATGCCACAGATAGTGAGAACGCAGCTTCGGAATCAGACATGGACTCTGACCTTGCTGGACAGCGCAGCGGAGATTACCATAGTGCGAGAGGCCCTGCGTCCGCTACTGAAGGTGACAGCGACTGACCAATATGTTGTTGTAGAGACAGCTGATACTAGAGTAGCTCCCACTGATAGACTTAATAACATAGTCCTTTTAATTGAAGGTGACATACAGCGTAACATAAAAGGGGTATTTTGGGAAAATCTTACGACTACCTATGACATTTTGTTAGCGGAAGCTGACTTGCCCCCACCTTTTGTGCTCGCAGCTCCGAGAGGGGAGGAGGTAATCCTCCCTAGTTTCATGCACACGGTCTCGAAAGAGCATGTGCTGAATTTTGCAGAAGAGTGGGCTAAGGCTCTTGCGCCGGCTCTGTACCGTACACAGTGTGGTTGGGAAACATTTTCCCCACACCACGAGTTTCCTTTGCGGTCTATTCCACAGCCTCAACCTCAAAATCCCATCCGACGTGAAGCTAAGGCTTCAGTTGCGGAAATCCTTGAACAATTGTAATATCAAGGTGTGATTGAAACTTGTGTGTCGCCGATGAATAACCCTCTTTTTACTGTGACCAAGCCTGACGGCTCGTACCGTTTAGTATTGGATTACCGGCATTTAAACTCACATTGCCGTACCTGTGCAGTACTGAATACTCACAGCTCTGCTCTTGTGGATGGTCTTGTGCGTAAACCGTTTTAAACCACGCTTGACATATCCAACGTTTTTTTTGCCCATGATTTGGACGGACTGAGTTCCCAGTGGACCAGTTTTACCTGTGGCGGCAAACAACGCCAGTATAAACAATCACCTATGGGCTATAAGAATAGTCCAGGCATGTTTGCTGCCCGTATTGTCTCTCTCTTAGAGAGGATAGACACAGATGCGTGTTCGTATGTGGATGACATTTTTCGCACAGACGACGAGCTTTGGGCGCATATGTGTCGCGTTGACCGCATAATTTGTAACTTTGCGGACTTCAGTTACAAGTTTAACTTTCAAAGTCACACACTGTAGAGTACATAGTGTTGTTCCTGGGCTATGAGCTCAACAATGAAGGACGAGGATTGGCTCCTCACTTCTTGGAGAAATGCGCACAACTGCGCGCTCCGACAGCTCTGAAAAAATTACAGTCCTTGCTGGGATTTTTAAATTTTGGGCGTACATATATTCCCGAATATGCCCAGTGTATCAAACCTTTGTATGCTTTGATACAACCAACTTTTACCAAATCTTGCTGGCTGCCAGAACATTCAGCTACTTTGCAATCTTTGCAGGTTGATCTTCTAGAATCTAAATTCTTACTGACTCGTGATAACCATACCAACCTAATGATAAGAATCATCCCTGGGGCGGTGGGTTTCACGTACCTTACTTTTAAAGAAGGAGCACAGTACCTATTGTTTACAAGTCGCACTTGTACACTTCAGCTGAAATGCGGTTTTCGTTTGTGGAAAAAGTTTTGACAGTGGTGCAAAAAGCGATTCTTAAGGAACGTGCACTGTCGCAGGGAAAATGCATGTTGGTTGTTACCCCGTTTTCCGCATTAGAGGCAGTGACGAAAGCCAGTGTACCTAATTCTAAATCTTTGCACCCACGGTGGATACAATGAGCAGCATCATTGACATCTTCGGATGTCACGTTTATTTTTGATACCTCCTTACAGTCGCAGGAGTTTTTGCAGCAAGAGTTTGTTCATCCTGCGCCTTTGGCTATGCGGCCTTTGGAGGATTTCCATTGCATCATATACACTGATGTGTCAGCGCAGGTTGTGCATGGGTCTCAGCACGCATATGTTTCCGCTTGCGCTATTTTGGTAGGTGCCATGGTGAATGGTGAGTTCAAGTCCAGGGTCATGCACACACAGACTCTAGGGGACTGCACCACACAATTGGCAGAGATTTGTGCTCTGATGCTTGCATTGGAGTACGCTGAACCTAGTGTGACCACTTTTATTGTAAGTGATTCTTACTACTGTGTCCAGACTTACAATGAAAAACTGTTCTTTTGGATTCAGAATGATTTTCGTGATTCCAAGGGTAGCACAATAAAACATAAAATTATCTGGGTCTGAGTGGCTGAGCTTAAAGAGCAGTTGCCGCTCGTGTTTGTGATTCATACTCTCGGTCATCAGCGCGTAGGAGTCCACGCTGTTGGCAATTCGCTTGCAGATGAGGCAGAAAAATCACCTATATCGACATATTTGGATGCAGCAGTTACACATTCCAAAATTAAGATTGATGATGATATCTTGGCAGCTGTTGCTGCAACTGAGAAGGGAAGTAAATATCCAAAAGGATTTCCTTCAAAGTATTCATACCACTTAAGTCCTGATAAAGTTCCTTATGTGAAAATACCTGACGTTGGTGAGGGGTTAATTCCCAACGCGGCCCGCAGGCCTACACTGATTACCGCAGCCCATGAAGGTGATGCGTCTGCGCATGCGGGCGTTTCGGCTAAAGTAGCTCAGTTACAACAACTTTTCTGGTGGTGGAGACTGTTCAAACAGACGAGTGATTATGTCCTTCAATGTGACATTTGACAGCAGATTAAGCCTTCAACTGCTATGCGTCTGCCCCAGACACAGTTGTACATATCTAATAAACCCCTTGGGTGTGTTTATTTAGATCACTGCGGTCATTTTTCTTCTGATACTGTGTAGAAGTACATCTTAGTAGCAGTTGATTCATGCACACGCTTTGTGTGGGTGTGGCCACACAGCAGCGCTGATTCATGGACTGTCATAAGAGACTTGCATGTCTTTGTAGGGATTTTTGCCTGTGGTACCTTCCATTCGGATCAGGGTCCGGCTTTCACCTCTAAGGCGTATAAGGATGCCATGACTTCGTTGGGGGTCCTAGTCAAGTTTTCGTCTCCATACAGAACTGAGGGTAATAGTGTTGTGGGACGGATGAACCGAGATTTAAAGCAGTCTTTGACGGCTCGAGTTATAGGCACTCGCAGGAACTGGCTGGCCCACCTCAATAGCGTCTAGCGTACTCTTAATAATCTCCCTAGAAGGTCTCTGGGTGGGTGGACCCCATACGAGATGATATTTGGTATCAAGATGTATGTCCCGGACCTTGACAGTCTAGACTTGGTGGCTCTAGCTGCCTCCTTTGACGTAGATGAACATTGCAATGCTTTACAGGATCTACAAAAGACAAGCAGACAGTCTTGCAAAGGAACGTTTGCCCTCCACCTCGGATGATGCAATGCAGATCCCGGTAGTTGGCTGGCTACCCCAAGTTGGAGAACTGGTTCGTGAGAAGATCGAAAACAAGATAGAATTTGGTCCCTCTTATCGAGCCCCGGCTACAGTTTTTGGAGTGAAGGGCACAAGAAAAGTCATTTTATCACCACTTCCAGGTCGTAAGGAGAACAGGTATATCTCCATTGACAATGTCAAGATACACAGAGTGGCCGATTCTTCTTAGTATGACACCGGCGGTCTTCGATTTTGAGAAATTCTGTTTTGGCCCCGGTTTCCAATCCTGTGCCGGGTGTTGCTCTTGAGATGCCTGCTATTTCCAGTCCCTTATTGAGTATACTGCCTGGTACTCAACATGATGAAACTGACTACATTTATCCAACTGACTTATCAATGCCTGATTTGCAAACTCGCTTAGCTACAGAATCCAGATTTTCATTTGACACTGATTCCCACACATCAAAAAAAGCCTTCAAAGATTTCTGTTCTGGCAAGACTGTTTAAAAAACATTTTTTGATTCCCCCTTTGACCTTTATTTGGATGGATCTTTTTTTGATTTACCTTTTTATGTCAATTGGTTTTGTGTTTTATGTTTTCCGTCTCGTCAATGGAACTATGTCGAGGAGAGAACATGCATTCAACATATCAATGGAACATTAGCTCCACATTCCTCGTCACACAGATTGAAGAGAGACATGGCTTTTGTTAATATCACTGCTTGGCCTGTCTTAGATGGGATTGTTTGGATGTGGTTCGATTTCAAATCCATGGGCCCACTGAGGTTATAAATGTCCCTAATGTGCTTAGAGTGTCTATGGGGATGTAGTTAAACAAAATATACGTACTGATGATTGGGATGTTCAGGCCGTAGAATCATTGTTTTCTGATTTGAAATATTATGCTGCCTTTGATGCCGAAGATTTGTACTTGGAGTCTGCTAATTACGGTGATTCGTATTGTTATCAACATTTTGGCAATCACTACCTGCATAAAGCTAATACCAGGAGGCTCACTATAAATTACACCCAGTGGAAACACTGTCCAGCTCCTATACAAGGTAGTTCTGCTACCTTTTTGAAAAGGTTCACTTACTTTACAGATTTTAATCAGTCTAATCCCAATGCTTTTTATTTCAAAATGACTGAAAAGTCCACATCCAAAGTTAGACTTACTGATACTAAATTATTGTATTCGAAGTCCTTTCTAGACCAGTTGGCTGTTGGGGGCTATGAGTTATGGAAGGATACTATTGACCTTAAATCAGTTTGGGGTTCTAAAAGCTGGAAAGTGCAAGGGACTGAGGTTTTGCACCGTGCATGCCTCATCCCGAACCATATGTTGTTTTTGAATTCTACAATTTCACTGACAACATGCTTTGGATTGGCTACTCCTAAAAGATTAAAGGCTACTTCTTTTCCTGATTTAGAGGAATATTCCGGTTGGAGTAATATTACAAAATTTTCCTT
This sequence comes from Lissotriton vulgaris, assembly GCF_964263255.1. NCBI lineage: Eukaryota > Metazoa > Chordata > Amphibia > Caudata > Salamandridae > Lissotriton > Lissotriton vulgaris. The sequence goes on along the minus strand of NC_141685.1, from coordinate 1,253,411,601 downwards.
GAGAGAGTTACAGACTCTGTTATTGAATTCCTCCTTTAACATATCCAGTTTAGATTCCGAAGGCTGGTTGCTCTGGCACAGAAGTGCTGACTCTTGCCAGCATCATTTTCTGGATTTAGCTCATGGCTTTACACAGGTCAGGGTAGATCCCCGTTTTGAAAGTGGCCATTCTGTGACTACCTATTCTGTAGGCAAATTATGTCAGAACTGGCTCAGATATTCTACTTTGGTGTCAGTTAAACTGCATTTATCTAAACTGGCTGACGGTGTTGATTTGAATGATTTTATAAAAGGCCCGGCTAAAGGTAGATCTAAGAGATGGATATATGCTGTTTATAACGAATTCTGGAAAACATACCAGATTGAGGCGGCTACCCGCCTTAGAGCTATAGTTCAAGCTAATTTAGAAAAAGGGCTAGCAGTTGTGGATAACAGCATTAACACGCTCTCTTCCTGCATTTACACATAAGATAATATTGTGTCATCTGTTCTAGATATTGTCAAAGATGAAGTGTCTGTTTTGTACCATGGTCAAAATCAATTGCGTTCCATTATGCAGTTTGCATGGACATTGCAGACCCTTAAGGCAGGAAAAGTGCCTTGGCATTACATGAATACATCATCATTGTTTACCCCGTTTAATGTGACTGACAAGCAGCGCTTACTGTTGATGAAAGATGCTTCTTTTTCCATGTTACACATTGAAAGGTTGGAGCCTTTACCGTTTTCTGTGGCAGAGGCCAATACTGCTACATGGCTTATTCACGGTTTAATAATTCTCCCGTCCCCTTTGTTCGAGTTTAAGAACTGTTGGAAGTATTTTGCCATTGGTAGATACGAGCCTCTTGGAAGTTCTTATCTTCATGAAGCTTGGTCACTTCCTTTTACATAGAGATGCCTTAGGGAGGGAAAGGAAGTTTTTTTGAATGGTGAAGAATGCATTGAAATACCGATCATTCATTAATGTGTAGACATATCCAATTACACGGCTTTGTAATCATAACAAGACAAATTTAGCCTGTATTTTGAAAGGTACCCCGTGCATGCAATCGTTCCCACATTCACATTACTGGCAAATGGGAGGTATTTACTTTTAAACAATGAAGATTGATGTGGGTTAATAAAGGGAATTGCTTATGTTGTTACCATCAGTGAGCGTGTAGTTTGCTGCAAGAATGTAATGTATCCACCCCCGCATGGGAAACTTGATGTTTCCATCTGGCCTAAGATTCGGACCTTGAAAGCAGAGTTGAATAAGATGAATCGCATAAGAGCTCTATTGTCCCAAAAAGAAGTTGCCCTCACATCTGCTTGTGAAACATTTGTTCTTCACGTGGCTAACAGCCGCACAGAGGTGCATGCCTTATTAAATACTGATCTGCCCTTTCATTTCGGTGAATTAATTCACACAATGTTTAGTGCATCCTCCACATCAGGGCTGGCTCACTTTTTTAAAGTTGTAAGCAGTGGCCTGGTGACTTCCTTTCAAACGATTTTCGGGGTCTTTCCAGCTTTCTTCCATTCTATTTTTTCCAGCCTGTTTGATGGATTTCCCATGCTACTGGCGTGCTATTGCTGTTTTGTTTGTTTCAAAATGGATGCACATCCTGTGTTACAAGATGAGCTGTCTTGACTAGGGCTGCTTCGCGCCCGGATGCTTGAGTACTATGGAGCGCTGTGTCTTGCTACATTAAGTGCAGCTTATGGATTATCGTTTCGATTTTCCTACTTTACATGCGTCCAGCCTGTCTTCCATTGCCTGAGTTGCGATTTAGAATGGGCCCTGGATTTGTGTCTCTGCAAAACGGTGTCTCCAGATGTGGATTATAATCAACTTATAAGTCCCTTAGTTGCTCATGAATTGCTTTTTTCTGATGGAGGGATTATGGCCTTTGCTGCGATGCATGGAATACTGGGTCGTTGGAATGTGTTTGCAGCGGCGCAAGATTTCTTGGCTCGCAGCTTCCTCGAAAACCCACCGAGTTGTCCTCTGATGGTGCAAGAAGCTCCGGTAATTGAAGAACATGTATGTACTTTCCCTTTGTTAAATTGGATGGCAGAATTATTTTCGGATGATAACAGTGACTTCCTGTTGGAGGCTGTTGCTGCAAATTTTGCATATTCATTATTAGGATTAACTGTGTTTGCAGTCTTGCTTTCTTGACCAACACTTTTCATTGGATAATTGGATTTTTTTCGTTTTCTCTTGCACAATTATTTTGAGGCCTACCCTATTGACTTTATCAATGTCCAGAGGCTAGATTGTTTTTCTCTTCACAATTATGGCTCTGCTCTTGAGGTACCAAATTGGAGACTTGTGTTTGAACTATCGATCTTGAACTCTGCATTCCTAAATTCATCCCTTTTACTTGTCCTATCCATGCTCGAATCAAAGGGAGGGTGTCATGTGGTTTGGTTTTGCCTTTGCACTGTGTTATGTTAGCATGAGCTTATTCGAAGTTTAAACGCCATTTCCTTTTCTGCAGCCTCTGCACACAACACATTTTTTTATTAAAGCTTTTCGCCTAGTTGAATATTTTGCTTCACACAAGAATAATATGTTTGCTTATAATATCAGTATTGCTTGGTAAGCTATGTCTGTACAGTGACTGCTGAGGCCTTCAAGGTTATTTCAACACAGCGCTTGTTGTTCAGTTTGATCAGCGCACTGGCTAGACATAATACATATGCAGCTGTGGCCAACTTTGGGTTTTAGGCGCAATTAATAATGCACTGCACAGAGCATGAGTTACACACTTGATGAATATTTGCATGCAGAGAGTTGGTGCAGGAGATGATGTGATCCATTTCTGCTAAGACCAAAGGTATGGGCCCGCCCTTCTAAACCCAAAGAGACCTTCTGTAGATATAATATAATATACTAGCAAGGGAGGGTAAACTGAGGTTCTATTTAGACCTTTTCCCTTTACCATTTTAACATGCTTTCTCCCTTTGTATTTTATGGAATAGTAACTATGCTGCTAACATTGTTCCTTATAATATGTTTGCTTCTATTAGCTAAGACACTGCGCTTGAGAACACTGCATTAGAAATAAACATTTCAAACTTGCACGTGTCCTCATTTACTCTTCGTTCTGGATTGATATGTTAGTATAACAAAAGAGTGTTCATGTGTTCCACGTTACCTGAGGTGTTCTAAGTCAATGTTCTGGTTTGTCTAAACATTTGGGGTTTGTAAGAACCAATGAGACACTGATTGCTAGTCTGGTAGGGGATTTTGGATACTAAGGTAAGTTTTGGCACACCCTAATTCACTGAGGTTCTAAGTCTCTTTGCACAGTTCTGTGTAGGAGCAGAATCCCTGCTACACTAATCCACACAAAAAATATATGCAACCAGCCGTATGCCCACTGAGAGATTCATGTACTCACTCACATCCCCACCAAGCGACGGTTGCAGTCAGTCACAGATGTGTGCAGGTAATCATGCACCCACTGAGAGAGTCACTCTGAGAGTTAAACGCCCAGTCAGAAACTCAGTGAAAGACTCATACACCCACCCAAACACTTATGCACCCAGTCAAAGATCTAGTCACAAACTCATAGTTCCACTCTCATATCCACTCAAACAGTCAGACACCCATTCAAATTCCAACTCTGCCACTCATAGACCTACTCATATATTCACTCAGACACTTCTGCACCCAGTCAGAGACTCACTGAGAAACTACTCTACCTACTCCTATATGTACTCAGAGACTTATACACCCACTCACAGACCTACTCAAAAACTCATGTGCCCACTCACATACTTACTAAAAGACTTATACATCCACTCACATACCAACTCAAACATGCATATACCCACTCCCTTACCCACTCAGACACTGTGGCACCCACTCATAGACTTAGTAAGAGACTCATGTGCCTACTCATATACCCAGTCAAAGACTTAAACACCCAGTGAGAGACTCACTCAGAGACTCATACGCCCACTTATATACCCACTCAGAGACTCATGCTTCTACTTGTATATCCATATAGAGACTCATGCACTCACTCATATACCCACTCAGACAGTGATGAAACGGCTCACCTACTCACTCAAAGACTTATGCACCCAGTTGCAGACACACTCATGGCCTATTCCAGCCACTCACAGTCTTACTCAAACACTCATGCATCCATTCCCAAACCCACTCACAGACATATGCACCCATTGACAAACCCAGTCAAAGACTCATACACCCACTCAGACACTTATGCCCCCTTTCATAGATCCAGCCACATAATCGTGTAATCACTGACATACCCACTAAGACACTTATATACCCATTCACATATCCACTCAGACACTCATACACCCATTTGCATGCCCATTCAAACACTTACACACCCATTCACATTGAAGTACCGAAAATTATTTACCACCTCCCAATTATAGTTATATTCACAATCAATCCCATTCCTATTACCAATAATCAGTCAGTTGGCAGTGTAGAAGGTCCAAGCATTTATTAGAACAAACAAACTCTGCCAGAGGAGCTCCTTGCGACCTAACCCCACGAGGTCCGCCAAGAAGACTGCTGGCACACTGTCAGGACATCAAATATATACAGTTGAATTTGCAGAATCACGGTCCAACATGGAAAAATACAAGCTGGTACAGTTTGGTACAGAAAGGAAAGGCCATATATGGCACACAAAGCACTCTTGGTTTAGCTCATCCCAGATTATCAAGGTCGAACGGGTGACTCCCTTCTGCCAGCTTCGAGACAGTCCGCCCGCACCCCTCCCGGATTGTGCTTATCAGGCCTTCCCCTGCTACCTACAACCTTGACAGGCCTAACGAGCTGAGACAGCAATTCTGCAACAGTTGGGTTATTTCTCAGGAGAACGACTTTATGTGAAAGGAATGAACAGGGTCTGTTAATGTAAGGCTTCGAGCGAGGTCACAAAATGGCGTTGATCGAGACAAGGGAGTGTAAAATGCGGAGAGTGGTGCAAGCTAGAAATCTAAGATCCTGCAATATGGATTTATGCTACTGTTTGCGTACGTATGCTAAAACATTTAGATACATCATGCTAATCTCGAGATATCGATTATAGATACTGTATAACCGAAAATCGATTCCGGTTCCTCAAACCCTCATTTTAGCATGGTGTAGCTAAACATAAAAGTCAGGCAATTAATCTCTAAAAATCTCATTGTTAATGGCCATCAATTCATGGATCTCTTGTTGCAGCATCTGAAGTTTGGCGGGGATTGGGGTAGGCAAGCACAGTGTTGCAACTCGGGAAGCACAATAGGAACAACAGGCCGGGCCACATTGTATCAGGAGGTAAAGATAATACCGGCTGCACCACCCAGAATCAATAACAATTTCCATCCCCAGGTGGACAGGAGCCCCCAGAACCATCCGATAGGGACCAGGACCCATTATCAGTATGCATTTCGGAGGCAATGCGGTGCAGCTTCTGAATAGCTAGGTGGACGGAGGGGGCGGAGTCTGGAATATATACGCAGCAAGAGCTGCCCATCACGTGGCATGCTCCACCTCGATCAGCCAAGATAACGTCCAAAACAATACGGTTTTGGCGCGCAACAAGCCTGGTCGCCTGAAGCTCAACTGTTAAGTTTGCCAGGATGTCAGTAGTTATGTTAATTACATTTTCTACTATCCTGGACAATCTTCTTATTTCTCTGCTATTGAATGTGGGTCCCCAGAATGGCACTAAACCTTTGCTAAAGTCTGTGAATTGTTGTAAGGAGGTGTCGGTCTGATCAACTTCGGTCTTCATAAGCTGCCTACGTTGTCTAATAGGTACCGTGGTGGGTGCTGTGCGTACAGGGCGTATCTGATGTGTCTTGTGGTAATCAGATGGTGCTAGGTATACAGGTGGGTATAGGAAGGACAAGTAACAGTACCCGGCCCAATTACGCGGTAACCAGGTATATGCATTTTCTCCACAGACGAAATACACATTGGGTGGCATAACTAATGCAGGGCTAATGCGTTTCTTCATACGATAGGTATAATTGCAGATACTGTCTCCAACCAGTACACGGCCTATTCCTTGCACACAAAATTCGGAGGAAACATTCAAAATAGGAATGGGTACAATACGATCACCTGTAACATTTCGTGCAACAAAAAGCTGGAAATATTGAGAGGCATTGAAATGGCTAAAATCATTAAGTTCTTCCTGCAACCAAGTATCGTTCCTAGCCATCATGTACCTGTTCATGCATGCCTGCTGATCTATTGACCCCCGTCCCCCATTTCCCTTTGGTTCAGAACCCCCATGTTCATCAATATATGACATAACCACGTTATATTCTTTCACATCGAAATCCCTGCGACTATCTCCCCAGTGACGATATATGGCGGAAAACAGTTTGAACCAAGCCTCACAGCTTCCTAAATAGGACAAGGGCAGTGAGAGAAACAGATCATGATTCTGTACCACAGATGGCAGAAGCCCACAAACCCAGTAATCAGTAACGTTGGTAACACTGTGCATCTGATGAAGCATTTCAACAAATAAATTTTTAGCTTGGCGATGTTGTTCTTTGTGAGGTGCTAAAGTGTACAGCAAATGCTCAGGTGGGGAAGCAGTGGTCGGTAAAAAATCCTGCAAAGGGTATTTATGTTCTAAATATACAAATAAGCCCATAAACACAGCTATAATGACAGCTATAACCACTACAAATGCTACTTTGACCCTCGTGGTCCATGTGGAAAACATTGGCTCATAAAACGGTACGTGACGTGGTGCAATTGGAAATTCTTCTTCTAAGACAATACGGCCAAAAGGGTACATTCCTAGCTAAAAGTCCAAATAATAAACTCGGGCCTAGTAGTCCATCCTGCCAGAGGGTTCTTCTGCCTGTGTCCGTCAGAGTCTCACAGGCAGACTCCTATCGTTCATCCCAAGCAACCAAAGATGGCGATCAAACCTTTATTCCATTGTACAACCTGGCCTTTTACGCTATCTGGTCTTCTTTCTGAACAGAGCACAGTGATCAAAGTTCCCGCTCTCAACGTCTTCAGTCGAGTGTCTCGCTCAGTACCTCAGACCGACAAGCTAACAAACCCTGACTATTCAATCGAGTCTTTCCTTATCTCCTAGTGGTGGGGTCTGAGGCACCGTTATTTGTTTTCCTTGGCCGCAGGTTGTATCGCACATGACCCGGAACTTCCTGATCAGAGAATAGTACACCAGGTACCTTTCGAACATGAGAACTTTTGCTTGCCGGTGTACTGGAAGCAGGATTCAAAGCAATTACAGATTCAAGTCATCTGATCTCGTCACTCCCTCCTCTAGACTTGGTTCAATCTCACAGGTGTCAGAGAAGGGTATGAATGCAGCAGCTCTCTCAGTTTCCTGCATCAAAATTCCCCCTGGGCATTGCTGATCATAGGGAAGTGGAAGCGGCAGACTCTTCAGATGGGAGACATGAATCCAATGTTTTCTCCCATCCACTTTAACCGCCGTCCGGGTGGCAAGCAGAATCTGCCGTGGCTCGGACCACCTTGGAGCCAAGCTGGTGTCACGTTCAAACTTCTTGACCAGAACCCACTGGCCGGGTTGTAGGCGATGTCCGGGGCCCTCTGGCAGGGGCTGCAGTACAGAGGCTACCTGCTGATGAATAGAACGAAGATCTTTAGTCAAAGCATATAGGTATTCAATCAACATAGGATATTCAATGTCTGAAAAAGATCGTGGCCTGGGTACCCCCCATACGTTTGCGGGCCTGCCAAAGATAATTTCATACGGGGAAAGGCCAGATCGGGAGTGTGGGGTAACACGTAGTGACATAAGGGCTAGAGGCAAGGTGTCAGGCCATTTCAACCCTGTGCTTTCCTGTATTTTGGCCATCTTGAGCTTAAGAATACCATTGTACTTTTCCACAAGCCCGCTGATTGCGGATGCCGGGCAGCATGGAACTTTTGCTTAATCTGTAGGCCCTCGCAGATATGCTTGACGAGGGCCCCATGGAAGTGCCCCCATTGTCCGACCGGATCAAGCGGGGCAAACCAAAGCGGGGTACAAACTCTTTGAGAATGGCCTTTGCTGTGGCCATGGCAGTATTTTCTTTAGTGGGGTAGGCCTCAACCCATTTGCTAAAAGCACAAACCACCACCAGGACGTATTTCAAGTTGTTGATACGCTCCATATGAATGTAATCCATTTGGAGTACCTCAAAAGGCAGCGTTGGGGGTGCAAAATTCCCACTCAGGACACTTTCTCTCTTCCCCGGATTGTGTTGCAAAAAGACCATGCAGAATTGGACCAACCGGACAGCCGTCCTTTGGATATTAGGGTTGTTCCAAACTGGATCCAGGAGCCCACAGATACCTTTCGCTCCTATGTGTGCAGGGCTGTGCGCCATAGTCACAACGGCCTGTACTACTGCATTGGGCAGTAACCATCTTTGCTTTTCTGTCAGATCAACCCAACAATTATTTTCATCCAGTCTTCCTAACTCCTTTTCCCATCTCTCTAATTCTGCGGGTGTAGCCTCCTTCTGTAATACTCTCACACTTGCCATGGTGTTATCAAACAATTCAGATTCCTCCACCCATCTTGCGGAAGAGTTCACAAACATAGTTGACATTGGGGACTGTGCTGTCTGTTTGGCCACTTGAACTGCGAAGGCATTTCCCTCCCCCACTTCATCCACTATTGCTTTGTGTGCACTGCATTTGATGATGGCTAATTTCTTGGGCAAGGTGAGGGCGTCTAGCAGCCGCAAAACCAGGGGACCGTTTTGTATTTTCTGACCATGGGAAGTAAGGAAACCCCGCTCGCTTCACAGCCGCCCAAAGCTATGGGCCACGCCGAAGGCGTATTGGCTGTCAGTGTAGATGTTGACTTCAAGTCCCTCACTCAATTCGCAGGCTCGCAGGAGGGCCATGAGTTCAGCAGCTTGGGCTGATCGATGGGGTACTCGGAATGTTTCAACTACTGTCTTCAAATTCGTAATTGCATATGCAGCTGTTGTTGTTCCGTCTGCTAGTTTAAAACAGGATCCATCTACATATAACTCCCCTTGGGGGTCAGCTAGAGGAGTGTCAGTGAGGTCGATCCTGCCCTTAGTTTCTTCTTCAGTGCGGTAAATGCAATCATGTGTGTCATCAGTAAGTTCACTCGTAGGGAGTGGTAACAACGTGGCAGGATTCAGTGTTGCACATCGAGTGATCGTAATATGTGGTGCAAACAATGTTAGTTCATATCCAGTGAGGCGTGCACTTGTAAGATGCTGTGTTTTTGATTTGTTTAGTAATGTGTCCCCAGCATGTGGCACCATCACTGTCAGATTGGAATTTAGGACAAGTCCTTCGGACTGCCGGATCGCCACCGCAACAGCTGCGGTGGCCATCAGACAGCTAGGAAGTGCTCTGGCGACATTATCCAGTGTGGCTGACAGATAAGCGCAAGGTCTTTGCTTACCACCAAAGTCCTGCGTTAACACCGAAAGTGAGCAACCGTCGACCTCATGCACGTATAGTACAAAAGGTTTACGGTAGTCAGGAGTGCCCAAGACAGGAGCAGAACATAAAGCAGTTTTTAAAGAGTCGAAAGAGTGCTGGCATGCATCCGTCCAGGGAAGGGGTTCATGCACTTCCTTAGTAGTCAGATGCAACAGAGGTTTAGCAAGAAGGGAAAGTTAGGTATCCATTGGTGACAGTAAGAGGTTATGCCAAGAAAAGCGCGAACTTCGCGCTGCGTGCAAGGAACAGGCATTTTAGAAATAGTAGTAATACGTTTAGGTGTTAGTCGACTACCCTCCTTCGATAGTAGATGACCAAGGTAGGTCACCTTCTGTCGACAGTATTGGAATTTAGACAGTGATACCTTGTTCCCTTTAGCAGCTAAATTGTGCAACAATTTAACAGTGGCTGTTTTACAGCCTTCTTCTGTGTCCGAGGCAATGAGTAAGTCATCCACATATTGAAAAAGGACATTGCCCTCTGGCAAGTCCAGATCGTCTAGCAAAGCCTTAAGGGCTTGTCTGTATATACTCGGACTTTCAGTATAGCCTTGAGGTGCGCGACAGAAGCGGAAGCTTCTTCCAGATAACGAGAATCCGAAGATCTGTCTGCTATCAGGATGGATATTGATGCTGAAGAAGGCATTCTTCAGGTCTATGACCGAAAAGTACTGGGCAATTGGCGGAATCATCGTAAGGATCGTGGTGATGTCTGTTACCACGGGATACTGTGGTACCACAATCTTATTGACAGCTCTAAGGTCAATCACAAAACAGTAAGCAGCGCCATGACCCGGTTCACCGGAATCTGAACTCCTTTTCAAAATCGGGAGAATCAGGCTGTTGCAAATATTGGCAGCCGTTTCCTCCACTACTCCTTTGTGGATCAGGTCTTGGATAATCGACAGCAAAGCCAGTTCCCCCGCAGGTGCTATTTTGTACTGCGGGATGCGCTGCATTTTCGCGCCTTGTTTCAGTGTAATGTGAACCGGGGGAATAACCAACTTACCCACATCAGCATCCCCTGTCGCCCAAAGCGTTGTGGAAATACCATCAAACTCTGGAGGGAGCTGTTCATTCTTTGCCAAACATTGTTTCATGTGGCCAGTGTGGGGTCGTATTGTTAAATAGACCCCATCAGCAGAGCAGTGTATTGTCGCGTTTAATTTCTTTAACATATCCAAACCCAACAAGTTCTCTCTACAATGTGAGGTCAGCAAAAGAGGAGTGTCAATAGTATCGGGACCAATCGAGAAGGGGAGAGGTTTGGAGATGGGACTGACAACTGGGACTCCCGAGAACCCCACTGAGACATTATTTTGGCCGGACAGAGCCGCCCCTGGAACCAATGATCGAGCAACAGAACTATTCATTGCTCCCGTGTCAATTAGGAAATTCTCAGAAGTCCCCATCACTTCCCCTTTTACATAAGGTCCCTTTTGATTGACCGGGATCGACACTTGGCCCCTACTCTGTCCATGGCTGTCCTATGCTTGCACGTAAGCATCCTGATCTTCGTATTCGTAATCATCATGATAGTACTGCTTGCCCTGATGGTTATCGAAATAATTACGCTCAGACTTGCCTGATACTTCTTCTCTGCGCATATTGTTCCGGTTGGGGCCTCCTCATCCACGTCCTCGCCCTCGGACTGCTCCGTTCTGGGCAAGCAACAACGGACACTGTGCTTTCCAATGCCCCTCCTCTCTACAATAGGAACACTGGTTTAAGCCCACAGTCGGAGCCCCGCCCATGCCTCGGCCTGCACCCGCCCCTCTGGACATGGGCCCTCTGGCTCCTCTTCCCCCACCTTGTCCCCGGACTACCTGCTGCAGCAATACTTGTGTTTTAAGGTCTTTGGCCTTCTTTTCCACCTTCTCCTTACTCTTGTTCTCTCTATGTTCATAGTACTGGGCCATGCTCAAAATCACAGAAGGGGTAGAGGTAGTCCAGGTACTTTCTGCCGCTTGCAATCGTGCAGAAATTTCTGGAGCCAAGTTTGTAACAAATCTGTTCACAAACAACCTAGTTCCATTCTCCGTAGCCAAATCCTGCCCGCTAAAGTCAATAAAAAGCCCTTCAAACCTAGTGAAGAAGTCGGACACACTTTCATCCTTCTTCTGCCGGCAAGCAGTCAGTTTATCATAGTCAACCTTCCTCGGCGGTATCAGAGTATGCATGAAGGCAATAATTTTTGCCGGCAAAGATGTTATTTCATTCTTAGGTTTGTCTCCCGGTTTGCGATCTCGATCCCACCTTCTTAACTCATCCCATGTCCCCCCTAGTTCAGCGTGATCGGAGTCATGCACCTGCCACCATATATCAACAGGCACGAGCAACCCAAAGAATAGCTTGACGCCTGCTAATGTCATTACGGCAGAGGCTGCAGCTTCGGTCACTTCCTTGTAGTAGGCGGTAGGATTCTTTCGGGGGTCAGGCAGTTGGGATTTCAGAGCAAGAACCTCACTTCTTTTCCATGGAGTGTACACCCATTGCTCCTGAAACTGGGCGTCTATCCGGGCCCGGGTGATCTGTTGGTTATCATCGCGCAGTTCAGGAACTTCGGGATGATAAATGGGATAGACCTCTCGCATGGGATGCTGTGAAGTACACTGAGGGCTTTTTAAGAACAATCTGCCTCGATACTGGACCAGGGTGACTAAGTTTTTGTATACTTCCTCTGGGGTCAGATTAAATCTATGAGTCCAGTCTCGAATCTCATACAGTATCTGAGGAGCACTCCCGTTATCGAAGCTGACCTCCCAAGACCAAATAAGTGAATTAGACATTTGGAATATCACATGTTGCTGCATCACCAGTTCTAAATCTTTCACTGTACTCCATACGTCAGCCACTGTATATGCATCACACCTGATCCATTTGATGGCCTGATCTGCTAATACTTCCTTCTCACCATATGCCACGGATGATCTAGTGAATAGTCGTTTACCATCCAACACTCCGGATGCCCCTCTCGGGGTCTGCTCCGTCATACCGGGTGTAGTGCTGGTCGATTGAGATACCCATACGGGACTCGGGAGGCTTAATTGCGCGTGAGGGGATGTTAGAGTCTGTCTGGAATCAGGGATAAGGGTGGCCAGGTCCCCTGTAGAGGGGGATGGAACGCTGGCATCCCGTCTAGGGGTAACAGAGCCTCGTTCCTCTGGTGCGGATGCTTATGGTGCAGCCGCCGTTTGAACAGGGACCGCGGGATATATGCGCTGCGGGGCATATGGCGGGGGAGGTCTCTTGTCTAGCAGATCCTCTATCTCATCTTCAGCTTCATTTCGCGTTACATAGCTCTTATCCACTTGCAGCCTAAATCGTCTATCCTCATTATCAATATTCTTTTCCGTTCTATTCTTGTCATGCGCAATAACTTTCTGTGTTATTGTTTGCCCTTGCTGTATCTTGAGTAGTTTTTCTGACCGAATACGCCTCCTCTTTGCCTCTTTCTGCCATTTGTTAAGAGTGTCAAACATGGCCTGCCGGCTGCGTTGAACAAAGAGACGCTCTTGTGAATACTGAATCTTTTTCTCATCAAAGGATCCAGTTTTCGGCCACTGTAGTTCCACGTTATCCTTGGTATACTTATGCCACAAGGAATTAAAAAGAAGGGGGCCAATACCATGTTTGCAATACATATCGTGACTGGGTGTTCCTTCCGGAGGGGCAGGCTGACTTTCATCTAACCTCACACTCTCTCGGTGAACACAACCAAAGCATAATTTACTAAAGCACGGCATTTTACTTTCCCTATTCTACGTGAGCTGAAAAGGAATCGAGTATTATTATTCAAAACAACAGGATCAAGTTACATCAATCACAGTTCTTTCAAGCACATGGCCATGTTCACATTCAAAGACATACGCACGTTTGTAAAACAAAACTTTCAATTGGACATAAAACAAGACACAGTGTTTGTATACATGACAAAATGAAAGAAATACCACTATTTTGCAAACAGAAGGTGGAGCCCGTCGACTCCCACCTAAGGAGAAACCTTTATTCAAATATCCAAAGCTGCAAAGATCACCTTCCGACAACAGTCTTGTCCTTAGACTGCCTGGAGATAGTTTACACAGGTTTCTAAACCACAGACCAACCTACAGGCCATCCGACAGTATTCATGGTTCACCTCCCGAACTATGCTGGCTGAGCCCGCTTTTGCAAGCGCCGCTCCAGATCTGTCAGAGTGCTACCCAATCTCAACTGTCGGCGTTCCCAAGGACAACCCGGCCAAGTGAGAACCGCAGTTCCCACGAAAGGTGTATAGTCGCTATCTCCAGTGTTTTCACACAAATCAAACCAGAGGCATCTGCACGTGCAATCTCAACATTGCCCCGTCAGACCCCCTATTCAGAGTATCTCCGTGACCACAGGTCACCAAATGCCAAGTACCAAATCCAGAATTTGAAAACGTAATCCCACACAAAACGGGACAAAACACTCACCTGGTGCACACAGGTCTGATTGCACGTTCTCCACTGCCAACTCTTGATAAGGCCAACGTGGCTGGTTCTCGGGTCACACCCGAAGGACTCCGGCGTGGGGCCACTAGCAGCTGAGTTCTTCGTGATTGGGAGGGCGGAGCAAAACCCCAAATTTTCGTTGGTCTATTCTGCAACCCCCCCAATCTGGAGCACCCCTTTCAATGTCCCGATTGTCGTCTGAAATACAGAGGGACGACCCCAACGCGGAGTCCCGGCGGAGTCGCCAACTGAAGTACCGAAAATTATTTACCACCTCCCAATTATAGTTATATTCACAACCAATCCCATTCCTATTACCAATAATCAGTCAGTTGGCAGTGTAGAAGGTCCAAACATTTATTAGAACAAACAAACTCTGCCAGAGGAGCTCCTTGCGACCTAACCCCACGAGGTCCGCCAAGAAGACATATATGGCACACAAAGCACTCTTGGTTTAGCTCATCCCAGATTAGCAAGGTCGAACGGGTGACTCCCTTCTGCCAGCTTCGAGACAGTCCGCCCGCACCCCTCCCGGAATGTGCTTATCAGGCCTTCCCCTGCTACCTACAACCTTGACAGGCCTAACGAGCTGAAACAGCAATTCTGCAACAGTTGGGTTATTTCTCAGGAGAACGACTTTGGTGAAAGGAATGAACGGGGTCTGTTCATGTAAGGCTTCGAGCATGGCCACAAAATGGCGTCGGTCGAGACAAGGGAGTGTAAAATGCGGAGAGTGGTGCAAGCTAGAAATCTAAGATCCTGCAATATGGATTTAAGCTACTGTTTGCGTACGTATGCTAAAACATTTAGATACATCATGCTAATCTCGAGATATCGATTATAGATACTGTATAACCGAAAATCGATTCCGGTTCCTCAACATACCCAGCCAGAGATGTATACACCCACTCACAAACTCACTCAAAGACTAATGTGTCGACTCATATTTCTACTCAGAGACTCATGCACTCACTTACAGACCCACTGAAGGACTCATGCAGCCATTCACAAGACCCACTCAGAGACTTATGCACCCATTTACATATCAACTCAAAGACTAATATATCACCTGGCTAACCCCCACAAAAAACATATGCAACCAGTCATATACCCACTGAGGGACTCATGTATCTACTCACATACCCAATCATAGACTTATGCACCCAGTCACAGACCCACACAGGCACTCATGCACTGACTGAGAGTTTTACTCTGAGAGGTATACCTAGTCAGAAACCCAGTGAAAGGCTCATAAACCCACTCACAGACCCACTCAAAAAGATATGCACCCAGCCATAGATATATTCACAAACTCATATATCTACTTACATACCCACTCAGTCATACACCCATTCACATTCCAACTCATACACCCACTCAGACACTCTTGCACCCAGACAGAGACTCACTGAGAAACACATCTGTTGCAATTTCAAAGTAAAGAAGAGATGAAGCAGAGATGGTTATTCCAATCATTCAGTCTCACAAACACTGAGGAGTAAACATTCTAAGGTGAGCTCTCAGTGGAACGTACCAAGAGGGAAGGTGAGGGAGGGGAGGTCGGAAGGTACTAAGGAGGGACTTTATGAAAAGAGGTGGAAATTACAACACAATCTACCTTTTCACATATGCACTCAGAGACTCATACACCCACTCATAGACCTACTCAAAAACTCATGTGCGGACTCATACACTCACTGAAAGATGTATACACCCACTTACTTAACCACTCAGACACTGTTACACCCTCTTATAGAGTTAGTAAGAAACTCATGTGCCTACTCCTACAGCCACTCACAGAACCACTCAAACACTTATGCAGCCAGTCATAGATCTAGTTAGAAACTCATATATCCACATGCATACCCACTCAGACTGTCATACAACCATTCATATTCCAACTCGTATACCCACTCAGACACTCTTGCACCCAGACAGAAACTCACTAAGAAATGTATCTACCTACTCACATATGCTCTCAGAGACTCATACACCCACTCACAGATCTACTCAAAAACTCATGTGCACACTCACATACTCACTGAAAGACGTATGCATCCACTCAATTATCAACTCAAACATTCCTAGGCCCACCTTCTTTCCCACTCAGACACTGTTGCACCCTCTCATAGACTTAGTAAGAGACTTGTGTGCCTACTCATATAGCCACTCAAAGACTTATCCACCCAGTGAGAGACTCACTCAAAGACTCATACACCCACTTACATATCGACTTAGAGACTCATGCACCTAGTTACATACACACTCAGAGACTATTACAGCCACTCACCAACCTATTCAAGTGCACTTATATATCCAGTTACATACTAATTCAAACACTCATATACCCACTCACTCACGGACTCAGACACTGTGGCTCCCACTCAAAGACGGAGTAAGAGACTTGTGTGCCTACTTATGTACCCTCTCAAAGACTTATACACCCAATGAGAGACTCAATCAGAGAGTCATGCATGCACTTTCATACCCACTCAGAGACTCATGCATCCACTTGTATATCCATACAGAGACTCATGCACTCCCTTGTATACCCACTCAGACAGTGATGCAACCTCACATACTCACTGAGAGACTTAAGCACCCGGCTATAGACACACTCAGGGCCTATTACAGCCACTCACAGTCCCACTCAAACTCTCATGCCCCATTCACATACCCACTCACAGATATATGCACCCACTGACAGACCCAATCAAAGATTCATATACACACTCACAGATCCACTCAGACACTTTTGCAACCAGTCATAGATCCAGCCACACACATATGTACTCATTGACATACCCACTAAGACACTTATACACCCATTCACATGCCCATTCAGACACTCACACACCCACTCACATACCCAGCCAGAGATATATACGCCCACTCACAAACTCACTCAAATACTCATGTGTCCATTCATATATCTACTCAGGCACTCATACACTCACTTACAGACCCACTGAAGGACTCATGCAGCCGGTCACAGATCCACTCAGAGACACATGCAACCACTTATATTTCCATTCAAACACTATTGCACTCCCTTGCTAACCCAAACAAAAAAATATATGCAACCAGCCATATACCCATTGAGGGACTCATGTATCTACTCACATACCCATTCAGAGATGTATGCACCCGTCACAGACCCACACGGCCACTCATGCCACCACTGAGTGTGTTATACAATCAGTCACAACCCAGTGAAAAACTCATACACCTACTCACAGACCCACTCAAACACTTACACACCCAGTCATGGATCTAGTCACAAACTCATATATGCACTCACATACCCACTTTGACAGTCATACATCCATTCACATTCCAACTCATACACCTACTCAGACACTCTTGCACCCAGACAGAGCCTCACCGAGAAACGTACCTACCTACTCACATTTGTACTCAAAGATTCATACACCCACTCACAGACCTACTCAAATACTCATGTGCGTACTCACATACTCCCTGAAAGACGTATACATCTGCTCACATATCAATTAAAAAACTCATACACCCACTTTCTTACCCACTCAGAAACTGTTACACCCTCTCATAGACTTAGAAAGAGACCATTGTGCCTATTCATTTACCCATTCAAAGATGTATACACCATGTGAGAGACTCAGTCAAAGACTCATGCCCCAAATTAAATTCCCACTCATAGATTAATGCACCTAGTTACAGACACACTCAGAGACTATTTCAGCCACTCACAGATCTACTCAAAAACTCATGTGCCCACTCACATACTCACTAAGACTTCTACATCCACTCAAAGAAGTGGTGTGGCTCACTGGTTAGAGGTGGCAGACCCGTAAGCAGAGGACGTCCCGGGACCAGGGTTCGATTCCCAACCCGGCAGGGCCATAGACCATGGTCAGCGGGCTCGATAATTCTCGCCTCGTTGCCTACTCCAGTCACGGACCACACTTGGCAACTCTGGGCATTAGCTTGCCTCATCTTCACAATGGCCCCCCAGACCGCCGGGGATGCTTGGTCGCACCTTAGAGATACCCATTAGGGACCATCCCTCAGGGTGAGCCAGGACGGGTTCCCCAGCGGTCGAAACGTGGAGATACTCCTCCGGGAGTCGATTCCTAGCGCTATTTAAACCCACAATTAAATTAAATTAAATTAAAGACCAATTCAAATACTCCTATACTCACTCAATTACCCACTCAGACACTGTGGCTAACACTCATAGACTTAGTGCCTACTCATATACACACTCAAAGACTTATACACCCAGTGAGAGTCTCCCTCTGAGTTTCATGTGCTCACTTACAAAAGCCATTCAGAGACTCATGCATCCACTTGTCTATCCATACAGAGACTCATGCACTCACTCGTATACCCACTCAGACAGTGATGCACCCACTCACATACTCACTCAGAGACTTATGTACTTATTTGTAGACACACTCAGACTATTACAGACCCACTCAGACACGTATGTACCCAGTAAGAGATCCGCCACACACGCATGTACTCACTGACATACCCATTCAGACACTTATACACCCATTCACATACCCACTCAGACACTCATATACCCATTTAAAAACCCACTAAAACACTGTTGCACCCATTCACAGACTCACCGGTACATTATAGTTAGGAAGCAGAATTAAAAAAACCTAGCAATTCACAGAAAAAAACAAAGGATACAGGTACGTTATAGTTAGAAAGTAGGATAAAATAAACCTTAAAAGTTCGCAGAAAAAAACAAAGGTTACAGGAATGTTATAGATAGGCTCAGATTGTACTTGTACAAACCATTGAAATTCAGCAGGAATAGTTACCTGAGCTAACTATAACTCACACCCCGGCAATGCACTGTTTATGACATCACATATTACATCACTCATTATATGGTTAGTGACATCACTGATGACATCTCAAATCACATCACTGATTATATAATCCACTAAACCTCTCACACACCCACAGGCACCACCATACAACCCTTTTGTACTCCTGCTCCCACTCCCACCGAACCACTCACATAACCATTTACAAACCCATACCAGTACACACACACACCCACTCACTCCTCCATGGAGTGAATGGATCCATAGGCTAACGTTGAGATATTTTAACCCCTCCCATGCTGGTGATGGAACCGTTCCATCACACCCCTCGGGTGGGCTGTGCTGGTGATGGAACAGTTCCGTCACGGCCCGCTCGAAGCGCCTGCGCGGTGCGTTCAATTGAGCGGGCGAGGCTGTGACGGAACCGTTCCGTCACACTCACAGCTCACCCGAGGGGTGTGACAGAGTGATTCTGTCACCAGCGTCGGAGCGCTGCGCAGCCCCCCCGCCCCTTAGCACTGCTTTGGAATAGCCGCCGCAGCGAAAGGGTTAATTAAGTATAAATATTGATAGGAGACACTTACAAATATACTTCAAGGTGTCAACTTAATAGTTAAGATAAATTCAACAACTTGCCACTGTTTGATGTGTAATAACTATTACAAAAAATAGGTTATTAAACTATCTTTTCTGTGAGCACAAATCCAGGAGTCCAGCTGCCCTATTCTTAGAGGCCAGCTTTTCACAGGCTGAGCTAGAGCTTCTTAATGAGGCGTGAAGTGTCATGTCTGAGTAGACAATTAATTTTCAGTGGGTGGAGAACTTTAGCTACTGAAGTCAAAAGGCAGGAAGCGGGTGGGATAGCCAAATTGTTCTTTAAAAGGAGAATGACAGTTTGGAACCAGCGCAGTTTGAGCTCCACATCCGGCACCCCCAGCCACACAGGAGCCTCAGTAATTAGATTAATCATGGGGTTGGAAAGGGTGAGTTAGTAAGACATAAAGATGCGTAAAAGTTGACGGTCGCACTCTTTTGGGGTGTGTGGATGGTAAACTGCACATTTAGTAAAACATAGCCACACATGTGGGTTGGCTTAGCCAGATCTGGCCCAAATGAGTAGATTTTGATGTTAGATTTTGAAAGAATAGTGCTTTCTGGGGAAAGAATATGAACCACTTTAGAGTAATTGGTCATACACCTTGGTGGCACCCTGCACCCAATTGGTCAGGGGTGCCCCTCTGCTTGAGGCCCGGAAACTGTGAATAAATATGGGAGAGCTGCAAAGCTCCTCTCATATGCTTCTTAAAAACACCTGAAGAAGAAGGACTGCCCTGCTGAAATCTGGATCTGCACCCCATAGGACAGCATTCTGAAGGACTGCACTTGCTGCACAATATGGTACTACAGCCCTATGGACTTTGCTTTGCTTCACAAAGGATTCAGGAGTGGAATCCGTGCAAGCTACAGGTTAACAGAGCCCACATGCATCATCTTCAGCATACTGAAGTGCACCCAGTGGATTTTAAGGACTTGGCGAGGTGCATTGTGTGGAATTGTAGTCCAGACATCCCAAGGGCCACCAAGAAGATTCCAGACCCTTGGATTTGTATTTTGGACACTTTGAACCCTCAAGGAGAACAACTGGAAGCAAATCCAAAAGCATGGCAAAGTTTGGGAACATTGTGTCAAAACGTTCCATAAGGTGACCGGCTCGACATCGAGAGTCAAGTCGGTTACCTTCAACTGCGACCCAGCCTGGATCTCAGGTTCATCCAGCTGAAAGCTCCAGACTTCCAGGATTTGGCTGAGGCCTCGCAGAGGAGCAATCGAAGGATGTTGGCCGACGTCGAGAGAAAAATCTTCCGGGAAAGTTTCTAAGTCGGAAAGTAAATTTTTGACCGAGGGCTCCAGCACAGTGTATATGACCTGGGCTCTATCGCGGTAGGCCTCAAACTTTGACTTTGTCCCAGTCAAGTGCGACCAAATGCCCCAAAGAGATGCTATATGTTTTTAAGCACTAGAAAGTGTTTATTCTTTAAAAATTCATATCTCGGGTTCCCTATATTGCATTTGTGTTATTTTAGTGTCTATTTGTTTATAAAATTAGAATCTATCAGCCTGATTCATCAATCTCCCGTTTTGCGAGGCCCTAATAGCGAATCATAGCGAATCGCTATTAAGGACTCGCAAAACGGGATTCATGTAGGATTAGCAAAATTTTTTGCGATTCCTACTGATTCCTTATTTGCGATTAGCAAATTGCTAATCGCAAATAAGGAAAAACTCCCCATTCATTCCTATAGGCCAAAAGGCCCATAGGAATGAATGGGGAGTATTCCTTATTTGCGATTAGCAATTTGCTAATCGCAAATAAGATTGCGATTTGAAGGGTGCCAGGAGTGTCCAAAGGACACCCTGTAGCACCCCTCAAATGACATTTGACACAGGTGTTGCACACACACATGTCCAAAGGACATGTGTGTGTGTAACATGCAACTCAGAAAAATGCATTTAAATGCATTTTTCTGAGTTTTCGCAATTTACCGCGAGGTTTGACCTCGCTGTAAATTGCGGCCAGAAATTGCGAATTTGCAAAATAAATGTGGATGATGAATTACATTTAAGGAATCTCAAATAGAGATTCCTTAAATGTAATTCCTCGCAAAATTGCGATATCTCAATCAGCGATTTTTGCATTTGGGATGATGAATCCCAAATGCAAAAATCGCACTCGCAAAGGGCCAGATTCTCAGAATCTGGCCCTTTGCGAGCCGATTTGGCCTTGATGAATAAGGCTGTATTTCTATAATTTGGAGTCTTGCCTATTTAATGTATTGAAAACTGAAAATGCAGGTAAAGCTTCCCTCACAGAACAAAGTAGGAACATTGCACGTTTTCTTGCTCACAAAGACTTTATAGGGCACGGAGAGCAGTGGTACACCCTTTGTGTCACAAACAGAACAGGTCCAGCAGGGGCAGCACCAATTCTAACTTCCCTCCCACCCAGAACATGTACATCGGAGGGAGAAGCAGTGCAAACATCACTTAACACATATAAAAGAGATGCAGGGAGAGTAGAAATAGTGCGTGCTCCCCTTACTCACAGCACAGGCATACTATAAACAGCAGTAATGCACCTTAAACAAAACACCGACAGGCAGTGGGTGGTAAGCAATAGTTGAAGTTTCCCTTATTCACAGAGCAGGTACAGAATTGCATCAGTAGTTCAATCTACTCCCACATAGAAAATGTAGAGAAAGAAGTGTACATTAGCCTTAGAAACAAAACACTAACACGGCCTAGAATGCATCAGTAATAGGTAACCGCATTTACAGAATAAATAAAACCCTCTGGCTTCAGTCCAGGCTTCCATCACACACAGAGGCGCTGCATAGAAGTAGCAGAGGATCTGCCTTCCTACAAATAGGAACATCAGCAAAACATTCTTCCTTAACGCAGATAGGTTGCTTTTAAATGAGAGAAAATTCAAATGAAGAGTTAATAATAATTAAGTTAACTCTTCATTTTCATTTTCTCCCTTTTCAAAGTGTCACATTTACAAACAGCAAGCATCTTGCTCCCAGTGGCTGGTAGACACATTGGCATATTTGTAACTGAAAAATACAGTTATTTTCTTTTAAATGGAAGACATTTAAAGTGAAGAAAAGGTTTTTTATCAATTATTGTCTTAATGTTTTTCTCTACTTTAAATTAATTGAGAACTTAGGTACATCTGGCATTATTTCTGCATTTTGTATAGTATAATTTTATGATTTTTATTAATCGAATAAAGTGTTTTTGATTTGATTTGATTACTTTAAATTAAGCCAATTAAGTCATAATGTTTCACAAACCATGTTTCTTCACTATAAATTCCTCACATTTAAATAAAGGACTGTATGTCCATGTAAAAAATATTGAACTAATTCTACAGGTCACTGTGAGTAATATGCCTAGTGTTTGCAAAGATAGTTTTACATGGAAGAAAATTAAATGATGAGTTTGATGTAATGCATAAACATAAAGTTTACTCTTCTGTTGAATTTCCTCCCATTTCAAAGTGTTGTATTTACTCACAGCAGGGATTTTGCTCCCAATGGCTAATAGATACACTGTCATATTTCTAACTGAAAAATATAGCCATGTTTTTAAAGTGAAGACATTTAAAGTGCAGAAACATGTTCCATCAAGTGCAGAAAAATTCTCATTATGAACATTGTTGCAGAACATTTTTCTGCACTTTAAATTTCTCCCATTTAAAAAAAATGGTTGTATGTTCATGTTGTATGTGTAACGGTGCCACATATGGTGAAAGGTATGTCCTGTGCCACTAGTAAATATGATACAGGTTCTCAGTCACCCGTACATATATATCCTATTCATTTACACACATGTTCATACATGCCCTCACTAACCACATGGCAGCCCTATCAGAGTAACCCTAGTCACAGTATTTCATTCACATCATAGTATCGGACTTCGTGGACATCAGGTATAAAGTCAATGAAGCTGTGTGAGGGGCTGTCTGGTGACAATGCATGAGGTACTTGGTCTTCAGTAGCTCACAACGATTTGTACTGATCAGAGGTAGCTCTCATTACAGAAAAGGTTGGAGACCCTTGATATAAATCATTACCATTACAATCCTATCAAAGAGTCAGTTAAAAATTGTCACGTCGAGGGTACCCCCGACATGGAACCGATGGAGGTTTACATCTAGTGGTGATGTGTTCATCATGACGCAGACCCTCTTCTATTTTCACAGCCTGCAAATACTGAAGCCTGGACAGAAGACCAAGACACCTGTGGAGTCATTAAGTCTGTTGTGCACCGGCATGTCCCCTTTAAAGGGAGTCAACTTCTGTCAATCTCCCCTCCCCAGAGAACACCGTCATTTCCCACAGTCCAGAAGAGATGCAGCAGGAAGGACGCCAGAGAATTAAATCACCGAGAGGATAGAAGACAGGGAAAAGAACTGCAGAGCAGAGCAGCCCCCTGGAAAAGCGAGAAGATTCCAGATGAAAGGAAGTATTCGAGGAGAAACGAGGAGACGAACGAACCAGAGAATCATCCTGCCACGCTCACAGAAGAGCGTGGCTCGCACAGGTATGTGTCTGTTTCCAGGGGCTATTCAGGAGGAGGGAGGCAAGGGGCACAACAGGGGAAACCACAAACAAACACCTAGAACTACTGCATGCATAACCCTCCCCTTTACATGAAAGACACACAGGGTGGTGGATGACCATCCCCTAGGTGAGCCCTCACTCCCCTTCCCCAGTAAGAAATAGGTAGTGTGCCAGAAACACTTACCTTTGTCCGTTCTGTTTCCCTTAAGGGACGTCAACTGGTTTTCGTTTAATTCCCTTGATGAAGAAAGATGGGCAGACAAACCAGAAGACCAAATAGGCGCATAGAACCCAAAGGAAGACGAGAGAAAAAGGACTAAAAGAAAATTAAATGATAAATAAGTAAAATTGGAAATTTCTTTACCGCCTTCGCCTGGTCATTTGAATCAGCAACAAATATACACTATACTAAAGTATAAAATCATCAGTTCAACATTCTACAACATATCACCAAAAGAGTGGGTAAAAAATTCAATAGCCTTACAAAAAGACTACTGATAAAGTGCATAATGATAATTATTGACGCATAGTGTATATAGTAATTTCACTATACAAAGCTAGTTTCCTTCTGAATATTTGCGACCACAATATGTTGGCACAATGGTTTCAAAAATATTTTTTAAATAAGGTAATAAGGCTTTATTTCCTATATCAAATAATCCAATTGATTCATCATGATGTCTAAAAATTGTCCTAATCAAAAGCAAAGAATATAGAAAGTGTAGATTTCCTATTCCTAACTTAACATCCATGAATCTTGTAGATATATGTACTTTGTAGGAAAATATATGTGAAGTTAGGTTTAGAAAAGCTAGGCTTACTTACTTGTTCATATTATTTTTTCTGATATTTTGTACTTAATATTCCATCCACTGCTATTTAGGGTTTCGATACTCAGGGTGCCCTCCTAAACATTATGAAGCAAAAACAGCTGCTGTATTGCAGCATTATTTAGAAAACCAACTTAGAGCAGTGGTGAATTCTTCTCAATTTCCATACCCCACATCTACTCTTTTCACACCACTAAGCCCACTCATATAAATTGGAACACTTCATGCACCTTAATATTCTTAATTCCAAACCTTTCCATCCTTACATGTAACGGTAATACATTCTATTCAGAGGCAGAGTTTATCCATCCAGGTCAGTGAAATACATGAGCACTTGTTGAAAATGAAAAGCTATTCTCTGGGGACCAAGTTAGAAAAAATGTCTGCTGATAATGATGACCTTTGGTGTGGGAAAATGTTAATTTACCCACAATAAAAAGTTGTAATTCAGGATTAAAGTATCTGTATCTTCAGATAGTTCCAAAACAGATCGTTTTAGGTAAATTAGCTTATTTAGCAAAAAACAAAAACAAGTGCTTGAGGGCAAAATCTGTGTACCTTAAATGGTCAGTTTGAGTTTTGAAATAAAATTGTATTTTCTTAAAATATTGTGGGCCTGATTCACAAAAGTAAACACATTATTTTCCATAAGTTTATGATTCTTTGCTATTCACAAGGGTATTTTATTAATCGCCTCTTTACGACTGCGCACATAGAAATATAGGAATGTCCTATCTTTCTACGTGTGGCGAATCCGCAAGTCATAAAGATAATACTAGTAAAATACCTTTGTGAATAGCAAACAATTTTAAATTTACATAAAAGTGTAAGTTTATCTTTTTGAATCAGGCCCTTCATGTTTATATTTGATAATGCGTCTTGAGTTGGGGGGCTTATTTATCATGTTATTTCTTTAGTGCTACTTGGAAGCCTTTTGTCATTTATATTGATGTCGCTTTTATTTGATAATGTTTTTCAGTGGAGTTTGAAACCGGAGCATGTAATATTACTGTAACTTAGTAAATATGCGTGTTGTCACAACTTCTATAGTTTGAAATATGAGCTTAAGCTCTAGTTTCTAGACCAGACAGATCCATCTTAGTAGAGAGAAAGCTCTGCTGTTTATTGCTAGAGTTTATTATTTCAGGGTAAAACTGCATCTTCAAATAGTGCCCTTTCCAAGTAGACAGTGTAGTCTCAGTTAAAAGATATCTGACAGAAGGTCTACTTGGAGAGGGCAGGATTTAAATGTGAAAAAACTGCAAGTTAGGAGTGATAAGAGATGTTCATGACAATTGGTAGGATTATTACTTTAAATGGTAAATACAGAAGTGCAGGTGCTCACTATTTATAGTACCTGTTTGCTCTTGAGAAGGGCTGGTACACTCCCATCAAACAGAGACCCCAGCATTTTGAGATTTAGCTATTCGCAAAATAAATGCAAAATCAGCTTAGAAGCACGATGACTGTGATATTTATCTTATCCGCTGCAAAACTCTGTATGGTGATAATAGGGTATACACCTGTTACAACGCATTTGTTACAACGCACTACTGTTACAACGCGACTTTTACAACGCATACCATTACAACGCATTGCGCTGGGGGGCGCTCTAGGATAGGGAATAAGTATAATTTACTATCCAACACCTTCCCTAGGGTCCACGGGGACTGGAGTTAGAATAGTAAATTATACTTACCACTATCCAGCACCTCAAAGCGCTATGCGTTGTAATGGTATGCTTTGTAATGGTCGCGTTGTAACAGTAGGTAGTTGTAATAGTATGCGTTGTAACATGGTACATCCGATAATAGCTGCCTGCTTCCTCCTGTCACATTTGGAACTGCAAAAGTGATCCTGTCTGTGGGCCCTGCAGGACATCACGCTCACAGTTTGCATTCTCCAGTGCATGGATCCATAGCTGCGCATGCCTCACAGAACGAAGGGGAAAGTTATTAAAAGAAAGAAAGATGAGAAAATAAAAGTAGCACTTTACTGGGAAACTCTGCAGAGTGGCCCTAATGTGTTTGAGTGTGAATACAATCAATCTGGCCACATTATCTTGTTTTCATTTCAGCAATGTGTTTTTTTCTCCTTTGGATCAATTTCACAGGGGAACAAATGATGGAAACTGTTTAAATGTAAATGAGAAGTATGAGGGTACAGCTAATTATGATCAAACATTCTGTTTTCATCATTATGGTCACCATTTTCTGCACTGCCCTACACCACCACAAGGTAGCTCAAAAGCATTTGCATAGAAGTTTCAAAACTTTTCTGATCACAATCCAGCTGACCCAGAGTCTTATTATAAACTCACACTCTCAAGAACAAAAAAACTATGCTCACTGACACCAAGATGACCTATTCCACATCTTTCATTTGCCAGCTGTCTGTACACGGGCTTAACTTTTGTAATCAATTTGGAACTAACAATTGACAGGTTTAGGGAACAAGGCTTTCTTTAGAGCATGCCTAATCCCACAACAAATGATTTTCCTGGACAAGATTGTGCAGCAAGCCTCGTTTTCTTGGCCAAGATAAAATGTTTAAATTCACCAAGAATTCCCACATATGCATGATTTGTGAACTGGCAATTCACAAATTACACAGAGGAAACATTAGACCACATGCTTCGAATGGCTTACATCGTTCTTCAGGTACCAATCAAAAGGTATGGTTAGTGTGGCCGTTAGGCACTAACAAATGTCAGGCTGGCTTTCTGGGTGTTACCTATGGGTTTAGGATCAGTCGTACTGACACACGATACGCGCAGACAAAGCATTTTGGGGTGGTAGCAGCTTACAGTGTTGGGAAGAAATGCCTTGACTGTCTAAAAACCTCAACATTGTCTCAGGTGAAACACCACTTGCTGCTTCTTTCTGAAGACATGGGATTACAGGACCTTTTATTAGGGCCCCAAAGACCACATTAAAAGCGCTTTCTGTGTGCAATGAAGTGTACCCTTTAGTTTTATGTCACTTTGCTGTTTAGGATGCTTTTAGTTGTTATGTTTTCTGTTCAATGAGCTGCCAATCTAAAGCGCCGGGACACTCCATTGGAATAGCCGTGCGCTATATGAATAAATTGTAACATAACATAACATAACAAGATTTCACAGCAGGAAGATGCTGAGAGTCTGCGCGAAATTGACAGGGAAAATTTAGAAAGGCCTCTGGCAATAGTAGATAATGTTATGACTACTTTATCTACCAAGCTTTACTCTCTAAGTAACATAGTATCAGTCGCAAATTGACATCATACAGAGTGACATTTCTTCCTTACAACATGGGCCGTTGTAGCTTAGGGCTATAATGTTACTGAGTTGGACTCTGCAGACACTTTGGACTGGTTGCATTCTATGGAAACACCTAAATACCTCTAGCTTGTTTCTGCCATATAACCTCACAAAACAACAAATAATCATGGTCAAGATGCATGCAACATATAACATGTTGCACATTGAAACGTTAGAGAAATTTGCATTCGCTGTTGCTGAAAGACCTTTTGCGGAATGGATAATCTACAGGTTTCTTTCTCTGTTAATTTTGACATTTCACTCCCAATACTGCTTACAACACCATCAAGTGGGCAGATATGAGTTACTAGAATAGGGGTATTGTCACAAGTCATGGAACTTACCTTTCAAAAACAGATGTCGGAAATGGGAGACTGTCGTTTTTCCTAGTGGGACTGACTGCGAGGATCCCCTGGGTCATTTCTTAGTATGCAGGGAAGTTTCTCTTCATGGCGCATGTTATGCATTTAAGGCAACCTTGTCATGCTATCTGAAAGCTTCTCCGGCTGCTGTGATCTGTCTGTCTTTCAAATTACTCTTGGATCGCATTTATTTGATGGTCAATGAGCAAGGTTGCTGTAGAATGACCCTGGGCTTTGCCTATCTGGTAACGGTCTCTGCGGTCGTGACCTGTTGTACACAAGTAATGTTTCCACCTTCCACACAGTTAGGGATGCAACACTTTGGCCTTCAATAATGCTTATAAACGTGCACTTTGACTCTTTGAGCAGGCTGAGAGCCTTATTGTGTCAGAAAGATGTGGCCTTAACCTCTACAAGGGAGACGTTTTATATTCAAGTTGCAAGGTTCTCTTCTGAGATACAGTCACTACTTCGCAATAATTTCCCACACCATTTTAGGGAGCTTGTGCACCACATTTTAAACATGTCTAATACAGTTGGAGTAGTGCACTTTTTAAGTCAATTGGCTCCGGGTCGGTTAGTATGTTCTAGATGGTCGTCGGAGTTATTCCATCATTTGTACACTCTGTGCTTTGAAGCATTTTTGGAGGCTTACCACTTATCAAGTTCCTAGTTGTTAAGACTGTGCTTTTATTTTTTCTGCACCGCAATAGATGTCCCATCACAAGGCCAAATGGAGACTGCACTACCACACATGCTTCTGTGTCGTGAATGCAAAATACAGTGCTTTGTCACACTCTATCTTCAGGAACTGGATGGCCATTGGTTCTTGTCCTTTTGGCCTGTCTGGCTACACTGCATGCAGTGTGTTTTCTGCTGTCTGCAGTACACTTTCAGTGTGCACTGAACATAAGCTTGGGATTGCAACTGGTTTATTCTCCCGACATTGACCTACCGGTGGGTCCGTTAATGGCTCACTTTTACCATTTTCCTTTGTGCATACCATTGCACCTAAATGCATACTATGAGCCCTCCTGTGGTGCTTCGGCTCCTGGGGATATGGATTCTGGCTCGTCTTCTGCAGAATCAGCACCGGCTGTTCTTCCTATGTCAGACACTGAGGGAGTGGAACTGGAACATACACGTTCTATGGACTTGATGCATTGGGTGCCTCTGGGAACATCATCTGTGGTTGCTGAGAACAGTATTGTTTTGTCTACTCCTCTGAACACATAAACAATCTGACAGTTTCAAGGTCTGAGGTTACACTATCCATTTGTTACCCTCTCAGGTTAGGGGTACAGATGGTGCAGTGTGAACTAGCAGGCCTACTACTAACATATCCAGATGGTGTGCAGGGAATCAGTCTCACACAGTTCTAAAGTTTATTTTGTCCGACAAAAGCACAGCTTTAATTGAGAAAGTAGAAGGCGTATGACTGCAGGGAATATAACCTAAATGCTACTAGTAGGCTTGCAGCACTGATTGTGCCACCCAACCAAGTAGCCTTTCAAGTCTGTCATTCCAGGGCCTGTGTGTGCAGTTTACTGCCACTTTGACTTGCCCATTAAAACTACTTGCCAAGCCTTAAACTCCGCTTTTATTACACATAAGTAACCCCTAAGGTAGGCCCTATGTAGCCTGTAGGGCAGTGTACTATGTAAGCAAAAGGTAGGACATGCACTTTTATATTTTGCATGCCCTGGTAGTGGCAAACACCCAAATTTGTTTTTCATTACTGTGAGGCGTACTCTTCTATTAGGTTAGCATTGGGAATTCCTTAATATGCTTTTAAGCTGTAATTCCTGTTCAAAAAGGAGAAGTTCCCTCATGTTTTATATCTTTGCAATGCAGCCCCCTGGCATATACTGGAGGCTCCTGGTGGGCTAGTTGGCCCCCAGGGACCCCCAGTATGCAAGGGGAATTAGTTCCCCCTCAGCAAACATGCCAGGGGGCTGCGTTGCAGAGAGGTGTAAAAAGGGGCATAGCCTCATTACACCTCTCTGCAATGCAGCCCCCTGGTGCATACTAGACGTTCCAGGTGGGCTAGCTGACCCCCAAGGACTCCTAGTATGCAAGGGGAATTAGTTCCCCCTCTGCAAACGCGCCCGGGGGCTGCGGTGCAGAGAGGTGTCAAAACATTTTTTTTTCAATTTATATTAAAAATATGTAATGTAATTTAAAAAAATATATATCTAAAAATAAATAATTTATAATAAAGTAGTAAATCACTATAAAAAATATAACAATTATTACATTTAAAAATGATCATTTACAAAACCATTGAAATTCACTGAAAAAACCATAGGTTACAGCCACGTTATAGTTAGGAATTACCATTTAAAAAACCTTTGAAATTCACTGAAAAAACCATAGGTTTCAGCCACATTATAGTTAGGAATTAGCATTCAAAAAACCTTGCAAATTCACTGAAAAAACCATAGGTTTCACACACGTTATAGTTAGGAATCAGCATTTTAAAACCTTTGAAATTCACTAAAAAAACATAGGTTTCACACCAGTTATAGTTAGCTGGTCATTTTACTCATACAAAACCTTTGAAATTCCCCCGTTATAGTTAGTTCAGCTCACTATAACTTGCGCACCCTCAATGCACTGCTGATGGCGTCACATATTACATCACTCATGACATGGTCAGTGACATCACTCATGACATCACTGATGACATAGAAAAACCAAAGGGGGTGATGGACGGAGCATTGACAAAACAAACACTCACCCCCAGTCAACTGATCTGGGTTTAATCCATCACCGTTCTTTAGCTCACTCCGCCACCCCAGTTCAGACATGGCCATATGCAAATCAGTCTGACCCTATGCCTCATGGGAACAGTCCAGCCCGAACTGCCAAGCCATGTCTTCCCTGGACCGGAGTCAAGCTTCCCAGGACCAGTTCCTGGCATTCCAGCCGTCTTCAGCCAGGCTTGCTTGAATCCAGTGGAAAAGTGAGCAAGGGACTCACGTCTGAGCATGCCCTGCCAACTTAGGGCGAACAAAGACTTCCAAATCACTCGTCAGGACCGTCCTGAGGATAGAGGAGGAGGCTTAGCAATTATCTATAAAGATCAGTTCCTCTGCCGAGTTATCCCGGAAACTATCCCTGATTGCGAGAGCTTAGCCTTCAGTCTCGAACTCTCCCCTAACAACTGCTTCTCAGGAACTCTAATTTACCGCCCCCCGGTCCCCCTAAGCAATTCCACAACCATCTTGCTTCAATTGTGGCTGAACGAGTTAGCACCTCTTCTAACTTCACCCTGCTAGGTGATCTTAACTTTAACTTTGACTCCCTAGCAGATCACACGGCAACCACACTTACAGACGACTTAGCAGCTCTGCAACTAATCCAATTTGTCAGTTCTCCAACCCAGGTTAAGGGTAATTTGCTGGACCCAGTATTCAGCAACTGTGTAGATCTGGCAACTAGTCTACCAATCCCTTCCCGTGGACTGACCATCTATTGGTCTCCTTTACCTGGACCACATCTAGGCCCTTAACCATCAGACCCACAATAAGAATAGTCAGACCCTGGTCTCGCCTTCCAGTCGAAAAATGGACCACCAAACTGGCTAGCAGCCTTCCTTTCTACAATGAGGACCCCTGCCTAGCGAACCAGACATACGAAGAATGGATCACTCAATCACTGGATTACTCTCTCCCAAAAGAAAAACCTCATTGAAACGCTCCCATAAATCCGCTCCCTGGTACTCAGAGGCCCTTAGGGCAAAGAAACGCCAGTGTAGGAAAGCTGAAAGGAAATGGCGTCTGGATTTCTCACCAGGGAAAAAACTCAATACCGAAATTTAATCAAAGAGTATAAAGAAGAAATCAAAGTCACCCAAGCTGCACACTTCTCTAATAAAATTATTTTAGCCAAATCAAAACCCAGAGAAATTTTCCAGAAAGTCAAAAATCTTACAAAGCTGCCACCTAGCCTGCTTGAGACCAAATCCACAGAACACTGTAACACGATGGCATACTTCTTCCACCAAAAAGTCAATAAAATCTATGAATCCTTCACCCCCTGGCTACTCCCCTCCCAGTACAGACCAACACAACTCTGGCACACCCTTCATCTCAGCCTCTTCCCACACTGAACCACTTTCCCCCTCTCAACCTGGCTTCCCTGGAATCTGTTGCTCGGAAAGTTAAATCTGGTTCCCCTGACGACCCAGCCCCGCCAGACATTGTTATGTCAGCATCCCAGGTCATTTTTCCCATCATAATGGACCTCCTGAATTCTTCTATCACCTTCGGCACGGTCCGCCTGAATGGAAACGGGCCATGGTCCGAGCCCTGCTAAAAAAAAACAGCTTGGCCCTTCAGACCTTAGCAACTACCGGCCAATCTCCCTACTCCCTTGGCTGAGTAAAGTCTTAGAGAGATACATCAACGGCCAACTGGTCGCTTACCTAGAAAACAACCAACTGTTATACCCCACCCAGACAGGCTTCAGACCCAAGCATGGTACTGAAACCGCCCTTCTCATGGTCACCGAGGAATCCAGAAACATCCTGGACCAAGGAGGATCAGTAGCAGTGATCTTCCTCAACCCTAGTGCGGCCTTTGACACGGTCAGCCATGACATCTTGAAGAATCGTCTGACTAGTATTGGTATTAAACACAAGGCATGGCTATGGTCCGAGTCCTTCTTGAAGGACCGATCCTTTCGGGTATTCGACGGCGAGTCAATGTTCACAAGCAGACCATTAAGATGCGGGGTCCCACAAGGTTCCTCTTTAAGCCCTGCGCTCTTTAACATTTATATGAGGCCACTGGCTGAGGTTGTCAGTCCGTTTGGAGTTAAGATCATTTCCTACGCTGACGACACCCAGCTAGTGGTCTCATTGGCGCAGGAAGCCAATATGCCAATGGGAGGAGGGCTCAGAAAATGTCTAGAGGAGGTAAAGAGCTGGATGTCCTCCTCATCACTTAAACTAAACAGGGGCAAGACAGAGCTGATGCTTCTGGGCCCCGCCGATCCTAGTTCTTTCAATGCCCTATGGCCACCCTGTCTGGGCACCCCCCGGCACCTAAGGATAACATCAAGAGCCTTGGGGTGTGGCTGGACAGATCCCTTTCATTTGGCATTCAAGCTACCAAACTCTCGGCTACCTGCTTTGGCCTTCTTAGGATGCTAAAGAAAGTTCTTCATCTTCTACCCATGGAAGCTAAGCAGGTAGCCACCCAGGGTCTGATCCAGTCCCGCCTGGACTTTAACAACGCCCTCTACCTTGCTGCCCCAGATTATACACTGCGGAGACTTCAAACAGTGCAGAATTGTGAAGCTCGCACACTACTTCAGCTCCCTCGTCGACAATCAGTTAGAGCTGGCTTGATCAGCCTACACTGGTTGCCAGTACGCCAAAGAATCCACTTCAAAGCCATGTGTATCGCCCACCAGGCTTTCTGGGACACAGGTCCTCTGATCACCCGCAACCTAGTCTCCCATTACCAACCAAGCAGAAACCTCCACTCAAACCAGGCCTTTATGGCCACAGCAGCCAGAATAAAAAAGGCCAGATCAGGTGGTAGGACCTTCACCCATAATGCTTCCAGGACGTGGAATGCCCTACCCCTTCATCTGAGAGCCAACCCCAATCTCTCCTCATTCTGGAAACAGCTCAAAACATTCCTCTTCAACTCCCCACAGTAATTCTCAGCTAGCCCTCCTGCTTCCGCCAATCACTTCTGCTGGTTCCTAGCGCATGGACGCCCCCGGGCAGCAATCGCGCTCTACAAATCCACATACAAATACAAATACAAATACAAAAACCAAAGGGGGTGATGGACGGAGCGTTGACAATACAAACACTCACCCCCAGTCACCTGATCTGGGTTTAATCCATCACTGTTCTTTAGCTCACTCCGCCACGCCAGTTCAGACATATCCTTATGCAAATCAGTCTGACCCTGTGCCTCATGGGAACAGTCTAGCCCGAACTGCCAAGCCATGTCTTCCCTGGACCGGAATCAAGCTTCCCAGGACCGGTTTCTGGCATTCCAGCCGTCTTCAGCCGAGCTTGCTTGAAACCAGTGGTAAAGTGAGCAAGGGACTCACGTCTGAGCATACCCTGCCAACTTAGGGCGAACAAAGAAAAACTAAAGGGGGTGATGGACGGAGCGTTGACAATACAAACACTCACCCCCAGTCAACTGATCTGGGTTTAATCCATCACCGTTCTTTAGCTCACTCCGCCACCCCAGTTCAGACATCGCCATATGCAAATCAGTCTGACCCTGTGACTCTTGGGAACAGTCCAGCCCGAACTGCCAAGCCATGTCTTCCCTTTTTTTTTTAATCTCTGATGACATATTAAATGACATAACTGATGACATCATCCTTGTGAAAGAGTGGCAGTCGCCAGTAGGTAGTTATAGTTAGGATTATTTTCATTGCAAAATCTCAACATTCTATTGTGAATAACTTTGGCGCCGGTTGAGGAATCTGCCTGAAAATGTCCTCAAATTTGCCTCGCGGCGCCCCGGTCCTTCCCTGAAAGTTTGGGGCGGATTTGTCAAGCGGGGGCCGAGATAAAAGGGGGGTCCCAAAACGTGTTTTCCCCATGTTAATTTCCATAGGGCGGTCGACCTCACTTTGAGCCCGAACGGCTGAATGGATTTCCACCAAACTTGGCAAAATTGTAGGGACTGGTAGCCCGATGTGCCTTTGCTATGTCTCAAGATATGTGCTCCAATGAATTTTGAGTAATTTAGGTTCAAAGAAATATATATATATCTATGGCCGCGCCCCGGTACGCGCACCAGGGCGCCAAACAGCGCGCTACGCGAGTTCGCGCGCGGAAACCTGATTGGCTCTCGGGTGTCAGTAAACATTCCAAACAGTCCGGAGCGGCCGCCATCTTGTGTCTCGGTAGGATCGAGACACAAGAGGTGGCAAAAACAAAGGGGGAAATGACCATAAGGGGGCAGAGTAGACCCCTCCTGACCCCCTAGGTTTGATGTAGGAGCTATAAAAGGGCCCAGCGGGGCAAAAATATATATATTTTTTTTGATTTGCGCGGGGGGAGCGTTCCATGGGAAAAAAGAATGATAGAGTTTTTAAAAAATGTAGCCTTTTTTATAATTGGAGGTAGTTCTAAAAAGAACTGTTTTTCTTCTTCTTTTTGTTGTTTTATATTTTTTTATGATTTTTGAACATTTTGTACTTTTTTTGGCTTTTATGAACTATTTTATATTTTTTTGTTATTTTTATGGGGAGAAACAAAAAACAGGGAATTGAAAATGGCTCAACTGGAGCAAAAAAGAAATCAGGAAAGAATTAGGGTTTTTTTGGGCAATTGTGGTTGTCACCAGCAATGAGGATGAGCTTTATGCTCTGTTCACCATAGGAGATGGTTTTACCACAAAAAATACATGTAATTCTGAATTCCCCAAACCGTGGTTGTATGCAAGGGATCGTCTCCCTTGTCTCTGGTCCCGATGGAGTGGGTTGCTTTCTTTTGGAGGCGGTGGTTGTAGATTGGGGAGCGTTACTGGCCAGTTCTCTCACCTCTGTGGCGGAATAGTTGTTCGGATGCTTGTGCTGCATGTGCCTAATCATAGTATTATTACCGAAAGAATATTTTTTGTTAGGGTTCCCCCTTGAAAGTTTCATGCCACAGATTAGGCAAGTCACCTTGGGTGCATTGACTTTTTTCTTGCCCGCTGGGATTGAAAAAAACTCCCATACAATGTGCTGCCTTGGCTTGTATGGGGTATTGTCTTCTGGCAGCCACCTTCTCCCTTCCTCCTCCTCCTCCTCCTCCTCCTCTTCTTGACCACCAATGTAATGTTGTGGTGGTCCTCTTGGTGGTGGTGGTGGTGCAGATGCTCCAGCTGCTGCTGCTACTGTAGCCATTTTAAAGTACAACATTTTTCTCAAAGATGTTCAAACAGGTCTTCCTCAGTCAAAGGACAAAGTCAGAATACGGAAAAAAGGTGGGGCCTTTCATCATTTGGAAAAAAAACGGTCCTGAACCAATGAAAAGTGTTATTTTCAGGTCACATGACCCGGGCTTTCATCATTTAGAAACCAAAACTGTTCTGCACCAATGAAAAGTGATATTTTTAGGTCACATGACCAGACGCGCTTACGCGACGCGCCCCCTAAGCGCGTCAGATGATTACGTTGCGCGATCATATTCGCTCGAGTATTTCTGGGTGCGCTTACGCCGTGCGTATCACGCGGACGCGGCTACGCGATACGTCATGATGTTTTCGTTCGCGGCAATAGCACTAACTGGACACTCACCGGTGCGTGACCCGGGGCGATCCGAAAAAATGCACTTTCCAGTGCGCACACTGGAATTTTTTTTTTTTTAAGTATTATATAAATATACAATATAGGATTCATTATAAAAAATATTACATTTCATAGGTTTGAGGCCTTATATATAGTTAGGAATTAGCATTTAAAAAACCTATGAAATTCAATAAAAAAGCATAGGTTTCACACCAGTTATAGTTAGGAATAAGCATTTAAAATACCTATTAAATTCACTGAAAAAACCATAGGTTTCACACCAGTTATAGTTAGCAGGAAGTTTTACTCGCATAAAACCATTGAAATTCCCATGTTATAGTTAGTTGGACTCACTATAACTTGCGCGTGCAATGCACTGCTGATGACGTCACATATTACATCACTCATGACATGGTCAGTGACATCAATCATGACATCACTGATGACACCATCCTTGTAGCTGCAGCTGGTGGACCCCCACCACCACCACAACCTCCTAGGAAGGATGGACCAACTCCCCAGTTTATTCCCAACCCTGAAGAAGAGGAGGAAGAAGAAGAACAAGATGTACATCAAATAAAAATTTTCCCTGAAGAGGCCCGGAAATCACACCGCAAGGCCAATTTTATTTGGCAGTTTTTATCATTTCCTGCAGGCCAAAAAAAGGTGAATGCACGTTATGTTACATGCCTGATATGTAAAGAACCTCTGTCTCGAGGCACGGATAAAAAGTATAGCTTTGGAAACTATACAATGCATCGCCACATGCAAAGGTGGCATCCTATAAATTATAGTATGGGGGAGGTGCGTAACCTAAGTGAAAATCCACCAACTCTTGTGGCCACCACCTCATCCCATGAAAGTCTTTTGGGACCAGAGGCGAGGGAGATGGTCCCCGCTATTCAAACTAATTTTCAACATATCAAGCTGGTGTGCATTTATTGTGGGGGTTTGCTTTGTTACGGCGAAATGAGCTTTCCATTAATGAACAGAGCATTTGAAAATCACAAGTGCTCAAAACGCCCCAGAAAGTGATTTTTTTTGTTGCTCCTGTTGAGCCGTTTCTAATGCCTGTTTTTCGTTCTTTCCCCTGAAAAAAACTCCCAAAAATATAAAACCGTTCAAAAAATACAAAAAAAGTATAAAAAGTGTTCAGAAAAATAATTAAAAAAATAAAAAACAACAAAAAAAATAAAAAAAAGTTATTTTAAGAACTACCTTCCCTTTATGAAAAATTGCTAGAATTCTAGAAGTCAATCATTCTTGTTTCCTTATAGTACGCTCCCCGGACCGCGTTCCGGTGCGCGTACCGGGCGCACCCCACGAAAGAAAACGATTAAAGCCTCCACATCAAACCTAGGGGGTCAGGGAGGATCTACTATGCCCCCTTATGGTCATTTTCCCCTTCGTTTTGGCCTGCTCTTGTCTCTCGATCCTACCGAGAGACAAGATGGCGGCCGCTCAGGACTGTTTAGAATGTTGACAGACACCGGAGAGCCAATCAGCTTCGCTTCGCAAAGCTCCGTTACGCAAAAAATTCGCGAACCGGAGCGCTACCCGGGACGCTGTCACAGATATATCTGTTTTTTAAAACGTTAATTTCTCAAAATCCACTGGAGCACATATATTGAGACCCAGCAAAGGCGCATCGGGCTAACAATCCCTACAATTTTGCCAAGTTTCGTGCAAATCCATTCAGCCGTTCGAGCTAAAAGTGAGGCCAAACGCCCTATGGAAAACTCAATGTTAAAAACGCTTTTTGGGACCCCCCTTTTTTCTCGACCCCCTTGACGAAACCCCCCCAAATTTTAAGGGGGTGCTCAGAAACAAAATGTGCCATTTTCCGGAAAATTTCAGCCACAAACGCCGAAGTTATCAGACATAGAATTTTCAAAAGTTCCATAGAGAAAAAATCCTAACTATATATACCTACTAGCGACCGCCAGTAGGTAATATATATATATATATATATACATATACCAAGAACATAAAATCTATTTAAAAACAAATTCTATTATGAATTAAAACATTAAACTATTTAAAAACCTTTAAACTTAAATTTCCCACTCCAGTGAGAGAAATTGTTGGATAGCGGAGGGGCAAAATTTACTATTCCCACTCAAATGGGTGCAACAGCTGGGAACGTGTTGGATAGCGGAGGGGTTAAAATTACTATTCCCACTCCAGTGGGTACAACAGTAGGGAAAGTGTTGGAAAATTGAGGGATAACATTCAAGAGTCTCACAGGAGTATCTGGGGGAGTGGAGGCTAGTAAGTACAAACAAATGTTAATCAACACACTGATATGTACTGTTTTGAACAAATCCAGCAGGATGAAGTACTCCCCCACCCACAATCAGTTCGAAGCCATTGCAGTGTCCACCAAACAAATTAACAGGTAGGTAGCCATCTTGGCTGGGATGGTGTTTAGGGGTGGGAGGCCTGCACAACTACTCCCGGCATGCTCCCTGGCCCACACCCCAGCAGGATAGAGCACTCTGCTACCCACAAGCATTAGGAAGCCATTGCAGTGTCCACCAAATGAGCTAACAGGTAGGTAGCCAACTTCCCAGGGAGGGGTGTGGGTGTGTGTGAGGCCTGCACTACAACTCCCAACAGTCCCCCTTGTCCCACCCCTGAGCAGGATGGAACACTCCCCACCCACCCCGAAGCATGTGTCAGCAATTACATTGTTTGCCCTCATCTAACAGGTAGTTAGCCATCTTCCCAGGTTGTGTTGTTTAGGGGTGTGAGGCCTGCAATACTACTCCCACCATGTACCCTTGTATCTTAGATGAGCAAGATGGATCACTCCCTCCCACCCACAAGCAGTTTGAAGCCATTGCAGTGTTTACCTTCACCTAACAGGTCGGTAGGCCGTACGTGCACCCAAACATTTGTCACTAATCAAAGCATGCCATATGGCAACACCAGTTCTATCATTGCACAAATATGCACACCGACCCTGCATGACACGCACAGTGTGCACACAGGTAAGCAAAGGGAACTGTCACAGGTCACAAAGAGTGGCACACCAATGTACATGCACAAGGAAGACTGAGTACAACCATGCACAGCACACACTGATGAGTGAATTGCCATGTGGCCCAATTAGCAAGGACAATTAAGATATTTAGGAAGCATGTGTGGGCTCATAAATCTAAATCTGTACATGATAAGAAAAAGTCATGCAGTACAATCAGACCCCCCAGGATATCGCGATTTCGCGATTTGCCATGAAATCGGCACTTTTGTAAAAAGGCAGCGATTTTTACAAAAGTGCCTGCGGCACTTTTGTAGGAATCGGGGCATTTTAACAAAAGCCGCTATATCCTGGGGGGTCTGCAAGCAGAAAACGATCTAAATCACAACCGCTTGCTCGGACGTCTCCATATTTGTTGTGCAGCCAGCCAGTGCCCAAAGGATGAGTGAAACGTCATGATTCGGTAGACAGAAAAGAAGGACTAGAACAGAAACAAAAGTTACAACAGACCACCAGCATCAATACAGTAAAGCAGTTGGCCATTTCGGAACAGGGCGAGTTGTTAGTTACTACAAACATTGCCACCATTTTGCAATGGGTCCGGATGACCCGCAAGGACTTGTTATCCTAAGTAAGGTAAACAGTAACAGTTTAAAATGGCAAAACTGTTATTTCAATTTTATTATTACAACTAAACAAAGTCTTCTCTATCCAAAATGACAACTGCTGAATGGAATTTCACATTTCCATCAAAGGCACTTCATTTGTATATGATCTGGCACACTATAAACCACCCAGATTTATTAACTATATATGTAAGTGAATCTCACTTAGAGTAATCAGTAAATTATATGTCGGAGACCTTATTTTCCAAGTGCCCTAAAATGCACGTACCCAATTTAATGTTTCTTATTTTACTGAGCAACTTTTTAACTTGCTGTGCAGTTTGACAGCTTGGCTTGTAACTTTTATCCTCTCTCAGCCATAACCCCTGCACTTGGCCCAGTCCGCATATGCGCCCAATGCATATGCCAATAAATAAATTGTTCAAACAAGACTTGTGTACTTTGTTTGATTATGGGAAAGCGTGGCTGTATTTTTATTCAGCATGCATGGGGAATTTGGGTTTGATCATTTTTTCAAAAACTTCTTCACTACGCCTGCACCAGTGCCTCTAGTTATGACAACTCACCCATTCCTTCACGCACTCTCACTCAAGCTAGATTCATTTTTTCATGCATTTGTGAGGTTTGAAACAAGTGTATTTCACGTTCACTGAAGTGAATTCCTTTTGGGCTCTGGGCATGTGCTTTTTTTTATATCCGTTTCCAGAATCTTTTCTTGAATTTATCTCCATCCCTCAATCTAATCTGCTGTATGCAGGTGGGCTTTGTAGATGTTCGGAAGGCAAATTTGCTTTTTCAACTCCAGTCCTACCATATTTGAGAAAGTGCAACTTTCGCCAAAATTGTTGAGTCCAAAATAGTCTTTACTATTTTAACTCCAGTCCAGGAATATATTGGGAAAAGTTATAAGTTCCCAAAATGATTTTAAAAAGCGTTGAAAGTTGTAATTGTGTCCTGCCCTGAGGGTGCTGCTCACGGCATAAAACAAAAACAGCAATACCTGCAAATGGTCATACAAGGCAATCAATTCACAATGTTGACAATGTATCTGGTGGAGGTCACTTAGGGGCTCATTATGATGGTGGAGGGACCGCCACCGCCAGCAGTGCGGTGGCGGCCCTCCGCCATCTGGCAGCAATGTTCCCCCTGCCAGATTATGATGGTGGGGGGAATCCACAGGCAAGCGCGGCGGACGCAAACACCGGCAGCCACGGTTCAGCAAGGCAGTCCTTTTCTGCCTGCCTTCTGGAACTAAACTATGGGCCAACATAGGGACCCACCCACCAAGGCGGAACCCTCTACCCCTCCTTGCTACATTTGAATCAGAGTGTTTCCAGACAAAACACTGGGTCGTAGTCGAACTAAAACTAC
This sequence comes from Lissotriton vulgaris, assembly GCF_964263255.1. Taxonomy (NCBI): domain Eukaryota; kingdom Metazoa; phylum Chordata; class Amphibia; order Caudata; family Salamandridae; genus Lissotriton; species Lissotriton vulgaris. The sequence goes on along the minus strand of NC_141685.1, from coordinate 1,253,369,986 downwards.
AGAGATAAAATTGTACAATCAAGAATCAATTGAGTGCACCGACAGAACTGCACGGTGAAGGGAGTCAGAGTATACTTTATCAGTGCTTTCACTTTAAAAGAAGTATTGGGTGCCGACACAAACTCTATTACAAGACACAAACTGACCTGACACGAGTTTACCTGCATAAACTGGGTAATAAACTCTCACCTTGCCAATTCTAGCCCTAGGTTTTCCTGCAGTAGGTTGGTAGCTGCAGCCACAGAGATAGATTGATATAGAACTGCTAAGAAATACATTTGAAGCATGAAAATTAGGACACTTGCCTCAAATTTGAATAACGGCACTTTGATAAATCTACCAAAGGTAGTGACAAGAGCCTGTGTTTAGGGGAGGGGAGCGAAGAGAAGATGCATGGTGAGTGCTTCAACAATATGACTCGGAAAACCGCTGTCGTCATATTGGAATAGATTGTACAGAGGCATTGGGTGCTCACCAACTCATGTGTTGGTAGACTGGGAGCTGCCATGCTAAAATCATGTAGTGCACCAGTCGTAGTGGCTGCAGTACTAGCTCGAAAAAACTCCTGTACAGTGAGAAGGTGTTGTTGCAATAACAGGGGAAGGATGGGACGGGGAGCAAGATACAATAAAATATGGGCAGGAAAGAAAATTCCTTCCTAGTTGTAGATTTGCTGTGAAACTGCAGCAGCCCATAATTGTGAAGCACACGCTCGAGGGAAACAAAGTGTCTACATTGTAAAGAAACCAAATATACATAGCTTCATGTTGTTAAATAACAAAAAAAAACCGAAGATATCTGTGTTTGTTGAAGGAAAAATGGCCACATGAAATGCTGCAAAATTGCCGTTAAATTTCCATATTTGTGCCGCTAAATTTCCATTTTTGTGCCGCTAAATTTGCTAATCCATGCCGCTTTATCCTGGGGGGTCATGTAGGGACTGGCCAGTGTATTGTACAATAAACTGGCCAGTCCATGGACATATGTGACATCTGCCAGGTCTGACAAATCAACAAGGTGACACCAATGAAAAGATGATGTGCTGGTCCCTACATGGCAATAGGTCCCTGTGAACATGACTCCAGTACCATTTGCATGGTCTGCATTGATACATTACAACATGTAAAAGTAATGTATATACCTCTGCACCATGTAATGAGATACAGTAGTGCACATAGCAAACAATGTGAAGATCTGTAAATTGTGTAGTGTATATACAGTGGATGACACACAGCTAACAGAATGCTTGCAGAGTGCACAACAATGACCATTCCCCATCTAATCCACAGGTGACCAAGAACTTACTGCTGTGGACAACACCAACGACCAGCAGGGCCAGTCCCCCTCCCCGGTACCTGGACTCTCGGATGTAGACTCCCAGGATACTCTGGACGATGAGCTTGAGGCCGGCCCATCTGGGATCCCATCCTCCACACCACCACTTCTGCTGCAACACTAACTGTACAGTGGACCCCTGCTGTTATGGCCTGTGCGTCCACCACCACCACCAGTGCCACCTGCAACACCCTCCCTGTCCCAGGGGATATCCAACCCACACCAACAACTGAGGATGGCAGGTAGAGTGTGTGGGGACCCACAATGGCAAGGCAACAGGTCTGTGGCAGCAGGGCAGATGGGAGGGCCAGGGTCCCCCTCAGACACCAGGAGGCTGGGACCCCATCCCTGGAACACATCACCAGAGTCCATGGTGCATACGAACAAACCCATGGACAGAGTGGCTGGTCGGACGATCTTTTACGGGAGCTCATCCTGCTGATGAGGTCATTCGACACCCGCATTGGACAACTGGTGGACCTCATGGGCCAAGAGTATAACAAGAGGAGGGAGGGAGAACGAAAGTGGATTCGGTCTCCCCAGGCAAATTACATAAACAAAATGGAATCCACTCTGGTAGTGGTAGTGATCCCTACAATGGTGGGGAGCACACAGTGTTGTTTTAAATACCCCTCACACACCAACAGGCCCCTTGGTGTCATGCTTCATCATTGGTGTCTTCGCACCCCTCTAGGGGATGCGGCGTGCTGCGACTCACGACTACGTAGGAGCACTGAAAGTGAACTATGTGTTGGTGTGTGTGAGGTAAATAAGTGTGAGTGGTGAGGGGGGTGAAATGTGGTGGTTAAAAGATCCCTGGCTCGTAGGTGAAAAATAATAAAAGGTTTTAAGCCCTCGGCTGGTATCGTTAAAAGGGTGCAGGGTGAGGTTGTTTATTGCATATTAGGGTACATTAACCTCAGAAAGTGCGTCGACATGTTTCGGAGTGTAAAAACTCCTTCTTCAGGACGAGGATATGCACAACTATCCTTACCTTACTCACATGAAATGCAGATGTAAAAGTGAACGCTACAAAAAATTAAAATAGGTGAAATGTACCTAATAGTGTTTATAGAAACAAAGTCTGTTGCGCCCAATTGGCATTTATAGAACAGAACCTGTAAATAGACAAAAAACGTGATAAATCATACCATCACAATAGGACGTCGATTTTGATCAGGAAAAATGACCTGTTCAATATAAAGAAGGGTAGAGTAGAACCCAATTGGGTCCAAAACCCTGTAAAGAAAAAGGACATGGACATACACAAAGACAAAGGCACACATATTTAGGAATGAAAACGCCATGGTAATCCCTAAGTTGGATTTCTGGAGGGAAAAACATGTTTATAGATAGTGCTTACTTATGGACAAAGGCTAGCTGGCCTCATGAGCCTATTTGTGGTATTGGGGGTTCTCTCTTCCTGCTCAGTTCGGCAACCTAAAAGATGTTAGAAAGCTCAATTCAGGATCTTATAGCTCATACTCACGGGTAATGTAGATACCACTGCCCTGAATAACAAAGCACCCAACTCACGGATTCTGCAAGACCTGATGGGCTGCCTTCCCCTCAACGCAGCTCCGATGTTATGTCGAGTGGTTCAGACTTGCCCCCTTATATATTGCCAAATATTGGTTAATTATTGCTTAATTGGTTGATTGAGAACGGATCAAGCCCAAAGAAGGAGTGTGTCCTTTGGTAGATGTTCCGGTATTGCGCGCAAGTGTTGGGCGTTTCCCAGTCTAATGCGCATGCGCGTCGGGGAAGTGTGTTCAAGGTACTGTCCCGGGTAGAGCGTATGCGTGAACCTACGCTAACTAACCGCGCAGGTGCTGTGCGGTGGGGCCATAGTGATTCCATTAGACCCCGGAGATGGCGAAACAAATGCAAATTTCGGGGATTTTACAAAAAAACTTGCATTGATATTTAATCGCCACCGAGAATATGTGCTGTGTCAACATACAGCAGCTGCTGTTCAAGCTTGTCCAGTATTTATCAAGGTCCGCCCATACCGAACATATTAAGGCAAGGATCCAGGATGGGTTTATTTGGGGTATCACTTCTAGATGGATGGATTAAGTGATGTATTAATGGGGTTGATTTATAGGTTAAATAGGGGTTAGCTAGTGCCAAAAATAAGAGATCTAGGTTTGTGGATGTGAGCCCATAGGTCATCGCAACTGGCTCCATGGAATGGAGTCATTGAGTCCGGTGGTGTCCGTGCCAAGACGGAAAACCCACCTCTGCTCCTTCTCAAATAGACCAACATCTGTTGGTAGTTGTTCAATGACAGTCCAGTGTAATTCGTTGACAGTGTTGTGCCTCCAAAAAATGTGCTGCCATTTTTGTGGTCGATTTTCTACACCTTACGTTGCTCTTATGCTCGTTTATTCTGGTCTTCACAGCTCGTGTAGTCATGCCCACGTACTCCACATTGCATGGGCACGTGATGAAGTAGACAACGTTCCTGCTGTTACAGTTAGTGAACACTCATTGTTCCCACTTTGTACCATTCCCGAAGGTGAGGGTCTGACTTTTTTTAGTTAGGTGGCAACTGTTGCAGTTACCACACGGATGGTGTCCACGTAACCCTTGCAAACAGATTTGTTGGGTCACTGGGGTTTGAGGTCTGGTATGCACAAGGATGTCTTTAAGATTCTTTCCTCTCCTGTGGGCAGAGGTTTTTCCAAATCAAGGGTGCCACTCGTTAGTATGCCGCAGTGTTTGTTCACCAGTTTGGAGACCTGGTTAGATACTGAACTGTATGTTGTAACACAGACCGTTCTGCTCGCTGTGTTGTCTCTGGGAGTTCTGTCTTCCAGGAGAGCCTCTCGGTTATTGTTCTGTGCCCTTTTCATTGCATTGTTCATCACCCTGTCTGGATATTGTCTCTGTTTCAGTTTTCTGCTCAGATCTTGGGCTTGGGACTTATACTTGGCTATGTCGCTACAATTGCGGCGTAGTCGAAGGAACTGTCGGTATGGTAGATTCTCTCATAGGTGACAAGGATGGAAACTGTCAAACCTGAGAAGACAGTTCCTCGCCGTTGGTTTGAAGTGAGTCTCTGTCTTTAGAAGCCCTGACTCATGGTAGATGTTTAGGTCCAAGAAAACCATCGACTCTCTGGACATCGAGTGGGTGAATTTTAGGAATGCGTTTTGTGTGTACAGCCAGGTCATGAAATCTATAATTGATTGGCCATCACCCTCCCAGATGACCAAGACATCTATGTAACGTCGCCAGGTGCGGATTTTGTCCCTGAAAGGATTACTAGGATGTAGGATCTTGGTAGACTCCAGATGGTGCACATACAATCCCGCCAGGCTCAGCGCAAAAGTGCTCCCCATGCTGGTTCCATGTTGTTGCAGATATAGGGTGCCTTCATAGTCAAAAAAGTTTTTGGTTAGTGCTATGGAAATACACTCCATTACCACTCCACGTGGGGTTTGATATTTCCATTAGTGGGAATGTAGTACCTCCTCAATAATTAGGAGGGTTTCATCATATGGAAGGCTGGTGTAGAGGCTTTCTATGTCAAGACTCAACAACATCTGTGAGTCTTGGTCAAATGGGTAATTTTGTAGTACCTGCAGGACCTGTCCCCCCCCCCCCCCGGTACCTGGACTCTCGGATGTAGACTCCCAGGATACTCTGTACGATGAGCTTGAGGCCGGCCCATCTGGGATCCCATCCTCCACACCACCACGTCTGCTGCAACACTAACTGTACAGTGGCCCCCTGCTGTTATGGCCTGTGCATCCACCACCACCACCAGTGCCACCTGCAACACCCTCCCTGTCCCAGGGGATATCCAACCCACACCAACAACTGAAGATGGCAGGTAGAGTGTGTGGGGACCCACAGGGGTGAGGCAACAGGTCTGTGGCAGCAGGGCAGATGGGAGGGCCAGGGTCCCCCTCAGACACCAGAAGGCTGGGACCCCATCCCTGGAACACATCACCAGGGTCCATGGTGTGTACAAACAAACCCAGGGACAGAGTGGCTGCTCAGACGATCTTTTACGGGAGCTCATCCCGCTGATGAGGTCAATCGACACCCGCATTGGACAACTGGTGGACCTCATGGGCCAGCAAGTGGCGTTACTGAGGGACAGGCCTGCGTCCCAACCAACACCACGCCCCTCTGTTTTGCCATGGGATGACAGTTCACCATCCTCCCCTGCAGCCACAGAGAGGGGTGAGACCTCAGACGCAGCTGGCACCACAGCAGGGCCCCCCAAGCCAACCAACCAAGGGGCCGTCCGAAGAAGAGCCTGGGAGTCTCTTGTGACAAAGCACCAGCCAAACGCCAGTCATGGAGTCAGCCCTGATGGTAACCCTCTTCCCCACTGCATTGACTGTTTGGACTGTCCTTCCCCACACTGCCTTGTGAATGGCACCTGTTTGTTGGACTTGATCGCCACATCAAAGTGGTATCTATTCTTACGTATCATTTACCATGGCTGTCAACTCACTGCCCATCATCACCTCCATGTAAATCTGCCCACACCCCTCACATGTGAACTTTGTAAATAAAATACCTTACACACTGTCTTTGAGTCAGAATTGTCTTTAGTGCAGGATGTACAGTCTTTAAAATGTCCATAATGTATCAGAAGTATGTACTGTATTCAGGCAAGGAGAAGTTTGAGGCTCTTCCGGAAACACAACCGAACAACATACACTGGTGTGAGTGTGGCATCACAGACAGTACACTACACTAACCATCTACATAAACCAACATGCAGACAACACAATGTGAAAAAAGTGTCAACATACACGTCCCGTGTACGTTCACTGATGACATGTCACAGTCACATATCCACACAAAGGTGACTTTACATCTGGCTGTGTAAACCATTCACACATAGCCCTTCACGACAACAGCAATCTCACCAGACAATGTATATGTTGGACTTCCTCACCCACCTTCAAGTGAAGTAGCGGGTGATGAGCTGTTGACGCATGTCACCACCTTCCTCCTCTCCACTGTCCTCATCACTGGACTCAGGTTGTGCAGGCGGGGGCCTTGAGTCCTTATCATCATCCAGGAGCAGGGGAATCTGTTTGCGAATGGCCAGGTTGTGGAGCATGCAGCATGCCACTACGATCTGACACACCTACCTGGGCGAGTATCCCAGTGCACCTCCAGTTTTGTCCAGGCAGCGGAAACATGACTTGAGCACACCAAAATTACTCTCCACCACATGACGTGTCCTCCCATGGGCCTCATTGTATCGGGTAGCAGCCGCATTCCGCAGTGGGCTCAGCAGCCTTGGACGGCTGGGATATGCAGTCACCTAGGTATGAAAAATAGACATTGCAATGTTGCAAAGGCAGAGGTCAGCAGGTCACACACCCAGCACACCATACGACTGGCTATACTCACCCCAATCCATGCATGCTCAGGAAGCAAATTAGCCATCAGCCGGGGCACAATGCTACTCCTCAGGATGGCAGAGTCATTGGCTGATCTAGGGAATCTGGCACACATATGCGAGATGATCATATCTGCCAGGCACAACACCTACACATTGATGGAGTGGTAATGTTTTCGATTACGACAAATGTGCTCACTTGCCTGTGGTGGCACAAGACCGACGTGTGCAATCTATGGCGCCAACAACATGGGGGATGTGCCCAAGGGGATATAAGTCTCCCTTCACTGCTGCCAATTCAGCACCCCTGGGGAAAGGGATATATCTGTCCTTGTATCTCATCATGGTGGATAGAACATCACGCAGCACCATGCTGAACATCGGTTGAGACATCCCACCAGCGCTGGCCAAAGTCTCCTGGAATGATCCAGTGGCAAAAAAATGGAGGGCTGCCATCACTTCATGAGTTGGGGTGAAAGCTGTTGAATATGTCCGGCGAGGCTGCAGATGGGGCTCCAATATATCACAAAGGGTCTTCAGGGTGCATCTATCAAAGCGGAATTTGCGAATGATCACCACATCCTCCATGTCTTCCAGCAGTGTCAAGTGACAAATCTGATTTGGCCTCCTCCTAGTTGAGATCAAAGTGGACACATGTCAATGACATCTATCATGAGATGGCCACAGCATATCCCTTACAGGATGACACAGGATAAACACAGACTGACTTGACAAATGAGTGACACACCAGGTCACATGGGTGGATGTTTGAGCCACACAGGGGGCACACCTCTCTATTTAAAATAAACAAGTGCCTCAAACACCATATAGGTCAATGTGAATGCACATAGTTTCATGTCCACATTTCACATAAGCACCCCTGGGAGCGTGGCATTCAGCCAATTTGCGACAAATCAAAACCACTGTCTCATACTCTGCTGTACCAGTCACACCTCAATGCATCATTCCAACTGGACACACCTGCACAACACAATGACCAAAGTTGGCAGTGAACTGACAATTGTGTGTATGAGCAGACAGATTAGCACAAGTTAGTAACTACATCATACAGTGAGACAAGCCTTGCCAAGGTCATCACTGCCCCACAACACATTGATATGTGTACTAAGTATGAGCGGAAAATCCGTTCCACTCGCGGATTTTGCAAATTTTCGGTAAATTCGCGATCCACGAACTCCCGCGAATTTACCGAGAATTCGCAAATCCGCGAGCGGCGGATTTTTCCGGGGGCAAAAGTTGAAGGCCTGTTGTAACTATTTTAGGATGGCGCCGGCAAGCTGCCAGCGCCATCCTAAAATAGTTACTAAGTTAGCTTCAACAGGAAGCTCTAATAGATAAAATAAAGCAGGTGCTCGATTTTATCTATTAGAGCTTCCTGTTGAAGCTAATTTAGTAACTATTTTAGGATGGCGCTGGCAGCTTGCCGGCGCCATCCTAAAATATTTACCATGCCCTTCCTGTGACTTCTTCACAATCTACCGTGGAAAATCAGCTGTAATGCTGGATAAAGGCTTTTGCATCCGTGACTTTCACGAGCGCAATACCCGTGCTGTTTCTGTGACCAGGAGCTTATTTCTCTTCATCTGCTGAACTGATCTTTCTCTGACCTTTTATACACACTAAAAGCATGTGTGAACTCACATGGTAGCCCTGCCCGTTTGGCCCAGCCCACACACTCGCGGTTTGCACCGTCTTCCCGCCATTCACCCACTATGATGGACAGCTCACTCAAGGGACCCCTGCGCCCTTCGGGGCGATTAGATAGTAACACGCACATGGTCGCTCGAACTAGTTGATGCTCAAAATCAGTGACTCATTCATAGCCCAAAAACAATCATGAGCGTCTTCGAGGCGGGACAGGTGTGCCTCTTCCCAAATCTACTGTGGAAAATCAGCTGTGATGCTGGGTAGAGGCCTTTGCATCCTTGACTTTCATGAGCGCAATCCCCGTGCTGTTCCTGTGACCAGGAGCTTCTTTCTCTTCATATTATTGTGTTCGCACGGGTTGCTGCAAGTTCGCACGCGTTTTGTACAATTTCGCAATTTGCGAAATTGTACAACACCCTCACGAACTTGCAGAAACCCGGGCGAACATAAAAAAAAATCCGCAAATTCGCGAGAATTCGCGGATTTTGCGGATTGAGAGTTCGCAAATCCGCAAAATCCGCGAACGCGAGATCCGCAAAATTCGCCCATCCCTAATGTGTACACATTGTAGAGTCCACCACAACACGTCACACATACACAACTATGGCACATGTAGGCACCTGTGGAGTCAATGGAACATTGGCATTGTGTGCACGCTGATGTGCCCTTCACCATGTGGCCACTGTGCACTGTTGCAGTGTTCCCGATGGACATTGCCATTGTATGTGGGCCAAATCATGGTAGCTACTGCCTGGCCCCAGCAGTGCATCACCAGCACCGCCCATACACACAAGTGCGGTAGTGATAGCCATAGGGACATGGGAAGATGGTGGTTGGCATGCTCTGCCACCCAAATCGCGGTAGCTACCGCCTGGCCCCAGCGGTGTGTCACCAGCACCTCCATACACACAAGTGTGGTAGTGATAGCCGTAGGGGCATGGGAAGATGGCGGTTGGCATGCTCCGCCACCCAAATCGCGGTAGCTATGGCCTGGCCCTGGCGGTGTCTCACCGCCATGAAGCATGGCCTAGAGCCAATGTGATCGATGATTGCAGAGGCATGATGCAATTTTGAAAATCGCGTTAGGCGTGCACCGCCACCACGGAGGCGGATATTGGATGCTTCTGAAAGATGCACCATCGCGGTTGCGCACCCCGGGCCCCTGCGGTGCATCACCACCATGGAGCATGCCCTAGAGCCAATGGGATCGATGATTGCCGTGGCATGATGCAATTTTGAAAATCGCATTAGGCGTGCACCACCACCGTGGAGGCGGACAATGGATGCTTTTGAAAGATGCACCATGGCGGTAGCGCACATCGGGCCCCTGCGGTACATCACCGCCATGGAGCATGCCCTAGAGCCAAATGGGATCGATGTTTGCGGTGGCATGATGCAATTTTTAAATTCGCAGTAGGTGTGTACCACCACCACGGAGGCAGCCATTGAATGCTTTTGAATGAGGCAGACCTGGACAACCAACTGTTGCAGCTTGGCACCTTTGGAACGACTACCCAGGGCGCTATATATGTGTGGGAGTGAGCCTCAAATATCCACTGCTCACAGAGCCTGCTGCCTGAGACCCCTTACCTGCTGCTGCTTCCAGGGTCTGCTACCTGAGACTCTCATCTGCTGCTGCCTCCAGGGACTGCTGCCCTAGACCCCTCATCTGCTGCTGCCTCCAGGGACTGCTGCCTGAGACCCTCATCTGCTGCTGCCTCAAGGGACTGCTGCCTGAGTCCCCTCATCTGCTGCTGCCTCCAGGGACTGCTGCCCTAGACCCCTCATCTGCTGCTGCCTCCAGGGACTTCTGCCTGAGACCCTCATCTGCTGCTGCCTCAAGGGACTGCTGCCTGAGACCCCTCATCTGCTGCTGCCTCCAGGGACTACTGCCTGAGACCCTCATCTGCTGCTGCCTCAAGGGACTGCTACCTGAGACCCCTCATCTGCTGCTGCCTTCAGGGACTGCTGCCTGAGATCCTCATCTGCTGCTGCCTCCAGAGACTGCTGCCTGAGACCCTCATCTGCTGCTGCCTCCAGGGACTGCTGCCCGAGACCCCTCACCTGCTGCTGCCTCCAGGGACTGCTGCCTGAGACCTTCACCTACTGCTGCCTCCAGGGACTGATGCCTGACACCCCTCACCACCCAATTCCACCACAGGTGTTCCATGTGGACAGGGATGGCAAGGACAGAGAAGATTTGTGCCAGTCCAATCACAAGCGAGGATCTGGAGGTCCTGGTTGACGAGGTACTCGCTCAGTACCCAAGGCTATATGGTGCCCCAAATGTCATGGTAAGTAATAAAAAATGGAGGTGTAGGGCAGGGGGGGCACACATGTCGTTGGACCGCTACAGTATATGCCTGAGGGTGTGGGGTTGTGTCATGCACTGACAAACATGCTGTCTCCAGGGGGAAGGAGTGTGTCCCAATGTCACAGGTTTCCCTGCCTGCAGTTGAAGGTCTGAGTGAAGTGTGTTGCATTGTCAGCCATACAGTGACACAGTATGTTGGCCATGCAGGTCCCAAGACAGTAATTGCTTGGCTGAATGGCTATGTATGTTCCTGTTGTCCAACTCAGTGTGAGCCCAGATGCTCTGCACAGTGCCCGCCCACCAAAGACGTGATCAGATCACTGCACTTATTGTGTACTTACTCTTGTTTTCTCACTGTGAAATCCAACTATGTGCCATCTCTGCCCTGTATAATTGCACAAGCCCACACTTGTGTAGATCTATATTTTGTTGGAGAGTCCGTGTACCCCAATGCCACACACATGACATACTGATATATTCACTTGGCATGCACATTGAGTGCTGCACAGTCTTGCACACTGTGAGTCAACCCACAGACACAGGTCATATATGTGATGTATGTTGTGGCCAGACATGCATAGGACTGGAGATATGTGCAAGTCAAATAGGGGGTTCAGTGCTGTCATCCTGCATGTGTGTGAGATGTGCATGGACTCTGTACGCGCTCATAAATGCATGCAATCACATCAGCTTAGCACATGCAGAGTGCCCATGTGAGATGTGCCCCAAGGTGGGATGGACAGACATCAGATTTGGTAATTAGTCTGTGTCTTGCTACTGTACTGATAGATGTTGATACATGACACTGTGTCACTGATCAATTCCCCTTCTTGTCTCCCATGCTTGCAGCTCAAGGTACACCAGCGTAAGGCCGTGTGGAGGGCCATTCCAGCAAAGGTGCAAGCTCTGGGGGTATCTAACCGACGGCGCACCCACTGCCACAAGAGGTGGGACGACATCAGCTGGCTGGCAAAGAACGTGGCAGAGATGACCTTGGGGCTGCTTCCTCGCACTGGGCGGTTGGCACGGCGCAGCATGACACCACTGATGGGCCGCATCTTGGCAGTGATTCATCCAGAGATGGCTGCACGTCTGAAAGAACATCAGCAGCAAGGCAGGGGTGAGTATTTGGGTAGGGTGACTATGGCAGGGAGCGGATGCATGTATGAGGGGGCTTGTGCCTGCAGTGGCCTATGTGATGTTTGTGGAGTGGTGCAGAGCAGTGTCATGTAAGTGGCTTCTGGGTTGGGTGCCATGTGATCATGCATTTGCAGAAACTGTACTTACAAAGGTGATCCTCCCTGCTGTGCAGTCCCATTGCCGTATGTGTTGTGCTCTTCTTGGTCAATCAGCATTGGGGTAGTCTGGGGAATCGATTTGGGAGTGTACAGCAGTGTTCCCAATCTGAGTGTGACTCCATCTATGTGTACATTGCATGCACCATGAATGTTGAGTCCGAGACATCTGACAACAATGTGCACTAGTCTTTGGGCCCCAGAGGACAACATGGTGTTTTGCATGGGCTATTTGCCATTGTAAACTGTCATGTCGTAATAGGTGTCTGTGTTGTCCCATCCTGTTCCCTCAAGGTCTGTCAGTGGCAACAAGTGGTGTGCCCACATCATGTCTGTAGGTGTGGGCAGAGCAAGTTGTGTGTCTTGTAGACTTCAGCCACGGGCAGGGTGCTGAGCTGTGCGGCCTTAACATTGCTAAGTCATGACAGGTGATCAGGGTTACATGCACTGTTGTGGTCTATGTAAGGAGTTGTTGCAATGTGATTGCAGAGTGTGGTGTGCAACCGGTAGAATTAGGCATCTTTTGTACTGCATTGAATGCATTTCTTTGTCCTGTTGATGCCACCAATTTGACCCTGCATCTCTTACTCATGCAGATTTGCCAGTGGTCACGGAGGGACAGGAGCCGGTCACCAGTGGGGATGAGACTAGCACCACAGCTGCACAGGAGCCCAGTGACACAGAGGTCACCAGCGCCTCAGAGGGGGACCGGAGTATACAGGGGGAATCCCTGCCTGAGACCCAGAATACCACATCATCAGATGACAGTGGGGATGCATCAATGTTGGCGGGCACAGGGAATGGAGACTCTGCATCATCTTCTACCACACAGCGGGCAGTGCCCATGCTCCCACCCACTTTCTTCTGGTGCTGCCCGTGTCCATGTCAGTAAGAGGGGACGAGTTACATTCACACCTGGCACCGCTGCCCCTGCACCTGTCCCTCCTGCTGCCCTCAATGCTGAGTGTGTTGAGCTTCTGCGCCAGCTTTGTGTGGGTCAGACAGCCCTCCTCAATGCCTTCAGTGACCATTACAAAAAATTAGCCCAGGTGGTTGCCTACATGGAGGGCATACACTCCAACGTGGGTGGGCTGCACCATACTGTCCAGGCTTTGTCATCCACAGTGACGTCTATCCTTCAACAGGCAGATACTCCCATTCGTGCTCCAGGGCATTTGTCCATGCCCCTGTTAGTGGCCACATCTGATGATAGTGACCACGGTTCCCATGCATCACAGTCACGATACAGCACAAGGAGCAACAAGCAGAAACAACCCAAGCGGTCCCGCCCGTGGACACCATCCCCACTGAAGAGCAAAGCCACCCCAGAATTCAAAGACAAGAGCCCATCAGGGAAAAGCAAGGCCCAAAAGCAAAGAAGCAGTCCTCAAGCTCACATGCCTCGGAGGAATCCCCAGCTAAGGACTCTCCTGTCCGTAAAACTTCTCGCAAGGCATGCAGTTTCTGTGCCCACTGAGGAGGAGTTGTATGGCAAGGGTACACCTAGTAAGGGCTCAGGGTCACATTCCCCCACCACATCAACTCCCATTCAAAGCCCAGTGAAGCAGGTGAAGGAGGGCACTGTAGGGGAATGGGGTGAAGCCGCAATAAACAAAGAACAGCAGAGCCAGCTCCTTGAAGCCAAGACCTAGGCACCCCTGCATCCCGGCGAAGCACCCCAACACCTGCCAACTACCTCAGCCAAGACCTGCCTAAAGCTCTGCTGCAAGGACCGGGGGGGCCTTCTGTTTACAAGATAACTTATTACCCAGGGGCAGATTTACTCTCTGAAAGACCAGATGATTGTTTGAAAAACAGTACAATAATGATGAAGAACTGCAATGAGCAGCAGACTGATATGTAAATAGCCTTGAAAAAGCCCTGGCGCAAATCGTCATAGGGGGTGAAACACGTGTCAGCTGTTCATGTTTTTACTACAATCAATAAAGATCCTTTTTCTACACAAAAATGGACTTTTGACTCAATCTATATGAGTAAGGATTCAGCCTGATGACACAAAGAACTGTTGTAAATCACACTCACTATCCCCCTAAACACTGTAGGGGCCACCCCTGGTAAACAGGGAAAGGAGGGCACTGCAGGGGTTACACCTGGCAAACAGGGGAAGGAGGGCCAGAGGCGTAGCCAGACGAAGCGTTCCCCAGGATCCAGCACGTCACCAGAGGGAGTGCCAGTGTCTGCACCTGATTCAGCTCTGTTGATGTGTGTGCCTGTTGTGTCAAGTCCAGTTCCCATTAACCCCAGCACAGGGAAGCCATTTCGGATTCCCAAGAAGTTGAAAGTCACCCCTCAAACTTCTCCCACCCACACTGTGTCTCAGTTCTGCATGACTCCACCTCCACGTGCCACTACACCACCTGGTCCAAGCAGCCCTCTGGCTTGCCAAGCCACTGATAGCCCTACCTCACCTGGGCTGCTCTCTCCCCAAGCAGGTGCTCCTGATGTCCCCGACACACAGCCAGCTCCCATTCCACCTGAGAGCCAAGCATGAGTGCTATTACCCCTCACACACCTGTCTCTCTCACATGTGGGCCTGCTCTGCCCATTGTTACGCCCTGCCTCTGTTGCTGCCCATACAGTCGTACACACTGCCTGTGCAGATTATCATGTCCTCGCTCTGCACTTTGCCATGCCCACTGGCCTTTGTGTTCTGCCCTTGCCTGTGCATATTCTCATGTCCTCGCTCTGCACTTTGCCATGCCCACTAGCCTTTGTGTTCTGCCCTTTCCTGTGCAGATTATCATGTCCTCGCTCTGCACTTTGCCATGCCCACTGGCCTTTGTGTTCTGCCCTTGCCTGTGCATATTCTCATGTCCTCGCTCTGCACTTTGCCATGCCCACTAGCCTTTGTGTTCTGCCCTTTCCTGTGCAGATTCTCATGTCCTCGCTCTGCACTTTGCCATGCCCACTGGCCTTTATGTTCTAATTTTGCTTGTGCAGATTCTCACATCCTCGCTCTGCACTTTCCCATGCCCACTGACCTTTGTGTTCTGCTGTGTTGGACTCTTCCCTGTGCAGCCTCTCATGCATGTACTTGCTGTGAACCTTGCCCTGGACACTGGCCCTGTTGCTCTGCTGTGTTGGACTCCTCCCTTTGCAGCCTCTCATGTACTTGCTGTGCACCCTGAACTGCCCACTGGCCCTGTTGCCCTGCTCTGTTGGATTCCTCCCTGTGTAGCCTCTCAAGTACTTCCGGTGAACTTTGCTCTGGACACTGGCCCTGTTGCTCTGCTGTGTTGGACTCCTCCCTTGTGCAACCTCTCATGTACTTGCTGTGCACCCTGTATTGGCCACTGGCCCTGTTGCTCTGCTGTGTTGCACTCTTCCCTGTGCAGCCTCCCATGTACTTGCTGTGAACTTCGCACTGGACACTGGCCCTGTTGCTCTGCTGTGTTGAACTCCTCACTTGTGCAGCCTCTCATGTACTTGCTGGGCACCCTGTACTGGCCACTGACCCTGTTGCTCTGCTGTGTTGGACTCTTCCCTGTGCAGCCTCTCCTGTACTTGCTGTGAACTTTGCCCTGGACACTGGCCCTGTTGCTCCGCTGTGTTGGACTCCTCCCTGTGCAGTCTCTCATGTATTTGCTGTGCACCCTGAACTGCCCACTGGCTCTGTTGCTCTGCTGTGTTGGACTCCTCCCTGTCCAGCCTCTCATGTGTTTTCTGTGCACCTTGAACTGGCCGCTGGCCCTGTTGCTTTGCTGTGTTGGACTCCTCCCTGTGTAGCCTCTTATGTACGTGCTGTGCACCCTGAACTGCCACTGGCCCTGTTACTCTGCTCTGGCCTGTCATCATGGTCCCATGACCTACATGAGATGTGTGCTCTTGGGTTGTCATGAGGTGTGCAGTGTGTTGGTATGTCCATTCTGTTCTGTCTGACTCCTATTTGCTGTTTTAGTCACTTGTGAGTGTGCAGTGTGTGTGACTGGCACATCAGTGTCGTGTTTGTTTGTTCATCCATGTGTCTTGATTCTGTTTGTGTAGACTGTGCAGATCTGCTGTTAAATACACCGCCATTGTGGTTGTGTTTCTCAGGCATTGCAGGCACAAACTGCCTTTTATCCTCATGTATGCCATGGTGTGTGTGGTGTAGTGCCATCTCCTATATGTGCATCTTGTGCCTACTCTTTGTGGGCCTGGGCTCCCTCTGATTGTGTTTTTTGCCTTCCTGCCATGTCCACTGATGATGTGCAGTACACTTCACTTGAATGTATGCTGACCCCTTGCTTTGTGTGTGTGTATGTGCCTCCTCATCACTTCATTTGTAACATTGTGGTGTGTGGTGCTTTTGTTTGGGCTGGGGTTATGTACCACTCATGTGCTTTCCCTAAGTGTTCCTTTGTGGTGTTCTTGTGCTGTTTTGCCGTCATGGATGCTCATCTGCTGTTCAGCTGTGTGTGCTGGCCAGTGCTATGTTCAATTTGATTCTACCCTTGTGGCCGAGATCTGTGCATCTGTTGTGGTTGTGTTAGATGTATGTATGATGGCTGTGTTGTTGCTTCACTTCTTGGGTGTGCTGTTGTGTCACTCACGGCTGTGTGTGACTGGAATGCAAGGTGTGCACACACTGATTGCTGTGTGTTCAGTGCTGTGTATATGTGGCCTTGACATTGAGTCATGTGCATCCCCTGATGTCCTGCAATGCTTGTTCAGTTTGTTCAGTTTGTTTGAACTGTGCATCTGTAGTTGTTTTGATGTGGCTGTGTTGTTCTGGGATGGTGCACTTCTTGTGTGATTTGTGGTATGTTGTGTGTGCTTTGTACCTGAGTGATGAGGTTGTGCCCTCCTGTTGTGTCTGTGCTCCCATTGCCTTGCCACAGATTTGCTACCAGGGTATCGCTGTTTAGTTGTGGTTCTGTGTGTGTTTCATTTGGGTTATGTGTTTGTGTGATGTTTTTATGCAGACATTTGCTGTGGCATTCCTGTGTGTTATGTTTGTGGCTACACCCAGGGTGTGTGTTTGTATTTGTGTGTATGGAGTGGCAAGTATTGGCAGCCTTCAGTATGTGTGACACTGGTGTTGTGTGCTGTTGCTGTGAGGGGGGTATGTGCGTAGATTCCTTCTGGTGTTTGTCAGTAATGGAGTATGAATATGGGCCCTGTGTGTTGTGCTGCTGGTGTACTCCTGTGAGGTGGTTGTATGCATGTGTGCCTGTTCCCAGTTTGACTTCCAGACCTTCCTTTGTTCCTTGTGCCTTTACCTTGTATGCCTTGCTGTCTCCTTGTGTAGTTGCACTGTGGTGTCTGTGGTTTGACTTCAATGACTGTACCAGCCTTGTGTGGTTTGATTGTCTGAGGGGGGTGTTCTGTGTTCCTTGTCTTGGATGTAATGTGCACATGCTTGTTATGTGTCTCCATGGCCTTCCATTTGTGTTCATCCCAATTTGGCTTGCTGAGTTGTTGTGCTCAATTGCTGTTTGCATTTTGTGTGTCTGTGTGTAACTGTGTGGTATGTATGTGTGACTGTGCAGGCTGTGTGTCTATGTGCATGTTTGTTCCTTGTAGGTGTTTATTTGGTGCTTGTACTCATGTTTTTTCCATATGTGTGGTGGTGGTATGGTATGTGTGTTCCCCTGGCACTGTGCTGTGTGTTGTGTGTTCCTGTGCAGCCACTCCCGCAGTGTCTGTCTCCCTGGTTGTTTTTGTGTGGTACAGGATGTGGATTCAGCTGGCTTGTTGTTGTGCACAGGATGGGCACATGGCCTGTGCCTTCATGGGGTGTGCTGATGTGTGTTGGGAGGAGGGGTGTACCCGAGGTCTTAGTGTCCTGCCCATGCCTTGTACTGGCCCTGCATTCTTCATTGTGTGCATGTATTCACTTGTATTCACCGCTGCAGTGACGTGACCGGGACATTGGTGCATGATCGCAGACGATGTATGTCCAAGATGCAGAGTGGTGACTTGGTGGCAATAGGGTCATGTGTGGGTCACCTTGTGGATGTGTTACTGTCACAGCAGGGTGTCTGTTGTCGATTTGGACCCTGTGTCAGCCTGTGTGTTGTGTGCTGTATTTGTGTAGTTGCGTACCTGCGGCGGCGGCCGAGGCGGGCCATGAGTTGATAGTGATGTAGCAGGTACAGCACCGGGAACACGTGTAGAGCTGGGTCCATGGCGGTCGTGACCGGGTGGAGGGTACCGGGACTCTGGGTTCGTGCTCCGCTGTTTAGCTTCCGACGTCTCTGATTGTGCGGCATCTCCATTGTGGTGCGTCTGCTTGTTTGGGGTATCATAATTTGGGAGCGGGGTGGACGTCATTCCGCACGGCGGTGAGTCTCAATTGGATCCCACCGCTGCGGTGGCGGGCGTACTTTGATGACGGGATTTGACCAATGTTTGGCAATACTAATATGGCGGACGTGTTTGCCGCTGCGCAAGGGCAGAAAAATGCATTTTTCCGCACCACCAGCACCGCTGTGGTGCCACCGCCCGACATCCTACTGGACCCCTTACTACTCAAAAATAATACTTTTTTAAACATGCAGACTCACTTCAGCATAGTAAAAGGCATTTCTTAAAAGTGATACTTTTCAAAAATATATGTGGAAACATTTCATTCCCCACATGCAGACAATTACATTAGTGAACTTAAATGCTAGTGAAGAAAAACAGCACAGAATCATATTCATTTTCAGTCAGTGGTTAGCCAGTTGGTCCCGAATCTTCTCAAAGAACTACATAAAAATGGAAACATTGGCCTGTTAATATTTCACCAGTGTGGTACATTCTATGCTCTGTTGAGCTCCTTAATGATATATTAGTGTGACCAGAGAACCAACCTCTCTGCGTTGCTCATGCCACTGTTTGACTTTTGTCAGCCTATTTGTAACCACTCAGGAATACATAGATAAATACATTTATCATCATCGCTATATTGTTAGTATTAAGCCCTAAACATACACCCGAAAATATAGGGGATGCATGTCAACATCGTTGGCAGGTGTATTCTCCCCTTAGAAAATTTTGTGCATCATTAGGATGGCGGGAGGACTTCCGTCTGCCCGCCACCCGAGCGGTGCTGGAACCGGACGGCAGTGTTGCGGTGGTCCTGTACCGGCGATTAGGATGCCACCATCACCGTGGTGGTGGCATCCTCAATTCCCAGCATTGTGGCAGTTGGTGTTCACAGCACCGCCCGCCACAATGCTGGGAATGCACTGCGTGCATTGTCATGCACAAGGTGACAGGCACTGAGAGGTGCCTGCCACCATGTCCATGACAATGCAGGGGGGTAACATAGGTACCCCCCATGTGCACCCCCCACCCCCCGCCCCCACAATACCCGGGGGACCCACAACGGGCCCCTTGAAAGCAAAATCTGCATGCCTTTTCCCACAGAAAGGCATGTTTTTTCCGCCCCATGCTAATATGGATGGTGGTGTCTAACAGACACTGCCACCATATTAAAACCTTTTCCGCCGGGTCAACTTGTTGACCCGGCGGAAAAGCGGCAGACGGTCTCCCTGTCTGCCGCGGTACCCCCGCCATACTAATATGGTGGGGGTAAATGGGTGGTGGGCGGGGAAGGATATAGGGTGGATCGCCACCGCCATGCGGGCGGTGGCAATCTGCCCTACATCCTAATGGATCCCTTTGTTTTATTCTTTATATTAAAAGCTTAAAATTAAATTTTATTTTGTCACTTTCATTGGGGAAGAGCTAAGGTAAAATTAAGCCTTGGCGTAGTGGGCATAGCGAGGCTATGCGGAGATCCACAGAGTTGATAACAAACTCCGTGGCGCTCTGAGTAACTCTGCTACTCCACCCACCTCCCACCCACCCTATTATTAACTATAGCTAAAGTTGTAAAAAATAACTTTAAAGCACCTTAACCTTTCTGCGGCGTATGCGGCTTACCCTTCTGGCCTCATCATCTCGTTATCGCGTTTGCAGTCAAAACTGTGCATGCGCAGGCACACACGCATTTCTCTCAAGAAATGCGCATGTGCGGGTGCCTGCGCATGCGCAGTTTTAACTGCGAATAAGATGAAGATAGGGGAGGCCGGCTTGGGATGCCGCAGACGCCGCAGATAAGGTAAGGTACTTTAAAGTTATTTTTTTTTTATTTAGCCATTGTTAATAAGAGGGCGGGTAGGAGGCAGGGGCAGGCCAACTCCGCTCCGCCGCGGAGTGTGTGGAGTTTTGCCTACTCCTTGTTGTCCGCAGAATGCGGAGTAGGCAAAACTCTGCATACTCTGCGGGCGAAGCGGAGTTCTTTTTTCACGGTTAGGTAAAATCCATTCATAACAGCATCATAAAAGACCCTCCCTAGCATTGTTCCCTGGTGCCACTCCACTAGTATAGCCTTATAGCCCGCTTTAGCCGACTATACCGGGCAATTGAATGCCCGCTCCTGTGTTAAAGGCCTGAGCCGAAGGCGAGGGCCTTTAAAATGGGTGCAAGACTTTAATGGCTAGTATAGCCAAGCTATGGAAGGTTATACGGCTATTAGAGCATTCTACCACTCGAGGGCAGCATGTTCTGACAAAGAAAATAGAGGCCTCAGGGAGCCTGACGGGATGTAAATCCTCTTGGGCTCCTTGAGCCCTTTGTTGACAGCAACAGCTGTGAACAATAGACATTGGAATGTTCGATCTCCAGGCTTTTACCACCTATTAGAAGCCCAGAGCACTTCATTGTCTTCAACTAAGTGCCCAACATTCCAATGTTCTAATATAGCCTTAGAGACTGCCATAGCAGGCTACACCGCCCATTAAAAGTCTGCTCCTGTGTTAAAGGCTCAAGTCACTAATGAAAAGTGTTTTAATAAAGTGGTGACAATTGAATAGGTGGGCAGATCTTTTTATATTTCTCTAGAAGGGACAACCACATTTTTAACAAAAATATGCATTGGAATGTACATTTTAATGTGTTTAATATTCTGACTGGAAGTGTATTCATTTGAAATATTTGAAGAAAACATTTTTATAAAGTCGTCACTTACTACGACAGCCATTTTAGTTTTGTTTAGGTGGTTTACAAGCAGGAAAACAACAGACGGACTACCAGGTGCAGGGGGATTGTGTCTAATATATTGCTCTAAGGTATATATATGTTGTTTATTTTATTTTTTAAATTTTCAGTAAAATGTTTTTAAAAAGTAAAATAACTGCATCCCTGTCATTTGCTGCATTTTAGAAAAAGTGTAAAATTATTTATTTCTCTAAAAAAATATTTATCAGTACAGAAACCTTTTTTAAATATGTTTAATAAATTTGCATTGTAATGGCATGCATGGTAAAGGTTTGTGTGGTAAAGGTATGCATGATAAAGGTAGTTTTCGTGTATCTCTATGGCCATGTGGGGTAGTGGTATGCGTGGTAAAGACGTGTGTGATGTAGACTTATTTGTGGTTTAGTCCACGTTGTAAAGGCATGCATGGTAATGGCATGAGTGGTTCCGTCATACATTCTTCTACAAAGCGATAATATATCTTGTTGTTCTCCATTCTCACACAGTACACTTTGTAATTTTTTTCTGATCCAAGAGGCACTGAATGTCAACTATGTAGTTAAAAAGAAAAGAAAAGATGGCACAGAATGTATTTTACAGTTGAAGAGTGGTGGGTGTTTCTCTCCAAAATTTAAAGAAGGCATATTTTCTTTGAACAGTTTATCATGCACTTGTACACAAAAGTGAGAAATCCCAAAAATATTGGTATTGTGCGTCATGGACGAAATACCTTATTACGACTACGGGGGTCCTCAGGACCTCCGTACTCATGATGGTAGTCCGACCACCACCCCACTGCCGGTCCCCCAGCGGTATTATGACTGTGGAGGCCGGACCGCCACGAGTCTGCCGGCTTTGCCGGGATCATGGATCCCACTGGACCAACTGTCTGCAACCAGCCTGAGTATGCAGCATATTACTAGTTGCCTTTTCACCACCCTTTTCATGGCAGGCAGGGTGGCATAGAGGCAAATAACTGTTAATGACCCTTGCCAAATCTGGGCATGGGATGCATACGTTGGGCGGGCCTCATGTTGGACTCTCATTCCTGCACTCGGTGGCATGCACGCCACACCATGCAAGAAAGTGCTGCAGGTGCTGTCATGGCAGCACACTGCATGTTAAGCTCTCCTATGAGCCTAACATCCCACTGTCGTGAGACCGCTGCATCACCGCCTGTCTGTCCACCATGGATTAAACTTGAGGGGTTCATTATGAGCTTGACAGTCCTCTTCTTGGCGCGGTGGTAGCTTGCCGACAAGAGAACCGCCAAACACGTAATAAGGCTGCAGGTGTTTTGGTTTCTTTAACAAGCACTGGTTTGAATCTGTGTTCTGCTTAACATCTGAATAACAACATATAACTTAGTTGAAATGTGTTGATTTTAGTTAGAGTTCATAAACATCAATTAATAATTTTATTAAAAGGAAACACATTTTCTTTTATGAGCACTTTTTGAATTTCTCTGCTTGGACGGTTAGGATTCCCACTTACATCTCTCTTTGGACTTTTCAAAAGTTGGAGAGTATGAGAGTCTGAACAGATCAGTGGTCGAAGTGGGTGGGAACGGCAGAGCACGGCGTTCCCCTACTTCTTTAATTCTGTAGATTCAGTTCCCCTACTTTTTTTATTATGAACATGCATCCCTGGACGTCAGAAATATTCTGTTCGTGGACGGGCGGGGAACAGAGAAGGAAAAGGTCTCTGTCTCTTACTGCTCTGCCACTGGCAGCTGACCTCTCTTTCTTACTCCTATTCCCTTTCGTTCTGTCTAACTCCTTCTCACTTTCTAAAAATCATGAATCAAGAAATGGTTCTCACCGTCTCTTCCTGTCGTCCATTTGTACCCATGTGAAATGGATGCAAAAAAGAAAACCACTTTTGCTGGAAATGCCGTTTTGACATTTTTCTCTTCCAAAGTTCAGCCTCGGAAATAAAATGTTCAAACTTTGAAAAATAATTAAATAAAGCAAGATGGAGTGTTCTTAAAGTGGCCAGATAATTTGTTTCAAACCCAAACACATTTGCGCCACTTTACAGAGTTTGCCAGTAAAGAGCTACTTATGTTGTCTTGTCTTTCTTTGAACAGCATTGTTTTCCTCCAGTACCTCCTACCTGGAGGCAGGGCCGGTGCTAGGCAGCTGCCCAGGGCCTGGCACTCTGCCTGCCTGGATGGGGCCCCCAGAATGGCAATTAACACCCCACTAGCCCTCGTGTATGTCTGCTGATCAGAGTGAAAGAAATGCTTCACAAACGGGCTCCTGGGAGGGGGCCCCCCTCCTGGGGCCTCTAAGGGATGGTGTGGAAAGGCCTAGGGGAGGGTACACCTCTCAGGCAGCCAGTTCAGAGACTCGGCAGGGCGCCCATTGTCAGCACTTTTGCCCACACAGGTTTAATTCAGCCCCCAAGCAATTCTCACACCTTCAGTTCGAAATGGGCTGCACAAGAGTTGCTTGGGGTGGCTGAGAAGAGGAGCTGTGGCCCAAGTGGAGTCTGCACAAAGCAGCTTCCCCGAGATCAGAAGGTGTCACTTATGTAGATTTCAGGGGCCTCCCACATTCCCCTTTGCCCAGGTCCCCGAAAATCCTAGGACCAGCCCTGCCTGGAGGTACTGCGATACCTGGTTGATGCGTGGATTGGAAAACGAAATATGTACGGCGGCTTTGTGTTCACAAATGTGGTCTTCTGAAACCATACTGCTTACGTTTTGTAAGCATATAAGCAGTGGACATTGAAATGGGTCCTTTCTGGGCCCTGTAGTTAGGTCCTTAACTTTTCAGGCAAAAATACTTGTTGATTTCTGAATAATCACTGTAAAAGCGTTAAGTTCACCATGTTCCTGCTTACATTTTAAATGCTTTATTAAATCTTTCATTCCTTATGAGTGTTTGCTTTTTCCAGGATGTTGTTACCTTTTCTTTTAGGCAGCATATTGCTCTTGTCTAGTGTGTAATTTGAATTGAGTCGCATCCAGTCATTTATAGCAGGTCAAATTGGATTGTAGCTGTATGAGTTTCTCTTAGTGGGGCAGTATGGTGTTCAGTGAGAGAGCAGATGTAGCACTGGGGGCAGAGCTGCTAAATTTAGAACTGGGGAACCAGGTTCAGCCTTCATGAAGAGTCCCCAGACCACTCTCCTGAGGGAGCACATTCCCATGCCAGACCTTAGAAGGCACCAGAAAAGCCCTGGTGTTTTAGCACCAGCAGGTGGACCTTAGCAGTGGCAAGTGTGGGTTCACCTTGAAGGCTTGCCCACCACAATCCATACTGAAGGTCACCTCCAGTCTTGCGGGCAGGCCTACGAAGTAGCAGACCCTGGAGCAACAGCGACTCCGTCACTGAGGTCACTGGACCCCGGAGAAGAGCTGGCTCTAGGGCGGTGCGACTGGGGCGCTGACTTTGAGTGAGGGCGTTGTATATTATGGTTTTAAAAGCACTTGCTGCCTCCTTCCTGGCCGCCAGCTATTTTCGGCAATAATAAAAATGTCATGATAACTCTGATTAATAAACTTCTTCCTAGAGCGAGATCAGATATTTGTCTAGAGGAAGTTTTGAATCATGGAAAGATAGTGCACAGGGTTAATGTGCCTGCTGCAAAGAAAATGTACCAGGCCCATCACAACGTGCACATATTCAGTGAGTTATTGCTTTTGTCAGAGAGATCCTTTTGCTACTTGCAGTTTATAAGTTAAAATCCTAACAAAGAACAGTGAGCTATTAACTTTCATCTAAGAGCTGCATGCAAACTGCAAGGTATAAACTAGAGTGTTATGGTTTTTTCCCTAAGCCTTTGATTATCCTAATGTTTCAAAAAGTGTTATTTTTGATACAAATCAATAATGATTTTTAAAGAGATCCCCCAACCATGGTATTAAGTTTTAAATTCTGAGTTTGTGTTTCTCCAGGCCATTCACTATTAAACTATACTGTCTACTAGTATGGTTATCATGTGACTCCTACACCTTGTAGTCCCTTGTCTTATGTAACATTTTCTATACAGTCATTTACATATGTAAAATTGATTGTCTCTGTGTATATTGCTGACGACAGAAACTCCATGGCTCGGAAACAAATGGCTCGTGCTTCCACTTTTAAGCATTTTTGGGATATTCTGTGATTAAAATAAATTCACAAAGTGGAATATGATTCTAATGTCAATAGCTCATATTAATCGTTAAATAATCATGTGTATCCATTGGTTGAATTACATAACATTATAAGCTGTAACTGGTCAGTGAAATGCCACACAAGTATAAAGATTGGGATGTTTTGTGCATCCTGGCCACACCTCTAACTCCGCCTACTTATCCAATCCTCAGGTTATTCCCGCCCTCTGATTCTCCGCCCACAGTTCCCCAACTTTTTTTCCCCCACTTCGACCAATGGAACAGATGCCATTTCGTAGCACTTGGCCATAAAAAGAATAATGTGTGCTCTTTCAATGGCCGTTGTATTATCTGGGTAGGTCTTAGATTATTTTTTCCCCACACTGCATTCCTTTCCAGACTGCTGACTGCTGACTGGTTAATGAGTCTTGACTTACTTAAAGTGAAGTGCCTCTGACTATAAGGGAAAGGGAGGGGGGCTCCTACACTGAGTAGCCAAGGGACTGGCAACCAGGAAGGGTGCTACTGCTCCTTATAAATCATCTATGTAAATGCATGTACTTGTTAAATCATAGGCAAAGACTGCTTGAAGCCATTAAAAGCTTTAATTTGTAGAAAAATTTGACGCTTCATGGTGACAAATATTGTTTAGAGGAAATATGGGCGTGGTACCGGCTGAGTTGTACAGTGTATTCTTCTAATAAAATTACCTTATGTTAGAATTACATATTTTAAAATCACTTGTTTTGGTACATTTTGCACGAGCCTTTCTTATATTATGTAAAACATTTTTGAAATTATGACTTGCATATTCTTAGTGTTTTCAGTCGCATGTTGGGACCTCGTGGTACTACAAACACACATCACAATTTGTCACTCCACCAACCTTTTCCATGATTGGTTACACACAGTCATCTGCAGTGGTTGCACTAACCAATTAAGATGGTGCTTTGGCATAAAAGTGTGCATTTCCCACCCGTTACTTTAACTTCCATTGATTTTTCATTTGGAGAGAGTGTTTGTGTGCGCACGTGTGTGTTTATAAATATGCATTTAACCTGCACTGAAAGACCCCATCACTGACTTTACCCTCATTAGACTCTGGTTCACACCTCCTATGCTTTCTTTACCTCAACTGCTGGGCTTTATGGGATTCTGGTGAACTCTTGAAACTCAGAGAAGTGTGTAAAGCCTCTGGCTCAGAGCGCAGTCAGTCATGTGCACTCTTACAGCTTTGTTGAAATCAGCTGACTTCTCCTCAAGCCATGCCATCCAGAAGGTTAGTAGGGTGGGCACAGTCCGTCAGTCAAGTATGCATGAGTAACTCTTTCCCAATTCCACAGGCTTTTTAGTGTCACTAAAGTGTCTGAATTTTTTTCCACCAGCCATAATGGCTTCATAGATTTTTTATATCATTGATTTGTTGCTGGCTCAGATATTATGGTGCTTACAAGTTTGAGCGCTACTCGAGCAGTATCTTTATAGTAATAATATTGTGATTTGTAAAGCACATTGCTACTCCTTGTGGAGCATCCCAGTGCTCGGGAACTGACACAGCAGCCAATCTGATGGTAAAGCTCACTCTAAGCCAAAAAGCCAGGTCTTTAAAAAATATATACCTTTCTTAGTACTTAGGTTGCAGATTGTAGTTGTCCCACATCACTTGTAATTATGTTGCATTATGGCACTTGCACTGCTGTATTACATCAAGTATCAAGAATGCCACAAACTTGCAATAAAAACAAGATTGTTTGAACTTCTCACACCTGACATAACACAATGAGTTATTTTTGCACCAGAAATCAAGAGAAACCTAGAGGAGGATGAGACAATAAATTAGCAAGGAGAACCAAGTCAATGGTCTATATTGGCTCCAAGAACCCAGCATGACCCAATACATGAAAATATTTATGGTGTTGTAACAAGTTTGGGGTTCTGTAAAGTGCCGTACCCGGGTCCGACGTGCTTAAAGCTTGGATTCCAAACTCTGTATTACGAGATGGGTGAATTGCATTTGGAAAGATCATGGCTTGGGCGCTTTCCGTGACGATCGGCAGTGGTGAGGGGAATCGATGCGTTTTTGCGACACGCTTGGTGATTGAATGGAACTTAGAATATTGAAATATCTGCACCTCGCCCGCAGTCGAAATTATACACAGCACTGACATAAATAAATTACTGAGAACTAGACTTAGTCCCCTCTCCACTCACGAATGTTATATCGTCGAATTGAATTGACAACTCCTATATCTACATAGGAGTTACTTGGATTGTAGAGAGAACCTTTATATACTAGTATGGAGTCCTGAGCCATCATCTTTATTGGATTTCAGATTAAACCTTTTTTACTGGTGCCGAATGCAGTTCGTATCCCTATAAATGAACCTACTTACATGATCTTAAAGCGATAGGACATATCTGCCTTTTATGTTTTGTGTAGATCCCCTGATATCTGATAAATTAGCGTGAAGAAAAAGGTCCTGAGGAAGGTGGCCTAGTGCCACCTAAACGCGCGTCGACCTGGTGCAGGGGCCTATAATTACATCTTGAGGCCCTAGAATTGGCACTGAAACCTTGCCAACTATTACTCAGCTTCTCCTTTTTCCCTGTGGATGTGGTTTGATTGTGGTATGGGTGTTAGTATGTGAGCATGTTGAATTGTATGTATGATATCAGGTGATGTTGTTCTAATATATGTGTTGTGTTTATTGATTTTGTATATATTTATAGCATACTTTGTTATAACTGTTTATATGTATTAAGAAAAAAATATTTTCTCCCAAAAAAATGCACTTTCTATGAAATAATTTTTCAAATAGCAAACTATACGAAATGAAAAAAGAGAAATAAAGTATATATATTTTTTGAATAATGGTTGTTTAGAATTTCTTTGTCACCAAGCTTTAATAATAGGATGTATATTGATTGTGTAATGCCCGGCCATTGAAGGAACTTTCCCTCTACAGTGATGTGTTTTCATTCCCCTCTGTTCTTTGGCCACAACTTATTCCTTTGAGGGGGTCCCATTTTACATGCTGCTAACTTCCAGCACTGCCAGAACACTGCAAACTGCCGGGGTCACGGTCGAGGAAAAGCAGCTGCCATAGGGTGGTACAAAGGAGTTTCACCTCCATCCTTATTACAAGTTGGCATTTCGACGAGCTGACCGTGGCAGTAGGACCACCAGCTGTAAGTCAACTGAAACAAAGGATTTGGCAGGCGTACTCACCCCTTTCCTATTCTTTCGGTCAGAGTTAGACATGGATCCCTTTCTTCAGGTCCCCCTTTTCAGCAGCATCATCACCCTGAGGATTACGACCCTGTTTCCAGCGATATACAGGTGAGTCCTTTTTGTACCATATGCCCATTGCCTTTACCTGCCCAAATATGGGCCAGACTCCGAAAATGGGTTGGTGATATTTTTCCATATGTATGATGCATTTGTGTGCATGTGACACATTTGCAGTAGAAATTCTCACACAGACATCAATACATATGGAAAAGTTATCACCACTGCCTCAAGATCTCTGCAGCCACACCGCGGGCACCGTGAGAAACTTGTAATACAGTGGTCGGAAGACCGCTAGTGCTGCGGTATCTAGAGACCGCAGCCACTGTGTTCAGGCGGTCAGAACGCCAAACCTGTAGCAAGGCCCTTAGTATGTAAGCCATGCCTCAAACATCATGTAAAAGTATGATAAAATCTCTCTAAAATTCAGAAATGTGGATTTCTTTCACATGCTGAAGCATTTCACTTTAGTACATCAGATTATTTCACAGCATTGAGAGATATTTATTAAACAGTATAGCTTTTAAACATTACCTTAAAACACATATTCCTCCTTGCCATGACAATCGTGTTAGTAGTGAAAAAAGAGGTAAGTCAATTGTCATGAGTACCCCATATGCGCCTTGTTTATTACTAAAGACAGAGCAACATTATAGTCTTGGAAATCAAACACGAGTTCTCTTTTTCCCTCCCATCCTTGCATATTTAATATAACTATTTACAATTTCCATATTACTGATGAATCTAAGATTTTATGTGAGAAATACACAGTATGTAATCTTAACGTAGAAAGCTTTAATTTTTGAACAAAAATCCTTCCCTACTTAAAGTTTTTGGTTGTCTCTTTCTCAAAAAATGAATTTGGAAATCATTTAGTGTATCTGTAAGAATACTCATTTATTTAAATTTAAATATATTTTTTTTTATTTCTAAATTAATATTTTGTTTTTGAACAGAAAACCTTCCCAGCTCAAAGTATGGTTGACTTTCTAATTGAAATCTAAGACCTTATGAAAGAAATACACAGTATGTAATCTTAACGTAGAAAGATTTAATTTTTGAACAAAAATCCTTCCCTACTTTCTCAAAAAATGAATTTGGAAATCATTTAGTGTATCTGTAAGAATACTCATTTATTTGAATTTAAATATATTTTTTTAAATTTCTAAATTAATATTTTGTTTTTGAACAGAAAACCTTCCCTGCTCAAAGTATGGTTGACTTTCTAATTAAAATCATTTTTTTCACATCGATATTTCTTCTATTTCTATCCAATTATATATTATGAAGAGTTCATTAACCAAGTGTATGCTTGGCTTTAACCAAATGGTACAGAAAAGAAGCCAACATACAATCCAAGTGGAAAAAGCATTTTAAGTATCAATGAGTGTCAATATGGGGGAAACTGACAGTATATTTTTTTTGTAGAACAACCATTTCTTGACTATGTTGGACCAACCTAAAAGCCATTTTATCTCTCCCATACACTGGCACCATTGGCTGCTCCGACCTATTTATGCAACATCATTAAAGCTGTGATTAGTACTGGCCTATCTAATTATCCTCAATGTCTCAGTGTGACGTTTATTTACATGGAGGTAAGAGAAGACATTTTAGAAAAACGTTTGTGTGAAACATTCCAAGGAATTCCTCAAAATATTTTGTCCAAGTCCAAGAAAACTATTGCTGAAAAATGCATAATTTTACCCTATTTATTTTAAACAAATTACACTGGGGAATTGTTCCTATACCCCGAATGCCACACCCCCAGCGTTGTGCCCCCCCCCCAGTTTTACCAATTTCAAACTTCACCAGCCACCACTAATGTCAATTTTCCATTATGAAACCCAGGAGCGGAACTTAAAGGATCCGACCTTTATTCTAAATTTTTCCATTGCTTGTCTTTGCAGCATTCTTGAATATTTTCACCACTTTGATGGACCTGGTGATCATAGACCATTTCTGGCCGTCAACCAGAGCTCTCACCTTTAGCCAATAACCAACCTGTGCCTGCACATTTTTTATTTGGTTTCTGTTATCAAAATTCTTCCTTTCTTTTTAACCGCCTCTCCTTTTCATTCTTGGTCCACTCCTCTATATCAGACTTTTCAAAACCCTTAGTCCACGACATCCACCCAGGACATAACTTGATGCTTGGTGACCTTCCTTTAAACAAAACAAAAAGAGGCTTGACTGTTATAGAAAGTGGCACCAAGCGATAAACAGTAAAACATTCCTGAAAAATCTTTCTCCAATCCAAATCATGTCTTTAGCTACCTGTATACATTCTTTCAATTTCTTGTTCATTCTTTCCACTGCACCATTTGTTTCTGGATGATATATCAAACGGTCTTATGTGCAATACCACACCCTTTAAAGTATACTTCCTTTTCATTTTAACAAAATTGAGGCACATTAACAGGCAGGATACTGACTGGATAGCTTTACCTCTGAAAAACCTCCTCCAAAAATGTATTCACACTACCGGATGAA
Organism: Lissotriton vulgaris; assembly: GCF_964263255.1. Lineage (NCBI taxonomy): Eukaryota > Metazoa > Chordata > Amphibia > Caudata > Salamandridae > Lissotriton > Lissotriton vulgaris. The sequence continues at coordinate 1,253,339,140 of NC_141685.1, read as the reverse complement.
GTATCACAAACACTGGATACCTCTCTCCACCTACAATACAAATTTAAAAAACAATCAAGTAAGGAGTCTGCTGCTCTCCCCTTAATTGACCCACCAAATCTATTGTCACCTCATGCCACTGATATTCAGGAAGTTTCCAACACATCCTAGGCATAGTTAATATTTTTTAATACAGAATTACTTCAATGTATAAAATCTCTCACCAACCTTTTACCATCAAAACCATTGCAGGCCACCAAAAGTTTCTCCTGGCCCTTCTTTTGTCTGTATGATTCCTAAATCCCCTTTATGAGCCAAAGTTAACACTCTTACATGTCACACTTGTAGCAGAACCAATCTTGTTCCCCTAAAAACAAACCCTTATCACCTGTCAACTTATCCTTCACCATTTTCTATGTTCTGTCGAAATTATCCACTGTACCAACTGTAACTGCTTCTACTACCACTCTCAACAACACATCTATCTTCAATTCAATTCCTCTTTCCAGTCCTCTTCTTGAATCACCCCAAACATCACCTCACAAAAACACTTTCTTCTTCTTCCCTAATTTCATTCTCAACATCAACACTTACCAACCTAGACAAACAATCAGATGCCTTGTTCTTTATTCCTGGAATGTATTCCACACTGAAAATTTAAATTCCTACAATGATACCACTTATCTTCTAATTATATACAAAATGGCATCTTAACCTTCCTTCACAAAAACTTTCTTTAATGGCTTATGATCAGTGCAACATCTAAAAACTGTATCCCTGATCAACGTTCAACTTATGTTTAATTCCCAAAATATAACCAAAGTCTCTCTCTGTATTACAGAATAGTTAACTTCTGCAACCCTTAAACACCCTGAGGCACATGAAATCAACCTCTCAATAACGTGTCTGTTCTGCAAAAGCATTGCTCCCACACTTTTGAACTGGCATCAGTCACTTTTGTAGTTTCCTCCCTAGGCACAAATGCTTGTAGACATGGAACATTTAACAAGTCACCTTTTAATTTAACAAAATCATCCTGACTTGCTTTATTCCACTGAAATTCCACCTTTTTCTCTAGCAATTTCCTGAAATTAGAGATCTTGCCAGCATCATTTCTTATGAATTTTCCATAATACACCACTGTACCCCAAAATGAAACCAGTTCATCCGTATTGCATGGTTCTTTCAAATTCACAATCCAACCAACCAAATCTTTCTTTGGAAACACCCCTGAGCCTAAAATGAGATGACTCAATTAGTTCACTTCACTCACACCATACTAACATTTTTCCTATTTAACTGTCACACCAGCCTACATTAATCTTTTTAATACATCGCACACCTGTTTGTCATGTTCTTGAGCAGTTTCTCCATATATCAAAACATCATCTTAGTAACACTTAACACCTTCAATTACTTTTTTTTTTTGTTAAAGATATTTTTATTGAGAAGACAGGAAGACAGAAATAACAGAAGAGAGAAGGGATGGAATCACATGAAATGCAAACAAGTGCCCTCGCAGGGGCCAATTCAATATGGCCAAGCAGCAGTAATAGTGACGAAGGGTCATACAGCGTGATCGCTCAAGGCAAGATAAGGCTTAAAAGTCCGCCCGGAACTGCATCAAACCCCCCGAGAAGTCCCGGAGGGGCAAAAGCCCTCACTGGCACCGGGCAAGGCTGTCCAAGTCAGAGGCTTATTCGACCAAGTCCATTTGCGCCTCCTAGTGTCTTGGCCATGAGGAAGACATTGCGGCGAGGCCGAACATGAAAAAAACCCAAAAAACCCCCATCCCCTTCCAGAAAAGAAAAACTAACCAAATCCCCCCCCCCCCCGAGGCTCCAACCTTCCAGCTACCTCCCTCCCCCCAGTGGTGGCAGCCTAGCAGCAGGCGTTCGCTCAAGCAGACTTCACACCTGAAACAGATGTAAGGCGCGTATGGTGGGTGGGCAGACCGCCGACGGCAACCCTCGAGAGAGGAAGCGGACCAACGGGCCCCACCTGAAAGTAAAGTTCTTAAAGTCATTTCTGAAAATGTCCGCCATACGCTCCACACTCAGCAACTTCCACAACCTAGCGAATCAAAGGGAAAGAGCAGGGGCCTCCTTCTTCTCCCATGCTGCAGCCAAGGTCAACTTGGCCGCACCTACGCAGAGCCAAAGGATGTGTTTGTCTGCCCTGGTCTGGTGCTCCAAAAGCGGGTCCCGAAGGCCCAGGAGCACGAAGCCTATGGAATCTGGAATCGGGTAGCCCAGGATTTCCCTGATATGAGACAGTATCTCCTCCCAATAGGGGCGTATGATGGGGCAGTCCCACCAGATATGGCGAAAGTCCCCAAGGGAACCACAGCCCCGCCAACACCTGTCTGATGCAGAAGGAAAAATCTTTTTCAACCGGGTCGGGTACAGATACCAATCTAGCATAGACTTCATATGGGCCTCCCGAAGATCAATAGCATAGACTTCATATGGGCCTCCCGAAGATCAATAGAATGGTTAAATCTGTGTAGATCACGCCAGAGGTGAGACCACTCCTCATCTGAGATATCCCGCCCCAGATGTTCCTCCCACAAACCCATGTATCTAGGGCGAGGCGAGATAGCAGTGGTCAATAGCAAATCATAGAGGAATGAAATCACCCTCTTCACAGACGATGTGCGAGTGATATAAGATTCGAAATCCGTGGGAGGCCTCATCGCAGCATCCCCTACTTCAGGTGACATTGCCCAGTGAAGCAGTTGGGCGTGACGGTAGCGCTCAGTAGGTGGCACCCCATAGTCGCGCATGCAATTATGGAAGGTGAGCGGCTCATATCCATGGAACAAATGTGTGAGTGCGTGGCAACCCCCCGCCCTCCACCCATCAAAGGGCCCGTCAACAAGAGCCGGCGGAAAAGCTGGGTTGAAGTGGATAGGTGTGAAGGGGGAGGGAAAGGAGGTCCACCTTTCATCACCAGAGACCGAATCCCAGACCTTCAGAGTAGTTCTTTGTAGGGGTGCTAATGTAGGCGTTGCGCGGCCGATCCCCCTTCGCCTTCCAAACCAGGTCCCATATGGAACGTCCCGCCACACTCCTGTCCATATGTAACCAGTGCTTCTCCGACTCCATTTGGGTCCATTCGGCCAGCACCCGGAGTTGCGCCGCTTTATAGTGAAGAAGCATGTCTGGAAGGCCAGCCCCGCCCTTCCTCAATGGCCGGCGTAGCGTAAGAAAGGAGAGTCTAGCAGGGCCTCCCTGCCAGATGTAGCGCAGAATCATAGATTTAAGACGCCGAAAAAAAAAACCTCCAAGGTAATAGGGAGAGCTTGGAACAGGTAAAGGAGCTTGGGGAGCATCGTCATCTTAATGGCATGCACGCGTCCCAACCAGGAGATAAACATAGGCTTCCAGCGATTAAGCTCGGTCCGTATCAGCAGAGGAGGGAAGTTGGCCGCATATAGGGTAGCGACGGATGAGGTCAGCCGGACCCCAAGATATTGTATGGAGGAGCTAGACCATGACAGGGGCGTGAGCGGTCGGATGCGAGCTACCTCAGTGGGTGGCAGCGTGAGATTAAGAATATAGGATTTGCCAGGATTGACCCGAAAACCCGCCACCGTTTCGAACTGGAAAAGCACATCCTGCACACGTGGGAGGGAAGTCCCCGGGTCAGCTAGTGACAATAGGACGTCGTCAGCAAAAAGAGATATTTTGTGCTGTTCCCCCGAAAAGGGGAGACCAACAATATCCGGGTCCTCCCTTACCGGAAGGGCAAGAGGCTCGATGCTGAGCGCAAAAAGTAGAGGAGATAGGGGGCAGCCCTGCCTTGTACCCCGGGAATGTGCAAAAAAGGGTGAGACATGACCATTCACCATAACTCTCGAACGCGGACCATGGTAATTGGCCCGAAGCATGTCTATAAACTTGGGGGAAAAACCGAAGGCCTGCAAGGTACTGAAGAGGAAGTCCCAATCCACCCGATCGAACACCTTTTCAGCGTCGAGGCCTACCAGAACCGCTGGGATCTTAAAGCGATTAGCTTTCTCGATCAGATGGATCAGCCGTCTGGTGTTGTCATGGGTCTGGCGACCCTTTGTGAAGCCCGATTTATCGGGGTGGATGAGGGCTGGCATGAGGTCCTGGAGCCGGGCAGCTAAGATAGAGGAGTACAGTTTAGAATCTACGTTTAACAGGGCTATCGGCCGGTACGATTCGCATTTAGAGAGGTCCTTCCCCGCTTTGGGAAGGATCGAGATCATTGCTTCAGCCATAGTGCCCGTAGTTTGGCCCGCCTCCCTCATGCTGTTGAAAAGAGTCACCAAATAGTCCCCCAACTCAGAAGCAAACGTCTGATAGAAGGAAGCCGTGAAACCGTCCGGGCCCGGTGCCTTTTGCAGTTTAAGGGACCGAATGGCGGACAACACCTCCTCCCTAGTGAAGGGGGCCTCCCAAAGTTCGTTCCATTCCTTGAAGACCTGTGGAAGCGACAAAGCTTCTAAGTATTCCCGCTGAGCGGCCAGCGCCAGGTGGTCTGCCGAGTAAAGGGCGGCATAAAAGTCGCCGAAAAGCTCGGCTTTAACCGCATCCCTATGATCAACGACGCCGGAAGGCGTCCGAATGCCACCCACATATTCCCTCTCACGTTTATCACGGAGCTGCCGTGCCAGATGTTTCCCCACTTTGTTGCCTTGAGCATAAGAGAGGCGCCGTAAGCGCAAGAGGGTATATTCAGCCCGATTATTATAGTGCGCCCTGAGCTTCCCCCGCACCGCAGCAAGAGGGCGAAGGGTCTTTCGAGAAGGATTCTGCTTATGCGCAGTTTCCAGTGTCGCCAGTTCCGCCTCCAGCGCCTCCCTCTCCTGGCGCCTAAGCTTGTTCAGGGCGGAGTTCAGCGCAATGCACGTGACCCGTGTCGTCGCCTTGAAGGCGTCCCATTGGGTGAAGACCGAGGTGTCTCCAGCCTTGTTAAGCTCAAAAAACTCACCAATGGCTACCCTAAGCTTTTTGCAGGATTCCTCATCCCGCGTAAGGGATGCAGGGAAGTACCATTTGCGGTGAAGGGACGACTCCGGGGCCCAGATCAAGCATGTCGCCAAAAGGCTATGATCGGACACCGAGAGTGGAAATATTTTGCTGTCCCGCAAGTCGCCCTGCAAAGATTGATGCAGAAAAATGTGATCAAGGCGGGAATAAGTGTGGTGGACATGGGAGTAGAACGTATAATCCCTAGTGCGGGGGTGGAGGGAACGCCAGCTATCAATAAGGCCCAGACTGAGCAAAGTGTCACGCAGTTCAGGGGAGAAGAGATCCGCCTCCGTCCTCTGCTGATGTAAACAATCAAGACATTTGTCCCAAACCAAATTAAAATCCCCCATCACTATCAACGCTCCCTTCCCAAAGTCCCCCACCACCCTCAGAAAGGCCTCAAAGAACCCATTTTGGCCCGCATTCGGCGCATAGACAACCACCCACGTGCACAGCTTAACCATGAGCATCCCATTCAACATCAGCCACCGCCCCTCCTTGTCCCCCCGCACCACCACAGGCTGAAATTGAAGTGTAGAGCGGAACAAAAGCGCCACTCCCCGGTGCTTAGTTGCGGCAGAGGATTTGTAAATCAGGGGATATTGCCTGTGTTTAAGTCTAGATTCATCTTTACAGGCCAAATGAGTCTCCTGCAGGCCCACCACATCTAACTGATGATCAAGAATATACTTCCACACCTTCTGACGCTTTTGAGGAGAATTAAAGCCTTTAACATTCCAGGAGCCTATCGTAACAGGTGACATTTAGACAATCACCTCTCCCCACTGCTCCAATCAGTGCTCCCCATAGCGCCAGAACCAAACCAAACATGCTACAGTCATACCAAATCCCCAGCCACCACCACTGGGTTCCTTCCCAAACAACCCTCCCACAATCAAAAGGAGCCTCAAAAACAAAATACAAAAGAGAAAGAGTCAGAACTAGAAAGAGAACAATGAAAGTCGGACATGACCTTAAGGGTCGGGGGTAGAAGACCCTGGTAATGCCCCCCTAGAGTTCAGGGTCGGGGTAACCCTCCAGTGGAGTACTGTCCCACAGAGTACCTGAGATGGAAGAGCCCCCCCGGCCCCCACGGGCCGCCGTCGAGGGAGCCTAGGCCGCTGAGGGGCTGTCCACTCTGCTTGCCTCAGTCACCAGGGCTAGCGAGGCCAAAACTTCTCCCCTTTCACTCTGGCTCGCCGATGGAGTCGGACCCTCTGCTACACCGTGTCGACCCACTCTATGCCATGCTGGGGAGCGGGAACGGCGACGTCTACTTGGGGAGGCGCTGGCGCCCACCGACGCGGCTGCTTCCTCCATGCCCAGCAGTTCCCTGGCGGCTGCTAGGGATCTCACTTGCACCAGTCTGTTTTGCCACCTGAAAATGAGCCGAAAGGGGTGACCCCAGGAGTAGGACACCCCGTGCTCCCTCAGAAAGGCCGTGATCGGGCGGAAGTCCCATCGTTTTTGCACGGTGGAAGCCGCCAGGTCTTGAAAAAGCTGAGGGTTGTGCCCACGAAAAAGCAAGTTGTTGGTGTCCCTCGCCTTCCGCAGGATTGTCTCCTTCAGTTGAAAATCGTGGACACAAACCAGAATGTCGGGAGGCAGCGAGCGCGCGCCACGTGGCAGGCCCACCCGATGTACTCTGTCCATCCGGACCTCCGTGCAATCGTCCTCTGCCAGAATTTGCAGAAACAGAGCCTCCACGTACTCCCGCAGGTTCCCACCTTCTCCGTCCCAGGGCACCGCTCGGATCCGAATGTTATTACAGCGGGACCGGTTTTCCAAATCCTCGCAATGGGCCTGAAGATCCAAATTTTGCTCGCGTAGCTGGAGCAAGTCCTGCTGTAGCTGATGGACATCACCACTGAGGCCCAAATCGTGGTCCTCCAGGGTCGCCACCCATTCGCCGATGCCGTCCACGTCTCGGCGGACCTCACGGAGATCGGAAGCCAATTGCGATTTCAGTTCTGTGATATCGTCTTTGATAGATGAAAAAAGCTCAATCAGGAAGGCCTTCGTGACCGGGCCCTCAGTATTGTCCTTGGCCGGCGACTCGCTAGGGCCGGGGGGCGATCCAGACGACCCTTTACCAGGACCATCCTTCCCTGGCTTATTCAAGCAATTCCTAGTCGACATGGTGTGACGCCACAGATTAGGTCCAGGCTCCTCGCAACCTCCCAGAGTGTCTAGGGTAGCAAGCTATGCTCCCCCACACCTTCAGCTATCTCCGCTCCGTAGACACCGGGGGACCGATGCGATCAAAAGGCAGCACTCGCCGTGTCGCTCAACGTCCGTTGGGTCGCCCCCAGGGCATAGAGGGTTAGAGGCAAGATGGCACCACCTCTCCTTCCTTCAGCTTTCTGCGCCGTCCAGCAGCCGCCAGACAAGTCGGTGCCTCTTCGTCACCTCCGCTCCGGCGTCAATAACCAGATGGATCGCCGGGATCTCAGGCAGGCTCGCTACAATCCCAGTGGGTGGGACCCGCAGAGTAAGCGCTTCACTAGTCAACTTGCTAGAGTTCAGGGTACCCTCGTGCTAAGAGCCAATGCAACCCAGGCGAAGCTCCGTAGGCCGCTCCGGTATTCGTGCGTCACCACTCCAACACCTCGGCTAAGTCCGCGTCCTAGGTCGCAGCTCAACAGGAGAAGGATCAAACTAATTCAGGACACCTTAGCGACCCCAGGCGAGTGAAAGCTGGGGTTGAAATCGCCGCAGTGCGGCTAAACAAAGCTATGAAAGGCTCGGTGTGCCGGAGGAGCTCGCAGGCACGTCTTACTCCGTCGCCATCTTGGCCACGCCCCCCCTTCAATTACTTTTAACACTGTCCCTATCACTCTCTGGAATATTGAAGCTGCCAACACAAAACCAAAAGGCATTATTTTAAATGTGTATGGTCCCATTGGTGTTATAAATGCTTTTAATTCTTTCAAACCCTCGTCTTGCTCAATCTCATGATATGCCAACATCAAATCCAATGTCGTAAAATATTTTGCTCCTGTAGTTTTTGTAACTATCTCATCTATAATTGTTATGGATATTTGTCAATCACACTTCTTTATTCAATGCTCCTAGGTTGATGCACAATTAAATTCCCCCATTAGCTTTTTTGGCCACTACCACAGGTGCTAACCACTCTGTAGCTTCCACAGATTCTGGTACTCCCATTTCCTGTATCTTCTACAGTGCTTTGATCGTGCTTTTTCGCATATTTAGAGGTACTCTTCTGACCATAGCTGACACAGGTTTTGCATTTTTCAGTAACATATCTTTACATTTATAACCTTTCAGAAATTCTAATGCATTTTTTTAACACATGTGGCAATCTTTTAGCAAATTTCTCTCAATTCACGTTAGTCTCCAGGACCTGTACTTGTGGATAAGCATGAGGATAAAGGGTCAGACCCAATGATTTCTGGTGCAGCAAACCTGATCAGATCATCAACCCTCACAGAAACAGGCACCTTCCTCACAATGCACCTCTGTTTCATTTTCATGCACGCTTCAAAATAAGCCATAATTTTTATGAGAACAACTCCATACCCTCCTGAGCTAACATCCATTTTCCTTAAACACACTTTATTCTTACTATAAGTTTGAAACGTTTCCTTTAAAACAATTTTAAATGTGAACACAAATTAAATTACATTTTAATTCTCAAACCTTCCGTAACAACTGCATCGCATGGGGGTCCTTAGTTTTACATTTAACCTGGAACATTGTTTCATAATTAACTTCTTTTACCTCCCGCTTTTAAAATCTTTTCATTTTATTTTTATAACAGCTCAAGATCTGACCCCCTTCTTCTGCACCCATAGCAAACAACAAAAAATGCACGAGACTCTTTAGCATTTGCTCTGTGCCCTTGACTCCCACACACTGGCCTTGAAACTCTCCTTTGCCTTTAATTTCCATTTTCTTTTTTACTTCACACAACAACTCCCTCACAGGTGTAGCTTCTATACATGCTTCACCCTTCGGCTTCTTAAGTTCAGTGACACCCTTGATCGTGTGCTCAACCCTTTTTGCCATTGTAATCACTTCCTCCAAAGGTGATTTGTCCTTCAGCCATAATTCTTCCTGTGTGTTTTCACTGTTGCACTTTAAAATACATGAATCCATTTCCTCACTCCTGTTGTATTTCCAAACTTGCATGTAGATGCTAACTTCTGCAAGCTTGTTATGTGATCCTCAATTGTCTCCTCGCTTCCTGGAGTTCTTAACCCAAAAATAAGCCATTCTAAACTGGTACGTACATGGGCTAAATAATGCAAATCCACTTTATGTATAAAAAACTTGATGTTCATTCATAGATCTCATCTCTTCCTGTGGAAGATCTGGTAAATTCTCCAACACATCCTTACCTTCTACACCCAAGCAATCTAGTAATAATGAATACTTTTGCTCTAAAGTTTAACTTGCCCCCATACCCTAGCGTATTTTAAAAACACTATTTCGATTTACTCCACCGTAAAGTGACAAAGGCAAAAAACTGTGGTTGCGTTACATTCTGAATGTTCCAGTGAACAAATAATGTGCAGGAATTTAAACACTAGCCCTTATCAAAACACTATACAATTGCAAAGTTCACTTATCACCATTCATCTGACAGAACTTTCAATTGGGTAATATTAACTTACCCCCTCTGTTCTGACAGGCTGCTAATTACTATACATATGGGTGTGCCTATCACCAACCTCTTTATAATTTTACTAGCAGCCCGCCCCGGCGTTGCCCGGGGCAGAATGGGGCTGGGGGCAGCATCGCAGCAGGAGAGGCGCAGCAGAGCATGCTTAGAGTGTTTCCTTGCTCCGGTTTTGTTGCTCCTGGCCACTTCTGCCCACGCTCGTGTCCGCTGTTCCCCCCGACGTCCCGACTTTGAGGAAAAGGCTTCTGAGCACTTATGGCCCCCGCCCGTCCCTTTGCCCGTCCCTCGGTGTGCACCCGCGGCTCTTGTCCGCTGTTTCCCCCGACGTCCCGACTTTGAGTAAAAGGCTTGCGAGCACTCATGGCCCCCGCCCGTCCCTCGGTGCGCACCCGCGGCTGCTTCACTTACCTCAGCTGCCGCTCCTCCCCGCGCTGCTGAGTTTACCACTCCACTGCTCCTCTGCTTCTCGCCGCTCCTCACCGCTTGTCCGCCGCTCGCCGCTCCTCCCCGCCTGTCCGCAGCTACTCCCCGCGCTCATGTCCACCGCTCTTCCTCTTGCTCCTGAACGCCGCTCCTCCCCGCGCTCCCGATGGCATGACGCTCGTCGCGGCCGGCGCTACTTGCAAGGGACTACTTTTTTTATTCCTAAATTTTTTAAAGAAAGTATATTTTTTATTTTTATATAGCCTATGTCCTTCTGCCTGCCCTGGGGTTTTCAAAGATGTCTTGGGTGTTTGGATTGGTGGTGTACTTTTCGAGTTTACCTGGCTCAAAGGACACAGTTCTCTCTTTATAATAGTAGTATAGATTTTCTAGGAACATACAGATGTTCCAATCACTGTTAGTCCGATAGGCTTGTATTTTAACCTGAAGACAATAAGATGTGCCTAACACCATTCCTCAGATAGGCTTGTACTTTTAACTTGATGACAAAAAGGTGGACCTATCAACGTTCCCTAGATAAGCTTGTACTGGACCTTACACAAAGTTTTATCGTTGTTTGGAGAAACTCTTAGTAGAAAACGTGTTGCACACCATGTGTTCCAATGTGATCTTTCTCAACTCCTCAAAATGGCCCCCACGATATCCTTTCATCATTTTCTGAGGTAAATTGGGCACGTTTTCCTTATTTTCTTTCCCAAAAGATGACCACTAAAACGCTTAGTTGAGGCTTGTTTTCTACAGGCAATTTGACTATTCTTCACTCTCTCCATTTCTTTGCGGTTTCTAATGCCAGTTAACAACAAACACGCCTCATACAAATGCGCTCATGCTGTGTGAGTTTTCTTCCAAAAACTAAAGAATGTTGTCGTTGCTCTCAAAATAAAATCAAAACTTTGTCTGGCACCAGCTTCCACTCACCCTCAAGAATCACCAACAGGTTTCTTACCCAGCCAAAAGACAGCTCTGCTCATATCAGCAATAAGTCTTTAACTTTTTTTATTTATGCACTGGAGTGTTGAAGTGCTTATCTTCCTCTTGTTGCCAAAAATGTAGTGTAGTAGTAATGGCAACTTCATAGAGGAGAGGATTCTTTATTAATCCCCTCAGCCACAACCTCCATTCCCCAACTATCACTCCTCATTGCCCCAGGATTCCAATACCCTCAACATTCTAGAGTGGGCGCAGCATCCACTAGTTAAGAAGACATATCACAAACTCCTATTTCTTATTCAATCAGAGCACAAAAACTAACCTTAATCATTAAGCACCTCAAACCAATCAACTTTTACCCAGCTCTTGTACTGTCAAACTTCATAAAAGTCAATTGTAACCTGTTTGATTCATCTTGGTGCACTCTCATTGATGCTGCCTCAAAGTTGGTGATAGAATATCATGGCCACTGAAAGAAAGAACTTTTGTATCAGTTAATACTTCGCTGACAATTGCAATACAAGGAGTAGCATGTTATCATCCCATTGAACAGATTCCTTTGGACCAGATGATCTACTGTGCTGTAAGGTTCTCATTGGTCTCAAGACCAAAAGGAGGAGAATTCACCCTTGGACCACTTAGATAAGGCAAGTCTCAGAGCTATATTCAAAATCTTAGATGAACATAGTTGTTTATGTTGGCTGGTGGTTTTTATACATGCACACCCCACAGGATGTTCCCTACTTCCTTTTTTTGTGTTTCCATATTTTCAAAATACTCCTATTGCCATCCAGTTGTGAATTGCAAATATTCTGGTGATATGAGGATTTCTTTCTTGTTTTAAAAGTGCCTACCTCAAGTGTCACTCTGTACCACAACAGTAAGGGCAGTAGCCAAGTGGGTTCTTTTCTTATATTTAAATTACCCGATCATTTTCCTCATACTTGCCTTGAGCCAGGACCACAGTCTGATGTTGTGGCACTCCAGGACTTTGTCTCTTTTTGTCCCTGTGGTCGGTAGGTCTCGCGTGACATGCTGGTTCTCTTCCTAAATGTCCAACATCCCCCCCTCCTACTTCCTTCTGGACTATTCCTCCGCTCCCCTCTCCACTCCTTCCTCTGCTCAGCTCTCTGCTCTAACAGATATGCTTCTCTCGCCATACATCCACTAATGTATACCTAGCATTAACTCATGTAGGTGTGATATGATAATCTTTCTGGCTTACATTACCCAGGTGCATGATCCAGAATAATCTAGATTGGACAAATTAGCATTGTAGTGTCATCATCTCATAAGAAGGGGAATAAGAAGCCAGGTCAACTTTCTTCTGTGTTAAAGGCCCGGATCACCACATGCAGGCTGTAACATGACACCAATGTAATAGCTGCCTCCTGAAAACATATATGGCCTATCACCTCCTTCCCTTACTGTGAGCCTTGTGCCTCATTATTGGCAAACTCTTCAGCCTTCTAAACATTACGGCAGTAGTCCGATGGGTAACAGACGCTCATGAATATATTGTCTCCTGCATCCAGTTATCGTCCCATGGAATATGAGCTTCTTACAGCATAAGTATATGTGCACATGCATGTTAAATATTGAAACACAGATCTGCACTTTTCAGCATTGGCTAGGCCATTAACATTCAACGTTAAAGCTTGTAGGCAGACCATGTACTTATGTCTAAGAAGAGTACACATACTGTGACCCTTCAGTAACTCTTCCCTCCACTCCATGATGCAACACGCCCCTGTGCAGCTCCCCTTCCCTCCCCTTCACTTTCCCATCAAGTGATGGATAGATGTTGCTGATCCTTTCCATTGCTTGCACTGTCCCACCCCCGCTTTCATAGCCCATAATGCTCTCATTGGCATTTAATGGAAATATCATCCTTACAGCGTTAAATGTTTCAAGCTAAAAAAACACAATCTAACACTGGTCCTTCAAATCCGTCCTCCACAAAAGAATATTGATCAGAACTGTGTCAAGTAAATGGTGAGAAACTAAATCCCTTAAACTTTTGAACACATTAATAACAAAAATCTGAGACCATGCAGTTTTCTGCTAAGTCCAATAACGTACAAAATGAAATCCACTTATCATTCAAAGGTGTCTGATATCTCTTCTGGCGTATCACATACAACACTACACACCAAGTTGTAGCCTTAAGATCTCCCTCAACGAATGTGAGGAATTATTTTACTACTTTGCACCTGAATGAATGAATGTTCATTTGTAAAGTGCATAAATATCAAGGGAAAAGGTGTCTGGGCTCTAGAAGAGTAAGCTGACAGGAAAAACAACCAAAGAAAATACCTGACAAGTTAAGTAGATAGATTTCCAGTTTTTTGCAAATGTTACTACAACATGTTCAATCGCAGATGAAGTGGAAACGAGCTCTATGTCTTAGCTTCATTTACAGCGATAGCAAGGTCACCCATAGGTGTTTTGCGAAAGTTGAGAATCAACAATAAAGCAGAATGAACTGTAGCAAAGGATCCTTCAGGGGGACAAAGATACTTTCCAAGACTCCTGAATACTTTCTAAATCAGTGTAATTCTTAAAAAAGCTAATGTAGAGATTGCCCTGTTTTATAGTTTCTGTCCTGTATCCATTATTACTTGACTTGGGAAAGCCACTGAGGGAGAGCCGTCACCAACTAAATAAATTCTATAATCAGGAAACCCTTGTTGGCAGACTGCAAATCCACCTTTCTGCATAATATCAGTATCGAAACAATCACAATGAATAACCTTGATGATGCACATTGCATAATGGACAAAAGAGATGCCTATTTACTCATTCTCTAAGACTTATCAGTGGCCTTCCACACACTTGATCATGGGAGGTTAGGTCTGAATGCTGGGGCACCATAAGTACTTCTGCGATGACATCCTAACTGAGTTCATTCCCTCCCTTTCTCATTAACAGATACCAAGTCGTGAAAATTGCCAGTTTAATCTCGTGTAGACCTGCAACTCCTGGTAGTGAGTCTCTTTTCAGGTTATCTCACCCTCCATTACTGGTGGTACCTTAGATCTTCTTTTTTATCAATTCCATGGTTCATTGTCGGCCACCAAAAATAGTTATGAAATATTTTTTATTGCTATTAGTTGTACCAAGATAACCATCATATACTAGTTCAATCAATTTCAACGCGAGACACACTGGCAGATTCAACTTGTCATCTATGAACAACAACTCATTCTCCAATGACAATTCTATGTATACCGTCCTGTATGCTTGCAAGTCATGCGGCAAGCTCTTATCTATAAGCAGTGCTTAATTTGAGCTGATGGTTGTAGGTGGGCTACACCTTCACTCTTATTTGGGGAACAGGACACATTTTTTATCAAAAGAATGTGTTTCATAAGAAGAGGGAGAGAGGTAGAAAAAGGGGAATGGAGGAAGAGAAAGCCTGAAAACAGTGTCAAAAGAAGAAAGCAGGGATAAAAACACACAAGGCTGCGATTAAGGGGAGCGAGTGTAGTATAGTGAATTAAAGAGGCAGGAGTTTAGACACAGTTGACACTTGGTGACTCAACCTTTGGGATAATCGACTGTAGACTTGTCAGGAAAACTTTGGGCCCTGGCACTTATTATTTTTTTTGTATAGCACATGGCTACCAGAAGGCCTCTCCGTGCTAAACAGACATCTCAATTCACCAGCCTCACCAATGTGACTAAATCCTAAACAGCCAGGTTTTCACAGCCTTTTCGGAAGGGCAATCCATGGTCAAGTTGGAGTATCTCTAATGGTAAAGTATTCCATAGTTTAGGTGCCAAGAAGGCCATAGACCGGTCTCCCCACTGGGACCCATGGATTATAGGAATGTTCAACAAATGGGTTGTCGAAGATCTGAGAGGCCTGCGGGTATGAAAGGAGAAGTCAAAGATCTTAACAATTTGTGGCCCTTACTGTGAAACGCCCTATACAAAATGCATAGGGCCTTAAATCACACTTGTTTCTCCACCAGAAGCCACTGTAGTACTGCCAAAGACTTTTTTGCAGGCTGGTGTCTCCAAATGTTCATAAGGAGGCAAGCAGCAATGTTGTGAACCACCTGCAACATATTCACCACATATCGAGGTGCGCCAAGATATAAGGCATTGCCATAATCGAGGCACAAGATTACAATGGCCTGGACAATCAATCTTTTGGCTTCAAAAGGATGAAAGCCAAAGACTTTTCTCAAGAGTCTCAGGACCCCGAAGCAGGTGGCAGCAAGCTTCTTTACTTGCTGGTCCCTAGGTTCTTATCGAGCTTTTAAGGGTTGTGAGGTAACTCTGACAGTCCTGTAGGGATGTGGGAGCCCTGTTACAGAGGTTCAGTAGCATGACTTTTCTTCATTAAATTTTAAACTGCAGTTAGCCATCCACCTGGCCTCCTTCTGAAGACAAAGATTCAATTTGCGGTGACTTGAGCTTGGAACTCTGGAGAGTGACATGACAATCGGGTGTCATCAGCATAGGGAACCAGTGACAGCCCATAATCTCTATCAGGGGGTACATATAAAGATTAAAATGTGTGGAGATTAAGGAAGACCCCTGAGGAGGCCCACAGCTCAGTTCAAGACTTTCAGAAAAACTGGACCGATGTAGTACCTGCAAGATATGGTTGCCCAAAAAGGAGGTGAGCCATTTTAGTGCTATGCCATAGATAACAGCATTCAATATTCTTCAAATGAGGGAGGCATGGTCTACCGTATCAAAAGCAGCACTAAGATCTAAAAGAATAATGGCAATCGACCCTCCTTCATCCAAACACTATCTCAGCACTTCTACCACTGCTAGCAGAGCTGTTTCTGTCCACTTGGGTGGGGGTGGAAAACCTCGTTTTATTCAGGAAAGGCAGAGAGATGTTTATTAACATAGTTTTCCAGGAACTTAGAGGCTCCTGGTAGCAGAGAGATAGTTCTGTTACTATCAGGACAAAGAGGGTCAAGACGGGGTTTTTTTAATAGCTGTTTAACTACTGCATGTTTCTATTGGGAAGGGGTCCGCCCACTATTGAGAGATTCATTTAATAAGTTGGTTAGAACGGGAGCAATACTTTCCGATCCTTGACAAAGAATATGAAGAGGTGCAGGGACTAGGAATGAACCAGATTTTACTACCTCCAAGTGGTCTGTAAGAATTTCAACTGAAAGATTGGGGAAGACAAGAAGATTGGTCTCATGTTGATGTAAGGGGAGCTGGCTGTATTGAAAAACTTCCAGATAAGGCCTGTCAGGAAAAGAAGAGTAAATGTATCCATTACCTCCTTTTGAAAAAAGAGTGACAGTTTATTACTATGCTCAACAGAATCTTCAAGAATAGGACTGGCTGACCATGTCGCAGTTATCTCTCTAAGGAACTGAAAGATTTCTTTCGGATACTTGGATGAACTTTTTCATTTTTTCCTGAGAAGTAGGAAGCTTGTGTGGCTTTTATTTCAGCATTGCTGTGTTTTCTAATAGCTATCATATATTCAAGTTTCCTGGCCTCAGCATATGATTTCCTCCACCTTCCCTCAAGGCATTTGCATTCCTTTTTTAGGTTCACTAAATGAGAATTGAACCAAAGGGAATTCCTGCCCCGATGGGTATTAGTATGTATCTTTGCCGGTAGGACTGTGTCCAGCAAATTGGTAATCCACTCATTGATCCTACAGGAGGACAGAATGATTTGGTCCGTAAAGACAGGTCTGGAAGTCTCCAATACAGTAGACCAATCCTTAAGGTTCAATAAACTATCCGCCTTGTTGGTAGGTAGGAAGTAAGTAGGCGAATCAACAGATTAAGAGAAAGTAAAACATGATCTGAGCAGGAGAGGGAGATGGAGCATTGTACCTGTTGCCCATTAATGTTACTACCTACAAGGTGAATGTATGACCTTTCTCATTCGAGGGGCCTTGGCCAATTAAATAAGTTCCAAAGAGACATGGTGAGATAAAATATTCTTAGCTGTGACATTATTGATATCATCAACACGAACACTGAAGCCTCCAAGCTGTGTAAAATTAAGTCTATTAAAGGCCAACCCTGCTACTAGATCAGGGAGTTCCTGAATGAAATGTGCATAGTGGCCCAGAGGTCTATACAAAAGAATTCCAGATAAGGTAACGGTAGGATTTTGTGTCAAGTAAAAAGAAAGCTCTCACTATCCGGAGTATTATGGGGGTAAAGGAGCACTTAAGTGTTTCCCTATAAAGGATTACTAACCCACCAGTGAGGTAGTGTGGCTCACTGGTTAGAGGTGGCAGACCCGAGAGCAGAGGACGGCCCGGGACCAGGGTTCGATTCCCGGTGCTGCAGGTTTCTGGACCAGGGTCAGCGGACCCGATAATTCTCTCGCCTCGGTGCCCACTCTGATCAGCGATCACACTCGGCAACTCTGGGCATTAGCTTGCCTCATCTTCACTAATGGCCCCACCAGACCGCCGGGGATGCCTGGTCTCACCCTGGAGATACCCACTAAGGGACCATCTCTCAGGGAAGCCAGGAAGGGTTTCGCAGCGGTCGAAGCGCCTTGGGACCCTCCGGGTAAGTAGTGCGCTATATAAATGCCTATACATTACATTTACATTTACACCACCTCCCTTGCCTTGCCAGTCTATCCTACTTATAAGGTAACCGAGTGGCTGGGCTTGGGGTACATCAGGAGAGGAATCCTCATGGAGCCAGGTTTCGGTGAAGAATAACACATCTGTTGTCGATTCAGTAAGAAAGCAAAACATATCTAATTTGTGAGCTGCCAGTGAGTGGCAGTTGACATGAAGGCACATGCGCCATAGTGATAGTTTGCAGTTACCATTGGGCTGAATCGGTTTGAGGCGGGAACACAGTCCGAAACTATTGCAGACCAGAGTTGATCGGCTAAGGTCAATATGATAAGAGCAGGAGTCATTTAAGGTGGTTTGAAGTGCATGTAGTTAACTGGCAGTGTAGGTTACCTTGATTTGTGTGCAACCGATATAATCCCTGGTCCCTGGTCCTGGCTGGGTGCAGACGGGCTTGCCTTTGGCGAGCCTTCGTGCCTTGACACTCCTTTGCGCCTTCTTTTACAGATTGAGCACAGTCTATAAGCCACTCCTTTCTACCACAGCAAATGACTCTAGCAGCTTCTCGTGCAACCCGAAGCCTCTCCATACTCCTCTGTAACACTTCCTTCCTCCGTGCACATAAACTTAGCCATCAGCAACTGCAATCTCGGCAGATATTAAACGTTCTTATTTCATCATCTTGGGATGTGTACCATGATTTTGCCGGTTCTTTGTGCACAGTGCAGCCAACAAAGCAGTGGATCAAGTCATGTAGACATGTATCCGTTGAGAGTAAAAACTAATAGCTTATGTTCGGTGTCAATGACAAATTGCATGCTCTAAAAGTATTATTTTAACCACTCAGCAGTCCAAATCCATTACAACATCTTGTTTCTCAATCCTAGATTTGCACGTTCTACCTCAGAGTTTGTCGCAAAAGCTGCCTTCCATCCATCAACTGTCATGCCTTTAAGACAACACAGCCCTCAGGCCATTGTCACTAGCACCAGCCATTACATACACTTTGCACCCAGTACAAATGGATGCAATAATTGTGCTTTTAACAAACATTTATGTACATCACTGAAAGACATATTTTGCCCCGCATCCCATACAAACGCCTACCATTCTAAAGGATTTTTTTCTTCGGTTCCATCATGAATGGAAATGTTCTAATAAATTTGGCCGTGACTCACACCCGCCCATAAAGTAAAGTAACTGCCCACTGCCCCTTGGTGGATGTGATTTCTTAATGGCACTCAATAGACCCGGGTTTGGCTCATAGTTTTCTAACCTGACATTCCAAAAAAGCCCAATCTCGACAACACTGACCATTCACTTAACTTTTAGTAATGTTATCCTTCTCTCAACCTTCTCAAAGTAAACACCCTTACAAGTTTTCTAATTTTCTATTCTCACCCTCACCATGCACAAGTATGTTGTTTCTGAATGCTTACACATCTTTCACAGCTTTAAAACATATGGTCATAATTAATTGAAAAAACTACGACTTGTACAAAACTTGAACAAATCATTGGGCATGACAAATTGAGTCAGGTATTTTTATTCTTTAACTAAAACCACCTTGTGATATTGCAGTCGGATGTCCATGCTTGTAAATATGAATCGTTGTTAAAAGGTGACCCTCAATCCAAGTGGTTTCCTTGACACTGGAAAGTTCAATTATACACATAGGTAGTGTGTTGTTCTTTGTGTGCACTACCAACACTATGAACATCTAGAATGTAAAGTTGGCAGGTGCTACCACCCCTCTGTTCACACATGCTTTTCAGCTCTTTTCGTAAATGAATCTTAGCGCTGGCGGAAATACATCTCAACTTGTACTTTATGGGAACAATTCCTTCCCTCACACATAGCACATGTTCAGACAGACTCTGTTAGTTTTCACAACAGCTCCTTATGCTCCTCACTGTTGCATGCCGTAACAGTACATCATCCACACGTTCTCCTGACACCGCCAAAATGTGTTGTATCACACCTGTTCTCGAATCAATGTCCAAACACTTCTTGTGATGCCGATCTAATAAATGTGCTCCAATTTCAAGGCATATTCCATGCATTTTAATTCTCTGCCCCTGAAAATGTTTATGCAGTCAAAACATCCTTTCAGAAGTAGCCTGCTCCCACTCTACCACCCCAGTATTTACAGAAAGTTAACAAAGTCCTCTCACCGGGAACTTCATCAAAGTTCATGTGTGTTATCAAAACCAAGCAAGCACAAGGAGATGACTGTTCCCATTGGGTGCACAGTCAAAACTGATTTGCATATGGCTGGGTCCAAACTGGAATGGCATGGTGAGCAAATATACAATGGATTTAGGCCCAGATCTCTGTGCCAGTGTGAATGTATGACATTGTTCTCCATTCTGTCCATTAATTGTTCTTTTTGCATTTCTCACCCCGAGTAGGACAGGTATGCCCAGACGTGGGTCCCGTGCTCTCTATACCACTGGAGTCAAGCTATCCTGGCTGATGAGGGCTGAAAGCCCGAAACCGGTCCTAGGATGTTTGTTTCCAGTCCAGGGCAGACCTGGCCTAGCAGTTCGGGCTGGACTGCTCCCATTGGGTGCAGGGTCAAGCCTGATTTGCATATGGCTGGGTCTAAACTGGAATGGCATGGTGAGCAAAAAATGGATTTAGGCCCAGATCTCTGTACTGGGTGAATGCATGACATTGTTCTGCATTCTGTACATCAATTGTTCTTTTTACATTTGTCACCCCGAGTGGGAACAGCAAAATACACTAGTAGGTCGAGTTGCTTGGAGTATGGTCAGCAGGCCCCAGGACCCGGCTACAACAGTCAGATCAATTTTACATAGCCTGTAAAGTTGAATACAGAGTTGTTCTGGCTGTTCTTGATGCTGAACAGGAGCTGTGGGTAGTTCTGGTTTTACCGCTAATACAATGCTTCAAGAAACAGAATGCAAAACACAACAGATACAGAGCTACTGACATTGGATGATGGTTGCACAGTGTTCCCTGTAGATGCAGCTTCGAGTGTGGGGGTTGGTTACCAGATTGGTGACCTACAACCCTTGGCAACGATAAGCACAAACTAAAAGCTTTTGGAACTTTACTGGGTCAAGGGGAGTGATGAAGCAGCTTGAAAATTCGGGACAGGCAGGACTACAACTCCGACAATGCACTGGATGACATGGATTTGGGCAATCCCTCATAGGGTCCAGTGGCCAGTGATTCTTTAGATAGATCAAGTTTTTTTACATGCAGTTTGCAGGTGACTAGTGCCACTAGTCCAGGGAGACTGAGGGTGCTTCTGACTTCCACTAGAGTCCCTGTCTTCAGGAGTATTGAGTTGTTGCCAAGGACGAGGGTTGTTTACTAGGTTCCAAGTTTGTTGCCTCAGGGACAAAGTATCCCTCTTTTGCTTTGGTGCTGTCATCAAAATCTGTTTCTCCATGACACGGGTTTTCTCTTGGTCCTTCCTTGAAGTAAGTTATTCAGATCTGAGGTTCTGGCCCATGCATACATAGCCTTGTGCAATGAAGGACCAGCATACATCAACAAATGCCTGATTTCCATAAAGCAACTAGACATCTTCGCTCAACTTCCCTCTCCCTCACAGACACCCCATGGAACCGCCGAGCCAACAGCAGAGTGATTTTTCTCGCACCTGTCTGCCAAGGCCTGGAACAACCTCCCCCAGCACCTCAGGACCGCACAATTGTTTCAACAATTCATTAGAGATTTACAGACCTGGATATTTGAATAATTAAACCTCCATGCAGCAGAAACTGTTCCATCTCCTCGAGAACCCTAGGGGTAAATTGCTGCTCTATATAAATGTATGATTGATTTATTGATTGGTGTCAGGGGGTCCTTTAACTCCTAGATCTCGGGGACTTAGTGGTGTGGGAGCTAGTAGACAATGGGCAGCTAGTCTGCTCCTGAGGTGACCACATCCAGTGGTGTATGTCACCTTTTCTACAGAGAACCACTATTTCTGCCTTCGAAAAGATTGCAGAATTATATTTTAGGTGTACAGATCAGGCTGCTAAACCTGGAGGTGCGGCCAGCCTTCCTGGAGTTGTGCACCTCCTGCATACCTAATTTCCATCCTTGACTGAGTGCAAGCCCACCTGGGTGCTGTGTCCTACTAACGGGGACAGCCACATGCATATCAGAAGTGCTGCAGACTTTGAAGTACACAGCTATGATGTGTTACTTCACTAGCCTGCTGGAGAGGAGGAGAGAGGTGTGCCCTCCTTTCTGCCTAGCCTTTTTTCCTGACTCCTGGGAGTAATCACACTACCTGGCAGGAGGTGTGAATCCTTACTTGGTGGCAGCAAGAGCACTAAAGCCTGGGCTGGCCAGCCAGAGCACAGTGAAGCTGGGGGCAATCAGGTGGGCAACCTCTAAGGTGCCACCTGGTTGTATGCCAGCCTTCCCTTGGTACCAGTTTCATGTCAGGGGAGAGAAGGCAGGTTGTTTGACACCAAACGCAACATATTTAGGTGGTACCATAATGGAGCTAGCAACCAGGATTTGCCTGAAGGCATAGGTTAAATCAAAAGAATGAAGTGCTGGCATGGATCCTTCATATGGAACAAACCCCTGCCCCAATAGTGGTGCTACGCGCACATACGGGCGCAGTGGTACAGACTAGGGCTGCAATCCTACAAGAGCTGTAGCGCCATCTCCAGACTGTATACAGAGTGGACCAAACTAGTAGGGGAAGACTCCTACCTTCTATACATGCAGACCATGATCCTGACGAGACTCCCCCACAGGCAAGGGAGGAACGGGATGATCCGTTTATCACTGAGGAAATACAGGCTGCGCTACTAATGCTCCTAGGATTGAAGTCTCCGGGTAGCGATGGACTCCTGTCTGACTTTTAATGGGCATACTCCGAAACGCTGACCCTGGCACTCCTACAGGTATATCAATAGGCCTTTGACAAAGGAATCCTCCATCCTACTATGAGCCAGGGTGAAATATGTGTGATCCTGTAGCCGGGAGGGGACCGGTGCGAACCTTCCTCTTACCGTTCAATTACCATGATCAATGCAGCTTGAAAATACTATGCAAACTCCTTGCTTCTCGCTTTGGACCCCAGATGCCACACCTAGTGCACGAGGATCAATGGGGCTTCATCCTGGGCAGCAATACTGCGATCAATGAACTTGCACAGCTTAACCCACATCATGCAGGAAGGGAAACATCGGGAAGAGGAGATGATTCTTGTGTCGATAGGCCTTGCTAAGGCTTTAGACATGGTTGACTGGGGCTACCTCCTAGAGGTCCTTAGAGCCTTGGGGTTTGGACCCCGGTTCTGCAGATGGGTCAAAATATTGTACACAGAGACATATGCACAGGTGAGACTCGGAGGGACTCGGTCTGAGGAGTGGGTTCTTGGGCTATGCACCTATGAGGAGTGCCCGCTCTCGCCCCTCCTCTTTGCCCTGGCCATTGAGCCCTTGGAGGTGCAGGTGAGAGCCAAAATGGAACAGTGGGGAATTCGGGTAGGAGACAGAACATTATTGTTTCACTATACGCGTACAACACTTTCTTCTACCTAACATATCCCCGAGTGGCCGTACCCAGACTCCTCCAGCACCTGGAACAATTTGGGGAGGTCTCTGGCCTGCAACTCAACTGTAATAAATTGCTGATCTTGCCGCTGGCACGTATGGCTGCTATGCCTTTGGGGGGCCTTCCAGACTTGGAACTTAGATGGGAACAAGCTCACTACCGGTACTTTGGTGTCCAGATTGCACTAGACAACACCCAGATAATAGCCATAAATCCAGATAGGGTCCTTGGGGCCCTAAGACGCTCTGTGATCTTCTGGAACACTTTACCACTGTCCTTAATGGGCAGGCTTGCAGTGTTCAAGATGGTGATGCTTCCATCTGTGCACTCCAGAACTCACTCTGCCTGATTCTGGCATAAATCTTTAAATAGCTGAACACGATTCATATCTCATTGCTGTGGGCGGGGCGGCATAGTAGAATAGCTCTCAATACATTGAGATGCAAATACGAAGAAGGGGGACTGGTGGCCCCATGCTTTGATTTATACTGCTTTGCAGCCCAGCTGCAGCATGCCTCCAGCTGGATGGAGGAAGGTGACAACTGGGAAAAGCGGCTCTAGCTAGCCGAGTGGATCCAGAAGTCCTCCCAGTAGCGCTGATGAAGGGGAGGGGGTTCAGGGGGACCTGCCATACAGAGTGCAAAAACCATGGGTATATGGCAGCAGTATGTAGAAAAGGTCTTGCAACATTCCATAGAGAGCTCCCCATATGGATACTGTCCCCCCTCAGAGACATGAGTGCTCATATGTCATTTAAAGCTTGGAGGGAGGGCCGGTGCGAGGTCCTTGCGGACCTCTGTCCAAGTGAGACGTTCATAATGTATGAACAAGCCGGTGAAAGCTTTGTGCTCAGACAGTGTCACTATTTACATTATAGAGGGATCCAAGAGGTAGCCAAAGTTACCTAGCCTCAATTTCCAGACACCCCACAACCGACAAATACTCTGGACCTGCTGCTCACATGTGAATCTGGGTGCAGGATGATATCACTCCTGTACAAAGCCATCGGGCAGGACTTGTTTACCCAGTTCGCGCTGTCAAGGCAAGCATGGGAGAGGGACCTAAATGAACAAATAGAGGACAGGGCTTGGACGGACATATGTGAGCTCACACGTACAGTCTCCTGCAATGCAAGGTTTAAATTGATCCACTACAACTTCCTTCCATCGCACCTATCTCACACCAGCGAAACTACAACGTATTTCACAAAACAACGACGGCAGGTGCCCCAGGTGTGGTACAGCGGAAGCTGACTTTCTGCATCTTGCTTGGGCATGGCTTGAGCTGCGGAAGTTTTGGACACTAGTGGTAGAAAAGGTGCGAACAAGCACAGGTCTCCCCATTCAAGAAAAAACAATGCAATGTCTGCTAGCCCATGTACGTAAACTCAAAAAATAAAAAATAGCATACAAACTGCTGCAGCTGATTATGGTCCTGGCCAGACACAGGATAGCAATAAATTGGATCAGGGAGAGAAGTCCGGATACACCAACATGGCTTAGGGATGCCAGGGAGTAGGCCTGAGCAGAAGAAATACACATGAAATTAAATTGCACAGACGATAGACCACAGGCAGAACTCACGGAATGGCGAGAGCTGTGTAATTCGACCAGAAGCAGTTGAAAACCAGGGAGGAGAGGGTGCAGGCATGCAGGTTGAATGAATGCTTACCTCTTTTTTTATCCTGCACTATGACTAAGCCTATATGGTTTTCTCTGGCCGGGTGTTACAATGGTTCTTGTCCTTCCTCCACCACAGATCACAAAGATCAAGTCAAACTACTTTCTCTCTCCCAGCCCTCTCCAGTACTCATGGGGTCCCCCAAGGGTCTACCCTATCTCCTATACTCTTCAACCTTTTCTTGGAACCATTAGCTAATTCACTAAATTCCACGAACATTCTATTCCATAAGTATGCAGACGATACCCAACTTTATTTGAAAATCTCCTCCCTGGATAACATCCTCTCACTCAACACTACCCTAACATCTACTCAAAATTGGTTAACTGAAAACCATCTCCTGCTCAACACCTCTAAAACTGAATTCCTCCTCATCTCTCCTCCAAACCTCATTCCCAAGCTAGACCTTTGGTTGAATCACCTCACTGCTTTTAACTGCACCCCCCTAATTTTAGACTCAGCCAAATCTCTCAGAATCACCCTGGACAACCACCTCAACATGAAGAATCATATCAGCAACATGTGCAAGGGAACTAATCACTTGATGAGGACACTTATAAATATCAAACCATTCCTTCCACAAACTGTTTCAAGCAGGTGGTCCAAGCGATTGTTTTATTGAGGCTAGCTATGGCAGCACTACGCTCTGTGGCCTTCCCAAATACACCCTGGCTCCACTAAGGACATCACTGAATGCAGCGTCTAAACTGGTTACAGTCATTAAATGAAATGCGCACATATCCCCAGGCCTAAAATTACTTAATTGGTTGCCCTACGAAGCTCGAATTCAGTTAAAGATTGCCATTCTGGCGCACAAAACCCTCTACTTCAAAACTCCCAGGTACCTAGTGCAAAAGCTTGAACTATCCTTTGGTGTTAGAACCTCAAGAAGCGCTAACACTTTCCTCTTGAAACAATACATCTTTAGCAAAAAGAGAACTTGCCACCAAGCCTACTCTCGTGCTGCCCCAAAGATATGGAACTCTCTTCCACCGCAAGTACGTAGAATCTCCTCAACGTTTGCTTTCAAACGTGAAGCCAAAAGATTCCTAAAGAACAAATTCTTTGCTTAATTGGGCTAGGTTTATCCGCTCGAAGTCATCAACACGATATGAATGATCAGTTCCATGTACTCATGTATGCACGTATTTTTCCATAACATACTCATCTGTTGCATTTAAACCCACCGGGTTAGAAGTATCACCGGTCGAGGGGTAAGGGCGTGTTCAGTTTTGCTAATGTTATACTTCAATGTAGGCTACAGTACAGTCCTGGGACACGAGTATTATTTGTTCTCTTTGTGTTTCCCTTCCCCCTTTTTTATCTCTGTTGGCTTCCCTATGGCCCTATAGATTACACGGAGCATGAACGTGCCACACAGGTTTTAGGGTCTTTATGTATAGGTCTTCTCAACATTTTGTTTTTTCTTGTCTTTTATTTTTTTCTTTTCTTTTGCTTTGCACTTTTAAATGGCCAGGCGCTTTACATTAGTCACTAACTTATTTGTGGCTAAATTGTAACCCTACTCACACTCTCATAGAACTTTTATTGCAGAATCTTAACGTTACTCTTTTAGCCTCGATAATACCGACCTAAACAAATCGCTATTTTGCCTAACTAGGACCTCTAACTTACTTATGACTGTACAGGAATAGACACATTAAGTTATTATTTTCTGCATGAATGTCACAGTAACATGTAGGTCCGCAGCTCACCTTAAATATTTTCCATTTTCAATAGTGGAGATCACCTTTTGGTGACGCATATCTCTTCAGTTTATGGATGTTTTGTACTTTGTCCGTTTGGTTTATGGTCTCCACGTGTGCCGGGTGAAGTTAATAGTACATTTGTATAACTGGTCTGCATCTTAAACTATATTTGTCAAAATACATGTCCTGAGTTCATGTTTTGTATCATTCCCAGCCCTGAAGATTCAGAGATAACTTTAACTCTGATGAAACACGTGTCGGCTGGCTGCGTTGTGTAGAACACCAAATTAAAAAGAAAATACAAAGACATCATCATTGGATCGGAATCAATTTGTTGTTCTCTAACCATATGCATTGTCTAAATCTTAATTTGTGTGTGTGCTCGGGTTAATCATTACTGTACATGTGACAGGGTTTCCCAGTCCGAATTAAGGGGTTATTAGGATTTCCCCTTCCCAGGCTGCACCACACCTAGCTGTGTCCCCATACATTTACGTGAACCTGTTGAGCGCCACTACTTCCTGGATACTTACTTCCTACCTCTTTTACCATTATCTGCTCGAAGTCATTGATCCTACAACCATTGGACCATCAGTGGATGCTGCTCTTCTTTCTCCATAGTGGGCCCCCCTCTTAACCCGCTAAGTGCTTGCTTATTGTATTACTCTCCTTTGACCCATCTGTCTTGTAATTACGTGATTATTCTTGTTTTTTATTCTTACTTTTGCTGTCAATATTGCATTCCTTCCATTCTTCTGTAAAGAGCACGGATATCCTTTGGGATCTTGTTTGCGCTATATAAAACGTTATAAATAAATAAATAAAATATATTGTAATCCTCATTGTCAAGAAGTTTAATGCTTATAATTATGATGATGGACTTGGCATTATAGATGCTGTGCACATGATACCTACGAACTATTGTTTATAAATATACGTTGTAACTTCACAAAGTACATAATTTCCAATTTTGCACAACAACGTCAGCAGAATTTTAATACCGCACACATATGACCAAAGTAAGTTATTTTACAGATTAATATAGGGTAGGAATTATACGCTGCAAAATAATATCTTATTCTAATTTTACTCTATGAGAATTCAATAAAAATAAAACATTGATTGTAACATTCATAATAATATTTTATTCTAATTTTACTCTATGAGAATTCAATAAAAATAAAACATTGATTGAAACATTCATTTTGAAATGTAGAAATACTCTAAGTAGGCCATGTCCTATTTAGGACATGGAAAATATTATTATTCTTTACACAGAAAAGTACTTCCTTGTATTGCCATCTGTAACCTTGATTAGCCCTTAAGTAAGATAAGACTGACATGAATATTTTATGTTTGCCTTTTATGTAATATTCATGACTCTGTTAATTGGATTTCATTGCTTGCAGAATTCAACAGTATAAACCACCCCCCTCGATCAATGGAATTAAAAAAATGAGTAAAAACTAAGAAAACAATTAAAATTGTTGCTTTAGTCCCTTTACCCTTGTGCATGTGAATCTCCCCAAGATGAAATTTGATTCTTTTGACAAGGTGTACCACCAAGATTTTAAACGTAAAAGCACGACAAATGCTGCATTTCTTCCTTCACTTCAGTAGTTGATTTTTTAGCTACGCAATCCCTGATGTTCATTGTTACATTTTCTATTTCCCCAGTTGCCGTTGATTACATTGTAGGAGGAGGAACTGCGCAATTCTTAGCAAATCCGAAGCCTTCATATGTATTACGGCAACAGGTTTTCATAAAAGCTGCTTGCTATTCTGCTTGATAGCGACTGATAATTGCTTGCGTTTGACGTGAGCAGCTGCTCTGCGTGTGTGAGGAGGCACGCAAGGAAGCGAGAAGAGGCCTGGAAGTGCAGTGGTGATTGAACGACAGAGTAGATCTAAAATCATTCTTTGTAAAGATGACTGCTGCACAGGGCAGGGCCGGATTGGCCACTCATCCTTTCAGACATTTCCCAGGGGGATGAGCAATTGCAGGCCGTTATTTTGTAGCCGGGTGGCCATCTCCTGTGACCTTCTCTCCTACGCCCAGGGCTTTAAGTGGGTGGGGTCTCACCGGTGCTGAGCACAAGCATTTTTTATAGGGGTCCTCGAAATGGGTCTCTATCGGGCTCTGTTTTGTGTCCTGGCACAGGCGGTCCATATTTTTCCGGACTGCAGTGGCAGCAGGCACATTATGTGCGTGTGCTCACACTGCCCCCTTCTCACTAGTGGAGAAGTTACGGCATGACCTCATGCCAGGTGAGAGTTGTTGGGGAAGGGAAATCCTTTAAAGAGAGTCATTTTCTCCCTGGATTTCCCATTTCTTTTTTAAACTCAGGAGCAGCAACATTGTCATGGTGTCACCAGGGCTTTAAGTGGAAGCTTTTTCAATAATATACACGCCATAGTTGCTGCTTATTTATCTTATCCAACTAACAAGCATTGACAAAGCCAATAGTCCTGACTTGTTGTGTAATGATGTTACTTCTTGTATCATATATCTGGATACAATGACAGAAACAGCAAAATACAAGTCGGGGCGGCACACTATGCTAAGCGCAGATTTTTAGTTTACGTGTTTTTAAGCCACGCCCTTAATTACATTGGTCACCCCCCTTTAAGAGACCCCCTAGTTTTTTCATCCCACTTAAAGCCCTGCCTACGCCCTGAGGTTTCTAGCAGAAGGCACGGCAGAGCCACAAGGAGAGTGAGAGAGAATGAATGCATTGATTAATAAATGGAAAAAAAGATGAAGTAAGCAGGGCTGGTTGGACATTTTTGCCCGGGAAGCTTTTGTCCGGCCCTAGTACGGAGACTAAGTAGTTTTAAATATATAATCCACTTAATCCCGAGCAATCCATTTGATGGTGGCAATACTGCGTAGAACATGCCATGTTAGCACATGCCATGTGGGTGCTGGTATAGTGAGAGGACAGGTTCTGAAGGACAGCCCCCAAGCAGACCAGGCAATCTCTTTCTTTCTCCCACGCGCACAGACACAGAGAGCTAGCTGCATAAAGCGCATGCCATCCTTAAACGAATGGGTGAGGATAATGGAGAGTGAAACCAGGGCACAAGTCCTAAAAAAAGAAGTGGGGGGACTAACCAAGTTAGGTAGTATGCAAGATAAAGCATGATGTGTGCCATCACAGCATATGATGTCATGACGCATGACATTGCATGTGACATCACAGGAAGTGACAGAACAAGAAGTGACATCAGATATTAAGACATCACACATTTGTTTATCAGGTACATCATGAGTACACTGAAGAGCATTTTGAGATTTAACAAATGAGATTTTGCATTGGGTTTGTGCCAAAAAAGTGTCTCAATCCTGACACAGAATCTGAGTATTAACTAATACATTTATTTTTTTTAAACCATGCCACAAAGATATTGGCAGCAAGGAGAAGCATGGCAGTAGATCTGTTCTGCTTAACTAGTTGCAAAGTCTGCATTTTGAAATATTTGATTGGGTTAAGGCATTTGCTGCACAGGTGCCCAGTAAATTTCAGGGTGGTGCAATTTGCGTAATTGCGTTACGCAAAACTGTAAAAAATCTCCTAGAACACGCAGAAATTTCGCGAACACGCAGAATTGCATGTTCGCAATGCTTTTTCATGTTCGCAATTGCTGTTTGCGAGCTCGGGGGGAAATATCTTGTGAACACGCATTTTGAGAACATGAACAAGCAAAAAATTTCACGAAGTCGCGGAACGCAGAACTTTTGGAAATTTTGCGTTCTCCGCGCGAAATTACCAAAATTACCCAAATTCCACAAAATCCTTTTGCTATCTGCAGTTCAAAAATTGTAATCCTTCTAATATAGCACAGTGAGATATGGACATGTGACTCCTACATCTTGTAACCCTGTGTCATATCACTCATCTTGTACATTGATTTACACACTCACATGATTTATTGTCAATGTATAATGTGTATGTTGTGTAATGAGCTCTGACCCCGCTGCATTGGGATGCATAGCACTATAAACGAAACTAAAAAGTGCTATTGAAATTGTTATTTGTGTAACTACTGGGACTGACCAACACATATGACATTCTTACAGTGCGTGCACTTATATACAGGGACTGAACAAAAGCAAAACCATTCCTCTCTTAAGTACCTACATTGTTTTGTATTGTATTTTGAATTTGTAAGGCACACAACTACCTCAAAGGGTTTCCCGGCGCTGGTCCGATAGGAGAGCTGAAAGAACTGGCAGAAGAACTAACAGTTGAAGAGCCAATTCTTCAGATTTTTATAGTATAAGCCATAAACAGCTATCAACTAATAATTTCTTGAGAGTTTGGCCCAATTTCTCTTTTTTTGATCAGCTTCCAAGTTGGCCGCTGGAGGGGACGAAGCTACTTTCAATGAGAGGGCAAAATGATAAGACCAACACAGGGGAAGCGCAGGGACCAGCTAAGATCAGGTAAGTTGGAAAAGATAGGATCTAACAGATGGCCCTCTATATGCGTAGGACCTGAGTTGCATAGATGAATAGATTGCAAAATCTGTGAAGTGATAACAGGCTGTGTGCCTTTGTTTCTCCTCTGTGGCATTTATCTTTGGCCCAGCTGAAGGTGAGAAAAAAAAACCTTCACCGCCTGCACATTGCTGCTGGGAATGGAAAGCAGACAATGTACAGGCGGTGCTGAACGTGTCCCGGTGGCTGAAAATGACACAGAGACGAGCTCAACATACATAGTGGGGCTCAACTTCTTGGCAGGGTGGATGACGACCACCCCCTAAAAATAGTGGGTGGACGTCGTGTACCTGCGTGTACCCCCGACTTCTGCCCTGAGTTAAACCACACCTATCACAGCAGCCTTGGGTGGGCCCAATGAAGAGATTCACTCCAGGTGGCAACACAAACTCATAATGTTGTTTTTTTGTTGATTTATATAGCGCAACTTATCACTCGTGAGTGCATCCAGGCGCTGTCAATGGACACAGTGAGATTAAGTGATTTGCCCAGAATCACAGGATGTTGCGCCAAAGCAGTGACTCGAAACCGGATCCAGAGCTCCAGAGTCGGCAGCTCTGACCGCTGTGTCACAATCTCTCCCCTCTATTGCACTCTTTTATCAAATGCGGCACTACTATTGCACCAGGAACCGATCTGGACCCTGAAAAAATCCCACTTGTTACCATAATCTGTACACAGAAGACTCACAATGTTATGTTTCTGTGCATCTCAGACTGAACTTTGGTATCTATGAGTCCACTAATTACAGAACATTTGATCCTAATCTCTTTACCCATGCAATCTTCACATTCCATATCCGAGAAGGTGCAACATGTTCTATTTATTATGTTCATACCTGACAGCCTTAAGTGAATAAGAGAAGTTCTAAAAGAAACAACTGCATCACATATAATAATTATGATATTCTCCTATTTCTGTACTTACATTTATTGGTGCAACCACCTCTGCAGACAAGGCTGTCAATTTGATTTGAAGTCATAAAGGTAAAAGCAGCTAAATTCTGGAAACGTCCTGTGCAAATAGACATTCCAAACCAACAGCCAGAACATCAATGAATAATATGCGGACCAATAGGCATCCTGATATGATATTCAGCACACAAAGATGCACCTACTGGGATGTTATGAATGACAACATTGGCAGTTCCTCTTCAGCGGTCTCCTAGCGGTCCATTAGAGCAGTGGTCCACGACTAGCCCTGCTACAGCCCACATGCTGTTCTGTGGTGGCATACGATAAGGACTTAGTGCTACTCCATGGAGGGAAACCGGAATCTCAGGTGGCGCACAAGGAGTTCTCTAGAAGCTTAGATTTTGTGGGCACAATTTCTATCTCTTGAAGACAGACTTTTGAAGGCAAGAATCTGCACTAAGACTACATCCACCACGCCATCCTATATCATATCATGTTCTGATTGACTAGTGACACATTTTCTGCTCCTTACATTTTTGGGCATTTGAAGATGTAGTCTATAAAAATATCCTGAATATGTCAGAAGCCGTGTTTGTGCAGTGAGAAATATTCAGTCATTATTGTAAGTGGTGTCTTTTTTGTGCTGGTATCTCCAGTTCTGCATTCATTTTTTGGAAACAGCTGGATGAAAGATGGTGTCTTGTTTTTTTTACTCGTTTTATTTACAACATGTTGGTAGTTTTAAAGGTACCCAGGGTTTGTGGAATCCTCTAGAGGGAACCAAGAAAGCAGGCAAAATATTCCAAAATGTGAAGTTTTTTAGAAAATACAACAAAGTGGTGAAATAAAATATTTTTTTTCTTTTTTGGAGAATGACATCAACAAAACATTTGATGACCACTAGGCAAAATTAAAGAAATAATTATTTTTCCCTCGTGGTCGTCTCTCAAAATCCCTCTCCTAGCCACACCACCCAACCGCTCT
Organism: Lissotriton vulgaris; assembly: GCF_964263255.1. NCBI lineage: Eukaryota > Metazoa > Chordata > Amphibia > Caudata > Salamandridae > Lissotriton > Lissotriton vulgaris. Next base: position 1,253,306,251 of record NC_141685.1, on the reverse strand, counting down.
TACCTGTTGATTTACTCAAGTAAAATACCATTACGTTTATCAGACCTTTCTAGTTGCAGTGATATCAAGGGGCTGATTACGATGACTGTCGAAGTTGCCTCTGACTGACACCGACGTGGTCTCAAACACTGTTTGGTCTCATACTCCCATTACTCTATGGGAGCTTGTACAAGGGCCATAAACCGGCTGTAATACAGGTTCCCATAAAGAAATGGGTGTGTGTGTAAAACCCTGCACCCTATGGCAGGAACCCCATGGTGCCGGCCACACAGTGCAGGGATTTACAGGGGGCACTCTAGGTACCCCCTCAGCCACCAAGCGTAGGCCGTGGAGGCTAGTGGGTCCTGCTAGGGGCCCGTAAAGTTTCTTTCTGACAGCCTATCTGTGTCAGAATAGCCGGCATGAAGGGCTGTCAGTAACCAACATCGCAATCCTAGCAGTGGAGATGCCATCCATTGGGGATTCCGATACGGGTCCAACCGGCCGGAAGACTCCAAGAGCGGTTGGAACTATGTCGGAATGACCAGCCAGTTTACGCTCTGACCGCCGACATCATAATTCTTCGGTCGGATCACAAACTGTCTGAAAGCCTTCAACCACGATTGGAAACTTAAGACTAGAGGTCGGAGTCTTTCTGACCGACATCGTAATCGGCCCTATAGTGTTTGTTAGTTGTCCAAAAGCTTAAGATACCCATAGCCAAAAACTGAGCAGCAACTAAAAATGAATTTTCATTGTGTAACGACCATGCATCATTTGATATGGTAAGATTTAATGAATAAAAAATGTATATGAGGGAAACATGCATTGTTGTATTGTGCCCAAGGTACTCACTTAAAGAATCATAGTTATTTTACTCCGAATTTAGGATGACCCATACTATTATGTGATTCAGAGGGGATTTTGCAAAACGTGTTCTTTCTTGCACAATAGTCTACATCTGGAAGCCAAAAATATGATGAAATGTAATTTATAATAACAATGTTCTACTGTTCTGTACTCCTACACTCATATTATAAAAACAATACCCCACTTGTTTTGATAGACCTATTGCCTACAACTGCAAAGCACCCAAAACAGATATTTTCCCAAATTGACATATTCTTTGGGTAGTTACTTAATGTGGGCCTGGACCTAGGGAAGCTTATCCAACCCAGACATTTCTAAAAACTAGACACCCAGGAAAGTCCAGGTTAATTGACTTCCATGGTTCCCACTATTCTTTCTTTCTCAAAATACTCTGTAAACATCAAACTTTTAACCTGTTGAGAAACGTTTTCCTCACATTTCTGTTAGGAAAAGTTATGGAAACCAAAGAGATCCACAAAGTTCCTAACACCTAGCATTTCTACATTTCTCTTGAAAAAAACAGTCCCCGATTTGTGTATCTGGACCTATTACCTGCTCGTAGTTTAAATACATCAAATTGATTCCTCCCAAATGTACCCATTCTGGTGATGTGTGCAGCTTTGGTTTCTGGGCCGGGGTTAGCCAGCACCCAAGGAAACCTACCAAACATAGACATTTCTGATATACCTGCCATACCTAGACATTTCTGAAATCTAAACACCAAAGGGACTCCAGGGTGGTGTAATTTACATGGGGCTCACACTATTTTTCTGGTCAGAATGTCCTGTCTCTTACAATAAAAAAATAACTTTCCATTACTGGGGTTTGTAAACCTATGGCAGGGGACGGATTAGGTGTAAACTACTGAAGCCTTTAGGAATGGTGGTCCTGGGCATTCTAGCTGGAGACTGCCCCACAATGAGGTAATCTGCCCTCAAGCAGAGCAGAAAGACTGGCGCCCTTTAGTTGGGTGGGGCATAGCCTAATCTCTGGCTAAGTTGTTCTCATTCAAAATAATATTTCTGGTATTCCAGTTTGCTTTCAGCTGCTGCCGGAGGAGGCGTATTGGGGGTAACGTTCCCAATCAGAGTCTTGGAAGCAGAAAGAATGTGGAGCTTTTAGGGACTAAGGGCATGACTCAATGTCAGTATGGGCCGCCCCCTAACCCATACATAACAAATATTCCCTTGTGCCTACTTGGCTTACTGTCCACATTTAGAAGGCAGGTTGGGGTAAGCCCTCAATGTACCACCCAGGTGGGCAGTAAGATTTTAGAGTGGAGTCAGGTACAATAGCTGGGGGGGTGTCCCAACCCATTCTTTCTTTTTATTACATATGATTCCGGGTGTCTTGTGGTCATTATGCTGCTCCTGGGATGGGCAGATTTTGAATAAACACTATTGCCTCCCCCCTCGAGGGGACAGAAAGACAGTTTTGCTTATTATGGGGTGAGACCATGGGCCTGATGCCAGGACATGCCACCCTCCTCCTCATTTTTAAATACAAAACATTTCCAGGTGCTTATTGGCTTTCTGACGACCTGGGGGTAAATGGGGTAAAACAACAATCATGCAACCCATGGAGGGGAGGGGTGGCAGAAAGGCAATTTTCTAATTTTTAGAGGGAGTGCACTTCCCCATGTCTAGGGTAACCACACCCCCCAAAAAAATCCCTGATTCCTAGTGGATGCATCCCTGCTTTGGGGGTGTGCTCAAATGATAATACTTGCTTAGGGATCTTCTAGGGAGAGGTGCAGTTTGAAAGGGGCCATTTCCACCTTTTAAAAGGCACATTCCCCACATTGTTCAGTGTTTCGAGGGGCAGAGATATGCCCCTCAAATCCTGATTAAAGTGAAAGCTTTGTGCGCTGATTGGCACACAATGAAAACAAATAATAGCCAGAGGATATTTTACACAAAAAAAAGAAAATCCTTCTGGGCAAGCACCAGAAGGATTTTCTCCCGTTGAAGAAATGTAGGGGATGTGAACAGCTCATTCCTTTTATTTAAAAGCTTAATTCCTGACAGCCAAACAATTGAAATATAAATGCCACAGTAAACAGTACCTTCACATACTGAAGAAGGAGTTTCAGTTTATAAACTTTATTCGATTGTTTTTAAAAAACATCATAAAAGTATACAATTAAAACATTGCACATTCAAAAATACATTCAGAAAATACAACACCAGGGGGGATACATATCATATTGTTGGGCAAGAAAAATTTAGCATAAAATGTAGGAATTACTGGACATAAATTTAAGGGAAAACCATACTTAGTCTTGCTGTGATAGATTACAAAATAAAAGTGGCAGTAAAGAAACATAAATCTGGGCTCGCAAGTGAGAATAATAACCTCATTGCATTTCCTGTGGTGTACGTAAAATACTTCATAAACATAGGTTTAAGATAGCGAATACGCTGAGCTTTGAACAAAGGACAGAGTAGGAGAAAGTGCGGTGTGCTTTGTTTAGTTAAACCATCACACGGAAGGGGTAACCGAGTAGCATTTCATTGTGGGGAAGGCAACCAGGTTATGTGCTATGCCTAGTCTCAGTCTTGAAAGTACAAATTGATGAGACTGTCTATAAATAACATTAAGGTACATGGGTATACCAGGACTGTCTTCTTTCAAAGAATATTAGAAAACATGGGTAGAATACTCTTTAGTTGTAATTTTCCGCAGATCAGATTTGACCCGCAAAAATTTATTTTTGACTTCTTCTTTGGTCAGAGAATTCATACAAATAGGGTCATTACACACATCCATATCGAACAGATCCTTAACAGTTGAAATCACATATTTTAGCCAAGGAATATTGGAAACTTTGTCCAAAAGTAAACAGTCCTTATTGATGTATTTGGTAAAGGCAGTTTCCGTCTTGGTAAAAATGGATTTCCAGACCAACAGTGGCCTTAGTCCGGTTAGATCAGATAAGTAGTCCAGATCTAGTTCCATGTGAGTTAAAACAGTGGAAGCCGAAGATGGAAGGCAGAGCAACCGTTTGAGGAACTTATTTTCCATAATTTGCAGGGCCCTTACATTGCAATGTCCCCAAACCCCAGAACCGTACAATGCTACCGATGTACATCTGTGCTTGTAAATATTCAACATATCTACAATACGGCGGCTTCCCACTTTAGAAGCAAAGCGGAAGACGCCTAGGGATGCTTTCCCCATTCTAGCTTTAACATTTGTCTGCTCTGGAACCCAGGAACCTCTGTTATTAAAAGTAACGCCCAGATAACAGAAATTGGCAACAGTCTCAATATGGTTTTCCTTAAAATAAAAGGGTTTGAGATGCTTTAACTTTTTGCCACACACCATAACAAAGGTTTTGGAGTTATTGATTTTAAGTTTCTTCCCCTGGATAAAATCATAAAACCCATTCATCAATTTTTGGAGGCCTATAGGGGTCCTGGAAAGTAAAACAGTGTCATCGGCATAAAGTAATACCGGTATGGGAAGACCTCCTACTTGGGGGGCATCGGCTTGGATTTGCTTTAAATCTTGCTCAACTGAATTAATAAAGAGCGAGAAAAGCAACGGGGCCAAAACACATCCCTGTCGGATGCCAGATCTTACCTTGATCTTTCGTGTACACTCCCCCGCTGGACCATAACGAATTTGGGCCGATAGGTTGGAATAAAGTCTGGCTAAAAAGTGAATAATATCAGGGGGGCCCCCCTGCCCAATAAGGTTGACCATAACAAAGCAGGGTCAACCAGATCAAAGGCGCTAGAAAGATCCGCAAAACACAGGTATAGTGATCCCGGTTTGGCCTTGGTGTATTTACCAATTAGAAGGTTCAGGTTAATACATTGTTCTATAGTACCAAGGCCCTTTCTAAAGCCATATTGGGATGGGGCGAGGATATGGTTATCTGTGGCCCAGTCTTCCAGTCGTGTTAACAAGACCCTACTCAAGATTTTTAATGAGGAATCCAGAAGGGAGATAGGGCGGTAGTTCTTGGCCTCTCCTCTATCCCCCTTCTTGTAGATTGGAATTATAATGGATTCACCCCAGCTTAGGGGAGTCTTGTTATCCACAGCGGCATTAAATGCTATGGTTAATAATGGACTCCAGAGGGCCAGATCATGTTTATAAAGATCAATTGGCACCTCATCAGGGCCAGGTGCCTTTCCCCCTTTACTATTCTTTATTGCCATATCCACCTCATGTGTCGTGATTCTCAGGGGTTCAACTGGAGTGATAAGATTGTTACAGAGATTATCATTAGACTCTCCAGTTGGGTCAAAAATCCCTGTGAAGTGTAAAACCCAGTTATCTTCGCTTACTTGGGCGGTAAGGACTGGAAGTTCTTCCTTTTGGAGGAATGGACTGTTGATGGTGCTCCAGAACAGCTTGCTGTCCCGGAGGGCTGCAGCTTTGTTCAGATCTTCCCAGGCTAGTTCTCTTAGCTCTTGTTTCCTGAGCTTCAATTCGATATTATAATTGGCCCTCAATAGTTTAACTGCTTCCCTATCTCTAGGATTGATGGAAAGGGCAAGCTTAAGGGCTTTTAACGCCTTAGTGCACGCCTGATTGAACCAACCCAGTGTTTCCCGTTTAATTGGGGCCTTCTTGGTAGTAAGGGTTTGCTTGATTATGGTACCCAATTTCTCAAAATTATTAACGATATAATCAGGTGGGGCATCGGTTTCAAGACAACAAAGTATCACTTTTAAACCGGCTTTCACAACACTACAGTGTAAATTCTTGGATTTTTCCCCGCACCACTTAATGCGTATCCCATTTGGCCTACATGGGATAATGTCATCAACAACCCTGCCGGAAAATACCTTCCTAGTAATCTCACAGAAGATGGACATAGTTAGTGCATTGTGGTCACTCAGTCCAAGGTCCAGGATATGCGGGACCGTACAATGCGGAACTATCCGGGTGGAGATGAGCAGAAAATCAATAATAGAAACAGTATTCCTCCCCGTAAAAGTAGGGGCCAAATTACCCTCGTTGTCAGGGGCATGTTGGTGGATGGACACATCATACTTTAGCATCAGGTTGTTAAGGGAAGTACCGTAGGGGGAGTGTAGAAAATGTAATGAATACTCCCCATTATCCCCATCATATCCGCATGCAGTTGTATAAGAGAGAGGGCAAGTTCTGATGTTAAAATCTCCCCCCCAAATAATATCATAGGATATGGCCGATTTATAGAGAATTGAGTCTATAACAGTTTCAAGTTCATCCACGACAGTGGTACTGGAAGGATCAAAGATGTTATTATAGTGGTTAATCAATAGAATATTTCTACCCCTGCTAACTGTTATTTCCAGTATCTGCGAATGGAACCCCACTAAATGACTTTTTCTTACATGTATAGGGAGGTGTACAGATAGTAAAATCAGTAATCCGACTTTGGCCCTCCCCATAACAGACTCTACAGCAATACAATTGTAAGAGACAAAACCATCATAGTGAATATCTTCCACTGACCATGTTTCTTGTAGACACAAAATGTCAAAGTCCATGATGTGCTCTCTCCAGCCCAGGGCTGTAACCTTTTGCCGCCACCCTGCAATATTCCAACTCGCCATTGAATATCCTTTTAGCCTAGGGGCCTGTACCGTACCAGTGGGGATAGCTGTGATGGAAGAAGTTGCGTGGCCCACATCGGTGGGAGCCTGTACCATATCGGTGGGGGTAGCTGTGATGGAAGGAATTACATAGCCCACATCGGTAGGACCCATGACATGAGGTACAGGAAGAGCTGCCTTCAGGACAACAGATGGGATAGATGGCGAATTAGAAGCGGTTTCCATGCATTGGGTCGGTGGTTTGACAGTAGATGGAACTTCACTGTTAACTGTGGCAAGAGTCAACTCCGGGGAAGGGGAAACAGGGGGTAGTCAGTCAACTCCCTCCAGACCTTCTAAGCAACCAAAGCGATTATAATCCGTAAAGGGGTGGAATTGGGGCGCGTATTGGGGTTGTCTAGGTGGTCTAGTATCATAAGGTCGTTGCCTGCCCCTATGTTCCACAACAGTCCAGTCCCCTCTTCTCGAATGATGGTAATTATTGGTTGGTGGGAAGAAGTAGGAAACTGGAAGGGTCTGGATGGTGGAATCGAAAGATCTGTTGAAGCCTGCACATATATGGGATACCGTACGGGGATCTCTAAAGCTAACGGTTATGCAGTCTCCGTTGATAATTTTGGGTGTCTTACCAACCCCGGGGACCCTCCTGACCATGATGATTTCGTTATGTAAATGGGTCGGGAGGGGTCTATTCCAATTAAGCCATTTGATTATCTTGCTTTTCAAGGAACTGAAAGTTTCTGTCTCCCCTTTTTCTAATGGTGGTACTCCAGCTAGGATAACTGTGAACCGGTTAGCTTCTGGTGGGAGATCAGGCCGTCTAGGTCTAGGGGTATTGTGTTCCTTAGCCGGGGATCCCTGATTTACCTCATCCATGTGAACTGGAGGATTAAATTGGCTGGCTTGATGACTCACCACATGCTCGGCGGTTGTATTGCTGGGCATGGAAGGGGTCGGTAAACAGTTAATTAATGAGGGAATAGTCGGTTTATTCGGATTTGGAGATAGAGGGACCAGAGGAGTTGGGGCATTGGGCGGGGTGTTTTGACATTGGGGCTTACTAAGAGTTGATAGGATCTAGGCAGTGGTTTTCTCTATGTTGGATATTCTAGAATTTAACCTATCCAATTTTGCCTCTAGTGGTGATAAGATTGATTTAAGTAAGGCCACAGCCCACTCCATGGACACCTCTCTCCCAGGGGGAGTAACTTCTTGGGGGTTGGTAATCTGGGGTGGCTCGCCCCGCACTTTGGCTGATTTTACAGATCTTCCCGTTTTGGTTTCTTTTTTGTTATACACTCTTTTCCGTTTCCTAATTGCGCCTTCTCTCTCCCCTTGGCTCTTAGATTGAGTAATACTCTCTTCATGGTGAGACGAAAGAGAGACATTATTGCTTTCGGGGACATAATTAATGTCCGCGACAGTATCAATTATGGTAGCCAAGGTGTCAGGGTCTTCTCTTGGCGGGGGTGTTACCTCCAAGATAGCAGATTGTTCACTATTTCTGTTAGGTGTTTTGGCATTAGCAAGAGGCCCTATGGATGAGCGTTTAAGAGAGATAAGTTCAGTTGATAGGCGTTTTTCCAGGATGACAATTTCCTTGTCTATGATATTGTTGGCCCTTATAAGAAATTTTTCCATACCTCCAGCGGTTGAGAGACTTCCAGTTAGCGATGATTTGATCCTGGTATCTCTACCAGCCATGGCCCCTGATAGCAAGAGGGGGCTTACACAGGTTAGAGGGGTAGCCCGGTCCTGTCACTCCCGGTCACGAACGGGCACAAACGGGCCCGCTCTTGGCCCGGTCTTCGCCCGCTTCCTCGTCTGCGCGCGTCCCGCGTACGCGTTCAAGGCGGGGTTAAAGTAGAGGAGGAGAGAAGGGGGCGGGAAGAGGAACCAGGTGCGCGCGGTGGACGTCGCAAGCACTTCTGGACCTCGCAGTCCCGCTCTCTATGCAGGTGACGTTTCAGACACTCCCCCAGCCGAGGTGACCGAGCCGAAATGCTCCCAGGTCACAAGGAAGATCAGGCAAAGGGCTCCGCTGCAGTTATTTCACCAAAAGCGGCCACAAGCACAGTTCAAAGATCCACACGCTGCACGAGCGGCACCCGTGCCAGCGGGGGCTGCGAGGAGTTTAAAAGCCTTCCAGGGAGGTCGGAGGGAGAAGGGGGCGGGAAGAGGAACCAGGTGCGCGCGGTGGACGGCGCAAGCACTTCTGGACCTCGCAGTCCCGCTCCCTATGCAGGTGACGTTTCAGACACTCCCCCAGCTGAGGTGACCGAGCCGAAATGCTCCCAGGTCACAAGGAAGATCAGGCAAAGGGCTCCGCTGCAGTTATTTCCCCAAAAGTGGCCACAAGCACAGTTCAAAGATCCACACGCTGCACGAGCGGCGCCCGCGCCAGCGGGGGCCGCGAGGAGTTTAAAAGCCTTCCAGGGAGGTCGGAGGGAGAAGGGGGCGGGAAGAGGAACCAGGTGCGCGCGGTGGACGTCGCAAGCACTTCTGGACCTTGCAGTCCCGCTCCCTATGCAGGTGACATTTCAGACACTCCCCCAGCCGAGGTGACCGAGCCGAAATGCTCCCAGGTCACAAGGAAGATCAGGCAAAGGGCTCCGCTGCAGTTATTTCCCCAAAAGCGGCCACAAGCACAGTTCAAAGATCCACACGCTGCACGAGCGGCACCCATGGAGGGGAGGGGTGGCAGAAAGGCAATTTTTTAATTTTTAGAGGGAGTGCACTTCCCCATGTCTAGGGTGACCACACCCCCCTAAAAAATCCCTGATTCCTAGTGGATGCATCCCTGCTTTGGGGGTGTGCTCGAATGATAATACTTGCTTAGGGATCTTCTAGGGAGAGGTGCAGTTTGAAAGGGGCCATTTCCACCTTTTAAAAGGCACATTCCCCACATTGTTCAGTGTTTCGAGGGGCAGAGATATGCCCCTCAAATCCTGATTAAAGTGAAAGCTTTGTGCGCTGATTGACACACAATGAAAACAAATAATAGCCAGAGGATATTTTACACAAAAAAAAGAAAATCCTTCTGGGCAAGCACCAGAAGGATTTTCTCCCGTTGAAGAAATGTAGGGGATGTGAACAGCTCATTCCTTTTATTTAAAAGCTTAATTCCTGACAGCCAAACAATTGAAATATAAATGCCACAGTAAACAGTACCTTCACATACTGAAGAAGGAATGCATCTCTCAGGGGGCTTGAGAATCATCACAATGTTTTAGAGGGTCTTAGAGAGGCCACTCGCTCCAAGTTGTCCCTGTCACATGAACATTTTCTCTGGGGGTCCCATTGTAACCTCTCTACGACCATATTCTTACCCTATCACTGTCTCAAATGTATTAATTTCCTTATTTATTCTTTTATTCATTATTTGTTAATATAGCACTACTCTTACCCTAGTGTGTGTCAAAGAGGTAAGGTTATCTGAAATATACAAAACAATAAGGAATAACAACAAAAGAATCTGTAACTCGTTCTTCATACTAAACATAAAAAGGTCATGCAAGTGTGGGCCAAAGAATGGAGTTGTAGGACATCTAAGTTAACACCATATTGGTATCAATTAAATGCTGCTATAAAAAAAGGAATTTAAAAGGTTTCAACGGGTAGTTGAGAACACGTTAGGCTACTATTCTAATTGTTTTCTGGGCATCTTTGATAATCAGGGAAAGAGATCCACGAAAGAGGAGCGCCATCAGAAAATTACTTAGTCACAGCACATATTCTAGCTGAAGAAATATTGTGTTCCTAAGGGGTTTGGTACTCCCCATATACCAGAGGAAATATCCTCCTAATTTCAATGTCCTCTAGATATGTATTTTCATAGAAACTTTAAAGTAAACTCAAAAATCGGACTTGTCTTTGGCAAATTCGGGAAAATGCTGTTTATAATTGCATAGGCCAGCCTATACTGACATTTGAGTTGTTTTGTTGGACTATGAGGAAGAATTAAGTATTCTTTACATTTAGTTTTAGAGCTTTTGGGGCTATCTGGTTTTGAATGTTTATTAGGAAGTGCTTGAAAGTGAGGATGCCGGTAAAAAGATGACTTTAACGCAAAATTGTGTTTGACCAGGATATTGGTGGATGGGCACCACTGATTTCTCCATCATTTCTATTAGTGTAAGCATGGGCGGAAAATCCGTTCCGCTCGCGGAATTTGCGGATTTTCGGTAAATTCGCAATCCGCAAACGCTCGCGAATTTACCAAAAATCCGCAAATTTGCACACAGCGGATATTTTTTTCTTGGTGATACAATTTTGCGGCGTGCGGTGTAAGTTCGCAATTGCGAACATGTAGGTGCGGCGGGCAGCAACAATCTCGCACTCGCGAAATTACAAAAATTGCAATTCTGCTCAAGAAATCTACTAGCAAGCAGCATAGACCTTCTGAAAATGATGATTTTTATCAGAATAACTCCTCAGGTTGACATTTGCCTGCACTTTTTTGGATTTGAGGCCTTTTGATTTTCTTTGGATAACTTTTGGATTAGAAATCAACTTTCTCATATAAGCTTGTTTGGGGCATTACAGTTGCTGTAATGCTGTTCTGCAGAAAAACGAGTTTTGCAAAAGTGAAAGCATTCAGCAGGTTCAAAAGTTCAAACTCATCATTAGTAACCATTCCCTGTAGTGCTTCCTCACAAGGGCCCCTCCAGAGTTCAGTTGCTAGTTTCAACAATTGTATGACCCTGCTCTGACCCTCACAGCACGCTCATAGAATAGCTACAAGTAGGCCACAAAGGTCCTGGAAAAAAAATTGCACTGCAACAGAAAGCAAATTACAGATAAGGAAGCAAGTGCCAGACTGGAATTTTAAAACAGTGACACATTAATAAATTAACCCCAAATTAATTCATGTCAGTTGAAGCAGGCAGGGGTGCTTGCTTTTTCCCCCATAATCTACAGTGATGATGAACCAGAGGGTGGCATTGATGTACCAGAGGGTGGCATGGGTGAAACAGAGGGTGGCAGGGGTGAAACAGAGGGTGCTGGGAACCTGTGATGATGAAATAGACGTAGAAACAACATAATCGCGACCGTTGCGAGCCGACATGTAAGTTCGCAATTGCGAACTGGTACAAAACCCTCGCGAACTGGCAGAAATCCTTGCGAACTGGCAGAAATACTTGCGAACACAAAAAAAAATCTGCAAATTCGCGAGAATTCGCGGATTTTGCGGATTGCGAGTTCGCAAATTCGCAAAATTCGCGAACGCCAGATTCGCAAAATTCGCCCATGCTTATATTAGTGTCTTAATGTACAAATTGATCATTATAGGTGCCAATGCTGGGCCCTACATGACTCTGTATGTGGTTTGTGAGGATTAGAGCATGTATTGTCTTTTATCTTCAACAGTTTGTGGTTGCTGAGGAAAGATTAACACCAACTAAGAACTATGTAATTGAATCTCATGGAATTATCAAGAATCTCAATATGCCTCTTATGATCAATTGTATCAAAACTGCAAAAGGTTTGAGAAGGACAAGAAGGCAGGCTTTTACAGGTGCCCAACCAGTGACAAAAATCATCTACAAATCTTGGTGGTACTAGTTTCATTGATGCAACTTTTGCAGACCCGGAATGGTAAATTGCAATGAGATTATCAATTTTCCATAAAAAGTGAAAGATGAAATGCAACTTGTTTGTTATTGACTCTCTTAAGTCAGAGGAGATGTCTTGCTGTTGTGCAGTTAATGAGCAAATTCGGGTAAATTGAGGTATTTTAATAGCATAGTAAGATTTTTCAAAGAGTCTGAAAAAATACCTTTTTCAGGGAGAAGCTAATTTTGTGACAGCATGTTTTGTAGAAAGCGTGAAAAAGCTTTTTGATTAAAGTAGCTGGTAAGCAGTTGTCAAACCTGAAAGTATATTTCAATGAAGTATCAATCTTATTAATCTGTCCCTTGTAAATTGGAAAACATTTAGACTATGTGTTATTTCTTCTTAACTTAAGAAGAATATCTGATTCTGGTGATGTTTAAGGGTCCATCCTGTGAATTATGTCACATTATGTCTCAAAACCCAAACAGATATTATCGATTGTTAGTGATTCTCGGAAGAATCACTAACAATCACTTGATGATGTCTTTAATTATTTATGTGTTCATGTACTGACAACATTTTGGCAAAGACAAACTGTTGAAATTTCAGGATTTTCTCCTTTTAATTAAATGGTACTTATTGTGTTTAACACTTGGCCTCCTTCTTTCCAATTTGGAAACATTGTTAGAGTTTCACATCTGTTGTTGCAGAAAGATTGCTTTTTCACAAATTGCTTTTATTTTTTTGGTTTTTTAAAACTCATTTAGTGTTCTAAGTGAGTTGTTGGTCTACATCTTTGTTCATGTGTTCTGAGGCCCTTACTTTTAATGTTAAGTTCCTTTCAGAACCATGCATTGTAGATCCTCAGGACATTTTTCCGCAGTTCAATGGAGCTATTTTATCAGCAGTTTTAAATAATGGGCTATCGTAATGAACAATTCGGGAATACATATCAGCGGTCAGTGCAATGTGTAGTATTGAAAAAATAGGGGGAGCGTGCTAGCTCACCTATGACAATGGGGATGGTGGCCGGGGATGACGCTACCACTGAAGCATATCCCCAGATTAAAATAATGAACAGCCTCCCACCTGACCTCTATTTCTTGATAATAGCTACCATTAGCCTACAAACGGATCATTTGATATTGTTCAATCTTTCTCCACACATGAATCAGTAGTTCATATTTCATTTATTTTATTTTATTTTTCAAATCGTTAAAACCAGGTTGTTCACAATTATGATTATGATATTTCATCTGAGTATTACTTCTAAACACCAATTACATATACAAATGTGATTAGACTCTTTCTTATAACAATATAATCAGTGTGTCATATATATATATATATATATATATATATATATATATATATATATATATATATATATATATATATATATATATATATATATTACCTACTGGCGATAGCCAGTAGGTATATATAGTTAGGATTTTTTCTCTATGGAACTTTTGAAAATTCTATGTCTAATAACTTTAGCGTTTGTGGACGGAATCGGCTGAAATTTTCAGGAAAATGGCACATTTTGTTTCTGAGCAGCCCCTGAAAATTTGGGGGGGTTCCGTCAAGGGGGGGCCGAGAAAAAAGGGGGGTCCCAAAACACGTTTTTCCCATTCATTTTTCCATAGGGCGTTCGGCCTCACTTTTAGCTCGAACGGCTAAATGGATTTGCACAAAACTTGGCAAAATTGTAGGGACTGTTAGCCCGATGTGCCTTTGCTGGGTCTCAATATATGTACTCCAGTGGATTTTGAGAAATTAACGTTTAAAAAAACAGATATATCTGTGACAGCGTACCGGATAGCGCACCAGTTCGCGTACTTTTCGCGTAAAGGAGCTTTGCGAAGCGAAGCTGATTGGCTCTCCGGTGTCTGTCAACATTCTAAAAAGTCCGGAGCGGCCGCCATCTTGTCTCTCGGTAGGATCGAGAGACAAGAGGAGGCCAAAACGAAGGGGGAAAATAAGGAAAGGGGGCAAGGTAGACCTCTTCTGACCCCCTAGGATTGATGAGGGGGATATTAAAGTGCCCCGCGGGGCTAAAAAAAAAAAAATTAAAAAAAAAAATTTGATTTTTTGTCGTAGAGGCGCAAATCGGTACGTGAACCGGGCAGCTAACCGGGCAGCTAACTGGCAGCGTAACGGGAGTCTGAGGAGAAGCTGATTGGCTGTCAACATTGTAAACAGTCTGGAGCGGCCGCCATCTTGCCACTCGGTAGGATCGAGAGACAAGAGGTGGTGAAAAACGAAGGGGGAAATGAAGGAAAGGGGGCAAGGTAGACCCCTCCTGACCCCCTAGTATTGATGAGGGGGATATTAATGTGGCCCGTGGGGCAAAAAAAAAAAAAAAATTGCGATTTTTCACCGTAGAGGCGCGTCCCGGTACGCGAACCGGGCAGCTAACTGGGCAGCTAACCGGCAGCAAAACGGGAGTCTGGGGAGAAGCTGATTGGCTGTCAACATTGTAAACAGTCCGGAGCGGCCGCCATCTTGTCTCTCGGTAGGATCGAGAGACAAGATGTGGTGAAAAAGGAAGGGGGAAATGAAGGATAGGGGGCAAGGTAGACCCCTCCTGACCCCCTAGGATTGATGAGGGGGATATTAAAGTGCCCCGCGGGGCAAAAGAAAAAAAAAGAAAATTGCGATTTTTCGCGGTAGAGGCGCTTCCCGGTACGCCAACTGGGCAGCTAACCGGCAGCGTAACAGGAGTCTGACATCTTGTGTTTTTGGAGCGTCCGGTTTGCGTACCGGGTAGCGTTCTGGTAAGCGTAACAAGGGGAAAACCAAGAGAAACAGTAAAATAAAATTTAAAGGAATAGATTTCCACCAACCTTGGCAAAATTGTAGGGACTGTTTGTTTGATGTGCCTTTGCAAGGCCTCAAGATATGTGCACGTGTGGAATTTGTCTAATTAAGGTTAAAAAAATATATATATATCTGTAGGCGTGCTCTGGCGCGCTTACGTTACGGGTTTTGTTTGCGCTGCAGAGACGATACGTCACGTTTATGCGACGCGTCATGAGGCGTCTCACGTGGCTACGTGATACGTCACGTAATAAAGAATATATTTTACAGGTATAGATATTAGCTTTTAAAAAACCAATGAAATTCACTGAAAAAACCATAGGTTATAGACCATATATAGTTAGGAATTTGCATTTACAAAACCATGAAAATTCACTGAAAAAACCATTGGTTATAGACCATATATAGTTAGGGATTAGCATTTACAAAACCTTAATTTACTCGCACAAAACCATAGAAATTCGCATATATAGTTAGTTGCAATAACTATATATTGCGCACCCGCAATCCACTGCTGATGATGTCACATATTACATCATTCATGACATGGTCAGTGACATCACTGATGACATCACTGATGACATCTCAAATGACATCACTGATGACATCTCAAATGACATCACTGATGACATCACTGATGACATCTCAAATGACATCACTGATGAAATCACTGATAACATCTCATTTGACATTACTGATCACATCACTGATGATATCATTCATGTGATAATACGATGAACCTCTTCAGACTCTAATATAACCTTAGATACAATCAGTGTAAACAGACACTCACAGACTGTCACTCATCCATGAAGTTACTCACACACCTAGTCAGTCATGCAAAGAATCAATCACACCTCCATTTCCTCAACTATACAGTTATACACACCTTACTTAATCAAACATATACTAACACATATTTACTCTCTTATACAATCACTGATACAAGTTCACAATGATCCATACAGCCACTCACACATTCACTGGCTCTTATGCACAGTTATTTATATATGTCAACTCTTACATGTACTGTGTTTAACATATGTACTTACTTTGACATGTAGCACTGAGAAATCCAATCACTCACCAATACACTCATGCAGACAGTCAACCGCCCATACAGCTGTTTCCACATGCACTTTTGAACCCATACATCTACTGAATCAACTGCTCACACATCTATGCACAGAGTCACATACCTCCCAGCCACCCCCACACACACACTCACTCTCCATAACCTATGGTTTTTTCAGTGAATATATATATATATATATATATATATATATATATATATATATATATATATATATATATATATATATATATATATATATATATATATACAAAATATCTTTATCATTTCATCTACAGAAGCAAAAAACACTTTCCACATAGAAAACCATTCCCCAAACTCACACCTCATTCACATGACCAACAATCGTATCACTGACACATACTACACACCATCATACCCAACTTCAGTACAACACTGTATGCACAGATGGAAGATAAACGGGGTGGACGTACGTTTCAATGGACATAACAAAGCATCTCCATTTTCATCAGGACCTTTTTGTTCTAAATTTTCAAAGGGGTGGAAAGTAGGGGGATCTAAAAACACAATATATGTGGAGAAAAAGGAATTCATGATTTAATTACCCAGGAGCTCACTTACATTGCTCCATATATATACACTTTAGCCATGAATAATTTTCAACCCATTCATGTAAACAAACCATCACCAGTATTTTGAGAGCTTCTGAACGTGCCCACATTTCACACATTAATTGAGCGAGAAAGAAGAACATGTGCTAAGGATGTGAATCCATGTCCTGTCTGCTACTCACCAGTTAGAAAAGACACGGGAGAAATACTTCATCTTGTGATGAACAATTTATGCTCTTTTCAATGGCCTCATCTTCCGCTCTCTCTCAGTGCCACCATCACCCAATTACAATTTTGTGATCATACTGGAATATTGAGGCCTAATTATGCCACATGTGTGATAAGCAGAAGAAAGAAAAAGAAAAGGGAGAGAAAAAAGGTCGTGATCACCGTCTATCCCTTTAAAAGGAAGCGCTGTTCATCTGGGTACCTATAAAAACAGATCCTGTTTGGCTACAATACCACACTCCAGCCGGAGTGTTGGACGATGCAGTTGTCGCACCTTTCATCAGCGCTTTACTAATGATATCTATTTTGTCGGGATCTGCACATGTGGAACAGTGAAGGTAAAAACTGTCATTACACAGTCATAGATAATTAATATATAAGGCTTTTTATTCTATTAGTTACCATATACCAAATCCTCAATGTAGCTGTGTCTCGTCTCCCATGAAGGGTCCTTCAATATCATATTGTGAGTTAAAAGCCTCTAAAAAAGAGTTTTCTATCCAATCTCCAATGTTACTGGGAAAGCGAATGGACGAGGTTGGTAAGAGGCCTCTACTCATATGTTCAAAGCTATTTATATAGGTAATACTTTGTCTAAAGATATTTACGGAATGGTTCTCATAATCCATATGGTGTTACGGCATGTCTATGATTACTCGTTAAGGCCGGTAATAACCGAAATAGTTATTAGAGCTTGTTGCTCACTAGCGGTGTCCCTTCGTCCTGTTGGTATTCAGAAACCTGAAACAGCGAATGCACATGAGAACTCTGTATTGACCTAGTTTTTAATGCAGTCCATGGAGGTATAGGCCAATAATGGCCTAGGCTAACCCACCAGCCCACATAGGTCATGGTATGCGCACTGGTTGCTCTTTCTATATCGGGGCTACTACTCCCTTAACACACTAAACCAATACGGCTCTCACCTGAAATTAGAGGTGCGTGGCGTGATGCTCTCTGCTTCTCCATGGGGTTGGTGGAGGTGCTAGGTGTCCATCTTTAAGTAGGAAGTGATTTTGCAGGAAATAAAGTAAAATCTTGTGAGGCTTCATGTTTACAGTGGCCCACTATGCAAGATTGTCGAAAATTTGTGATGGAAATACATAATCAGGGGCGACTATCGCCTATGTCTGGAACTCCTTGCGATAGCACGTGATGCCATGTTCACGTTGTACGCAACATTTTTGAAAGCGCACAGGGGTGCCATATTTGAATGTAGTCTTCTCCCTCATTTTCATATGCTACTACAATTATAATGTAGCCCCAGTCTCTCCGAAGCGCCACATTAAAGTGAAAAACAGATACGGCACAATATCTAGGTTTCACATTGGACCCTTGTTTTAATTGTTACACAAGTCCCAATAAAGTGTTGACAGCAAATATCATTAGTAGGAGATGGAAGAATATTAACCTTATTCCATATTCTGTATCATTATCAACACTTCACTGAAGTCTCATTATTCTCATCATCACACCTAACAGGTGATCTTACATAAAAAATTATTGTTAATATTTAGTTATCTGGTGCTCAAAACTTTCTTGTTAACGGGTAAGAGATAGTTAATACAGCATTGCTACCTGCAAGAGGGAAGGGTATTGATTTCATTTTTGTAATCAGGGCAGGGGAATCATGTCACCTGCCACACAATTTCTTCATTTATTCGTTTCTTAACTGAGTTAAGCTTATAAATCCAGAAGGTCTTTCTGCCTTTCAGTACCTGTGTGTGTCTTGTCCTGGGTAGGTTCTCACTTTCTCCAGTATGAGCCATATCATTTCATCAGGTCTCGGACCCTCTGAAAGACCACCAGCTCCGCAAATCACAACGACTACGCTGCAGACGACGAGGGCTGCAGAAACCATCGACGTCGCAGACTGAGGTGGAGTGGCAGGGGGTGTGGAGGCGATATCGGCTATGTGGGGAGACCAGCTGCCCAACTCACGAGAGGTCACGGACTCGGAAGGGGAGAAGGAGAAATCCGATACCGAGATATCAGAAACGGTCAGCCTCCGGGGGCTGACGGTCACGCCATTGACAGCGGAAGGACTACTAGATGAGTAGGGACACGTACATTGGGAACTGGCTGCTGAAGGATTGGAGATCTCTGGCGAGCTTCAGGATATTGTTGTGGCCGCAGGGAGCGGGAGGTTAATTGCCTAAAGGGAGGGGGCATTTGGAGATGGCTCTGTAGCGCGTAACTAGACATGGATAGGAGGTTCCTTGACAACGGAGCAGGAGGGAAGAGGATTACGTGCTTTCATAGGGGATCTAAGCGGGATGGGACTGGGAGTTTGCGTGGTCGTCTGTTGGCGCCGAGCACCCCCAACTGCCCATAAGGCATGCCCGCAGTGACTACTGGCGGGCTTAGTTGTGTGTTAATTGTTAGCATGGTTTGGATGGGGACTGGCAGTTTTGTATAGGTCCTGTTCTTGAGGGGGGTGGGGGGATGGGGGAGTTGGGGTTCTGGTTGGGAAGTAGGGGCCACTGGGGGGTGTTGACGTGTGCGGAACGACTGGTGGACTTTGCTCAGCTGCAATGGGGACGTTACCTGAATTGCGATGCATTACCTGGAATGTGAGGGGTCTGCATACTATGACAAGGTGCCATAAAGTCCATGCGTATCGAGTCAGGAGGGGGGTACACCTAGCATTGTTGCAGGAAACCCATCTTACTAAAACATAAGGTCATGCGCTGCAGCGCAGGTGGAGATTACAGGTTTTCAGTACCTCATATTCGGCATTTGCCCAGGGGACGTTAATTTGGGTACGAGCAGGGGTCCCTTTTCAGGTTACGAAGCAGACAACAGACCCGGAGGGCAGATATGTGGCAGTGGAGGGGAGATTACACGGTAGGGACATAGTGCTATGCAGTATATATGCACCAAACGTGGATCAAGTACACTTCCTTGACCGGATTTCGGGCATATTAGCACATTATTTGACGGGCCCCGTAATGCTAGGAGGGGACTTTAACTCCATCGTAGACATATCACTGGACAGATCACACCCTCCGCTAGCGGATTCACCCGTCCTTAGGTTGGCGAGGGACAGGTTGGATTGGCAAAATTGGAGGAGCCTGGTAGACGTGTGGCGTAACCACCATCCAAGGGACCGGGACTATTCCTTCTTTTCAGCGATGCACGAACTCCACGTTCAGTTGGATGCAATCTTATGCTCAACGGCGATGGTGCCCACTGTAATGCACTCCGAATATTTGACTAGGACATTGTCCGACCACAACCGGTTATTAATTACCATGAGCTGGATGAAAGTGAAATCTGCCATTACCACTTGGCAAATACGACCGGAGACGTTAGAGGATCCCTTTTTTCAGAGGGAAATTGGGGAAGGTATAGAGCACTACTTTACTGAAAATGAAGGGACAGCTTCTACTAGAGCAGTGGAGTGGGACACCTTTAAAGTGGTGATAAGGGGGCTGTGTATCAGCAAACATGTGGGAGTACGGAAGGTATTACTACGTGAGGTGGACGAGGCGGAATGTAAGTTGAGGACGGCAGAACAGGTCAGACTGGAGCATCCGGTATTGCAAGCGGAAGTGGTGGAGACGAAGGAGACATTTGGAAAGGAAATAGAAAGACTGCAATGCTTTGACTATAAGACATATGTCACGAAGGCTCATGCCGAGGGGGATAAGGCGGGAACACTGTTAGCATGGTTGGCTAATCCCAATTTGAGGGGCTCCCCTATCATGGCGTTAAAAGCACGAGATGGTAGAGTCATATACACCCAGCGAGAGATTCTGGAGCGATTCCTGGATTATTATGAGACATTACATGGAAGTGCTCTGGTGGCGGGAGAGACAGAAATCAAAACCTATCTGGAGAGTGTACCACTTCTGCAGCTGAAAGGGGAACAGGCGGATGCCTTAGGCCGGGACATCACTCTTGAGGCGATAAGGAGTGCGATTAAACATATGGCCAGAAATAAAACGCCTGGGGTGGACGGCCTGCCCATAGAATTCTACAAGCGTTATGTAGATACACTAGCTCCGCGGTTGTTAGAAGTTTATAAAGAAGCATGAGAGCTGGGTCACCTTCCTTTGTCCATGAGGGAGGTGCTTATTATCCCTTTATTGAAACCAGGGCGGGAGGGCACAGATATAGCAGCTTACAGACCATTGTCAATGCTGACCATGGATTATAAAATCCTGAGTCGGATATTGGCGACACGTCTCCTGCAGCGTATGACTGCCTTAATACATGGTGACCAGGCTGGATTTATCCCGACTAGGACCACATCTACGAATATACGACGATTGCTGAGGATAATGGGGGATGAACAGCGGGGCTCATATATGCCCACGATTCTATCAGTGGATATAGAAAAAACCTTTGACAGTCTGGAATGGCCATACCTATACAAAACATTGGGACAGTTTGGTTTGGGCGATGCGTTTGTGGGATGGACTAGAGTGTTATACTCTTCGCAGTGGCAAGGGTGCAAGTGGGGGCATTGATTTCGACCCAATACTAAGTGGCACGAGGAACAAGGCAGGGTTGCTCACTGTCTCCGCTGTTATTTGCTCTCGCAATAGCACCCTTGGCGGCTAGAGCTAGATTGGGGCAGAGCTTTGAGAGCCTACGATTTAGAGGGGAGCCGCAGTACATATCACTTTATGCGGATGATCTACTCATGTTTTTGGCAGATACAGAGGGAGCACTGCAGGGAGCAACTGACTTGTTATCAAAGTTCGGTGACATTTCAGGACTGAGGGTGAATTGGAACAAGACGTGCTTGTTCCTGGCGAGACCTGGTGGTTTACTACCTGTACTTTCTTGGGAGGTGCACTGGGAGCCGACATGCCTGACCTACCTGGGGGTTCGTATTTGATATGTTGGAAGGGAACATAGGGAGATGTGTGAGAGCTTTGAAGGGTAGTATGGCATTTTGGTTGACGCTTCCATTGTCTGTGATGGGATGGATCGCACTGCTGAAAATTGTAGCCCTGCCTCGTCTGTTATACTTTTTTAGAACATTGCCCATTTGGGTCCCAGCCTCGGTGTTCAAACTACTGAAATCCATGATAGTGGGGTTCCTCTGGGGAACTGGATGGCGGAGGGTGGCTCAAGCGACACTAATGAGACCGAAGGCTGAGGGTGGGCTCGCTGTCCCAGATTTCGAGCTCTATTATTTAGCTGCACAATTCCAGGTTTTGACACAAGCAATTGCAGTGGAGTTTAGAGGCCCGGAACATTTGAGAGGTAGGGGAATCCCAAGGCACGTATTGTCATTTATAGTCCTGCAGCAAAAGTTTACCCTTAGAGAGCTCTCGCTAGAAGAGAAAACGCTAAGATTATATTGGAACTGTAGCCAGCGCAAGGATGGGGTACTGCACCCCTATTCTCCTGAAATCCCACTGGGAATGATAACAGCATTACCTCATGTTGGAGATTGGACGCCTCTGATACAATGGGAACAGGCAGGGATTCAGGTACTGGGGGACCTATACGAGGAAGGCGAGCTACTGCCCTATCAGACGCTACAGGAGAGATATGATTTAAAAGGGGGCGGCTTTTTGATGCATGCGGCTCTAGTTGCTGCAATTAGGAAACACTGGAGGGAGGGATCTGTGGAGCCCAAAACGACGATGGCATGTCAGTATGTAGTGTTGGCGGCGGGGACCTTTAAGGCGGTCACTTGGCTCTATTCCAGTATGCTAAGTGAGGGATTAAAACCATTGGACACGTTAAGACAAAAGTGGGTGGCAGGCATCGGGAAGCCCATACCAGAAACTACATGGGGACAAATTCTTTGCAGGGCCTGGAAGGGGACGAGGAATGCACAGTTCCAGCTGGTACATTTCTTCATACTAAACAGGGCATACTTAACTCCGGGTAAGATCCAGAAACACTTTCATTTGCAAGATGCAGCGTGTCCTAGATGTGCAAGGGACGGAGCGGAGCTGGAACACATGCTGTGGGAATGTCCAAAGTTAGAGGGTTATTGGGAGGAAGTGGGAGGCCTGCTGAATGCAGTTACTGACAGGCAGTTAGAGTTTGATATAGCCACATGTTTGCTTCATTGGTTTCCCCACACTCCCAAGATGAAGGTGACCAGTAAAATTATGGATATGTGGTTATTATTAGCGAAAAGAGCAATAACAATGCACTGGAAGTCGAAGGAGTGCCCCAACAGTAAGAGATGGAAGGCGGAGCTCAGTAAATGGGCCAGCAGCGAGAGTGCTATTAGATTCCAACAGGCACGACACTCGAATAATGAGAAACGGCGACGGCATGGGAAATGCTGGTTCAATCGCTGATTGCTCAGCAGACGGAAGAAGATGAATAGGGAGCGTAGTTGGTAAAGGAGTCCCTGTATTCGGCAGTAGTGGGAACGCCTGGGTTGCAGATGGGCTTTGGGGTATGTCTTGTATTCTGTACCTCATGTAACACACACCAGTGGCAGGGGGAGGGGGGTGGGTATTAGGCGGAGTTAGAAGTTATTTTGTAAATGGTTAGGTCTACATAGAGAGTTGAGTGGGAATCATTTGTAGTTTACAATGCCATTATTAAGCTGAAGTACTGATGCACTAGCTGAATAGGGTTACAATGATGTAAAGTAGAGTTCTAGATATTGACTCAAAGTATGATGGCGATGCTTTGCACTGCATTGTGTACTTTGTTACAACGCAATAAATAAAATGTTTTTAAAAAAAGAAATTAGCCATATCAGTTCACTTTCTTTGCGGTTAGTTTCAATGCAGTGTTGGACCATGGGTGATAACATATTTTTGGTTCTGATTGCCGATTTGTGTCCAGAATAACGATTTCTGAAGTCACGGACTGTCTCGCCTACATAGCCCATGTGGCAAGGACAGAGAATGATGTATACTATGTTTTTACTTCTACAGTTGGTAAAACCTTTCAATGTCCCTCCTTTTCCTTTGTACTCCCACTGATTTGTGACCTGTGCCAAATCACATGTCACACATGTCCCACATCTCTGGTTGTTATTAACCGGAGGGAGACCCGTGATGATTTGTTAGGTTTGGTTCATAATACACCTACTCCTAGTATGAACCAGCTTTTCCTTTAAATTTGTATTTCTGCGGTATGCCACAATAGGTTTTTGTAAGATATATTGATTTTTTTTTATTTTTTTAAACTCCTTATTCGTGACTGTTTCAGGATGACATACATTTCTGTTCAGTTGCGCATCATATCACACAGCAGTCTTTTCCATTTACTTAACCATTAATTGTTGGGGGTATAACATTTCAGTTGTGAGTTACTTATCATAACATTCCCTGGATGCATCCCAATTATGTGTTTCAAACACCATAATCATGACTTTCATTATTGTCCCTACACCCCCGTCTCCTGGATGGTCTCTCTCATACACTCTATATCCCGGGCCAAGGTGGCTCTGTCTATCTGGAATTTGTTAAAGGTCCTAGGTCTGGTCTACCCCTGTGAGTTGCCTTATTGCTCGTGAGCCTCAGCCCCCCCCTGCCACCTGTGTAAGTTCATCCCACCGGGTCTCCTGGACTGTCCAGGTCTGTTGTAAGATATATTGATCTTCGTGTATATTTAGGATGTGCCAGGTTTTGTCTAAAATTCTCTTGACCTTGTGGTTTAGGGTTGAGTGATTTACTACACAGACCAAGTTCTATTTTTTAGGTTGCGTTGTCCCTGACAGCAGAGCATCACAATCATAATATCGTGCTCTCTTGAACGCTGTCCTGATGAGACGTTTGGGGTACCCCCTCTGTAGGAGTCTTTCTTTTAACTCTTCCCCATGTCTATTGTAATCTTTGATATTCGAACAGTTGCGTATGATCCTTAAAAATTCTCCGAGTGGTATGGAGTCTTTTTGAGTATTTGGATGATAGCTGTCATGTTTCAAAATAGTATTATTTGCAGTGGGTTTATGGAAAAAAACTCACTTTGTATGTGTCCTGTGTGTTCAGTGATAACTATGTCGAGGAATTCCACTGCCTCTGTGCTGTAATGGGCTGTGAATTTCGAATTACTATCACTTGCATTCAGCCAAGAGATGAATGACAACAAAGTCTGTTCATCACCCTCTCAAACAAAAAAGATGTCATCTATGAAGCTATGCCACCTTTTGACATTCTCAAAGTAAGGTGCAACCTCATTAAAAATGTGCTTAAGTTCATACTGGCCCATATATATGTTGGCAATACTTGGGGCGCACAAAGCACCCATATTGGTCCCTTCGATTTGATGATAGATGTTTCCCTGGAAGTCAAAAAAAATTGTTCTTTAGTTCTATTTCTAGACACTCTAGAATAAAATGATTGGGCCTGTCACCTGTCATCCCACTGTCAGAACCCTTGAGAATCAAGGTTATTCAATTTGCCTAATGTGCCCACAATCAACTATACAAGATATTTTGAAAGCTAAGATTACAACTTGGTCGGACGCTTGGAGACTAAGGAACTCCAAGATGGCTGATTGGACATGAAGGGCACAGTTCTAGTCTTTCTGTGTGCAGAGAGTTCTATGAGAAACGTTTACAATCGAACTCTGGCACACTTCACCTGAAGTTTAGACTGAAGCGACCGCATCCTGGTATCTTCCCGCCCCAGTAGTTAGTTTAGTTAGGTTATCATCGTGGTATTCGTCGGTTTACCTACCTTTTCGTAGGAATTGATGTTGCGGACAATTTGGAAGTAGAGTACGAGTGCAGGACACTTTATTTCGTCAAAGTAAAAGCGTCTTCGCAGAATTCATGTGCAATTGAAAGGTAACAGTTACAGTCCTGCGCAGTGACTCTCATTTCAGGACACTGCCGAAGTTCGTGTAGCTTCTTTGTTTCCATAGAGTATCAGCGCTGACAGAAACGGCTCGGTACCCAACATGCGCAGAAGGATACAAGGCTTTTGAGGAAGAAAGGAGCAGTGTTCAAGTCTCCGTGAATTAACAAGAATCTGCACCATTCAGATAAGACTGTTTGACAACAATTCAGAGCTAAGTACTTGGATGTAGATTGTAATACATGATAAATATGTGGTAATGTGTAAGACTATATAAGCACGAAGAATACTTACCCAAGAGGTCACAGAACATCGAGATATCACCTGAAAAGACAAAAGGATAGAATTAGCAACTAGGGTATGTACTAAAAATAATAGAAAAAAGACAGAAGGTCAAAAGAGAAATATACACGATTGTTAACCATATCTTCTTAATTATCTAGAACTTAATCTCCTATTGCAAGAAGATTTCGAAGACATTAGAAGAGATGCAAGGTCAATGGTTATTCTGGTATGTGAATGAGAATTAGAAGAGTAATAGAAATAATAATAATAATAATAGAGAGGAGAGTTAAGTATTGTTATTATTGTTTTCAGCTTAGGATATCATCATCAGAAGCACAAGTAGAACGAGGTGAAATTGAAGATACCAAGCAGATAACTACGGACAGTCTCTTTGTCTTCTTTATTATTTTATCCACTCCCCTTTCCCCTCTTGGGAGATTCTGTTGGTATTTGATATAACAGTAACTGGAGATCTCCTGAGTGGGGCGGTGGCGAAAAGGCATCTCTGATCCTGCGCAAGTACTAAAGCACATCTGCCACCTATCAAGGAGTGCTGCTACTGCTTCAATGGCTTGTTGTTGAGGTATGTTTGTATACAGTGCCTCTATGTCTAATATGACCAAGATCTCACATTTAGGATTAAACTGTAGGTGCTCTATTTTCCTAATTATGTCACCAGTGCTCCTGATGTACGATTTGTAATTAGTAGTTAAGGGGCATAGGAATGCATCTATGCTAGAATATTAGATGATATTGTGGGACGCAGGGGAGGGTTGTCAACACTTTAATGGGTTTTAGGAACACCAACATGGCCGGCGTGACAGTGTTGAGTTTGTTGAGAAACTGATATTCTTTAATACAGATAATATCATCTTCCAAAGCTTTATCAGTGATGATACTGATCTGTTCATTCAATCTGGTGAGGACCAACGACCTCACAGGTCTGTAGTGCTCAGGTACTGCCAGCATTTCTGGAGAATGTGTTGTTATATTCTTGGGTATCCATAATAACTATTGTCAGATTAGGAGTATTTTGAATTCTTTTAAGTGCAAGTCTCTCTGGTTGTATCAAATTAGGATTGCTACTGTACATATATTTAGTTCTTTTTTGCACTTCATTGAGAACAGCTTTTTTTTTAAATCGTCATCTCAGGGCCTCCCGTCTCCAACGTCGGGGTAAATACTGATTTGGGTTTACACCCTGAGAGGTTGACGTCATCATCCTGCACCTCTAGTTGGGAGAAGTATTTTTTAAATCGGATCTTTCTAAAGAAAGCAAAGATGTCCTGATGGAGTTGAAATTTATCGCAAAGCATGCTGGGCACAAAAGATAAGCTTTTACTAAGTACTGCTATTTTATCCTGACTGAGACAATGCTTAGACAAGTTAAAGATGAGGATGGTCCCTGACCCTGGGGTGCTACTTAAGACCTCCAATACTGTTGGTACCGAGTCCTCTTATACATTTGTGCAGGTGGAGGGTCCTTCTGTTAATATCCTCCCCTGTCTTACCTTTGGAACCTACTATGCCCCTGTTCCGACCTCTCGCTAAAGGGTTGCTGTTTTCACCCAGTGTATCTTCCATCTGTGCATGCAGCGTTGTACTGGGGTGGGTATGCATGTGTGTAGTATGTGTCAGTGATACGATTGTTTGTCTTATGAATTAGGTGTGAGTTTGGGGAATTGTTTTCTATGTGGAAAGTGGTTTTATCTTCTGTAGATGAAATGATAAAGATATTTTCTGTACATGTATATATATGACACACTGATTATACTGCTAGAAGAAAGAGTCTAATCACATTTGTATATGTAATTGATGATGAGAAGTAATACTCAGATGAATTGTCATAATGAGAATCATGATTGTGAATAACCTGGTTTTAATAATATCAAAAATAAAATCAAATAAATTATATATGAAATACTGATTCATGTGTGGAGAAAGATTGAACAATGGCAAATGACCCGTTTGTAGGCTAATGGTAGCTATTAGCAAATAATAGAGGTCACGTGGGAGGTTGTTCATTATTTTAGTTTATTTCCCCTTAACTCCCAGACCTACACAGTTTTGCATCCAGGTGGGCGCCTTTTCCAGTTAGGCACAGCCCCTGATTGCCACATCTCCTGTCTTGGCCCAACTCTTGCTTCCAAAACCATCAGACAAGCCAAAAAGAAGGCACTAAATACCCCCAGAAGTGCACTCTTGGAGAAGAACCCAAAGAAAAAGGATGTGTGTGTCCCGGTAGTGATGACCTATGACCCCCTGGCCACTAAAATCAGGCAGTTGATTCGTAAACATTGGCCACTGCTGTCCAGCAATTAATTTAAAATGCCACCACTGAGGTTTACGTTCAAGAGATCAAGCAACCTCAAAGATAAATTGGTCCACACACGCACACCTGCGATAAAAACTGCAAGAGAAAGTTCCATTCCAAAAGACACTTCCTGTGTGGGACATGCTCAGTATGTCCTCTAACGAATAAAACAACAAGTGTGACATTACGATCAGGAAAGGAGTGGTTCCTGGGGCAGTTCAGCAATTGTAACACCACAAATGTGGTCTATAGACTGCAATGTGAGTGCGGGTTGCAGTACATAGGCCTCACTTCAAGAAAAATAAAAACGAGGATCCAGGAACATCTGAGTGCTATAAAAGCTGGCAAACTATCTGCTAAGTTAGTACAACATTGCTTCGCAAACAAACACTGTTTTACATGGACAGTACTTGAGAAAGTGATGGGTGACCCGCAAAATGTTGAAAGGCTACTAGTGTCCAAAGAGGCACGGTGGATCTTTCAAGAAAAAAGTGAACAACTGGGATTGAAAGAACTTTTGGAGTGGAATAAGGTACATTGAAATCCTAATAGGCCCTTTTCACACATATCCAGTTTATGGAAATACATATGTTGGTATATGTATATCCTAGATATTCATTTGTAACAACAATTTGGTATTGTTGAATAAAGGTTTACCTCCCGCTTGTACATAGACATATTACTTTAATGGGCATTGGACTGTGTGGCTTTTTAGCCATATTCCATCACCATTGTCCCGCTCTGTGCAGGTACTATTTTAAGTATTAGTAGGGTTATTGATTGTAACATGAGGGCATTGGCATTCTACTGGAAGATGGCCACTACAAGTGGTCCCCTAATGTGAGTTTTTATGTATGAGAATACCGGTCATTGGAACCATCGTGTTGTTTTCCAGCCAAGGGTGGAGATAACAGTGAAAATACACATATCAAAATAAAATAAAATAAATTATCTGTGATTGTTGTATACAAGTTTGGGAGCTTTACATGAGCAGGATTCCTGTTAGCATCTAAAATAGCTCTAGATCCGCTTCCACCCTTCCCATTCCATGATGGCGGCGAAGCATCTAAAATAGCTCTAGATTCGCTTTCCACTCTTCCCATTCCATGATGGCGGCGACTCTCCCGTGAGAGTACGTGCCGCGTCCAATATGGCTGTATTTTTTTTATGTATGAGAATGCAGGTTATGTGAACTATTGCGTTGTTTTCCAGCCGAGGGGGGAGATAACTCTGAAAATACACATACCAAAATACATTATTTGTGATTGTTGCAAACTAGTTTGGGAGCTTAACATGAGCAGGATTCCTGTTAGCATCTAAAATAGCTCGAGACCCGCTTTCCACCCTTCCCATTCCATGATGGCGGCGACTCTCCTGCGAGAGTACGTGCGCGTCTACTTGAGCTAGAGCGTTATGTGCTGTAAATAAATACGAACGAAGCATAAGGAAACTGGTGGAGACATCTCGCTTCATATAAATCAGACCGGTAAGGAGAGAGGGTTTGAGAATAGATACCGAGCTTTAAGGAATTGCTTATCCTGATGGAACTCTAAACTTTGTTGGTACACTTCACCTGTCGTGTTTACTTTTTACTTTTTACCTAATTCTCGATGTTTGCTTGCCTTAGGTTAAGACATCGACTGAGAATAGAGGGCAACTCACAGGAGGGGTTTTGCCTGTACTGTACACTAAATCGTACGGCCGGTAGGAGACACCATGGCTGAGTAAGGGTAAATATGAGGAACGAAAGAGCGTTTTCTGTGCAGTTATGTGTTTACACGATGTGTAGCTTTTTGGGCACGCTGTTAAGACTATCTATGTGTGTTTTTATGTTGACAGTCTCAATGAATGGTGTGTTCAGCATTGATGCAGTGGCAAGAAAATTACAGCCCTGAAGAAATTGCCTAAAAAGTTGATAAGGCAATGAAACATGTCGGCTTGTTGTATTGGTATGCATGCTTAGCAGCCAATCTCACTTTCTAACCTGATAGGTTGCACGAAGTTAAAGAATAAAAGTGACAGTAACGTGCACACCTATGCATTTTAATTACACATTTTGACAATTTTTTTGTTTTTCCATTTTTCACTGCACTCATTATTTTCTGTTGGACACATTTGATTTGGGCTTGATGACTTCCAGTGATGAGAACAGGGCTTATCTGGTGAGTACCTATCAGGTATCCCAATGGTGTTTCGCCCGTGAGGGGTCATCTCGCCTTTACAAATTTTTTCACAGTAGTTATACACTATTGTTTTGTACATTCATTCAGACTGTCTTATGTGGGATGGAGGCTTTTTAAGTTGGCAAATAAATGTAGGACTCTGTACCCCAACTGCATATAAGAAAGGGGAGATAATTGTAAAATTGCAATACGATGTACTCGTTTGAATATATATAAAATTGCCTATTAGGACCCGGTCATTGTTATTTTGATGACTGGCATGGCTCTGACAAGAGCCTTTATGTTGATTGTGTGTAATTGTCAGCTTCAAATAAGACTGGATGCAGAGTTTCAGGTTACTTAGAAATACCCTGTTGCCTTCATTGCAAAGTGTACTCCATCATTTCCATAAATTCCATGCATGTCAAAACGCAGGTCGTTGTTATAGATTGAGCCATGTTATGGTCTCTGAGGAATGCAGAAACAGTTTTATCAACATGTTTTCTGGCTTTGTCAATCTGTGGACGGAATCGATTAGACCACTTCCATTTTTTGTCTTTGGTATATGTTAGACAGTGTAAAGGAAAAGAGTAATCAATTCAGTAAAGGGAGCCCTCATTAGGATTTCCAGTCCTACACCAGTCAATGTTCCTAGCTCATTGCCAACACAGTGCATAATCATGAGGTCAAGGGCTAGTAAATCAACAATGCTTTTAATCAAAGGCAGCAACTGATGACACTTTAATCCTCTCTGCCCATTCCAAGTAATGTCCACATAAGCCAAACCCAAGTCCCTCACCAGCCCAATAGACATAGCTGTGTCCACAAGCCGCACTAAAAGTATTTTGAAGTGAAGGAGCAATAGCAGTTTAAGATGTTAGTTCCAAATGTTTTGGGAAGTAAGAGGAAAATTACTTGTTTCCCTTTTCTTCCATTGTGTACAACAGTATAGTACTGTTGAAAGTTACAACAAACAATGTCTTTAAAAATGACAATATTTAAAAAGTTTAAGTGTCATGTGGAGAACAGACAGATCTACGTTATTTGCAAACCGGGATTTGTAGTACTTTTAGTCACATTATTAAACAGAAGTAGTGACGTCACAAATAAAAATTAAGAAAATTTGCTGGACCCATATGTGAATTATGAAGTACTAATACTTGTTGGGTATGTATTAGGAAGTGTTTGTAAATGTGGTTTGTAACTTACATGACCAGTTTGTATAAATGCTAAGATGGCGAAATAATGTTTTTGTTGTTGCAAATAGTTAGATGAATGATGAGACTCTTGAGTTTACTCAAACATGCAGAGAACCAAATATTTTTGGAAAGAGGACTTGAAGGTGTATATATATTATAAAATCGCACATATGCTTACATGATTAACTATGTTCTTTAAGCCTGTTGAAAATATTATGTGTATGGTGAGAGTGGTGCATTTTTTTAAACATGCTCTGTATCAAATTGAGGAGGGTTAATAGTGCAGTGTCTTGAGAAAGTTCTTGGGCTAGTTTCACTTGGCCTGTAACTTGAGAAATGCTGAATACATTTTAAAAACAAAAAAAAAATATTTAAGAAATGATGCAGGTTTTGTGCTTTGAAAAGTGACAATTTTTTTATCAGTTTTAGAAACTTACTAATGCATGTGCACACTGAGTAACAGAGCAATGCACTCAAAATAATCCAGCACATTTCATACTCATCCTTCTTTCAGATGCTACTCCTGTCTTTCTCTCTCTCTTAGTGCTCTTTTCAGGAGATTTTCATGGAAAGTATTTAGATGGTACAACATTGATGTCGTCCCGCAAGTGTACTTATTACTGGTGCTTCTAGATAGAGTTTTAACACATAGTGTGTATGGCACAAACTTTGTTTCTGTTTTTGATTCTCCTGATGGGAATCTAATCAAATACCAGACAATGCTGAATTTCACTTGGGGAGCCTTCTTCACTTCAGATTCCATTAAAGCAATCTCCTGAACGTTCTGTTCCTACTGCTGGATCACCTTTTCTCCCTCTCCAGGCTGAGTTAGAAATGAAAGACTCTTTTTAACTGCAGGGAAGGAATTTATAAAACATTACAGGATTACATTCTGTTACTACATGTAAAATCTAAATGGAGGTAACAGAGTACCAGCAGCCTTAAGGTGCATGTAAGAAGTCTCTTCACCACTAAAAACATGACCCTGTTTGTTTCTGCCACATCAACTTCTATGTATTACTGTGTGTTAGGTTATTTGTAATGATGTACTGCACACATTTGTTGTTTTTTACAATCCATGGATTGTTTTTTCCCTACTGTTTGATGATGGTGCTTCATACAGACCATTGCTGAAAGTGAAGACGTATGAAAGCTTAAGCCAGTAAAAGCATTGTATTAATGTTTTGGTGAAAAAATATTGTATCTTGTTTTGATTGCCTAATGTTGAAAATGAAATCCTAATGCATTTTTATCTGTTTATATTTTTTCACAGTGTGTTCAGATCGGGATATATTAGGTGTGTCAAATCACTAATCAAGTGATTAATTCAGAATTCATAATTAAGAATAACTTTCTTTGGTTGATAGAAACAACCCTAAAAGCATACACAGCATAAAAAGAAGCATATAAAATACGTCCATCTTTGATAAATGATGAAAAACGTAAAGCCACGCACAATAGGATCCAGAATAAAACCCTGCATACATAGCATAATTAAAGTTCACAGTGCCCTATAATTAAAACGAAAAAACTATAAAATATAATGCAATGTCACATCATTTAGATACAGTCCATGAGGGAACAGCAGCTCGTAAAAAACAAGTTACAACAATACAAGTATTTTCATATAAAAGACATTGAAGAAAGTGGTTGGACAAAGCGCAATGTCTCAAATTTCTGAGTCTCAGAAATGGGACCAGGAAATTTTTTGCATAAAATGTACAGAAAAAAAGAAAAAGGAGCATAGATTGGTTAGTGCCACTGTTGAATGGACAAGCAATCACATCTAAATTTGGCTGATACCCTAAAGGAAAACAGAGTAGGTATTTTGCTGTATCAGCTCTAAACCTAAATAACAAAGAACATGATGGATTCATTGCGTCTTTACTCATATACTCATCCCATCACTGAGAAAATACACCTGCACTCATGCAGTGACCCGTGTAGTACCCATATACTCAACCAATTCCCAGACACTACCTATGCACATTTTCAAACACAAAGGCACTACAGATGCACTCATAACATCACTCAGCCCTACCAATGCACTCATCCAAACACCCAGACAGTACTCATGCACTCATACAATCACCCAGGCACTACATTTGCACTCATGCATTCACCCAGGCACTGCACTTGCACTCATCCATTTACCCAGACACTGCACTTGCACTCATTTAATCTCCCAGCCACTACTCAGGCACTAATCCAGTCCCTCAGGTGAAGAAATATAAACCTCCTAAGGGGTTCACTAATAAACCTGGGCTTTTTAACCAACAAAGAAGAGATTGGCACAGAAGCTGTAATATAAAAAGAATGCATTTATTAACCTCAGATGAGAGAGACTGCAACATACGGTACCCTTGGGCACTGTAGGAGGCATTCTAAGGAGTACAGAGAACAGGGGCCTTCTGTATGCATAGGTTACATTAGTCAGCATAAAACTAAGGGAAGGTGTTGGCACATACCTGCATGCAAATTGACTAATATGGGTATTCCAAATTTGCTTGCTCAACTAAGTGGTAGGGGAGACTAAACTGAGCACATCAGTAGGAATAGCCTGACAGTTCTATACTAGGAGCAGGTGCATTCTATCAGCTAGGCCTTTCTGAGCATATGCAAGGCTCTGGAAGAGGGAGAAAGCACATGGCAAGCACATGTTCAAGTTCAAGTTCAAGTTTAAGGATTTATATAGCGCACTACTCACCCAGAGGGTCTCAAGGCGCTTGGGGGAGGGTGGGTGCATTACTTATCGAATAGCTAGGTTTTTAGCTGCTTTCTGAAGGAGAGGTGGTTCTGTGTGCGGCGGAGGGAAGTGGGGAGAGAATTCCAGGTCCTGGCCGCTAAGTAGGAGAAGGAACTTCCTCCCATGGTGGATCTATGGATGCGCGGAACTGCGGTGAGGGCTTGATCGGATGATCGAAGCTGGCGGGTGGGTGTGTAGAAGGACAGTTGTGTTGAGGCATTCGGGTCCTAGGTCGTAGAGGGCCTTGTGTGCGTGGGTGAGGAGATGGATCGTTATTCTCTTGTTGACGGGGAGCCAGTGGAGGTCTTTTAGGTGACCAGAAATGTGAGCTTGACGGGGGATGTCCAGTATGAGTCTGGCTGAGGCGTTTTGGATGCGTTGGGAGTTTTTTCTGTAGTTTGGCTATGGTTCCGGCATAAAGGGTATTTCCATAATCCAGTCGGCTAGTGACCAGTGCGTGGGTGACTGTCTTTCTTGTTTCGGTGGGGATCCAGCGGAAGATTTTTTTGAGCATGCGTAGGATGTTGAAGCATGAAGATGAGACGGCGTTGACTTGTTTGGTCATCGAGAGGGAGGAGTCTAGGATGAAGCCCAGGTTACGTGCGTGATCTGTAGGTATGGGTGCTGTACCCAGGACCGGTGGCCACCATGAGTCGTCCCAGGCAGAGGGGGCTGATCCTAAGATGAGAACCTCCATTTTGTCTGAGTTTAGTTTTAAACAGCTGTTCTTCATCCATTCGGCTACTTCTTTCATTCCTTCGTGTAGATTGGTTTTAGCTGTATTTGGGTCTTTGGTGAGGGAGAGGATCAGCTGGGTGTCGTCTGCGTAGGAGATGATGTTGAGGTTGTGTTGACGCGCGATGGATGCGAGGGGACTCATGTAAACGTTGAAGAAGGTGGGACTGAGTGATGATCCTTGTGGTACGCCGCAGATGACTTCGGTGGCCTCTGATTTGAATAGGGGGAGGCGGACTCTCTGGGTTCTTCCGGCGAGGAAAGAGGTGATCCAGTCCAAAGCTTTTCCTTGTATTTCAACGTTGCTGAGGCGTTGTATGAGGGTGCTATGACAAACTGTGTCGAAGGCGGCGGAGAGGTCAAGTAGGATGAGGGCAACTGTTTCTCCGTTATCCAGTAGCGTACGGATGTCGTCTGTAGCAGCGATGAGGGCAGTTTCGGTGCTGTGTTTGGCTTGGAAGCCGGACTGTGAGGGGTCGAGGGAATTGTTGGATTCGAGGAAGGCGGCGAGCTGACTATTGACGGCTTTCTCAATGACTTTGGCCGGGAATGGGAGGAGTGAGATGGGGCGGTAGTACTTAAGTTCAGAGGGGTCTGCTGTGGGTTTCTTCAGAAGGGCGCTGAGTTCGGCATGTTTCCAGCTTTCCGGGAAGGTAGCGGAGTTGAAGGAACAGTTGATGACATCGCGGAGATGGGGTGCGATGATGGAGTCTGCTTTGTTGAAGATATGGTGGGGACATGGGTCGGTTGGTGAACCTGAGTGGATGGAGTTCATCAGGCGGATGGTGTCTTCAGTAGTGATTGGGTTCCAGGCGCTAAGGTTGTGAGAGTGCTGTTTAGGTTCGGAGGTGGGTGTAGTGGACTGTTCTTCAGACTGGTTTTCAAAGCTGTTATGTATGTCGGCGATTTTGTTGTGGAAGAAAGAGGATAAGGAGTCGCAGAGGTCTTGAGAGGGGGTGATGTCGTCGGTGCCGGCGGTGGGGTTGGTAAATTCTTTGACTATGTTGAATAGTTCCTTGCTATTGTGGGAGTTTTTGTCGAGTCGATCCTTGAATGCTGATTTCTTGGTGGATCGGATCAATTGGTGGTGTTTGCGGGTGGCGTCCTTGAAGGTGGTCAGGTTGTCAGTGGTTGGGTTTTTTCTCCAGGTTTTCTCGAGGGTACGACATAACTTCTTGCATTTCTTAAGGTCATTGTTGAACCAGGGGGCCTTTTTGCTACCCTGTTTGATCTGGTGGTTTTTGAAGGGTGCTAATTCGTCAGCGCTGTGGTCGATCCATTGTGTGAGTTTGGTGGTAGCTTGGTTTGGGTCCGATGATAGGGCGGGAGGGTTTTGGTTGAGCGATGTGAGGAGTTGGTCGGTGGTGATTTTGTTCCAGTTTCTTCGAGGAATAGGTTGTGGGGGGTTGTGGGTCGTGGTTTTTTTGTAGCTGAAGTGAACACAGCTGTGGTCCGTCCAATGGAGAGCTGTGGTGTGATCGAAGGAGATGTGTTTGCTGGAGGTGAAGATAGGGTCGAACGTGTGTCCGGCTACGTGGGTGGGGGTGTCAACAAGTTGTTTGAGTCCTAGATTGCCCAGGTTGTCCAGAAGGGTGGTGGTATTGTTGTTGTTGTTCTTTTCCAGGTGGAAGTTGAGGTCTCCCAGTAGGATGTAGTTCTCTGAGGTGAGGGCATGTGGGCTGATGAAGTCAGTGATGTCTTCGTTGAATTGTGTGCGGGTTCCTGGTGGTCTGTAGATGAGGGTGCCTCTAAGTGTGGTCCTGGGGTCAGTGTGGATCTGGAAGTGAAGATGTTCGGCGGTCGCGAGGTTATCGTCGGTGCTGGTCGTGATTCGGATGGTGTTCTTATGGATGATGGCGATGCCTCCTCCTGTTTGGTTGGTGCGGTCCTTTCGGATGATCTTGTAGGCGACCGGGATGGCTATGGCGATGTCGGGCGCAGATGAGGCGTTCATCCAGGTTTCTGTAAGGAAGGCGACGTCTGGCGATGCAGTGTCGAGTAGGTCCCAGAGTTCAGTGGCGTGTCTGTGGACCGAGCGGGTGTTCAGCAGGATGCACTTCAGGTGGTTAGAGTCGGAGCTGTGTTTGGGGAAGGTGGATTTTGTGTGGGTCCTGATGCAGGCGAACTTGCAGGAGTGGCAGGCGAATGGTCTGTGGTTGAGTCCTGGGGCGGCTTCGCAGCATTGTGGTGAGCGTCCGGGGTTAAGGGCAAAGAGGGTAGCGGCGTCGTACGTAATGCGGGTGGAGTGGATAATGCGGGGGCCAGGGGGTCGGGCGCGGTCAAGGTGCGGACGGGCGTAGACCGGCTTACCTTTGGCGCATCTTCGGCGCGAATGGGGCGCGACCGCTGCGCGTGAACGCTGCGCGCAAAAGCATCTGTCATAAGTGGATAGTGGAGGGGGATGGGCGAAAGAAGGGGCAGCTGGGAGGCGGGAGCGGGGCGGAGAGCCGGGCAGGGAGGCACAAACAACAACAAAACACAAAATGGCAGTCAGCCCAAAAGCGAAACCGGGTTGGGGCACACTATGAAGAGCAAAACGCGATGTGAATGACAGTGGAACCGGCACAAGGCACAATCAGGCACAAAAACCAAGATACAGGCAGCACAATTAAGCAGAGCGTTGTAGCGCGCTTTGGCAGACTAGCGCCACGATATTATGCAAATTAGCGCTCCTGAAATCGGCAAGGCAGCGCAGCACAATAGATCAGGTAATTATAGCATTATGAGTCGATCTAGCACAACAAGGGTATGCAATAATAATTAAATGCAGGCAGAAGTCTGGCTGTGGGCGCTACGATACCACTCAGTCTCGCAGGGCAGGGAGCAGCGCGAGGAGCGACCGCCTCCGAGGTAATCAGGACGGTCACAGCGGTCTATTGGGAGAGCGGAGCCTGACCAACAGTGGGAGGGAGGAGAAGCTGGGAGGCGGGAGCGGGGGCGGGAGCGGGGCGGAGAGCCGGGCAGGGAGGCACAAACAACAACAAAACACAAAATGGCAGTCAGCTCAAAAGCAAAACCGGGTTGGGGCTAACTAAGATGGCTGCCAAATACAAAATGGCTTTCAGCTCATGCTAACGGCGATTCCTGCAATCTTTAACAGATGGTCCTTTCAGCCTGAGCTAAAGACATTTCTATGATCTAGTAGGAATATAGAAAATATGTTACACATGTATTTTCATATAGCAAGACTGGGGGAGGAATAGCTATCATCCTTAGATCCCACTAGAAAATCTCATACAGAAAACTAGCTAATCTGGGACCTATTGAAGCTATGTACTTCAGCATCTTTGAGGCCTCTCTCTTTATCTGCGCTGGGGTGCTAATTTACAATCCGCCCAACACCCCTCCCATCCATACTACGGATCTAATTACAACGTTGGCTGACCTTTCTTTAAAACACCCCCACTTTACGGTCCTTGGGGACTTTAATCTTCATGTAGATGACAGCAACTGTGCAAAGGCATGCTTCCTAGTAGAGACTATGGCAGGCATTAATCTTTCTCAGAAAGTTGTGGGCCCCACACACACTGCTGGTCACACTTTGGACCTTATCTTCACAAACCTACCCGTCCTCTCCACCCTCGCCCCTGCAACATGGACGGACCGTTTCATTATTCCTTTTAAAATCAATTCCCCTCCTGCCACGACTCCCACCTGCAGGACAGAGAAGGTTGGAAGAAAGTGGTTCAAAGTAACAATGGAAACTATGGAGCCGGCAATTACCGAGCTCAGTTGGCAACCCTCCACAAATATAATTGAGGACGTAGTAAACCTGAATCAATGCCTCACTACGGCCATCGATAGCATTGCTCCCCTCACTGTTCTCTCCTCAGCCAGAACCAAACCTTCTGCACCTTGGTTCTCCCAGCTGCTAAGGGTAGAAAAAAGCAAATGTAAAAGGCTAGAACGCCTGTGGCGTCGCACCTACGACCTAGCGGCTAAAACAAATTCCATAAAACTAAACAAAGTGTCATAAAAGAATATTTCGCCAGCAAAATTAAATCAGCAGACAATTCTGCCAAGGCGCTCTTTCAAATTGTGAAAGATTTCACTAAACCTGCGGCCCTCTCCCACACGACAGAGCCCTGTCAAGAACTCTGTGATGGACTGTCAGATTTTTTCCACGAGAAAATCAATCTCATCTATCCTTCTTTTAATGTAGCGAATAGACTAGACACAGAGGTCATACCTGTACATACTACCAATAAGGGCACCAGGCTAAGTGCATTTAAAACTATCACCTCAGACGAAGCACTGAACAAACTTCAGCTTTGTAAATCGGGTTCACCTTTAGATCCTATGCCCGCCCAAGTCTTCTCTACAGTTGCCCCGGCGGTGGTACAACCCCTTGTAACTATATGGAACTCCTCTCTCCTATATGGTCAGTTCCCGGAGATTTGGAAACAGGCCATTCTCATTCCTCTCCTGAAAAAAACAGCAGCTGACCCCACAGTACTCAGTAATTATCGCCCGATATCACTGCTTCCAAAACCTGCCAAAATCTAAGAAAAAATAGTCCAAGAACAACTCTCTGACTATCTAGAAAGCAATGATCTTCTTCATGATTCACAATCAGGATTCAGGAAAGGGTATAGTACCGAGACAGCACTTTTACAGGTCTCAGAGACCATGCGGGAGAGTGTGGACAGGGGCGAGGTAGCCATGCTTGTGCTCCTCGACCTGTCCGCAGCTTTCGACACAGTCTCCCATGCCATCCTCCTAAATAGACTCCTCGAGATGGGGATCTGCGACACCCCTTTAGCCTGGATCACTTCTTTTCTAACAGACCGTACACAACAAGTATGGTGCCAACCTTTCTGGTCTAAAGACAAGAAACCACTTGGCTGCGGGGTGCCCCAGGGATCTGCTCTCAGTACCCTCTTTTTCAACATATATATTGCACCCCTAGCAAAGATGATTGAGACAACTGGGGTTAGAGTGATCTCAAACGCTGATGATACTCAGCTCATCTTTTCCATCAGAGACCGCTCACCCCTTGGTTTTAAAAATCTTAAAACCTGCCTCTCGAACATTGTAGCATGGATGACCTTGAACACGCTAAAACTTAATACGGATTAAACAGAGGTACTGTTTTTCAATCAAGCAAACCCCATGCCACCCAACACCTGGTGGCCAGCCAAACTCACTCCCCCTCCCTCTCCGGTAAAAACGGCTCGCAACCTTGGCGTTCAATTCGACAATGAATTATCTTTTAAAACCCAATTCCAGAAAGTCACTTCATCATGCTTTGGTAAACTACACATGCTAAGAAACATCTCCCCCTTTCTCCCCATTGAGGATATGAAGTGAAGACAGTGACCCACGCCTTGATCACTTCACATCTAGGCTATACGAATAGTCTATATCTAGGACTCCCTGCCTACCTACTACACAGGCTGCAGATCGTGCAGAATGCCGTAGCTAGGCTGATCTGTAAAATCCCCTACCGTCACTCCATTTAACCCCATCTAAGGAAGTTGCATTGGCTCCCAATCACTGCTCGTGTCAGATTCAAGGCCCTCATACTAGTCTTTAGGGCTCTGAATGGTATAGGCACCAGATACCTTAGACAGCGATTGAAATTAGTCCATTCGTCCCTCAACCTCAGATCTAACCACCTCCGGCTTTTACTCCCCCCCAGATTCCGCCTTGCAAGGAAGGGTGGCAGAGCATTTGCAGTAGTTGTATCAAAACTGTGGAACTCCCTACCCATCAGTCTCTGTTTCATTGACACTGAATCTCAATTCAGGGGCAAACTAAAGACCTTTCTATTCTCTGGCTGCTAATACCTCCCTCCAGCCGCTCGCAATCATCAGCGCCGGGACACCCCCGTTGGGGGTAGCCGCGTGCTCAATAAATGTCAATAATAATAATAATAATAATAATAATAATAATAATAATAATAATAATAATAATAATAATATATTCATCAATATCCTAATCCATTGCTAGGTGGGCATTTTTCGTTCTAAACATTTCATTAGGCGGGTATATGTAAGGTATAAGCAGGAGTACAAAGGGAACAAAGCATTGGGTCATAATTAACAGCAGGAGAGAGTAATGACTATTATCACAAACATAATTATCAATGTTTTTCTAGCCCTAAGCAAAAACCAAATCCTAGAACCATCTAGTCCAATTTATGCAAAAAATATTTTCAGTTGACTTTTCCAGTGTTCCTTTTATAAGGGCTAGAGTATCAATTAATATATTCAAGGAAAGGGCAAAGTAATATTTGTCAATTGCTCAGAAAAATGTTTTTCGTGTAGAATAAACATTATAACTAATGCAAATATTAAAGCAGTCAGACATATTAATACAAAAACAATCCTGGCTCCAAGGAACCAGGAGGACCACATAGGGTCATAAGAAATAGAACGAGGAGCCGCAAAGGGCTGCTCATCCTCAAAAATGGGACGTCCTAAAGGGTACATTACTAACAAAAAAGAAGTCCTTCGGAAATTGAAGCCACTGTACAACCAGCCAGAGGGGAGTTTTCTCCCTGTGTTCATTTGAGCCTCACAAGCAGGCTCTTGTGTTTCCCATGGTGAGCTACAAAACTCGCAAATCAGGAATCAGGGCCCAGTTGGAAAAAAAAGTCTTTTAATGATCCTGTCCAGTGTCTCAGGCAGTGCACCAGTTTTCGTCACTTCAATCTAACAGGCACCAGAGGTACCCTACACTCAAGTCCTTCCCTAACTCCTGTATTGCTCTGCTGGTGCACTGCTCTTTTGTTGGGGCAAAATATTTCTAGTATGCCCAGGCACTCTTGATCAAAAAACAAAGGTGCAAACTTGCATTCACTTTGGGTCAAGATTCAGGGGCCTGATGCTGGGATCTCTAAAGCAACCCTTGTTTCAAAAGGGGTCAGCTCAAGTAAAAGCCTCCTTGCCATTCTGGTTGGTCTGTGACTCTCATCTGGGCATCAAAAATCGTTGATCCACGATTTCTTCTTTCTGATTTGTGACCCCGTCTTCTGCCCAAGACAGTGGGAGGGGTACAAACTTCAAATCCCAGTGCTTCGGCCTTCACTGAGGATCTAGTTGCCAGCAACGCCTGCGC
This sequence comes from Lissotriton vulgaris, assembly GCF_964263255.1. Taxonomy (NCBI): domain Eukaryota; kingdom Metazoa; phylum Chordata; class Amphibia; order Caudata; family Salamandridae; genus Lissotriton; species Lissotriton vulgaris. Next base: position 1,253,264,331 of record NC_141685.1, on the reverse strand, counting down.
TGGTTACCTTCACCTTGGCTTCAAGCTGCACTGGGGCTAACTCCCAGGCTGGATCTGATGTCCGGGCCCCTCTGGCAATGGTAGTAAGGCAGCAAATATCTATCGGTGGACAGAACAAAAGTTCTTTAGACAAGGCACAGAAATTATCTATCAACAGAGAGGATAGTCTCAGAGTACTTCCTAGTCTTGGAACGCCTCATATAATAGCAAGGCACCCAAGAACCACTTCATCTATCTGAGAGTAAAAAATAAACCTGGACCTATTACTCTAATTGAAACAGCTAAGGAAGTCTGTGTTCTTTTACTAAATTCTGAGAAAAAGAGAAAAACAATACAGACACACTCTAAAGCCTTACTTTTGTGTATTCCTATACTATTCACCTGACGACCCTCAAGAGAAAAGGAAACATTCTACACTTTTACTCTTAGACTTTACATTACTGGTACAGTACTGCAGACACTTCTAAAATGATTTCTCTTAATAGAAACACCTACATTGTACGCTTAGGACCATGCTCTCATGTTATAGGTGCAGCAAGAACTAAAAGAAAAACTTCAACATAGTGAGTACATAAATTTCTCCAGCAGAACATGTTGTGACAAACAAAGTTCTATTGAACAATATTTCCTTCAAAAATGTTTGCTAAGGATCACATGGGCGTCTTTCCTGCATTCTACTTTTCACGATACAAACTACGCAACATCAGCTCTAATAAGGACTGTCAGCTTATTTAAACAAACTAGCTAATAATAATGGTGTTATCACCTGAGAATTTTAGAACAAAAACTATCCACATCTAGTTCCCCTTAAAGGTGAAATAAGGGAACAGCAATCTAAAATTCATCATCCTTTCATAATTTCATCAGACAGGATGGGCAGTAACATAGCATATACTTCTATTTGTGGCAGGTGGGCACAAATACACTTGTAGGAGGTAAATAGCACATTTAGCTAGCTAGAAAACATTAATAACCAACCGCCAATTTCTTTAGCAATTGTAGTAGTTGTAACATGAGGGTGAATGAATTCAAACTAAATTCCATTGCCTCCTTATCTCAGTCCTTGCACGGTAATCTTCAAACTAAAAGCATTAGTGCTATATACATGGCAGAGCTATTCTCTTAATCAGAGCCCACATATACCATTATATTTCATTCTGTTCTTATGAGTGCACAAAAACTTGCTTTCGCCAAAAAAGTAAGCAAAACTTCTCTCTCTCCCTGCGCTGTCATCTCGTCTTTCAAAAGGTTTCAGAGGTCAAAGTGTCAAAGCAAACCTTGCTCTGAGCCCTGCTAGGCTGCTAAATGCAGAACTCGACCTTTAACCCTTACTAGCTGTCCTATTTTTGTGCAAGGCTTTCCATTCGGCTTTCCAATTTAAAGTGACCTTGGAGACTGATAGCTGAAAAGCAGTCCTATTCCATTCCTGTTTGACAGTAATTTAGAGGTAAGATAATAACTTCTGCTGGGTTTTTATATTTATTTACATTTCTAAGCAGTGTGAGGTGTGCTTTTCTAGCAGTATAGAGGTCGGCTATTTGTGTTATACTCAAATGTGCACATTTACTGAAGCCTGAGATCAGTTAAAAAACTGCTCTGAGTGTAAGAACTGCTTTTAAACAGTGAATTTAGCCCAATTACGACTTTGGTGTTAGGGGCACTTAAAATGAATAACCTACAATGTTTTGGCATATTAGGGATCTCCAGGATGTCCTCTACATATCCCAGAGATGGGGGATCAGAAATGTATAAGGTACGCCCTTATAGAAATGAGTTTTGTACGCCTGGGTAAAGAGACATTTTCCATTTTAGTTCCCCCATTGCGGTACAGCACTGCTTAAATTCAACTTTGATGGAAGGAGTTCACAGTATGATAATTTAGGCAGTATAGAGATCAAAAAACATTTTTAGGGCACTTATTTTTAATGAACGTTTTTTTCATATTGTGAAAATTCCCCCTTTAATTTTTTTTTTTAATAACACCAACCCTTTTGATGGTTCCACGTATGAAAAACAAGCCTCATTTCTTCCCTATCATATTTAAACACATTTATTTATAACCCTAAGCACAGAAGCCTTATTTGAAACATAAAATGTCTGTGCCACTTTTTAAAGGACAGTTATTATTTAACATCAAAACCACGGATATGCCTATGTAAAAAGGCATTAAGAAAGGACATCCCTACTTTTAAGCTTTTCTCTGTTATCCTAAATAATGAAACTGTCTTTTGTAACTTTTTTTAAATCAACAGTCTTTAATGCATGCTTTTATACCAGGTTTACACTGACTTAAAATCTAGTTAACTCGCATTTTTCCTCTGTGGACTGCAGTCAGCAATAGCCATGTGCTATTGACGCAGCTGGTGCTCTGACCAGCAGGCATCAAATTCTCACGCCTTTCAAGCCAGCACAAATCTATCATTCTGAAATATTGTGCTTCGTTCAGCAACAACCAATTCACTCAGATGATGTGAATGCCTTTTAATATCTAATACAATGTATCTAAGGAAAATGCTGTAATATTTTGCATTTTAATCCAAATTATTGCAAAGCACACACTTTCGTTTTTTTCCCTTCCTTTCAATGAGGCCTATTTTATTCCTATTGACTGTGAATTCTATTGTTATCTTTAGCATTGTGGCAATTTGCACACATGTATAGCTTCCTACTTTGTCAATGTTAATGATAGCATGCAGCTATTTAGCATATGTTACATAATTTCATTTCTGGATTTTTTATTTAATATGTAATTAATTAAATGACATTTTGCATAACAGAATGATGACAAAAAACACATTGAGCTCATTCCAGACATTTTCAGATGGGGATCATACACTCAGAACACACAATACAATGTGTTTAAGGCTAGCCATTCTTACACAAAAAGCACAATCGCTACTTACTCACACAAGTACCACTGATGTCAAATCACAAACCACATAGACATTTAAACACATAATTAACTCACAAATTAACACGTAGGACAGCATCAAGAGACAGCCCACAGACTGTACTGAAACCAAACCGTAAATACTAATTGTAAGTCATATTTACAAGAAAAGTTCTCAAAAGTACTCAAAAAGACTGCACAAAAAACAGCTCAAAGACTGTTCCATGTTCAAGAAGCCAAAATACACCAAATTTGCTAGTTTTGGCTGGCAGAACACTCGAAAAGCGCTCTGCATGTTACTACTTATAAAAGTTAAAGTGCACAAATCAGGATCTTTTTTTTATGTACATATTTTAATTCCATGGGGTACTTAGTCATCAAGGAAGAAATAAGTTTTATACCTAAACCTATTTAGGTATCCCCTCTAGGGGAGCCTGCTGTTTTCGGTCTAATTCCATTATGATACCTCCAAGAAAGCAACACATTCTTCGATATGCACTTGAAACAGGCATGCCAAAAATATTGCAGCATATACAATATTATACAGCAGTGGCACTTAAGACAATATGTGCCGTTATGAATTATTGAAAAGTTAGAGAAAAGTCTCCTCATTACCTGCCTACACAAATTGCAATTCATATATTTCCAAGTTTCCAAAATCTTTGGCCTTGTTGCAGGCGCCAGACTCGAGCGCACTATCCTGGCAGCTAGAGTGTGTGAGTAATGCCCAGAACAGCGGCACCACCCTGGGAATCCACAACTCCCATGGTGCCTTGCGCGACACGTATGACGCAGCAAAGACATACCATGATGAAGTATCTGAACCTGGCTTAGCATCGGAAATTATTCCACCAGAGTTCATGCGGTTTTGAAGAGTCCAGGAGAATAGGTGTTGTAAGGGTGCCTTTTGCACCAAACCCTTGTTCCTTGTTTATTTTACTAGGTGATACCTCCTCCATTGGTTGAGCGGCTGCTGGTGAGGAGGAGAATTAACGCCTGTGTGTCTTCGACCAGCATTTTAGGCCGGTAGACAGTTGCGTCCTTCGTTGGTGAGGTTGCTGCTCATGTGGAGGACGGTATTACACCTGTATGTCTTCGACCGGCATTGTTGGCTGGTAACCAGTTGAGTCCTCCGTTGGTGAGCTTGCTGCTCGTGCGGAGGACGGTATTTAGACTTGTGGTGCCTTCGCCCGGTATTGTCGGCTGGGGCTCTGTAGAGTACATAGATTCAGCATTCATAACAAAGTCAGTAACCTCCTTCCTGTTTGTTTGGCTAATTCTGGATTGATATTTTTCCAGGGATGTGATATACTTGGGATTAAATTGTTTTCAGCATTTATAATGGAACTGGTTCACAGGTTGAAGTAACACTCTCATTTAATTCTTGTTTACTTAAAGCATTTCCTTTTCTGTTTATTTAACACTGACGTTTGAGCCCTATGGTAAGTGCTCATGGGTTGCTCTGACTCTATTTTAACAGGGGTTATATGAATGGTATGGTTGACGCTCTATCCCTGTGATGAGAAGTGGAGTTGAGGAAAGGGTAGGTCTTTAGCAAGTCATTATCCATTATCATTGGTATATTTAATCTGCTTCGTACACATGGGCTTATACTCAAGGTGTGTTTTCTTTTATGCTTTATTTCCACTGCAGCTATAGTACAACACATGGTTTTACCACACAGAAGCCACATCATGTATGGAAGTATATTCTTCTACCAGTGCTGTTCTTTTTTGTTACAGGTATAGGATGGGACATTACATTAGAGAATATTGCTTGCTGGTGTTAGTAACTTTCTGTATAAATATTATTTGATTGTGTTTGTCGTTTCAGATCTCCCTCCCTGCTGTTCCCTTCCTTTCCTTCCCCCGCTTGATCCTTCCACTGACCTGTGCCATTACAGCTATTAAGACTTGGTTAGATCCACAGATGGACCATTCCAAGAATCAAACCGATACTGAGGACCGACAAAGTAACAGGCCTAAACCAAAACAAATCACATGTCGACGACCTTTCCAAGCACAAATCTCCAACCTCTCACTGCCAAGTTCTGAATGACCTAATGGTCGTTGTAGTATACTCACGTCAAAAAGGTTCTCAGTCAGGAGCGGTAAACATTTGGATGATCAAATCAGGAAGACCAGAAATATACTAGGCTGCAGAGACAGAGAACCTCCATGCACAGGGTACCTCCTTAGTAGATTCCTGTCCTGTCCTCCTCAGTAGATTCCTGTCTCCTGTCAAGACTACTCCCTTGGATAGCAACTTCTCTGATGAGGTCCCTATTTGGGCCCCATTTGAAGAACTATAAACCTCCTAAGGGGCTCACTGATACACCTGGTCCTTTTAACCAACAAAGAAGAGATTGGCACAGTAGTTGTAATATAAAAATAATGCATTTATTAACCTCAGATGAGGGTGGACTGTGTCATACAGTACCCTCAGGCCACTGTAGGAGGCATTCTAAGGAGTAGAGAGAACAGGGGCCTTATGTATACATAGGTTACAATAGTCAGCATAAAACCAAGGGGAGGTCCTGGCACATACCAGCATGCAAATTGACTGATATGGTTATACAGAATGTGCTTGCTCAACAAAGTGGGAAGGGAGACTAAACTGAGCACATCAGTAAGAATAGCCTGACAGTTCTCTACGAGGAGCAGGTGCATTCTATCAGCTAGGCCTTTCTGAGCATGTGCAAGGCTCTGGAAGAGGGAGAAAGCACATGGCAAGCACATGGCTAACTAAGCTGGCTAGCAAATACAAAATGGCTTTCAGCTCATGCTAACAGCGATTTCTGCAATCTTTAACAAAGGCACTACCCAAGCAGTGATGAAATCACCCTGGCATTGCATGTGCACTAATGAAATCGTCAACCCACAGCACTTTTCACATATCTAACCATCCAGGCACTGCACTTACACTAATACAACCACACAGGCACAACCCATGCACTCATCCATTCACCCAAGCACTGCACCTGTAGTTGTCCATTCACCCAGACACTACACTTGCACTTATTAAGTCACCCAGGCAATACAGAGGCACTCATCCAATCATCCTGGCATAACCCATGCACTCATTCATTCACCCAGAAAGTATACTTGCACTCATACATTGACCCAGGTAATACCCATGTACTCAACCAATTAATCAAGCACTACATATGCACTTACTTAAACAACCAGGCACTATGATGCACCCATACAATCACCCAGCACTTCCCATGCACTCATCCAAACACCCGGACACTACTCCTGCACTCATTCAATCACCCAGGCCCTACCCATGCACTCATCCAATCAGCTAGGCATTAAACTTGAACTCATGCATTCACCCAGGTACCACACTTATTCTCATTCACTCACCCAGGCACTGCACTTGCACTTATCCATTCACCCAGACAGTACACTTGCATTATTACAATCACCTAGACACTACACTTGGACTCATACAATCACCCAGGAATACCCATTCACTCATGCATTCAATCAGGCACTACCCATTCAATCATGAAATCACCCAGGCACTGGACGTGCACTCCTGAAATCATCAATGCACAGCACTTGCACATATCCAATCATCCAGGCACTGCACTTGGACTCATACAATCACCCAGGCACTTCACATACACTCATACATTCACTTAGGCACTACCCAGTCAGTCATGGAATCGCCCAGGCACTGCACTTGCACTCATCCATTTACCCAGGCACTGCACTTGCACTCATCCATTTACCCAGGCACTGCACTCGCACTCTTCCAATTATCCAGGCACTGCATTTTCACCCATACATTCACTCAGGCACTACCCATGCAGTCATGCAATCAACAAGGCACTGAACTAGCACTCATCGATTTACCCAGGAACTACACTTGCACTCTTTCATTCATCCAGGCACTACACTTGCAGTCGGATCAGATCAGATCAGATTAGAATTACTTTATTTGATTAATACAAAATTAATCATAAAAGTTCAAATATACATCACAGATAAAAACTCCAAAAGAGAATATTCAATCATATCAGTCAATAAGCAATGTCCTGGTTTTCAATGACATACATAAAAAGGAAGCAACATTGTAACAGGTTAGGGGGTCAGGCAGCATACGTAAAAAAAATAGGGCTAGGCGATTTTGTCTAAAATTATGCTTATGCAAAAGTGGAATTAAAAACCTTTTCCGATGACTACAATCAAATTTACCAAAAAGAAGATGTGTAAATCAGTTTGACGTGAGAAATCATCACATGAGCAACAAGGGAGATCATTAGTAGAATAAATACCAGTAGGGTAGCCCAACATACAGGAAATGTAAGTAAGGCAAAACTGAATAAATTTATGCCGAGAGATTGTTAAAAACTCCAAGTAGGAGGGTAACCCCTCAACCTGCAGTGGTCCTTCAATGTATTCCCTGACAGTCGGTTTATTACGGAGTACAGTTATTCTTGCATCATTAGCAATGGTTATAAAACGGGTCTTGAAAGCTTTTTTCGAGCTAGATGAACATTTTCCTGGGAATTCAAAAAAACTCCCTAGATCTAGGGCATGTAAAGTGTTTTTCACCTACATTAACCATTGAATACCTCTTTATGTCTAGGGATAACCAATCCAGTAGTATTTGTTGGCTTAAGGGACACAGTATCTCTGCGCCATATTGAGTGCCATAGGAGAATGGGTGCTATGTTTACCAAATCAGTTATATAGGGATACTTAGCTCTTGATGTAATTTGAAGTTGGAACAACTAATAGGGAGGCTCAACTTTGATTTCCAAAAGCAATCCTGTATTGTTTGTATCCCCTTTACATTAACATGGCCCCACACTCCTGCACCATACGCAGCTACTGCACTAGATTTTGCCCCAAAATCAGCTCTTAAAATATCTGGGTTTCTTGTTCCCAACTATTTTAAAAATGAACAAATGGCATTTGTACACTTTTCAAGCATGGTCCCACGATTCTCTACCATATTCATCCAGGATGCCCTATAGTCAAGAATTGCCCCTAGATACGAAAATAACTCTTTCTGCACCACTTTACGATTAGAAATAAAAAAGGATGGAGGATTTTTCAGCTTTTGACTTGCAATTAAAACAAATGACTTAGATTTGTTTGTATGAAGATCCAGACTTTTCAATAAATCTACATACGTATTTAACAATTTCTGGAGCGACCTTCCCGTTCGCGCAACTAAAACTGCATCATCTTCATATAAAAAAAATGGGATGCACATCTTGTTTATTCTAGGAACATCTATGGCTGATTCCAGCAGTTTGAACTCCATCCCATCTGTATATAATGACAACAGAAAAAGGACGAGGACGCACCGTGGCAAACTTCTTTAGTAACTGAAAACCATCTGGTGCGTTCACTCTGTAGACCATACCTTACACATGCTTCGGCTTTCGGGTACAGGTGTCTTATAACGGTAATTATTTCCTGGACTACCCCCATTTACCTCATGATCCTCCATAGATGGGAATGGGATACGCAGTCAAAGGCTGCTCTAAGATCCATGAAGGCCAGATATAAATTACCTTGCTTAGCATGGGTGTACTTTCCCATAAGCAGACTCAGGTTCAGGCATTGATCTTGAGTACCTCTACCTTTTCTAAAGCCTATTGTGCCGAAATCAAGATGTTGTTTGTCAGTGCCCATGCCTCCAATCTATTTAATAGCACTCTGCCCATAGGTTTTGCCGTTCTGTCGAGGAGGGACATTGGTCTATATGTTCTGTGGTCTTGTTTATCTCCTTTTTTTGTAAATTGGTACTAAAACTGCTTTATGCCAGGAAGCAGGGTGTCCCTCTTTTACTATGGCAATAAATGTGTTAGTAAGCAAGGGTCCCCAAAGGTTGGGGCCATCTGTAAAAAAATCTATTGGGGTACCATTTTTACCAGGTGCTTTATTACTGGTGCATTGTACCAGACCTACACCTATCGCTGCATTATTAAAAGTAAGGACGATGCAAGAAGATAGAACAGACTCTTCATCCGTAGCCCCGGGACCCTCTTGCAAAACATTACAAATTTTACTAAAATTCTCCACCCATAAGTCCTCATCCACATGCCTGTCCACATTAGGATCAAAGTTCAATTTTAGGAATTGGGCATTAATCAATAACAGAAATTCCTTGCATTGTTTGTGATTTATGCTGTTAGTAATTTTTCCCAGCCTTCTTCTTTCAATATCTTTAATCTATTCTTCCTGGACACAAAATGATTTTGACAGGCCTGTTTCACAAGTGAGGGATTTTTTGTTACAGACTTGAGGGATCGATGTAGATGGGAAAGTGCTTTAGTGAAGTTGTGGTCAAACCATTTCTGTCCCTTGGCTTTGTGTGACCCACCACTCTTTAAGAGATTCTTTTTCACCTCAAGCAGAATTGCTTCAGATGCCTCAATGGTAGACTGGGGGGGCCTGATTTGGATCTAAACATATTGCTATTTCAATTTTTCTGTTTGTAACTACCTGGGGAATGAGAACAGTCTTATCAATGCCCTACCACTTAAATGTTATCCCATTCTTTCTTGCTATAGTGGGTTTTATATGTGAAAAGTTAAGGCCATTAACCTGACCAGTTCATATGCCAGGTTACAGCCGCATGGTCGCTCAAACATAAAAATTGAACTTTCCTATTGTTAAGAATTTCTTCCAATCTAGCTGAAGCTGTTATAAAATCAATTGAGGAGCTTCATGAGGAGGAACGAAAGGTTTCTAGCGGGAGGCCGGTAGATTCCGATCACAGGTTCATAACCTCCAAATCTTTTGTAAAACCACAGATGGGGCTTAATGCAAAGGGGCAGGGGTGTACATTAAAATCGCCTATCCACAGCACTGTCGGATCTTTCTTACATAAACCAATTATCCTATTCATATTTTCCTCCACTGTAGCCGCAACTTTGTACATTTCAACCTCAAATAAATTATTATAAAAATTAATCAATATTATGGTACTGCCTTCCGGACCTTTAAGATGTAACATATTAAAATATTGACATTCATTATAAGATGATAAAACTTCAAATCTCAGGGTCTTCCTTAAAAATGTCACAATCTCACCCTTTGCCCTTCCGGCGGTTGAGGTAATTGCAGGGGTGTACTATGACCTATATCCATCTATACCAACAGAACCCACTACCCAAGTCTCTTGCAGGCTACTATATCAAAAGTGCGAATGTATTTTAGCAAATCCTGGTACAACATTTTCTGCCCCAGTCCTGCAATATTCCATGTGATGGCTGTAAAGGTATCCTTGCCTTTGAGAGAGGGACTTCCTCAGCCAAGATTTCCTGAGATACATACCCAACTCTGTTCTGAGTTTCCTCCCCACACTTACAGTCATCCAATCACCTAGGCGGGATCCATGGAGACATCCATTCACTCAGACACTACCCATGCAGTCATCCAGTCATGCAATCACACAGGCACTGAACTTACACTCTTTCATGCACCCAGGCACTGCACTTGCACTTATCGTATCATCCAGGCACTGCTCCTGCAGTCATACAATCACCCAGGCACCACCCATGCACTTACCCATTCACTCACACACTACACTCATAGTCGTCCATTCACCTAGCGACTATAATTTTACCCATTAGGTCACCCAGGCATTACAGAGACAATCATCCTGACACAATCCATGCACTCATCCAATCCCTCAGGCACTACCCATGCAGTCATACAATAACACAGCCACTGCACGTGCACTCGATCATTCACCCAGGTACTGCACTTGCACTCATCCATTCACTCAGGCACTATACTCGCACTTATCAATTCACCCAGGCATTTCACTTACAAACATCCAGGCACTGCACTTGCAATCATACTAAGCATGGGCGGAAAATCCGTTTCGCTCGCGGATTTTGCGGATTTTTGGGAAATTCGCATTCGCGAGATTTGCGAATTTCCCGCAAAATCCGCAAATTCGCACGCAGCGGATTTTTTTTGCGGCGCGCGGCGTTGGTGATACGATTTTTGCGGCGCGCGGCGTTTATCATCGTTTGCCGGGTTGTTTTTCTCGATAGTTTGCGAGTGCTGCGCCATTTTGGATCTTGCTGTGTGATCCCGCGGGAATTGGCGAGCGCGCAACGTCATCGCGGATTGCCAGCGAGAGTTTGTCAACGCGAGTACGGCGAGATCACGTCTCGCGGTACTTCGCAATTGCGAGATTTGAGATGCGGCGAGCGAAAATATAAAATTTGCAATTCTGCACAAGAAATCCACCAGCAAGCAGCATAAACCTTCTAGAAATGATGATTTTTATCTGAATAACTCCTTAGGTTGACATTTGCCTGCACTTTTTTAGCGAGGAGTCCATTTTGGGGAGGGGGGTAGGGGGGTGGGAGGAAGGAAGTGCCCCACAGTCTTCAACTTCCTGTTCCTGTTCAGCAGGCTCCTCCCAGTGCTTTGTCCATCTCCTGGTCACTTTTCATTTGGATCTGGAGCTGGAAAGATTACTTTTTGTGGATGCTGCTGGATATTTGGATTTGAGGCCTTTTTGACTTTCTTTGGATCACTGTTGGATTAGAAATTTTACAAGTAAGTTTGTTTGGGGCATTACAGTTGCTGCAACTAAAATTTTGGAATTTTCGATTTTTGGGCTGTTTTGGGGCCTTTTGCCCAGGGGTACTCAGTGGTGGGTGGACTGAGTCTTTCTGTGGGTTGTCTTGAACTTAAACATCATGGAGGCCATGGATGGATTGGGATTGTGCTGATTTTTCAGTGATTTTCGTTTTTTGGGGCTGTACTTGTGGCCTTTTCACCAGGGGTATTTGAGTCTAGCATGGGCCTAGTCTTTCTGTGGGTTGTCTTGAATTTAAACATCATGGAGGCCATGGATGGAATGGGATTGTGCTGATTTTTCAGTGATTTTCGTTTTTTGGGCCTGTACTTGTGGCCTTTTCACCAGGGGTATTTGAGTCTATCATGGGCCTAGTCTTTCTGTGGGCTGTCTTGAACTTAAACATCATGGAGGCCATGGATGGAATGGGATTGTGCTGATTTTGCAGTGTTTTTCGATTTTTGGGGGTGTTCATGGGGAGGGACAGGCCATGTGGCTGGTGGCCATTTTGAGTGCAGCTACAGGCACTGGCCATGTGCTGGCAGGCAAGTGGCCATTTTGAATGCAGGCTTTGTTGTTAGGCCTGCAACCATTTTGCCTACTTTTCAACCTTTATTTATGCCCAGGGGTAGTGAGTCTTGCATGGGCCTAGTCTTTCTGTGGGTTGTCTTGAATTTAAACATCATGGAGGCCATGGATGGAATGGGATTGTGCTGATTTTTCAGTGTTTTTCGATTTTTGGGGGTGTTCATGGGGAGGGACAGGCCATGTGGCTGGTGGCCATTTTGAGTGCAGCTACAGGCACTGGTCATGTGCTGGCAGGCAAGTGGCCATTTTGAATGCAGGCTTTGTTGTTAGGCCTGCAACCATTTTGCCTACTTTTCAACCTTTATTTATGCCCAGGGGTAGTGACTCTTGCATGGGCCTAGTCTTTCTGTGGGCTGTCTTGAATTTAAACCTCATGGAGGCCATGGATGGAATGGGATTGTGCTGATTTTTCAGTGATTTTCGTTTTTTGGGCCTGTACTTGTGGCCTTTTCACCAGGGGTATTTGAGTCTAGCATGGGCCTAGTCTTTCTGTGGGCTGTCTTGAATTTAAATATCATTGAGTCCATGGATGGAATGGGATTGTGCTGATTTTGCAGTGTTTTTCGATTTTTGGGGGTGTTCATGGGGAGGGACAGGCCATGTGGCTGGTGTCCATTTTGAGTGCAGCTACAGGCACTGGCCATGTGCTGGCAGGCAAGTGGCCATTTTGAATGCAGGCTTTGTTGTTAGGCCTGCAACCATTTTGCCTACTTTTCAACCTTTATTTATGCCCAGGGGTAGTGAGTCTTGCATGGGCCTAGTCTTTCTGTGGGTTGTCTTGAATTTAAACATCATGGAGGCCATGGATGGAATGGGATTGTGCTGATTTTTCAGTGATTTTCGTTTTTTGGGCCTGTACTTGTGGCCTTTTCACCAGGGGTATTTGAGTCTAGCATGGGCCTAGTCTTTCTGTGGGCTGTCTTGAACTTAAACATCATGGAGGCCATGGATGGAATGGGATTGTGCTGATTTTGCTGTGTTTTTCGATTTTTGGGGGTGTTCATGGGGAGGGACAGGCCATGTGGCTGGTGGCCATTTTGAGTGCAGCTACAGGCACTGGCCATGTGCTGGCAGGCAAGTGGCCATTTTGAATGCAGGCTTTGTTGTTAGGCCTGCAACCATTTTGCCTACTTTTCAACCTTTATTTATGCCCAGGGGTAGTGAGTCTTGCATGGGCCTAGTCTTTCTGTGGGTTGTCTTGAATTTAAACATCATGGAGGCCATGGATGGAATGGGATTGTGCTGATTTTTCAGTGATTTTCGTTTTTTGGGCCTGTACTTGTGGCCTTTTCACCAGGGGTATTTGAGTCTAGCATGGGCCTAGTCTTTCTGTGGGCTGTCTTGAACTTAAACATCATGGAGGCCATGGATGGAATGGGATTGTGCTGATTTTGCAGTGTTTTTCGAATTTTGGGGGTGTTCATGGGGAGGGACAGGCCATGTGGCTGGTGGCCATTTTGAGTGCAGCTACAGGCACTGGCCATGTGCTGGCAGGTAAGTGGCCATTTTGAATGCAGGCTTTGTTGTTAGGCCTGCAACCATTTTGCCTACTTTTCAACCTTTATTTATGCCCAGGGGTAGTGAGTCTTGCATGGGCCTAGTCTTTCTGTGGGTTGTCTTGAATTTAAACATCATGGAGGGCATGGATGGATTGGGATTGTGCTGATTTTGCAGTGTTTTTCGATTTTTTTGTGCTGTATAACTGAACTGATGTTCCTCTGTCTTCCATTTTTTTTAGGTGCACAAGACTCAAGAGAACCACCAGTGCCAGGAAGAAGTCCTGCAGCGGTGTGTGTGTGCAGCATAACGTCACGCGACGTCACGTCTGGCCTCAGACAACTCTACAATTCGTGCAACTGCGGCCTGCTGTCTGACCTGCTCTGAAGAAGATGGCCCCAAAAAAAGGTCTCCGTAGCTCCTCTAGCAAGAAAGTTGCTAGTAAGGAGCAGAAGAAGCAAGTTACCAAGGAGGCTGGTGTGCCACCCGCCACGTTTTTTGGGAGAAAAAAAAAAGTACGCCTGCAGCAGCAGGATCTGCTGGGGACCAAGCTGGGAGCAGCACCCCTGCTCCATTGGGTTCAGTGCCTCCACCACCACGCCAACTTAAGTCAAAGCCCTTGAGTGCTTCAGAGGCAGTCAGTGTACTTCTCCAATCACCATCGACCAGTGATGTTGGCTCATCGCAAGAAAGTAGCAGCAATGTCCCTGAATCAACACAGGTTGTTGTAACTCATCTGACAAGTGTTGAACAACCACAGCCGCAACAACAACACCATGTGCAAGTACACGCCCAAGTACATGTGGAAGGAGAGGCAGCAAAAGGAGATGCGCAAGCAAAGGTGCATGGAGGTTCACAAGTGCCCACAATAGTTGTTCCTCCCAAAGTAGGGGCACATCAGGAAATCGACAATGAAGCCGAGGTATCATTGGAAGCCACTCCTCCTGATGTTCATTCATTGTCTTCCACATCCCTAGCAAGGAAAAGATCAAGGGGGGTGTCTACATCTTCTTCAAGCCCACCTCGTTCTGATGCAAGTGATCTGTCTTGGGAACCACAACTGCGGTCTGACAGTGAGGCACACCATGATCTGACACAGGTACCTAAGCGTAAAAGGAAGGTCGTCCAAAAACTCATACCTATGGAGTGTGATGAGGCTCAACAAGAAGTGACAGATACTGCTGGTGATGAAGCCTCTCACGATGACGACGAGCCAGTCATCACAAAGGTCACTGCAGCCCCACCGGGCATGCAGCAAAGAGACATTTTGACCCTATCCCGAGAAGCTGCTGAGCGTGATGATGATGTCGGCGAGGAGGCAATGGAAATGGAATCATTAGATCTGGAGTTAAGTAGTACACCAAAACCTACCGCTTCCATATTTCTTCCTCGCAAGAAGGTACCCACCTCGTCCTCGACCTCAATTCGTGGTGGTGAAAGTGCAAAACGTACTGAAGTTCGGCAATCCACATCCTCCACTTCATCTGGCATTAGCAGCAGGACCACCACCACCAGTATCGCCGCCTCCTCCGGCCCCCAAAGACATTTCAAGTCTGCAGTTTGGGACTTCTTTAGTGTTTGCCCAAAAAATGAAACCGTAGCCATTTGTAGCATGTGTAAGCTTCGAGTTAGTCGTGGTAAGTTGGGTTCCAACTATGGTACCGGAGGCCAGAGAGGTCATCTTGAAAGAAAGCACGCTGTCAAATGGTTTGCGCACCTACAGGCGATCGAGGAAGCCGGAATTGCACGTAATGCTGTTTCATCTGATAATGACGAGGAGGAAGAAGACGATTCAAACACTTCACTTACACCCAGTACCCCTGTCAGCAGCACACCCCATGTGAGCCACACTAAGAGTGTGGGAGAGAGTGAGACATCAATGCGGAAAAGTTCATCAGCAAGCGTAACTGGGTCGAAGATATCATCATCATCCCGTAAATCCTTGGTCCAGGGCAACATTAAAAAGATGTTGTTTACAGAAGCGCAATATGAACGCAACCACCCAATGACGCGTCTGTATAACACTAAGTTGGCTAAAATGCTAGCTCTGGACCTTCTCCCTTTTTCTTTTGTAGAAGGGGTTGGTTTTCTAGAATTAGTGGCAGCGCTCTGCCCTAAATGGAAGGTTCCTAGCCGGTTCTATTTTGCCCGAGTTGCGGTTCCAGCACTACATGAAGATGTTCTGAAGGAGATTGGGGCAGCTTTGCAGAAGAGTGCTGTTCACACTATACATCTGACAACAGACATGTGGACCAGTGGCGCAGGCGCTGATTACATGTGCATCACTGGACACTGGGTCTCTTTTTCAGGGGCTAAAGCAAAGCTAAACACAGGTGTTGACACGAACATTGTTTTTAAAGCTGCTCGGAAACATGCAACACTAGCCATGTTTGGTTTGGAGAAACGTCACTCAGCAGAAAACATTTTGGATGTCTTTAACACAAAGGTCCTTAACTGGCTGTCCCCACTAAAACGCCGGGTTGGTTATGTTTCCACGGACAATGGCGCCAATATAGTTAAGGCCATGAGGGACGGTTACTATTTCAGAGTGCCGTGTTTGGCGCACTGTATAAACCTGGTTGTCCAAAAATTCTTGGCTAATAAAGCCAGTGCAGCGTACAGTGTATTGGACACCTGCCGAAAAATGTGCAAGCATTTCAGCCATTCTTTTAAGGCCCGGAAGCAGCTGAGGACCCTGCTATATCAACGTAAAATGCCAGTGAAAGCACTCATCCAGGAGGTGGTAACACGTTGGAACTCAACCTTCTACATGCTTGAGCGTCTGTATGAGCAGTATACGGAACTCGATCAATATTTCCTTACAGAGGGTACAGAGGAGCTGAGGATGGGTGGGCCGCAATGGAACATAGTTCAAAGCCTGACACGCATGCTTCGTCCTTTTGAGTTCTTCACGCGTGCAGTCAGCAAGGAGGACTCTAATTTGGGAAAAGCTATCCCATTGTTGTACATGCTGGAGGACCAACTGAAGGAGGTGTGTTCTGTGTTTGAAAAAGATGACAAAAACCAAGACTATTTGCTTCTGGCTGAGCAATTATTAGAGCTCCTACAAGGTGATGAACGTCTTAAAAAGATCCACTCAGAACAGCATTACATTTGTGCTACTATTCTGGATCCACGCTACAAAAAGGCGCTGGCAGGCCAAGCATTCTTTCCTTTTGATGATGAACATGTTCCAAAGTACAAACGTTGGCTAGCCTTGTCAGCCAAGAGGTTTGAAACAGAACGGCTGGAAATTGAAGGAAATGGCAGTACATCAGCAGGCCATCCCCAGTCAAAACAATCCACTTCTGCACCTGTGGCTGTGGCACAAGTGACCTCTCAGCCGTTAAAGACACCGGCAACCGGATCATCTGCACGAAACACAACAGAAACATTGGAGGCTGAAGAGGATTGGCTAGCTCTGCGTGGGTTTGGTTCTCAAAAGGTCAGAGGCACAGCAAGAGCTAAGCAAAGTGGAGGAACCTTGGATGAGGACCTTGAGTCGATGGTGAAGGACTATCTGAATGACTCAACAGAGGTCTATGTTAATTCTGACCCATTGGCGTATTGGCATGGGAAAAAAGAATTGTGGCCACAGCTCACCAACCTGGCTTTAAACTACTTGTCTTGCCCACTCGCAAGCGTGTCTTCTGAACGGGTTTTCAGTGCTGCTGGTGGCATTGTAACTCCCAAACGGAGCCGCCTCTCGCCCAAAAATGTGGAGAGGTTAACAATGATCAAGATGAATCAGCACCTCATACCACCAGATTTCAGAGTACGAGAGAGCGTGCCGGATGAAGAGGAGGTGGCCAGCAACATAGATGAGGGAATTTCTACTCTGTCAGGTGACACTGAGCTCACCCTGCCTGAATTCGCAGAGTATGATGACGAAGCCTTATTCTCATTCCTGGACCGTGATACCGAGCCCTGAAAATGAGACAACGAATCAATAACTTTCTTTTTCGTCCCTATTCACTTTTATTCCTGTGTGTCTGTCTTTCTTTGTTGTGCACAGTTAATATATTTCAAACTTTAATCAGATAATCACAAAATCAAGCCCATCAGCAGAACTGTCTTCGCTGGTTTGCTAATTGATTTGAAGTTGCCGCAGTCTGCATTCCTCAGGTTCACAAGTTCAGAAGAACATGCTCCTCTATCCTCCTCCTCCAGACTCCTATTTCCATCAAACCAGAGGGCTGGTTTACGCCCAATGAAGAAAGACTCAGCACTTGTGGGGGTGTTGTTGTACCTCTTTGCAGGTGAGTTGACGGCTCTGGGACCATTGTTGGGAAGCTCTAATACCGGATTTTGGACCAAATCCCAGGCGGAAATTTGTTTGTGTTTTTGATGACTTGCTTGCCTTTGAGGTGCTCTTAGGGGGGGTTCCGTCTGTTTGTGGGTGAGTTTCGTGGTCTGGGAGCACTGCTGGGACACTCTAATCTTGATTGCATTTGCTTTTCAGGAAATCCGTCGTGGCAACCCCGACTTATGGCCTAGCTACGCAGCGCGTTTGGACCGAAGGCCGAGAAATATTGCAAGTATGAGATTTTGCTTTTGGCCTGTTTGGGGGTGTTATGCTTCTTGGCGGGTGGGTTGGCGGGTCTTGGGGCATTCCTGGGAAGGTCTAATACCGGGTAGAAGTGGTTGGGACAAAATCCAGGCCGATTTTGTTTTGGCTATTTCTGACATTTTGCTCAATGTAGCGTTTTTGGAGGCCTGTTTGGGGGGCTTCCTGGTGTTTGTGGGTGAGTTTCGTGGTCTGGGAGCACTGCTGGGACACTCTAATCTTGATTGCATTTGCTTTTCAGGAAATCCGTCGTGGCAACCCCGACTTATGGCCTAGCTACGCAGCGCGTTTGGACCGAAGGCCGAGAAATATTGCAAGTATGAGATTTTGCTTTTGGCCTGTTTGGGGGTGTTATGCTTCTTGGCGGGTGGGTTGGCGGCTCTTGGGGCATTCCTGGGAAGGTCTAATACCGGGTAGAAGTGGTTGGGATAAAATCCAGGCCGATTTTTTTTTGGCTATTTCTGACATTTTGCTCAATGTAGCGTTTTCGGGGGCCTGTTTGGGGGGCTTCCTGGTGTTTGTGGGTGAGTTTCGTGGTCTGGGAGCACTGCTGGGACACTCTAATCTTGATTGTATTTGCTTTTCAGGAAATCCGTCGTGGCAACCCCGACTTATGGCCTAGCTACGCAGCGCGTTTGGACCGAAGGCCGAGAAATATTGCAAGTATGAGATTTTGCTTTTGGCCTGTTTGGGGGTGTTATGCTTCTTGGCGGGTGGGTTGGCGGGTCTTGGGGCATTCCTGGGAAGGTCTAATACCGGGTAGAAGTGGTTGGGACAAAATCCAGGCCGATTTTTTTTTTGGCTATTTCTGACATTTTGCTCAATGTAGCCTTTTCGGGGGCCTGTTTGGGGGGCTTCCTGGTGTTTGTGGGTGTGTTTCGGGGTCTGGGCTCACTGCTGGCTATATATACTTTACTTTGCAAGAGGTTTGAAGCTAATCCATGGTGGCAGAGGGGAGTTAGGGCCTAGCTGCAGAGCGCGCGCGGAGTGATTTGGGAAATTTGTGAAAAATTGACTAAGTCCCCATTTTTGTACTTTTGCTCTTTGGCTGTTTGGGGGTCTTCTACTAGTTTTCGCCTGGGTTGACGGCTCTGGGGCCATTGCTGGGAAGCTCTAATACCGGATAAAAGTATTTTGGACCAAATCCCAGGCGGAAAATTTTTAGTGTTTTTGATGACTTGCTTGCCTTTGAGGTGCTCTTAGGGGGGGTTCCGTCTGTTTGTGGGTGAGTTTCGTGCTCTGGAAGCACTGCTGGGACACTCTAATCTTGATTGCATTTGCTTTTCAGGAAATCCGTCGTGGCAACCCCGACTTATGGCCTAGCTACGCAGCGCGTTTGGACCGAAGGCCGAGAAATATTGCAAGTATGAGATTTTGCTTTTGGCCTGTTTGGGGGTGTTATGCTTCTTGGCGGGTGGGTTGGCGGGTCTTGGGGCATTCCTGGGAAGGTCTAATACCGGGTAGAAGTGGTTGGGACAAAATCCAGGCCGATTTTTTTTTGGCTATTTCTGACATTTTGCTCAATGTGGCCTTTTCGGGGGCCTGTTTGGGGGGCTTCCTGGTGTTTGTGGGTGAGTTTCGGGGTCTGGGAGCACTGCTGGGACACTCTAATCTTGATTGCATTTGCTTTTCAGGAAATCCGTCGTGGCAACCCCGACTTATGGCCTAGCTACGCAGCGCGTTTGGACCGAAGGCCGAGAAATATTGCAAGTATGAGATTTTGCTTTTGGCCTGTTTGGGGGTGTTATGCTTCTTGGCGGGTGGGTTGGCGGGTCTTGGGGCATTCCTGGGAAGGTCTAATACCGGGTAGAAGTGGTTGGGACAAAATCCAGGCGGAAAAGCCTTTTGGCACTTTTTGTAACTTAGGGTTCGTTAGGGTTAGCCCTAGCAGCAGGATTGCATGTGTTTCGGGGTGTTCTAGATTTTTGCAACTGAGTTCTGGGGTCTTAGAGCACTCGTGAGAATGTGTAATTTTGGTTGCAAGTCATTTGAAGAAAATCCATGGTGGGAAAGGGGGGATTTGGCATAGTTAAAGAAAGCCTTTGCCACTATTCTTAACTTAGGGTTCGTTAGGGTTAGCAGTATTTCTATTGCATGTGTTTGAGTGGGGGGGATTTCGAGTCTTGGAGCGATGCTGGCTATGGCTACTTTTGCTTGGTTGCTTGCAAGTGGTTTGAATGCAATCCACGGTGGGTAAGGGGTAATTAGGAAGGGGGTACTTCGGCCTACTGTTACTTTAAAAGTAAGTTTTGTCACCAGTTTTCTGCTAGGCCTCGTTTTTTGAGATTTGATTGGGGGTCTTCTACATTTTTGCGACTGGCTTTAGTAAGGGTCTGGGTGGGAGCACTGCTAGGAAGATCTAATTTTGTTCTAAAAAACACTTTACAGTACACCTAGCTTGAGGGTAAAGATCCGCTACATTAATTTGCCCATACTTATTTATCCTTCAAAAGGTGACTCAGACAGAGTACGCACTTTCAAAAATATTGTACTGTCTACTAGGAAAATCAAATTGTGACTTTTTGCACTCCACAGCCTACACACCTTATATTTATTTATCAGTGGTGTTGTAATATTATATCACTTCCTGTTTTTCGTTGAATAATTACAGGCCGGGTTTCAGTCTCTGTAATGGGGAAAAAAGGATGGAGTCAGGCTTCACAGTAGCGAGCCACAATTCAGCATCAGGCAGGCAGTGGACAGGGTGTCTTCTGGTGACCAACATCGATGGACGAAGCGTCGGCTGCAATGGAGGAGTGCCGCTAATAGGAGGATTTTTTTTCTGCAGGCAACTGACTTACCACTTCCAACAGGACCACTACAACCACATAGATACAGTATCCCTTGCCTTTTTCTCTGACTGTGACTGCATTTCTTGGATCTCTCTCTCTGCTTCTAAATTGATCCCTTAACACATCACTTAGTCCACTCCACTATCACATCTGCACCACACATAGTCATTTGTAAGTGCTCCTACGTAATTCGCAAGTCGCAGCACGCCCCAGGCCGTAGAGGACTGGGATGGCCCCAATGATGAAGCATGTCACCAAGGGGCAACCCTGGTGAGTGAGGGGACACCTAGAAAAAAAGCAATTTCTCCTTTTCTATCTACTATACCTTCCAGACCAACCCCACTGAGTGTTGTTGTGAATGGATTTATAGTGACCAGCAAGGCTCTCGGGTATCTGGCTACAGAGACCTTATGTTGAATATCGTTATCAATAATTCCACACAGGCCCTGTACTGTCGCATTCTTTCTTCCACAGTTGTCGAATGTACTACTTACTTTTCACTGACATGCATGCAGTAGTGCATGCACTTTCAAAGATTGATGGATAAGTTTGTACCCAAAGATTTGTTTATGTTCACAATTCTTTGTCTATGCTGTGCTATTTTTTCTTGTCTCCCAAAACCTTTCCCAAAAACCCCCGTACCCATCCATTTTTCAAACCCTAACCCTCTTCCCCCGGGCTGTGTGGTTTTGATTGATGTGTGACTAAATTACAGCAATAAATCCACACACTTGCTGGGGAGGATAAGGTGATAGCAACAGGCTGGTGAAGAAATCCGAGGATATATTCTTACTCTGCTTGACAAAGAACCATTGCTAATGTGAAAGAGCTTCAACCGAATTAGTAGTTATACATTACCATTTGTTAGGCTACAATGTGGCACTGTTCTACTGTACTTCTGTCACCTGCTATATTCTCAGTTGTACCGTTGAATTGCTCAGGAGGACAAACCAGATTTCATTTTCTTTTTTTTCATAGGCATGCAACTGCCACTGTGTCACACCACTAGTACCACCGCTATGAGGAAATTTTATCCGACCAAGATTGCCAACCTTATTCGCTGTTTCCCGTGGAGCCAGCCCTGGGTCTAGCCCTACTTTCAAACACAAATTACAGGTAAGATAAGCGTTTGGTGGTTTGGGGGTATAATGGAGTATTAGTACGAGAGACGAGAGACTGAAGGTAGTACTACTAAAGTCCTAGGACTCTTGGATTCACTTCACTTAGTCTGTGAGAGGCACTTAGTGTTGAAAACATTTGGGCATTTACACTTAAAGGAAGAAAATGGAACTAAACTTTCAGGAAAACAAAGTCACTGTTAAACCCCCACCCGCCAGGCAAGCAGTAAGAAACGGGTATGCTCAGATAAAGTTTGAAAAAGTATATTTATATCCCTAACAAAATAATCTCCCGCAAGACCCTCCCTAACCCCAACGATTGTCCTTCAAAAGTCCCCAAAAACCCAACTCCCAATTCCCACCCCCCAAAAGTCTCTAAAAAAGGGGCAAGGGACACTATGGGTGGATGCTGTCAACTTTTTGGGCCAGGGCATCATGCTCCTGGCGGAGCAAGGCGTGCTCTACGCGGAGCCCCTCCAACTGGTTGGAAAAGTGGTGGAGCTCCTGCTGGAGGCGGGACACCATCAGGGTACTGCGGCGCAGGCGTGCCTTCAATGCCTTGTAGGTGCAACGGCTGTGAGAGGAAGCTGTAGCTGTTGTCCTTGCTACTCGGCGGTGGCGTTTGGCTTTGGCAGCCCGGCTCAGTCTGGGTGGACCACTGTGCTGGGTGGCACTGGCAGCCCGTGGGGGAACGGAGGCCGATGCAGACGACGTAGTTGTTGTGGTCGACTGCACACTTTCTTCGTCCTCCAGGGCCACCAGCCGCCGATATTCGGCCACAGTGGCATCGATCCGCCGTTGCCGGGCCGCTCTAGCCAGCTCCTTCCTCCTTGTTCGTTTGGAAGGAGAACCTATATGAAGAAAGAAAGACATAGTCTGTAACCAATGCTCTTTAAGATTAACTCAATCATTCAGCAGAAATTTGTGTTGCACTACAACTAGCAACTTGCAAACGCATTACATAACTATTGAGGCCAGTATCTATCTAACCTCACACTTCTTCATCCTTGCTCTAACATTAGTGGGAGTTTAAGGAACAAATTCTACGAGCACTATGGACTTCCATTGGAGTCGACTATGAAAGTACACCAGTCTTATTCTTCTTCTTGTCTCTTGTTTTGGAAAATTGGTACGTTATCTTCTGCAAGCCGGCATAATGGCAGCGCAGTAAACTTGCACCCGAGAAAAAGAGACGCACGCCATGAGGAGTGACCTAGACTTGCGTTGCGTTACTGTACCCGTCCAGTACATGCAGGTGGTGAAGCTCTTACTTTTCTATTACGGGTGGCACTGAGAATACTCTGTTACAACTCAAGGGCTACTGCTTAATTAATTTAACTTTCACCCTACAGTGGAAATGAGTACTAGAAATGGAAAATTGAATAAGATAAATAATCTGATTATCTATCACTTCACATGGGATGTTTTTGCTTATATATGGGATGACTTTAGGTGCTTTGCTTTTTATTGAGTGACCAGTGATACATCCACACATGAATGACTGAGTACTACTAAACTTATTAAGAGAGGTAGGGAGTGGCCTTCGTAATAACCGGATCTATGCAGTGCTTGCAATACAAACTACTGCTACTATTGATGGTAGTATTTGGACAAAATTAAAAGTTCTTTTCCTTGCCTTTCCTACACTGGAACGGACGTGCGGGTGCAGTGTTACATGCTCTTCAAAGTTACACTTAGTTCATCCACTGACCGTCTACTCTCTCTAGATCATGGGTACTCACAAACTTTCTCTCAGGGGCTACATTTACAGTGTAGTTTGGGGCCGAGGGCCGCACTGGTGGGGGCGGAGTCAGAGGGGGCGGGGCTAAAGCAAAACGATAACTTGTGACCATGAGGTTGCACACAGGTCCCTGCAGCAGATGCCCTCATCCACTGAGCCACCAGACCCAGCATTTACATACATCTCTCTCCCTCCTGCTCTCCCTCCTGCCCTCCCTCTCCATCTCTCTCTCCCTCCTGCCCTCCCTCTCCCTCCCCCTCTGTCATGTCACTGTGTGTGTGTCTATCTGTGTCAGCCTTCAGCCCGGGTTGAGACCGCTTCCTCAACGCGCACACACAGACAACAACACCAAAGTACTTAACAGGTCTTTAAAAGACCATTAACATATTATTGAGGCTTTGTTTGTTGTAGCACCCCTGCTTCTCCACCCTGACAATCACTGCTTGCCCGGCCCCACAGAGCAGAGGCTTTGTTCTATTTCACCTCTTTGTGGCCTTGCATCTCCACTCTGCTCTGTGGGGGCCGGGGGAGCAGTGATTGTCAGAGTGGAGATGCAGGGGCGCTAACAGGTGAAATATAAAAAAGCCTCTGCTCTGTGGGGGCCGGGGGAGCAGTGATTGTCTGCAAGGTCTGCGCACCGCCAAGGAAGGCTTGCCGGGCCACCACCGGCCCGCGGGCCGTACTATGAGTACCCCTGCTCTAGATACACATATGCTATCTAAGAGTCAGATAGTAGCATGATCCAGGTATATGGACACATACAGTTTCTGTGTCACCCACCCAGGCTGTTGTCCTTCCACCCATCATTGCTTCATCATTCACCCAGCCATGCATCTCATATTCTTGCCTTCCCAGCTAGTCTTCAATCTCAATAAGTAAGGAATATATAAGAGCTTACCTCTGGCAGCCACCACCACCGTCTCAACTCTCACAGCCGCCGCCTCCTCCCCTGAAGAATCGCCCTCCGCCTCCGTGTCGAGCAGCACCACCTCCACACTGGCCCCGCCACCAGATGTTCCACCTACAAAGTACATTTAAGAATGTTAGAATAAAGCACTCACTAGTCTTTGGTCTGGGAATGAAGACATGTGAAAACAATGTAATTTGCGACTGTCTACGTTAAAGTTAAAAAAAATGTCCCTTTTTCCAGGGAAGGTTGTCTTGCTGCACTTTTTGGCACAACTGATGAAGGCTGTTTTTTTAACACGCACCATTTTTCTCCACACAGACAGAAGATGGACTTCTAACAACAAGAGCAAGTTGAAACGAGGTGAGAGCTCGGCTCGACCACAAGAAATGTCTTCAATTAATCGTCAGCACTAACCACTTTTCCATTATCAGTTAAACGTTTAGTTTTATTATGACTTCATTTTAATAAATGTGTTTACTTTTAATAAAGCTTTTAAACTTAAATACAATCTGTGTTTTTTGGTCCAGACTAGAGTGACTGAGCGAAAGGTTTTGCAATTTTTGCAAGCATGAGTCCAGATAGAACACTTCAAAAGACATTATGGACAATCCCAGAGGACTGCACTAAGTTGATAGAGCTATTGCTGACTAGAATCATGGGAGTTTCGCCAACCGTGCAATCTTAGTTAGCTACACAGACAGACTAATAAGAATAATCTAGTAATACCACAGGGAGTCATAGTAGAGGCAGGATAAGAATTTAGATACAGTCTACAAGAAGAGCAAAGACAATTTTGAAAAAAGTCAAATGAGGAACGCTAGGAAAAATAGGTACTAGTCTAAAATGAAAACTTACTGGGGCCAGCAGAGAAGCCCTCGCCTGCCCGATCCTGGCCCTGTTGAACAGCATCCGCCGCCTGCTGCTCCTGTGTCCTCCTCTCGCCCCTGGGGGGAGCTGACGTACAACATGAAAGAAAGAACAGAAAACATGGATGATTGTTGCTTGTCAATGTCAACCAAATCAAACATTTCAAAAGAACAATAACAAAATATTTCCGCGAAATTATATTGATTAGGGTTAGTTTTCATTTATTTGCGGACCTGTGACTTCGAAAGTCACGTAACTCACTAAACAAAGTACTGAAACGTTCACCTAGGACTGGCAGGCAGCAGTCCGCAGGCAAGACGCAAAGTGACAGACAAATTCCATTGTGATTTCAGTCAGATCAGTGACAACACTAACAGTTGCCTGCTACATTACCAGTCATTTAAATAGTCAAACTATCAATCCACCGCCACTATTTTTCTTATTGTCAGGGGTACAAAGGAAGGGGCAGATTTAAGCCCCTTGCGGCTCTTTTGCGCCGTTCTTGCGTGACTTTTGTGACGCAGCAGCTAAACAAAAAAGGGCGCCATGGTGCGGCGTATAATATTATAACAACGTGACGCATTTGGGAGATGCATCCCGTTATAAAGCCCTGCGCCATCAGGGGGCGATCCGGCGCAAGGGAGGGCATTCCTGCGCTGGAACACATCCTAATAGTGGCTGAGGGAAATCTACAAAATTTCAATCAGTCACCTTTAGGACAATGATGCGTCACACAAACCCTGCACCTGCTTGAAGCAGACGTACGGCTTGACCCAGCATTGGGGAGATAGGGTACCCCAGAGCATTGCTGGAGCTGCGCCATCGTTGTGACGCAACTCCAGCAGTAAAGCTTCGGTGACGTTTTGGGCCCATGGTGCGCCGCATTGCAAATACGGCGCACCATGTTTGGTGGTGGTAGCGGGCCGCACAATTAATGGCGCATCCCTGCTACTTTGCAGGGATGCGACGGTAATTGCAATTCTGCCCCTTAGGGGCATACTTACTTACGCGTTCTGGCGCATCTCCAGAGATGCGCCAGATCAAATGCGTCACGCAAAACTACCCTTGCGACATGGCAGATGCGCCTCATTTACAATGCGGCGCGCCCTGGTGCAAGGGTAGGCACTTGCGTGACGCATCTCGTCACGTAAGAGCGGCGCATCGCTGGAGTCACGTCGCCAACGCAATGCAACTCCAGTAATGCTCAGGGCCACCCAATACTTAACATGCTGTGTCAGTCCTTTAGCCTGCTTCGAGCAGACATAAGGAATTGAATTGACGTAGCAGCGTCGCAGAAGTGCCTGCGTTAAATCTTGTAGATTTCACGCAGGCAATTTTGCGAGGCGCACAGCCGCCGGACCGCCCACGCTGCGTACTAGGAACGCACCCATTGTGGTGCAGGCCCATGGCTTTATAACGTGACGCATCTCCCTAGATGGGTCATGCTGTAAATGACTCGCAGGGATGCGGCACGTTTACGCCGCTGTTGCGTCACGCAAGGCAACGTAAACGTGGCGCAAGGGGCTTGTAAATGTAATCTGCCCCCTAGTGTCTAGCAATCCGCAGTTCTGTAAAGTACACTCATACATAATAGTTACTCAGGCCAATGAGACCACGAAATAGAAAACAAATAAGCATAGTAGCAACGCCACTGAGAAGGAGAGCAGTGCACCTGAAATGCACAGAAGATTTTGAAATATAATTTAACTACAATGTAATTGTCATTAGCGGCATTATTGGCTTGCTCCATGTAAAAAACAAATATTTGCAATACAACAACACAGAGCAGGAGAAAACATCATAGTAGTGAGTGATTAAATGGCTACTACTACTCACCAAGCCCGGGGATCTCCAAGCCGAGCTGGTCCAGCAGGTCGCGCTCGCGGTCCAGGAGGTCCGTCCAGCGATGGGTGACCTGGCTGTAGGTGCGCTGGACCCCGTAGAGGTGGGATATGGCCCAGCACACCTTCTCCCACCGCTTCCGGCGCTCCCGCATGTTGTAGCCGCCGGCCGCGATCCTGCCGCCTCCCGCGATGGTCCTGGGCAGGCGGCGCTGGACGAAGTAGACCAGCGCGCCCACTTCCTCTGGGCTGAATATCTCCCGTCGCGTCACCTGCTCCCCCCTCAATCTCCCGCATGCTGTCCTGGCACTGGGTCCAGCACTACTCCCCGCCGCCGCTGCGGCCCTCAAGTGCCTGGGCAGCTTCACGGCGCCTGGCTTGACCATGGTCTGGGCAGGTAAGGTAGGAAGAAGTAGAAAATTAAGAAAGAATAGGATAGGGAAGAAGAAAAGAAAAGAGTTTAAAAAAGTAGTTTAAAAGTAAAGAAAAATAGCAGAAAAGACAAAAATATACAGCTAGGAAAAGAGAGGGATAGATAAGAAGCAAAATCGTAAAAAAAAACTGAAAACAAGCAAAGGATGGCAAAGATACCAAGAGGATTAAACACCATGCCCAGACACAGGAAATTAATGAAAAACAAGATGGCCGGCGCCCGTTCACGAGCGCGAAAGTAAGTTCGCGCGAGATTTTCCTCGCGATCTCGTGCGAACCTCTAGATTTCCCGCGCGATCTCGTGCGAACCTCTACTCGCAATGCGCTTACTGCGCGAGATTATACATAGCGGGCGGAAACGGAAATACGTCACGCAAACAAAATGGCCGCGCCCGTACTCGACCTTGGGGTAAATTTGCGTGTTGCGCTGCAAGCGGCTCGCGAATACTGCAAAAAAACTCGCGAAACAACAAGCCGCAAAAAAATAAAATGCTCATTCGCACGAATTGGCGGCTTCCGCGGTCGGTTTCGCACGACGCCGCGCCCCGCGAATAGCGCGAAAAAACCGAAAAACGATTTCAGCAAAAGCAAAAGCAATGAGCAGGTGCAAAAGGTCAACCTCATGATTTGTAACGATTCTTTGTAGTGCTTCCTGAGGGGGCCCTCCAGAATTCGGTTGCCTGCTTGCAACTATTGTGTGACCCTGCTCTGACCTTAACTGTATGCCACAAAGGTCCTGATTTACAGCTAAAGGAGCAGACAAGCAGGTGCCAGGCTGGAACTTGAAATTCTTTCAGTGACACATTAATTAGCCCCTAATTCATTATTGTCAGTTGGGGCAGGGCAGGTGTTGTTA
This sequence comes from Lissotriton vulgaris, assembly GCF_964263255.1. Classification (NCBI taxonomy): domain Eukaryota; kingdom Metazoa; phylum Chordata; class Amphibia; order Caudata; family Salamandridae; genus Lissotriton; species Lissotriton vulgaris. Next base: position 1,253,235,664 of record NC_141685.1, on the reverse strand, counting down.
ATAAACTAACCCCAAATTAATTCATGTCAGTTCAAGCAGGGCAGGTGGGCTTGCTTTTCCCCCCCATCTTCTACAGTGATGATGAACCAGAGGGTGGCATTGATGTAACAGAGGGTGGCATGGGTCAAAGAGAGGGTGCCAGTGGTGAAACAGAGGGTGCTGGGAGGCTGTGATGATGAACCAGACGTAGAAACAACATAGTCGCGACCGTTGCGAGCCGACAAGTAAGTTTGCAATTGCGAACTAGTACCAAATCCTCGCGAACTGGCAGAAACAATTGCGAACACACAAAAAAAAATCCGCAAATTCGCGGGAATTCGCGGATTGCGAGTTCGCAAATCCGCAAAATTCGCGAACGCGAGATCCGCAAAATTCGCCCATGCTTAAATCATACAATCACCCAGGCACTACACATACAGTCATCCATTCACTTAGGCCCTACCCATTAGTCATGCAATCACCCAGGCACTGTACTTGTCCTTATTCACAAAACCAGCACTACACTTGCACTCACCCAATCACCCAGCCACTGTACTTGCATACTTTTTTCTTTTTTATCTGTGAAATTAGGTTCCAACAGGAACTTTTTTCATTTTTAAAAGTGTCACATATTACAACATTCATGACATGGTCATGATATGACTGATGACATCACTGATGACATCTCAAATGACATCACTGATGACATCACTGATGACACCATCCAGTGACGGTATACACCCGTTACAACGCATCTTTTACTCCGCACTACCATTACAACGCGACTTTTACTCCGCATACCATTACAACGCATTGCGCTGGGGGGCGCTCTAGGATAGGGAATAAGTATAATTTACTATCCAACACCTTCCCTAGGGTCCACGGGGACTGGAGTTAGAATAGTAAATTATACTTACCACTATCCAGCACCTCAAAGCGCTATGCGTTGTAATGGTATGCGTTGTAAAAGTCGCGTTGTAACGGTATGCGGAGTAAAAGTATGCGGAGTAACGTCATACATCCTCCAGTGACTGTGTGTTTCTATCAAGTTTAAATATGTATTATATTTATGCCAAGGTGTATTGAAGAATGAGTGGGTGTATAAGTGTTTGGATGGAGTATTTAGTAGGCGCGTCACTGACTGTTTAAGTGAGTTATTACATGAGTCTTACTGAATACATGGGTTGGACACTAAACTATGTGAATGTCTGTGTCAGTATGTCTGTTTTTGTATAAGCTGCTCCATTGGTTAGTTAGTAGCTACAGGATTGTCTATATGGGTTATTGATTGTTTGCAAGAGTATTTGTATGGGTGCCTGAGTGTGTGAGTGGGTGCGTGGGAGGTGTGTGACTCTGTGCATACATGTTTGAGTGATTGATTCACTGGCTGTATGGGTTGAATAGTGCATGTGGAAACAGCTCTATGGGCGGGTCAATGTGTATATGGGTGTGTTACTGAGTGAATGGATATCTCAGTGGTACATGTCCAAGTAACTACATGTGTAAAAGGCTGTGTGTGTGAGAGTTGGAGTATATAAATGACTATATGTGAGAGTCAGTGATTGTGAGAGTGACTGTATAGATGAGTATTTACTTGTATCGGTGATTGTATAAGAGAGTAATTATGTGTTTGTTTCTGTTTGAATAAGTGATCTGTTGTGTGTATAACTCTATAGGTCAGTGAATGGAAGTGTGATTGATTCTTTGCATGACTGACTATGTGTGTGAGTATCTCCATGAATGATTGGTATGGGTGCATATGATAGTGTTGTATTGATGAATGACTATACGTATGAGTAATTGTATGGGTGAATGAGTGGATGTGTGTGTAGACATAGGAATCAGTAAGTGTGTATGTAGTAATTGGTATTGGTATGTGGATGGTTTCGAAAATGGTAGTCTGTATTTTACAGTGGGTGTATCAAAATTTATATTAGACTGTGTGGAGGTGCATCACATTTTCACTTGGATGATTGCATCAGTGATATCATCAGTGATGTCATTTGAGATGTGATCAGTGATGCCACTGACCATGTCATGAATGATGTAATATGTGACGTCATCAGCAGTGCATTGCGGGGGCGAGTTATAGTTAGCTCAACTAACTATAACGGCGGCATTTCTATGGTTTAGTACAAGTGAAATGTCCAACTAACTATAACGTCCCTGAAACCTATGGTTTTTTCAGTGAATTTCAAAGGTTTTTTAAATGCTAATTTGTAAGTATAATCTTCTTTAAACCTATAGTTTTTTCAGTGATTTTAAATTATCACTTCATTATGAACCTAGTGAAAACAGCCGATATCCCCAGTTTTCCAGCAATAGCTTCCACAATTTTTTTTGTCACAAATGAGAACTACAACTAATTGTAATAAACTCTGAGCAACAAAGGTACTACTAACTCAGTGCACCGTTAGTCATCTCCACATGGCATTATTGAGGCAGAATTCAATAGACAAAAAGACATTGATCCGAGTGTGGCTCCCCCGCACCAGCCATCATCACAGGGTACGTACATGCTGAGCGCCAAAGGTACTAGTAAATCAGTGCACCATAAGTCATCTCGAAGGATAGTGAACAGTTTTATGTTAGCAGTGAGTCATACTATCACTCAAAAATCACCCAAAAATACTTATAATGTAAAAAGAACAGAATATTCGTAGTACATTAATGGTTACAAACCAGTGACTTTGAAGATCTGGACGTGGTTTGACCTCGCTGGTCACAGAGTGCCACCAGAGCTCAGCTGGTGTGCAGGCTGGGATGATGCGTGGCTCCGATACACCATCCAAGCAATCAAGACCCAATCTGAATTGTGAGCTTGGATAGACCGCGTGTACGCTATGGCTGAGGTGGTTGCTTTTGCACATGGTGGACCCTCTTCGATACACAGGGGTGGAAAAACATGAGCAGTGAGGCCTGGGTGCACAGGGGCGGGCAGTCACCTCTTGGCGGTGGCAGTGGATGTTGTGCAGCATCATGGGTATGCAGGGGCGGGACACCAATAAAAGCATGTGCAGTCATATGTACTCTGCCATTACTGATTCTACTATGTTTCAGATGAGTGAGCTGGAAGGCAACAGAATCTCCCGGCAAGTGGTTGGAGACAGACCAGTGGCGGAAAGGTGAGCAGTAAGGCCTGGGTGCGGAGGGGCGTGCAGTCACCTCTGGGTGGTAGGAGTGGAACGTGTGCAGCAACCTGGGTGCGGAGGGGCGGTATAGCGATGAAGGCGTGTGCAGTCGTATGTACTATGCCATTACTGATTCTATACTATGTTTCAGATGAGTGAGCTTGACGGCTGCAGTATGTCCCGGCACGAGGTTAGAAACACTCCGGTGGCAGAAAGGTGAGCTGTGACGGTTTTGTCCGGAGTGTCTGCACTCACTCTCCCTCTCCATCTCTTCCTTCCTTTCTTTCTCTCTCTCTTCCTCTCTCTCACTCTTTCTCTCTATCTTCCTCTCTCAGTCTTTCTGTCTCTCCCTCTCTCTCACTCTTTCACTCTTTCTCTCTCTCTCTTCCTCTCCCTCTCTGTCTTCCTCTCTCTTTATCTCTCTTTTCCTCTCTCTCACTCTTTCTCTCTCTCCCTCTCACTCTCTCCTTTGATGGGTGCATAACACACAATCTTATCTTGCTTTTTGTCTTGCAGGTGTGATTCACAGATTATAGACCCCCCTCCTGACACGGGCCTCCCGCCATGTGGCAATGACTTCAGTCCCATTGACTTAGTGCCTTCAGAATTCAGCGGGTGTGTAGGCTGCGATGATGCGTGACCTCGATACACCATTATAGCAATCAAGACCCCATCTGAATTGTTAGCTCATTTAGACCACATGTACGTCATGGCTGAGGAGGTTGCTTCGGCTCAAGGTGGCAAAAGGTGAGCAATGAGGCCTGGGTGCGCAGGAGAGGGCAGTCACCTCTGGGCGGTGGGAGTGGATGGTGTGCAGCAGCCTGGGTGCGCAGGGGCACGACAGCATTAAAAGCGTGTGCAGTTGTGTGTACTCTGCCATTACTGATTCTATAGTATTTTTGGATGAGTGAGCTGGAGGGTGGCGGTATGTCCCTGCACGTGGTTGGAGACATACCGGTTGCGGAAAGATGAGCTTTGAAGGTTTAGTCCGCAGTGTAGGAACTAACTCTTCCTCTCCATCTCTTTCTTTCTCTCTCTCTCTCACAATCTTTCTCTCTCTCTTCCTCTCTCTCGCACTCTTTCTCTCTTTCTCTCTCTCTTCCTCTCTCTTTCTCTTTCTCTCTCTCTTCATCTCTCTCTCATTCTTTCTCTCTCACGCTCTTTCTCTCTTTCTCTCTAACTCTCTATGTCTCTTCCTTTCTCTTTCTCACTCTCTCTCTCTCTCTTCCTCTCTCTCACTCTTTCTCTCTCTTGTCCTCTCTCTCTCACTCTTTCTCTCTCTCTTTCCTCTCTCTCTCACTCTCTCTCTCTCTTGCTCTCTCTCACTCTATTCCCTTTCTCTCACTTCCTCTCTCTCACTCTTTCTCTCTTTCTCTCGCTCTTCCTCCCTCGCATTCTTTCTTTATTTCTCTCTCTCTCACACACTCTTTTCCTCTTTCTCTCTCTTCTTCTCTTACACTCTGTCTCTCTCTCTTCATCTCTCTCTCACACTCTTTCTCTCTCTTCCTCTCTCTCACTCTTTCACTCTTTCTCTCTCTGTTCCTCTCTCACTCTTTCTCTCTCTCTTCTTCTATCTCTTACTCTTTCTCTCTGTGTT